>NC_141876.1:474564094-475814094 GCF_056163025.1 Triticum urartu
AAGACCATCGCTCGTCCCCGACCGCCAATCATAAGGAAGACAATCAATAAATAAATCATGCTCCGACTTCATCACATAACGGTTCACCATACGTGCATGCTACGGGAATCACAAACTTTAACACAAGTATTCTTTAAATTCACAACTACTCAACTAGCATGACTTTAATATTATCACCTCCATATCTCAAAACAATTATCATGCTTCAATCTTTTCTTATTATTCAACACACTCAAAAGAAAGTTTCACAAATCTTGAATACCAAGCATATTATTATTAAACAAATTACCATGCTATTAAGAGACTCTCAAAATAATTTAAGTGAAGCATGGGAGATCAATAGTTTCTTTAAAACGAATCCACCACCGTGCTCTAAAAGATCTAAGTGAAGCACATAGAGCAAAATTATAACGCTCAAAAGATATAAGTGAAGCACATAGAGCAAAACTACTTAGCTCAAAAGATATAAGTGAAGCACATAGAGCAAAACTACTTAGCTCAAAAGATATAAGTGAAGCACATATAGCAAAACTACTTAGCTCAAAAGATATAAGTGAAGCACATAGAGTATTCTATCAAATTTTAATTCATGTATTGCTCTCTCAAAAGGTGTGTGCAGCAAGGATGATTGTGGCATACTAAGACACAAAAACACAAATAATACAAGACGCTCCAAGCAAAACACATACCATGTTGGTGAATAAAAATATAGTTCCAAGTAAATTACCGATGGAAGTGGACGAAAGAGGGGATGCCTTCCGGGGCATCCCCAAGCTTTGACTTCTTGGTGTCCTTGGATTATCTTGGGGGTGCCATGGGAATCCCCAAGCTTAGGATCTTGCCACTCCTTTTTCCATGATACATCAAAAGAATTCACCCAAAACTTGAAAACTTCACAACACAAAACTCAAAATAGAAAACTCGTGAGCTCCGTTAGCGAAAGAAAACAAAAGACCACTTCAAGCTACTGTAATGAACTTATTATTTATTTATATTGGTGTTAAACCTACTGTATTCCAACTTCTCTATGGATTATAAACTATTTTACTAGCCATAGATTCATCAAAATAAGCAAACAACACACGAAAAACAGAATCTGTCAAAAACAGAATAGTCTGTAGTAATCTGTATCTAGCGCAAGATCTGGAACCCCAAAAATTCTAAAATAAATTTCTGGACAGTAATTTATCTATTAATCATCTGCAAAAAGAATTAACTAAATAGCACTCTTCAAATAAAAATGACAGCAGTTCTCGTGAGCGCTAAAGTTTCTGTTTTTTTACAGCAAGTTCAACAAGACTTTCCCCAAGTCTTCCTAACGGTTCTACTTGGCACAAACACTAATTAAACACAAAAAAACACAACCAAAACAGAGGCTAAATAATTTATTTATTACTAAACAGGAGCAAAAGTCAAGGAATAAAAATAAAATTGGGTTGCCTCCCAACAAGCGCTATCGTTTAACGCCCCTAGCTAGGCATAAAAGCGAGGATAGATATAGGTATTGCCATCTTTGGTAGGCAATCCATAAGTGGCTCTCATGATAGTTTCATATGGTAATTTTATTTTATTTCTTGGAAAGTGTTCGATGCCCTTTTTAATGGAAATTTAAATCTAATATTCCCTTCCTTCATGTCAATAATCGCACCAACCGTTCTATGGAAAGGTCTACCAAGAATAATAGGGCAAGAAGGATTGCAATCTATATCAAGAACAATGAAATCTATGGGCACATAATTCCTATTTGCAACAATAAGAACATCATTAATCCTTCCCATAGGTTTCTTAATAGTGGAATCCGCAATATGCAAGTTTAGAGAGCAATCATCAAAGTTACGGAAATCTAGTAAATCACACAAAGTCTTGGGAATAGTAGAGACACTAGCACCCAAATCATACAAAGCATAAAACTCATGATCTTTAATTTTAATTTTAATAGCTGGTTCCCAATCATCATAGAGTTTTCTAGGGATAGAAACTTTCAACTCAAGTTTTTCTTCATAAGATTGCATCAAGGCATCAACAATATGTTCGGTGAAGGCTTTATTTTGACTATAAGCATGTGGAGAATTTAGCACGGATTGCAACAAGGAAATACAATCAATTAAAGAGCAACTTTCATAATTAAATTCCTTGAAATCCAATATAGTGGGTTTAGCAACATCTGGATTTTTATTTCTTTCAATCCCACTTTCATCAATTTCATCATTAAGATCTAAACACTCCGAATTTTTAGGACGCCTTCTAGGTAAAGGAAGATCATATTCAGTTTCATCAAGATTCATATTGCAAAAGAAAGATTTAATAGGAGACGCATCAATAACTTTTAGATCTTCATCTTGATTTTCATAGGTATTGGAAGAACACGCTTTAATAAAGGCATCTTTGGAAGCACGCATCCTAGCGGTTCTTTCCTTACACTCATCAATTGAAATTCTCATGGCTTTTAGAGACTCATTGATATCATGCTTAGGTGGAGTAGATCTAAGTTTCAAAGAATCAACATCAAGAGCAATTCTATCAACGTTCCTAGCCAAATCATCAATCTTAAGCAATTTTTCTTCAATCATAGCATTAAAATTCTTTTGCGAAGAAATAAATTCTTTAATATTAGATTCAAAATCAGAGGGTATATTATTATAATTTCCATAAGAGTTATTGTAGGAATTCCCATAATTATTAGAAGGATTACTACGATATGGCCTAGGATTAAAATTCCCTCTATAAGCGTTGTTACCAAAATTATTCCTACCAACAAAATTCACATCCATAGATTCATTGTTATTCTCAATCAAAGTAGAAAAGGCATATCATTAGGATCGTAAGAAACACTCTTAGTAGCAAATAATTTCATAAGTTCATCCATCTTTCCACTCAACACATTAATTTCTTCTATCGCATGCACCTTTTTATTACAAGATCTTTCAGTATGCCATTGAGAATAATTAACCATAATATTATCTAGGAGTTTAGTAGCATCTTGTCGGGGGACTAATCCACGAGCACCTATGGGACCGGCGGACCGAGTCCCTTTCAGTTCGGCGGGGGCGAGGGTCGCACGAAGAGCGGATCGAGGCGAAGCACACGAGCACTTTACCTAGGTTCGGGCCGCACGGATGCGTAAAACCCTACTCCTGCTTTGTGGTTTGTATTGAGTTCTTGCTCGGGAGCGTGGAGTGCTACAGTACACCCCAGCAGCTAACAAGACCGAGCCTGAGTGTTCTCTTTTTGCCTCTACGTTGCGCATGGGCCTCCTTTTATATGCTCAAGGGGTCACCGACAGGTGGCAACGTAGACAAGGGTAAAAATGGAAAGGTGTTGCGGTTGGTACAGCTACCTGCTATAGTGTATCATACCTAACCCTGACGGCAGGGGACAAGCGCATTAAATGCCCGTCCGCGTCGCCTAAATAGTGGAAAAGGGACCGTCAGGGACGCCACCGCTCGCCACGATGGAAATCTTGTCAGCGCCGCTTGCCACCGCGCACCGCTGGCTGCACAGCCTCCCGCCACGTACGCCTGGAAGGGTCCCAGAGCGACACGTTGGTGGATGTGCTGGAGTGCGGGCACAGAGTGGTGGCTTGCCGCGGCAAGCGCCTTGCCGCGGTTGTTGTCTTGTCGCGTCCGGGAGCTTGTCGCTCACCGGGCCTTGCCGGGACGCATGGCGCGTCGCGGCAAGTTCCTTGAGATGCCTTGGTTGGCCTTCCCGGAAAGCTCCTCTTGCCGGGGTCTTGTCTCCTTGGCTTGGATACTTTGTCCTTGAATGGCTCCAAAGGAACCACGGAGGACCTTGGTGGTCACCCGGCAAGCCTTGCCGCGGGATGCTGCGACTGCCCGTGCACAAGTTCGGGATACTAGGGTACCCCTACTCTAGTACACCGATAGGAGCCCCCGGGCCTGGGCCATACACGGTGCCGAGCGCTGTTGGGCCAGGCCCAAAACAGGGCACGGGCACGCGCGGCCTGGGTTACGCCATATCTCTCCCCGTATCCACCGCGCCCTCCCCGAACGGCACGCATTGAATGCGGCGTCGTGGGAGAGATTGTGGGTGGTTTCTTTATTCGGAAATGCGGAACGTCCGCCCCCTCCCTCTTTATAAGCATGGGAAACAGGGGTAGTTCGCCCATTCGCCGGTTGCTACTCCAATCTCGGAAACCTCCGCCGCTCCCTCGTCTTCCCAAAGCTGAAAGAGAGCAGCGCCCCGCCCCCCATCGCCACCAGCACCACCAACGCTGTCGACCTCCTCCACCACTTCCGCCATGGCTCCGAGAGCCGACAAAGGGAAGGTTATGAAGTCGACCGAGGCGCAGTGGCTTGCGGCGCTGCGAAAGGAGCGGCCAATCTTCCCCCCCAAGCTCGCCGCGAGGGAGCTGAGGGAGAATTACTACCTCTTCTGGTCGACGGAGACGCGAGCGCATCCGCGCACGAAGGTACTTCCAGCCGCCGCTTGGAAAATGGCTCCAAACGGATATCCTTTCTTCGCCTTGTTCTTCTACTGCGGGCTCTGCCCGCCTTTCTCTGAGTTTTTCTGCGATATTATGAACACCTACGGGTTCCGCCTCCTTGACTTCACCCCCAATGCTGTTCTGACCATGGCAGTTTTCGCACATCTCTGCGAAAACTTTGTCGGAGTCTATCCCAATGTAGCCCTTTTTTGCCACTTCTTTATGCCCCGAGTAGAGAGAGGAGAGCCTTTATCCGGCGGAATCGCTTGGATCTCGAGGGCCGGCAAGAAGGACACTTATCTGGAGGGAGAGTTCCGCGGCAAGTGGGAGGAATGGAGAGCAGACTGGTGCTGGATTGCCGAGGAGAACCCACAGCCGTTTACCGCCCGGTGCCAAGCCCCAGTAGCACGCGGCAGCGATTGGAGTGACGTGGCCCCGGAAGATGATAGGCTTAGGATTGCCGTCACCCGGATCCAACGCCTCAGGCTTGCCGGGCTCACTGTAGGCGCTGTTGGCGCAGACTTTCTTCGCCGCCGCATCGCCCCCCTGCAGGAACGGGGAGACCTGCCTGGGAATTCAAGAATGCGGCGGATATCATGAGGCTGCGTTCGGGCCTCAACTTCAACTTCACTATTCTGGAGCTTAACGCGATGCTCCAGGAGCTGTTCAAGTATGACCCTCAACATCCCGAAGTGTTCAGGTTGCCGAGGGGTGTTGTTCCGCTGTGCAACAACTCCGCGCTCGACCGCATCCGTGCAATGATGCCGTTGTGCGATTCGCATGGAATTGTCCCAACTTGGCAAGAGCCTGCAGACGACGTCGTGCAGCAGTTCTTTGACGGCTTGGTAGAAGTGCCGGTCCGCTCCGACGAAAAGAATGGCCTCACCCGCGACACCACCGATTCGGAGATGACACACATCGCCACTAGGCTGGAAGAGGCGGCGGGAGCCGCAGCCGCGGGCGAATTTGGATTCACCGTGGAGGAGGCAGAGGCAGCAGAGGCGGCAAGCCGTGGCGAGTGAGAGGAGCTTGTCGGCGAGAAAGAGCTCGCCGGGCATGACGTCGAGTCGAGCGGGCCCGCCGAGGATACGAGCGGCTCGCTGGAGATCAACTCCTCTTCCTCCTCATCTTCAGGCAGCTCGCCGCATGCAGAGCCTCCATCCCCGCCAAGAAGGCGTCTCCGCAAGGCCGGGGACGTAGCGGGGCGGCGGGCGAGTCAACAGTCGCCGCGCCGCGCAACACGCTCCACCGCGGCAAGCACTATTGCCGTGGGAGCACCTCACGCTGCTGCGATAACTGGAGCGGGGTCCACCCGGACCACCGCTTCTGCTCCTGCCGCTTCTCACGCCGCGGCGACAGCCGGAGCGGGGTCATCTCAGACCACCGCCACTGTTCCCGCCAAGCGGCCAAGGGAAACTACTCCTCCGCCTCCTCGCGCCGGACGTGAGCCGGACTTCGACTTCTCCGCGTTCAGCTCCGACGAGGAAGAAGAAGAGTAAGATTCTCTTGTTGTACTTGTAGTTCTTCAATTCTTGCTGTTTTGTCTTGCATCTCATTTGCTTTACTCTGAACTTATTCCTTTTTAGGACTCTGGCCCAGAGAGCAGCGAAGAGAGCCAAGATCCCGGTGATTGTCATCGAGGATGAACCCACCGCGACAGCAGGGGGTGCGTCTGAGACCACCTTGCCGGACCCGGCAACTGTTCTCCAGAGCAGCCCCCAGCGTAAGTATATGGTTCACTTTCCGCTGTTAGGCGCGCATGGATACTCTTTCTTTGCTGACATCTGACTGTTGGTTTGTGTAGGAGCAGAGCAGCCCCACCAGGAGCGCCCAGAGGCCGCCCCCGAAATGCCAAGGAAGAGTCCTCCGGCAAGGGAGAGTTCTCCGGCAAGGGACAGCACCAGCGGCCCTCCGGCGGCGGAGACCACGACTGCAGAACCCGGTACAGGTAATCCTCTCACTTCAAAACTTCCCTTGGGTTCTTCTTCTCTTGATCTTCTTTTTGGGTATTTGCTTGACTTTTCTCAGTTTTCCGGCCATCAGACCCATCTGCTGCGGAGCCGATGGAGACCGAGGTTGCTGCCCACGACGCCGCTGCCACTAAAGAAGCAGCCGGCGCTGATGATCCCGCTGGTGACGAGGCCGCCAAAGCTGCCGCCGCAGCAGCTGGCGAGGGGTCTGGCGATTGCACTGACGGCCCTGAGGCCGCAGGAGCGCCAGGCGCTACGTCAACCGCCGACCCGTCCGCCGCTGCCGCAGCGCCAGGCTCCACAGAGCCCCAGCCAGGCGTCTACTTGAAGGCCGGCGATGGCGTCTTCATCAACCTCCCCTGGGCGTCAAGCTCCAGGGCGCCGGTCGAGGGAGAGAGCTTTGATGGAGAGGTGCTCGCCTCCGCTGGGCTGACGCTAGTTGACGCACCGAGCAGCAGCAGCAGCGAGCCTGAGGAGGAGCGGCTGCTGCGGAAGCTGGTGTTGCTCTATCGTGCCCGGCAAGCCAAGCTGGAATCCCGCGAGGCGCTTGTTGCGAAGGCGGGAGTGGACATCGAAAAGCGCACGGAGGAGCTCCGGGGTCTCAACCAGGAAGCTCTCCGGTCCCTGGCAGAGGAGCGGGAGCAACTCGCCAAGGAGCAGAAGGCCTTCCTCCTCGAGAAGGCTGAAGTCGAAGAGCAACGGCGGCTTGCCGCTGAAAAGCTGTCTGCGCAGGAGGGCGAGCTGGTGCAGCGGAAGGTCAACCTTGACGCCCACGAGGAGGAGCTTGCCGCGCGCGAGCGAACATTCGGTGGAGCCCTCAAGCAAGCGGAGGATGCTGCCGCAGCCGCCGAGGCCGCCAAGAAGGAGCTGGAGACGAAGGTGGCGCAGCTGGAGGCCGATCTCAAGGCGAGCGGTGAGGAGCTTGCCGCGCTCAAGTGTGAGCGGGAGAAGGACGCCTACAGCCACTCAGAGCTGCAGGCTCGTCTTGCCGAGAAGGGCAAGGAGCTCAGCGCCGCCAAGGACTCCAACGCAGATCTTGAGTTGAAGCTGACCACTTTTACCAAGATGCTGGACGGCGCCAGGGAGCAGGAGGTGGCCTTGAAGGAGGAGATCAAGGGCGACAAGGCGCTGCTGGCGAGTGCTGCCGCCGCCCAGAATGCTTTTAGGGAGGATGTGGAGCACTGGACGGAGGGTCTCGTGAATGTTGCCGCAGACATTGACAGGGAGCTGGCGCAGCTAGGGATGGAGGATCTCGGGTATCCCTCCGACGAGAACCTCCAACCCAGCGCCAAGCTCATCTTGTTCTTCAAAGGCGTGGCAACGGCCCTCCAGCGGCTCCGGGAGAAGATCCCAAAGCAGCTGGCCGACGAGTCGCGCAAGATCTGCGCGGGAGCTCTTCAAAAGGTGTTGGTGAAGGTGGCCTTCCGCAACCCGGGCCTCAATCTCACCAACGTCCTCAACACCCTGTCGCCGGATGCTGATCTGGAGGTGCTCAAGACCCTTGTCACACCCATTGTGGACAAGGTAAGCGGGATCAAGAGGATTGAGGGCGATCGCGTAGACTAGGCCGCCCGTTTTCTCCTTTTCTTGTCGCTGCTGGTCATGTTATAAGAACAATCTGTTAGAGCCGCGACAAGCTACCTTGTAATATAACTCTATTCCGGGTAATGATTGCAATGTTATTCCCTTTACTTGATTCCTCCCTTTGTATGTTTTTGCCCTACGCTTTTAGGGAACTTGCCGGTGCAGGCACCTTAGTCGCGAGCGCTGAGTGCGGGACGTCAGCAGCCTGCTGGCGGTGCCGCTACCGACAAGAAACCTTGTCGTAACTAGTCGCAGCTCACTTAAGTTGTTGAGCGGACTCGAAACAAAGTAAGGGCACAACTAGCTACGAGTTGGTTCCTCCGCGCACAGGTTTTCCATACAAAGTGCGGTCGTTCAAGGGGGATAACTTAAAATTTTAAAAAATCTGATTGCTCAAACTTTGGCAACTTAGCTTTTCTGTTGTTTGCTTCCCGGTAAGGCGAAACTTTCTTGAACGACGCCTGGTCCATACCATTATCTTCTCCTTTCCCCCCGGCAAACTTGTGGGCGAGGGAACCTTCCTTTCTTTGAGAAAAAAGAAAGAGGAGAAAATAAAGATATGGAGCCTTACGGCTCGTTATTGCTTACCGGGGAGTAGGTGCTGCACAAAGTGTCAGATCACATATGCAAAAAATAGAAAGCATGAAATTGACAAGATGTGCGGAGCATATGAGCTTTACTTGTGCACGGGGTCTGCGCCCGGCTTTGTACAAAGGATTACATGCAACAGCAGCAAGACTTGTACAAAAGGTGGTTGCCGGAACGGGTTCCGGCAACCGCGCCTTACGGGTAAAACTTACGAAGATGCTCAATGTTCCAGGAATTGCTCACCGGAATGCTATCTTTGGTCTCAAGGCGGACAGCGCCAGGCCTAGTGACTCGTTTCACCCGGTAAGGGCCTTCCCACTTCGGCGTCAACTTGTTGGAATTCTTGGCGGACTGAACACGCCGAAGAACAAGGTCGCCTTCCTCGAGACTTCTGGCGTTAACTTTGCGGCTATGGTAGCGACGCAAAGCTTGCTGGTAGCGAGCAGCTCGTACAGCAGCCTGAAGACGGTCTTCCTCAAGGAGTAGCGCGTCATCTTGTCACAGCTGCTCTTGCTCAAGCTCATCATAAGCGAGCACTCGAGGTGACCCGTATACGAGTTCCGTGGGGAGAACTGCCTCTGCTCCATAGACTAGAGCGAAAGGTGTCTGGCCAGTGGCTCGATTTGGCGTCGTCCTGATCGACCAAAGAACCACCGGCAGCTCCTCGATCTAGTTTCTTCCGCACTTGTGCAGCCTGTCGAAAGTCCTGGTCTTGAGCCCACGCAGCACTTCAGCATTTGCCCTCTTCGCTTGACCGTTGCTTCTTGGGTGAGCAGCAGAAGCGAAGCAGACCTTGGCGCCAAGATCTTGGACGTACTGCATGAAGGTGCGGCTCGTGAATTGCGTACCGTTGTCAGTGATTATCCTGTTAGGGATCCCGAAGCGGCAAACAATCGACCTGAAGAACTTGACTGCTGACTGTGCTGTCACCTTCCTCACTGCTTCCACTTCTGGCCACTTTGTGAACTTGTCGATTGCAACGTACAAGTACTCAAAGCCCCCGACTGCTCGGGGAAAGGGGCCGAGGATGTCGAGCCCCCAGACCGAAAATGGCCAGGATAAAGGGATCGTCTGGAGAGCTTGAGCTGGTTGGTGTATCTGCTTGGAATGGAACTGGCACGCTTCACACTTGGTTACTTGTGCAGTTGCATCCTAGAGGGCTGTCGGCCAAAAGAAACCTTGCCGGAATGCTTTGCCGGCAAGTGCTCTTGCGCCAATGTGGTGACTACATATGCCTCCATGTATCTCTGCCAACAGCTTTTGTCCGTCTTCCCGGTGAATACACTTCAATTTCACACCGTTGGGTCTTCTTCTGTACAGTGTGTTGTCGACAAACTGGTACATACTTGACTGCCGGGCTACTCTTTCTGCTTCTTCTTGCTCTTCGGGAAGTTCTCCTGTCTGAAGGAAACGGACAATCTGCTGTGTCCATGCTGGATCTTGTGGCTCGACAACAAGGACTAAAGGCAAATCTGCTGCTGTGGGAACATCCGCTTCTACGGCGAGAACCTGCGGCTCTGCCGGAGCTTGACGTTCCCCGGCAAGCTTGCCGGAGCAAAACTTGTCCGGAGCTTCTGCTTCAACGGAACAAACCCTAGGGCTTGCCGGAGCAGACTGCTCCTCAGCGCTCTTGGCGTTGATCTTGGGGACCTTCTTGGCGGCGGCTTCGGGAAGCTCTGCCGGAAAATAGTCACCAGAAATCAACTTCCTCTTCTTTCTCTGTCCAGTTGATGGCGTTACAGACGGTTGAGTCAGCTTGAGCACAAAGATCCCTGGTTCCACAGGTAACTTAAGTGCGGCGCACTTTGATAGGCCATCGGCAATGGCGTTCTGAGCTCTTGGAACATGCTCCATCTGTAGGCCGTCAAAGTGCTCTTCTAGCTTTCTCACTTCGTCGACGTAGGCTTCCATCAACGGACTCTGATAGCTCTTGTTCACTTGGCGGACGTCAAGCTGCGAGTCACCCCTGACAATGAGCTTCTTGATCCCAAGGTCTGCCGCGATCCTGAGACCAGCAAGCAAGCCTTCATACTCTGCAGTATTGTTTGTTGCTTGCTCCTTGGGAAAGTGCATCTGGACTACATACTTGAGGTGCTCTCCGGTGGGTGCGATAAGCAGCACGCCAGCGCCGGCGCCTTGCAGCGAAAAGGCACCATCAAAGTACATCAGCCACTCTTTGCTTGCTTCCTCGACGGGGATGCTCGTTTCTGGAATTTCTTCACCTGGTGTTGGCGTCCATTCTGCTATGAATTCTGCCAATGCTCTGCTTTGGATAGTTGAAGTACTCTCAAACTTGAGGCCAAAGCTTGACAGTTCCAGTGCCCACTCAACAATCCTGCCTGTCGCTTCTGGAATCTGTAGTATCCTCTTCAGCGGAAAACGAGTGACAACTGTGATCTCATGTGCTTGGAAGTAATGGCCCAACTTTCTCGAGGCCATGAGAAGGCCGAAAAGCAATTTCTGCACGCCAGAGTACCTTGACCTAGCCCCCTGCAGAAGGGAACTGACAAAGTAAACTGGGCGCTGTACCATTCTCTTCTATATCTCCTCGCGCGTCTGCGCAGATCCATCCTTGTCGGGACCAGAGCTTGTCGGGGAAGCCCCCTGCTTGTCGCTGGATGCGGCTGCCGTGGTTGCTGGCTTGTCATCTGCCTCCCTCTCTACTACTAACGCAGCACTAACCACTTGATTGGTTGCCGCTATATACAGCAGCAACTTCTCTTGTGGCTTAGGTGCGACAAGTGTTGGAGTGGAGGACAGGTATCTCTTCAAGTCTTGCAGCGCAGCCTCCGCTTCCGGAGTCCATTTCATTGGACCTGCCTTTTTCAATATTTTGAAAAACGGCAGGGCGCGCTCAGCAGACCTAGAGATAAACCTGCTGAGAGCAGCCATGCAACCGGCAAGTCTTTGTACATCCTTGACGCGCTTTGGTGCTTCAATCTGCTCAATGGCCTTGATCTTGTCGGGATTGGCTTCGATTCCCCGCTGAGACACGAAGAACCCGAGAAGCTTGCCGGATGAGACTCCAAACACACACTTCTCGGGGTTGAGCTTGAGGCTGATCTTGCGCAGATTTGCAAAGGTCTCGTCTAAATCTTGAATCAGAGTTGCCTTGTCCTTGCTCTTGACCACTATGTCATCCATGTAGGATTCCACATTTCTGTGTATTTGTGGCTCAAGAGCGACATGGACTACCCTTGCAAATGTTGAACCAGCATTTTTAAACCGAAAGGCATCCGTATGAAACAGTACGTGCCACATGGAGTGATGAATGCGGTCTTCTCCTCATCCTCTTCTGCCATGAAGATTTGATGGTATCCTGAGTATGCGTCAAGAAATGAAAGCAAGTCACATCCGGCCGTGGAGTCAACAATCTGTTCAATGCGTGGCAAAGGAAATGGGTCTTTGTCGGCGCAGATAAGAGCATCCTTCTTGTCGCCAGGGACAGAGATGACGCTTATCGGGCCTGGCATCTTCAGCATGTTGTATGCGTAGTGAGAGGCTGCCATGAACTTGGCGAGTGCTGGACGGCCGAGTATCCCATTGTAAGGCAATGGAAAATCGGCAACGTCAAAAGTGACCCTCTCAGTCCTGAAGTTCACCTCGCTGCCAAATGTTACTGGCAACGTGACCTTCCCCTTCGGCTTGCTCCTTCCCGGGTTGATTCCTTGGAATGTGCCGGTCTCTTCAAGCTCGCTGTCAGGGATCTGGAGTTTCTGGAGTACAGCGGAGGAGATCAGGTTCAAGCCGGCCCCGCCGTCAACTAGCATCTTAGTGACCTTGAGGTTGCGGATAGTTGGTGAAACCAACATCGGCAAGCACCCGACCGCAGTTGTGCGATCAGGGTGGTCCTCAATATCAAAGATGATAGGCGTGCTGGACCATTTCAGAAGCTTGCGTGACTCGACAGGTGGTTCCACCGCATTGACTTCCCGCACCCACTGCTTGAGTTGGCGGTGCGAAGTATGCAGAGAAGCACCGCCGTCAACACACAAGACCTCTGTGGCTTTCTGGAACTCCTGCTCACTGGTCTCGACATCATCCATGTCTTCGTCGTCGTCATCATCTTCATCCTTGCCGCTGCTTGGCCTTGCCGCGGAGTCCTCCCCGGCCGGCGCGCTTCTTGCCGGATTCTCCAGTGCCTCCTTGGGCCTTCTCCTTGTCGCGTCGCTCGTATTCAGCCTTTTGCTGCTGGACAGGCTGCTCGACCTTCTTGCAGCTCTGGAGGTCATGGCCCTTGGTGCGGTGGATCTTGCAGTACTGCTTGTCGGTGCCGTCCTGCTTGTCGGCGACCGCCACAGTCTGGCAGTTGATGCATGCGGCAATCTCCTTGCCGGAGCTACCAGCTTTGGCTTTCTTGGCGCCACCTTCGTTGCCGGACTGCTCGATGACTAGCACATCTTTGCCTTTCTTCTTCCCGTTGTTCCGCCGCCGGTTTTTCTTTGCCGGGGCAGCATCCTCGCTGTCAGATCCTCCTGCTCCTGTATTCTCTCCGGGGAGTTTCCTCCCTTCCTCAGCACGTGCACACTTGTCGGCCAGGGCATACAGCTCACTGACGTCTCTGATCCTGCACATCGCCATCTCCTCCCGCATCCTGTGGTTACGCACGTTCTGATGGAACGCGCTGATGACCGCGGCAGGGTGGACATCTGGGATGTTGTGCTGCACACGGCTGAATCTCTGAATGTACTTGCGCAGGGGCTCTCCTTCCTTCTGGGCGAGCAGATGAAGGTCACTCTCTTGGCCATGAGGTTTGTGGCCGCCTGTAAAGGCGCCGACAAACTGATGGCATAGGTCTGCCCAGGAGGATATGGAGTTGTCCGGCAAGTGCATGAGCCAGGACCTGACGTTGGGCTTGAGCACCAGCGGGAAGTAGTTGGCAAGGATCTTGTCGTCCCGCCCCCCGGCAGCCTGCACCGCGATGGTGTAGATGCTGAGGAACTCCGACGGATGCGACTTGCCATCGTACTTCTCTGGTACGTCTGGCTTGAAATTCTTCGTGCTGGGCCACTGGACTTGCGGCAGCTCACGAGTATACGCAGGGCAACCTACCGCGTACGGCAAGTCGCTTGGTTCCCCTGGCGCATGCATGTCGACAGAGGGCCCAGCGCGCTGGTCCGATTGATGTCGCGCTTCTCTTCGGCGCTCGATGCGAGTACGAGCGTCTTCTTGCTGTCGTTCGTGAAGAACTTGGCGCTGATCGCGACGAGCTCGTGGATCTGATGACGTGGTGGAGTCGCTGTCGAGGTGGATCCGGCGAGTCGGCGATCTTGGCCTTCGGGGCGAAGAGTGCACAGTAGTTGCACCCCCACCGGTCTTGTCACCACCGGCTCGTTCCTGGCTGACTTGCCGCGGCTGCGACATGCTCGGCTGCCGTTGAGTGTCGCCGTTGGCGAAGCCGATGAGACTCTGAATGGTGGCCCTCCAGTCGTCGATCTTGTCTGCCGTTGGAGGGTAGTCCAGGAGCAGTTGAGCTCGCGCCAAAGCTTCTGCTGTAGTGGTGGGTGGCGGTGGCGAACGGTGCGAGGAGCGGGATATGCTCGGACTCCTAACTACCAGGCGACCGTGCCTCGCTCGCGCCAGCATGTTGGCGTGCATGCTGGTCTTGAGCACTCCAAGATCCACCAGCTCGATCTTGGTCCAGCAAACGCATGGTACCGTGAGTACCATGACGCTGCCGATCCCGCGCCTCCTGAGATGGGCGCGGTGCATGTACGGACTCCGAGGTCTTGGAGTGCGCCCGGTCGTTGTGGGAGCCGGCTACGCCACCGATGGGAAGCGCAGCCTTGTCCTTGGACCTGGCAGCACCGTGAGCTCCCTCGTCGACGCCCGTTCTTCCGCCGGCGTCTGCCCCATCAGCCGTTTGCTCCGGCGGTGGTGGGTTCGGCGAGGACGGAGCAGCCGCCTCCGAAGCCTTCTTCTTCGGTGGCATGTCGATGAAGATGATGAAGATCTAGCTCGTGTGAACGCCGGATCTGGTTCACACAACCTCGACGCCCCCTACCTGGCGCGCCAAAGATGTCGGGGGACTAATCCACGAGCACCTATGGGACCGGCGGACCGAGTCCCTTTCGGTTCGGCGGGGCCGAGGGTCGCACGAAGAGCGGATCGAGGCGAAGCACACGAGCAGTTTACCCAGGTTCGGGCCGCACGGATGCGTAAAACCCTACTCCTGCTTTGTGGTTTGTATTGAGTTCTTGCTCGGGAGCGCGTTGTGCTACAGTACACCCCAGCAGCTAATGAGACCGAGCCTGAGTGTTCTCTTTTTTCTCTTTTTTCCTCTACGTTGCGCATGGGCCTCCTTTTATATGCTCAAGGGGTCACCGACAGGTGGCAACATAGACAAGGGTAAAAATGGAAAGGTGTTGCGGTTGGTACAGCTACCTGCTACAGTGTATCATACCTAACCCTGACGGCAGGGGACAAGCGCATTAAATGCCCGTCTGCGTCGCCTAAATAGTGGAAAAGGGACCGTTAGGGATGCCACCGCTCACCACGATGGCAATCTTGTCAGCGCCGCTTGCCACCGCGCACCGCTGGCTGCACAGCCTCCCGCCACGTACGCCTGGAAGGGTCCCAGAGCGACACGTTGGTGGATGTGCTGGAGCGCGGGCACAGAGTGGTGGCTTGCCGCGGCAAGCGCCTTGCCGCGGTTGTTGTCTTGTCGCGTCCGGGAGCTTGTCACTCACCGGGCCTTGCCGGGACGCGTGGCGTGTCGCGGCAAGTTCCTTGAGATGCCTTGGTTGGCCTTCCCGGCAAGCTCCTCTTGCCGGGGTCTTGTCTCCTTGGCTTGGATACTTTGTCCTTTAACGGCTCCAAAGGAACCACGGAGGACCTTGGTGGTCACCCGGCAAGCCTTGCCGCGGGATGCTGCGACTGCCCGTGCACAAGTTCAGGATACTAGGGTACCCCTACTCTAGTACACCGACACATCTCCTAAAGTGATTTCCATAAAAGTGCCTCCCGCGGACGAATCTAAAAGATTTCTAGAAGGAAAATTCAATCCGGCATAAATTTTTTGTATAATCATCCACAAATTCAAACCATGAGTAGGGCAATTACATATCATTAATTTCATTCTCTCCCAAGCTTGTGCAACATGTTCATGATCAAGTTGTTTAAAGTTCATAATATCGTTTCTAAGAGAGATGATCTTAGCGGGAGGAAAATACTTAGAGATAAAAGCATCTTTGCACTTGTTCCATGAATCAATACTATTCTTAGGCAAAGACGAAAACCAAGCTTTAGCACGATCTCTAAGCGAAAAAGGAAATAGCTTCAATTTAATGACATCATTATTGCCATCTTTTTTCTTTAGCATATCACATAAATCAACGAAGCTATTCAGATGAGTAGCGACATCTTCACTAGGAAGGCCAGCGAATTGATCTTACATAACAAGATTCAACAAAGCAGTATTAATTTCACAAGATTCAACATCGGTAAGAGGAGCAATCGGAGTGCTAAGGAAATCATTATTATTGGTATTGGTGAAGTCACACAATTTAGTAGTATCTTGAGCCATCGCGACAAACAAGCAAACTAACACACGAGCAAACAAAAAGCAAACGGGCAAAAAGAGGCAAATATAGAGGGAGGATAGGGAGAGAGAGGGCAAATAAAACGACAAGGGTGAATTGGGGGAGAGGAAAACGAGAGGCAAATGCCAAATAATGTAATGCGAGAGATAGGGATTGTGATGGGTACTTGGTATGTTGACTTTTTGCGTAGACTCCCCGGCAACGGCGCCAGAAATCCTTCCTGCTACGTCTTGAGCTTGTGTTGGTTTTCCCCGAAGAGGAAGGGATGATGCAGCAGAGTAGCGTAAGTATTTCCCTCAGTTTTTGAGAACCAAGGTATCAATCCAGTAGGAGCCCACGCTCAAGTCCCTCGTACCTGCACAAAGCGATAGCTACTCGCAACCAACGCGATTAGGGGTTGTCAAGCCCTTCACGGTCACTTACGAGAGTGAGATATGATAGATATAATATTTTTGGTATTTTTGGTATAAAGATGCATAGTAAAAAGTAAAAGAAAAGTAAAAAGCAAAACAAGATTAAAGTAATGGAGATTGATATGATGAGAATAGACCCGGGGGCCATAGGTTTCACTAATGACTTCTCTCAAGAGCATAAGTATTCTACGGTGGGTGAACAAATTACTGTTGATCAATTGACAGAATTGAGCATAGTTATGAGAATATCTAGGCATGATCATGTATATAGGCATCACGTCCGTGACAAGTAGATCGAAATGATTCTGCATCTACTACTATTACTCCACTCATCGACCGCTATCCAGCATGCATCTAGAGTATTAAGTTAAAAACAGAGTAATGCCTTAAGCAAGATGACATGATGTAGAGAGATAAATTCATGCAATATGAAATAAACCCCATCTTGTTATCCTCGATGGCAATGATACAATACATGCCTTGCTGCCCCTTCTGTCACTAGGTAAGGACACCGCAAGATCGAACCCAAAGCTAAGCAATTCTCCCATGGCAAGAACTACCAATCTAGTTGGCCAAACCAAACGGATAATTCGAAGAGACTTGCAAAGATAACCAATCATACATAAAAGAATTCAGAGAAGATTCAAATATTATTCATAGATAGACTTGATCATAAACCCACAATTCATCGGTCTCAACAAACACACCGCGAAAAGAAGATTACATCGAATAGATCTCCACGAGAGAGGGGGAGAACTTTGTATTGAGATTCAAAGAGAGAGAAGAAGCCATCTAGCTACTAACTATGGACCCGAAGGTCTGAGGTAAACTACTCACACTTCATCGGAGAGGCTATGATGATGTAGAAGCCCTCCGTGATGACGGCCCTCTTTCGGCGGAGCTCCGGAACAGGCCCCAAGATGGGATCTCGTGGATACAGAAAGTTGCGGCGGTGGAATTAGGTTTTTGGCTCCTTTCTGATCGTTTGGGGGTACGTGTGTATATATAGGAGGAAGAAGTACGCCGGAGGAGCAACGAGGGGCCCACGAGGCAGGGGGCGCGCCCTGGGGGGGCGCCCCCACCCTCGTGACCGCCTCTTTTGTTCCTTGGAGCAGGGTCCAAGTCTCCTGGATCACGTTCGGTGAGAAAATCACGTTCCCGAAGATTTTATTCCGTTTGGACTCTGTTTGATATTCCGTTTATTCGAAACACTGAAATAGGCAAAAAAACAGCAACGCTGGGCTGGGCCTCCGGTTAATAGGTTAGTCCCAAAAATTAATATAAAAGTGGAAAATAAAGCCCAATATAGTCCAAAATAGTAGATAATATAGCATGGAGCAATCAAAAATTATAGATACGTTGGAGACGTATCAGAATGCTGCCTATCATGTCATATCATATTACTCTCTTTATAACATAGACAATTGGACTTTTAGTTGTTCAAAGCAATATTCTAGTTTTGACATGATAATTTAGTTACTCAAGCATATCAACAAGCAACCATGTCTTTCAAAATATTAACGCTAAAATAAGTTATCCCTAGCCCATCATGCTCAAACATTGATCCATTCATGAAACACACTCGAATATTAGCTACACCCAATACTTAAGTATGATCATATTGCCTCCTAGTTTGTGCTTTTATAAGAGAAGATGGAGACTCGAATTCAAAAATAAAAATTGCATAAAGTAAAAGAAAGGCCCTTCGCAGAGGGAAGTAGGGATTTGTAGAGGTGCCAGAGCTCAAAGCGAAAAACTTAGAGATAAAAACATTTTGAGAGGTGTATTCATCCCACCAACGAAAACAACTTAGAGTTCCCAATACTTTCCATGAATAGATATATCATAGGCGGTTCCCAAACAGAAAATAAAGTTTACTCCTTTTTCCACCATAACTTTCACTTTCCACGGCTAGTCGTATCCACGGTTGCCCTCCATACCAACACTTACCAAGGAATTTATTATTTGACAACATAAAGTAAATCCAATTTTTTTTCATTTCGGGACTGGGCATCCCTAATACCTTTGCCTTACTCTCATGCAATGACAAGTGAGTAAACACTCATCTTGAGAATAACACATCTAGCATGGAAAATATTGGCCACCCCTCACCGCTCCGTGAGCGAAACAAACACACAAAAGAGAAGTTTATTTTTAAAATTAGAGATGGCACATGCAAATTTGCTTAGAACGGCAAAAGAATACCATATAGGTAGATATAGTGGACTCATGTGGCAAAACTGGGTTAAAGGTTTTTGGATGCACAAGTAATGATCATACTTAGTGCAAAATAAAGGCTAGCAAAAGATTGGGAAGGGACCAACTAAGAAACAGATAATCTCATAAGCAAGCATTAAGCATAAATAACACCAAATAATGCACCACAAGTAGGATATAATTTCATTGCATGACTATTGTCTTTCGTACTTGCATAGGGAATCACAAACCTTAACACCAATATTCTAACTAAAGCATAATTACTCACCAGCATAACTCACATATCATATCATCATATCTCAAAACTATTACTAAGAATCAAGTTTATTTTGTCCAATGATCTTCATGAAAGTTTTTATTATATCCTTCTTGGATATCTATCACTTTTGGGACTAATTTTCATGTGTTGCTTTTGACAAGCTTCAACAAATATAAGTGAAGATCATGAGCATAATAATTTTTTCTTTCTCTCAAATTAATTTAAGTGAAGCAAGAGAGAATTTCTTGAAAATTTTACTAACTCTCAAATAAATCTAAGTGAAGCAAGAGAGCATTTCTTCAGAAATACTAAAGCACACCGTGCTCAAAAATATATAAGTGAAGCACTAGAGCAAGTCCATTGCTCATAAGAATTTAAGTGAATCATAGAGAGCAATTCTAACAAGTCAAGATATAATTTTGGCTCTCTCAAATAGGTGTGTCCAGCAAGGATTGATGACTTAAAACACAAAATAAAATAAGCAAAGACTCATATCATACAAGATGCTCCAAACAAAACAAATATCATGCGACGAATAAAAATATAGTTTCAAGCGAAATACTGATGATCGTTGGAAGAAATCGGGGATGCCACTCGGGGGCATCCCCAAGCTTAGTTGGTTGCTCATTTTTGGACAATAGCTTGGGATGCCGAGGCATTCCCAAGCTTAGTCTCTTCCATCCTTCCTTATTCCATCGTAAGATAACCCAAAAATTGAAAACTTCAATCACACAAAACTCAACAAAACCTTTGTGAGATCCGTTAGTATGAGAATAATAAACCACTACTATAAGTGTTGTATCAAACCAATTCATATTGTGTTTTTGTATTATATCTACTGTATTCCAAATTTTCTATGGCAAAAACTCATCAAAGAAAACCATAGAGCCATCAAAATAAGCACACAACACAAAGAAAACAGAATCTGTCAAAACAGAATAGTCTGTAGCAATCTGACTATTTCGAATACTTCTGTAACTCCAAAAATTCTGAAAAATTAGGACGACCTGAGCAATTTGTATATTTGTCTACTGCAAGTGTAATGGGTATTTTATCGATCTCTGGTAAAAAATGAAAATTAATTTCGTGAGCATAAACGTCTCTGTTTTTCAGCAAGATCAAACAACTATCACCCAAGAAGATCCTAAAGGCTTTACTTGGCACAAACACTAATTAAAACATAAAAAACACAATAATAACAGTAGAATAATTGTTTTGACACACAAAAGTAGGAAGAAAAAAAGCAAAAACAAAATTTATTTATTGGGTTGCCTCCCAACAAGCGCTATAGTTTTACGCCCTTAGCTAGGCATAAGGCAAGGATCTAAGTTTTGTCATTTTTGGTTCGAGATCCATAAGATCCCCTCATGATTGATTCATAAGGTGGCTTAATTCTAGTTCTAGGAAAGTGTTCCGTACCCTTCCTTAAAGGAAATTAAAACTTAATATTGCCTTCTTTCATATCAATCACGGCACCGATAGTGCGTAAAAACGGTCTAAAAATAATAATTGGACAAGACGGATTGCGATCAATATCAAGAAAAAGAAAATCTATGGGCACATAATTCCTATTTGCAAGAATAAGAACATCATTAATTCTTCCCATAGGCTTTTTAATATTAGAATCTGCCAAGTGCAAATTCAAAGAGCATTCTTCAAGATTAGTAAGACCAAGCACATCACATAAAGATTTCGGAATTGTAGAAACATTAGCACCCAAGTCACACAAAGGAAAAGTCTCATAATTTTTAATCTTGACTTTGTCTAACACCCACGATGCGGCTATATCTCCCACATGTCGGAGCACGACTTAGAGGCATAACCGCATGGTAGGCATGTCGCAAGATGGGTAATCTTCACACATCCCATGTACTGAATAAGAAAGGGATAAAGAATTGGCTTACAATCGCCACTTGACACAATACATAAATAGCATACATCATCCTGAATACAATCAAGGTCTGACTATGGAACCAAAATAAATAAAGACAACCCCAAATGCTATATCCCCGATTGCCTCAACTGGGCTCCTCTACTGATCGTCCGGAAAAGACACATAGTAACGGCCCGAATCCTCGTCGAACTCCCACTTGAGTTCGGTAGCATCCCCTGCACTGGCATCATCGGCACCTACATCTATTTGGAAGTAATCTGTGAGTCACGGGGACTCAGCAATATCACACCCTCGCGATCAATACTATTTAAGATTATGGGTAGAAAAAGGTAGTGAGGTGGAGCTGCAGCAAGCACTAGCATGTATGGTGGCTAACTTACGCAAATGAGAGCGAGAAGAGAAGCAACCCATGGTCGAGAAGCTATAAAGATCAAGAAGTGATCCTGAAAGTACTTATGATCAAGCATAACACGAGACCATGTTCTGTTCCCGGACTCCGCCGAAAAGAGATCATTACGGTCCGACACGCGGTTGATTCATTTTAATTAAGTTAAGTGTCAAGTTCTCTACAACTGGACATTAACAAATTCCCATCTGCCCATAACCGCGGGCACGGCTTTCAAAAGTTCAAAACCCTGCAGGGGTGTCCCAACTTAGCCCATCACAAGCTCTCACGGTCAACGAAGGATATTCCTTCTCCCAGGAAGACCCGATCAGACTCAGAATCCCGTTTACAAGACATTTCGACAATGGTAAAACAAGACCAGCAAAGCCGCCCGAATGTGCCGACCAATCCCGATAGGAGCTACACATATCTCATTCTCAGGGCACACCGGATTGTCCAAACTTCTGGTAGGCCAGCCCAGAGTTTCCCCTGGTGGGCACCAGCGGCTGACGAGTTGGACCAACACTCAGAGGAGCACTGGCCCGGGGGTTTAAAGTAAAGATGACCCTTGAGTCCGTGGAACCCAAGGGAAAAAGGCTTAGGTGGCAAATGGTAAAACCAAGGTTGGGCCTTGCTGGAGGAGTTTTATTCAAGGCGAACTGTCAAGGGGTTCCCATAACACCCAACCGCATAAGGAACGCAAAATCAAGGAACATAACACCGGTTTGACGGAAACTAGGGCAGCAAGAGTGGAACAAAACACCAGGCATAAGGCCGAGCCTTCCACCCTTTACCAAGTATATAGATGCATTAAAGTAAACAAGTTATAATAATGATATCCCAACAATAACCATGTTCCAACAAGGAACAAACTTCATCTTCACCTGCAACTAGCAACGCTATAAGAGGGGCTGAGCAAAGCGGTAACATAGCCAAACAACGGTTTGCTAGGAAAGGTGGGTTAGAGGCTTGACATGGCAATATGGGAGACATGATATAGCAAGTGGTAGGTATCGCATCATAGCAACAGAGCGAGCATAGAAGTGATTTTGAAGGTATGGTCATCTTGCCTGCAAAGTTCTCCGAGTTAACGAAAGCTTGATCCTCATAAGTGTACTCAATGGGTTCCTCGATCACGTACTCGTCTCCCAGCTCTACCCAAAGCAAGAACACAAGCAAAGGAACCAACAATCAACCACGGTGCAATGTGCAAGCAACATGATGCAAAACATGGCATGATATGCGGGATGAGATATGCAATGCATATGCGTGCTTCGGAAAGGAAAGATTGAACCAGGCATGAACTTGGCAAACCAAGTGTGCCGCTGGAAAGATGAGATGATTTCGGTCAAAATCGATATAAAGATCAGTGGAATCGGATGCATGGTTTGCAAATGCAAGCAAAACAGTGACACAATTCTGCGATTAACATCACAATGCCACCTAGAATGCAACAAGACACTAAGCTACTGCACTCCAACATAACAACAAAGCACATGGAACTGATTTACTCAAGATGCTTGAAAAAAATATGAACACCGAGCTACGGCTAAATCACACAAGAGCAGGTTCAAACAAGCATGGCAAAAATGCAAAAGATATCAGCTTCACAGACTTAGTGAAAATACTAACATGCCAGGAATTAACATCAGGAGGCAATGTTTAGAGCAAGAAAACAACATGCTACATGAATATATCATAGCAATACAAGGCACGGCATGAATCTACGCAAAGCATAGAACTAAAGTCCCTTACTTACCATAAGCCAAAAAGGATCAGAAGATATGATGGAACCCATGTAAACATAGCAAGTTTCGTTAACAGATTCGGACTTAGCAGAAAACTGGGCATGGCATAAACAGAAATATGAAGGCATATTAGCGAGCTCCATTCACTCATCACATAGCCTTGCATGACAAACTAAGCATACTACCAGCAATAAGACATGATCATGCAGTTAACGAAAGCAAGAACAAGGTCATAGCATGCATGGATCAACTACAACAACCTTGGAAAAATTGATTAACACGTAAACAATCTGCCAGGAACATTTTTATAGCAAAAGTAGAGCAAGATTTAGACATGCTAGCGCACTCCATAATTGCAAACAGGGGCATGGATGGATAGATCATAACCATATGTCCAAATCATCCTTACTGAAGCAACTCAAATAAAGCATGGATCTCACTGTAGCAACATGAATACATGGCATAAAAATAACACAAGAGCAATGACTTAGTGAAATTCTAAGTCTCTGAAATCAGCAATATCACGAGAGCTACTTTGCATGCTTGTGCTAATAACCACATTGATCACAAAAATACATGGCAAGCACCCCTGTAAAGATGGCATGGCATAGCCCAAAACACATGTAGATCTCATGCCCATATGCAGCACACAACAAATGTAGCAAAAATGACAAATCCTCATAATCTGCTAAGTAACAGGAGCTAACATTTTATAGCACTCTTGCATCCACGATTTGGGCATCAATATGGACTCAAGCAAGCATGTCACAATGGAACAAAATGAATAGCACATCATGATGAACATTTTGATATATAGCACGCACAAAACGGAGCAGCACACATGAAGTTATGGCATGATGAACAGGGCTCCAGAATGCTAAAAATTAAGGACTTAGGCAAAATTTGGGGTCAACCTTCATTTTGGATCTGGATCTAGGGTTGCATGTGTACCGATGTTCACCGGAGTTCTGGCCGGATCTGAAGGTCGCGGTGGCGGGTGGCCTTGCCAGAATGGAGGAGGAAAGACGGGGCCGGCCGGAGCTCGCGGGAGGGAGGTGGAGGCGAGGGCGGCGAGCTGGAGCTCTCCGGGTGGCGACGGCGGAGGGCGGACGAGGCGGCGGGGTGGTCGCCGCGCCGGCGAGGGAGGCGGGCGGCGCGCGGGATCCGGGCGGTGGCGACTGGCGGTCGCGGGCGGCGCGGAGGAACGGGCCCGTGGGGGTCGGATCTGGGCTCGCGGGCCAGCGGCGCGGGGGAACGGCGGCGCGACACTTGGCGGCACGGGATTCGCCGGGCGGCGCGGTGGACGTGTCCGGCGCCGGGCGGACGTGTCCGGTGCGTGGAGGAAGAGGAAGACTAGGGTTTCTCCCGAATTTTGAGGGGGTGCACATATTTATACCTAGAAGGAGGTGGGAGTGTCCAAATGAGGTGTAGTTTTTGTCCCCGCGATCGTGATCCGACGACGGAGGACAAGGGATAGGTTTGGATGGGTTATTGGGCCACTTCGGAGGGGTGTTGGGCTGGAACACACACGAGGCCTTTACGGTTCCCCGGTTAACTATTGGAGTATCAAACGGACTCCAAATGGCACGAAACTTGGCAGGCGGTCTACCGGTGCTGTACCAAGGCCGCTTGGCAAATCTCGGTCCATTCCGAGAAATTTTAACACCCGCTCAAGAAAAGAGATAAGAGGGGGATGCTAGATGACATAGGAGTGTCAGATTGCAAAATGGACAACAGGGAAAATGCTCGGATGCATCAGGCGAACACGTATGCAAATGAGATGCACATGATGACATGATATGAAATGCATGACATGAACAAAATGCAAAATGAAGACAATTTCCAACCACGAGGGAATCTCATAACTTAGAGCCAAAAATGGTAAGAGTCGGAGTACAAATATGGTAAGTTACATCCGAGGTGTTACAACACTCCACCACTATGAAAGGATCTCGTCCCAAGATCTAGGACTGAAAGAACTCCGGATATTCGGAACGGAGGTGGTCCTCGCGTTCCCAGGTGGCTTCTCGGTCGGAATGGTGTGACCACTTCACTTTCAGGAATTTGATAGACTTGTTGCAAGTCTTGCACTCAGTTTCTTCAAGAATAGCCACGGGATGCTCATGATAAGACAGGTCTTCTTGGAGATCAATCTCTTCGAAGTTGATGGTGCGGTCAGGAGTCTTGAAGCACTTGCGAAGCTGTGACACGTGAAACACGTCGTGCACATTTGTGAAGTTGGGCGGAAGCTCAATTTGATAGGCGAGGTCGCCTCTTTTGCCAATGATCTTGAAAGGACCCACGTATCTAGGGGCAAGCTAGCCTTTGATACCGAAGCGACGAGTACCTTTCATCGGAGACACGCGGAGGTAGACATGGTCTCCGATCTCGAAAGCCAACTCACGATGCTTGATATCATAGTAACTTTTTTGGCGCGATTGCGCGGCTTTGAGATTTTCACGGATGACTTTACACATTTCTTCAGCTTCTGTGATTAAGTCATTGCCAAGAAGTTGGCGTTCACCAGTCTCTGGCTAATTAAGAGTAGTACGACACTTTCCGAACTCACTTGGAAGCTGTTGTTGTAGGAGAACTCGGCATATGGAAGACAATCTTCCCACTTCATACCGAAGGAAATGACACAAGCCCTGAGCATATCTTCAAGGATTTGATTTACTCGCTCGACTTGGCCACTAGTTTGAGGATGGAAAGCTGTGCTGAAGCGAATGTTCGTCCCCATGGCCTTCTGGAAGGAGTCCCAGAACTTAGAAGTAAAGATGCTTCCAGGATATGAAGATATCAACTACGGAATGCCATGCAAGGAGACAATCCTTGAGGTATATAGCTCTGCCAACTGAGCTACTGTGATAGATTCTTTGATAGGAAGAAAATGAGCCACTTTGGTAAGCTTGTCAATGACAACAAAGATAGCATCATTGCCACTCTTGGGCTTGGGGAATCCAGTCATGAAGTCCATCTCAATATGGTCAAACTTCCATTCTGGAATGGCAAGAGGTTGGAGGAGACCAGCTGGCTGTTGGTGTTCTGCCTTCACACTTCTGCAGACATCACATTCATTTACGAATTGAGTAATTTCTCGCTTCATCCGAGTCCACCAATACGACTGCTTGAGGTCATGGTACATCTTTGTACTTCTAGGATGAATGGATAGAAGGGAATTGTGAGCCTCGTTCATAATGACTTTACGTAGATTACCCTTAGGAACCACAATTCGATCCTCGAAGAATAGAGTATCTTTGTCATCAAGGCGATAGCACTTGTACTTGGGTTGGCTCTTGGCAATCCCATTTTTGACCTTCTTCACCATGGCATCAAGAAGTTGTGCCTCACGAATTTGATCTTCCAAAGTAGGAGAGACTTGGAGGTTGGCAAGAAATCCTTGAGGAACAACTTGGAGATTAAGTTTGCGGAAAGCTTCACAAAGGTCCGGTTGGAAGGGCTTGAGAATTAAGCTGTTGTAGTAAGCCTTCCTGATCAAAGCGTCTACGATGACATTGGCCTTGCCTGGAGTATGTTCAATACTCGGATTGTACTCTTGAATCATCTTGACCCAACGAGTCTGCCTGAGGTTGAGGTTGGGCTGACTGAAGATGTACTTGAGGCTCATATGATCAGTGAAGATGTCCACTTTCCTTCCCAACAAGAGATGTCTCCATGTTAAAAGAGCATGAACAACTGCCGCCAACTCGAGGTCATGAGTGGGGTAGTTCTTTTCGTTGGGCTTCAACTGGCGAGAGGTATAGCCCACAACTTTCTTCTCTTGCATTAACACAACACCGAGACCTTGCAGGGAAGCATCACAGAAAACTTCGAATGGTTTGGATTCATTAGGAGGAGTCAGAACTGGAGCTGTGACTAACTTCTCTTTGAGGGTGTTGAAAGCGACGTCACACTCAGGCGTCCAGACATACTTAATATGCTTCTGGAGGAGGTTGGAAAGAGGCTTTGCAATCTTAGAGAAATTCTCCATGAATCTTCGACAATAGCTTGCAAGCCCAAGGAAACTGCGGGGCTACTTGACATTCTGAGGCGGTTCCCAATTCACAATTGCAGACACCTTCTCAGGATTAACAGCAATGCCCTTGGCGGAGATGATATGGCCAAGGTAGAGAACCTCATCGAGCCAAAACTCACACTTTGAAAACTTTGCATAGAACTAATGTTCTCTGAGTTTGTCGAGTACCAATCTCAAATGCTTGGCATGATCCTCCTTGTTCTTGGACAAGACCAATATATCATCGAGATATACCAAGACGAAATCATTTGTGTAAGGGTTGAAGATGAAGTTCATCATGCGAGAGAACATTGGAGGAGCATTGACAAGGCCGAAAGACATGAAAGTATATTCATAAGAACCATAGCTTGTTCTGAATGCTATCTTAGGGATATCTTATTCACGAATGCGAATCTGATGATAACCCATACGGAGGTCAAGCTTGGAGAATACTTGGGCACCCTTGAGTTGCTTGAAAAGCTCATTGATGTTGGGAAAGTGGGTACTTGTTCTTTATTGTTTTCTTGTTCAATGGACGGTAGTCGACGTAGAGTCGTTTCGTTCCATCCTTCTTCTTGACAAAAAGAACACCACAACCCCATGGAGAAGAACTCGGTCGGATCAGACCCATACGCTCTTGTTCATCGAATTGTTTCTTCAGCTCCTTCAACTCTTCAGGTCCAAGCTTGTATGGACGTTTGCAAACAGGTTCCATGCCAGATCGATGACGAATTCAACTGGCCGGTGAGAAGGCATTCCTGGAAGCTCTTCTGGAAAGACGTCTTGATATTCACAAACGACTGGAATCTGAGAGATGGCATTCAACTCACCCTTCTCATTGAGAGAAAACAGTCGAATGGTATCATCACGAGTAGCATAGATGATCACATCCTTAGACGACTGTGTCAATTGAATCTACCTGGCAGCACAATCAAGCTAAGCCTTGTGCTTAGAAAGCAAGTCCATGCCGAGAATTAGATCAATCTCTGAGTCGCCAAGAACAATTGGAGAAGACAGAAACTTATAGTCACCATCTTGATAGAAACATCCAGAACCATGTAGCTTGCGTACAAGCATTTACCCGGTGAGACAACTGCTAACGGACTAGGCAAATCTTGTAAAGCCAACTCATGCTTAGATGCAAATGGTCTTGAGATGAAACTAAGCGATGCACCAGTGTCAAAAAGAACTTTTGCAGGAATATCATTAACAGGAAGATTACCCATGATTACTTCTGAAGAGTCCTCTGCCTGAGCCGCGTTCATCATGTTGACCTTTGCAAACTTGGGATTATGCTTGACCACTGCATTGCTAGCAGATCTCACAGGAGGAGGAGGCGGAAGGCGCCTTTGGTTGAAGCATTTGTTTGCATAGTGCCCTTTCTGCTGACACTTGTTGCAAGTAACCTCTGAGAGCGGACGGTGATAAGGAGCACTTGACCTTGGAGCATGAGACGGAGCTTTGTTCTGATAGCCTAGGTTGGGTGGGTGGGAAGATCCATTGCCACCTTTAGTCTTCAGCTGGTAAGGCTGACGAAACGGAGGAGGAGGAGGCAAACAGAACTTCTGTTGCTTAGCTGCCATTTGAGTTGAAGAAGAAGAAGGAGCTACAACCCTGACTCTCTTCTTAGAAGCATCGCACTTGAGCTGAGAGGGCTCTTGCTTTAGTGCCATGTTGTAGAATTCATGATACTTGGTCGGCTCCAAAAGCACGAGAGCTAATTGCAGATCCTCTCTGAGGCCACCTCTGAATTGATAAATCATGCTCTTCTCGTCAGGGACGTCTTGTTTAGTGAAGCGAACGAGCCTCTGAAACAGGATGTTGTATTGGTGAACAGACATGTTGCCTTGCTTGAGGTTGCAGAACTCCTCATGCTTACTCTCAGCAACACTTTGTGGAATGTGCTGAGCTTTGAAGTCTCGGCGGAAATCATCCCAGGTAATCACACGACCTCCTCTGGAATCTTTGTATTGTTGATACCACTCAGCAGCTTGGTCTTTGAGTTGGAACGAATCAAACTTGAAAAAGTCCTCAGGCCTGGCATTACTACACTCAAAATGTTTGGAGATATCCACGAGCCAGTCGTCGGCGCCTGTGGCCTCGACATAGTTACTGAAGGACTTCGGCTGGTTTGCGAGGAACTGATTGAGGGTAGCAAACTGAGCTTGATTGTTGCCTTGGCCTTGATTTCCTTGGTTGCGCTCTTGCAAGAGTTGCAAAAGCATCTGAGTGTTGGCGTTGGTGGCGGCCATGATAGCTTGCCATGCCTCCGGAGGTGGATTTGGTGGCAGAGGTTCCAGATTCTAACGCGTTGGAGGAGCCATCCTGAAGAGGGTGACATCCGTTAGCATCTTGACAGACATATATTCAAGCTGAATCAATGGATCGAAATTGCAACATATAGCCTTAACATTCGAACAAGAATGAACGAATGAATTCCAAAGTAAATGATCACACTTCCATAAGTTGAGAAGCCACTTAGACAAAGGTAGATGAGTAAAGCAACAATGTACGGACATGAAAAAATATTTGGTAAGGATTACCCAATCACAAACCAAATATCTGTGGGAAGAAATACTAGAGCTACTTGAATTCCCAGCTATAAAACTCCTGAAACTTTCTGGTTATGCAATCGGGTGTTGGGGATACAGGGGAAGCATAATATCTCACCCAAAACTAGCAAATCCTACATCCAGTTGTATCCATCCTTCAACACATAACCAAGAAACCTTCGGAAATCATTTACCTCAACCTTCGAAAAGCATACGTTATACAAGTTATGGCAATACTCCCGAACTCCCGCCCCAGTACTGGGTGGCGTCGAGGTTATCTCACCAACAACTGCATAAAGGAGATTTTCGATGTCGGCAAACTCATGTATTCCAAAACTGCAACGATAAAATTGTGACGACAACACCTCGGAGCTCAACTCCTCGGGACACTGCCACAACCCCTAAATGTCAGGAGGCACCAAGAACAATGTTCTCGTCACAAAACCATCGAAATGATTCCAAGATACCCGCGTGATCCTAATTTTTTTATTGAAATTTGAGAAGAGAAGGGTCAAAACTCTACGTCATGAGGCCTCACCAGAGCAACGAAGGGACTGAGGAGTAAAAAGAATCCTACTCTCCGATAAATATATAATCCTACAAGACTCAAAACATTTTTTCTAGACTCAACAACGTCAGCGATTAGATCAAGCAGGGGGCTCCTAAGTCGGGGAAGGCTCTGATACCAACTTGTAACACCCACGATATGGCTATATCTCCCACGTGTCGGAGCACGACTTAGAGGGATAACCGCATGGTAGGCATGTCGCAAGAGGGGTAATCTTCACACATCCCATGTACTGAATAAGAAAGGGATAAAGAGTTGGCTTACAATAGCCACTTCACACAATACATAAATAGCATACATCATCCAGAATACAATCAAGGTCCGACTGCGGAACCAAAATAAATAAAGACAACCCCAAATGCTATATCCCCGATCGCCTCAACTGGGCTCCTCTACTGATCATCCGAAAAAGACACATAGTAACGGCCCAAATCCTCGTCGAACTCCCACTTGAGTTCGGTAGCATCCCCTGCACTGGCATCATCGGCACCTGCATCTGTTTGGAAGTAACATCTGAGTCACGAGGACTTAGCAATCTCACACCCTCGCGATCAAGACTATTTAAGCTTATGGGTAGAAAAAGGTAGTGAGGTGGAGCTGCAGCAAGCACTAGCATGTATGGTGGCTAACTTACGCAAATGAGAGCGAGAAGAGAAGCAACCCACGGTCGAGAAGCCTGAAAGTACTTACGTTCAAGCATAACACGAGACCGTGTTCTCTTCCCAGACTCTGCCGAAAAGAGACCATCACGGTCACACACGCGGTTGGTTCATTTTAATTAAGTTAAGTGTCAAGTTCTCTACAACCGGACATTAACAAATTCCCATCTGCCCATAACCACGGGCACGGTTTTCGAAAGTTCAAAACCCTGCAGGGGTGTCCCAACTTAGCCCATCACAAGCTCTCACGGTCAACGAAGGATATTCCTTCTCCCAGGAAGACCCGATCAGACTCGGAATCCCGGTTACAAGACATTTTGACAATGGTAAAACAAGACCAGCAAAGCCGCCCGAATGTGCCGACAAATCCCGATAGGAGCTGCACATATCTCGTTCTCAAGGCACACCGGATTGTCCAAACTTCCGGTAGGCCAGCCAGAGTTGCCCCTGGTGGCCACCGGCGGCTGACAAGTTGGACCAACACTCACAGGAGCACTGGCCCGGGGGTTTAAAATAAATATGACCCTTGAGTCCGCGGAACCCAAGGGAAAAAGGCTTAGGTGGAAAATGGTAAAACCAAGGTTGGGCCTTGCTGGTGGAGTTTTATTCAAGGCGAACTATCAAGGGGTTCCCATAACACCCAACCACGTAAGGAACACAAAATCAAGGAACATAACACTGGTATGACGGAAACTAGGGCGACAAGAGTGGAACAAAACACCAGGCATAAGGCTGAGCCTTCCACCCTTTACCAAGTATATAGATGCATTAAAGTAAACAAGTTAGAATAATTATATCCCAACAATAACCATGTTCCAACAAGGAACAAACTTCATCTTCACCTGCAACTAGCAACGCTATAAGAGGGCTGAGCAAAGCAGTAACATAGCCAAACAACGGTTTGCTAGGAAAGGTGGGTTAGAGGCTTGACATGGCAATATGGGAGGCATGATATAGCAAGTGGTAGGTATCGCGGCATAGCAATAGAGCGAGCAACTAGCAAGCAAAGATAGAAGTGATTTCGAGGGTATTGTCATCTTACCTGCAAAGTTCTCCGAGTTGACGAAAGCTTGATCCTCGTAAGCGTACTCAATGGGTTCCTCGATCACGTACTCGTCTCCCAGCTCTACCTAAAGCAAGAACACAAGCAAAGGAACCAACAATCAACCACGGTGCAATGCGCAAGCAACATGATGCAAAACATGGCATGATATGTGGGATGAGATATGCAATGCATATGCATGCTTCGGAAAGGAAAGATTGAACCAGGAATCAACTTGGCAAACCAAGTGTGCCGCTGGAAAGATGAGATGATTTCGTTTGAAATCGATATAAAGATCACCGGAATCGGATGCACGGTTTGCAAATGGCAAGCAAAACAAGAATGGCACAATTCTGCAATTAACAGCGTAATGCCACCTAGAATGTAACAAGACACTAAGCTACTGCACTCCAACATAACAACAAAGCACATGGCAGTGATCTACTCAAGATGCTTGACAAAAGATGAACACTGAGCTACGGCTAAATCACACAAGAGCAGGTTCAAACAAGCATGGCAAAATGCAAAAGATATCAGCTTCACAGACTTAGTGAAAATACTAACATGCAAGGAATTAACATCAGGAAGCAATGTTTAGAGCAAGCAAACAACATGCTATAGGAAAATATCAAAGCAATACAAGGCATGGCATGAATATAATCAAATCATAGAACAAAAGTCCCTTACTGACGATAAGCCAAAAAGGATCAGAAGATATGATGGCACCCATGTAAACATAGCAAGTTTTGTTAACACATTCAGACTTAGCAGAAAACTGGGCATGGCATAAACAGAAATATGAAGGCACCTTTGCGAGCTCGATTCACTCATCACAAAGCCTTGCATGACAAACTAAGCACACTACCAGCAAGAAGACATGATCATGCAGCTAACCAAAGCAAGAACAAGCTCATAGCATGCATGGATCAACTACAACAACCTTGGCAAAATTGATTAACACATAAACAATCTGCCAGGAACATTTCATAGCAAAAGTAGAGCAAGATTTAGACATGCTAGGGCACTCCATAATTGCAAACAGGGGCATGGATGGATAGAGCATAACCATACGTCCAAATCATCCTTACTGAAGCAACTCAAATAAAGCATGGATCTCACTGTAGCAACATGAATACATGGCATAAAAATAACACAAGAGCAATGACTTAGTGAAATTCTAAGTCTCTGAAATCAGCAATATCATGAGAGCTACTTTGCATGCTTGTGCTAATCACCAAATTGATCACAAAAATACATGGCAAGCACCCATGTAAAGATGGCTTGGCATAGCCCAAAACACATGTAGATCTCATGCCCATGCCCATATGCAGCACACAACAAATGTAGCAAAAATGACAAATCCTCATAATCTGCTAAGTAACAGGAGCTAACATTTTATAGCACTCTTGCATCCATGATTTGGGCATCAAGATGGACTCAAGCAAGCATGTCCCAATCGAAGCAAATTAAGAGCACATCATGATGAACATTTTGATATATAGCACGCACAAAACGAAGCAGCACACATGAAGTTATGTCATGATGAACAGGGCTCCAGAATGCTAAAAATTAAGGACTTAGGCAAAATTCGGTGTCAACCCTCGTTTTGGATCTGGATCTAGGGTTGCACGTGGATCGAGGTTCACCGGAGTTCTGGCCAGATCAGAAGGTCGCGGTGGCGGGCGGCCTTGCCGAAGTGGAGGAGGAAAGACTGGGCCGACCGGAGGTCGTGGGAGGGAGGTGGAGGCGAGGGCGGCGAGCTGGAGCTCTCCGGGCGGCGGCGCGGAGGGCGGACGAGGTGGCGGGGTGGTCGCCACGCCGGCGAGAGAGGCGGGCGGCGCACAGGATCCGGGGGGCGACGACTGGCGGGCGCGGGCAGCGCGGAGGAACGGGCCCGTGGGGGCCGGATCTGGGCTCGCGGGCCGGCGACGTGGGGGAGCGGCGGCGCGACACTTGGCGGCACGGGATTCGCCGGGCGGCGCGGTGGACGTGTCTGGCGCTGGGCGGACGTGTCCGACGCGTGGAGGAAGAGGAAGACTAGGGTTTCGCCTGAATTTTGAGGGGGGTGCACATATTTATACCTAGGAGGTGGGAGTGTCCAAATGAGGTGTAGTTTTTGGCCACGCGATCGTGATCCGACAAAGGGGGACAAGGGACATGTTTGGATGGGTTATTGGGCCACTTTGGAGGGGTGTTGGGCTACAACACACACGAGGCCTTTACGGTTCCCCGGTTAACCGTTGGAGTATCAAACAGACTCCAAATGGCACGAAACTTGACAGGCGGTCTACCGGTGGTGTACCAAGGCCGCTTGGCAAATCTTGGTCCATTCGGAGAAAGTTTAACACCCGCTCACAAAAAGAGCCAAGACAGGGACGCCGGATGACATAGGACTGTCGGATTGCAAAACGGACAACGGGGAAATGCTCGGATGCATGAGGCGAACACGTATGCAAATGAGATGCACATGATGACATGATATGAAATGCATGACATGAAAAAAGTGCAAAACAAAGACAAAACCCAACCATGAGGGAATCTCATAACTTAGAGCCGAAAATGGCAAGAGTCGGAGTACAAATATGGTAAGTTACATCCAGGGTGTTACACTTTGATATTAGGTTCCCATACATCAATCAAAGAGCAACTATCATAATTAAAGTCTTTGTAATCCAAAAGAGTGGGCACATCACTAGCTAAAGTTTGACCTCTCCAAACCAACTTTCATCAATTTTTTGAACAAGATTTTCACGCACCGAAATATTGGGATGCCTTCTACCTAATTTGAATCTTCTCCAGTCCCTTTTTCATCAATCTTAACTTTACTAAACAAGGAATCAATAGAAGAAACACCAATCATTTTAAGATCTTCATCACTTTTATCTTCTAACGAGTTTGGTTTAGCAGCCATTTGATAAACTAAGGTAGCTTTGTTGGGGAACGTAGTATTTCAAAAAATTTACCTACGATCACGCAAGATGTATCTAGGACATGCATAGCAACGAAAGGGAAGAGTGTGTCTACGTACCCTCATAGACCAAAAGCGTTTAGTAATGCGGTTGATGTAGTCGAGCGTCTTCGCGATCCAACCGATCCAAGTACCGAACGCATAGCACCTCCGCAATCAGCACACGTTTAGCTCGATGACGTCCCTCGAACTCTTGATTCAGTTGAGGCCGAGGGAGAGTTCCGTCAGCACGACAGCGTGGTGACGGTGATGATGAAGTTACCGACGCAGGGCTTCCCCTAAGCATTACAACAATATGACCGCGGTGTGTAACTGTGGAGGGGGCATTGCACACGGCTAAAAGATCTAGTTGTGTGTCTTTGGGGTGCCCCCTCCCCATGTATATAAAGGGGGGAGGAGGAGGAGGCCAGCCAAGGTGTGGCGCGCCAAGGGGGGAGTCCTACTTGGACTCCCGGTCCAAGTAGGATTCGGCCCCCTCATTTCCTATTCCTACAAGGAGAAGGGGGGAAAGAGGAGAAGGAGAGAAGGAAAGGCCCCCCAAGCCTAACCCAACTCAGATTGGGCTTGGGGGGCGTGCGCCCCCACCTGGCCGCCGCCTCCTCTCTTCCACTAGGGCCTATGAAGGCCCATTAACCCCCCCGGGGGTTTCGGTAACCTCCCGGTACTCCGAAAAATGCCCGACCCTATCCGAAACCATTCCGGTGTCCAAACATAACCTTCCAATATATCAATCTTTATGTCTCGACCATTTCAAGACTCCTCGTCATGTTCGTGATCTCATCCGGGACTCCAAACAAACTTCGGTTCATCAAATCACATAACTCATAATACAAATCGTCATCGAACGTTAAGCGTGCGGACCATACGGTTTCAAGAACTATGTAGACATGACGGAGACACATCTTCAGTCAATAACCAATAGCGGAACATGGATGCTCATATTGGTTCCTACATATTCTACGAAGACTGTCGGATTTCGGGTTTCGGCACACCCTTGAGGTTTGAACACTAGGGTGCACTGGGAGATCTCTCCCCTACCGATCTACGTCCGATCCTCTCGTGCGAACTAAGATGAAAATGATGAACAACACAAGAGACACGAGGTTTATACTGGTTCGGGCCACCGTGGTGGTGTAATACCCTACTCTAGTGTGTGGTGTGGTGGATTGCCTCAGGGGCTGATGATGAACAGTACAAGGGAAGAACAGCCTCGCGAGAGGTGTTCTTGAGCTGGTGCGATGAACTGCTAGGGTGAGTTCAGTCGCCTCTCTCTCTGCTAGGGTTCTAGCAGGTTTCTAGATGTCTGTCTGCCCGTCCCCCTCTCTTCTCGGTCTCTAGATGTCTCTACTCTGTGGTGGCTAGCTCTATTTATAGAGGCCCTGGGCCTCTCCCCGAATAATTGAGCGGGAAGGGGCCATTTCGAAGGGGAACATCTAGTACAAGTTATCCTTGTCGGCGTTCTGGGACAGGGTCCCCAGACTTGCCTGCCTGCGACCTGCGGCGTGGCTTGTGGGGGCCCAGTGTGGCCCATCTTCATCAGCTCAAGCTCAAGACCCTCGCGAGGGGCCAAGCCTCGCGGGGCGGACGACAGGAAGCTTCCCCAAGAGTGGCCTCATCAGGCAGGCTCGCGAGGAGGCGGAGAGATCAATGCAAGGGTACCTCGCGAGGATCCCATGATGCAAGCCATGACGATCAAGGCCAGGTGGGCGCCAGGCGGGCGCCGGCCTGCGCAGGGTCCTTGTTTCCCCTTTGGTGCAAAGGGGGCAAGCACAGGCCAAGGCATCAGGCAAAGGTTGCCATTCCGATGCAACGAGACCAAGACCAGCAGAGCGGCAGGACGGAGGTCACCGTGGAGCTCAAGACGGCGGCATCACCAGTGCTTTTGGCAGCCGAAGGCCACCTTTGGTCAGGATAACTTGTACTAGATGTTCCCCTTCAAAATGGCCAATTGTTGGAGCCCTTCCCGCTCAATTATTCGGGGAGAGGCCCAGGGCCTCTATAAATAGAGCTAGCCTGCACAAAGGAAGGAGACACCAAGGAGAGACCGAGAAGAGAGAGGGACGGGCAGACAGACATCTAGAAATCTGGTAGAACCCTAGCAGAGAGAGAGAGAGAGGCGACTGAACTCACCCTAGCAGTTCATCGCACCAACTCAAGAACACCTCTCGTGAGGCTGTTCTTCCCTTGTACTGTTCATCATTAGCCCCCGGAGGCAATCCACCACACCACACACTGGAGTAGGGTATTACACCACAACGGTGGCCCGAACCAGTATAAACCTCCTGTCTCTTCTGTTGTTCATCATTTTCATCTTAGTTTGCACGAGAGGATCAGACGTAGATCGGTAGGGGAGAGATCTCCGCGCGCACCCCAGTGTTCGAACCTCAAGGGTCTGCCAGAACCCGAAATCCGACATTTGGCGTGCCAGGTAGGGGTGCGGCGGAGTCCTTCTTCCTCCGTGTCGCGTTCCGCCGCTTCGCCACCCAGATGTCAAGCAACCCGGATGCCAACGCCGACCGCTGGGCGGCGTGGCCCGCCCACGCCATGCCGCCGTCTCAGGGTGACCTCAACCTTGCGCCTCAGGCAGCTCGCGCTCCGCAGGGCGCCGCGGGACGTGGGCGACGCGGCCAGACACCGCCTGCCCTCACGCCACGGCAGGTGCGGGCCACAGCAAGGGCCTCGAACCATGCCGCTTCCATGGCGCCATACACCCGACGGGAGCAGGCGAACTCCAGGGCCGCGCTCACGGTGGCCCGAGAGCTACTACGGTGCCGCTTGCTGGAAGGCGGCCACGACGTGTTGTTGGAGCGAGTGGCCGAGCTCCTGGACGCCGCCGCCTCAGGAGCGCCCCCTTTCTGCATCCAGCTGCTTCCCAGATCCAGGACAAGTCGCACGACGGTATTCTGCGCGCCCACCCGATTTTAGGCGGGCCCCAGGGCCGGTCCAGCGCCAACACCTCCGCCAGCACCGGGCGGCTGATCGCGCTGGCCGCTCCCCAGGCCGGCGAAGGGATGCACGCCACGGCCTTTGGCCTCGGCAGACCGCCGCGTCATCACATACAAGGCGACGCCCCAAGCCAGACTACGTGGCATACGGGGCGCTACAGCGAGGTCCACGAGGTGGTCGCCCCGGAGGCCTATATACCCCGCATGGTGGATCAAGGGGCGCGAGCTGGAAGAAGGTCACGGTTCGTTCCTCGGGCCCGGCTGGGATGAGGAGGCGCCGGAAGCCGAGCTCTTTCAGGAACCCCAAGAGAGCATCGACAATCGCGCCAACAGCAACAACTATCGGGTACCACTCATCCCTCGGGATCAAGATTACGCTAACCATGGGTCACAGGAGGTACAGGTCGCCGCAGCAGATGGCTGCCCCAATGCTGCAGCCTCTTATCCCCCAGGAGGAGGGTGCAGGGGGCTGCAGGAAAGGGGCCGAGATCCGGACTCACCCTCGCGGCGGGCAGGCCAAGGTGTTCTCAGGAGGTAGGCCCTCCGCCGGGGAGGTGCCCCATGGCCTGCCCCGGCGGAGGACCCGTGGTCGTCAGGGGAACCGCTGGCGACCGCTCTACCCCATTGGCGTCGTCCTTGGTTTCCGGTCGCCGTCAATGGCGGCAGAGTAAGGCGCAAGGTGGGGCCCTCGTCTGGCGATATGAAGCATGGCCGGTACCTGTGAAGAAGGCCCAGTGCCTGTGAAGCTCGCCGCCCCGTGACACTCTCACGTAATAATGAGTGGGGCTGTACATGCCCCGGAGTCTCAGGAGCGCCGGCCTCAGGCCCTGGGGCTCCCGCCCACGCCCAGTGGCAGCACTTAGCTCCGCGCTGGTGAGAAGACGTCGAAGACTAGACTAGGTGCCGGACGCGGCTTTTTTGCTTTTCTTCTGCCTTCTTGCCTTTTGCTTCTTCCTTGTCGGCAAGTTTCTTCGATTGGATTTAAGTTGGATTTGAGTTCGAAGCTTGCGTGCCTCTGGGGAAGGGGTGTTTAGTCTCGTTCGAGCAATCTCTCGCGTTTTGGTTTCGGATTTGTGCCCCAAGCTGGCGTCAGCTGCCCCCCTCATGAGCCCCTCGTGAGCCGGGCCGGGCTAGGCACACCTACAGCCGGGACCACTGTCTCCGCACCCTCTCCGGAGGTCCTCATCACAGGATCAGCAGGATAATCCAAAGACGCCGGAGGCACAGCATCCCCCGTAGGCCCGCTCAGGGCACGCCAGGGCCGGAAGGTAAACGAATCAACCGAACCATCACCGGGCTAGCGACTAAACTCACGCATAACGTCGTGCTCACCAGAGTACGGATTAGAAATCTTTACATGAGGGGCCTCCCCTCCCAAAATGCTCTTACATTCTTCAGGGCCAAGCCTGAGTCTTCTTCATGCAGGATAATCTGTGGAGACATGCGGTCAGTCGGACATATCACTCACCGCGTCTTGGGCATCCTCGGAGGCATCACTGGTGCCGTCGGCATTCCCGCCGCCACCGGCGGCATCTCCATCAGCGCCAGGCTCGTCTACAACATCGCCTTCATTGGCGCCCACAACCATGCCGTCGTCATCGGACGCAAAGGCCCTGACGAGGGTGTTCACGTTGTCCTCCACCCACCGCGTCAGGTCGCCACGGACGGCAATGGGCACGGGTGCGATGGCAGCGTCGAAGTCGAAGTGGGGGTCCCTGTCCTGCAGATGGCTGAAGACACAGGAGAAGGCACGCCCAAGCAAGGCTCGGCTCCTCTCTTCGACAAGCCAGCGGGACCTCTCGGATCGGTTCTCCAGGAGCGTCACCACATCGGTAAAAAATTGGAGATTGCCGGCGTAGTTGACCTCGTGCGGCTCCCTAGCGGCAGCCTCGCAGATGTAGCCCAAAGCTGTGTTGGCCCTCTCTTGGAGCATTTGAAGCATGGGGGCGTGCACGTGCTCCAGAACCCGCCGCCGACGGAGCTCGTCCTCACTCCTCTGCGCAGCGGCCTCCTGCATCGAGCCAAGGGCTGCATGGTGCAGCTCTATTTGCTACTCTAGGGAGTTGCTCCGGGCTTGGAGCTCCCATACGCATTCCTCCGCATCCTGGCGTCGTCGGTCTGCCTCCCGAGCCTCCTCGACAGCCCGGGAGCAGGCCTCCCGCGAAGCCGCTAGCGACGCTTCGGCTTTCGCGTTGTCAAGGTCACGTTGATGACACGCGAGGGCAATGGCGACCTTCAGCTTGCGCCTCTCCTCAGCAAGGCGCAGGCCTTCAGCCTCGAGGCGCGCATCCTCGGCAGCAAGCTCTGCTCCAACCCGGTTCACCGCGTCCGCTGCCCCCTGGAGGAACTCTTCAGGAAGGGCATGACACTCCCGAGCGCGTGTGAGCACATCTTCCACATCACCCTCTTCCCCTGGAGCATGCAGAGGGCCCTGAGGCGGTAAGCCCCCTCCAGGCGTGGGGCAGGGGGCTGCCGCACCAGCCATCACCGGATGGACCGCCCTGAGAATCTGGCCCGGCGTCGATCCACCCATGGAGGAGGAGCCAAGGACAGACCTCAGCCATTCGCCTGCTATGACCAGAGAAGGGGCGCGGGGAAGGCCTGACGTGCCCCAAGAAGACTCGCGAAGAAAGGTCGTCAGGCGAGCAAGCTCGAGGCGCCCTACGGAGCAGATCACCCAACCAACCGATCCAGTGGCGAGGGCGCCACCCGAGCTCGGCGGACCCGGAGCCAGCAAACGGGGCGAAGCTGCGGGGGTCGGCTCCTGGGTCGACTCGACGGACTCAGCAAGGCGGGACCTGAAGGGCCACAATCAGCCACAAGGATAATAGAGCAAATGAGCAGGGAAAGAAGAAGTCTTACTCGTCCATGGCAAAGTACTTCCTGCGCTTCAACAAGCGGCAAGGGCGGTCACTGCCGCCTGAGGCCTCCTTCCTCTTGCGAAGGGCCTCGAAGTCTACACGAAACCGACCCAAGCGCCTGGGGCGGGGGTCGGTCTGGGGCGCAGAAGAAGCCTCAGGATTGTTGGTGCCGGAGGAGTCAGCTTTGGGGGCACCGTCGGGCGTCGCCTCACGAAGAACGGCTGGGGGCTCGGGAGGCCCGGCCTTAGGAGCCAAAGGCCAAAACCCTGCATCAACCACCGCCCCAGGGCGGGCCTCGGGAGACGTCGCCTCTGAGGCTTCACGCGGTGCCACCACCTCGACATCAGCCACTTCAGCCCCCATCGGCTCTCTCCCCGCTCTGTCACCTGAGGAGGGACCGCTGTAGGCGGTAGGGGGAACAACCACGACAATTGGGTTCTCGCATGGCCCCATGAGGCCAGCCGAATGCGGCCCCCACTCGTCGAAGCTGGGCATCTGCTTCATGAAATCAGCCCTGCCAGAACAAAGGTACAGAAGGACGCCACCGCTCCGTAGGCTGCCTAAGGAAGGATCACCAGTCAAGACCCAAAGCACCATCCGCAGCACTTCGGACGCCAAATCCTACTCTTGAAGCCGCATGCGGTCTCTGCACCCCGCAAAGTCCCACATCCGGCGAGAGTGGCGCTAGAGAGGAGCAACGCGACACAGAAGGAACTCCCTCACCACCTTGGGCGCTGTCACATTGTGCGCCCTCAAACTTTCGAAGCGGTGCCAGACGAAAGCGAGCCGGGGGCTCGCGAGCGGTTCATGACCCAGCCTGGGTTGGGAACAACAGGCAAGGTCGGGTGCGAGAGCAAGGGGCTAGGCACCCTGACATCCACGTACAGCCACCGCTCTCTGAACCTGGCCTGAGAAGGTGGAAGGCTGAAGTCAATCCCTGAAGCAGCCGTCTCAGGCACGGCGAAGAAGCTTACACACCCCGAGCACTGGGTGGGATCATTCAGGCGCAGAGAAAAGAAGTGGTGCAGCAGGGCAACAGAAGGAGGGATGCCTATCATCGCCTCGCACACGAAAGCAAAGACAGCCAAAAGGGTGATGGACTCCGGCCCGAGGTGCATCATGTGGATCTGATAATGGGAGAGCACATCATTGAAGAAAGCAGAAAAGGAGGGAACCAGACCCGCCCATAAGGCATCGACGAAGAATCGGACCTCCGTGGCGGTCCTAGCAAGAAAGGCGCGGGATGTAGGCCAAACTGTGGTCCGGCCGCACTCGTTGAAGATGGAAGCAAGGGCGGAGTGGACCTTGTCCAAGGCTTCCGGGTTGAGTATCATTGACCGATCAACAGCGGGGGCCGCCGCTGGAGGTGCGCAGGACGAAGGCGTGGGCTTCTTCCCCCTTCCCTTCTTCGTCGGTGCCATGGCGTTAGGGGAAGGGGAAGAGCTCGAGCCGGTTTGGCGACGGAGGTTGGAACTCGGAGAAGAAGGAAAGGTAGGAGGCGAGCGGGCAGCCAAAGGAGGAACAACTTTGTGCAACTACGGGTCCGCTTAGCCGGGCGCGTAGCAAGGCGTCGTGGGAAGTGCAGACGCCCACGCCCAATCAACCGCCACGCGGCGCCCAAGGCCGCAGGCTATTAGGGCCCGCGGCGCTTCTTGCTTGCCCCTTCGCTTCTCTGCTAAGCCAAGTCCACGCGCGCCTTGGGCCCGGGGGCTACTGTCGGTGTTCTGGGAATGGGGGTCCCTAGACTTGCCTGCCTGCGGCCTGCGGCGTGGCTCAAGTGGGGGCCCAGCGCGACCCATCTTCATCAGCTCAAGCTCAAGACCCTCGCGAGGGGCCAAGCCTCGCGGGGCGTACGACAGGAAGCTTCCCCAAGAGCGACCCCATCAGGAAGGCTCGCGAGGAGGCGGAGAGATCAATGCAAGGGTACCTCGCGAGGATCCCATGACACAAGCCATGACGATCAAGGCCAGGCGGGCGCCGGCCTGTGCAGGGTCCTTGTTTCCCCTTTGGTGCAAAGGGGGGAAGCACAGGCCAAGGCATCAGGCAAAGGTTGCCATTCCGGTGCAACGAGACCAAGACCAGCAGAGCGGCAGGACGGAGGTCACCGTGGAGCCCAAGACGGCGTCATCACCAGTGCTTTTGGCAGCCGAAGACCACCTTTGGTTAGGATAACTTGTACTAGATGTTCCCCTTCAAAATGGCCAATTGTTGACGCCCTTCCCGCTCAATTATTCGGGGAGAGGCCCAGGGCCTCTATAAATAGAGCTAGCCTCCACAAAGGAAGGAGACACCGAGGAGAGACCGAGAAGAGAGAGGGACGGGCAGACAGACATCTAGAAATATGGTAGAACCCTAGCAGAGAGAGAGAGAGGCGACTGAACTCACCCTAGCAGTTCATCGCACCAGCTCAAGAACAGCTCTCGCGAGGCTGTTCTTCCCTTGTACTGTTCATCATCAGCCCCCTGAGGCAATCCACCACACCACACACTGGAGTAGGTTATTACACCACAACGATGGCCCGAACCAGTATAAACCTCCCGTCTCTTGTGTTGTTCATCATTTTCATCTTAGTCTGCACGAGAGGATCGGACGTAGATCGGTAGGGGAGAGATCTCCGCGCGCACCCCAGTGTTTGAACCTCAAGGGTCTGCCGGAACCCGAAATCCGACAATCCTGACCAAAGGTGGTCTTCGGATGCCAAAAGCACTGGTGATGATGCCGTCTTGGGCTCCACGGTGACGTCCGTTCTGCCGCTCTGCTGGTCTTGGTTTCATTGCACCGGAATGGCAACCTTTGCCTGATGCCTTGGCTTGTGCTTGCCCCTTTGCACCAAAGGGGAAACAAGGACCCTGCGCAGGCCGGCGCCCGCCTGGCCTTGATCGTCATGGCTTGCATCATGGGATCCTCGCGAGGTACCCTTGCATTGATCTCTCCGCCTCCTCGCGAGCCTCTGGGGAAGCTTCCTGTTGTCCGCCCCGCGAGGCTTGGCCCCTTGCGAGGGTCTTGAGCTTGCGCTGATGAAGATGGGCCGCGCTGGGCCCCCACCTGAGCCACGCTGCAAGCCGCAGGTAGGCAAGTCTGGGGACCCCCGTTCCCAAAACACCGACAGTAGCCCTCGGGCCCAAGGCGCGCATGGGCTTGTCTTAGCAGAGAAGCGGAGCAAGCGCGAAGCGCCGCGGGCCCTAATAGCCTACGGCCTTGGCCGCCGCGTGGCGGTTGATTGGACGTGGGCGTCTGTGCTTCCCCAAGACGCCTCGGCAAACTGCACGACTTGACAAGTTCCTGCATGCAGAGATATGGGTCAATATTACCTGAGGTCTTGGTGCTTCGTCGGTTGGCCTTCCCCGGCTATAAGTACGGGGCTGCGTGAGCTCCGCCAGTTCACCCCTGTCTGCTACTCCCTTCTCTTCTTCCTCCTCATCCTTGCTTCCTCTTGCACCAATGGCACCGATCCGCCAGTTTTGAGCTGAGGAGAAGGGAAAGGCCCCCAGAGAGGGTCCTGACCCCCTCCCGCCGAAGAAGCGGCCAATCCTCTGTCACCGGGACGAAGGCGCCTGGCAGGTGGTGTCGAGGCCGTGGTACGAGCGGCCGCCGCCTGGGTTCCCGCTGCCCTTGTACGCCGGTGTTGTAGGCCCCAGGGTGGAGGGCGCCGAGCAACACTAACAGCGTCGCCGCCGACGCTGGCGAGTCACAGTGGTGCGCGTCATCCCCCCTGGAGTCCACGTGGAGCGCTCCTCTCGCGAGCTTGTGCTCCACGCCGCCATGCCTCCAACTTCGTGGATCCGCCTTCCTCCCTCCTTCGCCTTCGAGATGCCGTCGAGCGGGGCCCTGGAGCTCTGGCTGCAGCACGCCGACTGTGGCACCCCTGCAACCAGAGCAGAGGTCGCGGTCGTCGCTCTGGGCAAGGTCTTAATGACCCGGGGCTGGGGTGAGAGCGCCCGGGTCTATCGTGCGGACGACGCCATGGTGATCCATCTTGAATACGACGGCGCCTCCTTGATGTTCTTCAAGGTCTTTGATGTAGAAGGACGCCGGATGGAATGCTGCCCTAAGGGAAGCGGCAGTGGTGACGAACTGGCGAGGACCAGCCCCACCCGTTGGTCCTCCTGCAGCTCCTCAGGCAGCAGCGGAGGGGCTGAGGGCTTCAGCGACTCCCCCGAACTCCTCGCGGCCCCGGAGACGAGCGATGACAGCTATGAGCCTCCGAGCTCGTGCCGTGCTCGCAGTGGGGCAGCTGCATCGGGCCGTCGACGCCACTGATCTAGATGGGATTGGCGCCGGCACTGGGCAGCCCACTGTTGATGATGGCGTCGCTTGGGGAGGTGCTAGCAAGTAGCATTTCTTAGGGTCAGCACCTTTTGTTCCCTGTGAGGAATTAAAGCAACACCCCGCGGGGGTATGTAAGGCATCTGCCGTGCCTTTTGTAAATACTATATCCTTAAAATTAATTGGTGTGAGGTGTCCGTCCTGTTCCGGCTGAGCTCCCCCTTTCAATCCTCACGAGGACTTGGCGCTCTACGCTGACAGGTCCCAGTCCCCAGGCAAGCTTCAGCCGTCGCTGGTATGCCAGGTCGCGATGCCGTGGTCAAGGCCAGGAGGTGAGCGGCCCGAGGTCCGGTAAGAGCCCCCGAGTCGCGATGCTCGGGAGGTCCCCTTTAGCGCTCAAGCAATCCTTGTTGGGCGAGAAAGGAAGGTAGCGTCGCCGTGGCAGAGTTGCACTGGGCGGGGATTTAGCGCTGCGTTGGTCTAGCTCTTCCGAGGGCGCGACTTATCTTGTGCGTCTGATGTAGTTCCTCGGAGAGGCGCCCAGCCCGAGAGGCGGTGGCCGAGGTACTGCTGGGTGAGGCCCTCGCGAGCTTCTTCCCACTCCCCCGCACTTTCCTTAACGCTCTACGTCCTCAGGTCCCGGCCCTCAAGCGAGCTCAGCCGCCGCTGGTATGACAGGTCGCGATGCCATGGGTCAAGGCCAGGGGGTGAGGGCTGGAGAGCCAGTAAGAGCCCATGAGTCGCGATGCTCAGGCGCTCCCCTTTTAACGTGCAAGCGGTCCGTGCCGAAGAGTGGGAGAGAGAGCTCACGATGCCCCCAACATTGCTCATGGAGTAGATCCTGCACACCAATCATGAGGAGAAACAAGGCCTGTCGTTACGGTCGCCGGCCAACTTATGGTCACTCCGAGGGAGCGATCAGGGCACTGAGGGCCTGGTGAGGTGGCGCCATGCGGGGCTGCCGCTGCTAGAGCTCGACCACTCAGATTTATCAACGCTGCAGGGACGAACCCGTGCGCACGCGCCGTGCCAGAGCGGGCGGCTCTTCAGATAGGCGTGGATCGAGCAGGTGATTAGGTCAGGTATGTTAAGCACATAGGAAATCCAATTTCAAGCAAGCGCAGGTAAAAGCAACCGCCGCTGGGTCGGGCCCGAGCGGCGTGGGGATGATGCAGCCCGAGGGGCACCCCCAACAAGGTAAGTAAAGAGCATAACCAAAATGGATACATGCCACGGGGACGGGTCCACACGGCCTGGGAATGGTGCAGCCCTGTGGGCGCTCCCAGCTGAAAGTAGAACTCTGAAAGATGTCACCTGGTGCCGTTGAAGATGAAGTGATGCTGAGGAAGTGAGCGATGCGCGGTGAAGACGTCGGCCCTCACGAGCCCCCAGGCCCAGGGGCCTCGGGAGGCTCCAGTGGCACATGCAGGTCTTCGGGGACCATCGCCACCTCCGCCAGAACCGTGCGATGCCTGACCTCCTGAGCCTCTAGAATGCTCCTCAACAGGCATTGATGTGCGGCGACCGCGCTCGGCAGGCCGAAGGGCATGCGAACGTAGCTGTGAGGTGGTCCCTCGTAGCGCCCTACGGCCGAAGGCCATAGGCGCTCCTAGGACGCAGCTTGGTTGAGCCCTGGTACATCGATGCAGGCACGCAGTCCTCCATCCTCGCCTGGGTGTGGGGCCACGGCAGGTAAGCGGCGGCTGCCACGCATGACTCTGGACTCTTGTAGCTCATGGGTGTTCCTTGTGATGAACTCCTGAGGGTTTGGTCTCCCTTGACTTGTACCTTCCTGAGGGAAGCGTGCTTGAAAGCACCCCTCCAAGTGGTGCCCGAGCGCCTCCCCCGCGACCTTGGAAAGGTCGGCGGCTCTCCAAGAGAGAGCCCCCGAGCCCTGCCTGAGGAGGGCGCTGGGCGTGCCTTCCTATGCGTGAGAGGGTGGCGCTCCCTGATTGGGCGCGAATCCTGACGCAATACCTCCAGAGGTGCCTGCTCCCTTGTGGCTCGGGCCAGGTGAGGTCTTCTTCTTCTTGAGGGTCGCCTCGGGAGGCCTCCCGCTCCCGTGATCTGGGTCTTCGATTGCTGCGGCTTGGAACGCACGCTCGTGCGAGCACATTGCGTCCCTTTCTTCACAATGTACGGTGATGACTCCACCGCTTCCTCGCATCTTGAGGACATTGTAACCATGGTGAGTCGCCGCCATAAACTTGGCTAGGGCTGGGTACCCAAGGATGGCGTTGTACGGCATGCGGATGTGAGCGACGTCGAAGTTGATGAGCTCGGTGCGGTAGTTGTTGCGTTGCCCAAAGGTGACCGGAAGGCGAACCTGCCCAATTGGAACAGTGGAACCATCGGTGACTCCTAAGAAAGGCTTGGTCGGCTGAAGCTGGTCATACGGCACTTGGAGATTGTCGAACGTCTCGACGGACAGGACATTGAGTCCAGCCCCACCATTGATGAGAGTCCTGGTGACTTGCACGTTACTGATGACTGGGGAGCAAAGCATCGGGAGGACTCTGGCTGTTGACGCACACTTGAGCTGGTCTGCGGAACTGAATGTGATCGTGCACGAAGACCACCTGAGAGGGCACGTGGCCTCCGGCTTGGGAAGGACTACATTCACCTCGCGAGAAAACTGCTTGAAGATGCGCTGTGAGGCTGGGGCCTGGGCGCCACCCAAGATGCAAGCAATTGCACGCAGCTCTTGGAAGCCCCCAGCCCCATCGTCTTGGTGTTGGTCTTCGTTCCTCCTTGGTGGAGGCAGTATAGGAGGGAGGCCTGCGTTGCTGTGTGGGTGGCCCTCACGAGGCTGGTCCCTCCAGCCTCCCTCGCGAGGCTGGTCCTGCCAACGGTCCTCGCTTGGGCGGTCACGCCATCCCTGGCGAAGGCCACGGTCTTCCCATCGTTTGCCGCCTCTTCCTCATCCTCCGCCATAGCCCCTGTCATTGCGCTCTGGGCATCGGCCGATTCGCCCATCTCGCACGGCTCTGAGCTCTGGACATTTGTTGGTGTTGTGGGTGTGGAGGTCGTGGTACACGCAGTACCGTCCGCCCTTGGATGACTCGGGCTGATCCCTGCCTCGCTTGGTGTCCGGTTCCGCTGCTAGCACGGCAGCCCCCTTGCACTTCACGTCTTTGGCCTTGAGCTTCTTTTCTTCCGGGTCGGCTGTCGGGAGCTCAAGGAGGGAGAGACGCCCTTCCTCAGCCCTGGCGCACTTGGTCGCCAAGTTGAACAGCTCCAGGGATGTGCACAGGTCTTCATGGATTGCTAGTTCTTCCTTCATCTTGACGTCGCGCACGCCGTCGGAGAAGGCTAAGATGATAGCTTCTTCAGTTACCTTGGGGATATTGAGGCGAGCATAGTTGAAGCGTTGGATGCACTTCTGCAGGGTTTCTCCTGGCGGTTGCTTGATGCGGCGAAGGTCGCTCACGGCCGGGGGCCGGTCGCGTGTGCCCTGGAAGTTGGCGATGAAGCGAGTGCGCATCTCGCTCCAGGAGGAGATCGTGCCGGGAGCCAGGTTCAGGAGCCAGGTGCAGGTGTCGTCCTTGAGCGCCATGGGGAACCAATTCGCCATGACCTTTCCGTCTCCGTTTGCGGCTACGATGCCCAGCTCATAGAGCTCTAGGAACTCCGCGGGGTCCGCTGTGCCATCGTAGTATGGAGGGAGGTCAAGCTTGAACTTGCCTGGCCATGTGACGCCGCGCAGCTCGGGGGTGAAGGCGAGGCAGCCCACCATGGCCACCGGCGCCCTTTGCTGGTGCTGGACTTGTTCTTGCGGGTCACCACGCGCTGCCACTGGGAGCGGCACGGGGTCTCGTCGTGGAGGCGCTGGGGCGCGATCTTGGCGTGCCGGCACTGGGAGCGCGCGAGCACCTTCCTGGGGGCGTGGGATCTCTTGGCAGCTCCCTTCTTGCTGCGCAGGCGCCGGACATGGAGGGTCCCGCCCTGGGGCTACGCGCCTTGGAGCCAAGGCACCTTCTTGGGGAGGAGGCGGCGGAGGTGCCTCCTGATCCTCACCCACTACATGGGACGGAGGGCGAAGCAGCAAGAGGGACCGCAAGGGGGAGCCCCCTGCGGCACAGATGAGCTCGGTGATGCGGGCGAGCCAGTCCTCGTAGAGGTCGTCGATGGGGCGATAGTGGAGGAGCTCTCGCGCCAAGAGCAGTGAGGCGTGCACGTCCATGGGTGCGCGATGGGCGTGGGACGACGAGCCAAGTGGAGTCAGCGACGGGGAGGCGGTGCGGCCATCCCGCCGCACCGAAGGATGCTGGGACGAGGCCTGCTGCTCGTTCCCCGCCGGGCCGGTGGCGGCGTTGGTGGCGGGTGACGGGAAACGATGAGGGGGGCCACCGACGGGCGCTGTCTGGGCGACGCGAGCAGCCCGGCGTTCGGCGCAGGCCCGACGAGCGTCAGCCATGGACACGACGGAAGATCACACGCGAACAACGGAAGAAAGATTCCGGCGCACCCCTACCTGGCGCACCAAATGTCAGATTTCGGGTTCCGGCAGACCCTTGAGGTTCGAACACTGGGGTGCGCGCGGAGATCTCTCCCCTACCGATCTACGTCCGATCCTCTCATGCGAACTAAGATGAAAATGATGAACAACACAAGAGACACGAGGTTTATACTGGTTCGGGCCACCGTGGTGGTGTAATACCCTACTCCAGTGTGTGGTGTGGTGGATTGCCTCAGGGGCTGATGATGAACAGTACAAGGGAAGAACAGCCTCGCGAGAGGTGTTCTTGAGCTGGTGCGATGAACTGCTAGGGTGAGTTCAGTCGCCTCTCTCTCTCTGCTAGGGTTCTAGCAGGTTTCTAGATGTCTGTCTGCCCGTCCCCCTCTCTTCTCGGTCTCTAGATGTCTCTACTCTGTGGTGGCTAGCTCTATTTATAGAGGCCCTGGGCCTCTCCCGGAATAATTGAGCGGGAAGGGCGCCAACAATTGGCTATTTTGAAGGGGAACATCTAGTACAAGTTATCCTGACCAAAGGTGGTCTTCGTCTGCCAAAAGCACTGGTGATGACGCCGTCTTGGGTTCCACGGTGACCTCCATCCTGCCGCTCTGCTGGTCTTGGTCTCGTTGCACCGGAATGGCAACCTTTGCCTGATGCCTTAGCCTGTGCTTGCCCCCTTTGCACCAAAGGGGAAACAAGGACCCTGCGCAGGCCGGTGCCCGCCTGGCCTTGATCGTCATGGGATCCTTGCGAGGTACCCTTGCATTGATCTCTCCGCCTCTTCGTGAGCCTGCCTGATGAGGCTGCCTCTGAGGAAGCTTCCTGTCGTCCGCCCCGCGAGGCTTGGCCCCTCGCGAGGGTCTTGAGCTTGCGCTGATGAAGATGTGCCGCGCTGGGCCCCCACCTGAGCCACGCTGCAGGCCGCAGGCAGGCAAGTCTGGGGACCCCCGTTCCCATAACGCCGACAAAGATCTTTATCGGTCAAACCGCATAACAACATACGTTATTCCCTTTGTCATCGGTATGTTACTTGCCCGAGATTCGATTGTCGGTATCATCATACCTAGTTCAATGGCATCACCGACAAGTCCCTTTACTCGCTCTGTAATGCACCATCCCGTGGCTAACTCATTAGATACATTGCTTGCAAGGCTCATAGTGATGTGCATTACCGAGAGGACCCAGAGATACCTCTCCGATACACGGAGTGACAAATCCTAATCTTGATCTATGCCAACTCAACAAACACCATTGGAGATAAATGTAGAGCATCTTTATAATCACCTAGTTACGTTGTGATGTTTGATAGCACACAAGGTGTTCCTCCGGTATTCGGGAGTTGCATAATCTCATAGTCAGAGGAACATGTATAAGTCATGAAGAAAGCAATTGCAATAAAACTAAATGATCATTATGCTAAGATAACGGATGGGTCTTGTCCATCACATAATTCTCTAATGGTGTGATCCCGTTCATCAAATGACAACACATGTCTATGGTCAGGAAACTTAACCATCTTTGATTAACGAGCTAGTCAAGTAGAGGCATACTAGGGACACTTTGTTTTGTCTATCTATCCACACATGTATCAAGTTTCCGGTTAATACAATTCTAGCATGAATAATAAACATTTATCATGATATAAGGAAATATAAATAACAACTTTATTATAGCCTCTAGGGCATATTTCCTTTAGTTTCCCACTTACACTAGAGTCAATAATCTAGATTACATAGTGATTATTCTAACACCCATGAAGTCTTGGTGTTGATCATGTTTTGCTCGTGAGAGAGTCTTAGTCAAGGGTCTACAACATTCAGATCCGTATGTATCTTGCAAATCCCTATGTCTCCCGCCTTGACTTGATCACGGATGGAATTGAAGCGTCTCTTGGTGTGCTTGGTTCTGTTATGAAATCTGGATTCCTTTGCCAAGGCAATTGCACCAGTATTGTCACAAAAGATTTTCATTGGACCCAATGCACTAGGTATTACACCTAGATCGGATATGAACTCCTTCATCTAGACTCCTTCATTTGCTGCTTCCAAAGCAGCTATGTACTCTGCTTCACACGTAGATCATGCCATGACGCTCAACTGCACCAACTGACAGCTCCACCATTCAATAAAAATATGTATCCGGCTTGTGACTTAGAGTCGTCCGGATCAGTGTCAAAGCTTGCATCGATGTAACCATTTACGACGAGCTCTTTGTCACCTCCATAAATGAGAAACATATCCTTAGTCCTTTTCAGGTATTTTAGGATATTCTTGACCGCTGTCCAGTGATCCACTCCAGGATTACTTTGATACCTCCCTGCTAAACTAATAGCAAGGCACACATCAGGTCCGGTACACATCATTGCATACATGATAGAACCTACCGGCTGAGGCATAGGGAATGACTTTCACTTTCTCTCTATCTTCTGTAGTGGTCGGGCTTTGAGTCTGACTCAACTTCACACCTTGTTACACAGGCAAGAACTCTTTCTTTGACTATCCATTTTGAACTTCTTCGAAACTTTATCAAGGTATGTGCTTTGTGAAAGTCCAATTAAGCGTCTTGATATATCTCTATAGATCTTGATGCCCAATATATAGGCAGCTTCACCGAGGTCTTTCATTGAAAAATTCTTATTAAAGTATCCTTTTATGCTATTCAGAAATTCAGTATCATTTCCGATCAATAATATGTCATCCACATATAATATCAGAAATGCTACGAAGCTCTCACTCATTTTCTTGTAAATACAGGCTTCTCCAAAAGTCTGTATAAAACCATTTGATTTGATCACAATATCAAAGCATATATTCCAACTCCGAGAGGCTTGCACCAGTCCATAAATGGATCGCTGGAGCTTGCACACTTTTTAGCACCTTTAGGATCGACAAAACCTTCTGGTTGCATCATATACAACTCTTCTTTGAGATATCCATTAAGGAATGCAGTTTTGACATCCATTTGCCAAATTTCATAATCATAAAATGCGGCAATTGCTAACATGATTCGAACAGACTTAAGCATCGCTACTGGTGAGAAGGATTCATCATAGTCAACTCCTTGAACTTGTCGAAAACCTTTCGCAACAAATCGAGCTTTGTAGACAGTAATATTACCGTCAGCGTCAGTCTTCTTCTTGAAGATCCATTTATTCTCTATGGCTTGCTGATCATCGGGCAAGTCAACCAAAGTCCACACTTTGTTCTCATACATGGATCCGATCTCGGATTTCATGGCCTCTAGCTATTTTGCGGAATCTGGGCTCATCATCGCTTCCTCATAGTTCGTAGGTTCATCATGGTCAAGTAACATGACCTCCAGAACAGGATTACCGTACCACACTGGTGCAGATCTTGCTCTGGTTGACCAACGAGGTTCAGTAGTAAACTGGTCAGAAGTTTCATGATCATCATCATTAGCTTCCTCACTAATTGGTGTAGGAATCATTGGAACTGATTTCTGTGATGAACTACTTTCCAATAAGGGAAAAGGTACAGTTGTTGGGAACGTAGTAATTTCAAAAAAATTCCTACGCACACGCAAGATCATGGTGATGCATAGCAACAAGAGGGGAGAGTGTCGTCCACGTACCCCCGTAGGCCATTAAGAGGAAGCACTATGAGAACACGGTTGATGTATTCGTACGTCTTCACGAACAACCGATCCTCAGTACCCAACGTACGACACCTCCGCGTTCAGCACACGTTTAGCTCGGTGACATTCCGCGAACTCATGATCCAGTGGAGCTTGAAGGAGAGTTTTGTCAGCACGACAGCGTGGTGACGATGTTGATGAAGCTACCGTCGTAGGGCTTCGCCTAAGCACCGCTCCAGTATGACCGAGGTGGATTATGGTGGAGGGGGCACCGCACACAGCTGGGAGAGATCAATGATCAACTTGTGTGTTCTAGGGTGCCCCCTGCCCCCATATATAAAGGAGCAAGGGAGGGAGACCAGCCAACCCTGTAGGGCGTGCCAGGAGTCCTCCTCCTCCTAGTAGGAATAGGACTCCCCTATTTCCTACTCCTACTAGGAGGGGGAATGGAAGGGGGAGAAGGAGAAGGAAAGGGGGGCGCCGCCCCCCTTCCTAGTCCAATTCGGACCAGAGGGGGAGGGGGCACGCGACCTGCCCTAGCCAGCCCCTCTCTCTCCACTAGGGCCCAACAAGGCCCATTAACCCCCGGGGGGTTCCGATAACCCCTCCGGCACTCCGGTAAAATCCCGGTTTCACACGGAACTCTTCCGATGTCCAAATGTAGGCTTCCAATATATCAATCTTTATGTCTTGACCATTTCGAGACTCCTCGTCATGTTCGTGATCATATCCGGGACTCCGAACTACCTTCGGTACATCAAAACATATAAACTCATAATACTGATCGTCACAGAACTTTAAGCTTGCGGACCCTACGGGTTCGAGAACTATGTAGACATGACCGAGACACATCTCCGGTCAATAACCAATAGCGGAACCTAGATGCTCATATTGGTTCCTACATATTCTATGAAGATCTTTATCGGTCAAACCGCATAACAACATACGTTGTTCCCTTTGTCATCGATATGTTACTTGCCCGAGATTCGATCGTCGGTATCTCAATACCTAGCTCAATCTCATTACCGGCAAGTCTCTTTACTCGTTATGCAATGCATCATCCCGCAACTAGCTCATTAGTTTCATTTCTTGCAAGGCTTATAGTGATGTGCATTACCGAGAGGGCCCGGAGATACCTCTCCGACAATCGGAGTGACAAATCCTATTCTTGATCTATGCCAACTCAACAAGTACCATCGGAGACACCCGTAGAGCACCTTTATAATCACTCAGTTACTGTCGTGGTTTTGTCATGGCAGATGTCCTAGAAAAAGGACTTAGTCGTGGAGACATCGCTATGTGTTAGCTTGAATGGGTTAAAGCGGACACAGGGACGCGAGAGAGTTTATACTAGTTCGGCCCCTTCAATGAAGGTAAAAGCCTACGTCTAGTTGTGATGGAATTGATGGGGTTTCGATGACTAGGGAGCAAACAAGCTTCGCCTATGTCTCGAGTTGTTGTCTGTTGTCCTTGAACCGCCGCCGGGTCGTCCCCTTATATACACGGGTGACTCCCGTCGGCTTACAGAGTCCCAATACCGGCTCATAGATGTGTCCGGTTTGGTCTCTACTTATTCCTAACTTACAATACAAGTTAACTACTAACACCGGTTTATGGCTACAGGCCTTGAACCGATCATGGGCCTTGAGCCCTCATCTGTCTTCTTGGGCTTTAACATACTTAACTACTGACGAAGTTAACCCGGCCCAGATAGGCCGGTTTACGCCCAGTAGTAATATCCCCAAGATTAGGCCCCAGATTGATTTGAACAGGTTCATGTGAATCCTTTAACAAAAGCTTCATCTTCAACATCTTCTCATAAATTGATAAACCGCCATGATGTCATCTTCTCTGACTGCTGTAAACCGGAGTGATGTCACCTGTCATAATGAAGCTATCCATTATACTTCTTTATTTAATAGATCTGCGGAAATCAAGGCGACAGCTCCGTTTCGTGGCCCCTTGATTGCCGCGCCTGACACATGTTCTTTCGCCTTATAAATAGGACCAAAGGGTCATTTCTTTTCTCCCCTTCGTGCCTTCTTCGTCTGAGCGCACCAGAGCATCGCGGCAACCTTCCGCGTCTTCCTCAGCTCCGGTAAATCTTCTATCCTTTCCCCCGCAGATCTGACCTAGGGTTTCACAGTTCTTCAGTGTTCATCGTCTGCCTCTTGCTCATACGATAGATCTTTAGATGGCTCCGCAAATCTTTATTTTGTGCCACGGTAGCTGTTTACCCTTCGCTTTTACTTACACATCTCAAAACCATAGATCGGTATATACGTCTTGCTCATTGATTCGGTACTGCTCCTTTTGGACCTCTGAATATTTATCTTTTTTCTGAATTTGCTTCAGATCCATCGCTGTAGAGAAATCTTACGAAATCTGTTTCTGTAAACTTACTCCTCTGCTTCAATGTTTAAACCCGGCGGTTTAACCTTGTAGGAAAAAATTGCCAAACCGGTATATACCATTAGTCCCCTTGTTGAACCGCCAGATGTTGTTGCTTCATAAAACTCCGGTTCAGGTAGATCTGTCTCCGGTTTAACATTGCACATACCAATGTACCTTGATCAAATGTATTTTTGAACCGAGATCTTCTACCTTGTAAATTCCATCATGGCCAAGCAAGTATATGAATGCAATTGGGTTCCTTCTCGCGTTACATAGGCTCAGCTGGACGATCTAGTCTTGATCGGAGCTTTAGGTAGCAAAGATACCATTCATTGGAGGGCTCCTAGCAAAGAATGCCCTCCCACTCCTCAAGAAGGAGAAGTTATTGTTTTTGTAGATCACTTAGCTCGGGGCTTTAAGCCACCCGGTTCTAAATTTTACCGAGATGTTTTGGCCGATTTCCAACTCCATCCACAAGATACTGGCCCTAATTCTGTTACAAATATGTGTCACTTCCAAGTGCTCTGTGAAGCGTTCTTTCAAGAGGAGCCCACAGTGGAATTGTTCCGAGACCTTTTCCATCTAAACCGCCGTACTGAGTTTACTGATGGCTCCAATATGGATTTGGGTGGCGTGGCGATCCAGAAAAGGAAAGAGGTCACATACCCTCATGCCAAACTGCACAGCCACCCCAAAGAGTGGAATCAGACATGGTTCTACTGCAAAGATACCTCCCCTGCTAGTGAGAATCCCTTGCCCGACTTTCGTCCGGAGCGGCTCAGCAATACACACCCTTTTCTGCAAAGATTGACTTCCCAGGAGAGAAGCAAATATGCTCCTCAACTGTCGAAGCTCAGAGCCTTTATGGCCAATGGTTTAACAGGGGTTGATCTCGCTCGCTGTGGGATATCATGGAGCATACTGCCCCTTAGTTAGCGCTCCGGTTTGATGTGCGAATATACCGGCAGTGTTGATGACCCACTGCGACATTCCAGAATCTAGCTCATCGATGAAGAAATCACATAAGCTGTGAATAAGATGCTGAATGAACCAGGACATATCTGTGCTAAAAACGGCCTGCTTCCCTTCTGTGCCACCAACAAACCGCCAGCTGTAAGACCTTGATTTTTCCTTTTGCTGAATCTATTATTGATATATCTGGTCATTGTTTAATATCAGTGTCTGTGTAATCAGGGCAATGATCCGGTTTGGAGCAAGAAATTTCCGCAGGAGAAACCGGAAAAACCGGACAAACCGGAAAGAGCAACCCGACAAAAGACTAAAGCTGTAAAGAAGACTGCCCACAGGAAAAGAACTACTGCATCTTCTAATCCGGCCCCTGATGATGATGTGGATAATCCGGACCTTGAGGTAGAGCTTGACTCACTTGGCTTATTTTTCATGCATCTTATTGATGATGATATTTGTCAGGATGATGCCGAAGCCAGCCACGCTGATGCTGCAGAGGTAATTATTCTCTCTTCCGATTCAGAACCTTTGCCCGCGCTAAAAATCCGTCAGGCAAAACGGAAAGTTAAATTTTCTCATCCTCTTGCTTATTTGGATCCCAAATTTCTTATGAAGACCCAACAGCATGAAGCTCTTCGCACAACCCGGCACAGCGGCCAGGTAGTTACCTCCGCCGGTTTACCGAACAGTCCGGTTCGGAAACGCCGTTTAGAGGTCTCTAATTTGTTTGTCAGTGATTGTCCTAAAGCGGGCTGCTTTCATCAACCTCTTAATCCATCTGACTCCGATTACCATGTTACTTCCCACTCATCCTCTGGCAAGTCATCGGCTACTCAGCTGCCACCGCTCAAAACGGTGCTTGGGTCTGCTATACTTATTATGATACTTACAGCACATTGCCTTAGAACATGTGCTGTATTTGATTTTGTTATTCTTTTCAGGGCCAAACCTAGGCCAAGCAAGAAGGCCTGCCTGGACAAAATGGCCGAAGAAGATGCCGTTCTTGAGCCAGGCAAGACACCTGATCTTGAAGCGGCTATTCCCTAGGATATACCCAACGATCCACCGCAGCAAGACGACGATCTTATTGCTGAAGAGAGACCTACTGATGCCTCAGGTCCTGTCAATCAGCCCACAGGCTCCATCCGGATTGAGAGATCCACCGGTCCAATAAAACCTACTGACAAGCCAACAGCCCCAATGCAAACCGGCGATACTCAGGAGGATGAGGTTGTCATTACTGGCACTGGCCATACCGAGCCAGGCAATCCTATTGCTTTGTCCAAACATTCTGCCAAGGAAGAACTTGCTACCTTTTGTAAAGGCAAGTGGAATGCTGATCTGGCAACTTACGCTGCTCTGAACGCCCAAGATATCCATTCCGTCTACTTGAACCGGTTGTATACCAGCCGTGACTATGAAGCCAGTCTGGTTAATATGATGAAGGATAAATACGAGGTAACTTCCATATGCTCTTTCCTGCTTGTACACTTCAATACTTGCTTACTCTCCTAGCCCCCAAGGGCCGTTTGTAATCTTCTTTCAAACCGGCACTTACTAACATAAATCTTAATACTTTGAAATTCGCCGATGTAGCCCCCAAGGGCCGGTTCAACTTAGCGTAGTTAAACCGGTACTTTAAGTAATTGAGATTGCCGCATCAGAATATATATATGAGCAAATAGCCATTAGCCCCCAAGTGCCAAGTGGAATACTTGTATTCATCTTGGGACTTTGTAAGCAATTGAAAGATGAAAATCGAATATGCATTAGCCCCCAAGTGCTAAGTGCATAACTTGTTATGTGGTTGGTACTTCAATCCTTGTACCATTTTGTTGAAGCATATAACTGTCTGCATGCAGGCGGAGCTGAAAACGAAAGAAAGCCAAGTCGCCGATCTCCAAGAAAACCTGAAAACCCAACAAGCTGAAACCTCCAAAGCAAAAGAGGAATTAACCAACGCTTTAAGTGCCATGGAACAGCTTAAGGAGAGCTTCAAGAAGAAGCGGGCGGATTGGGCCACTGAACAGTCCGCTTTAATCAAACAAGAAGAGGATGCCGAGGCTGCAGTAAAACCAGTGGCGGATGAACTGACCAGCATAAAGCGGCACGTGCATGCCATGACTACTGCTATCTTTGGTAAGTCAGTTTGACTTCTGAATTGGCTCTGCCTTCTTACAGAGTTGCCGGTTTATTAACCCTTTATGGTATTTCAGGGACACGCATTGGGCACTTGGGGTCAGATGTGCGGAAGAAACTGAAAGCCGCCTATACATTGGTTGAACAATTGTATACTGGTGCCCAGCGGATCATCTGTACCGCATCCCATAATAAACCGGCGCCCACTTTGATTCAAGACACTCTGATGAAACTGTCGGTGCTTCCTGCCCGGATTGAAGAGCTGAAGAAATCTGCTGCTCGAACCGGTGCGATCAATGCCTTAATCCGGGCAAAAGCCTGGGTGCCGGATTTTGATCCTATTAAAGCGGCTCAAGGCTATCCCAGCTTGAAGGAAGACGGGTCAGAGTTTGGTGAAGCGGATCTGCGAGCAATAAACCGGGAGGTACGTCCGCTAGCTTGTCAATTGGCTGAAGAAGCAGACTTGTCCCATTATCAAGCCCAATGTGACAATCAGAACAAGCGAATAGCTGCACCAATCCATGAATCGGAAAATCTGATCCCTCCAATCCGTAAGCATACTTACGCTCCCGATATTGACCCGTCATTGCTGATCCATGATGAAGCTGTTTTTCAAGCATTAATGGGAATCGACTGGACAACTGTTGATTTCCAGCCACTGGGTAGAGAAACGGAGGCTGAAGCGGTGCAGGATGACCCACAACCATCAGGCCAGGCTGGTGACCAAGCCTAAACCGGAAGCCGGTTTTAAAACTGCCTCTCCTTTGCGAAAAAAAAATGATATTATTATGGGCACCGTGTTGCCTTGTAATAGGCTAGCTGATACTTTTGATGTTGATATGCCTTCATGCATAATTTGTTCTTCCTGTGGTGATGAACTTTCCAAAGCATTTTCTGCAATAAGAAACTCTTCAAGTGCCACCGCGGTTGTACCGTCAGGCGGAATATGATGTCTGCATATATGAAGTCAAAACATCCAATTTTTTTAAGTATATGACCAAATTGTTGAGATACATAATACCTGCCATCGTTAAGCGTGAAGTTGGCTTGGCCAATCTTGAAGCGGAGTTTTGCAAACCCACATTGTTGGAGGAGATAACAGCTCCTGTATATATATGATGTTGGTTTACCATGTAAACCGTGCCGGGTCATAATAAACACCGTGTTACTCCACAAGAGGATGCTAACAACAAGGATCAAACCGGGCGAAAAGTCTCCGGATTGACGTGAACTGTGTTCCGTCAATGGATTGGTTGAAAACTTTGTCGGTTTAAAAAGAACGCAACAAAAAAGAAAAAAGTATCTTGCAAAGAAAAGTGCGAAGCAAAAGCAATGAGAAAACTGTTTGCAAAAAAGGTTTATTTGAGCTGATCAAATGGCGTTACCATGGCCGACCACGACCAAGCTCCCGTTAGGTGTAACTATGGTTCTAGTCAGCCAGGTCCCCAGATGAAACAGTGGCATTTATGCCGACCAAGTGGCATGGCGATGGTTCGGGTTCGACCAAGCCCCCAAGTGATTCTGTGGCCTTAGGCCGATCAAGAGGCATGAGTGGTTCAGACATGACCAAGTCCCCAAGTGATCTGGTGGCTCTCGCCTATCAAGAGGTATGGTATTGGTTCGGACACGACCAATCCTCCAAGTGATATAACATGATGCTTTTAAAAAGCGAACTCAAGGAGTAAACCGGAGGCCGCTTTAGAACAACTCCGTGTAACCACACATGATGTAAAAGAACAGATACCCCGCTTTAGGTGAGGTTCCGGTTTATTATAGCTAATCATAATATATACATCGTTGTAATATGTACATAAGTAGAACCAATGGCTCAGGTATAATAAGGCCGAAGATGAGCTATGTTCCATGGCCTGTTGGTTTCCTCCTCTGATGTACGTGAGTCCTTATGCTCTCGAATATCGATCAGATAGTATGACCCATTGTGCAGATTCTTGTTGACCACGAAAGGCCCCTCCCAAGGTGGGGATAACTTATGCATATCCGTCTGATCTTGGATGAGCTGAAGCACCAAATCTCCTTCCTGGAAGGTTCTGGTTCTGACTCGGCGACTGTGATAACGATGAAGATCCTGTTGATAAATCGCTGATCGGGCGGCTGCTATGTCACGCTCTTCATCCAACCGGTCCAAAGCATCTTGCCATGCTGTCTCGTTGTTCGCTTCAATATAAGCCGTCACACGAGGTGAATCATGACGGATATCACTGGGGAGAACCGCCTCCGCTCCATAAACGATGAAGAACGGTGTGTATCCTGTTGACCTGTTGGGTGTCGTATTGATGCTCCATAACACAGATGGTAATTCTTCTACCCAACAACCCGGCGTTCTCTGCAAAGGAACCATGAGCCGAGGCTTGATGCCTCTCAAGATCTCTTGATTAGCTCTTTCTGCTTGACCATTGGACTGTGGGTGTGCCACTGATGAAACGTCGAGCCGGATGTCCTCCCGTTCGCAGAACTCCTTCATGGCACCTTTGGACAAATTGGTACCATTATCCGTGATGATACTGTGTGGAAAGCCAAACCGGAAAATCACTTTTTTAATGAACTGAACCACCGTGGCCGCATCACACTTGCTAACAGGTTCTGCCTCCACCCACTTTGTAAACTTGTCAACCGCCACCAGGAGGTGGGTCTTCTTATCTTTGGACCTTTTGAAAGGCCCAACCATATCCAGCCCCCAAGTCGCAAACGTCCAAGTAATTGGAATCATTCTCAATTCTTGAGCCGGTACATGAGCACGTCTTGAGAACCTTTGGCAACCATCACATCGTTTGACCAGATCCTCTGCATCAGCATGAGCAGTTAACCAATAGAAGCCGTGGCGAAACGCTTTAGCCACCAGAGATTTTGAACCGGCGTGGTGACCACAATCTCCTTCGTGGATCTCACGCAAAATTTCACGGCCTTCTTCAGGAGACACACAGCGTTGAAATGCTCCTGACACACTGCAATGATGCAACTCGCCGTTGATAATAGTCATGGACTTGGATCGCCAGATTATCTGTCGGGCCAGAGTCTCATCCTCTGGTAACTCGCCCCGGTTCTTGTACGCCAGGTAAGGAAGCGTCCAATCCGGAATAACATGAAGAGCTGCCACCAATTGAGCCTCCGGATCAGGAATAGCCAAATCCGCTTCACCAGGGATCTTGACCGACGGGTTGTGCAGCACATCCAGAAAAACATTGGGCGGAACCGGTTTGCGCTGAGAGCCCAGCCGGCTTAAGGCGTCTGCCGCTTCATTTTTCCGCTGGTCCACGTGGTCCACCTGATAGCCTTTGAAATGACCTGCAACAATATCCACCTCACGGCGATATGCTGCCATGAGTGGGTCCTTGGAGTCCCAAGTGCCAGACACTTGCTGAGCCACGAGGTCCGAGTCACCGAAGCACTTAACTCGACTTAGATTCATCTCCTTAGCCATCCGGAGACCATGGAGCAAGGCTTCATACTCAGCTGCATTGTTAGTACAAGGGAACATTAAGCGGAGAACATAACAAAACTTATCACCTCGTGGGGAAGTTAATACGACTCCAGCCCCCGAGCCTTCCAGTTGCCTGGATCCGTCAAAATGGATGTCCAATATGTGTGATCCGGCTTTTCTTCAGGTGCTTGCATTTCTGTCCAATCATTGATAAAATCAACCAATGCTTGAGACTTGATCGCCGTCCAAGGCACATACTTCAAATCGTGCGGCCCAAGCTCTATAGCCCATTTGGCAATCCGGCTAGTTGCTTCCGGATCTGGATGATATCCCCCAAAGGAGCAGAACTGACCACCGTAATTGGATGCCCTTGGAAGTATTGTTTAAGCTTCTGGCTTGCCATGAAAACTCCATACACAAGCTTCTACCAATGCGGATACCTTTGCTTGGACTCAATGAGCACCTCGTTGATATAATAGACCGGACGTTGAACCGGATGCTCCTTACCTGCCTCCTTTTGCTATACCACAATAGCCACGCTGACCGCCCGAGCATTAGCAGCAACATATAGCAGTAACGGCTCCTTGTCAATGGGAGCGGCGAGCACAGGCGGATTGGCCAATTGCCGCTTTAAGTCCTCAGATTCTTCATCAGCAGCAAAACTCTAGACAAACTGATCCGTCTTCTTCAACATCTGATACAAAGGGATTGCCTTCTCACCAAGGCGACTGATAAACCGGCTTAACACGGCAATCCGGCCTGCCAGGCGCTGAACATCATTGATACACTTCGGTTTAGCGAGGGAGGTGATAGCTGTGATCTTCTCCGGATTAGCCTCAATTCCCCTATTGGACACCAAGAAGCCTAATAACTTGCTCGCCGGTACACCAAAGACGCATTTGTCCGAATTAAGCATCATCTTATATGTCCTCAGGTTATCAAAAGTTTCCTTTAAATCACCAATTAGAGTCTCCTTCTCCCTGGATTTAACCACGATATCATCCACATAGGCGTGTACATTATGGCCAATCTGTTTATGTAGACAATTTTGCACACAACGTTGATAAGTTGCCTGGGCAGTCTTGAGCCCAAAGGGCATGGACACATAGCAGAAGGTTCCAAAGGGAGTTATGAATGCCGTTTTCTCCTGGTCCTTAACTGCCATTTTGATCTGATGATAGCCAGAATATGCATCCAAAAAACTTAAACGCTCACAACCTGCCGTAGCATCAATAATTTGATCAATACGGGGGAGGGCAAAAGGATCTGCTGGACAAGCTTTATTAAGATCTGTGTAATCCACACACATGCGCCAGGTACCATTTTTCTTAAGGACCAGCACCGGATTGGCAAGCCACTCAGGGTGAAAAACTTCAACAATAAAACCAGCTGCTAAGAGCCTGGCTACCTCTTCTCCAATTGCCTTGCGTCTTTCTTCGTTAAACCGGCGGAGGAACTATTTCACCGGTTTGTATTTAGGATCCACATTAAGGGTGTGCTCAGCGAGTTGCCTCAGTACACCTGGCATGTCAGAGGGCTTCCATGCAAAAATGTCCCGATTCTCACGGATGAACTCGATGAGCGCGCTTTCCTATTTCGGATCCAAATTAGCACTGATGCTGAACTGCTTGGACGAATCGCCAGGTACAAAGTCAACAAGCTTAGTTTCTGCTGTCGATTTGAACTTCAGGGCTGGATCATGCTCCGTAGTTGGCTTCTTTAATGGAGTCATGTCTGCTGGATCAACATTGTCCTTATAACACTTCAGCTCCTCAGTGGCACAAACCGACTTTGCATAGGCCGCATCACCTTCCTCGCACTCCAAAGCAATTTTGCGGCTTCCGTGAACCGTTATTGTCCCCTTGTGACCCGGCATCTTGAGCTGCAAATACACAAAACAGGCCCGTGCCATAAACTTGGCGTAGGCCGGTCGCCCAAATAGGGCGTGATACGGAATTTGGATTTTCACCACTTCAAACATCAATATCTCCGACCTGGAATCATGATCATCCCCAAAGGCCACTTCCAGAGCTATCTTGCCAACAGGATATGCTGATCTGCCAGGTACTACACCGTGGAACACCGTATTAGACGGTTTAAGATTTTTATCTGTCAGTCCCATACGACGGAAGGTCTCATAGTACAAGATATTAATGCTGCTACCTCCATCCATGAGTACCTTGGTGAACTTATAACCTCCCACCTGAGGCGCCACCACCAGAGCCAACTGACCCGGATTATCGACCTGGGGTGGGTGATCCTCTCTGCTCCATATGATTGGCTGTTCAGACCAACGTAGATAACGGGGTATGGTCGGTTCAACAGAGTTGACCGCCCGCTTCTGAACCTTCCGGTCTCGCTTGTCCAAGCTAGTGGTGAAAAGATGGTACTGCCCACTACTCAACTGCTTTGGGTTGCTCTGGTAACCTGACTGTTGCTGCTGTTGGTTGTAACCACCCTGGTTATTCTGACTATTTTGACCATTATGTCTGCCCGGATTACCATTAAATCCTAAACCGAAACTTCCTCCATCGTGACCCGGCCCGGATCCTGAGCCACCGCCAGATTCGTGATCATACCGGAAATTATTAGAATTCTTGAACTCCTGCATAATAAAGCAATCCTTCCAAAGGTGGTTTCCTGGCGCCTCCTTCGTCCCATGCCTTGGACATGGCTGGCTTAGCAGATAGTTTAGGCGGTCTGGGTTAGGGTTGGGTGCCCCATTGCGATTTTTCGGTTTACCCCTACGTCGCTGGCCATTGTCCTGTGTGTTAGTATTAGCCACAAAGTCCATGTTACCATCCGCTTTGCGCTTGCCTCCACCACCATTGCCTGCCTAGTGATGCTGCTGACCTTTGGAGTTGTTGTTCCTCTTTCCCTTCCCTGTCTTGTCATCATCAGATTCGGGATCCTTGGTACTGTCAGAATCCGCATATTTCACCAAAGCGGCCATGAGGGTCCCCATGTCAGTGCAATGATGCTTCATCCGTCCCAACTTCAGCTTCAGGGGCCCAAACAGACAATTGCCTTCTAGGGTTAATACTGCGGTGTCAGCGTGGATGCGGTCTGATGAGTGCAACACTTGTGAAACCCGGTGCACCCAATGAGTCGTTGACTCTCCTTCCTCCTGGACGCATGCAGCTAAGTCCACTATTGACATAGGCTGTTTACATGTATCCTTGAAATTGCTGATAAACCGGGCTCGTAATTGGGCCCATGAACTAATAGAATTAGCCGGCAAGCTTTTTAACCAAGTACGGGCCGTTCCTTCAAGCATCACGATGAAGTATTTCGCACATGCCGCGTCATCCACATCAAGCATCTCCATGGCCATCTCATAGCTCTCCACCCATGTCTCTGGAGGCTGATCCGCCGTGTAATTTGGTACCTTGCGCGGGCCCTTGAAATCCTTGGGCAAGCGCACATTGCGTAAAGCGGGGATAAGGCAAGGCACCCCCAAAGAACTAGAAGTAACACCAGGTTCGATCGAGATGGTTGGACGAACCGACGTGAGCTGCCGAGCCTGATGTTGTGCGGCTAACTCGGCCTCCCTGCGCTCGGGCCCGGTTCACCACTTCCAGAGCGTCATCAGCACCACCCGTCGGGTTGTTGCCACGGGGTGCTCCACGTCATTCGTTACTCGACACTGCCGGTTCATCCATATGTCTGCTATAGCTCCGGCTTGGACGGGGGGTCGACTAGATCCGGTCGCGGCTGTACGAGTATGCTTCCTATTGGACCAAGGCTGTCCTCAGAAGCTCCTTGACCCGTCGCGTCACTACTGCCTACGGCGAATCACCTTCAATTGGAATGGCCTCCAGCCGTGCAGCAGCGGCAACGAGATTGTCCATCGGGTTGGAGTAGTGACCCGGAGGTGTTAAAACAGCCTGCAGTATAACGGTGTTTTGACGAGGCGGGTCCGTCTGATGAGGCTGAACCGGTGCGCCGGCCCCGGGAGCTTCAGCCCGGTTTCCCTCCAGTGGATTGCCGGTTCCTACTCCTGGAGTGTTGAAAAGGTCTCTGGCCTCAAAACCGGAGGCAAACGGGATCGGTACTTCCTCCTCATGACTTCCTGCGACGCACTCTAGTCCAACATGAGCTTGTAGGCTTGTGTGTCTAAAGCGGCCCGCTCCGTGGCCATCCTGGTGTCCTCGGCTGCCAGATCTGTCTTGGCCTGGGTGATCTGTTCCTTCACTTTTGCAATCTCGGCATTGTGAACGCCCTGATCCGCCGGATTAGCCTCCGCCATAAGCACAGCCAATGCATCAAATAGCTCCGATAGAACTTGAGCCGGCGGGCGCACAGGGCCTCCTGCCCCGGCAGCCGTCCCCGCTGCTGAACCGGAGGTCGTTGCCGCAGCAGTCAAAGAATGAAGCGCTGCTTGTGTGCCAGTCATGAATATTCCAACCCGGTTGGGCAGATCAGAGGGGTCCGGAATACTGTCGCCATCGGAACAGCCCCCAATCCGGCCGTCTTGTAGCTGATAAAGAGATTCGGTTTCTCCGGTCGATGACTCGTCATCGGAACAAACGACGGTATCGCCGCAAAATTCCGATCCATCCTCATAACTTCCTCCATGGATGACTCCCACGAAGGCACGCTTCATGGCCGGTTTAACCCGGGCGGATCGCGCACGCTGAGCCGTCTCGACGAGGTCGGTGCAGATGTCCAGCTCGGGGCCCGGTTCATCGATCTTGCCAATGAAAACATGAATGCCACAAAAGGGGACCCGGTACCCGTACTCAATTGAGCCAGCCTCGGGGCCCCAGCCTGCTACGTCGATGTAGAACTTGCCGCAATGACTCTTAGTCATCCGGCCTACAGTGTAGCCCTCGAGTCCTTCAAAGCGGCCCTCCAAGAACCGGAAACCATCGTGCGATAGCCCCACGGTGGGCGCCAACTATCGGGGTTTTGTCACGGTAGATGTCCTAGAAAAAGGACTTAGTCGGGGAGCCATCGCTACATGTTAGCTTGAAGGGGTTAAAGCGGACACAGCGACGCGAGAGAGTTTATACTAGTTCGGCCCCTTCAATGAAGGTAAAAGCCTACGTCTAGTTGTGATGGAATTGATGGGGTTTCGATGACTAGGGAGAAAACAAGCTTCGCCTATGTCTTGAGTTGTTGTCTGTTGTCCTTGAACCGCCGCCGGGTCGTCCCCTTATATACACGGGTGACTCCCGTCGGCTTACAGAGTCCCAATACCGGCTCATAGATGTGTCCGGTTTGGTCTCTACTTATTCCTAACTTACAATACAAGTTAACTACTAACACCGGTTTACGGCTACAGGCCTTGAACCGGTCATGGGCCTTGAGCCCTCATCTGTCTTCTTGGGCTTTAACATACTTAACTACTGACGAAGTTAACCCGGCCCAGATAGGCCGGTTTACGCCCAGTAGTAATATCCCCAACAGTTACGTTGTGACGTTTGGTAGCACACAAAGTGTTCCTCCAGTAATCAGGAGTTGCATAATCTCATACTCATAGGAACATGTAAAAGTCATGAAGAAAGCAATAGCAGTAAACTAAAACAATCAAGTGCTAAGCTAACAAAATGGGTCAAGTCAATCACACCATTCTCTAATGATGTGATCCCGTTAATCAAATGACAACTCATGTCTATGGTTAGGAAACATAACCATCATTGATTCAACGAGCTAGCCAAGTAGAGGCATACTAGTGACAATCTGTTTGTCTATGTATTCACACATGTATTATGTTTCCGGTTAATACAATTCTAGCATGAATAATAAACATTTATCATGATATGAGGAAATAAATAATAACTTTATCATTGCCTCTAGGGCATATTTACTTCTGTCTCCCACTTGTACTAGAGTTAATAATCTAGATTACATAGTAATGATTCTAACACCCATGGAGTCTTGGTGGTGATCATGTTTTGCTCGTGGAAGAGGCTTACTCAACGGGTCTGCAACATTCAGATCTGTATGTATCTTGCATATCTCTATGTCTCCCACATGGACTTGATCCCGGATGGAATTGAAGCGTCTCTTGATGTGCTTGGTTCTCTTGTGAAATCTGGATTCCTTTGCCAAGGCAATTGCACCAGTATTGTCACAAATGATTTTCATTGGACCCGATGCACTAGATATGACATCTAGATCGGATATGAACTCCTTCATCCAGACTCCTTCATTTGCTGCTCCCGAAGCAGCTATGTACTCTGCTTCACACGTAGGTCCCGCCAAGACGCTTTGTTAGAACTACTCCAACTGACAGCTCCATCGTTCAATATAAACATGTATCCGGTTTGCAATTTTGAATCGTCCAGATCAGTGCCAAAGCTTGCATCGACGTAACCATTTACGACGAGCCCTTTGTCACCTCCATAATCCTTAGTCCTTTTCAGGTATTTCAGGATGTTCTTGACCGCTGTCCAGTGATCCGCTCCTGGATTACTTTGGTACCTCCTTGCTAAACTAATAGCAAGGCACACATCAGGTCTGGTACACAACATTGCATACATGATAGAGCCTATGGCTGAAGCATAGGGAACACTTTTCATTTTAAATCTATCTTCTCTAGTGGTCGGACATTGAATCTTACTCAACTTCACACCATGTAACACAGGCAAGAACCCTTTCTTCGCTTGATCCATTTTGAACTTTTTCAAAACTTTATCAAGGTATGTGCTTTGTGAATGTCCAATTAAGCGTCTTGATCTATCTCTATAGATCTTGATGCCCAATATATAATCAGCTTATCCGAGGTCTTTCATTGAAAAACTCTTATTTAAGTATCCTTTTATGCTATCCAGAAATTCTATGTCATTTCCAATCAGCAATATGTCATCCACATATAATATTAGAAATGCTACAAAGCTCCCACTCACTTTCTTGTAAATACAGGCTTCTCCAAAAGTCTATATAAAACCATATGCTTTGATCACACTATCGAAATGGTTATTCCAACTCCGAGAGGCTTGCACTAGTCCATAAATAGATCGCTAGAGCTTGCACACTTTGTTAGCTCCCTTTGGATCGACAAAACCTTCTGGTTGCATCATATACAACTCTTCTTCCAGAAATCCATTCAGGAATGCAGTTTTGACATCCATTTGCCAAATTTCATAATCATAAAATGCGGCAATTGCTAACATGATTCGGGCAGACTTAAGCATCGCTATGGGTGAGAAAGTCTCATCGTAGTCAACTCCTTGAACTTGTCAAAAACCTTTCGCAACAAGTCGAGCTTTGTAGACAGTAACATTACTATCAGCGTCAGTCTTCTTCTTGAAGATCCATTTATTCTCGATGGCTTGCCGATCATCGGGCAAGTCAACCAAAGTCCATACTTTGTTCTCATACATGGATCCCATCTCAGAATTCATGGCCTCAATCCATTTTGCGGAATCTAGGCTAACCATTGCTTCTTCATAGTTCGTAGGTTCATCATGGTCAAGTAACATGACTTCCAGAACAGGATTACCGTACCACTCTAGTGCGGATCTTACTCTAGTTGACCTACGAGGTTCGGTAGTAACTTGATCTGAAGTTTCATGATCGTCATCATTAGCTTCCTTACTAATTGGTGTAGGTGTCACAGGAATCGGTTTCTGTGATGAACTGCTTTCCAATAAGGGAGCAGGTACAGTTAGCTCATCAAGTTCTAGTTTCCTCCCACTCACTTCTTTCGAGATAAACTCCTTCTCTAGAAAGGATCCATTCTTAGCAACGAATGTCTTGCCTTCGGATCTGTGATAGAAGGTGTACCCAATAGTCTCCTTTGGGTATCCTATGAAGAAACATTTCTCCGATTTGGGTTCGAGCTTATCAGGTTGAAGCTTTTTCACATAAGCATTGCAGCCCCGAACTTTAAGAAACTACAACTTTGGTTTCTTGCCAAACCACAGTTCATAAGGCATCGTCTCAACGGATTTCGATGGTGCCCTATTTAACATGAATGCAACCGTCTCTAAAGCATAACCCCAAAATGATAGCGGTAAATCAGTAAGAGACATCATAGATCGCACCATATCTAGTAAAGTACAATTACGACGTTCGTACACACAATTACGTTGTGGTGTTCCGGGTGGCATGAGTTGCGAAACTATTCCGCATTGCTTCAAATGTAGACCACACTCATAACTCAAATATTCTCCTCCACGATCAGATCGTAGAAACTTTATTTTCTTGTTACGATGATTTTCCACTTCACTCTGAAATTCTTTGAACTTTTCAAATGTTTCAGACTTATGTTTCATTAAGTAGATATACCCATATCTGCTCAAATCATCTGTGAAGGTGAGAAAATAACGATACCCGTCACGAGCCTCAATATTCATCAGACCACATACATCAGTATGTATGATTTCCAATAAATATGTTGCTCGCTCCATTGTTCCGGAGAACGGCGTTTTAGTCATCTTGCCCATGAGGCATGGTTCGCAAGTACCAAGTGATTCATAATCAAGTGATTCCAAAAGTCCATCAGTATGGAGTTTCTTCATGCGCTTTACACCAATATGACCCAAACGGCAGTGCCACAAATAAGTTGCACTATCATTATCAACTCTGCATCTTTTGGCTTCAACATTATGAATATGTGCATCACTACTATCGAGATTTGACACAAATAGACCTCTCTTCAAGGGTGCATGACCATAAAAGATATTATTCATATAAAAAGAACAACCATTATTCTCAGATTTAAATGAATAACTGTCTCGCATCAAACAAGATCCAGATATAATGTTCATGCTTAACGCTGGCACCAAATAACAATTATTCAGGTCTAAAACTTATCCCGAAGGTAGATGTATAGGTAGTGTGCTGACGGTGATCACATCGACTTTGGAACCATTTCCCACGCGCATCGTCACCTCGTCCTTAGCCAGTTTTCACTCAATCCGTAGTCCCTGTTTCGAGTTGCAAATATTAGCAACAGAACCAGTATCAAATACCCAGGTGCTACTGCGAGCTCTAGTAAGGTACACATCAATAACATGTATATCACATATACCTTTGTTCACCTTGCCATCCTTCTTATCCTCCAAATACTTGGGGCAGTTCCGCTTCCAGTGACCAGTCTGTTTGCAGTAGAAGCACTCAGTCTCAGGCCTAGGTCCAGACTTGGGTTTCTTCTCCTGAGCAACAACTTGTTTGTCATTCTTCTTGAAGTCCACTTTCTTCTTCCCTTTAACCTTTTTCTTGAAACTGGTGGTCTTGTTAACCATCAAAACTTGATTCTCCTTCTTGATTTCTACCTCCACAGCTTTTAGCATTGCGAAGAGCTTGGGAATCGTCTTATCCATCCCTTGCATATTATAGTTCATCACGAAGCTCTTGTAGCTTGGTGGCAGTGATTGAAGAACTCTGTCAATGACACTATCTACAGGAAGATAAACTCCCAGTTGAGTCAAGTGGTTATGGTACCCAGACATTCTGAGTATATGTTCACTGATAGAACTATTCTCCTCCATCTTGCAGCTGTAGAACTTATTAGAGACTTCATATCTCTCAATCCGGGCATTTGCTTGAAATATTAACTTCAACTCCTGGAACATCTCATATTCTCCATGACGTTCAAAACGTCGTTGAAGTCCCAGTTCTAAGCCGTAAAACATGGTTCACCGAACTATCGAGTAGTCATCAGCTTTACTCTGCTAGACATTCTTAACATCATCAACAACATCTGCAGCAGGCCTAGCACCTAGCGGTGCTTCCATGACGTAATTCTTCTATGCAACAATGAGGATAATCCGCAAATTACGGACCCACTCCGTGTAATTGCTACCATCATATTTAAACTTTGCTTTCTCAAGGAACGCATTAAAATTCAACGGAACAACAACACGGGCCATCTATCTACAATAACATAGACAAGCAAAAATACTATCAGGTACTAAGTTCATGATAAATTTAAGTTCAATTAATCATATTACTTAAGAACTTCCACTTAGATAGATATCCATCTAATCATCTAAGTGATCACGTGATCCATATCAACTAAACCATAACCGATCATCACCTGAGATGGAGTAGTTTTCAATGGTGAACATCTCTATGTTGATCATATCTACTATATGATTCACGCTCGACCTTTCGGTCTCAGTGTTCCGAGGCCATATCTGCATATGCTAGGCTCGTCAAGTTTAACCCGAGTATTCTGCGTGTGCAAAACTATCTTACACCCATTGTAGATGAACGTTGAGCTTATCACACCCGATCATCACGTGGTGTCTCGGCACGACAAACTTTGGCAACGGTGCATACTTAGGGAGAACACTTTTACCTTGAAATTTAGTGAGAGATCATCTTATAATGCTACCATCAAACAAAGCAAAATAAGATGCATAAAGGATAAACATCACATGCAATCCATATAAGTGATATGATATGGCCATCATCATCTTGTGCCTTTGATCTCCATCTCCAAAGCACCGTCATGATCACCATCGTCACCGGCGCGACACCTTGATCTCCATCGTAGCATCGTTGTCGTGTCGCCATCTATTGCTTCTACGACTATCGCTGCCGCTTAGTGATAAAGTAAAGCAATTACAGGGCGATTGCATTGCATACAATAAAGCGACAACCATATGGCTCCTGCCAGTTGCCTATAACTCCGTTACAAAACATGATCATCTCATACAATAAATATAGCATCATGCCTTGACCATATCACATCACAACATGCCCTGCAAAAACAAGTTAGAAGTCCTCTACTTTGTTGTTGCAAGTTTTACGTGGCTGCTATGGGCTGAGCAAGGACCGTTCTTACCTATGCATCAAAACCACAACGATAGTTCATCAAGTTAGTGTTGTTTTAACCTTCACAAGGACCGGGCGTAGCCACACTCAGTTCAACTAAAGTTGGAGAAACTGACACCTGCCAGCCACCTGTGTGCAAAGCACGTCGGTAGAACCAGTCTCGCGTAAGCGTACGCGTAATGTCGGTCTGGGCCGCTTCATCCAACAATACCGCCGAACCAAAGTATGACATGCTGGTAAGTAGTATGACTTGTATCGCCCACAACTCACTTGTGTTCTACTCGTGCATATAACATCTACGCATAAACCTGGCTCTGATACCACTGTTGGGGAACGTAGTAATTTCAAAAAACTTCCTACGCACACGCAAGATCATGGTGATGCATAGCAACGAGAGGGGAGAGTGTCGTCCATGTACCCTCATAGACCGTTAAGCGGAAGTGTTATGACAACGCGGTTGATGCAGTCGTACGTCTTCACGATTGACCGATCCTCAGTACCGAATGTACGGCACTTCCGCGTTCAGCACACGTTCAGCTCGGTGACATCCCGCGAACTCACGATCCAGTAGAGCTCGAAGGAGAGTTTCGTCAGCACGACGGTGTGGTGACGATGTTGATGAAGCTACTGTGGTAGGGCTTCGCCTAAGCATTGCTACAGTATGACTAAGGTGGATTATGGTGGAGGGGGGCACCGCACACGGCTGGAAGAGATCAATGATCAACTTGTGTGTTCTAGGGTGCCCCCTGGCCCCGTATATAAAGGAGCAAGGGGGGAGACCGGCCGACCCTGTAGGGCGCGCTAGGAGGAGGAGTCCTCCTAGTAGGAGTAGGACTCCCCTCTTTCCTACTCCTACTAGGAGTGGGAAAGGAAGGGGGAGAAGGAGAAGGAAAGGGGGCGCCGCCCCCTTCCTAGTCCAATTCGGACCAGAGGGGGAGGGGGCGCATGGCCTGCCCTGGCCGGCCCCTCTCTCTCTCCACTAGGGCCCAACAAGGCCCATTAACCCCCGGGGGGTTCCGGTAACCCCTCCGGCACTCCGGTAAAATCCTGATTTCACCCGGATCTCTTCCGATGTCTAAATGTAGGCTTCCAATATATCAATCTTTATGTCTCGACCATTTCGAGACTCCTCGTCATGTCCGTGATCATATCCGGGACTCCTAACTACCTTCGGTACATCAAAACATATAAACTCATAATACTAATCATCACAGAACTTTAAGCGTGTGGGCCCTACGGGTTCGAGAACTATGTAGACATGACCGAGACACGTCTCTGGTCAATAACCAATAGCGGAACCTGGATGCTCATATTGGTTCCTACATATTCTACGAAGATATTTATCGGTCAAACCGCATAACAACATATGTTGTTCCCTTTGTCATCGGTATGTAACTTGCCCGAGATTCGATCGTCGATATCTCAATACCTAGCTCAATCTCGTTACCGGCAAGTCTCTTTACCCGTTCTGCAATGCACCATCCCGGAACTAGCTCATTAGTTGCATTGCTTGCAAGGCAAATAGTGATGTGCATTACCGAGAGGGCCCAGATATACCTCTCCGACAATTGGAGTGACAAATCCTATTCTTGATCTATGCTAACTCAACAAGTACCATCGGAGACACCTGTAGAGCACCTTTATAATCACCCAATTACGTTGTGACATTTGGTAGCACACAAAGTGTTCCTCCGGTAATCGGGAGTTGCATAATCTCATAGTCATAGGAACTTGTATAAGTCATGAAGAAAGCAATAGCAGTAAACTAAAATGACCAAGTGCTAAGCTAACAAAATGGGTCAAGTCAATCACATCATTCTCTAATGATGTGATCCTGTTAATCAAATGACAACTCATGTCTATGGTTAGGAAACATAACCATCATTGATTCAACGAGCTAGTCAAGTAGAGGCATACTAGTGACAATCTGTTTGTCTATGTATTCACACATGTATTATGTTTCCAGTTAATACAATTCTAGCATGAATAATAAACATTTATCATGATATGAGGAAATAAATAATAACTTTATTATTGCCTCTAGGGCATATTTCCTTTAACAGTTACCTCATCAAATTCTACTTCCCTCCCACTCACTTCTTTCGAGAGAAACTCCTTCTCTAGAAAGGGTCCATTCTTAGCAACGAATATCTTGCCTTCGGATCTGTGATAGAAGGTGTACCCAACAGTCTCCTTTGGGTATCCTATGAAGACACATTTCTCCGATTTGGGTTCGAGCTTATCAGGTTGAAGCTTTTTCACATTGATACGTCTCCAACGTATCTATAATTTTTGATTGTTCCATGCTATTATATTATCAACCTTTATATGATTTTTGGGACTAACCTATTAACCTAGAGCCCAGTGCCAGTTTTTGTTTTTTTCCTTGTTTTTGAGTTTTACAGAAAAGGAATACCAAACGGAGTCCAATTGACGTGCCAATTTTTGACGATTTTTTATGGACCAAAAGAAGACCCTGGAGTAAAAGAGTTGGGCCAGAAGAGTCCCGGGCCGTCCACGAGGGCGGCCCCCCGGGCGCGTGGGCCTACCTCGTGGACGACTCGGGCACCTTCTTGACGTGAGACCGATGCCAAAAATTCCTATAAATACAGAAACCTCCAGAAAATAACCTAGATCAGGAGTTCCGCCACCAGAAGCCTCCGTAGCCAGCGAAAACCAATCTAGTCCCGTTCCGGCACCCTGCCGAAGTGGGGAATCCCTCTCCGGTGGCCATCTTCATCATCCCGACGCTCTCCATGATGAGGAGGGAGTAGTTCTCCCTCGGGGTTGAGGGTATGTACTAGTAGCTATGTGTTTGATCTCTCTCTCTCGTGTTCTTGAGTTGGCACGATCTTGATGTATCGTGAGCTTTGCTATTATATTTGGATCTTATGATGTTTCTCCCCCTCTACTCTCTTGTGATGAATTGAGTTTTCCCTTTGAAGTTATCTTATCATATTGAGTCTTTAAGGATTTGAGAACACTTGATGTATGTCTTGCATGTGCTTATCTGTGGTGACAATGGGATATCACGTGATCCACTTGATGTATGTTTTGGTGATCAACTTGTGAGTTTCATGACCTCATGAACTTATGCATAGGGGTTGGCACACGTTTTCATCTTGACTCTCCGGTAGAAACTTTGGGGCACTCTTTGAAATTCTTTGTGTTGGTTGAATAGATGAATCTGAGATTGTGTGATGCATATCGTATAATCATACCCATGGATACTTGAGGTGACATTGGAGTATCTAGGTGACATTAGGGTTTTGGTTGATTTGTGTCTTAAGGTGTTATTCTAGTACGAACTCTAGGATAGATTGAACGGAAAGAATAGCTTCGTGTTATTTTACTACGGACTCTTGAATAGATCGAGCAGAAAGGATAACTTCAAGGTGGTTTCGTACCCTACCATAATCTCTTCATTTGTTCTCCGCTATTAGTGACTTTGGAGTGACACTTTGTTGCATGTTGAGGGATAGTTATATGATCCAATTATGTTGTTATTGTTGAGAGAACTTGTACTAGTGAAAGTATGAACCCTAGGCCTTGTTTCAACGCATTGCAATACCATTTTCGCTCACTTTTATCATTATTTACCTTGCTGTTTTTATATTTTCAGATTATAGAAACCTATATCTATCATCCATATTGCACTTGTATCACCATCTCTTCGCCGAACTAGTGCACCTATACAATTTACCATTGTATTGGGTGTGTTGGGGACACAAGAGACTCTTTGCTATTTGGTTGCAGGGTTGTTTGAGAGATACCATCTTCATCCTACGCCTCCCACAGATTGATAAACCTTAGGTCATCCACTTGAGGGAAATTTTCTACTGTCCTACAAACCTCTACACTTGGAGACCCAACAACGTCTACTAGAAGAAGGTTGTGTAGTAGACATCAAGCTCTTTTCTGGCGCCGTTGCCGGGGAGGTTAGCGCTTGAAGGTATATCTTTAGATCTTGCAATCGAATCTTTTTTTTCTTGTTTTATCACTAGTTTAGTTTATAAAAGAAGACTACAAAAAATTGGAATTAAGGGTACCTCATATGCTTCATCTTTTTAATATATTTCATGACAATAAGGATTCCAGATAATTGTGCCAAAGTGTTAGAATAAGAATGCATTAGAATGTTTGGCACTAAATCTTTGAATGATGAGCATGATTGCAATGTTATTAGTATGAACTCTTTGAATATCCATAGTACTAATGATGATTGCACTAGTCATGATGAAAATGTCTCTTATAAGCATGTCAAATTTTGTTGAATACATAGAGCTTGCAAGCACACACCAAATAGGAAAGATAGATTTTGCAAGAGGCATAAGTATTTGGAAACTAAATGGTTGCAAGAAAGGCTCGATGATTGTGCTGAAAGATTCAATATTTATCGCCATCCTTGTGAACTTTGCAATGAACTTGGTCATTTAAAGCTCCAATGCTATTTGTTTCATGATCAAATCATGTCCAAAAATTGTGATAACTTGATTACCCTTGAGCATCATAAAGAGCTTAGTCTTCTTTTGGGGTATGAAGAAATGAAATGTATAACTGAGGGTATTCCAAATTTAATCTTGATAGATTTCTTGATTTTGATCTAGAGAGAATTTATATGTATTGTGCGGTGAATTGCATTAAAAATCCGTATATTGCCAATTACATAAAGACAAGAAAACAAATAGAAGATGAAGAGAATACAAATGAAAGGGAAGAGACTTCCCAATATTCTCCTATTATTTCTTATGATGAATCAGGTAACGGGGAGGAGCCTCCTATTCAACCAATCTCATTTATAAGGAGCTCCGAAAAGAGGATTAAACCCACACATGATGTGAAGAAGAAAAAGAAAAGATGGAGAAGCAAAGGTAAAAATGTATCCCTCACAAATGATGTTGCTCCTATTACTCATTGTGATGACGATAATTGTTATACTATTGGTGCTATCCATACTATTAATGATGAGAGTGATTATGCTTATGATATGAAAAGGCCCAAGCTTGGGGATGCTATGTTTGATGAGAATGACATGTTTGAGAATGTATTTTCTGCAATTAATGTTTGTCCCAAGCTTGGGGATGCTACTTTTCATGAACATGATATATTTAACGTCCCAAGTTTTGATATGCATATTTATTATGATGATAGCATGCCTCCTATTTATGATGGTTATATTGATGAAAGTGGGTTTGGAAGAGTGTCAACTTTAGGAAGTAATGATCCCACTATTTTGGAGGGTGTTGAATCTTATTGTGACAATTATAAAATTAGATTTGGAGAGGTCATTACTTTATTTAGTAATGATTCCACTATCTTGGAAGAGGTTTCAATTGATTATGCTGAGAATAAAGTTGCGACTTATGATGATTATTGTGATGACACTTATGCTATAAAATGTAGTGATGATTATATTTATAAAACTTTTCATGATTATGATTACCCTCTTTCTGAACATTACTCTTTTAATGTGGAAACAATTTGTAGTATTCGAGTTTCTTATGATACTCCCACTATTCCGAATGAGAAGAAATTTGCTTATGTGGAGAGTAATAAAAATTATATGCTTGTAGATCATCAAAATAATACTTTATGTGATGGTTATATTGTTGAATTCATTCATGATGCTACTGAAAATTATTATGAGGGAGGAATATATGCTTGTAGGAGTTTCAATAATATCGAGTTTCCTCTCTATGTGTTGAAAATCTTGAAGTTATCCTTGTTTTACCTTCCTATGCAAGTTGATTCTTGTTCCTACAAGTTGTTTGCTCACAAAATCCCTATGCATAGGAATTGGGTTAGACTTAAATGTGCTAGTCATATTCTTCATGATGCTCTCTTTATGTTTCAATTCTTATCTTTTATGTGAGCATCATTGAAATCATCATGCCTAGCTAGGGGCGTTAAACGTAAGCGCTTGTTGGGAGGCAACCCAATTTTATTTTTTTCCTTGTTTTTTGTTCCTGTTTAGTAATAATTAATTTATCTATCCTGTGTTAGATTGATTTTTTATGTTTTAATTAGTGTTTGTGCCAAGTAGAACCTTTGGGAAGACTTGGGGAAAGTCTTTGCGACCTTGCTGTAAAAAACAGAAACTTTAGCGCTCACAAGATTTGCTGCTATGTTTTACTGGAGAGTGATACTTAGTTGATTATTTTTTAAGATGATTAATAGATAAATTCCTCACGTCCAGCAATTTATTTTAGAATTTTTGGGGTTCCAGAAGTATACGTTTGATCCAGATTACTACAGACTGTTCTGTTTTTGACAGATTCTGTTTTCTATGTGTTGTTTGCTTATTTTGATGAATCTATGAGTAGTATCGGAGGGTATGAACCATATATGAGTTGGAATACAGTAGATACTACACAAATATGAATTTAGAATGAGTTCACAACAGTACCTAAGTGGTGATTTATTTTCTTATACTAACGGAGCTTACGAGTTTTCTGTTAAATTTTGTATTGTGAAGTTTTCAAGTTTTGGGTAAAGATTCGATGGACTATGGAACAAGGAGTGGAAAGAGCCTAAGCTTGGGGATGCCCAAGGCACCCCAAGGTAATATTCAAGGACAACCAAGAGCCTAAGCTTGGGGATTCCCCTGAAGGCATCCCCTCTTTCGTCTTCGTTCATCGGTAACTTTACTTGGAGCTATATTTTTATTCACCACATGATATGTGTTTTTCTTGGAGCGTCATGTTATTTTATTTTGTTTTGCTTGATGTTTGAATAAAATACCAAGATCTGAAATTATTAAATGTTATAAAGTCTTCACATAGTTGCATAATTATTCGACTACTCATTGATATTCACTTATATCTTTTGGAGTAGTTTGTCATTTGCTCTAGTGCTTCACTTATATCTTTTTAGAGCACGATGGTAGTTTTATTTTGAAGAAATAGATGAACTCTCATGCTTCACCTATATCATTTTGAGAGTCCTAAACAGCATGGTAATTTCTTTGGTTATGAATTTAGTCCTAATATGATGGGCATCCAAGAGGGATATAATAAAAACTTTCATATAAAGTGAATTGAATACTATGAGAAAGTTGATACTTGATAATTGTTTTGAGATATAAAGGTGGTAATATTAGAGTTGTGCTAGTTGAGTAATTGTGAAATTGAGAAATACCTGTGTTGAGGTTGGCAAGTCCCGTAGCATGCACCAAAAAACAAAAAAGATGCCATAAAAAAGAGAAGGCCCCAAAAAACAAAGAAATGAGAGAAGAGAGAAAGGGCAATGCTACTATCCTTTTACCACACTTGTGCTTCAAACTAGCACCATGATATTCCTGATAGAGAGTCTACCATGTTGTCACTTTCATATACTAGTGGGAATCTTTCATTATATAACTTGGCTTGTACTCCCTCCGTCCCATAATGTAAGACATTTTTTAACACTAATGTAGTGTTAAAAAACGTCTTACATTATGGGACGGAGGTATTCCAATGATGGGCTTCCTCAAATGCCCTAGGTCTTCGTGAGCAAGCAAGATGGATGCACACCCACTGTCGGTGTCAAAACCGGCGGATCTCGGGTAGGGGGTCCCGAACTGTGTGTCTAAGGCGGATGGTAACAGGAGGCAGGGGACATGATGTTTACCCAGGTTCGGGCCCTCTTGATGGAGGTAATACCCTACATCATGCTTGATTGTTCTTGATGATATGAGTATTACAAGAGTTGATCTACCACGAGATCGTTGAGTCTAAACCCTAGAAGCTAGCCTATGATATGATTGTATGTTGTCCTACGGACTAAACCCTCCGGTTTATATAGACACCGGAGGGGGCTAGGGTTACACAGAGTCGGTTACAAGGGAGGAGATCTACATATCCGTATTGCCAAGCTTGCCTTCCATGCCAAGGAGAGTCCCATCCGGACACGAGACGAAGTCTTCAATCTTGTATCTTCATATTCCAACAGTCCGGCCAAGGATATAGTCCGGCTGTTCGGAGACCCCCTAATCCAGGACTCCCTCAGTAGCCCCTGAACCAGGCTTCAATGACGATGAGTCCGGCGCGCAGTTTTGTCTTCGGCATTGCAAGGCAGGTTCCTCCTCCGAATACTCCATAGAAGATTTTGAACACAAGAATAGTGTCCGGCTCTGCAAAACAAGTCCCACATACTACCGTAGAGAGAATAATATTTCCACAAATCCAATCTCCTGACACGTTTGACACCATGACATCACGTCATGGCCCGGTCATTATTCGAACCTTTTTCTCAACCAGCACCGCATATATCGTGGGGCGGTTTTCTTGACACGTCTTGTCAAAGCATAGATCGTGTCCCCCTTATTACGGGATTCTCATCAATACAGACGTGGATAACCCAACCGCGCCATCAATTATGCCGCCTGGGGAATAAGCGATTTTACCAGGCAAGTGGGGAGGCGCATCGCCTCTTCCGTCCTTATAAAGGGACAAGGATTCACCCCTTTTACCCACGCCTTCTACCTCCTTGCTTATCCATTCGCACGCACTCGAGCTCCAGTGCCCAAGTTCGCGTTTTTATTCTCAAACCACTCCAAGCATATCCGGAGCAGGAGGCAAGTGGATGGTCTCCTCCATCACGAAGGAGCACATCGCAAAGTTATGGGTAGCCGGATATCTGGCCGCGGATATCCCGCACCGGCTGCTAGATGCGGGGCTGATCATCCCTACGCCTGTGTTGGGGAACGTAGCATAAATTCATAAATTTTCCTACGTGTCACCAAGATCTATCTATGGAGTCATCTAGCAACGAGGGAGGAGTGGATCTACATACCCTTGTAGATCGCGCGCGGAAGCGTTCAAGAGAACGGGGTTGATGGAGTCGTACTCGTCGTGATCCAAATCACCGATGATCCTAGCACCGAACGGACGGCACCTCCGTGTTCAACACACGTACGGAGCAGCGACGTCTCCTCCTTCTTGATCCAGCAAGGGGGGAGGAGAGGTTGATGGAGATCCAGCAGCACGATGGCGTGGTGGTGGAAGTAGCGGGATTCCAACAGGGCTTCGCCAAGCGCTGCGGGAGGAGGGAGATGTGTCAAGGGAGGGAGAGGGAGGCGCCAGGGCTTAGGTGTTGCTGCCCTCCCTTCCCCCACTATATATAGGGCCAAGGGAGAGGGGGGGCGCAGCCTTGGCCCTTTGTCGGTGTACTGGAGCAGGGGTACCCTAGTATCCCGAACTTGTGCATGGGCAGTCGCAGCATCCCGCGGCAAGGCTTGCTGGGTGACTGCCAAGGTCCTCCGTGGTTCCTTTGGAGCCATTCAAGGACAAAGTATCCAAGCCAAGGAGACAAGACCCCGGCAAGAGGAGCTTGCCGGGAAGGCCAACCAAGGCATCTCAAGGAACTTGCCGTGACGCGCCACGCGTCCCGGCAAGGCCCGGTGAGCGACAAGCTCCCGGACGCGACAAGACAACGACCGCGGCAAGGAGCTTGCCACGGCAAGCCACCACTCTGTGTCCGCGCTCCAGCACATCCACCAACGTGTCGCTCTGGGACCCTTCCAGGCGTGCGTAGCGGGAGGCTGTGCAGCCAGCGGTGCGCGGTGGCAAGCGGCGCTGACAAGATTGTCATCGTGGCGAGCGGTGGCGTCCCTGATGGTCCCTTTTGCACTATTTAGGCGACGCAGACGGGCATTTAATGCGCTTGTCCCCTACCGTCAGGGTTAGGTATGATACACTGTAGCATGTAGCTGTACCAACCGCAACACCTTTCCATTTTTACCCTTGTCTACGTTGCCACCTGTCGGTGACCCCTTGAGCATATAAAAGGAGGCCCATGCGCAACATAGAGGGGAGGAAAAAGAGAACACTCACGCTCGGTCTCGTTAGCTGCTGGGGTGTACTGTAGCACTCCGTGCTCCCAAGCAAGAACTCAATACAAACCACAAAGCAGGAGTAGGGTTTTACGCATCCGTGCGGCCCGAACCTGGGTAAACTGCTCGTGTGCTTCGCCTCGATCCGCTCTTCGTGCGACCCTCGCCCCCGCCGAACCGAAAGGGACTCGGTCCGCCGGTCCCATAGATGTTCGTGGATTAGTCCCCCGACATCTTTGGCGCGCCAGGTAGGGGGCGTCGAGGTTGTGTGAACCATATCCGGCATTCACGCGAGCTAGATCTTCATCATCTTCATCGACATGCCGCCGAAGAAGAAGGCTTCGGAAGCGGCTGCTCCGTCCGCGTCGAACCCACCACCGCCGGAGCAAACGGCTGATGGGGCAGACGCCGGCGGAAGAACGGGCGTCGACGAGGGAGCTCACGGTGCTGCCAGGTCCAAGGACAAGGCTGCGCTGCCCATCGGCGGCGTAGCCGGCTCCCACAACGACCGGGCACACTCCAAGACCTCGGCGTCCGTACATGCACCGCGCCCATCTCAGGAGGCGCGGGACCGGCAGCGTCATGGTACTCACGGTACCATGCGTTTGCTGGACCAAGATCGAGCTGGCGGATCTCGGAGTGCTCAAGACCAGCATGCACGCCAACATGCTGGCACGAGCGGGGCACGGTCGCATGGACAGGATACTGCTCCTTCTAACATAGTTAGAAGTCCGAGCATATCCCGCTCCTCGCACCGTTCGCCACCGCCACCCGCCACTACAGCAGAAGCTTTGGCGCGAGCTCAACTGCTCCTGGACTACCCTCCAACGGTAGACAAGATCGACGACTGGAGGGCCACCATTCAGAGTCTCATCGGCTTCGCCAACGACGACACTCAACGGCAGCCGAGCATGTCGCAGCCGTGGCAAGTCAACCAAACACGAGCCGGTGGCGAAAAGACCAGTGGGGGTGCAGCCACTGTGCACTCTCCGCCCCGAAGGCCAAGATCGCCGACTCACCGGATCCACCTCGACAGCGACTCCACCGCGTCATCAGATCCACGAGCTCGTCGCGATCAGCGCCAAGTTCTTCACGAACGACAGCAAGAAGATGCTCGTACTCGCATCGAGCGCCGAAGAGAAGCGCGATGTCAATCGGACCAGTGCGCTGGGCCCTCTGTCGACATGCATGCACCAGGGGAACCAGGCGACTTGCCGTACGCGGTAGGTTGCCCTACGTTTACTCGTGAGCTGCGGCAAGTCCAGTGGCCCAGCACGAAGAATTTCATGTACCAGAGAAGTACGACGGCAAGTCGCATCCGTCGGAGTTCCTCAGCATCTACACCATCGCGGTGCAGGCTGCCGGGGGGCGGGACGACAAGATCCTTGCCAACTACTTCCCGCTGGTGCTCAAGCCCAATGTCAGGTCCTGGCTCATGCACTTGCCGGACAACTCCATATCCTCCTGGGCAGACCTATGCCATCAGTTTGTCGGCGCCTTTACAGGCGGCCACAAACCTCATGGCCAACAGAGTGACCTTCATCTGCTCGCCCAGAAGGAAGGAGAGCCCCTGCGCAAGTACATTCAGAGATTCAGCCGTGTACAGCACAACATCCCAGATGTCCACCCTGCCGCGGTCATCAGCGCGTTCCATCAGAACGTACGTAACCGCAGGATGCGGGAGGAGATGGCGATGTGCAGGATCAGAGACGTCAATGAGCTGTATGCCCTGGCCGACAAGTGTGCACGTGCTGAGGAAGGGAGGAAACTCCCCGGAGAGAATACAGGAGCAGGAGGATCTGACAGCGAGGATGCTGCCCCGGCAAAGAAAAACCGGCGGCGGAACAACAGGAAGAAGAAAAGCAAAGATGTGCTAGTCATTGAGCAGTCCGGCAACGAAGGCGGCGCCAAGAAAGCCAAAGCTGGTAGCTCCGGCAAGGAGATTGCCGCATGCACCAACTGCCAGACTGTGGCGGTCGCCGACAAGCAGGACGGCACAGACAAGCAGTACTGCAAGATCCACCGCACCAAGGGCCATGACCTCCAGAGCTGCAAGAAAGTCGAGCAGCTTGTCCAGTAGCAAAAGGCTGAATACGAGCGACGCGACAAGGAGAGGGCCCAAGGAGGCGCTGGAGAATCCGGCAAGAAGCGCGCCGGCCGGGGAGGACGCCGCGGCAAGGCCAAGCAGCGGCAAGGAGACAGACCTCCCCGCGGCCGCGACAAGGATGAAGATGACGACGACGACGAAGACATGGATGATGTCGAGACCAGTGAGCAGGAGTTCCAGAAAGCCATGGAGGTCTTGTGCGTTGACGGCGGTGCTTCTCTGCATACCTCGCACCGCCAACTCAAGCAGTGGGTGTGGGAAGTCAATGCGGCGGAACCATCTGTCGAGTCACGCAAGCTTCTGAAATGGTCCAGCATGCCTATCATCTTTGATATTGAGGACCACCCTGATCGCACAACTGCGGTCGGGTGCTTGCCGATGTTGGTTTCACCAACTATCCGCAACCTCAAGGTCACTAAGATGCTAGTTGACGGCGGGGCCGGCTTGAACCTGATCTCCTCCGCTGTACTCCAGAAACTCCAGATCCCTGACAGCGAGCTTGAAGAGGCCGGCACATTCCAAGGAATCAACCCAGGAAGGAGCAAGCCGAAGGGGAAGGTCACGTTGCCAGTAACATTTGGCAGCGAGGTGAACTTCAGGACTGAGAGGGTCACTTTTGACGTTGCCGATTTTCCATTGCCTTACAATGGGATACTCGGCCGTCCAGCACTCGCCAAGTTCATGGCAGCCTCTCACTACGCATACAACATGCTGAAGATGCCAGGCCCGATAAGCGTCATCTCTGTCCCTGGCGACAAGAAGGATGCTCTTATCTGCGCCGACAAGATCTACCGGGAAGCGGCAGCCGCAACAGATCACAAGTCACCTGCCGTTGAAGCTCCCGGGGGGAAGAAGAAGACCAAGTCCGGCAAGAGTTCTGATGCCCACTCCGGCAAGCGCACCTCTTCGGAGTGCTGCGCTGCCGTCGAGGACGCACCATCGAGCTCCACCGGCAAGTGTAAGAAGACAATAGCAGCTCCGCCAGAGACCAAGAAGGTGTTCGCCAAGGAGGACGGCACTGGTGGTACCTTCACCATCAGTGCCACTCTCGACCCTAAATAGGAAAGCGCGCTCATTGCTTTCCTGTGGGCGAACGTCGACGTGTTTGGCAACCGTCTGACCTCCCCGGTTTTCCCAGGAAAGTAATTGAGCACCATCTTGCCGTTTGTCCTCATGCGCGGCCCGTCAAGCAGAAGGTCAGGAAGCAAGCAGTGGAGCGCCAAGAATTCATCGCAGAAGAGATCAAGAAGTTGGAAGCAGCAGGCCTTGTCAGAGGAGTGCTCCATCCTACGTGGTTGGCCAATCCTGTAGTCGTGCGCAAGGCGAACGGGAAATGGAGACTTTGTATCGACTTTACCGATGTTAACAAAGCTTGTCCCAAAGACCCATTTCCTTTGCCGCGCATTGACCAGATTGTTGAATCCACGGCCGGATGTGACTTGCTTTCATTTCTTGACGCATACTCAGGATACCATCAGATCATCATGGCAGAAGAGGATGAGGAGAAGACCGCATTCATCACTCCATGTGGCACGTATTGTTTCATACGGATACCTTTCGGTTTAAAAAATGCTGGTTCAACATTTGCAAGGGTAATCCATGTCGCTCTTGAGCCACAAATACACAGAAATGTGGAAGCCTACATGGATGACATAGTGGTCAAGAGCAAGGACAAGGCAACTCTGATTCAAGATTTAGACGAGATCTTTGCAAATCTGCGGAAGATCAGCCTCAAGCTCAACCCCGAGAAGTGTGTGTTTGGAGTCCCCTCCGGCAAGCTTCTCAGGTTCTTTGTGTCTCAGCGGGGAATCGAAGCAGTTCCCGACAAGATCAAGGCCATTGAGCAGATTGAAGCACCAAAGCGCGTCAAGGATGTACAAAGACTTGCCGGTTGCGTGGCTGCTCTCAGCAGGTTTATCTCTAGGTCTGCTGAGCGCGCCCTGCCGTTTTTCAAAATATTGAAAAAGGCAGGTCCAATGAAATGGACTCCGGAAGCGGAGGCTGCGCTGCAAGACTTGAAGAGATACCTGTCCTCCACTCCAACACTTGTCGCACCTAAGCCACAAGAGAAGTTGTTGCTGTATATAGCGGCAACCAATCAAGTGGTTAGTGCTGCGTTAGTAGCAGAGAGGGAGGCAGATAACGAGCCAGCAACCACAGCAGGCACATCCAGCGACAAGCAGGGGGCTTCCCCGACAAGCTCTGGTCCCGACAAGGATGGATCTGCGCAGACGCGCGAGGAGATACAGAAGCAAATGGTATAGCGCCCGGTTTACTTTGTTAGTTCCCTTCTGCAGGGGGCTAGGTTAAGGTACTCTGGCGTGCAGAAATTGCTTTTCGGCCTTCTCATGGCCTCGAGAAAGCTGCGCCATTACTTCCAAGCACATGAGATCACAGTTGTCACTCGTTTTCCGCTAAAGAGGATACTACAGAATCCAGAAGCGACAGGCAGGATTGTTGAGTGGGCACTAGAACTGTCAAGCTTTGGCCTCAAGTTTGAGAGTACTTCAACTATCCAAAGCAGAGCATTGGCAAAATTCATAGCAGAATGGACGCCAACACCAGATGAAGAAATTCCAGAAACGAGCATCCCCGTCAAGGAAGCAAGCAAAGAGTGGCTGATGTACTTTGATGGTGCCTTTTCGCTGCAAGGCGCCGGCGCTGGTGTGCTGCTTGTCGCACCCACCGGAGAGCACCTCAAGTATGTAGTCCAGATGCACTTTCCCAAGGAGCAAGCAACAAACAATACTGCAGAGTATGAAGGCTTGCTTGCCGGTCTCAGGATCGCGGCAGACCTTGGGATCAAGAAGCTCATTGTCAGGGGTGACTCGCAGCTTGTCGTCCGCCAAGTGAACAAGAACTATCAGAGTCCGTTGATGGAAGCCTACATCGACGAAGTGAGAAAGCTAGAAGAGCACTTTGACGGCCTACAGATGGAGCATGTTCCAAGAGCTCAGAACGCCATTGCCGATGGCCTATCAAAGTGCGCCGCACTTAAGTTACCTGTGGAACCAGTGATCTTTGTGCTCAAGCTGACTCAACCGTCTATAACTGGACAGAGCAAGAAGAGGAAGTTGATTTCTGGTGACTATTTTCCGGCAGAGCTTCCCGAAGCCGCCGCCAAGAAGGTCCTCAAGATCAACGCCAAGAGCGCTGAGGAGCAGTCTGCTCTGGCAAGCCCTAGGGTTTGTTCCATTGAAGCAGAAACTCCCGACAAGTTTTGCTCCGGCAAGCTTGCCGGGGAACGTCAAGCTCCAGCAGAGCCGCAGGTTCTCGCCGTAGAAGCGGATGTTCCCGCAGCAGCAGATTTGCCTTTAGTCCTTGTTGTCGAGCCACAAGCTCCAGCATGGGCACAGCAGATTGTCCGTTTCCTTCAGACAGGAGAACTTCCCGAAGAGCAAGAAGAAGCGGAAAGAGTAGCCCGGCAGTCAAGTATGTACCAGTTTATCGACAACACACTGTACAGAAGAAGACTCAACGGTGTGAAATTGAAGTGTATTCTCCGGGAAGACGGACAAAAGCTGTTGGCAGAAATACATGGAGGCATATGTGGTCACCACATTGGCGCAAGAGCACTTGCTGGCAAAGCATTCTGGCAAGGTTACTTTTGGCCGACAGCCCTCCAGGATGCAACTGCACAAGTAACCAAGTGTGAAGCGTGCCAGTTCCATTCCAAGCAGATACACCAACCAGCTCAAGCTCTCCAGACGATCCCTTTATCCTGGCCATTTTCGGTCTGGGGGCTCGACATCCTCGGCCCCTTTCCCCGAGCAGTCGGGGGCTTTTAGTACTTGTACGTTGCAATCGACAAGTTCACAAAGTGGCCGGAAGTGGAAGCAGTGAGGAAGGTGACAGCACAGTCAGCAGTCAAGTTCTTCAGGTCGATTGTTTGCCGCTTCGGGATCCCTAACAGAATAATCACCGACAACGGTACGCAATTCACGAGCCGCACCTTCATGCAGTACGTCCAAGATCTTGGCGCCAAGGTCTGCTTCGCTTCTGTTGCTCACCCGAGAAGCAACGGTCAAGCGGAGAGGGAAAATGCTGAAGTGCTGCGTGGGCTCAAGACCAGGACTTTCGACAGGCTGCACAAGTGCGGAAGAAACTGGATCGAGGAGCTGCCGGTGGTTCTTTGGTCGATCAGGACGACGCCAAATCGAGCCATTGGCCAGACACCTTTCGCTCTAGTCTATGGAGCAGAGGCAGTTCTCCCCACGGAACTCGTATACAGGTCACCTCGAGTGCTCGCTTATGATGAGCTTGAGCAAGAGTAGATGCGACAAGATGACGCGCTACTCCTTGAGGAAGACCGTCTTCAGGCTGCTGTACGAGTTGCTCTCTACCAGCAAGCTTTGCGCCGCTACCATAGCCGCAAAGTTAACGCCGGAAGTCTCGAGGAAGGCACCCTTATTCTTCGGCGTGTTCAGTCCGCCAAGAATTCCAACAAGTTGACGCCGAAGTGGGAAGGCCCTTACCGGGTGAAACGAGTCACTAGGCCTGGCGCTGTCCGCCTTGAGACCGAAGATAGCATTCCGGTGAGCAATTCCTAGAACATTGAGCATCTTCGTAAGTTTTACCCGTAAGGCGCGGTTGCCGGAACCTGTTCCGGCAACCACCTTTTGTACAAGTCTTGCCGCTGTTGCATGTAATCCTTTGTACAAAGCCGGGCACAGACCCCGTGCATAAGTAAAGCTCATATGCTCCGCACATCTTGTCAATTTCATGCTTTCTATTTTTTGCATATGTGATCTGACACTTTGTGCAGCACCTACTCCCCGGTAAGCAATAACGAGCCGTAAGGCTCCATATCTTTGTTTTCTCCTCTTTCTTTTTTCTCAAGGAAAGGAAGGTTCCCTCGCCCACAAGTTTGCCGGGGGAAAAGGAGAAGATAATGGTATGGACCAGGCGTCAACGGGAAGCAAACAACAGAAAAGCTAAGTTGCCAAAGGTTGAGCAATCAGATTTTTTAAATTTTTAAGTTATCTCCCTTGAACGACCGCACTTTGTATGGAAAACCTGTGCGCGGAGGAACCAACTCGTAGCTTGTTGCGCCCTTACTTTGTTTCGAGTCCGCTCAACAACTTAAGTGAGCTGCGACTAGTTGCGACAAGGTTTCTTGTCGGTAGCAGCACCGCCAGCAGGCTGCTGACGTCCCGCACTCAGCGCTCGCGGCTAAGGTGCCTGCACCGGCAAGTTCCCTAAAAGCGTAGGGCAAAAACATACAAAGGGAGGAATAAAGTAAAGGGAATAACATTGCAATCATTACCCGGAATAGAGTTATATTACAAGGTAGCTTGTCGCGGCTCTAACAGATTGTTCTCATAACATGACCAGCAGCGACAAGAAAAGAAGAAAACGGGCGGCCTAGTCTACGCGATCGCCCTCAATCCTCTTGATCCCGCTCACCTTGTCCACAATGGGTGCGACAAGGGTCTTGAGCGCCTCCAGATCAGCATCCGGCGGCAGGGTCTTGAGGACGTTGGTGAGGTTGAGGCCCGGGTTGCAGAAGGCCACCTTCACCAACACCTTTTGAAGAGCTCCCGCGCAGATCTTGCGCGACTCGTCGGCCAGCTGCTTTGGGATCTTCTCCCGGAGCCGCTGGAGGGCCGTCGCCACGCCTTTGAAGAACAAGGTGAGCTTGGCGCTGGATTGGAGGTTCTCGTCGGAGGGATACCCGAGATCCTCCATCCCCAGCTGTGCCAGCTCCCTGTCAATGTCTGCGGCAACATTCACGAGACCCTCCGTCCAGTGCTCCACATTCTCCCTAAAAGCATTCTGGGCGGCGTCAGCACTCGCCAGCAGCGCCTTGTCGCCCTTGATCTCCTCCTTCAAGGCCACCTCCTGCTCCCTGGCGCCGTCCCGCGTCTTGGTCAAAGTGGTCAGCTTCAACTCAAGATCTGCGTTGGAGTCCTTGGCGGCGCTAAGCTCATTGCCCTTCTCGGCGAGACGAGCCTGCAGCTCTGAGTGGCTGTAGGCGTCCTTCTCCCACTCACGCTTGAGCGCGGCAAGCTCTTCACCACTCGCCTTGATATCGGCCTCCAGCTGCGCCACCTTTGTCTCCAGCTCCTTCTTGGCGGCCTCAGCGGCTGCGGCAGCATCCTCCGCTTGCTTGAGGGCTCCGCCAAATGTTCGCTCGCGCGCGGCAAGCTCCTCCTCGTGGGCGTCAAGGTTGACCTTCCGCTGCACCAGCTCGCCCTCCTGCGCAGACAGCTTCTCAGCGGCAAGCCGCTGTTGCTCTTCAACTTCGGCCTTCTCGAGGAAGAAGGCCTTCTGCTCTTCGGCAAGTTGCTCCCGCTCCTCTGCCAGGGACCGGAGAGCTTCCTGGTTGAGACCCCGGAGCTCCTCCGCGGGCTTCTCGATGTCCTCTCCTGCCTTCACGACAAGCGCCTCACGGGATTCCAGCTTGGCTTGCCGCGCGCGGTAGAGCGACAACAACTTCCGCAGCAGTCGCTCCTCCTCAGGCTCGCCGCTGCTGCTGCTCGGCGCATCAACTAGCGTCAGCCCAGCGGAGGTGAGCACCTCTCCATCAAAGCTCTCTCCCTCGACCGGCGCTCTGGAGCTTGACGCCTAGGGGAGGTTGATGAAGACGCCATCGCCGGCCTTCAAGTAGACGCCTGGCTGGGGCTCTTCGGAGCCTGGCGCTGCGGCAGCGGCGGACGGGTTGGCGGTCGACGTAGCGCTTGGCGCTCCTGCGGCCTCAGGGCCGTCAGTGCGATCGGCAGACCCCTCGCCAGCTGCTGCGGCGGCAGCTTTGGCGGCTTCGTCGCCGGTGGGATCGTCAGCACCGGCTGCTTCTTCGGTGGCAGCGGCGTCATCGGCGGCAACCTCGGTCTCCATCGGCTCCGCAGCAGATGGGTCTGACGGCCAGAAAAGGGAGAAGATTCAAGCAAATATCAAAAAAAAGAGAAGATCAAAAGAAGAAGAACCCAAGGGAAGTTTTGAAGCGAGAGGATTACCTGTACCGGGTTCTGCAGTTGTGGTCTCCGCCGCCGGGGGGCCACTGGTGCTGTCCCTTGCCGGAGAACTCTCCCTTGCCGGAGACTTCTCCCTTGCCGGAGAACTCTCCCTTGCCGGAGGACTCTCCCTTGGCATTTCGGGGGCGGCCTCCGGGCGCTCCTGGTGGGGCTGCTCTGCTCCTACACAAACCAACAGTCAGATGTCAGCAAAGAAAGAGTATCCATGCGCGCCTAACAGCGGAAAGTGAACCATATACTTACGCTGGGGGCTGCTCTGGAGAACAGTTGTCGGGTCCGGCAAGGTTGTCCCGGACGCACCCCCTACTGTCACGGTGGGTTCGTCCTCGATGACAATCACCGGGATCTTGGCTCTCTTCGCTGCTCTCTGGGCCAGAGTCCTAAAAAGGAATAAGTTCAGAGTAAAGCAAATGAGATGCAAGACAAAATAGCAAGAATTGCAGAACTACAAGTACAACAAGAGAATCTTACTCTTCTTCTTCCTCGTCGGAGCTGAACGCGGAGAAGTCGAAGTCCGGCTCACGTCCGGCGCGAGGAGGCGGAGGAGTAGTTTCCCTTGGCCGCTTGGAGGGAGCAGTGGCGGTGGTCTGAGACGACCCCGCTCCGGCTGCCGCCGCGGCGTGAGAAGCGACAAGAGCAGAAGCGGTGGTCCGGGTGGACCCCGCTCCAGTTGCCGCAGCAGCGTGAGGTGCTCCCGCAGCAACAGTGCTTGCCGTGGTGGAGCGTGTTGCACGGCGCGGCGACTGTTCACTCGCCCGTTGCCCCGCTACGTCCCCGGCCTTGCGGAGACGCCTTCTTGGTGGGGATGAAGGCTCTGCTTGCGGCAAGCTGCCTGAAGAGGAGGACGAAGAGGAGTTGATCTCCAGCGAGCCGCTCGTATCCTCAGCGGGCTCGCTCGACTCGACGTTATGCCCGGCAAGCTCTTTCTCGCTGACGAGCTCCTCTCGCTCGCCACGGCTTGCCGCCTCTGCTGCCTCTACCTCCTCCACGGTGAATCCAAATTCGCCCGCGGCTGCGGCTGCCGCCGCCTCTTCCAGCCTAGTGGCGTTGCGTGTCATCTCCGCATCGGTGGTGTCGCGGGTGAGGCTGTTCTTTTCGTCGGAGCGGACCGGCACTTCTACCAAGCCATCAAAGAACTGCTGCACGACATTGTCTGCAGGCTCTTGCCAAGTTGGGACAATTCCATGCGAATCGCACAGCGGCATCATTGCACGGATGCGGTCGAGCGCGGAGTTGTTGCACAGCGGAACGACACCCCTCGGCAACCTGAACACTTCAGGATGTTGAGGGTCGTACTTGAACAGCTCCTGGAGCATGGCGTTAAGCTCCAGAACAGTGAAGTTGAAGTTGAGTCCCGGACACAGCCTCATGATATCCGACGAATTCTTGAATTCCCAGGTAGGTCTCCCCTGTTCCTGCAGGGGGGCGATGCGGCGGCGAAGAAAATCTGCGCCAACAGCGCCTACAGTGAGCCCAGCAAGCCTGAGGCATTGGATCCGGGTGACGGCAATCTTCAGCCTATCGTCTTCCAGGGCCACATCACTCCAATCGCTGCCGCGTGCTACTGGGGCTTGGCGACGGGCGGTAAACGGCTGCGGGTTCTCCTCGGCAATCCAGCACCAGTCTGCTCTCCATTCCTCCCACTTGCCGCGGAATTCTCCCTCCAGATAAGTGTCCTTCTTGCCGGCCCTTGAGATCCAGGCGATTCCGCCGGATAAAGGCTCTCCTCTATCTACTCGGGGCATAAAGAAGTGGCGAAAAAGGGCTACATTGGGATAGACTCCAACAAAGTTTTCGCAGAGATGTGCGAAAACTGCCATGGTCAGAACAGCATTGGGGGTGAAGTCAAGGAGGCGGAACCCGTAGGTGTTCATAATATCGCAGAAAAACTCAGAGAAAGGCGGGTAGAGCCCGCAGTAGAAGAACAAGGCGAAGAAAGGATATCCGTTTGGAGCCATTTTCCAAGCGGCGGCTGGAAGTACCTTCGTGCGCGGATGCGCTCGCGTCTCCGTCGACCAGAAGAGGTAGAAATTCTCCCTCAGCTCCCTCGCGGCGAGCTTGGGGGGGGGGGAAGATTGCCCGCTCCTTTCGCAGCGCCGCAAGCCGCTGCGCCTCCGTCGACTTCACAACCTTCCCTTTGTCGGCTCTCGGAGCCATGGCGGAAGCGGTGGAGGAGGTCGACGGCGTTGGTGGTGCTGGTGGCGCTGGGGGGCGGGGCGCTGCTCTCTTTCAGCTTTGGGAAGACGAGGGAGCGGCGGAGATTTCCGAGATGGGAGTAGCAACCGGTGAATGGGCTCACTACCCCTGTTTCCCCTGCTTATAAAGAGGGAAGGGGCGGACGTTCCGCCTTTCCGAATAAAGAAACCACCCACGATCTCTCCCACGACGCCGCATTCAACGCGTGCCGTTCGGGGAGGGCGCGGTGGATACGGGGAGAGATACGGCGTAACCCAGGCCGCGCGTGCCCGTGCCCTGTTTTGGGCCTGGCCCAACAGCGCTCGGCACCGTGTATGGCCCAGGCCCGGGGGCTCCTATCGGTGTACTGGAGCAGGGGTACCCTAGTATCCCGAACTTGTGCACGGGCAGTCGCAGCATCCCGCGGCAAGGCTTGCCGGGTGACCGCCAAGGTCCTCCGTGGTTCCTTTGGAGCCATTCAAGGACAAAGTATCCAAGCCAAGGAGACAAGACCCCGGCAAGAGGAGCTTGCCGGGAAGGCCAACCAAGGCATCTCAAGGAACTTGCCGCGACGCGCCACGCGTCCCGGCAAGGCCCAGTGAGCGACAAGCTCCCGGACGCGACAAGACAACGACCGCAGCAAGGCGCTTGCCGCGGCAAGCCACCACTCTGTGTCCGCGCTCCAGCACATCCACCAACGTGTCGCTCTGGGACCCTTCCAGGCATGCGTAGCGGGAGGCTGTGCAGCCAGCGGTGCGCGGTGGCAAGCGGCGCTGACAAGATTGCCATCGTGGCGAGCGGTGGCGTCCCTGACGGTCCCTTTTGCACTATTTAGGCGACGCAGACGGGCATTTAATGCGCTTGTCCCCTGCCGTCAGGGTTAGGTATGATACACTGTAGCAGGTAGCTGTACCAACCGCAACACCTTTCCATTTTTACCCTTGTCTACGTTGCCACCTGTCGGTGACCCCTTGAGCATATAAAAGGAGGCCCATGCGCAACGTAGAGGGGAGGAAAAAGAGAACACTCACGCTCGGTCTCGTTAGCTGCTGGGGTGTACTGTAGCACTCCGCGCTCCCGAGCAAGAACTCAATACAAACCACAAAGCAGGAGTAGGGTTTTACGCATCCGTGCGGCCCGAACCTGGGTAAACTGCTCGTGTGCTTCGCCTCGATCCGCTCTTCGTGCGACCCTCGCCCCCGCCGAACCGAAAGGGACTCGGTCCGCTGGTCCCATAGGTGTTCGTGGAGTAGTCCCCCGGCACCCTTCCTCCAAGGAAGGGTGCGGCCAAGGGAGGAGTCCCTCCTCCCCAAGGCACCTTGGAGGTGCCTTCCCCCATCAGGACTCTTCCTTTCCCTCTTCTCTTGGCGCATGGGCCTCTTGGGGCTGGTGCCCTTGGCCCATATAGGCCAAGGCGCACCCCCTACAGCCCATGTGGCCCCCGGGGCAGCTGGCCCCACCCGGTGGACCCTCGGGACCCTTCCGGTGGTCCCGGTACAATACCGGTGACCCCGAAACTTGTCCCGATGGCCGAAATAGCACTTCCTATATATAATTATTCACCTCCGGACCATTCCGGAACTCCTTGTGACGTCCGGGATCTCATCCGGGACTCCGAACAACTTTCGGGTTACCGCATACTAATATCTCTATAACCCTAGCGTCACCGAACCTTAAGTGTGTAGACCCTACGGGTTCGGGAGACATGCAGACATGACCGAGATGACTCTCCGGTCAATAACCAACAGCGGGATCTGGATACCCATGTTGGCTCCCACATGTTCCACGATGATCTCATCGGATGAACCACGATGTCAAGGACTTAATCAATCCCGCATACAATTCCCTTTGTCTAGCGGTACGATACTTGCCCGAGATTCGATCGTTGGTATCCCGATACCTTGTTCAATCTCGTTACCAGCAAGTCTCTTTACTCGTTTCGTAACACATCATCCCGTGATCAACTCCTTGATCACATTGTGCACATTATGATGATGTCCTACCGAGTGGGCCCAGAGATACCTCTCCGTTTACACGGAGTGACAAATCCCAGTCTCGATTCGTGCCAACCCAACAGACACTTTCGGAGATACCTGTAGTGTACCTTTATAGCCACCCAGTTACGTTGTGACGTTTGGCACACCCAAAGCACTCCTACGGTATCCGGGAGTTGCACAATCTCATGGTCTAAGGAAATGATACTTGACATTAGAAAAGCTTTAGCATACGAACTACATGATCTTGTGCTAGGCTTAGGATTGGGTCTTGTCCATCACATCATTCTCCTAATGATGTGATCCGTTATCAACGACATCCAATGTCCATGGTCAGGAAACCGTAACCATCTATTGATTAACGAGCTAGTCAACTAGAGGCTTACTAGGGACATGGTGTTGTCTATGTATCCACACATGTATCTGAGTTTCCTATCAATACAATTCTAGCATGGATAATAAACGATTATCATGAATAAGGAAATATAATAATAACCAATTTATAATTGCCTCTAGGGCATATTTCCAACAGTCTCCCACTTGCACTAGAGTCAATAATCCAGTTCACATCGCTATGTGACTAACACTCAAGGTCATATGCCCATGTGACTAACACCCAAAGAGTTTACTAGACTCAATAATCTAGTTCACATTACCATGAGATTAACACTCGATGAGTTCTGGGTTTGAACATGTTATGCTTGTGAGAGATGTTATAGTCAACGGGTCTGAATCTTTCAGATCCGTATGTACTTCGCAAATCTCTATGTCATCTTGTAGATGCAGCTACTACGCTATATTTGGAGCCATTTCAAATAACTGTTCTACTTGGAGCTATTCTAAGTTGTTGCTCCATTATACGTATCCGGCATCTCTACTCAGAGCTATCCAGATAGGTGTTAAGCTTGCATCGACGTAACTCTTTAGGTCGAACTCTTTATCACCTCCATAACTGAGAAAATTCCTTAGTCCACTATTTACTAAGGATAACTTTGACCGCTGTCTTGTGATCCATTCTTGGATCACTCTTGTACCCCTTGACTGACTCATGGCAAGGCACATTTCAGGTGCGGTACACAGCATAGCATACTGTAGGGCCTATGTCTTAAGCATAGGGGACGACCTTCGTCCTTTCTCTCTATTCTGCCATGGTCGAGCTTTAAGTCTTAACTTCATACCTTACAACTCAGGCAAGAACTCCTTCTTTGACTGATCCATCTTGAACACCTTCAAGATCATGTCAAGGTATGTGCTCATTTGAAAGTACCATTAAGCGTTTTGATCTATCCTTATAGATCTTGATGCTCAATGTTCAAGTAGCTTAATCCAGGCTTTCCATTGAAAAACACGTTCCAAATAACCCTATATGCTTTTCAGAAATTCTACATCATTTCTGATCCATAATATGTCAACAACATATACTCATCAGAAATTCTATAGTGCTCCCACTCACTTCTTTGGAAATACAAGTTTCTCATAAACTTTGTATAAACCCAAAACTTTGATCATCTTATCAAAGCATACATTCCAACTCCGAGATGCTTACTCCAGTCCCTAGAAGGATTGCTGGAGCTTTGCATACTTATTAGCATCTTTCAGGATTGACAAAACCTTTCGGTTTGTATCACATACAACCTTTCCTCAAAAAAATCGTCGAGGAAACTATGTTTTGACATCCTATCTGCAAGATTTCATAAATAATGCAGTAATCGCTAATATAATTCCAACAGACTCTTAGCATCGCTACGAGTGAGAAAGTCTCATCATAGTCAACTCCTTGAACTTGTCGGAAAACATCTTAACGACAAGTCGAGCTTTCTTAATGGTGACATTTACCATCATTGTCCGTCTTCCTTTTAAAATCCATCTGTACTCAACAGCCTCACGACCATCGACCTGTTCTATCAAAGTCTACACTTTGTTTCCATACATGGATCCTCTCTCGGATTTTATGGCCTCGAGCCATTTATCGGAATCCGGGCCCACCATCGCTTCTCCATAGCTCGTAGGTTCATTGTTGTCTAGCAACATGACTTCCAAGACAGGATTAAGTACCACTCTGAAGTAGTACGCATCCTTGTCATCCCACGAGGTTTGGTAGTGACTTGATCTGAAGTTTCATGATCACTATCATAAGCTTCCACTTCAATTGGTGTAGGTGCCACAGGAACAACTCCCTGTGCCCTTCACACACTAGTTGAAGAGACGGTTCAATAACCTCATCAAGTCTCCACCATCCTCCCACTCAATTCTTTCGAGAGAAACTTTTCCTCGAGAAAGGACCCAATTCTAGAAACAATCCCTTATTGCTTTCGGATCTGAGACAGGAGGTATACCCAACTGTTTTGGGTGTCCTATGAAGATGCATTTATCCGCTTTGGGTTCGAGCTTATCAGCCTGAAACTTTTTCACATAAGCGTCGCAGCCCCAAACTTTTAAGAAATGACAGCTTAGGTTTCTCTAAGCCATAGTTCATATGGTGTCATCTCATTGGAATTACGTGGTGCCCTATTTAAAGTGAATGTGGTTGTCTCTAATGCCTAACCCATAAACTATCGTGATAATTCGATAAGAGACATCATGGTATGCATCATATCCAATAGGGTGCAGTTATGATGTTCGGACACACCATCACACTATGGTGTTCCAGACTGTATTAGTTGTGAAACAATTTCCACAATGTCTTAATTCTGTGCCAAACTCGTAATTCAGATATTCATCTCTATGATCATATCATAGATATTTATCCTCTTGTCACGACGATCTTTCAACTTCACCCTAAAATTACTTGAACCTTTCAATAATTCATACTCGTGATTTATCAAGTAAATGTACTCAACATCTACTCAAATCATCTGTGAAGTAAGAACATAACGATATCCACTACACGCCTCAGCACTCATTGGACTGCACACATCAAAATTTCTTTCTTCCAACAAGTTGCTTTCTAGTTCCATTTTACTGAAAACGAGGCTTTCAGTCATCTTGCCCATGTGGTATGATTTTCATGTCTCGAGTGATTCAAAATCAAGTGAGTCCAAACGGTCCATTTGCATGGAGTTTCTTCATGCATATACACCAATAGACATGGTTCGCATGTCTCAAACCTTTCAAAAATGAGTGAGCCCAAAGATCCATCAACATGGAGCTTCTTCATGCATTTTATACCGATATGACTTACGTGGCAGTGCCACAAGTAGGTGGTACTATCATTACTATCTTATATCTTTTGGCATGAACATGTGTATCACTACGATCGAGATTCAATGAACCATTCATTTTAGGTGACCATTGAAGGTATTATTCAAATAAACAGAATAACCATTATTCTCCTTAAATGAATAACCGTATTGCGATAGACATAATCCAATCATGTCTATGCTCAACGCAAACACCAATCTCGATGGTAGAGGGAGCGTGCGATGCTTGATCATATCAACATTGGAAACACTTCCAACACATATCGTCAGCTCACCTTTAGCTAGTCTCTGTTTATTCCGTAGCTTTTATTTCGAGTTACTAACACTTAGCAACCGAACCGGTATCTAATACCCTGGTGCTACTAGGAGTACTAGTAAAGTACACATCAACACAATGTATATCCAATATACTTCTATCGACCTTGCCAGCCTTCTCATCTACCAAGTATCTAGGGTAATTCTGCTCAAGTGGCTGTTCCCCTTATTACAGAAGCACTTAGTCTCGGGTTTGGATTCAACCTTGGGTTTCTTCACTAGAGCAGCAGCTGAATTGCCGTTTCATGAAGTATCCCTTCGTGCCCTTGCCCTTCTTGAAACTAGTGGTTTCACCAACCATCAACAATTGATGCTCCTTGATTTCTACTTTTGTGGTGTCAAACATCGCGAATATCTCAAGGATCATCATATATGTCCCTGATATATTATAGTTCATCACGAAGCTCTAGCAGCATGGTGGTAATGACTTCGGAGAAACATCACTATCTCATTTGGAAGATCAACTCCCACTCGATTCAAATGATTGTTGTACTCAGACAATCTGAGCACAAGCTCAACAATTGAGCTTTTCTCCCTTAGTTTGCAGGCTAAGAAATCGTCGGAGGTCTTATACCTCTTGACGTGGGCACGAGCCTGAAATCCCAATTTCAGCCCTCGAAACATCTCATATGTTTCGCGACGTTTCAAAACGTCTTCGGTGCCTCAACTCTAAACCGTTTAACTGAACTATCACGTACTTATCAAAATGTGTATGTCAGATGTTCGCAACATCCACGGACGACGTTCGAGGTTCAGCACACTGAGCGGTGCATTAAGGACATAAGCCTTCTATGAAGCAATGAGGACAATCCTCAGTTTATGGACCTAGTACGCATAATTGCTACTAACAACTTTCAACTAAATTTCTCTAGGAACATAACTAAACAGTAGAACTGAAGCGCGAGCTACGACATAATTTGCGAAGACCTTTTGACTATGTTCAGGATAATTAAGTTCATCTTGTGAACTCCCACTTAGATAGACATCCCTCTAGTCATCTAAGTGATTACATGATCCGAGTCAACTAGGCCGTGTCCGATCATCACGTGAGACGGACTAGTCATCATCGGTGAACATCTTCATGTTGATCGTATCTACCATACGACTCATGCTCGACCTTTCGGTCTCTTGTGTTCTGAGGCCATGTCTGTACATGCTAGGCTCGTCAAGTTAACCTAAGTGTTTCGCATGTGTTCCGAGGCCATGTCTGTACATGCTAGGCTCGTCAACACCCGTTGTATTCGAACGTAAGAATCTATCACACCCGATCATCACGTGGTGCTTCGAAACGACGAACTTTCGCAACGGTGCATAGTTAGGGGGAACACTTTCTTGAAATTATTATGAGGGATCATCTTATTTACTACCGTCGTTCTAAGTAAACAAGATGCAAAAACATGATAAACATCACATGCAATCAAATAGTGACATGATATGGCCAATATCATATTGCTCCTTTTGATCTCCATCTTCGGGGCTCCATGATCATCATCGTCACCGGCATGACACCATGATCTCCATCATCATGATCTCCATCATCGTGTCTTCATGAAGTTGTCTCACCAACTATTACTTCTACTGCTACAGCTAACGGTTAGCAATAAAGTAAAGTAATTACATGACGTTTATGTTGACATGCAGGTCATAAATAAATAAAGACAACTCCTATGGCTCCTGCCGGTTGTCATACTCATCGACATGCAAGTCGTGATTCCTATTACAAGAACATGATCAATCTCATACATCACATATCATTCATCACATTCTTCTTGGCCATATCACATCACATAGCATACCCTGCAAAAACAAGTTAGACGTCCTCTAATTGTTGTTTGCATGTTTTACATGGCTGCTATGGGTTTCTAGCAAGAACATTTCTTATCTACGCAAAAACAACAACGTGATATGCCAATTGCTATTTACCCTTCATAAGGACCCTTTTCATCGAATCCGATCCGACTAAAGTGGGAGAGACAGACACCCGCTAGCCACCTTATGCAACTAGTGCATGTCAGTCGGTGGAACCAGTCTCACGTAAGAGTACGTGTAAGGTCGGTCCGGGCCGCTTCATCCCACAATGCCACCGAATCAAGATTGGACTAGTAACGGTAAGCATATTGAACAATATCAACGCCCACAACTACTTTGTGTTCTACTCGTGCATAGAAACTACGCATAGACCTAGCTCATGATGCCACTGTTGGGGAACGTAGCATAAATTCATAAATTTTCCTACGTGTCACCAAGATCTATCTATGGAGTCATCTAGCAATGAGGAAGGAGTGGATCTACATACCCTTGTAGATCGCACGCGGAAGCGTTCAAGAGAACGGGGTTGATGGAGTCGTACTCGTCGTGATCCAAATCACCGATGATCCTAGCGCCGAACGGACGGCACCTCCGTGTTCAACACACGTACGGAGCAGCGACGTCTCCTCCTTCTTGATCCAGCAAGGGGGGAGGAGAGGTTGATGGAGATCCAGCAGCACGACGGCGTGGTGGTGGAAGTAGCGGGATTCCAACAGGGCTTCGCCAAGCGCTGCGGGAGGAGGGAGATGTGTCATGGGAGGGAGAGGGAGGCGCCAGGGCTTAGGTGTTGCTGCCCTCCCTTCCCCCACTATATATAGGGCCAAGGGAGAGGGGGGCGCAGCCTTGGCCCTTCCTCCAAGGAAGGGTGCGGCCAAGGGAGGAGTCCCTCCTCCCCAAGGCACCTCGGAGGTGCCTTCCCCCTTTAGGACTCTTCCTTTCCCTCTTCTCTTAGCGCATGGGCCTCTTGGGGCTGGTGCCCTTGGCCCATATAGGCCAAGGCACACCCCCTACAGCCCATGTGGCCCCCGGAGCAGGTGGCCCCACCCGGTGGACCCCCGGGACCCTTCCGGTGGTCCCGGTACAATACCGGTGACCCCGAAACTTGTCCCGATGGCCGAAATAGCACTTCCTATATATAATTCTTTACCTCCGTACCATTCTGGAACTCCTCGTGACATCCGGGATCTCATCCGGGACTCCGAACAACTTTCGGTTTACCGCATACTAATATCTCTATAACCCTAGCGTCATCGAACCTTAAGTGTGTAGACCCTACGGGTTCGGGAGACATGCAGACATGACCGAGATGACTCTCCGGTCAATAACCAACAGCGGGATCTGGATACCCATGTTGGCTCCCACATGTTCCACGATGATCTCATCGGATGAACCACGATGTCAAGGACTTAATCAATCCCGTATACAATTCCCTTTGTCTAGCGGTACGATACTTGCCCGAGATTCGATCGTCAGTATCCCGATACCTTGTTCAATCTCGTTACCGGCAAGTCTCTTTACTCGTTTCGTAACACATCATCCCGTGATCAACTCCTTGATCACATTGTGCACATTGTGATGATGTCCTACCGAGTGGGCCCAGAGATACCTCTCCGTTTACACGGAGTGACAAATCCCAGTCTCGATTCGTGCCAACCCAACAGACACTTTCGGAGATACCTGTAGTGTACCTTTATAGCCACCCAGTTACGTTGTGACGTTTGGCACACCCAAAGCACTCCTAAGGTATCCGGGAGTTGCACAATCTCATGGTCTAAGGAAATGATACTTGACATTAGAAAAGCTTTAGCATACGAACTACATGATCTTGTGCTAGGCTTAAGATTGGGTCTTGTCCATCACATCATTCTCCTAATGATGTGATCCCGTTATCAACGACATCCAATGTCCATGGTCAGGAAACCGTAACCATCTATTGATTAACGAGCTAGTCAACTAGAGGCTTACTAGGGACATGGTGTTGTCTATGTATCCACACATGTATCTGAGTTTCCTATCAATACAATTCTAGCATGGATAATAAACGATTATCATGAATAAGGAAATATAATAATAACCAATTTATTATTGCCTCTAGGGCATATTTCCAACAGCCTGAACCCCATGAGAGGGTAGATTTTCTTACCCATTTCGTTCGCGGACTGGGATTTCCCCTCCACCCGTTTGTCCGCGGGCTCATGTTCTACTACGGGCTGGATTTTCATGATCTGGCCCCCAACTTCATCCTCAACATCTCAGCGTTTATCGTCGTGTGCGAGGCCTTCCTCTGCATCAGGCCCCACTTTGGCCTATGGCTGAAAACCTTCAATGTTAAACCGAAGGTGGTGGTCGGCCAGCAAGCAGAGTGCGGAGGTGCCATGGTGGGCAAAAATGCCTGACGTCACCTGGCTCGAGGGCTCCTATGTGGATACCATAAAGGGGTGGCAATCGGGGTGGTTCTACATCACCGAGCCGCGCGACACCAACTGGGTGGCGGCCCCCAAATTTTGATCCGGAATCCCCACGCGGCTCACCTCCTGGAAAGAGAAGGGCCTGTCCTGGGGTTCTCCGGTAGAGCTGACCGGACTCCAGACCTGCATCAGGAACATGATGAGCAAGAAAATCAAGCTCGTCAACGTGGTCCAGGTCATGCTCTTCTGTCGGATCCTCCCGTGTCAATGACGGGCATTCGATTTGTGGGAGTTTGACCCGGCCAAGCACCGGACGCTGCGAGAGCTCTCTGACATGACGCACGAGGACGTCTGGAGGGTGCTATTCAAGGGCACCGAGGTACCTCCTCCCCTCACCGAGGACCGCGGACTCAGTGCAAAGCGCCGTGCCAATCCGGTAAGTTTTTATATCTCCTAGGATATTTATTTGCCCCAGTTTAAATCATGTGTGGGATCTAAGCTTCCATGTCATTAACAGGACTGGATAAAGACAGCGGAGCAGCTCGATTGCCCAGCCCCCCTGCCTGAAGATCCTGCAGATGCTCTCCTGACGGAGATGCTGGCTCCGGCACCTTATGAGGTAACGGTGAAGAAGACCAAGAAGAAGGCCACGGGGACCCGAAAGGGTCTCCGGCGCAAGGTTGTATCGGACTCATCGTCCGATGACTCCGACGAGCACTCTGAAGGAAATCAGCCCTAGAGGCAATAATAATGTTATTATTTCATTTCCTTATATCGTGATAAATGTTTATTATTCATGCTAGAATTGTATTATCCGGAAACATAATACTTGTGTGATACATAGACAAACCAAACATCACTAGTATGATGGTTATGTTTCCTAACCATAGACATGTGTTGTCATTTGATTAACGGGATCACATTATTAGGAGAATGATGTGATTGACATGACCCATTCCATTAGCTTAGCACCCGATCATTTAGTATGTTGCTATTTCTTTCTTCATGACTTATACATGTTCCTATGACTATGAGATTATGCAACTCCCGTTTGCCGGAGGAACACTTTGTGTGCTACCAAACGTCACAACGTAACTGGGTGATTATAAAGGAGCTCTACAGGTGTCTCCAAAGGTACATGTTGGGTTGGCGTATTTCGAGATTAGGATTTGTCACTCCGATTGTCGGAGAGTATCTCTGGGCCCTCTCGGTAATGCACATCACATAAGCCTTGCAAGCATTTCAACTAATGAGTTAGTTGCGAGATGATGTATTACGAAACGAGTAAAGAGACTTGCCGGTAACGAGATTGAACTAGGTATTGAGATACCAATGCTCGAATCTCGGGCAAGTAAAATACCGATGACAAAGGGAACAACGTATGTTGTTATGCGGTCTGACTGATAAAGATCTTCGTAGAATATGTAGGAGCCAATATGAGCATCCAGGTTACGCTATTGGTTATTGACCGGAGACGTGTCTCGGTCATGTCTACATTGTTCTCGAACCCGTAGGGTCCGCACACTTAAGGTTTCGATGACAGTTATATTATGAGTTTATGAGTTTTGATGTACCGAAGTTAGTTCGGAGTCCCGGATGTGATCACGGACATAATGAGGAGTCTTGAAATGGTCGAGACATAAATATTGATATATTAGACGGCTATATTCGGACACCGGAAGTGTTCCGGGTGTCGGAGAAAACCGGAGAGCCGGAGGGTTACCGGAACCCTACCGGGAGAAGTAATAGGCCATATGGGCCTTAGTGGAGAGAGAGAGGGGCAGCCAGGGTGGGCCGCGCGCCTCCTCCCCCTGGTCCGAATTGGACTAGGAGAAGGGGGGCGGTGCCCCCCTTTCCTTCTCCCTCCCCACTTCCTTCCCCCTCCTAGTAGGAGTCCTACTCCTACTAGGAGGAGGACTCCTCCTGGCGTGCCAATAGGGACCGGCCGGCCTCCTCCACTTGCTCCTTTATATACGGGGGAAGGGGGCACCCCTAGACACACAAGTTGATCCACGTGATCATATTCTTAGCCGTGTGCGGTGCCCCCTTCCACCATAATCCTTGATAATATTCTAGCGGTGCTTAGGCGAAGCCCTGCGATGGTAGTACATCAAGATCATCACCACGCTGTCGTGCTGACGGAACTCTACCCCGACACTTTGCTGGATCGGAGTCCGGGGATCGTCATCGAGCTGAACGTGTGCTAAAACTCGAAGGTGTCGTAGTTTCGGTGCTTGATCGGTCGGGCCGTGAAGACGTACGACTAAATCATCCGCGTTGTGCTAACGCTTCCGCTGTCGGTCTACAAGGGTATGTAGATCACACTCTCCCCTCTCATTGCTATGCATCACCATGATCTTGCGTGTGCGTAGGAAAAATTTGAAATTACTACGTTCCCCAACAGTGGCATCCGAGCCTAGGTTTTATGTGTTGATGTTATATGCACGAGTAGAACACAAGTGAGTTGTGGGCGATATAAGTCATACTGCTTACCAGCATGTCATACTTTGGTTCGGCGGTATTGTTGGACGAAGTGGCCCGGACCGACATTATGCGTACACTTACGCGAGACCGGTTCTCCCGACGTGCTTTGCACAAAGGTGGCTAGCGGGTGACAGTTTCTCCAACTTTAGTTGAACCGAGTGTGGCTACGCCCGGTCCTTGCGAAGGTTAAAACAGCACCAACTTGACAAACTATCATTGTGGTTTTGATGCGTAGGTAAGATTGGTTCTTGCTTAAGCCCGTAGCAGCCACGTAAAACTTGCAACAACAAAGTAGAGGACGTCTAACTTGTTTTTGCAAGGCATGTTGTGATGTGATATGGTCAAGACATGATTCTAAATTTTATTGTATGAGATGATCATGTTTTGTAACCAAGTTATCGGCAACTGGCAGGAGCCATATGGTTGTTGCTTTATTGTATGCAATGCAATTGCGCTGTAATGCTTTACTTTATCACTAAGCGGTAGCGATAGTCGTGGAAGCATAAGATTGGCGAGAGGACAACGATGCTATGATGGTGACCAAGGTGTCGCGCCGGTGACGATGGTGATCACGACGGTGCTTCGAAGATGGAGATCACAAGCACAAGATGATGATGGCCATATCATATCACTTATATTGATTGCATGTGATGTTTATCTTTTATGCATCTTATCTTGCTTTGATTGACGGTAGCATTTTAAGATGATCTCTCACTAATTATCAAGAAGTGTTCTCCCTGAGTATGCACCGTTGCGAAAGTTCTTCGTGCTGAGACACCACGTGATGATCGGGTGTGATAGGCTCTACATTCAAATACAACGAGTGCAAAACAGTTGCACACGCAGAATACTCAGGTTATACTTGACGAGCCAAGCATATACAGATATGGCCTCGGAACACGGAGACCGAAAGGTCGAGCGTGAATCATATAGTAGATATGATCAACATAGCGATGTTCACCAATGAAACTACTCCATCTCACGTGATGATCGGACATGGTTTAGTTGATTTGGATCACGTAATCACTTAGAGGATTAGAGGGATGTCTATCTAAGTAGGAGTTCTTTAGTAATATGATTAATTGAACCTAAATTTATCATGAACTTAGTACCTGATAGTATCTTGCTTGTTTATGTTTGATTGTGGATAGATGGCCCGTGCTGTTGTTCCGTTGAATTTTAATGTGTTCCTTGAGAAAGCAAAGTTGAAAGGTGATGGTAGCAATTACACGGACTGGGTCCGTAACTTGAGGATTATCCTCATTGCTGCATAGAAGAATTACGTCCTGGAAGCACCACTGGGTGCCAGGCCTGCTGCTGGAGCAACACCAGATGTTATGAACGTCTGGCAGAGCAAAGCTGATGACTACTCGATAGTTCAGTGAGCCATGCTTTACGGCTTAGAATCGGGACTTCAACGACGTTTTGAACGTCATGGAGCATATGAGATGTTCCAGGAGTTGAAGTTAATATTTCAAGCAAATGCCCGGATTGAGAGATATGAAGTCTCCAATAAGTTCTATAGCTGCAAGATGGAGGAGAACAGTTCTATCAGTGAGCATATACTCAAAATGTCCGGGTATAATAATCACTTGATTCAATTGGGAGTTAATCTTCCAGATGATTGCGTCATTGACAGAATTCTCCAATCACTGCCACCAAGCTACAAGAGCTTCGTGATGAACTATAATATGCAAGGGATGAATAAGACTATTCCCGAGCTCTTCGCAATGCTGAAAGCTGCGGAGGTAGAAATCAAGAAGGAGCATCAAGTGTTGATGGTCAATAAGACCACTAGTTTCAAGAAAAAGGGCAAAGGGAAGAAGAAGGGGAACTTCAAAAAGAACAGCAAGCAAGTTGCTACTCAAGAGAAGAAACCCAAACTTGGACCTAAGCCTGAAACTAAGTGCTTCTACTGCAAGCAGACTGGTCACTAGAAGCGGAACTGCCCCAAGTATTTGGCGGATAAGAAGGATGGCAAGGTGAACAAAGGTATATGTGATATACATGTTACTGATGTGTACCTTAGTAATGCTCGCAGTAGCACCTGGGTATTTGTTACTGGTTCTGTTGCTAACATTTGCAACTCGAAACAGGGACTACAGATTAAGCGAAGATTGGCTAAGGACAAGGTGACGATGCGCGTGGGAAATGGTTCCAAAGTCGATGTGATCGCGGTCGGCACGCTACCTCTACATCTACCTTCGGGATTAGTATTAGACCTAAATAATTGTTATTTGGTGCCAGCGTTAAGCATGAACATTATATCTGGATCTTGTTTGATGCGAGACGGTTATTCATTTAAATCAGAGAATAATGGTTGTTCTATTTATATGAGTAATATCTTTTATGGTCATGCACCCTTAAAGAGTGGTTTATTCTTATTAAATCTCGATAGTAGTGACACACATATTCATAATGTTGAAACCAAAAGATGCAGAGTTGATAATGATAGTGCAACTTATTTGTGGCACTGCCGTTTGGGTCATATCGGTGTAAAGCGCATGAAGAAACTCCATACTGATGGGCTTTTGGAACCACTTGATTATGAATCACTTGGTACTTGCGAACTGTGCCTTATGGGTAAGATGACAAAAACACCGTTCTCCGGTACTATGGAGAGAGCAACAGATTTGTTGGAAATCATACATACAGATGTATGTGGTCCGATGAATGTTGAGGCTCGTGGCGGATATCGTTATTTTCTCACCTTCACAGATGACTTAAGCAGATATGGGTATATCTACTTAATGAAACATAAGTCTAAAACATTTGAAAAGTTTAAAGAATTTCAGAGTGAAGTTGAAAATCATCGTAACAAGAAAATAAAATTCCTGTGATCTGATCGTGGAGGAGAATATTTGAGTTACGAGTTTGGTGTACATTTGAAACAATGCGGAATAGTTTCGCAACTCACGCCACCCGGAACACCACAACGTAATGGTGTGTCCGAACGTCGTAATCATACTTTACTAGATATGGTGCGATCTATGATGTCTCTTACTGATTTACCGCTATCGTTTTGGGGTTATGCTCTAGAGACGGTCGCATTCACGTTAAATAGGGCACCATCAAAATCCGTTGAGACGACGCCTTATGAACTATGGTTTGGCAAGAAACCAAAGTTGTCGTTTCTGAAAGTTTGGGGTTGCGATGCTTATGTGAAAAAGCTTCAACCTGATAAGCTCGAACCCAAATCGGAGAAATGTGTCTTCATAGGATATCCAAAGGAAACTATTGGATACACCTTCTATCACAGATCCGAAGGCAAAACTTTTGTTGCTAAATTCGGAAACTTTCTAGAGAAGGAGTTTCTCTCGAAAGAAGTGAGTGGGAGGAAAGTAGAACTTGATGAGGTAATTGTACCTGCTCCATTATTGAAAAGTAGTACATCACAGAAACCAGTTTCTGTGATACCTACACCAATTAGTGAGGAAGCTAATGATGATGATCATGAAGCTTCAGAACAAGATACTACTGAACCTCGTAGATCAACCAGAGTAAGATCCGCACCAGAGTGGTACGGTAATCCTGTTCTGGAAGTCATGCTACTAGATCATGATGAACCTACGAACTGTGGAGAAGCGATGGTGAGCCTAGATTCCGCAAAATGACTTGAAGCCATGAAATCTGAGATGGGATCCATGTATGAGAACAAAGTATGGACTTTGCTTGACTTGCCCAATGATTGGCAAGAAATTGAGAATAAATGGATCTTTGAGAAGAAGACTTACGCTGACGGTAATGTTACTGTCTACAAAGCTCGACTTGTCGCAAAAGGTTTTCGACAAGTTCAAGGGATTGACTACGATGACCTTCTCACCCGTAGCGATGCTTAAGTCTGTCCGAATCATGTTAGCAATTGCCGCATTTTATGATTATGAAATTTGGCAGATGGAGGTCAAAACTGCATTCCTGAATGGATTTCTGCAAGAAGAGTTGTATATGATGTAACCGGAAGGTTTTGTCGATCCAAAGGGAGCTAACAAAGTGTGCAAGCTCCAGCGATCCATTTATGGACTGGTGCAAGCCTCTCGGAGTTGGAATAGATGCTTTGATAGTGTGATCAAAGCATTTGGTTTTGTACAGACTTTTGGAGAAGCCTGTATTTACAAGAAAGTGAGTGGGAGCTCTGTAGCATTTCTGATATTATATGTAGATGACATATTACTAATCAGAAATGATATAGAATTTCTGGATAGCATAAAGGGATACTTGAATAAGAGTTTTTCAATGAAAGACCTCGGTGAAGCTGCTTACATATTGGGCATTAAGATCTATAGAGACAGATCAAGACGCTTAATTGGACTTTCACAAAGCACATACCTTGACAAAGTTTTGAAAAAGTTCAAAATGGATCAAGCAAAGATAGGATTCTTGCCTGTGTTACAAGGTGTAAAATTGAGTAAGACTCAATGCCCGACCAATGCAGAAGATAGAGAGAAAATGAAAGATGTTCCCTATGCTTCAGCCATAGGCTCTATCATGTATGCAATGCTGTGTACCAGACCTGATGTGTGTCTTGCTATAAGTCTAGCAGGCAGGTACCAAAGTAATCCAGGAGTGGATCACTGGACAGCGGTCAAGAACATCCTGAAATACCTGAAAAGGACTAAGGATATGTTTCTCATATATGGAGGTGACAAAGAGCTCATCGTAAATGGTTACGTTGATGCAAGCTTTGACACTGATCCAGATGATTCTAAATCGCAAACCGGATACGTGTTTACATTAAACGGTGGAGCTGTCAGTTGGTGCAGTTCTAAACAAAGCGTTGTGGCGGGACCTACATGTGAAGCGGAGTACATAGCTGCTTTGGAAGCAGCAAACGAAGGAGTCTGGATGAAGGAGTTCATATCCGATCTAGGAGTCATACCTAGTGCATCGGGTCCAATGAAAATCTTTTGTGACAATACTGGTGCAATTGCCTTGGCAAAGGAATCCAGATTTCACAAGAGAACCAAGCACATCAAGAGACGTTTCAATTCCATCCGGGATCTAGTCCAGGTGGGAGACATAGAGATTTGCAAGATACATACGGATCTGAATGTAGCAGACCCATTGACTAAGCCTCTTCCACGAGCAAAACATGATCAGCACCAAAGCTCCATGGGTGTTAGAATCATTACTGTGTAATCTAGATTATTGAATCTAGTGCAAGTGGGAGACTGAAGGAAATATGCCCTAGAGGCAATAATAATGTTATTATTTTATTTCCTTATATCATGATAAATGTTTATTATTCATGCTAGAATTGTATTATCCGGAAACATAATATTTGTGTGAATACATAGACAAACCAAACGTCACTAGTATGCCTCTACTTGACTAGCTCATTAATCAAAGATGGTTATGTTTCCTAACCATAGACATGTGTTGTCATTTGATTAACGAGATCACATTATTAGGAGAATGATGTGATTGACATGACCCATTACATTAGCTTAGCACCCGATCATTTAGTATGTTGCTATTTCTTTCTTCATGACTTATACATGTTCCTATGACTATGAGATTATGCAACTCCCGTTTGACAGAGGAACACTTTGTGTGCTACCAAATGTCACAACGTAACTGGGTGATTATAAAGGAGTTCTACAGGTGTCTTCAAAGGTACATGTTGGGTTGGCGTATTTCGAGATTAGGATTTGTCACTCCGATTGTCGGAGAGGTATCTCTAGGCCCTCTCGGTAATGCACATCACATAAGCCTTGCAAGCATTTCAACTAATGAGTTAGTTGCGAGATGATGTATTACGAAACGAGTAAAGAGACTTGCCGGTAACGAGATTGAACTAGGTATTGAGATACCAATGCTCGAATCTCGGGCAAGTAAAATATCGATGACAAAGGGAACAACGTATGTTGTTATGCGGTCTGACTGATAAAGATCTTCGTAGAATATGTAGGAGCCAATATGAGCATCCAGGTTACGCTATTGGTTATTGACCGGAGACGTGTCTCGGTCATGTCTACATTGTTCTCGAACCCGTAGGGTCCGCACACTTAAAGTTTCGATGACAGTTATAGTATGAGTTTATGAGTTTTGATGTACCGAAGTTAGTTCAGAGTCCCGGATGTGATCACGGACATAATGAGGAGTCTCGAAATGGTCGAGACATAAAGATTGATATATTAGACGGCTATATTCGGACACCAGAAGTGTTCCGGGTGATTTCGGAGAAAACCGGAGAGCCGGAGGGTTACCGGAACCCTACCGGGAGAAGTAATGGGCCATATGGGCCTTAGTGGAGAGAGAGAGGGGCAGCCAGGGTGGGCCGCGCGCCTCCTCCCCCCTGGTCCGAATTGGACTAGGAGAGGGGGGCGGCGCCCCCCTTTCCTTCTCCCTCCCCACTTCCTTCCCCCTCCTAGTAGGAGTCCTACTCCTACTAGGAGGAGGACTCCTCCTGGCGCGCCAATAGGGGCCGGCCGGCCTCCTCCCCTTGCTCCTTTATATACGGGGGCAGGGGGCACCCCTAGACACACAAGTTGATCCATGTGATCATATTCTTAGCCGTGTGCGGTGCCCCCTTCCACCATAATCCTCGATAATATTGTAGCGGTGCTTAGGCGAAGCCCTGCGACGGTAGTACATCAAGATCGTCACCACGCCGTCGTGCTGACGGAACTCTACCCCGACACTTTGCTGGATCGGAGTCCGGGGAACGTCATCGAGCTGAAAATGTGCTAAAACTCAGAGGTGCCGTACTTTCGGTGCTTGATCGGTCGGGCCGTGAAGACATACGAGTACATCAACCGCGTTGTGCTAACGCTTCTGCTGTCGGTCTACAAGGGTACATAGATCACACTCTCCCCTCTCGTTGCTATGCATCACCGTGATCTTGCGTGTGCGTAGGAAAATTTTGAAATTACTACGTTCCCCAACACACTCCTGCCATGAAAACGAGGAGGAGGAGGAGGAGGAGGAAAGTTCTCCCCCCAGCCGGGGGAGACAAGAAAAGGAAGGCCGACCCAACCGGGGAGGCCGAAGGGTCCAAGAAGGGAAGGACCCTCCATCCGGACTGCTCCACGACGGCCGCCCATAGCAACGACGAGTGGTTCCCCAGGGACAAGCCCCTGGCAAATCGTCAGTATCCGGATACCATAGTAATTCATGGTATGTTTTATTGCACTGCTTCTCCTTACGCCGAATATGATTATGCAGCCCGTCCCGAGCCCGTATCGACGTGTCTTCGTCGGACGGTTCTTTGGACTCGTCGGATATGAACAACGATTCACTTCCGACTGCCCCCACCCCTTGCCCTACAGACAACGTTGAGGTGTTGTCTCAAAAGGCACCGAGCCAAGGGGAGGTAGCCCTGGGGGAGCCTCAAGGCGATCTTCCGGACCTTGGGCGCAAAGGGAGCAAAACTCCCACGGGCTCCAAGTTCGACCCCCCAGCCAAACACTGCGCCGGAACCTTCGGTGGTTCCGGACTCCAGCAGGCGACCCCCCGTTAAGAGGGGCAAGCCACCCGTGCCAGTGGCCTCTATCCATCCAGAGGCACCGGACAACTTGCTGGAAGCGCTTCGCGGCGCTTCCATCGATGAAGATCACCACACTATCATGAGTGCGGTGATCGAGAAAGTTCAGTCCGCCAAAAACGAACTGACCGAAGCTTGTGCCAGCCTCCTAACAGGCTTTGAGGTAAGCAATGAAAATATAGGAAAAATATTACCGCATAGACAGTAGCCCCTGATGCTCTATTTGGCGTTCGCGAAGAAAGGCCGAATAGAGGATCAAATGATAACTCAGGAGTCTAATCAGAATTTGTCTATGTGTATGTGCAGGCTTCACTGCTGGCCGCTGCCGCACGTACTGCGGAGGTCTCTGCAGTGAAGCAGGACCTAGAGCGGTCTGAGGACGAGCTCGGCCTTACCAAGAGGCAGCTCGAGGAGAGCAAAGGTAAGCAATACCTTGTCTATATATTTAAAAAGAAGTTCGGCTGTAAAGTAATAGGATCATCATGAATTTTCTAGGGGCCACGACCGAAGTGGCGACCCTGAAGAAGGCGCTGTCCGAGGCCGAAGACAAAGCGGCCAAGGAGCGCATTGAGCGGGAAAAGTAAGAAGCCCGAGTAGGCGAGGTGCAGCAAGAGCTCGAGGCTCTCGCCAAAAAACACGAGTCCTTGGAGCTTGACTCTAAGACGCGAGAGTCCAAGCTTGCGAAGGCGCTTGAAAGCGCCTGGAGCGCCAAGGCTGAAGCCCACAATGCCCTCCAGGAGATTGATGCGGTGAAGAAGATAGCAGCGAGTAAGGCATTCATTATTCAAAGCAAGCATGTGAAGGAAACTTTCCTTTTACTTACCTGAGTTCGGAGCTCTCCAGGAGCGTTCGCAGATCTTCCGCGCAGTGTACTGGATGGCGCGGAGTTTTACTGAGCTGAGGAGGAGAGCTCGATGGAAAAGTTGTTCTAGTCTCAGTATACTGGGACCGAACACCCAATGCCCTTGAGCGACCAGCTGAAGCAATTGGTCGAGCTTCACAAGGCGGCCGAACAGGCATGAAGGGCCTTATAGTCCGGATGTGTCCTGGCGAGCCCCTCCCTGGTAGCTACTTCGTTCTGGTGAGGCGGCTTGTGGATGCCTACCCACGGCTTGAAGTCATAAAGCGGTTCATCTACATCAAGGGTGCGCGCAGGGCTTTTGCCCGGGCGAAGGTGCACTGGACGAAGCTGGACGCCGTGAAGCTGGTGAAGGAGGGGCCGTCGGAGGGAAAGGAGCATCGCTGCCCCGAAATGTATTATGAGTGTGTCCTGAAGGGTTCCTGCCTTGTGGCGGATCAATGCGCCAGGGATGTAATTTTTGAATGAACATGCTCATGTGATCCTGTAAAGTGAAACGAGTTCATTTGCGCTATGCAACACTTTTTTAATTTAAAATATTACCTTCAGTGCAGCCGTTTATAAAATCTGAGAGTTGGCCAGTCGTCGGCTTTTGCCCCCATGTAACTAGTACTGGGGTATTCGGGATAAACCTGAGCACTCTTTATCCCAATTTTGGGTCCTTCGAGGGAGGTGTTCAGCGCAACGAACCAGGCAATCGGACTATAAGGCTTTATCACTCTCACTTAGCCATAGAAGTCTACAATTTTAAATTTTGGCGAAGCCCCTAGTATTTGGAAGGCCGAATTTGGGGCGCTATACACGCCTAAGTCGGGAAAGATTGACTCCTCGCCCGAAGCGGAAAAAGTCTTTAAGGACTTGAGACCTCTCGAACAGCGACCAGCTCTCGCCTTATCATGACAGTCAGTTTTCGGCTTTCTCTACTAAGGTGCTCGTCCAGAAGAACCAGGACACAGTCGCAATAGTTCTCCCAACGCTACCTTAGCCGATATAGCGGAACGTAAGGTACCAAAGCATGGGAGCCAGGCAAACCCAACTATTGACCCAAGACATGATTCGGAGCTGATGCATATAATGCTATAAGTTCGGGGTGCCGCACTGTCGAAAGTGTTCGGACTTCTCACGCCGTACTATGGGGTAAACGAAAGCCCCTGGCGTACTGATCTTACCCGAATGTACGGGTGCGGATTGTCATAAATGAACATGTAAGAAAAAGGGGATGAATAATGCAATAATAGACTAATGCTATGCATTGTTATTTAAATAATACGTCGAAGCGTACTGATACAAGTAGTGCAATATGCAGAAAGTAGGACTATTTGAAATGTCCTATCCAAGGGCAAGCTGCGTATGGAAATTAGAAAGCGGGTATATCGATTATTATTAGAGACCACCTGAGGCTTCCCGTGTACATCTTAGCTTCTTGCCTCCTTGGTTTTTCCTTCCCGTAATGTGTCCGGCAATCGTACTGCCGGAAAGTGCTTCCAGAGAGTTAGGTCCTGAAAGAGAAAAAATGATAAAGGTATACAGCCCCTAGGGCTGTTAAGCCACATTGCGGGACGTACCTTGATCGTGCCCCCGCCTATGTCCATGGTGTTTTCAGTGCGTAATTATGTACGACGGCACGGATTTCGTCGCTTGAATGGGCTGGGACGGGGGCCGAATTGATAGGCGAGCTCTGAACGCGCCAGGCGATCCTGTTACAGTTTACTCCGGACTCGCTTGAAGGTGTCCGGGGGCTGTATCACCGAATTAGTGGTTTGCCTTAAAAGGCTGCTTTGTGCTTCTGCTGCGAGGGCCGCAGTGTGCTCTTACGAGCGGAGCGAGCGTTTTGTGTTTCCATTCACTGTTATGACTCCCCTAGGTCCTGGCATCTTGAGCTTGAGGTATGCGTAATGCGGTACCGCATTGAATTTTGCAAATGTGGTTCGCCCGAGCAGTGCGTGATAGCCACTGCGAAAAGGGACGATATCGAAGATTAACTCCTCGCTTCGGAAGTTGTCCGGTGATCCGAAGACCACTTCCGGTGTGATTGAGCCTATGCAATGGGCCTCTACACCTGGGATGACGCCCTTAAAGGTGGTTTTGGTGGGTTTGATCCTCGAGGGATCTATACCCATTTTTCACACTGTATCCTAATAGAGAAGGTTCAGGCTGCTGCCGTCGTCCATAAGGACTCGAGTGAGGTGAAATCCGTCGATGATGGGGTCTAGGACCAGTGCGGCGGATCCTCCATGACAGATACTAGTGGGGTGGTCCCTGTGATCAAAGGTGATCGGACAAGCGGACCATGGGTTGAACTTTGGGGCGACAGGCTCCATCGCATAGACGTCCCTTAGTGCACGCTTCCGCTCCCTCTTGGGAATGTGGGTTGCGTATATCATGTTCACTGTCTTCACTTGTGGGGGGGACCTCTTCTGTCCTCCCGTGTTCGGCGGCCGGGGCTCTTCCCCGTCATCACTATGCAGCCCCTTGTCCTTGTTTCCGGCATTTAACTTGCCGGCCTGCTTGAACACCCAGCATTCTCTATTGGTGTGATTGGCTGGCTTGTCGGGGGTGTCATGGATTTGACACGAGCGATACAGTATGCGACCCAAACTGGACGGAGCCGGAGTACTTCTTCTGAATGGCTTCTTCCGCTGACCGATTTTACAGCCTCTGAATCCGGCAATGACTGCCGTATCATCGGTTTTTTCTCCATTGTTGCGGCGCTTTGTTCTGTTACGACGTGGTCTGCATTGGCATCTTTGGTATCCGAAGTGCCTGGATTCCGTGATGTGTTGTTGCTGCGAGCCAACCAGCTATCCTCGCCCGTGCAAAAGCGGGTCATGAGTGTCGTGAGGGCTGCCATAGACTTCGGCTTCTCCTAGCCGAGGTGCCGGGAAAGCCACTCGTCACGGATGTTATGCTTGAATGCCGCTAAGGCCTCTGCATCCGGACAGTCGACAATTTGGTTTTTCTTAGTTAGTAACTGTGTACAGAATTGCCTGGCCGATTCCCCTAGCTGCTGAGTTATATGGCTCAAGTCATCAGCATCCGGTGGTCGCACATAAGTGCCCTGGAAGTTGTCAAGGAATGCGTCTTCCAAATCCTCCCAACTGCCGACGGAGTCTGCTGGCAAGCTATTCAGCCAATGCCAAGCTGGTCCTTTGAGTTTTAGTGGGAGGTACTTGATGGCATGTAGATCATCACCGCGAGCCATGTTGATGTGAAGGAGGAAATCCTCAATCCATACAGCGGGATCTGTTGTACCATCGTAAGATTCGATATTTACGGGTTTAAAACCCTCCGGGAATTCGTGATCCATAACTTCATCAATGAAGCATAGGGGGTGTGCGGCACCTCTATGCCGGGCTATATCATGACGCAGTTCATATGAGTCTTGTCTGCTGTATTCGGCCCGGCCGGATTTACCTTTAGTGTACCAACGCGACAGTCATCGTCCCGTGTTGGCGCGCGCCCCCGTGACCCATATATTGACCTTGCATGTTTTGCCCTACTGTCCAATACGTCTCGCAGGTCCCGTGTGTTGCCCCGGGCCTTGGTATTTTTGACTGAGTGGCGGCGGGGTGCAGGCTGAACTTCGGGCTAAAATGCCTCTCTGGCTTGGCCACGCGGTGGCCGGTCAGCCGCATCATACACTAGTGATGGAGGTTTCAATGCTTCCTCCTTGAGGTGAGGTAGCAACCTGCGTTTTGGGTAGCTCTTGGAGGGGCGCTCGAGTTCGAATTCCTCTACCGCAAGGACTTCAGTCCATCTGTCTGCTAGCAAGTCTTGATCAGCTTGAAGCTGTTGTTGCTTTTTCTTCAAGCTATTTGCTGTGGCTATAAGCTGGCGCTTGAAGCGCTCCGGCTTGACGGGATCCTCAGGCACGATGAATTCTTCGTCACCGAGGCTCACCTCGTCTTCGGAGAGAGGCATGTAATTGTCCTCCTCCGGTTCTCCATCTGCTACCTGCTCTGGAGGGCTAGCTTGTTCATCCTCCGGCTCTACATCGTGCTGGAGGGGATTGTGGTTGCCTTCAGCACTATCCGGAGTGTTATTGTCTCTTGTGCTAGTATCACTACTTTTGCTATGGCGGGACTTAGAGCGGAGCCGCTGACGTTGACGCTTGGATTGCTTCTTGGAGGGGTCATCCTCCGATGTCTCGTCTCCATTGCCTTCTTTGGGGGTGTCCACCATGTATATATCATATGATGAGGTGGCGGTCCAGCGCCCTGTGAGTGGTGGTTCCTGTTCGTCTCCTGCATCGTCGTCCATACCGTCGATGTCTTCAGAGTCGAAGTCGAGCATGTCGGTTAAATCGTCGATAGTGGCTACTAAATGGGTGGTGGGTGGGCAGTGAATTTCTTCGTCGTCCGCATCCCATTGTAGCCGGACATAGTTCGGCCAAGGTTCTCCTAACAAGGAGAGAGACCTTAATGAATTTAGCACATCGCTGAAAGGCGAGTGCTGAAAGATATCCACAGAGGTGAACTCCATGATCGGCGCCCAGTTGGATTCGATAGGCACGGATGCAGGAGGCTCGGAGTCCGTGGCCGGAGACGAATCCAGTGGTTCGGCGACACAGCTCTCATAAGGGGTGAAGTCAGTATCCGAGTCCATCGCCACTGAGAGTGCGGCCTCCATGGCGGGGTCTATCCCTCCGTCCTCGGATGGCGCAATTTGTTCCGGATTGACGGCCAGAGTAGTTGCAGATGCTGTCTCCCAAACACTATCCGATGGTAGAGTTACGTCATGCTCGTCGTGATTGTGCGGTGCACCTGACATGGGCTTGAATCCGTTGAAGATCAAGTCTCCACGGATGTCGGCAGTGTAGTTTAGGTTTCCTAAGCTGACTTGATGGCCAGGGGCATAGCTCTCGATCTGCTACATATGGCCAAGCGAATTGGCCCGCAGTGCGAAGCCACCGAATACGAAGATCTGTCCGGGGAGGAAAACCTCACCCTGGACCACATCGTTAACGATGATCGAAGGGGCCATCAAGCCTTATGGTGACGGCACAGTGGAACTCTCAATGAAAGCACCAATGTCGGTGTCAAAACCGGCAGATCTCGGGTAGGGGGTCCTGAACTGTGCGTCTAAGGCGGATGGTAACAGGAGGCAGGGGACACGATGTTTACCCAGGTTCGGGCCCTCTTGATGGAGGTAATACCCTACGTCCTGCTTGATTGTTCTATATGATATGAGTATTACAAGAGTTGATCTACCACGAGATCGTAGAGGCTAAACCCTAGAAGCTAGCCTATGGTATGATTGTATGTTGTCCTACGGACTAAACCCTCCGGTTTATATAGACACCGGAGGGGGCTAGGGTTACACAGAGTCGGTTACAAGGGAGGAGATCCACATATCCGTATTGCCAAGCTTGCCTTCCACGCCAAGGAGAGTCCCATCCGGACACGAGACGAAGTCTTCAATATTGTATCTTCATATTCCAACAGTCCGGCCAAAGGATATAGTCCGGCTGTCCGGAGACCCCCTAATCCAGGACTCCCTCACTCACTTAGTTTCTTTGATGAGCTTTCATATATTTATAGCTCTAGTGCATCCGTTGCATGGCAATCCCTACTCCTTGCATTGACATCAATCGATGGGCATCTCCATAGCCCATTGATTAGCTGCGTCAATGTGACACTTTCTCATTTTTTGTCCTCTCACATAACCCCTATCATCATACTCTATTCCACCCATAGTGCTATGTCCATGGCTTGCGCTCATGTATTGCATAAGGGTTGAAAAGGCTGAAGCGCGTTAAAAAGTATGAACCAATTGCTCGGCTTGTCATCGGGGTTGTGCATGATGGGAACATTTTGTGTGACGAAAATGAAGCATGGCCAAACTATATGATTTTGTAGGGATAAGCTTTCTTTGGCTATGTTATTTTGATACGACATAATTGCTTGGTTAGTATGCTTGAAGTATTATTATTTTTAGTTCAATATTAAACTTTTATCTTGAATCTTATGGATCTGAATATTTTTGCCACAGTAAAGAGAATTACATGGATAAATATGTTAGGTAGCATTCCACATCAAAAATTCTGTTTTTATCATTTACCTACTCGAGGATGAGCAGGAATTAAGCTTGGGGATGCTTGATACATCTCCAACGTATCTATAATTTTTGATTGTTCCATGCTATTATATTATCAACCTTGGATGTTTTATATGCATGTATATGCTATTTTATATGATTTTTGGAACTAACCTATTAACCTAGAGCCCAGTGCCAGTTTTTGTTTTTTTCCTTGTTTTTGAGTTTTACAGAAAAGGAATACCAAACGGAGTCCATTTGACGTGCCAATTTTTGACGATTTTTTATGGACCAAAAGAAGACCCCGGAGTAAAAGAATTGGGCCAGAAGAGTCCCGGGCCGTCCATGAGGGTGGGGGCGCGCCCACACACCCGGGCGCGTGGGCCTACCTCCTAGACGACTCGGGCACCTTCTTGACATGAGACCGACGCCAAAAATTCCTATAAATACAGAAACCTCCAGAAAATAACCTAGATCAGGAGCTCCGCCGCCAGAAGCCTCCGTAGCCACCGAAAACCAATCTAGACCCGTTTCGGCACCCTGCCGGAGGGGGGAATCCCTCTCCGATGGCCATCTTCATCATCCCGACGCTCTCCATGACGAGGAGGGCGTAGTTCTCCCTCGGGGCTGAGGGTATGTACCAGTAGCTATGTGTTTGATCTCTCTCTCTCATGTTCTTGAGTCGGCATGATCTTGATGTATCGCGATCTTTGCTATTATATTTGGGTCTTATGATGTTTCTCCCCCTCTACTCTCTTGTGATGAATTGAGTTTTCCCTTTGAAGTTATCTTATCGGATTGAGTCTTTAAGGATTTGAGAACACTTGATGTATGTCTTGCATGTGCTTATCTATGGTGACAATGGGATATCACGTGATCCACTTGATGTTTGTTTTGGTGATCAACTTGCGAGTTCCATGTCCTCGTGAACTTATGCATAGGGGTTGGCACACGTTTTCGTCTTGACTCTCTGGTAGAAACTTCGGGGCACTCTTTGAAGTTCTTTGTGTTGGTTGAATAGATGAATCTAAGATTGTGTGATGCATATCGTATAATCATACCCACGGATACTTGAGGTGACATTGGAGTATCTAGGTGACATTAGGGTTTTGGTTGATTTGTGTCTTAAGGTGTTATTCTAGTACGAACTCTAGGATAGATTGAACAGAAAGAATAGCTCCGTGTTATTTTACTCTAGACTCTTGAATAGATCGACCAGAAAGGATAACTTTGAGGTGGTTTCGTACCCTACCATAATCTCTTCGTCTGTTCTCCGCTATTGGTGACTTTGGAGTGACTCTTTGTTGCATGTTGAGGGATAGTTATATGATCCAATTATGTTATTATTATTGAGAGAACTTGCACTAGTGAAAGTATGAACCCTAGGCCTTGTTTCAACGCATTGCAATACCATTTTCGCTCACTTTTATCATTATTTACCTTGCTGTTTTTATATTTTCAGATTACAAAAATCTATATCTATCATCCATATTGCACTTGTATCACCATCTCTTCGCCGAACTAGTGAACCTATACAATTTACCATTGTATTGGGTGTGTTGGGGACACAAGAGACTCTTTGCTATTTGGTTGCAGGGTTGTTTGAGAGAGACCATCTTCATCCTATGCCTCCCACAGATTTATAAACCTTAGGTCATCCACTTGAGGGAAATTTGCTACTGTCCTACAAGCCTCTGCACTTGGAGGCCCAACAACGTCTACAAGAAGAAGGTTGTGTAGTAGACATCACACATAAGCATCGCAACCCCAAACTTTAAGAAACGACAACTTGGGTTTCTTGCCAAACCACAGTTCATAAGGTGTCGTCTCAACAGATTTTGATGGTGCCCTATTTAACGTGAATGCAATCGTCTCTAAAGCATAACCCCAAAAGCGATAGTCGTAAATCAGTAAGAGACATCATAGATCGCACCATATCTAATAAAGTGCGGTTACGACGTTCGGACACACCATTACGCTGTGGTGTTCCAGGTGGCGTGAGTTGCGAAACTATTCCGCATTGTTTCAAATGAAGACCAAACTCATAACTCAAATATTCACCTCCATGATCAGATTGTAGAAACTTTATTTTCTTGTTACGATGATTTTCCACTTCACTCTGAAATTCTTTGAACTTTTCAAATGTTTCAGACTTATGTTTCATCAAGTAGATATACCCAGACTTGGGCTTCTTCACTTGAGCAGCAACTTTCTTGCCGTTCTTCTTGAAGTTCCCCTTCTTCCCTTTGCCCTTCTTCTTGAAACTAGTGGTCTTGTTGACCATCAACACTTGATGCTCCTTCTTGATTTCTACCTTCATAGCCTTTAGCATTGCGAAGAGCTCGGGGATTGTCTTATCCATCCCTTGCATATTATAGTTCTTCACGAAGATTTTGTAGCTTGGTGGCAGTGATTGAAGAACTCTATCAATGACACTATCATCAGGAATATTAACTCTTATTTGAGTCAAGTGGTTGTGGTACCCAGACATTCTGAGTATATGTTCACTAAGAGAACTATTCTCCTCCATCTTGTAGCTATAGAACTTATTGGAGACTTCATATCTCTCAATTCGGGCATTTGCTTGAAATATTAACTTCAACTCCTGGAACATCTCATATGCTCCATGACGTTCAAAACGTTGTTGAAGTCCCGATTCTAAGTCGTAAAGCATGGCACACTAAACTATCGAGTAGTCATCAGCTTTGCTCTGCCAGATGTTCATAACACCTGGTGTTGCTCTTGCCATGGGCTTTGCACCTAGCGGTGCTTCCAGGACGTAATTCTTCTGTGCAGCAATGTGGATAATCCTCAAGTTACGGACCCAGTCCGTGTAGTAGCTACCATCATCTTTCAACTTAGCTTTCTCTAGGAACGCATTAAAATTCAAAGGAATGGTAGCACGGGCCATTTATCTACAACAACATAGGCATGCAAAATACTATCAGGTACTAAGTTCATGATAAATTAAAGTTCAATTAATCATATTACTTAAGAACTCCCACTTAGATAGACATCTCTCTAGCCACCTAAATGATCACGTGATCCATATCAACTAAACCATGTCCGATCATCACGTGAGATGGAGAAGTTTTCAATGGTGAACATCACTATGTTGATCATATCTACTATATGATTCACGCTCGACCTTTTGGTCTCAGTGTTCCGAGGCCATATCTGCATATGCTAGGCTCGTCAAGTTTAACCCGAGTATTCTCCATGTGCAAAGCTGGCTTGCACTCGCTGTATGTGAACGTAGAGCTTATCACACCCAATCATCACGTGGTGTCTCGGCATGACGAACTGTAGCAACGGTGCATACTCAGGAAGAAAACTTATACCTTGAGATTTAGTGAATGATCATCTTATAATTCTACCGTCGTACTAAGCAAAATAAGATGCTTAAAGGATAAACATCACATGCAATCAAAACAAGTGATATGATATGGCCATCATCATATTGTGCCTTTGATCTCCATCTCCAAAGCACTGTTATGATCACCATCTACACGAGCTTGACACCTTGATCTCTATCGTAGCATCGTCGTCGTCTCGCCAACTATTGCTTCTACGACTATCGCTACCGCTTAGTGATAAAGTAAAGCAATTACATGGTGATTGCATTTCATACAATAAAGCAACAACCATATGGCTCCTGCCAGTTGCCGATAACTGTTACAAAACATGATCATCTCATACAACAATTTATATCATCACGTCTTGACCATATCACATCACAACATGCCCTACAAAAACAAGTTAGACACCCTCTACTTTGTTGTTGCAAGTTTTATGTGGCTCCTACGGGCTTCTAGCAAGAACCGTTCTTACCTACGCATCAAAACCACAACGATTTTTTGTGAAGAGTGTTATTTTAACCTTCAACGAGGACCGGGCGTAGTCAAACTCGATTCAACTAAAGCTGGAGAAACAGACACTCACTAGCCACATGTGTGCGAAGCATGTCGGTAGAACCAGTCTCATGAACGCAGTCATGTAATGTCGGTCTGGGCCGCTTCATCCAACAATATCGCCGAATCAAAGTAATACATTGCTGGTAAGCAGTATGACTATTATCGCCCACACCTATTTGTGTTCTACTCGTGCATATAACATCTACGCATAGACCTGGCTCGGATGCCACTGTTGGGGAACATAGTATTTCAAAAAAATTACCTACGATTATGCAAGATCTATCTAGGAGATGCATAGCAACGGGAGGGGAGAGTGTGTCTACATACCATCGTAGACCGAAAGCGAAAGCATTTAGTAACGCGGTTGATGTAGTCGAATGTCTTCGGGATCCAACCGATCCAAGTACCAAACGCACGGCACCTCTGCGATCAGCACACGTTTAGCTCAATGATGTCCCTCGAACTCTTGATCCAGTTGAGGCCGAGGGAGAGTTCCGTCAGCACGACAGTGTGGTGTCGGTGATGATGAAGTTACCGACCCAGGTCTTCGCCTAAGCACTACAACAATATGACCGAGGTGTGTAACTGTGGAGGGGGGCACCGTACATGGCTAAAAGATCAACTTGTGTGTCTTTGGGGTGCCCCCTCCCCACGTATATAAAGGGGGGAGGAGGAGGCCGACTAAGGTGTGGTGCGCCAAGGGGGGGGAGTCCTACTTCGACTCCCGGTCCAAGTAGGATTCGGCCCTGATACGTCTACAACATATCTATAATTTATGAAGTATTCATGCCAAGTATACAATAGTTTTATATGATTTTGGTATGATTTGATTAGAACAAACCCGGACTGATGCTATTTTCAGCAGAACTACCGTGGTGTTGTTTTTGTGTAGAAATAAAAGTTCTCAAAATGCGATGAAAATCAATGGAGAATTTTTCTGGAAAATATAAGAAAATACTGGAACAAAAATCTACCGGAGGGGAGTCCCGTGGGCCCCACGAGGGTGGGGGCGCGCCCACCCCCCTGGGCGCGGCCTTGTGCCTCATGGACTTCTCGTGGGGCCCCTGACTTGTTCTCGACGCCAACCTCGCCTATAAATGCCCAAACCTCCAGAAAATAACCTAGATAGGAAGTTCCGCCACCGCAAGCCTCTGTAGCCACGAGAAATCAATCTAGGCCCTCTCTGGCACCCTGCCGGAGGGGGCCATCATCACCGGAGGATATGGAGGAGTATCCCGGAGAGGCCATCATCACCATGAAGGCCAAGGACCAGAGGGAGAACCTCTCCCCATCTAGGGGGGAGGCCATGGAGGAGGAAGCACAAGGGGGGCCTCTCCTCCTCTCTTTTGGTGGCACCGGAGTGCCATCGAGAGGGGAATCATCGCCGCAGTGATCGTCTTCATCAACATCACCATCATCATCATCACCCTCATCTCTTTTACGCGGTCCACTCTCCCACACCCCGCCGTAATCCCTACTTGAACATGGTGCTTTATGTCGCATATTATGATCCAATGTTGTGTTGCCATCCTATGATGTTTTGAGTATATATCCTTTGTCTTTGGGTTGATTGATGATCTAGATTGGTACGAGTTGCATGTTTTATTTTGGTGCTTTCCTATTATGCCCTCCGTGTCGCGCAAGCATGAGGGATTCCCGCTGTAGGGTGTTGCAATACGTGAATGATTTGCTTATAGTGGGTTGCTTGAGTGACAGAAGCATAAACCCGAGTAAGGGGGTTGTTGCATATGGGATAAAGGGGACTTGATGCTTTAATGCTATGGTTGGGTTTTGCCTTAATGATCTTTAGTAGTTGCGGATGCTTGCTAGAGTTCCAATCATAAGTGCATATGATCCAAGAAGAGAAAGTATGTTAGCCTATGCCTCTCCCTCATATGAAATTGCAATGACGACTACCGGTCTTGTAAACAATTGCCTAAGACAATTCCGCACACCGATCCATCATTATTCCACACTCGCTATTTATAATATTTAGTAATATATTCTAACTTTATGATAACAGCACCTACTTTTATATTTTATCTCTCCGATACCATGCAAAGTGATCCTCTTCATACCCACAACGTAGTTGTATTTCTCATTTCTAGTTGGAAGCAAACGCTCGGTGTACGTAGAGTCGTATCAGTGGCAGATAGGACTTGAGAGAATATTGATTTTACCTTTAGATCCTTGTGGGTTCGACACTCCATACTTGTCACTTCCACCTTTGGGAATTGCTACGACGATTCCCTGCACTTGTGGATTATCAAGCCCTTTTCTGGCGCCGTTGCCGAGGAGCAATAGTGTGGGGTTGATATTCTTGTGTATGCTTGTTTGCTTTCTTCACTAAGTAGATTTTGTTTTTCCTTTTTTTATGTTTAGTTGTGGGTGAAACATACATTTTTTTCTTAAAAGAATGAAAATACAAAAAAATCACTTGCCTCTCATGCCTAAAAAGTTTTCAATAAGAGAAGTGATTCGAAGGTTATGCAGTGGAGAAGTGAAGGTCGACCTTGAACACTTGTGTTCATGCTCATGGAAACAATGTAAAAAAATTCATGGAAGCTTCTCTGAAAACAATTATCCCCTTGTATATATCCATTGTATTATAAAAATAATGTGCCAAGCCTTGGTTTTAGGATGATTATATTGCTTGTTTACTATGTACAGTACAAAAACAGAAACTTTGGCTGTAGCGCGTGATTTTACATTTTTTACTGGAAAGTCAAATGGGTCTGAAACTTTTTTCACATTACTTCGGTACAAATTTTTAAAATTTTCATATTTTTTTAAAAAAATTTGGAGTTACAGAAGTTTACTAAAATTCCAGATTACTACAGACTGTCCTGTTTTTGATAGATTCTGTTTTCTATGAGTTGTTCGCTTATTTTGATGAATCTATGGGTAGTATCGGGGGTATGAACCATGGTGAAGTTGGAGTGAAGTAGATATAGTTCTAATATGAAATTGGAATAAGTTTGCAACAGTACCTAAAGGCAGTGATTTGCTTTATTACACTAATGGATCTCACAAAGTTTTTGTTAAAGTTTTGTGTGGATCAAGTGTTAGAAGATCGAGGAGCTATCAATATGAGAAGAATAAAGAGAGGCAAGAGCTCAAGCTTGGGGATGCCCAAGCCACCCCAAGTAAATATTTCGAGGATACTCAAGCATTTAAGCTTGGGGATGCCCCGGTTGGCATCCCATCTTTCTTCTTCAACAATTATCGGTATACCTCGGTTTTTGTTTTATTCACATAATTTGTGTCCTTTGTGTGTTTTTTCCTTTAAGAACCATGCTAGTATGAGATAGCCCTTTATTGATCTATAGAATACTTCATGTGCTTCACTTATATCTTTTAAGTGTGATCTTATAGAATTGCTCTTTGTGCTTCACTTAAATCTTTTGAGTATGGTTTTATAGAATGCTTCGTGTGCTTCACTTATATATTTTGAGCTTGGATATTGGATAGTCTATATTAATTGTAGAATGCTCGATGAACTTCACTTATATCTTTTGGAGTATGAATAATACTATCATCTAAAGTGGATTTAGAATAAGTTTGCTCCCACTATTGCGAATGAGGAGAATTTTGCTTATGTGGAGAGTAGTAAAATTTGTATGCTCATAGATCATGAAAATAATGCTTTATGTGATGTTTATATTGTTGAACTCATTCATGATGCTACTGAAAATTATTAGGAGGGAGGAATACATGCTTGTAGGAATTGCAATAATATCAAGTTTCCTCTCTATGTGCTTAAAGTTTTGAAGTTATACTTGTTTTGCCTTCCTATGCTAGTTGATTCTTGTTCCCATAAATTGTGTGCTCACAAAATCCCTAGGCATAGGAAGAGGGTTAGGTTTAGATGTGCTAGTCATATTCTTCATGATGCTCTTATCTTTTATGTGAACATCATTCAAATCATCATGCCTAGCTAAAAGGCATTAAAGAAAAGCGCTTGTTGGAAGACAACCCAATATTTACCCTTACTATTTTTGTGTGTTCTCATGATTAAGCTACTGTAGTAATCATGTATTATATATTTTGTTTCAATAAAGTGCCAAGTAAGACCTTGGGGAAGACTTGGGCGAAAGTTAATGTGATCTTGCTGTAAAAAACAGAAACTTTGCGCTCACGAGATTAGCTGTCATTTTTTACAAAAGAGTGCGATTGAGTTGATTATTTTTTCAGAAGATTAATAGACAAATTCCTCACATCCACCAATTTATTTCAGAATTTTTGGAATAGCATAAGTATGGTTGGTGTTCAGATCATTACAGACTATTCTGTTTCTGAAAGATTCTGTTTTCATTGCATAGTTTGCTTGTTTTCTAGTTCTATGGTTTATATTTCTCAATATATATTGTAAAAATGATATGGTAAAGTAGGAATTTTGTGAGAGCAATTATGAACCTTGTCTTTGACAGTACCAAAGTGAATGGTTTACTCTATATCATACTAACATATCTCACGAAGTTCCTTTAAGTTTTGTGTGATTGAAGTTTTCAAGGTTTGGGTGAGATGTCGATATGAGGAGAATAAGGAGTGGAAAGACCCTAAGCTTGGGGATTACCAAGGCACCGCAAGGTAATATTCAAGGAAGACTCAACCGCCTAAGCTTGGGGATGACCCGGAAGGCATCCCCTCTTTCGTCTTCAAAACTATCGGTATACCTTACTCGGAGCTATATTTTTATTTTGTCACATGATATGTGTTTTTCTTTGAGCGTATTTTCAATTTTACTTGCTGTTTGAATAAAATCATTGGATCTGAAATCTTGAATGAAAAAGAATCCTCCCATGGCTAATTAATTATTTGACTACTCAGTGTTCTTCACTTATATCTTTTTGGAGTAGTTTGTCATTTACTCACGTGCTTCACATATAACCTATGAGTAAATGGTTGAATGAATTGAATATCATAAATCTGAATTTATATATGTTTCATATGCTTACAACATGGGGATTAATGACTTCACACATAATATAGGTAGTAAACTTATTGGAAGTTAGCAAACGCAGAATTGGTCACTTGAACAATTCATGAAAGAATATTGAAGGAAGAGAGATTTCACATATAAATATACTATCTTGGACATATTTTGCAATTGTGAGCACTCATTAAAATATGACATGCTAAAAGTTTGATGTTGGACAAGGAAGACAACTTAATGGGTTATGTTTTCCTATATCCGAAACGTTATATTGTCTTGGACCATCCAACATGTTGAGCTTGCCTTTCCCTCTCATGCTAGCTAAATTCTTTGCACCAAGTACAGATACTACTTGTGCTTCCAAACATTCCTTAAACTAGTTTTGCCATGAGAGTCCACCATACCTACCTATGGATTGAGTAAGATCCTTCAAGTAAGTTGTCATCGGTGCATGCAATAAAAATTTCTCTCTAAATATGTATGATCTATTAATGCGAAGAAAATGAGCTTTATACGAACTTGTGATAGGGAAGAAATAAAAGCGACGGACAGCATAATAAAGGTCTTTATCACAAGAGGCAATATAAAGTGATGTTCTTTTGCATTAAGATTTTGGGCATTTAACCATAGAAGTGCATGACAACCTCTGCTTCCCTCTATGAAGGGTCTATCTTTTACTTTTACCTTCTACCCTTATACAAGAGTCACGGTGATCATCACCTTTCCTTTTTACACTTTTTCCTTTGGCAAGCACTTTATGTTGGAGCGATCCACGAGTGTTGACATTATTATTGTTGACATTACCCTTGAGGTAAAATGTTGGGAGGCGAAACTATAAGCCCCTATCTTTCTCTGTGTCCGATTAAAACTTTGAACCCATAAATATCACATGAGTGTTAGCAATTGTGAAAGATTAAATGATAGTTGAGTATGTAGAATTTGCTGAATCAAAGCTCTTACATATACTCTTCCCAAAAATAAGATGAATTGCAATTGTTTGATGACTAAGAGCATGGTTTGTGAGTTCTCAAGAAAGTTTATGATCTATACTTTAACATGTGAATAGCTTGTTACTTGATCATGAGAAGTTTTATGAGTTGAGCTACTGTTATGATATATAATGATGCTAGAAAAAGTGATTGGAACTATCATTGATCAAACTTATGCACTTGCTAGCATTCACACTTCATAAATTATTTATTTTATCATTTACCTACTCGAGGACGAGCAAGAATTAAGCTTGGGATGCTGATACGTCTACAATGTATCTATAATTTATGAAGTATCCATGCCAAGTTTACAATAGTTTTATATGATTTTGGTACGATTTGATTAGAACTAACCCGGACTGACGCTATTTTCAGCAGAACTACCGTGGTGTTGTTTTTGTGCAGAAATAAAAGTTCTCGGAATGCGATGAAAATCAACTGAGATTTGTTCTGGAAAATATAAAAATTATTGGAACAAAAATCTACCGGAGGGGAGTCCCTTGGGCCCCATGAGGGTGGGGGCGTGCCCACCCCCCTGGGCGCGTCCCTGTGCCTCGTGGACTTCCCGTGGGCCCCCCTGACTCGTTCTCGATGCCAACCTCTCCTACAAATGCACAAACCTCCGGAAAATAACCTAGACCGGAAGTTCCACCGCCGCAAGCCTCTGTAGCCACTAGAAATCAATCTAGGCCCTCTCTGGCACCCTGCCGGAGGGGGCATCATCACCGAAGGCTATGGAGGAGGATCCCGGAGGGGCCATCATCACCATGAAGGCCAAGGACCAGAGGGAGAACCTCTCCCCATCTAGGGGGAGGCCATGGAGGAGGAAGCACAAGGGGGAGAACCTGTCCTCCACTCTCTTGGTGGCATCGGAGTGCCATCGAGAGGGGAATCATCGCCGTGGTGATCGTCTTCATCAACATCACCATCATAATCATCACCCTCATCTCTTTTACACGGTCCACTCTCCCGCACCCCGCTGTAATCCCTACTTGAACATGGTGCTTTATGCCACATATTATGATCCAATGATGTGTTGCCATCCTATGATGTTTTGAGTAGATATCCTTTGTCTTTGGGTTGATTGATGATCTAGATTGGTACGAGTTGTATGTTTTATTCTGGTGTTGTCCTATCGTGCCCTCCATGTCGCGCAAGCGTGAGGGATTCCCGTTGTAGGGTGTTGCAATATGCTCATGATTCGCTTATAGTGGGTTGCTTGAGTGACAGAAGCATAAACACGAGTAAGGGGGTTGTTGCGTATGGAATAAAGGGGACTTGATGCTTTAATGCTATGGTTGGGTTTTACCTTAATGATCTTTAGTAGTTGCGGATGCTTGCTAGAGTTCCAATCATAAGTGCATATTGATCAAAGAAGAGAAAGTATGTTACCTTATGCCTCTCCCAGATATGAAATTGCAATGATGACTACTGGTCTTGTTAACAATTGCCTAAGGCAATTCCGCACACCGATCCATCATTATTATGCACTCGCTATTTATAATATTTAGTAATATATTCTAAATTTATGATAACAACACCTACTTTTATGTTTTATCTCTCTGATACCATGCATGTAGCGACCCAACCTCAAACGGTCAAGTCTCTGTGCTTCAGTGTCATCCCTGGATCGGTAATGCAAACACACATAGTACTCGGAGGATTTATAACAGAGTGGCAATCACGCACTTATTACATCGATTGTCTTGATAACCCACAAGTGTAGGGGATCGCAACATTTTTCGAGGGTAGAGTATTCAACCCAAATTTATTGATTCGACACAAGGGGAGCCAAAGAATATTCTCAAGTATTAGCAGCTGAGTTGTCAATTCAACCACACCTGGAAACTTAATATCTGCAGCAAAGTGTTTAGTAGCAAAGTAATATGATAGTAGTGGTAACGGTAGCAAAAGGTAACAGTAGTAAAAGTAGTGTTTTTGGTATTTTGTAGTGATGATAGCAATAGCAACGGAAAAGTAAATAAGCGAAGAACAATATATGGAAAGCTCGTAGGCAATTGATAAGTGATGGAGAATTATGCCGGATGCGGTTCATCATGTAACAGTCATAACCTAGGGTGACACAGAACTAGCTCCAGTTCATCAATGTAATGTAGGCATGTATTCCGAATATAGTCATACATGCTTATGGAAAAGAACTTGCATGACATCTTTTGTCCTACCCTCCCGTGGCAGCGGGGTCCTTACGGAAACTAAGGGATATTAAGGCCTCCTTTTAATAGAGAACCGGAACAAAGCATTAACACATAGTGAATACATGAACTCCTCAAACTATGGTCATCACCAATAAGTATCCCAATTATTGTCACTTTGGGGTTAATGGATCATAACACATAATAGGTGACTATAGACTTGCAAGATAGGATCAAGAACACTCATATATTGATGAAAACATAATAGGTTCAGATCTGAAATCATGGCACTAGGGCCCTAGTGACAAGCATTAAGCATAGCAGAGTCATAGCAACATCAATCTCAGAACATAGTGGATACTAGGGATCAAACCCTAACAAAACTAACTCGATTACATGGTAGATCCCATCCACCCCATCACCATCCAGCAAGCCTACGATGGAATTACTCAACTCACGCACGGTGGTGAGCATCATGAAATTGGTGATGGAGGATGGTTGATGATGACGATGGCGACGGATTCCCCTCTCCGGAGCCCCGAATGGACTCCAGATCAGCCCTCCCGAGAGGTTTTAGGGCTTGGCGGCGGCTCCGTATCGTAAAACGCGATGAATTCTTCGCTCTGATTTTTCTCTCCCCGAAACACAATATATAGAGTTGGAGTTGGAGAGGCACCAGGGGGCCCACGAGGTAGGGGGCGCGCCCCCACCCTCGTGGACAGGTGGTGGGCCCCTGGCCTTTATCTTTTGCATGTATTTTTTATATTTTCCAAAAAGTTGCTCCGTGAAGTTTCAGGTCATTCCGAGAAAGTTTGTTTCTGCACATAAATAACACCACGGTAATTCTGCTGAAAACAGCGTCAGTCCGGGTTAGTTCCATTCAAATCATGCCAGTTAGAGTCCAAAACAAGGGCAAAAGTGTTTGGAAAAGTAGATACGACAGAGACGTATCAACTCCCCAAGCTTAAACCTTTGCTTGTCCTCAAGCAATTCAGTTGATAAACTGAAAGTGATAAAGAAAAACTTTTACAAACTCTGTTTGCTCTTGTTGTTGTAAATATGTAAAGCCAGCATTCAAGTTTTCAGCAAAGATTATAACTAACCACATTCACAATAACGCTTAAGTCTCAAGTTTACTCATATTAATGGCATAATCAACTAGCGAGTCATAATAATAAATCTCGGATGACAACACTTTCTCAAAACAATCATAATATGATATAACAATTTGGTATCTCGCTAGCCCTTTCTGAGACCGCAAAACATAAATGCAGAGCACCTTTAAAGATCAAGGACTGACTAGACATTGTAATTCATGGTAAAAGAGATCCAGTCAAGTCATACTCAATGTAAACTAGCAGTAATGGATGCAAATGACAGCGGTGCTCTCCAACTGGTGCTTTTTAATAAGAAGACGATGAATCAACATGAAAGTAAATAGATAGGCCCTTCATAGAGGGAAGCAGGGATTTGTAGAGGTGCCAAAGCTCGGTTTTGAAACAGAGGTGAATAATATTTTGAGCGGTATACTTTCATTGTCAACATAACAACCAAGAGATGGCGATATCTTCCATGCTACACACATTATAGGCGGTTCCCAAATAGAATGATAAAGTGTATACTCCCCCTTCCACCAACAAGCATCAATCCATGGCTTGCTCGAAACAACGAGTGCCTCCAACTAACAAGAGTCCCAGGGAGAGTTTTGTTTGCAATTATTTTGATTTAGTTTGCATAAAGCATGGGACTGGGCATCCCGGTGACCAGCCAGTTATCTCGTGAGTGAGGAGCGGAGTCCACTCCTCTTGAGAATAACCCGCCTAACATGGAAGATACAGACAGCCCTAGTTGATACATGAGCTATTCAAGCATACAAAACAGGATATTTATTTGAAGGTTTAGAGTTTGGCACATGCAAATTTACTTGGAATGGCAGGTAGATACCGTATATAGGTAGGTATAGTGGACTCATGTGGAATAACTTTGGGGCTTAAGGGATTGGATGCACAAGCAGTATTCCTGCTTAGTACAGGTGAAGGCTAGCAAAAGACTAGGAAGCGACCAGCTAGAGAGCGACAACAGTCATGAACATGCATTAAAATTAATCAACAGCGAATGCAAGCATGAGTAGGATATAATCCACATGAACATAAATATTGTGAAGGTTATGTTGATTTTGTTTCAACTACATGCATGAACATGTGCCAAGTCAAGTCACTTAAATCATTCAGAGGAGGATACCACCCTATCATACCACATCATAACCATCTCAATAGCATGTTGGCACGCAAGGTAAACCATTATGACTCATATCTAATCAAGCATGGCACAAGGAACTATGATATCTAGTTGTCATTGCAAACATGTTTATTCACAATAGGCTGAATCAGGAACGATGAACTAATCATATTTACAAAAACAAAAGAGGTCGAGTTCATACCAGCTTTTCTCATCTCAGTCAGTCCATCATATATCGTCATAATTGCCTTTCACTTGCACGACCGAACGATGTGAATAATAATAACAGTGCACGTGCATTCGACTAAGCGGGAATCTGCAAGCATTCAATAAACAGGAGAAGACAAGGCAATATGGGCTCTTTTGTCAGATCAACAAGTATGCATACAAGAGCCACTTCAACAATTTAATTATGGTCTTCTCCTATCGACCCCAAAGAAAAGAAAAGAAATAAAACTATTTACACGGGAGAGCTCCCAACAAGTAAAAGAAGAACAGGAAATCTTTTTGGGTTTTCTTTTTAATTACTACTACAAGCATGGAAATTAAACTAACTAAAAGCTACAACCAAATTTTTTTGGTTTTTCTTAAGGTTTATTAAACACACAAGAAGAAAGCATAAAAAGGAAAATAAACTAGCATGGATGATACAATTAAAAAGTATCAGCATCGACATCTAGCAATGAGTGTGTGAACATAAATGTAATGTCGGTGGGAAATACGTACTCCCCCAAGCTTAGGCTTTTGGCCTAAGTTGGTTTATGGCCACGGCAGGCCTAGCGGATATCCATAATAGTAGTTGGGGTCGTACTGAGAAGAAGAAGAAGACTCCGGTTGCCACTGGTTGGCCATCATCTCCGGATCCCACTGGTAATTAGATTGTCGTGAAGGATCAACTTGTGGTTCCGGCTCTGGCTCCATGGCTGGTGCAGGGTTCAGGTAGGCATGAATAGCCTTTAACGGGACAAGGTACTGGCCTGCAGATAAATCAAACAAAGAAGGAGCAGGCAAGGTAATAGTCTCAGGATGATGTTTATCAAAGAACAATTTATATTTAAGCTCTCCTTCCCTATTCTTAACAATAAAATCATGTGCCACCATACTTTTATAATCTAAATAAACACGAGGCAACACTTTTTCTTCCTTCTCATAATGCCTAATAGGTATGTTAAAATGTGCAGCTAGGCGTGAAGCATAGATGCCTCCAAACATGGGGCCCTTGGTATGGTTCAGACTTAACCGTTTAGCAATAATGCCGCCCATACTAACAGAGTTATCACCATATAAACCGTGGAGCAAAATAATAATATCAGGGATACTAAGGTTTCCACAGTTTCTGCGACCAATTAAACAACGACTAGCAAATAATGCAAAATAGCATAAAACAGGGAAATGTATGCTAGTGATTCGTGCATCGGAAACCTTCCTTGTTTCCCCTACAGTCATAGTATCAATAAACCCGTCCACATCCTCGCGATGTGGTTCTTCTGTCTTGCCCCCAAAAGGGACCAAACAAACACGGCAAAAATCATAAAGTGACATCTCCTTATGCTCATCATATAAATAAAACTCCACCGTAGGTGGTGAGCTCCTAGAATGGAAATGAAAGTTTTGCACAAAGATATTTGTGAGTAAGAGATACTGATCGCATTGGTCATGGAGGAAGTCGGTGAGGCCTGCATTCTTTGCCAATTCATAAAAATCCTCATAAATCCCGGTTGCTCTCAAGAATTCATCGGAGTGCCATTCACACGGCCTAACCTCCGCGATGCGAGGCAAATTGTATTTAGGCTTATGTGCCTCTTCATTTTGCTTTTCCCTTGAGCTTCGTCTCGATGAGCCCCTCAAAAATCTCTTTATCATTTTCTGAAAAATTCTAAAAAATTTAGCAACTTCAAAATAAAAGTAAGACAAACTCAATAATATTGATAGCAACTACTCCTACAAGTGCCTAGAGCCTATATCATGCATCAAAACTACTTTTGACCATATAAATTTGACATGCAAGCTCAAGAACAGGGTCACCTAAGCAGCAAAAATTTGCAATGAATAAAGCACTAGAACAAAAACTAATTGGACCAATGGAGGAGTCACATACCAAGGAACAATCTCCCCAAGCAGTTTTGTGAGAGGTGCTTTGAGCAAGGAGATCAAAAATGGCAGCAAAACGAGCTTGGACTCGGGTTTGAGCTGGTTATTCATGTTTGGGGGAGGAAGAAGAAGTGTGTGGGTGAAAGGATAAGTGGAGGAGGGCCACCATGGGCCCACGAGGCAGGGGGCGCGCCCTCCACCCTCGTGGGCAGGTGGTTGGCCGCCCTGCTGTGTTTTCAGTGCCAAAAATTCTCAAATATTCTGGAAAAAATCATATTTAAATTTCAGGGCATTTGGAGAACTTTTATTTTTCGGGGTATTATTATATTGCACGGATAATCAAATAACAGACGGAGAAATATTATTTTTATTTTATTTAATACAAATAACAGAAAGTAAAAGTGGGGTACAGAAGGTTGTGCCTTCTGGTTTCATCCATCTCATGATCATCAAAAGGAATCCACTAACAAGGTTGATCAAGTCTTGTTAACGAACTCATTCCAAATAACATGGAACCGGAGAAATTTCGAATAACACTATGTTACCTCAACGGGGATATGCACATCCCCAATAATAAGAATATCATATTTCTTCTTGACAGTAGGAAGAGGAAATTTAAAACCTCCAAATATAATCGATGGAATTTTTCCAATAGAGTTGATACTATGAACTTGAGGTTGTTTCCTCGAAAAGTGTACCGTATGCTCATTACCATTAACATGAAAAGTGACATTGCCTTTAGTGCAATCAATAACAGCCCCTGCAGTATTCAAAAAGGGTCTTCCATGAATAATAGACATACTATCGTCCTCGGGAATATCAAGAATAACAAAGTCCGTCAAAATAGTAACATTTGCAACTACAATAGGCACATCCTCACAAATACGACAGGTATAGCAGTTGATTTATCAGCCATTTGCAAAGATATTTCAGTAGGTGTCAACTTATTCAAATCAAGTCTACGATATAAAGAGAGAGGCATAACACTAACACCAGCTCCAAGATCACATAAAGCAGTTTTAACATAGTTTCTTTTAATGGAGCATGGTATAGTGGGTACTCCTGGATGTCCAAGTTTCTTTGGTATTCCACCTTTAAAAGTATAATTAGCAAGCATTGTGGAAATTTCAGCTTCCGGTATCTTTCTTTTATTGGTAATAATATCTTTCATGTACTTAGCATAAGGATTTGTTTTGATCATATCAGTTAATCGCATACGCAAAAAGATAGGTCTAATCATTTCAGCAAAGCGCTCAAAATCCTCATCATCCTTTTTCTTGGATGGTTTGGGAGGAAAAGGCATGGGTTTCTGAACCCAAGGCTCTCTTTCTTTACCATGTTTCCTAGCAACAAAGTCTTTCTTATCATAACGTTGATTCTTTGATTGTGGGTTACCAAGGTCAACAGCAGGTTCAATTTCTATATCATTATCATTACTAGGTTGAGCATCATCATGAACATTATTATTAGCATTATCACTAGTTTCAGGTTCATTACCAGATAGTGTTTCAGCATCAGAAATAGAAATATCATTTGGATTCTCAGGTGTTTCAGTAACAGTTTCACTAGAAGCATGCAAAGTCCTATCATTTTTCTTTTTCTTCCTTTTAGAAGGACTAGGTGCATCTATATTATTTCTCTGAGAACCTTGCTCAATTCTCTTAGGGTGGCCTTCAGGATACAAAGGTTCCTAAGTCATTTTACCAGTTCTAGTAGCCACTCTAATAGCATTATCATTATCCTTGCTATTCAATTCATTGAGCAAATCATTTTGAGCCATAAGTACTTGTTCTACTTGAGTGGTAACCATAGAAGCATGTTTACTAATAAGTTTAAGTTCACCTTTAACATTAGCCATATAATCACCCAAGCGTTCAAGCATATTTCAATTTTCTACCAAAATAAGCATTAAAATCTTCTTGCTTAGCCATAAATCTATCAAACTCATCTAAACATGGGCTAGCAAATTTAGTAAATGGGATTTCAGCTTTATCATATCTATAGAGAGAATTTACCTTTACTACCTGTGTCGGGTTATCAAGACCATGAGTTTCTTCAATAGGTAAAGGATTAAGATCATATGTTTCTTCAACAGGCGGTAAATTAAGACCATGTATTTCTTCAATAGGAGGTAAATTCTTAACATCTTCAGCTTTAATACCTTTTTCTTTCATAGATTTCTTTGCCTCTTGCATATCTTCAGGACTGAGAAATAGAATACCCCTCTTCTTCGGAGTTGGTTTAGGAATAGGCTCAGGAACTGGCTCAGGAGGTGTCCAATTATTTTCATTTGCCAACATATTATTGAATATAATTTCAGCTTCATCTGGTGTTCTTTCCCTGGAAACAGAACCATCACAACTATCCAGGTAATCTCTGGAGGCATCGGTTAGTCCATTATAAAAGATATCAAGTATTTCATTTTTCTTGAGAGGATGATCAGGCAAAGCATTAAGTAATTGGAGAAGCCTCCCCCAAGCTTGTGGGAGACTCTCTTCTTCAATATGCACAAAATTGTATATATCCCTTAAAGCAGCTTGTTTCTTATGAGCAGGGAAATATTTAGCAGAGAAGTAATAAATCATATCTTGGGGACTACGCACACAACCAGGATCAAGAGAATTAAACCATATCTTAGCATCACCCTTTAATGAGAACAGAAATATTTTAAGGATGTAAAAAGTAACGAGTTCTCTCATCTTTAGTGAACAGGGTGGCTATATCATTCAGTTTAGTAAGTTGTGCCACAACAGTTTCAGATTCATAACCATGAGAAGGATCAGATTCAACCAAAGTAATTATATTAGGATCAACAGAGAATTCATAATCCTTATCATTAACACAGACAGGTGAAGTAGCAAAAGCAGGGTCAGGTTTCATTCTAGCATTTAGAGATTGCTTATTCCATTTAGGTAATAACCTTTTGAGTTCATATCTATCTTTGCAAGCTAAAATTACACACTTATTACATCAAATGTCTTGATAACCCACAAGTATAGGGGATCGCAACATTTTTCGAGGGTAGAGTATTCAACCCAAATTTATTGATTCGACACAAGGGGAGCCAAAGAATATTCTCAAGTATTAGCAGCTGAGTTGTCAATTCAACCACACCTGGAAACTTAATATCTGCAGCAAAGTGTTTAGTAGCAAAGTAATATAATAGTAGTGGTAACGGTAGCAAAAGGTAACAGTAGTAAAAGTAGTGTTTTTGGTTTTTTGTAGTGATGATAGCAATAGCAACGGAAAAGTAAATAAGCAAAGAATAGTATATGGAAAGCTCATAGGCAATGGATCAGTGATGGAGAATTATGCCGGATGCGGTTCATCATGTAACAGTCATAACCTAGGGTGACACAGAACTAGCTCCAGTTCATCAATGTAATGTAGGCATGTATTCCGAATATAGTCATACGTGCTTATGGAAAAGAACTTGCATGGCATCTTTTGTCCTACCATCCCGTGGCAGCGGGGTCCTTACGGAAACTAAGGGATATTAAGGCCTCCTTTTAATAAAGAACCGGAACAAAGCATTAACACATAGTGAATACATGAAGTCCACAAACTACGGTCATCACTTGTAAGTATCCAGATTATTGTCACTTCGGGGTTAACGGATCATAACACATAATAGGTGACTATAGACTTGCAAGATAGGATCAAGAACACTCATATATTGATGAAAACATAATAGGTTCAGATCTGAAATCATGGCACTCGGGCCCTAGTGACAAGCATTAAGCATAGCAAAGTCATAGCAACATCAATCTCAGAACATAGTGGATACTAGGGATCAAACCCTAACAAAACTAACTTGATTACATGATAGATCCCATCCAACCCATCACCGTCCAGCAAGCCTACGATGGAATTACTCAACTCACGCACGGCGGTGAGCATCATGAAATTGGTGATGGAGGATGGTTGATGATGATGATGCCGATGGATTCCCCTCTCCGGAGCCCCGAATGGACTCCAGATCAGCCCTCCCGAGAGGTTTTAGGGCTTGGCGGCGGCTCCGTATCATAAAACGTGATGAATTCTTCTCTCTAATTTTTTTCTCCCCGAAACACAATATATAGAGTTGGAGTTGGAGCTGGAGAGGCACCAAGGGGCCCATGAGGTAGGGGGGCGTGCCCTAGGGGGGCAGGCGCGCCCCCACCCTCGTGGACAGGTTGTAGGCCCCCTGGCCTTCATATTTGCAGGTATTTTTTATATTTTCCAAAAAGTTGCTCCGTGAAGTTTCAGGTCATTCCGAGAACGTTTGTTTCTGGACATAAATAACACCATGGTAATTCTGCTGAAAACAGCGTCAGTCCGGGTTAGTTCCATTCAAATCATGCAAGTTAGAGTCCAAAACAAGGGCAAAAGTGTTTGGAAAAGTAGATACGATGGAGACGTATCATGTCTCAAGAGAGAACTTATTACAATAAATATGGCTTAAGGTCATCTAATATGATAACAGCGGAAGGCCTGGAAGATAAAGTGAGTCCATCAACTCCAACGGCATAGTTGAGTGCATGACAAACGACCTATCGCACCTTACTCCTCGGCTGAAAAGTCTGCAACGTGATATGTTACAACCCGAAAACAGGTCAGCACATGGAATATGCTAGCAATATAACACAGTAGAGCAATGAACATATAAAAACTATCAGTACATGCATATATGGCTGGTGGAGGCTCTAAGGTTATATTGTTTTGCGAAAAGCTAATTTTCCCTATAATAAAGGAATATATTTTATTTAACTATCATGGTAGTTCAACAACATTGAGAAGGTTCCTCCAACTCAATCCCAATTAAAAGTAATTATTAACCCAACAAAATTTATTTAGAGTGATGAGATCCATATGATAATCCAAGAACCAGATACTCAAGATGTCCATAACCGGGGACACGGCTAACCATGATTAGTTTGTACACTCTGTAGAGGTTTGCGAATGTTTCCCCACAAGACTCGGTCTCCTCCATTGTATTTCTTGCACTGCATGGTGTTTGAGAAACGGATGACCGAGACACAGTCTTTCCGAAGAGTTCCCCTTAACTGATAGATAGGCCGGTACACCTACAATCCCCTACATCAGCTAGCCCATCATGGAAAAGTTTCCCACAAGTTACTCAACTATGCTAGAGCCCATAATAGCTTGTGGCTACACACGGAAGTTTCTAGCATGAAATAATATTATGATCCCTTTGAGCCTGGGTGGCGGACCGTAGGATGACCACACGGGTACTCCGGGATATCCTAGGACAACACTGGATTCTCCAGGTGCCCACAAGCAATCCACCCAGAGGTGTATTAAAGTTTCCACCTTAAGTTGAACCATTAATTAACAATCTCACATCTGTCATGGATACACTCAAACCCAATCCACGTCTACGACAATAGCAAGGCAATATAAGCATAGCATAGAAGTAACTCCCAGGGTTTGATAATAAAACAGGTAATAGGTTCTACCTCATCATCTACTTCCAAGACCCACATGTTAAGAGATCCTACTCATGCAATGCGTGAGGGTTGAAACTAATGCATAAAAACAGGGTGATAAAGGGGTATGGTCAAAGTGTTACTTGCCTTGCTGATGATCTGCAAATCCTAAAGACTCGTAGTAGCACGCTTCGCACTCCGGGTGTTCTACCGCAAACAATCAATATCATACATAAGCAATCAAGCAAACATGCGCAGGTAAATCTCAAATAAGAAGATCTAACCAGAAAGTTCAACTGAAGAACTCCGGTTTGCAAAAAGAATCAAATCAAACGGAGCAACGAAACGCAAACTGCAAAAGAAACAAGATCCGATTACTAATCTGGACTAAAGTCAAATTTTACAGTACCAAAATCTTGTTCAAGTTGTCTAAACAGAAAGAGGGCTTCGAGACGAAGATCCAGGCGCTTGAATCGCCTGATTCCGACAAACGAGCGAAAAGATAAACTAAAACGAAAATCAGGGCAGAAATCGCGATCGAAAATAACCATGGAAAACCCTGGAAAAAGAAAACTGAAAAACAGGCTAACGAACGAACATTTGTTGTCTGTGACTAACAGATGAACGGTGTTCGTTAAAACGAACGTACGGACGAACGTCCACAAAATAAATAAACCTAGAAAAACCGAAATAAAACTGATTCTAAAAAAACGAGATCTAGGTTTACGAAAACCAATCGGTTTTTAAAAAAACGGCGGCCACCTCGTAGAACGGGACGGCGGCGGCGGCATACTCCGGTGGCGGGGCGGCGGCAGCGTCCGGCGGCGGGGCGGCAACAACGTCCAGCGGCGGCGGCGCAGCTGACGGCTCGGGCGGCTAGGGTTTCGGGCGGATCGGGCGTGGGGCTGGTGGCTCGGGCTTCGGCATTTTAAGAGGGCCGGCCGGGTCGCTGTCCCAGGCAGACACAGCCAGGGGCAGGCGGTTCATTTTTAAAAAAATATTCCGACGCATAGAAAAATGAAAAAATTATATACTAAACGGACTCCAAAAATCCCAAAATAAATTTTCCCCATCCTCTAAAAATATGCCGGACAAGGTGAACATTTATTTGGGCCTCTAATGCAATTTTGAAAAACGAGTATTTCTCCTAATTCAAATAAAATTGCAATAAAATCCAAATAAAATTTATTTACTTGATTTTAATATTTTCCTCCGATATTTCATTTATTTTGGAGAAGTCATATTATCTCCTCTCATATAATTTTAATTTGAAATATGTTCGGAGAGAAAAATAATTAAAACCAAAATGATCCTTGTTTCGATATTTGAGAAAAGTTCAAATATGAGAACTAGGAAAATCCTCAACTCTCCCCGAGGGTCCTTGAGTTGCTTAGGATTTTGAGGATCACAAAACGAAATGCAATGAAGTATGATATGCATGAATGACCTATGTATAACATTCCAAATTGAAAATTTGGGATGTTACAAACCTACCCCCCTTAAGATGAATCTCGCCCTCGAGATTCGGGTTGGCTAGAGAATAGGTGTGGGTGGTCTTTGAGTAGATCATCCTCTCATTCCCAAGTGGCTTCGTCCTCAGTATGGTGGCTCCACTGAACTTTGCAAAACTTGATAACCTTGCTGTGGGTAACTCGACTGGCAAATTCGAGAATCCTGACTGGTTTCTCCTCATATGTCAAATCACTGTCTAACTGAATTGCTTCCAGTGGCACTGTATCTGTTAGAGGAATATCGGTCATCTCAGCATGGCATTTCTTCAGCTGGGAAACGTGAAACACATCATGTACTCCTGATAGTCCTTCTGGTAATTCCAACTTGTAGGCAACCTCTCCCATGCTTAACTCCAAATCTCAGGGCTAACTTTCCCTTGACTCCAAAACGCTTAACTCCTCGCAGAGGTGACACCCACATATATGCTCTATCTCCGATTTCATAGACTACCTCCTTGCGTTTCGAGTCTACACAACTCTTCTGTCTAGACTGAGCTACCTTCAGTCTATCTTGAATCAGCTTAACCTTCTCTTCGGACTCCTTAATAAAATCCGGTCCAAACAACTGGCGGTCTCCAACTCCATCCCACATCAACGGTGTTTGGCATCTTCTTCCGTACAGGGCTTCAAACGGTGCCATCTTCAAACTGGCCTGGTAGCTGTTGTTGTACGAGAACTCCGCATAGGGTAAATTATCATCCCAAGTAGACCCGTAGTCCAGCACACAAGCTCTCAACGTGTCCTCCAAAATCGGATTGACTCTCTCAGTCTGTCTATCTGTCTGCGGGTGAAAAGTTGTACTGAACTCCAGCCTGGTTCCCAAAGTCTGGTGCAGTTGGTGCCGAAACTTTGAAGTAAACTGTGTTCCTCTATCTGATATGATGGTCCTCGGAACTCCGTGCAGACATACGATCCTGGTCATGTATATCTTGGCCAACTTCGCACTTGTATACGTGGTTTTCACTGGGATACGGTGAGCTCCTTTGGTCAAGCGGTCCACTACTACCCAGATAGAATCATATCCTGATCGGGTCCTGGGTATTCCGGTGATAGAATCCATGCCAAGCTTATCCCACTTCCATTCGGGTATCGGCATAGGCTGCAATAGTCCTGCTGGCTTCTGATGTTCTGCCTTCACTCTATGACACACATCACATATGGCTACATACTCGGCAATATCCTTCTTCATTCCGGTCCACCAGAAACGCTCCTTCAAATCCAAATATATGTTGGTGCTTTTGGGGTGTATCGAGTATGGTGAGTCATGAGCTTCCTGTAATATAACTTCCTAATCTCTGCATTATTGGGCACATATATACGGTCCTAAAACCACAAGGTGTCGTGCTCATCCTCACGAAAACCTTTGGCTTTGCCTTCACTCATCTTCTCCTTTATCTCGACAATTTCTTTGTCATCCTTCTGGACTTCTCGAATCTTCCCCAACAATGTCGACTGAACTTCCATGGTTGTAACAAAACCTCTAGGAACAATCTCTAAATGTAGCTCCCTGAAATCTTCTGCTAACTCCCTTGGCAATCCTCCTGTTACTAGGGTATTGGCATAACTCTTTCGGCTCAAAGCGTCTGCTACGACATTGGCCTTGCCTGGATGATAGTGCAAGTTCATATCATAATCCTTTATAAGCTCCAACCATCTCCTTTGCCTGAGGTTCAACTCCTTCTGTGTGAAAATGTACTTCAAACTCTTATGATCCGTGTACACATCAGAATGGTTCCCAATAAGAAAATGTCTCCAGGTCTTGAGTACATGCACTACCGCTACCAACTCCAAGTCACGTGTGGCCTAATTTAACTCACGCGGTCGAAGTTGTCGTGAGGCGTATGAAACAAATCTTCCGTCTTGCATAAGTACTCCTCCAAGTCCTAAGCGACACGCGTCGCAATACACTTGGAAATCCTTGCGTATATCCGGTAGAATCAGCACTGGAGTCGTAGTCAAACATTTCTTCAACTCCTTGAAACTTGCTTCACATTCTTCAGTCCAATGGAACTTAGTGTCCTTCTTCAACAACGTCGTAATAGGCTTCGCAATCTTAGAGAAATTTTCAATGAATCTCCGATAGTATCCCGCGAGTCTAAGAAAACTGCGGATCTCTCCAACTGAGGTGGGTGCCAACCACTCAGTGACTGATTTAACCTTGGTAGGGTCCATTGCTATACCTTCTCCTGATATAACATGTCCAAGAAATCTAAATTCCTTCAACCAAAACTCACATTTGCTAATCTTGGCATATAACTGATGTTCCCTGAGCTTCTCAAGAACCATACGCAAATGTTCCTTGTGTTCCTCTTCATCCTTTGAATATACCAAGATATCATCAATGAACACCACAACAAACTTATCCAAGAACTCCATGAACACCTTATTCATCATACTCATGAAATAGGCAGGGGCGTTAGTCAATCCAAATGACATAACCGTATACTCATATAGCCCATACCTTGTGGTGAAAGTTGTCTTAGGTATATCTTTTTCTCGAATCTTCAGCTGGTGATATCCTGATCGCAGATCGATCTTCAAAAACACTTTAGCTCCTTGCAGCTGGTCAAACAGATCATTGATCATCGGCAGTGGGTACTTGTTCTTGATTGTCACTTCATTCAATGACCGATAATTATCAACAACCATTCTCAGAGACTTATCCTTCTTCTCAACCAATAGCACTAGGGCTCCCCATGGTGATGAACTTCGTCGAATGTAACATCTCTCCAATAAATCCTTAATCTGTTTCTTGATCTCCTCCAGATCATTCGCGGGCATCCGGTATGGTCTCTTTGATATAGTCCCGGTGCCTGGCAACAACTCTATCAAAAACTCTATGTCTCGATCTAGCGGCATGCCTGGTAACTCCTTTGGAAATACATCTGGGTAATCCTTCACAACAGGCACTTCTATAGGATCGAAAGTATGTCTAGAGGGGGGGTGATTAGACTACTTGACCAAATAAAAACTTAACCTTTTCCCAATTTTAGTTCTTGGCAGATTTTAGCTATTGTAGGACAAGTCAAGCAATCATCACACAATTCAAGCAAGCATGCAAAGAGTATATTGGCAGCGGAAAGTAAAGCATGCAACTTGCAAGAATGTAAAGGGAAGGGTTTGGAGAATTCAAACGCAATTGGAGACACGGATATTTTTCCCGTGGTTCGGATAGGTGGTGCTATCCTACATCCACGTTGATGGAGACTTCAACCCACGAAGGGTAACGGTTGCGCGAGTCCACGGAGGGCTCCACCCACGAAGGGTAATGGTTGCGCGAGTCCACGGAGGGCTCCACCCACGAAGGGTCCACGAAGAAGCAACCACCCACAAAGGGTCCACGAAGAAGCAACCTTGTCTATCCCACCATGGCCATCGCCCACGAAGGACTTGCCTCACTAGCGGTAGATCTTCACGAAGTAGGCAATCTCCTCGCCCTTACAAACTCCTTGGTTCAACTCCACAAACTTGTCGGAGGCTCCCAAGTAACACCTAGCCAATCTAGGACACACCACTCTCCAAGAAGTAACAAATGGTGTGTTGATGATGAACTCCTTGCTCTTGTGCTTCAAATGATAGTCTCCCCAACACTCAACTCTCTCTCATAGGATTTGGATTTTGTGGAAAGAAGATTTGAGTGGAAAGCAACTTGGGGAGGCTAGAGATCAAGATTCATATGGTAGAATGGAATATCTTGGTCTCAACACATGAGTAGGTGGTTCTCTCTCAGAACATATGAGTTGGAATTGTGTATGTGTTCTGATGGCTCTGTCCCCGAATGAAGAGGAGGTGGAGGGGTATATATAGCCTCCACATAAAATCCAACCGTTACACACAGTTTTCCAATCTCGGTGGGACCGAATCAACAAACTCGGTCAGACCGAAAAGGTAAACCTAGTGACCGTTAGAGATTTTCGGTGGGACTGACATGCAACTCGGTAGGACCGATATGGTTAGGGTTTGGGCATAACGTAATCTCGGTGAGACCGATTACACAAACTCGGTGAGACCGAGTTTGGTAATAAGCTAACCAGAGAGTTGGTCAGGTAAACTCGGTGGGACCGATTTGCTCTTTCGGTGAGACCGAAAAGTTACAAAAAGGAAACACTGAATTTACATTGCAATCTCGGTGGGACCGATCCGCTCTTTCGGTGAGACCGAAAAGTTACGAAAGGGAAACAGAGAGTTTGCAATCTCATCTCGGTGAGACCGAGATCCCTATCGGTAGAACCGAATTGCTAGGGTTTGGCGGTGGCTTATGACAAGTGAAACTCGGTGGCGCCGGATAGAAAGAATCGGTAGGGCCGAGTTTGGCTTAGGGTTTAGGTCATATGTGGATATGGGAAAGTAGTTGAGGGTTTTGGAGCATATCACTAAGCACATGAAGAAAGAGGCTCATTAAGCAACACCTCATCCCTCCTTGATAGTATTGGCTTTTCCTAAAGACTCAATGTGATCTTGGATCACTAAAATATAAAATTAAGAGTCTTGAGCTTTTGAGCTTGAGCCAATCCTTTGTCCTTAGCATTTTGAGGGTTCCACTTTCACATCCATGCCATGCCAATCATTGAGCTTTCCTGAAATAGTCATCTTGGAATAGCATTAGCTCAATGAGCTATATGTTGTTATGAATTACCAAAACCACCTAGGGATAGTTGCACTTTCAATCTCCCCCTTTTTGGTAATTGATGACAACATATAGATCAAAGCTTCGACAAATGATAATAAGCATGAAATATATCGTCGCTTTGAGAAGTATGTGACAAGTAAGAGCTCCCCCTAAATTTGTGCATATTTAAAATTTGCTTTGGACTGCAAATGCACAAAGAGTTAGAGTCATGGGTTACTCTTCCATGTCACATACATCTTGGTGGAGCGCTTAAAATGATAAGAATGAAATACATGCACTCATCACCAAGAATAGTGAATGATAACATAAGATAGATAAGATGATAATGTTAAGCAAACATTAAGTGTAGCTTATGATCAAACACATGATCATTAATGTCTCACGAGCAATGACATAGTATCTCACACAAAAGCAAACAAAGTTCGAAAAACCACCAAATAAAACAAGAGAGAATAAAAGCAACACTCTCTCTCGAAGCCTATGATCTATACATTTTCTCCCCCTTTGGCAACAAGTTACCAAAAAGTTCCTAGAAAATGCATAGTGCTAAGTCGACACTCAGGCTTGATCTTCAGTTGGTGGTGGAGTCCGGAGCACTCCAAGGACAAAGCCTTCTGTAGACGTGGTCGGAGTCGAGGCTGAAGTGGACGCTGGAGCTGGTGGAACTGAGGTTGTAGCTGGTGCAGACGTGGTGGCTCTGGGGTCAGCAACTGGCACTGCAGACGACCTCGGACCTCGTGGCACTCTGGCAAATGCATCAGTTGTAGTCTTGCCTCTCCTCTCCTGCATGTCATCCTGAAGTTGTTCCACTGCAGACTGAATCTCTGTCACTTTGACATCCAAGTCATAGAACTTTTGTTCCATGATCCTCTCTAAGCTCTGCTGATTCTGAGTGAGGGTGGCCAGTCCTTGCTCAATCCTCAGTGTGGATGCAATCAAGTAACCAAGCTGCTCTTGTTTGGTTTTCAAGAAATACTCAGATGCCTCCTCTTGAGTTGGCATCTTGGCAGCTTTCTCCTTCCTTGCCTTCTCCTTCTTTGCTTGTGCTTGTGCAGATGATGGTTCATTCTCATTCATGACAACTTGATTATCTTCAAAATCTGGACGGATGGGCAGATGTTCCTTGTCCAATAAGTATATGCCCATGCCCATCTTAGAGTTGATGAGCTCCTGAATCTGTGGGGCATATCCACAGCTCCTCTTCTGGTCTGCTGTTGTCCTCTTGATTGTTTCAATCATAAGGCTCATGACTTTGAATTTCTATGGCACGTCAAAGATATGAAGCAAGTTGATCGCGTGGCCCCTGATCATCTTGTGATCTCCAGACTTGGGCAATAGGGTGTGCCTAAGAATCCAGTTGATGGTTGGCAGCCCTGACAGAAGATAGTGTACTGAGCCAAACTTGAACGTATCAAGTGCTTCATTTGGAATCTCCTTGTACATGTTTGACATTGAGTTGTGGTCCATCTTCTTCTTGGCATATACATCCAAGTCATCTTCCTGCTCTTCTGGGGCATTGATCAGCTCAGCCCATTCAGCAACTGTAGACTGGTACCTCGTACCCTCTGACATCCATACAATCCTGCCATCTGGATAGAAGTGTGCCGTGGAGTAGAATTGCATAATAAGTTCCTTGTTCCACTTTGTGAGCTTCTGCCCAACAAAGTCTGCTACTCCATAAGCATTGAAGCTGTCTTGCACTCCAGGATAGTACTCTTCGTTGTCCTTGATGTATTGCCAATCAACCCATCTCATATCACAGACAATTGGCTTCTTGTCTAGCAGCACTGTCTCATAAAAGTCTTGCTGCTCCTTGGTGTGAAACCTGTAGTCAACTGCAGTCCTTCTCCTTGAAGCATACGGGTCTGCTTCTCTCCACTTCCGGAGCCCTGAATCTCTCCTGAGTTTCATATCCTCAGCCACAGGATGAGCATCGTTGTGGTCTGGGATCTTGGGCTTGAGCTTTCTAAGAACATTCTCTTCTTCTGCAGCTTCAGGCACTGGGGCCTTGTTCTTCTCAGTAGCTGGGATGCTTCTTGTGTTCCTCTTTGGCTTTGGCTTTGGAGCTGGCTTGGCCTTGGAAGCAGCTGCCCCTGTTCTTATGGCATCACCCATCAGCTTGGGTGCCTTAGGTGCTGGTGCAGCTACCTCTTCTTCCTCCTCATCTTCCATGATGGAAGCCTTGCCAAGCACTCTGGCTACAGTTTTCTTCACCCTTTCTTTCCTCTTCTTGCCTTCAGCAACAACTGGCTCAATGGGAGTGGGCTTCTCAGTTGAAGCTCTGGCCTTTGACATAGGCTGCCTGCCTGCTGGCCTTTTGATCTTCATCCCTGGTTTTATGCCCTGTGCTGGCTCAACTCTCTTGGAAGTTGCTTCCTCTTCTGCCACATAATCCTCATCTTCTGAGTCTGAGGTTCTCTTCTTTCTCTGTCTTGTGGCAGCTTTAGGCAGATTGCTAGGGGTGCTCCTGCTGCCATCATCTAAGGAACTTGAGGGACTAGTGCCCTCACTCATCTGCACTTGCTGCTCTGACAAGTTTTGGCTATCACTTTGGTCTGATATGATGCAAACTCTGACTGCTGACCCTGTGAATAGGTTATAGATGAGATAGAGTGGATGAGCATCACAAAATGCAGAGATTTTTGCAAAAGAATAATTCAAAAACTTAGTTTTAGTTTCCCACTGAAAGCATCTCGGATCTACCGATTTCTAAACTCGGTGATACCGAAGCAGTTTTGGCACCTAAACTAGTGAACTCGGTCAGACCGAGTCACAGTTCGGTGGCACCGAGACTGCTAGGGTTTCACAGAGTTCCAAAATCGGTCACACCGATAAGTAATTCTCGGTCAGACCGAGTCTCACTTGTGCAATGGCATAAGCCAAATCGGTGGGACCGAGTTGTTCAACTCGGTGGGTCCGAGATGGTTTCGGCGGAAACCTAACCCTAAAATTTTCGAATTAAACCTAATCTACGAGTTCATTGACTGGATAGAAGTTTAACAAACGTGGCAAGAATCATGATGATCACAATGTGCTAAGAATCGGATTGGGGAATAGCACAAAGATCGAGTCCATACCCTAGTTCGGCGAAGACTCGCTACGGCAGCAACGGCGGGGTTGAATTTCCGTTGACGGCGATGGAGACCAGCGACTGGAGGCGGCTGGCGACGAGGAGACGATCCGGAGACCAAGTTGGCAGAGCAGGCTATCGCGCGGGCGAAGGGGTTCGGAGAAATTTCCAAATTTTTGCCCGTGACTGTATATAGCCCGACCCTGTCGGTGTGACCGAGTGGAACAACTCGGTGGCACCGAGATGCAAAACTGTATACAGTTGTTGCAACTCAGTGTGACCGAATGGTTCAAATCGGTTGCACCGAGATCGAAAACCTAGATCAACTTATTGATCTCGGTAGGACCGAAAGTAGGGTATCGGTCAGACCGAGAATCATAAAGAGGTTTTGGAAGTTTAAGTCTATGACGAATCGGGGACTCCGAGCGCTCCTCACACAGAGTGGTTCGAATCTGACTTGATCAAATTTTGTGATGTAGCATGAATAGAGTTTGAGACGAGAAAAGCATAGATAGCTAGAGGAGGTTCTTAGGCATTCTTGTCCATCCACTTGGCAAAAGGAAATAAAACCAAACAATCAAAACAACAAGTGGATGTCCTCGAATGAGTAAAATATGCAACCAGCATGCTCACACAATAAGATGGCAAATGAAATATGTGACAAGGCATGCACAACCAATTCTAGCATCTATCAAGCAATTTGCGATGACAAGGTCATCTATATATGAGTATATTGACTTAGGAGTCAAGTGAGAACACTTGATCATAGGTCATACTCATCGTTTAAGCTCAAGTGGGGTTACCACTTTTACATAAAGCATTGTTGTGTTCACATCTTTAGAGTTGCTTTAGCTCAAGTCTTAGAGTAAAGCTCCCCCTAGATGTGGTATCCCCCCTTAGAGGGATGAACTAACCTTGGGTTTTGTCGATGATGACTTCATGTAGATGTTGAAGATGTGGATGCTCAATGTTGATGTAGATCACTTGGAGCTATCCATTTGAGTGAATTGCACTTTCAATACCTACATGGGTTAGTCCCACAAGGAACAAACAAGGATATCCATAGACATAGAGTGATGCACACACAAGATGATGTCCATGAAAACTTTTAGGTTACCTTGTCCCTTGTCTTACCAACAAGAGGGTTTGTGACTCCTTGAACTAGTGCAAGATGTGGAAGTTGATTGCACTTGTTCTTGACAAAATGATAAGAGTGAAGTATGTTGGCGGAGTCACCCTCAAGAACTCTCTAGTTCTTCTTCTTTTGGATCCACACCATCTTGATGGGAATCATTTGAGTTGTAGTCGTACTTTATGAAGTGGAACTTGAAATAGTCTTGGGAATCCACTTGACTAAGGTCTTAGGAGCTTCTTCAAATGCATCAATTTCCTCTTGAAGCTTGTCCTTGCCTTTTTGCTTGTAGTCTTGTGGTGGAAGATCATCTTGAGCTTGTGTCCCCTTGAAAGAAGTATCATACTTCTCTTGTTGAGGAACAAACTTTGTCTTGGGGTATTGATCTTTTTCCCACTCAACTCCATTGGCATTGAACTTTCGTTCAAAACCAACACCTTGATTCTTCCGGTGCATTCCTTGCTTGCGCACAATTTCCTCGAATTGCTTACTCCCGGCAAGGCTTTTGTACACTCCTTTCTCTATAATTCCCTTCAATAAGCTATTTTCTTGCTCAAGTGTAACTTGGCTAAGAGAATCATTAGTGGAATCAAGAGAACTACTAAAAGCAACAATATTGGATTTAGCATGATCATTGTTACTGCTAGAGGAAGAATCTTTCTTGTTCTTGACTTGAGGCATGTAAGTGGATAAGAGTAAACGCTTGGCAATGTAAGAAGAACTTTTCTTGCGGAGATCATCATTGATTGCTTTTAAGAACTCATGCTCTTGCTCAAGATTGAGCTTTTCAAAGCGTAATTTCTCATGAGCTCTTAAAAGTTCTCGATGATCTTCGAATATAGTTTCATGAGCTAACTTAAGAGTGTTTAGTTCTTTAGTTAGAGCCTCAATCTTCTCCTTATCATTGTCATTCATTTTATCTTGATTAGCATGATTAATTGACGTTTCATCATAGTATTCATCACTAGAGTTGTCAACAAGCAAATCATCACCTAACAAGTCATCTTCATCACTATTGAAATCAACATACTCAGGGTGTGTTACCTTAGGACCTTTGGCCATGAAGCATCTTCCAATTCCTTCATTTGGTGAGTCAAATATGTCGTAGGAGTTGGTTGACACAAGTGCTAGACCGGCAACACCTTCATCTTGAGTATCTTCAGAGTCGGAGTGATAACTTCTCTCGGAGTGGCTGTCGGAGTTAGAGCCGGATACCCATTCACCAACATGAGCTTGATGTCTTGTTTTCTGTAGCTCCTTGATGATTTTTCCTTCCTTTCCGAATCCTTGCTTCTCCGTGAGTATCTTCGTTCATAACGATCATCTCTACTCCTTCTCTCTCTTGGTGGTGATTCTTTGCTTCTTCTTTTTGGAGAATCTTCTCTTCTCTTGTAGGGAGCCGTACACTCATTGGAACAGTGTCCGCGTCTTCCACAACTGTAGCAGTTTCGCTCTCGACTAGAAGATCTTTTGTCATTGTAGGACCTTGACTTGAAGCTTCTATCTTTGCTTCTACTCTTGTAGAACTTGTTGAAGTTCTTCACCATTAAGCTCATTCTTCACTGAAGTTTTGTTTCTCACTTGATGATGTAGGGGATTCACATGAGGCTTTGTAGGCACCACTTGATTTGTTGTGAAGTTCCTCTTTATCCTTAAGTGACATCTCATGAGCAACAATTCTTCCAATCACCTCGGTTGGCTTGAGATCTTTGTAATTGGGCATCATTTGGATCAATGTGCACACGGTATCATATTTTCCATCCAAGGCTCTTAGAATCTTCTTGATGATGAATCTATCGGTCATCTCTTCACTTCCTAAGCCGGCAATCCCATTTGTGATGAGAGCAAGCCTAGAGTACATTTCAGCGACACCTTCACCATCCTTCATTTTGAACTTGTCAAGTTGACTTTGAAGCACATCCAACTTGGATTCCTTGACGGAGTCGGTACCTTCGTGTATATCAATCAAAGTGTCCCAAATTTCCTTTGCATTCTCAAGACGGCTGATTTTGTTGAATTCTTCGGGGCACAATCCGTTGAAGAGAATATCACAAGCTTGAGCATTGTATTGCAACATCTTCAACTCATCCGCGGTAGCTTCACGGTTTGGTTCTTTCCCATCAAAGAAGTCACCTTGCAAACCAACACACACAATAGCCCAAACGGCGGGGTTATGTCCAAGAATATGCATTTTCATTTTATGCTTCCAACAAGCAAAATTAGTACCATCAAAGTAAGGACCTCTACGGTGATAATTTCCCTCGCTAGACGCCATACTCTCCTAGGTTGTGAAACCAAGGCTATGACCACCAAAAGCTATGGAGATCAAAGCAAATGGAGACCAAAGCTCTGATACCACTTGTAGGATCGAAAGTATGTCTAGAGGGGGGGTGATTAGACTACTTGACCAAATAAAAACTTAACCTTTTCCCAATTTTAGTTCTTGGCAGATTTTAGCTATTGTAGGACAAGTCAAGCAATCATCACACAATTCAAGCAAGCATGCAAAGAGTATATTGGCAGCGGAAAGTAAAGCATGCAACTTGCAAGAATGTAAAGGGAAGGGTTTGGAGAATTCAAACGCAATTGGAGACACGGATGTTTTTCCCGTGGTTCGGATAGGTGGTGCTAGCCTACATCCACATTGATGGAGACTTCAACCCACGAAGGGTAACGGTTGCGCGAGTCCACGGAGGGCTCCACCCACGAAGGGTAATGGTTGCGCGAGTCCACGGAGGGCTCCACCCACGAAGGGTCCATGAAGAAGCAACCACCCACAAAGGGTCCACGAAGAAGCAACCTTGTCTATCCCACCATGGCCATCGCCCACGAAAGACTTGCCTCACTAGCGGTAGATCTTCACGAAGTAGGCGATCTCCTCGCCCTTACAAACTCCTTGGTTCAACTCCACAAACTTGTCGGAGGCTCCCAAGTAACACCTAGCCAATCTAGGACACACCACTCTCCAAGAAGTAACAAATGGTGTGTTGATGATGAACTCCTTGCTCTTGTGCTTCAAATGATAGTCTCCCCAACACTCAACTCTCTCTCATAGGATTTGGATTTTGTGGAAAGAAGATTTGAGTGGAAAGCAACTTGGGAAGGCTAGAGATCAAGATTCATATGTTAGGAATGGAATATCTTGGTCTCAACACATGAGTAGGTGGTTCTCTCTCAGAACATATGAGTTGGAATTGTGTATGTGTTCTGATGGCTCTGTCCACGAATGAAGAGGAGGTGGAGGGGTATATATAGCCTCCACATAAAATCCAACCGTTACACACAGTTTTCCAATCTCGGTGGGACCGAATCAACAAACTCGGTCGGACCGAAAAGGTAAACCTAGTGACCGTTAGAGATTTTCGGTGGGACTGACATGCAACTCGGTAGGACCGATATGGTTAGGGTTTGGGCATAACGTAATCTCGGTGAGACCGATTACACAAACTCGGTGAGACCGAGTTTGGTAATAAGCTAACCAGAGAGTTGGTCAGGTAAACTCGGTGGGACCGATTTGCTCTTTCGGTGAGACCGAAAAGTTACAAAAAGGAAACACTGAATTTACATTGCAATCTCGGTGGGACCAATCCGCTCTTTCGGTGAGACCGAAAAGTTACGGAAGGGAAACAGAGAGTTTGCAATCCCATCTCGGTGAGACCGAGATCCCTATCAGTAGAACCGAATTGCTAGGGTTTGGCAGTGGCTTATGACAAGTGAAACTCGGTGGCGCCGGATAGAAAGAATCGGTAGGGCCGAGTTTGGCTTAGGGTTTAGGTCATATGTGGATATGGGAAAGTAGTTGAGGGTTTTGGAGCATATCACTAAGCACATGAAGCAAGAGGCTCATTAAGCAACACCTCATCCCTCCTTGATAGTATTGGCTTTTCCTAAAGACTCAATGTGATCTTGGATCACTAAAATATAAAATTAAGAGTCTTGAGCTTTTGAGCTTGAGCCAATCCTTTGTCCTTAGCATTTTGACGGTTCCACTTTCACATCCATGCCATGCCAATCATTGAGCTTTCCTGAAATAGTCATCTTGGAATAGCATTAGCTCAATGAGCTATATGTTGTTATGAATTACCAAAACCACCTAGGGATAGTTGCACTTTCAACTTCCTCCTGAACAACTCCCATGAGAGAATTTACTTGGGTTCTCCTTGGCACATGCATGGATACATACTTGATCCTTTTCCCCTCTGGGTGGTAAGTAGAATTGACTTATAGGCGCAATCGATGTTTCCTCCATACATCGACAACCAATCCATTCCTAGTATCACATCCAATCCTTGCAACTCCAGAATTATCAAGTCAGAGGGGAAAACATGACTACCTATGGTTAATGGCATCTGAAAACATCCACTACTTTCCATATACTTGGCTCCGGGTGAGGTTACTAGCATAGGTGTCTTAATAACTTTAGTGGGCAACTTATACTTATCCACAAATCTCCTTGATATGCATGAATGCGATGCACTAGTATCCAAAAGAACGATTGCGGTAAACGACTTAACTAAAAACTTACCGATAACTGCATCTGGTTGCTCTTCAACCTCCTCCGCGTTCATGTGGTTCACTTGTCCTTTGTTAAATGGATTGGGCTTCTTCCCAGAGCTCCCATTACCATTTTCGTTCTTCGCTTCAGGGCACTCAGTGGCATAGTGTCCAGTCTTCCCGCACTTGAAACGAGTAACGTGGCTTAGGTCCCTCTTGACGGGTGTGGCTGGATTTGAGCGGTTCTGATTGCTGCTTGCTCCATTCCCATTCCCATTCTTTGGGCCATTATGATTATGAGAACTTCCTCCATTGTGAGTGTGGCCTCCATGGTTATGGGTAAGCCCTCCCGAGTTCGGGGTAAAGCAAGGCTTCTGCTGAGCTTGTGAATTGTACTTCCCTTGTCCATATTTCCTCTTGCGGCTCTCTATCTGCTGTTGCTTCCCTTCGATCATGAGACCTTTATCTACCAACTCCTGGTAGTTGTTAAATGTTGCCACCATTAACTGCATACTCATCTCATCATTTAGCCCTTCCATAAACTTCTCCTGCTTCGCGGCATCTATGGCCACATCATCTGGAGCATAGCAGGATAACTTACTAAACTCCTCCACGTACTGCCCCACAGTACAGTTCCCTTGGCATAAGTTGCGAAACTCATGCTTCTTCATGCTCATAGCTCCCGTGGATACGTGGGCTATGAGGAATGCTTGCTGAAACTGCTCCCAAGTGACATTGGCTATAGGAAAAGTGGTTGTGTAACTCTCCCACCATGCGGCTGCGGGTCCATCCAATTGGTGTATGGCAAAACGCACCTTCTCAGCATATGTGCAACCGGCAGTGGTTAACTCCCTTCCAATCCTACGTAGCCAATCATCAACAACTATTGGCTCGGTGGTACTGGAAACACCGGCGGTTGCAACCTCAGAAAGTGGGCTAAGTTTTCAACTGGTGGTGGTGGCGGAGGGTTGTTGTTGTTGTTGCCTTGGTTCTGAACTAGCAACTACATCAGTGTATTCTGCTGCTGGATCAACTGAGTGAGCTCCGGTGGGAAAGCAAAACCGGGGTCATGTCTCGGAGGCATCTGATGGGTTTAGAGGGAAGAGATTAGAATAGAATGAGGTCTAATGAGAAAGCACTACCCATATGCACATGAGACAAACACAATCATATCATATCACTCAATCAATCAAGCAAGGGAATACAATGGTCTAACTATCATTACAGTGCTCAGACTACTAATATTTACATGGGGGAATACTACTAATAGTATGGTGGTCTACTAGAAATTTTGATCGGTGGAAGACTCCATAATATCCGCTCCAGCTTCGTCTTCATAGTCATCATCACTACTATCAGGGTCGGAGTCGGTGTCGTCGATGATGATGTAGTCTTCAAAATGAATCTCCTTAGGTTCGTCGTCTTCTCCTCCTGGCGCGGGGTCTCCCATGAAAACTCCTAGCTTCCTTGTCATGTCGTCATTCCTCTCCACAAGTATCATCATTTCCTCCTCATATCCATCGCGTGTAGACTTAAGCTCTTCTTCTAGATCTGTGATCCTGATCATCGCCTTCTTCAAATCTATCATGCTTGCACACATCTGGTTCTCCTGGCGACGAATGTGATGGTTTAATTCCTGGATGAATGTTGCAATGGATATGTCCTTCTTGGTGCTGATCATCTCCCATTGCTCATCTCGGCGCCCACATATCTGGTAGATAGTGTCCTTAAGCTCCTTGTGGTAAACTTCACTGATGTGTCCTATAGCAATGTGGGCTGCCATACTCTTGCCTAGACTCTAGGTGTGTGCATCAGAGGAAAACTCTATGGGTTTAGTGACTGGCGTGAACGTCCTTCCTGGAACTTGAACTTGAATCATCCAGCGCTCCTCTTCTGGTAAGGTGGATGTATAGGTCCCGGTGAAGCTTGGTATTCCAATGTTCAGGTATCTAGTGACTTCCTTCAAGTGTCGTCCAATAGGTGTGTCTTCATCCGGTTGTGCAAACTTGTTCCTCGTGTCCACCATCCTAAAGAGTAGAAAATGGAGAGGAGTCAGAAATGAGTAGAGAAGAGTGACATATGGCTTTTCTTAGTGGTCATGTCCTACATGCAGCGTGTGCTCTGATACCATCTTGTAGCGACCCGACCTCAAACGGTCAAGTCTCTGTGCTTCAGTGTCATCCCTGGATCGGTAATGCTGACACACACAGTACTCAAAGGATTTATAACACAGTCGCAATCACACACTTATTACATCGAATGTCTCAAGAGAGAACTTATTACAATAAATATGGCTTAAGGCCATCTAATACGATAACAACGGAAGGCTTGGAAGATAAAGTGAGTCCATCAACTCCAATGACATAGTTGAGTGCATGACAAACGACCTATCGCACCTTACTCCTCGTCTGAAAAGTCTGGAACGTGATATGTTGCAGCCCGAAAACGGGTCAGCACATGGAATATGCTGGCAATATAACACAGTGGAGCAATGAACATATAAAAACTATCACTACATGCATATATGGCTGGTGGAGGCTCTAAAGTTATATTATTTTGCAAAAAGCTAATTTTTCCCTACAACAAAGGAATACATTTTATTTAACTATCATGGTAGTTCAACAACATTGAGAAGGTTCCTCCAACTCAATCCCAATTAAAAGTAATTATCAACCTAACAAAATGTATTTAGAGTGATGAGACCCATATGATAATCCAAGAACCAGATACTCAAGATGTCCATAACCGGGGACACGGCTAACCAATTAGTTTGTACACTCTACAAAGGTTTGCGCACTTTTCCCCACAAGACTCGATCTCCTTCGTTGTATTTCTCGCACTGCATGGTGTTTGAGAAACGGATGACCGAGACACAGTCTTTCCGAAGAGGTCCCCTTAACCGATAGATAGGCCGGTACACCTACAATCCCCTACATCAGCTAGCCCATCATGGAAAGGTTTCCCACAACTTACTCAACTATGCTACAGCCCATAATAGCTTGTGGCTGCACACAGAAGTTTCTATCATGAAATAATCTTATGATCCCTTTGAGCCTGGGTGGCGGACCATAGGATGATCACACGGATACTCCGGGATATCCTAGGACAACACTGGATTCTCCAGGTCCCCACAAGCAATCCACCCAGAGGTGTATTAAAGATGCCACCTTAAGTTGAACCATTAATTAACAATCTCACATCTGTCATGGATACACTCAAACCCAATCCACGTCTATGAGCATAGCATGACAATATAAGCATAGCGTAGAAGTAACTCCCAGGGTTTGATAATAAAACAGGTAATAGGTTATACCTCATCATCTACTTCCCAGACCCACATGTTAAGAGATCCTACTCATGCAATGTGTGAGGGTTGAAACTAATGCATAAAAACTAGGTGATAAAGGGGTATGATCAAAGTGTTACTTGCCTTGCTGACGATCTGCAAATCCTAAAGACTCGTAGTAGCATGCTTCGCACTCCGGGTGTTCTATCGCAAAAAAACAATAACATACATAAGCAATCAAGAAAAGATGCACGGGTAAATCTCAAATAAGAAGATCTAACCAGAAAGTTCAACTGAAGAACTCCGGTTTGCAAAAAGAATCAAAACAAACGGAGCAACGAAACTCAAACTGCGAAAGAAACGAGATCCGATTACTAATCTGGACTAAAGTCAAATTTTACAGTACCAAAATCTTGTTCAAGTTGGTTAAACAGGAATAGGACTTCGAGACAAAGATCCAGGCGCTTGAATCACCAGATTCCGACAAACGAGCGAAAAGATAAACTAAAACGAAAATCAGGGCAGAAATCGCGATCGAAAATAATTGCGGAAAACCCTGGAAAAAGAAAACTGATGAACATGCTAACGAATGAACTTTCGCTGTCTGTGACTAATGGATGAACGGCGTTCGTTAAAACAAATGTACTAACGAACATCCGCAAAATAAATAAACCGGGAAAAACCGAAATAAAACTGATTCTAAAAAAAGAGATCTAGGTTTAGGAAAACCAATCAGTTTTTAAAAAAACAGAGGCTACCTCGTAGAACGGGAAGGCGGCGACGGCGTACTCCGGTGGTGGTGGCGGCGGCGCGGCGCGAGGCGGCAGGGCTGGCGGCTCGGGCGGTAGGGGTTTTAGGCGGATCGGGCGTGGGGCTGGCGGCTCGGGCCTTCGGCCTTTTAAGAGGGCCGGACAGGTCAGTGTCCCAGGCGGACACGGCCCGGTAAGGCGGTTCGTTTTTTCTTTAAATATTCCGACGCGCAGAAAAATGAAGAAAAGACATACTAAACCGACTCCAAAAATCCCAAAATAAATTTTCCCCATCCTCTAAAAATATGCCGGACAATGTGAACATTTATTTGGGCCTCTAATGCAACTCTGGAAAACGAGTATTTTTTCTAATTCAAATAAAATTACAGTAAAATCCAAATAAAATTTATTTATGTGATTTTAATATTTTTCTCTGATATTTCATTTATTTTGGAGAAGTCATATTATCTTCTCTCATATAATTTTAATTTGAAATATTTTTGGAGAGAAAATAATTTAAACCAAAGTGATCCTTGTTTCGATATTTGAGTTGCTTAGGATTTCGAGGATCACAAAACGAAATACAATAAAGTATGATATGCATGAATGACCTATGTATAACATTCCAAATTGAAAATTTGGGATGTTACAATGCAAAGTTATCCTCTTCATACCCACAAGGTAGTTTTATTTCTCGTTCCTAGTTGGAAGCAAACGTTCGGTGTACGTAGAGTCGTATCAGTGGCAGATAGGACTTGAGAGAATATTGATCTTACCTTTAGCTCCTTGTGGGTTTGACACTCCGTACTTATCACTTCCACCTTTCAGAATTGCTACAATGATTCCCTGCACTTGGGGATTATCAGGCCCCCTCTTTTGATGTTCCTACAATGAGAAGGGGGGAAGAGGAGAAGGAGAGAAGGAAAGGGGGCCGCCCCCCCAACCCTAACCCAATTCGGATTGGGCTTGGGGGGCGCCTCCACCTGGCCGCCGCCTCCTCTCTTCTACTAGGGCCCATGAAGGCCCATTAACCCCCCCGGGGGATTCCGGTAACCCCCCGGTACTCCGGAAAATGCCCGAACCTATCTGACACCATTCTGGTGTCCAAACATAACCTTCCAATATATCAATCTTTCTGTCTCGAATATTTCGAGGCTCCTCTTCATGTTCGTTATCTCATCCGGGACTCCGAACAAACTTCGGTTCATCAAATCACATAACTCATAATACAAATCATCATCGAACGTTAAGCGTGCGGACCCTACGGGTTCGAGAACTATGTACACATGACCGAGACACATCTCCGGTCAATAACCAATAGCGGAACCTGGATGCTCATATTGGTTCCTACATATTCTACAAAGATCTTTATCGGTCAAACCGCATAAAAACATATGTTATTCCCTTTGTCATCGGTATATTACTTGCCCGAGATCCGGTCGTCGGTATCATCATACCTAGTTGAATCTTGTCACTGGCAAGTCTCTTTACTCGTTCCGTAATGCATCATCCCATGGCTAACTCATTAGACACATTGCTTGCAAGGCTAATAGTTATGTGCATTACCGAGAGGGCCCAGAGATACCTCTCCAATACACGGAGTGACAACTCCTAATCTTGATCTATGCCAACTCAACAAACACCATCGGAGACACTTGTAGAGCATCTTTATAATCACCCAGTTACGTTGTGACATTTGATAACACACAAGGTGTTCCTCCGGTATTCGGGAGTTGCATAATCTCATAGTCTGAGGAACATGTATAAGTCATGAAGAAAGCAATAGCAGAAAAACTAAACGATCATTATGCTAAGCTAACGGATGGGTCTTGTCCATCACATCATTCTCTAATAATGTGATCCCATTCATCAAATGGCAACACATGTCTATGGCTAGGAAACTTAACCATCCTTGATTAACGAACTAGTCAAGTAGAGGCATACTAGGGACACTCTGTTTGTCTATGTATTCACACATGTACTAAGTTTCCTGTTAATACAATTCTAGCATGAATAATAAACATTTATCATGATATAAGGAGATATTAATAACAACTTTATTATTGCCTCTAGGGCATATTTCCTTCAAGATTGTGCATTGGATATTTTTCCTAGCAAACTTTCAGCAAAAGCATACTTAGATTGGAAATTGCAAACTTCTCTACTAATATCATCAAGTTGTTTTGTAATAGCATCAAGCACAACGGAGTGCTCCTTAAGTTCTTCAGTGAAATACTTATTATGCTCAAATTGTGTAGTCATATATTCCTTAGTACTTTTCTCAATTTCAAGCAAAATATTTGGGTAAGGAACATCATAATACTTCCTTTTAGGCATTATGACTATGCAAACAAGAATGCACACAAAAACAGATCCGGCAAGAAAACGGTGAACGAAAAAAAGAGGCGAATAAAATGGAAAATTTTTGTGAAGTGAGGGAGAGGAAAACGAGAGGCAAATTGCAAATAATGTAAATTGTGAGGAGATGAGATTTTTTATTAGGAACCTGGTATATGTTGAAGATCCTCCCCGACAATGGGGCCAGAAATTCCTTTTGATGTCGCTTGAAGCTACATCGGTATTTCCCCAAAGAGTAAGGGATGATGCAACATAGTGGCGGTAGGTATTTCCTCAGATATGAAACCACGGTTATTGAACCAGTAGGAGAACCAAGCAACAGAATGTAAACAGCCCCTACGCACAGATAACAAATCCTCACAAACCGACGTGTTAAAGGGGTTGTCAATCCCTTTCAGGGTACGGCGCCTCAAGATAGGCAAACGGACATGAGAGAGTTGTAAATATTGATAGATCGAATGTCAAATAAAATAAGTTACAGCAAGGTATTTTTGAAGTTTTGGTTTAATAGATCTGAAAATAAAAGGCAAATAAAATAGATCGCGAAGGCAAATAATATGAGAAAAAGACCCGGGGGCCGTAGGTTTCACTAGTGGCTTCTCTCGAGAAAAATAGCAAAACAGTGGGTGAACAAATTACTGTTGGGCAATTGATAGAACTTCAAATAATTATGATGATATCCAGGCAATGATCATTATATAGGCATCACATCCAAGATTAGTAGACCGACTCCTGCCTGCATCTACTACTATTACTCCACACATCGACCGCTATCTAGCATGCATCTAGTGTATTAAGTTCATTGTGAAACGGAGTAATGCTATAAGAACGATGACAAGATGTATACAAGATCTATCTATGTAGAGATAGACCCCATCGTTTTATCCTTAGTAGCAACGATACATACGTGTCGGTTCCCCTTCTGTCACTGGGATCAAGCACCGTAAGATTGATACGTCTCCAACGTATCTATAATTTATGAAGTATTCATGCCATGTTTACAATATTTTTATATGATTTTGGTATGATTCGATTAGAACTAACCCGGTCTGACGTTGTTTTCAGCAGAACTACCGTGGTGTTGTTTTTGTGCAGAAATAAAAGTTCTCAGAATGCGATGAAAATCAACGGAGATTTTTTTGGAAAATATGAAAAATACTAGAACGAAAATGTAACACCCCATATGTAACCTACCATATTTGTATTCCAACTCTTGCCATTTCCGGCACTAAGTTATGTTATTTCCTCGTTGTTGGGTTTTTGCCTTTGTGTGCTTTTGTCTTTGTCATGCATCTCATATCATGTCATCATGTGCATCGCATTTGCATACGTGTTCGTCTCATGCGTCCGAGCATTTTCCCAGTTGTTCGTTTTGCATTCCGGCGCTCCTATGTCCTCCGGTGTCCCTTTCTACCTCTTTTCGTGTGTGGGGGTTAAACGTTTTCGGATTGGACCGATACTTGTCATGCGGCCTTGGTTTACTACCGGTAGACCACCTATCAAGTTTCGTGCCATTTGGACTTTGTTTGATACTCCAACGGTTAACCGAGGGACCGAAAAGGCCTCGTGTGTGTTGCAGCCCAACACCCCTCCAAAGTGGCTCAAAACCCACCTACACCTCCTCCATCATCTAGATCGTTCGATCACAATCGTGTGGCCGAAAACCGCACCTCATTTGGAGTCTCCTAGCTCCCCATGCCTATATATATGTGCCTCCCCGTCCAAATCCGGTTCCAAAACCCCAAAAATCCGCTCCCCGCGCCGCCGGACACGTCCGGAGCGGACCGGACGCGTCCGCCCGCCGCCTCAGCCAACAGGACACCGACACCTGTCCCCGCCGCCGCCGAAGCCCGCAGGCCCAGCGATGGCCCTACCGCGCTGCCTCCCGAATCGCGCCTCCTCGCGCCAGGGCGCCGCGCCCCGCCGCCCGCTCCCTCCTCCACTCCGGTCAGAGCCGCCCGGCACTGCCATGCGCCATCGCCGGCACCGCCCCGCTCCGGCGACCGCCGACCTCGCCGCCGTCGACCTCCACCACCGTGCGCCACCTCCATGCCACCCCTCATCGCCCCTTGCCGCCCCGACCGGATCCGACTAGGAGAGGACCGGATCTGGCGATCCCCGACAACTCCGGCGACGTCCTGCTCTTCTCCGGCGAACAGGAGCTCCGGCGAGCTCGGATCTGACCTCGGGACGCATGCAACCCTAGATCCGGTTGACCTTTTCGCCTCTCCTCCAGATATTTTATGCCTACTTCATCATGTCATAACTCTGCAACTGTGGCTCCGTTTTGGGCGTGTAGCATATCGAAATGTTCTTCTCGATGAGTACTTCATTTCATCTCATTGCATCATGTTCATTTGAGCTCATCTTGATGCCCTAAATGCTGTTGGAAGGGTGCTAGTTTCTGTTAGTTTCAGTTTATTATCAGTAATTGGACATTTGTCACTTTTGCCATGATTGATGTGTGCCTCTTATGAACATGAGCCCTGCATGAGTTTTGAAGTATGCCATGCCATGTTTACAGGGGTGTATGCCATGTATTTTTGTGATCTCTGTGGTGACTAGCATAAGCATGCAAAGTAGCCCTCTTAATGTTGCTGATTTCAAGGGGTGTATGCCATGTATTCTAAGTCTTTGTCCTATCATTATTTTTATGCCATGTATTCATGTTGCTACCGACTGATCCGTGCCTCTTTTGAGCATGATCAGTAAGGATGTTTTGTAGATATTGTAGTGCTCTATCCATCCATGTCTTTGTTTGCATTTATGGAGCACCCTAGCTTGAGTCAATCAAGCTCTACTTTTTCTATAAAATGTTCCTGGCAGAATGTTTACATGTTAAGCAATTTTGCCGAGCTTGTTGTAGTTGATCCATGCATGCTATGTTGTTATTCTTGCCATGTTTAGCTTCTATGCCATGTCTACTTGCTGGGTGTATGTTTAGTTTATCATGCAATGCCTTGTGGTGAGTGCATCGAGCTCGTAAACATGCCTACTTAATATCTGTTTTTGCCATGTTCCATTTTTTCACTAAGTCTGAATCTGTTAACGATAATTGCTATGTTCACATGGTTGCCATTGTATTTTCTGATCCGTTTTGGCTTATGGTCAGTAAGGGACTTTTGGTTTATGCTTGGAGTAGCTTCATGCCATGCCTTGATTTGCCATGATATGTTCCTGTAGCATGTTGTTATCGTGCTCTAAACATTGCTTCCTGATGTTAAATTCCTGACATGTTGTTATTTTCACTAAGTCTGTAACCTGTTATCTTTTGCACTTTTGCCATGCTTGTTTGAACCTACTATTGAGTGAATTAGCCGTAGCTCGGTGTTCATCTTTTGTCAAGCATCTTGAGTGGATCCCTGCCATGTATTTTGTTGCAATGATAGAGTGTTGTAGCATGTTGTTCTTGATGCATTTAGATGGCCTCGTGCTGTTAATCGCAGCTTTGTGCCATATTTGTTTTGCTTGTCATTTCCAAACCGTTCATCCGATTCCGGTGATCTTTATATCGATTTAGACCGAAATCAACTCATCTTTCCAGTGGCACTCTTGGTTTTCCAAGTTGAGGCCAGGTTCAATCATTCCTTTCCGAATCATGCATATGCATCGCATATCACATCCCGCATATCATGCCACGTTTTGCATCATGTTGTTTGTGCATTGCATGTGGTTGATTGTGTCTCCCTTTTCTTGTTGTTCTTGCTTGGGTAGAGCCGGGAGACGAGTACGTGATCGAGGAGCCCGTTGAGTACGTTTACGAGGATCAAGCTAACGTCAACTCGGAGAACTTTGCAGGCAAGATGACCATACCCTCGAAATTACTTCTATCTTTGCTTGCTACATGCTCGCTCTATTGCTATGCCTATGCTACGATACCTACCACTTGCTTATCATGCCTCCCATATTGCCATGTCAAACCTCTAACCCACCTTGTCCTAGCAAACCGTTGTTTGGCTATGTTACCTGTAACGCCCTCGATGCGGCTATATCTCCCACGTGTCGAAGCACGACTTAGAGGCATAACCGCATTGAAAGCAATGTCGCAAGTGAGGTAATCTTCACACAACCCATGTAATACATAAGGGAAAGAGATACATAGTTGGCATACAATCACCACTTCACACAATACATGAATAAAGCATTACATCATCCAGAAACACTCAAGGTCCGACTATGGAACTAAAATAAAAGAAGACTACCCCAAAAGCTACACAGATCCACGATCGACCCCAACTGGGCTCCACTACTGATCAACTAGAATGAAACAACACAAAGGACAAGATCTTCATCTAGCTCCTCCTTGAGCTTGGTTGCGTCACCTGCTCGGTAACATCGGCACCTGCAAACTGGTTTTGAAAGTATCTGTGAGTCACGGGGACTCAGCAATCTCACACCCTCGGGATCAAGACTATTTAAGCTTATAGGAAGGGTAAAAGGTATCAGGTGGAGCTGCAGCAAGCGACTAGCATATTTGGTGACTAACATACGCAAATGAGAGCGAGAAGAGAAGGCAAAAGCACGGTCGATAAAACTATGATCAAGAAGTGATCCTAGAACAACCTACGTCAAGCATAACTCCAACACCGTGTTCACTTCCCGCACTCCGCCGAGAAGAGACCATCATGGTTACACATGCGGTTGATGCATTTTAATTAAGTCAAACTTCAGGTTTTCTACAACTGGACATTAACAAATTCCCATCTGCCCATAACCGCGGGCACGGCTTTCGAAAGTTCGAATCCCTACAGGGGTGTCCCAACTTAGCACATCACAAGCTCTCACGGTCAACGAAGGATATTCCTTCTCCCAAGACAATCCGATCAGGCTCAGCATCCCGGTTACAAGACATCCTCGACAATGGTAAAACAAGTCCAGCAAGACCGCCCGATGCGCCGACATCCTGATGGGAGCTGCACATATCTCGTTCTCAGGGCAACACCGGATGAACACTACGTACAGCTAAAACCAGCCCTCAAGTTTCCCCGAGGTGGTGCCGCAAGTGGCTCTGTTTCGGACCAACACTTAGACAAGCACTGGCCTGGGGGGGGGGGGTTAAAATAAAGATGACCCTTGGGCTGGCCTAACCCAAGGGAAAAAGAGGCTAGGTGGCGAATGGTAAAACTAATTTGGGCCTTGCTGGAGGAGTTTTATTCAAAGAGAACTGTCAAGGGGTTCCCATTATAGCCCAACCGTGTAAGGAACGCAAAATCCGGGAACATAACACCGATATGGCGGAAACTAGGGCGGCAAGAGTGGAACAAAACACCAGGCATAAGGCCAAGCCTTCCACCCTTTACCAAGTATATAGATGTATTAATTAAATAAGAGATATTGTGATATCCCAACAAAATATCCATGTTCCAACATGGAACAAGCTCCAATCTTCACCTGCAACTAACAACGCTATAAGAGGGGCTGAGCAAAGAGGTAACATAGCCAAACAACGGTTTGCTAGGATGCTACGTCTCGAGCTAGCGTTGGTTTTACCCGAAGAGGAGGGGGTGATGCAGCACAGTAGCGTAAGTATTTCCCTCAGTTTTTGAGAACCAAGGTATCAATCCAGTAGGAGGTCACGCGCAAGTCCCTCGTACCTGCACAAAACGGTAGCAACTCGCAACCAACGCTTAGGGGTTGTCAATCCCTTCACGGTCACTTATGAGAGTGAGATCTGATAGAGATAATATTTTTGGTATTTTTGGTATAAAGATGCAAAGTGAAAAGTAAAAGCAAAACAAGTAAAATAAAGTAATGGAGATTGATATGATGAGAATAGACCCGGGGGCCATAGGTTTCACTAGTGGCTTCTCTCAAGAGCATAGATATTCTACGGTGGGTGAACAAATTACTGTTGAGCAATTGATAGAATTTAGCATAGTTATGAGGTTATCTAGGTATGATCATGTATATAGGCATCACGTCCGTGACAAGTAGACCGACTCCTGCCTGCATCTACTACTATTACTCCACTCATCGACCGCTATCCAGCATGCATCTAGAGTATTAAGTTAAAAACAGAGTAACGCCTTAAGCAAGATGACATGATGTAGAGGAATAAATTCATGCAATATGATAAATACCCCATCTTGTTATCCTCTATGGAAACAATACAATACGTGCCTTGCAACTCTTTCTGTCACTGAGTAAGGACACCGCAAGATTGAACCCAAAGCTAAGCACTTCTCCCATTGCAAGAACTACCAATCTAGTTGGCCAAACCAAACGGATAATTCGAAGAGACTTGCAAAGATAACTCAATCATACATAAAAGAATTCAGAGAAGATTCAAATATTATTCATAGATAAGTTGGATCATAAACCCACAATTCATCGGTCTCAACAAACACACCGCAAAAAGAAGATTACATCGAATAGATCTCCACGAGAGAGGGGGAGAACATTGTATTGAGATCCAAAAAGAGAGAAGAAGCCATCTAGCTACTAGCTATGGACCCGAAGGTCTGAAGTAAACTACTCACACTTCATCGGAAGAGCTATGGTGTTGATGTAGAAGCCCTCCGTGATGGATGCCCTCTCCGGCGGAGCTCCGGAACAGGCCCTAAGATGGGATCTCATGGATACAGGAAGTTGCGGCGGTGGAATTAGGTTTTTGGCTCCGTCTTTGGTCTAATTGGGGTACGTAGGTATATATAGGAGGAAGGAGCACATCGGTGGAGCTCCGAGGGGCCCACGAGGTAGGGGGCGCGCCCTCCACCCTCGTGACCTCCCCGGAAACTTCTTGGAGTAGGGTCCAAGTCTCCTGGATCACATTCGGTGAGAAGATCACGTTCCCGAAGGTTTCATTCCGTTTGGACACCATTTGATATTCTGTTTCCTCGAAATACTGAAATAGGCAAAAAACAACAATTCTGGGCTGGGCCTCCGGTTAATAGGTTAGTCCCAAAAATAATATAAAAGTGGAAAATAAAGCTCAATATAGTCCAAAACAGTAGATAAAGTAGCATGGAGCAATCAAAAATTATAGATACGTTGGAGACGTATCAGGCATCCCCAAGCTTAATTCCTGCTCGTCCTCGAGTAGGTAAATGATAAAAAGAGAATTTTTGATGCGGAGTGATACTTTGGCATAATTTCAATGTAAATCTTCTTAATCATGGTATGAATATTCAGGTCCGAAAGGTTCAAGACAAAAGTTCATATTGACATAAAAATGATAATACTTCAAGCATACTAATCAAACAATTATGTCATCTCAAAATAACATGGCCAAAGGAAGTTCATCCCTACAAAATCATATAGTTAGGCTATGCTTCATTTTCGTCACACAAAGATGTTCCCAACTTCTATACCCCCGATGACAAGCCAAGCAATTGTTTCATACTCAAATAATCTCAAACTTTTTCAACCTTCACGCAATACATGAGCGCGAGCCATGGACATAGCACTATGGGTGGTATAGAATATGATGATGGGGATTGTGTGGAAAAGACAAAAAAGGAGAATGTCTCACATCAATGAGGCTAATCAATGAGCTATGGACATGCCCATCAATTGATGTTAATGCAAGGAGTAGGGATTGCCATGCAACGGATGCACTAGAGCTAAGAATGCTCAACAAAAGAAAACTAGTGGGTGTGCATCCAACTTGCTTGCTCATGAAGACCTAGGGCATTTTGAGGAAGCCCATCGTTGGAATATACAAGCCAAGTTCTATAATGAAAAATTCCCACTAGTATGAACAAGACAACTTATGAGACTCACTATATGAAAATCATGGTGCTACTTTGAAGCACAATATATGAGACTCACTACATGAAGAACAAGGCGCTACTTTGAAGCACAAGTGTGGAAAAAGAGATAGTAGCATTGCCCTTTTTATTTTCTCCTTCCTTTTTTTTGGGCCTTTCTTTTTTTCTTTTTGGCCTTTCTCTTTTTTTTTGATTGGGCAATGCTCTAATAATGATGATCATCACACTTCTATTGATTACAACATAATGATTACAACTCGATACTAGAACAAGATATGACTCTATATGAATGCCTCCGACAGTGTACCGGGATGGTGCAATGAATCAAGAGTGACATGTATGAAAAATAATGCATGGTGGCTTTGGCATAAATACGATGTCAACTACAAGATCATGCAATGGCAATATGACAAAAGTAAAGCATGTCATGATGATGATGATGATGATGGAAGTTGCATGGCAATATATCTCGGAATGGCTATGGAAATGCCATGATAGGTAGGTATGGTGGCTGTTTTGAGGAAGATATAGAGAGGTTTATGTGTGAAAGAGCGTATCATATCACGGGGTTTGGATGCACCGGCGAAGTTTGCACCAACTCTCAATGTGAGAAAGGGCAATGCATGGTACCGAAGAGGCTAGCAAATGGCGGAAAGGTAAAAGTGCGTATAATCCATGGACTCAACATTAGTCAAAAGAAATCATATACTTATTGCAAAAATTTAGAAGTCATCAAAAATCAAGTACTACGCGCATGCTCCTAGGGGGATAGATTGGTAGGAAAAGACCATCGCTCGTCCCCGACCGCCACTCATAAGGATGCACAAGCCAGGTACACTTCATGCTTCAAATTTGTTACACAACTTTAACCATACATGCATGCTACGGGACTTGCTAACTTCAACACAAGTATTTCTCAAATTCACAACTACTCAACTAGCACGACTATGATATTATCACCTCCATATCTCAAAACAATTATCAAGCATCAAACTTATCTTAGTATTCAACCCACTAAAAAGAAAGTTTCACATATCTTGAATACCAAGTATATTAACATTAAGCAAATTACCATGCTATTAACGACTCTCAAAATAATCTAAGTGAAGCATGAGAGATAAAGTTTCTTTAAAACAAACCACCACCGTGCTCTAAAAGATCTAAGTGAAGCACTAGAGCAAAAATTATCACGCTCAAAAAGATATAAGTGAAGCTCATAGAGCAAACTATCAAGCTCAAAAGATATAAGTGAAGCACATAGAGTATTCTAACAAATTTCAATTCATACATGGCTCTCTCAAAAGGTGTGTACAGCAAGGATGATTGTGGTAGACTAACAAGCAAAGACACAAATAATACAAGACGCTCCAAGCAAAACACATATCATGTGGTGAATAAAAATATAGCTCCAAGTAAATTACCGATGGAAGTGGACGAAAGAGGGGATGCCTTCCGGGGCATCCCCAAGCTTTGACTTTTTGGTGTCCTTGGATTATGTTGGGGGTGCCATGGGCATCCCCAAGCTTAGTCTCTTGCCACTCCTTGTTCCATAATCCATCAAAAGAATTCACCCAAAACTTGAAAACTTCACAACACAAAACTCAATAGAAATCTCGTGAGCTCCGTTAGAGAAAGAAAACAAAAGACTACTTTAAGGTACTGTAGTGAACTTGTTCTTTATTTGTATTGGTGTTAAACCTACTGTATTCCAACTTCTCTATGGTTTATAAACTATTTTACTAGCCATAGATTCATCAAAATAAGCAAACAACACACGCAAAACAGAATCTGTCAAAAACAGAACAGTCTATAGTAATATGTTACTAACGCAAACTTCTGGAACCCAAAAACTTCTACCAAAATTAGACGACCTGGGAAATTTTTTTATTGATCAGCAGCAATTTGAATCACTATTTTATCACGTTCTGGTGATTTTTGACAGTTCGGGCACTGAGCGCAAAGATTCTGGAAATTACAGCAAGATCAAATAACTATCTTCCAAGAAGATCTAATAGGTTTAACTTGGCACAAACACTAATTAAGAGATAAAACCACATCTAAACAGAATCTAGATGTATTATTTATTCCTAAATAGAACCAAAAACAAAAAACACAAAATAAAATTGGGTTGCCTCCCAACAAGCGCTATCGTTTAACACCCCTAGCTAGGCATAAAAGCAAGGATAGATCTAGGTATTACCATCTTTGGTAGGCAATCCATAAGTGGCTCTCATGATAGATTCATATGGTAATTTTATTTTCTTTCTAGGAAAGTGTTCCATGCCCTTCTTTAAGGGAAATTGGAATTTAATATTCCCTTCCTTCATATCAATAATTGCACCAATCGTTCTAAGGAAAGGTCTACCAAGAATAATAGGACATGAAGGATTGCAATCTATATCAAGAACGATAAAATCTACGGGCGCATAATTCCTATTTGCAACAATAAGAACATCATTAATTCTTCCCATAGGCTTTTTAATAGTGGAATCCGCAAGATGCAAGTTTAGAGAGCAATCATCAAAGTCACGGAAATCTAGCAAATCACACAAAGCTTTGGGGATAGTAGAGACACTAGCACCCAAATCACACAAAGCATGAAACTCATAATTTTTAATTTTAATCTTAATTGTAGGTTCCCACTCATCATGGAGTTTTCTAGGGATAGAAACTTTCAACTCAAGCTTTTCTTCATAAGATTGCATTAAGGCGTCAACAATGTGTTCGGTAAAGGCCTTATTTCGACTATAAGCATGAGGAGAATTTAACACGGATTGCAACAAGGAAATACAATCAATTAAAGAGCAATTTTCATAGTTAAATTCCTTGAGATCCAAAATAGTGGGTTTAGCAATATCTAGATTTTTATTTCTTTCAATCCCTTTTTTATCAATTTCATCATCAGGATCTAAAAACTCAGAATTCTTAGAACGCCTTCTAGGTAAGGGAAGATCATAATCAGATTCATCAAGATTCACATTGCAAAACAACGATTTAATAGGGGACACATCAATAACTTTCAGATCTTCATCTTGATTTTCATAGGATTTAGAAGAACACGCTTTAATAAAGGCATCTTTGTAAGCACGCATCCTAGCGGTTCTTTCTTTGCACTCATCAATGGAAATTCTCATGGCTTTGAGAGACTCATTGATATCATGCTTAGGAGGAATAGATCTAAGCTTTAAAGAATCAACCTCAAGAGAAATTCTATCAACGTTCCTAGCCAAATCATCAACTTTAAGCAATTTCTCTTCAAGCAAAGCATTGAAATTCTTTTGTGAATTCAAAAACTCTTTAACACTACTCTCAAATTCAGAGGGCATCTTATTAAAATTTCCATAAGAGTTGTTGTAGGAATTTCCATAATTATTAGAAGGATTACTAGGATAAGGCCTAGAATTAAAATTCCCTCTATACGCGTTGTTACCAAAACTATTCCTACCAACAAAATTCACATCCATAGATTCATTATTATTCTCAAGCAAAGTAGATAAAGGCATATTATTGGGATCAGAAGAAACAATCTTAACAAATAAATTCCTAAGTTCATCCATCTTTTCACTCAAAACATTGATTTCTTCTATAGCATGCACTTTTTTATTAGTAGATGTTTCAGTATGCCATTGAGAATAATTGACCATAATATTATCTAGGAGTTTAGTAGCATCTCCTAAAGTGATTTCCATAAAAGTGCCTCCCGCGGCCGAATCTAAAAGATTTCTAGAAGCAAAATTCAATCCAGCATAAAAATTTTGTATAATCATCCATAAGTTCAAACCATGAGTAGGACAATTACATAGCATTAATTTCATTCTCTCCCAAGCTTGTGCAACATGTTCATGATCAAGTTGCTTAAAATTCATAATATCATTCCTAAGAGAGATAATCTTAGCGGGAGGAAAATACTTAGAGATAAAAGCATCTTTGCACTTGTTCCAAGAATCAATACTATTTTTAGGCAAAGATGAAAACCACGCTTTAGCACGATCTCTAAGCGAAAAAGGAAATAGCTTCAATTTAACGACATCATTATCGACATCCTTTTTCTTTTGCATATCACATAAATCAACAAAGCCATTTAGATGAGTAGCGGCATCTTCACTAGGAAGGCCGGCGAATTGATCTTTCATAACAAGATTCAACAAAGCAGTATTGATTTCACAAGATTCAGTATTGGCAAGAGGAGCAATCAGAGTGCTAAGGAAATCATTGTTATTGGTATTGGTGAAGTCACACAATTTGGTAGCATCTTGGGCCATCACGACAAGCAAGCAAACTAACACACGAGCAAACAAAAGGCAAAGGGAAAGAGAGGGCGAATAAAACGGCAAGGGTGAAGTGGGGGAGAGGAAAACGAGAGGCAAATGGCAAATAATGTAATGTGAGAGATAGAGATTGTGATGGGTACTTGGTATGTTGACTTTTACGTAGGCTTCCCCGGCAACGGCGCCAGAAATGGCTCGTTGACGGGAGAGTAAATCTTGACTTGACTTGGCGTAGGCCTCCCCGGCAACGGCGCCAGAAATCCTTCTTGCTACATCTCGAGCTAGCGTTGGTTTTCCCCGAAGAGGAGGGGGTGATGCAGCACAGTAGCGTAAGTATTTCCCTCAGTTTTTGAGAACCAAGGTATCAATCCAGTAGGAGGTCACGCGCAAGTCCCTCGTACCTGCACAAAACGGTAGCAACTCGCAACCAACGCTTAGGGGTTGTCAATGCCTTCACGGTCACTTACGAGAGTGAGATCTGATAGAGATAATATTTTTGGTATTTTTGGTATAAAGATGCAAAGTGAAAAGTAAAAGCAAAACAAGTAAAATAAAGTAATGGAGATTGATATGATGAGAATAGACCCGGGGGCCATAGGTTTCACTAGTGGCTTCTCTCAAGAGCATAGATATTCTACGGTGGGTGAACAAATTACTGTTGAGCAATTGATAGAATTTAGCATAGTTATGAGGTTATCTAGGTATGATCATGTATATAGGCATCACGTCCGTGACAAGTAGACCGACTCCTGCCTGCATCTACTACTATTACACCACTCATCGACCGCTATCCAGCATGCATCTAGAGTATTAAGTTAAAAATAGAGTAACGCCTTAAGCAAGATGACATGATGTAGAGGAATAAATTCATGCAATATGATAAATACCCCATCTTGTTATCCCCTATGGAAACAATACAATACGTGCCTTGCAACTCTTTCTGTCACTGAGTAAGGACACCGCAAGATTGAACCCAAAGCTAAGCACTTCTCCCATTGCAAGAACTACCAATCTAGTTGGCCAAACCAAACGGATAATTCGAAGAGACTTGCAAAGATAACTCAATCATACATAAAAGAATTCAGAGAAGATTCAAATATTATTCATAGATAAGTTGGATCATAAACCCACAATTCATCGGTCTCAACAAACACACCGCAAAAAGAAGATTACATCGAATAGATCTCCACGAGAGAGGGGGAGAACATTGTATTGAGATCCAAAAAGAGAGAAGAAGCCATCTAGCTACTAGCTATGGACCCGAAGGTCTGAAGTAAACTACTCACACTTCATCGGAAGGGCTATGGTGTTGATGTAGAAGCCCTCCGTGACGGATGCCCTCTCCGGCGGAGCTCCGGAACAGGCCCCAAGATGGGATCTCGTGGATACAGGAAGTTGCGGCGGTGGAATTAGGTTTTTGGCTCCGTCTTTGGTCTAATGGGGGTACGTAGGTATATATAGGAGGAAGGAGCACGTCGGTGGAGCTCCGAGGGGCCCACGAGGCAGGGGGCGCCCTAGGGGCGGCGCCCTCCATCCTCGTGACCTCCCCGGAAACTTCTTGGAGTAGGGTCCAAGTCTCCTGGATCACGTTCGGTGAGAAGATCACGTTCCTGAAGGTTTCATTCCGTTTGGACTCCGTTTGATATTCTGTTTCCTTGAAATACTGAAATAGGCAAAAAACAGCAATTCTGGGCTGGGCCTTCGGTTAATAGGTTAGTCCCAAAAATAACATAAAAGTGGAAAATAAAGCCCAATATAGTCCAAAACAGTAGATAAAGTAGCATGGAGCAATCAAAAATTATAGATACGTTGGAGACGTATCATAGGACAAGGTGGGTTAGAGGCTTGGCTTAACAATATGGGAGGCATGATAAGCAGGTGGTAGGTATCGTAGCATAGGCATAGCAAAAGAGCGAGCAACTAGCAAGCAAAGATAGAAGTGATTTCGAGGGTATGGTCATCTTGCATGAAATCCCGCAAGGAAGAAGAACGAGTCCATGAAGAAGACAAACGGACGTAGGTGAACGGGTCCTCACAAACGCGATGATAATGGAACCAACCCGAAGAAGCAACACCGGAAAGAAGCAAACAACATAGTAAACAACCAACACATGAACATGGTATCATATGCAGGATGCGGTATGTGATGCATATGCATGATTTGACAAGGAATGATTGAACCTGGCCTCAACTTGGAAATCCAAGAGTGCCACTGGAAAGGTGAGGAGTTGATTTCGGTTGAAATCGATATAAAGATCACCGAAATCGGATGCATGGTTTGGAAATGGCAAGCAAAACAAATATGGCACCGGTCTGCAATAATCAGCAAGTGACCATCTAAATGCATCAAGATAAATATGCTACAGCACTCAAACATAGTAACAAAATACATGGCAGGGATACACTCATGATACTTGACAAAAGATGAACACTGAGCTACGGCTAATTCACTCATTAACAGGTTCAAACAAGCATGGCAAAAGTGCAAAAGATAACAAGTCTGGAATTTATCATCAGGAAGCAATGTTTAGAGCATGATAACTAAATGCTACCGGAACATATCATGGCAAAGCAAGGCACGGCGTGAAGCTACTCTAAGCATATAACAAAAGTCTCTTAGTGACCATGAGCCAAAAGGGATCAGAAAATACAATTGCAAGCATGTGAACATAGCAAAAACATAAACAGATTCAGACTTAGTGAAAAACTGGAGCATGCAAAACAGTTAACAAGTAGGCATGTTTACGAGCTCGATGCACTTACTACAAAGCATGGCATGACAAACTAAGCATACACCCAGCAAGAATACATGGCATAGTAGCTAGACATGGCAAGAACAACAACATAGCATGCACGGATCAATAACAACATCCTCGGCAAAATCGCTAAACATGTCAACAATCCGCCAGGATCATTTTGTAGCAAAAGTAGAGCTCGATTGACTCAAGCTAAGGTGCTCCATAATTGCAAACAAAGACACAGATGGATATAGCACCACAATATTAACAAAACATCCTTACTGATCATCCTCAAAAGAGGCACGGATCACTACGAAACAACATGAACATATGGCATAACAACAAAATCAGGACAAGGACTTAAGAGAAATTCTAAGTCCCTGAAATCAGTATCAACGATTACGCTACTTTGCATGCTTGTGCTAGTCACCACATAGATCACAAAAATGCATGGCATACACCACTGTAAATATGGCATGGCATTCTACAAAACACATGTAGAGCTCAGGATCATAGCATGCACACATTAATCATGGCAAAAATGACAAAAGGCCATTTGCTGAAACAGATCTGAAATATTCCTCACATAGCCCTATATCAACAGCATTTCGGGCATCAAAATGAGCCCAAATGAAAATGATGCAATGAGATGAAATGATTTACTCGTCGAGACGAACATTTTGATATGCTACACGCACGAATTGGAGCTACGGTGATGAAGTTATGATCTGTTGAATATGCTTAAAAATATTACAAGGAAAAAGGACTTAGGCGAAAAATGTACCCTCCAGATCTGGATCTAGGTCAACGGGGCTCGCTTCCCGATGTCAACTCCGGCGAGGGAGGCCTGCGGAGGAGGTCAACAAGGAGCAGATCCGACCCGGACCTCGCCGGATCCGGGCGCGGCGGCGACGGGGAGGCGCGCTCCGGCCGGTCGTCGACGGGCGGCGGGGCGAAGGGAGCCGGGGCGGCGCGGTGGTCCGGCGAGCGAGCGGGGCGGCGCGGTGGTCCAGCAAGCGAGCGGGGCGGCACGGCCAGCCGGCACGGCGAGGCGGCGGCGAGGACAGGCCCGGCGCGGCGGCGGCGCAGGCACGGGCGGTGCTCGGGCACGGGCCGGGGAGGGCCCGACCCGGGCCTCGGAGGGCCGTGGCGGCGGGAGGCGCTGGGAGGCCACGTGGCGCCTCGTGGTTGGCTGGGCGGCGGCGACGGCGGCTTTGTCCGGCACGCGGACGGACGTGTCCGGCGCGCGGATGAGGAGCAGGGCTAGGGTTAGGGTTTCATCCGCGAAAATTTCGGGGGAGGCCACATATTTATAGGTAGAGGGAGCTAGGAGAGTCCAAATGAGGTGCGGTTTGCGGCTACGCGATCATGATCGAACGACCGAGATGATGGAGGGGGTTTTGGTGGGTTTTGGGCCACTTTGGAGGGGTGTTGGGCTGCAACACACACGAGGCCTTTTCGGTCCCTCGATTAACCGTTGGAGTATCAAACGAAGTCCAAGTGGCACGAAATTTGACAGGAGGTCTACCGGTAGTAAACCAAGGTCGCATGGCAAGTCTCGGTCCAATCCGAAAATGTTTAACACCCACACACGAAAAGAGGTAGAAAGGGACACCGAGTGACATAGGAGCGCCGGATTGCAAAACGGACAACGGGGAAAATGCTCGGATGCATGAGACGAACATGTATGCAAATGAAATGCACATGATGACATGATATGAAATGCATGACACGCAAACAATGACAAGGCAACAACGGCAAATAACTGGAAGACACCTGGCACATCGGTCTCGGGGCGTTACAGCACTCCACCACTACGAGAGGATCTCGTCCCGAGATCTAGAATGGCACCGGAGGGAAAACGGAAGAGAAAGAGAAGAGCTAAAACTAAGTTGCCTTTTTGACAAACGAGTGAGACCAAGGAACCTTGAAAAGGTTAAGCCATTTTGAGCAAAGAAAAACAACGAGGATGCACAAAGTTGAAAGCACTCCGGTAGGGAAGAGGAACAAGGAAGAACAAATTCGAGCAGCACTCCGGTTTAAAAGAAAAAGGAATTGAATAAGAACTTTATAAGATGAGAAGATACTTGAATGAAAACACGATACTCCGGTTGGAAAAGGATTAGCAAAGGAAAAAAATATGGTCTTGAAAAACCAAGATGAGGGTAGAAAAGAGCAACATCGCTAGACCTCCGGGAGAAAAAATAGAAGTTGGATCGTCGGAACAAAAGAACGAAGAGGAAAACAACATCTTCTACCTTAAATGAGCTTGCAAAAGCATCTTTAGGAGAAGGGTCGAACGGAGTTGTTGGAAAACCAATGACGGAAAGAACAAGGTTGTAGTGGACTTATGGAAAACATCTCAAACTAAGAGGTGAAAAATCTGCCACCAACGGAAAAACAAAAGATTGGATAGATAACACCAAGGAGACGAGAAACTTATTAACCGGGATGATAAAAGAACTTGTGTCATTTATAAGCACCATAATAGCAAAAATCCTTAGGGAAGGCTTTTAGGTGAAACATGACACCAGATAACTCCAATGAAGAGGTTGATGGATTTAAAATACCCCATTCTTAACAACCTTTTAATCATGAAACATGAGCTCAAATTATCAAGAATGACATAATACCACCTCCAATTATATGGAAGAAAGAATTGCACTCCGGATTACAATATGAAGAAAACTTGAGCTTCTTAGAAAAGAATCTCGATGAAAAACTTCGAGAAGGAATTAAATCCTTGAAGAATCACCATGTCGAGCCTTCGTGAAAACACTGGTAAAAAAGAATGATCAAACGAAATGGAGGATGAAAAGAATAAGGTTGAAGCCTTGCAATGATTTAAATGAATCTCCGTGGTGATGTAATTGAAAAAGGTTGGAACTCCGGGAAAAAGAGAAGATGAAACAATTGAAATCAGGAATTTGATGAGCCTCCGGAATAGGGAATTGAGTTCACTTGTTGAAAACAAGAATAAGAATTACATTATGCTTATCCTTCACCAATTCAAATTGATGACAAGCAACGGATTTCACATATTACTTATTCTCGTAGAAAGGATTTAGATAGATATAGCGCAAACTTAATGGACCACCGGTAGGATTGAAACAACGAATGAATTAAAAGGATGAATCGCCGGTAAGGATTAGCAAATGAACGAACATACATGAGAGAGTTAAGATACATGAGAACGAAGAGATCACGAACTGATAAGAGGATATTTAATCGTCGCACCGGTAAGATTTGGAGAAAGCGAGCTGAAAGCTGGAATGAATAATTCTGAGAAGATGGGCTCCAGGGAATCAAACTAAAAAAACTTCTGAATTACTCCGGATAGGTGAAAAGAATTCCCACAATCAAAAACAATTATGAGAGGATGGCCTCAAACTAGAATCACGAATCTTGAAGAGAATGGAGCAAGATATGGAGGAAAAATCTTCTTCGGTCTTCAAATGTTGAGAATGACGATGAGAAACACCACCAAGAATTGTTGATGCACTCCAGAATGAAAAATAGAGAGGTTGAACCAACGATGAAAAGAATGTGTCATATATTGGAGAAAGCATTTGACTGATGATAAATCATTCTTACGTCAAACTTCAAAAAGAAATTTGAGGATAGCTCCAGGAAAATAAGAAGAGTCAGGTAAGATCCTGGGAAAAGGCATGTGGGGTAGAGCCCACTCAAAAGAAACACCGTTGAAATGATTTAAAAGAAAGATTGCGCCGGTTGAATTAAATGGATTGAATAGGATAACAATCTCGAAAGAGCTTGAACGAATACAAGTGGAAACACTCTTCGAGATGTCTTCAGCACTCCTGAACAAATGAATAGCAAGTGGGGAAGATTAAGAGGTGCACCGGCATGAGAAGACATTTGAAACGAGGAAAAAGGATATGATCGACACCAAAAGCTAGATTTGAAACCACCGGAGATGAACGGAATGAAGAATGATGAACTTGAAGCTCCGTTAGCATCTTCCTGAGAATCACCGGATAAGAACATTGAAAGAGAGGAGTAAAGAGGCTTCACATCCATAAGATGGATACTTGATAAAGAATTCCGAGTCCTTGAAGAAACAAGGGTGGGCGGGCGGGAAAGCAAAGGCAGCTTGGGACGGATGAAACGAACACCATTGAGAAAGCTGAGATTGAATCTTGCGGATGTTGAACTGATCGGATCCACTTGAAGAGAAACACACCGGTGAAAAGGATTGACATGACAATCTCGATTATCATGAAGGATTAGTATTCACATAGAAACATGAGAACACCGCTTGGAAAAGGTATGGAATCAACATTTGATTTTGAAGCAACTCGAATACCACAACTCAAAACAAAACAAAGGGTTAGCTTGCGGAATAAGCTGGAACAAACATATGATAGAGATTTCGTCCGAAGTTTTCGTGGTGGGGCATACACGGGCTCGATCGTACAACACCATCATGTACAAGGCAGTGCACATGACATATGAAGCGTCCCCGAGTCGACATAGCCAAGGACTCTTTAAGACACAACGAGACCACTGTAAAACCAACCGTGAATAGGCGGACCACTAGACGTCGAACCCCAATTTCATATCATACATCTATCGGAAAGATATCCTAAGAGCTACTTGAATTCCCACTTATAAACTCCCGAAACTTTCCGGTTATGCAATCAGGTGTTGAGGATACAGGGGAAGCATAATATCTCACCCAAAACTAGCAAATCCTACATCCAGTTGTATCCATCCTTCAAGACATAACCAAGAAACCTTCAGAAATCGTTTACCTCAACCTTTGAAAAGCATCCGTTATACGAGTTATGGCAATACTCCCGAACTCCCGCCCCAGTACTGGGCGGCATCGAGGTTATCTCACCAACAACTGCAGAAAAGAGATTTTCGATGTCAGCGAAACTAAACTCAGGTATTCCAGAACTGCAACGATAAAATTGTGATGACAACACCTCGGAGCTCAACTCCCCGGGACACTGCCACAACCCCTAAATGACAGGAGGCACCAAGAACAATGTTCTCGTCACAAAACCATCGGAACGATTCCAAGATGCCCGCGTGATCCTAAAAAAATTTAGTGAAATTTGAGAAGAGAAGAGTCAAAACTCTACGCCAGGAGGCCTCACCAGAGCGACGAATAGACTGAGGAGTAAAAGAATTCCTAACTCTCTGATATATATAATCCTAGATGACTCAAAACATTTTTTCTAGACTCAACAACGCCAACGATTCGATCAAGCAGGGGGCTCCTAAGGTCGGGGAAGGCTCTGATACCAACTTGTAACGCCCTCGATGCGGCTATATCTCCCACGTGTCAAAGCACGACTTAGAGGCATAACCGCATTGAAAGTAATGTCGCAAGTGAGGTAATCTTCACACAACCCATGTAATACATAAGGGAAAGAAATACATAGTTGGCTTACAATCGCCACTTCACACAATACATGAATAAAGCATTACATCATCCAGAAACACTCAAGGTCCGACTACGGAACCAAAATAAAAGAAGACTACCCCAAAAGCTACTCAGATCCCCAATCGACCCCAACTGGGCTCCACTACTGATCAACTTGAACGAAACAACACAAAGGACAAGATCTTCATCGAGCTCCTCCTTGAGGTTTGTTGCGTCACCTGCTCGGTAACATCGGCACCTGCAAACTGGTTTTGAAAGTATCTGTGAGTCACGGGGACTCAGCAATCTCACACCCTCGCGATCAAGACTATTTAAGCTTATAGGAAGGGTAAAAGGTATGAGGTGGAGCTGCAGCAAGCGACTAGCATATTTGGTGACTAACATACGCAAATGAGAGCGAGAAGAGAAGGCAAAAGCACGGTCGATAAAACTATGATCAAGAAGTGATCCTAGAACAACCTACGTCAAGCATAACTCCAACACCGTGTTCACTTCCCGCACTCCGCCGAGAAGAGACCATCATGGTTACACACGCGGTTGATGCATTTTAATTAAGTTAAACTTCAGGTTTTCTATAACCGGACATTAACAAATTCCCATCTGCCCATAACCGCGGGCACGGCTTTCGAAAGTTCGAATCCCTACAGGGGTGTCCCAACTTAGCCCATCACAAGCTCTCACGGTCAACGAAGGATATTCCTTCTCCCAAGACAATCCGATCAGGCTCAGCATCCCGGTTACAAGACATCCTTGACAATGGTAAAACAAGTCCAGCAAGACCGCCCGATGCGTCGACATCCTGATGGGAGCTGCACATATCTCGTTCTCAGGGCAACACTGGATGAACACTACGTACAGCTAAAACCAGCCCTCAAGTTTCCCCGAGGTGGCACCGCAAGTGGCTCTGTTTCGGACCAACACTTAGACAAGCACTGGCCCGGGGGGGTTAAAATAAAGATGACCCTTGGGCTGGCCTAACCCAAGGGAAAAAGGGGCTAGGTGGTGAATGGTAAAACCAATGTTGGGCCTTGCTGGAGGAGTTTTATTCAAAGCAAACTGTCAAGGGGTTCCCATTATAACCCAACCGTGTAAGGAACGCAAAATCCGGGAACATAACACCGATATGACAGAAACTAGGGCGGCAAGAGTGGAACAAAACACCAGGCATAAGGCCGAGCCTTCCACCCTTTACCAAGTATATAGATGTATTAATTAAATAAGAGATGTCGTGATATCCCAACAAAATATCCATGTTCCAACATGGAACAAGCTCCAATCTTCACCTGCAACTAACAACGCTATAAGAGGGGCTGAGCAAAGCGGTAACATAGCCAAACAACGGTTTGCTAGGACAAGGTGGGTTAGAGGCTTGGCTTAACAATATGGGAGGCATGATAAGCAGGTGGTAGGTATCGTAGCATAGGCATAGCAAAAGAGTGAGCAACTAGCAAGCAAAGATAGAAGTGATTTCGAGGGTATGGTCATCTTGCCTGAAATCCCGCAAGGAAGAAGAACGAGTCCATGAAGAAGACAAACGGACGTAGTCGAACGGGTCCTCACAAACACGACGATAATGGAACCAACCCAAAGAAGCAACACCGGAAAGAAGCACACAGCATAGTAGACAACCAACACATGAACATGGTATGATATGCGGGATGCGGGATGCGGTATGTGATGCATATGCATGATTTGACAAGGAATGATTGAACCTGGACTCAACTTGGAAATCCAAGAGTGCCACTGGAAAGGTGAGGAGTTGATTTCGGTTGAAATCGATATAAAGATCACCAGAATCGGATGCACGGTTTGAAAATGGCAAGCAAAACAAATATGGCACCGGTCTGCAATAATCAGCAAGTGACCATCTAAATGCATCAAGATAAATATGCTACAGCACTCAAACATAGTAACAAAATACATGGCAGGGATACACTCATGATGCTTGAAAAAAGATGAACACTAAGCTATGGCTAATTCACTCAATAACAGGTTCAAACAAGCATGGCAAAAGTGCAAAAGATAACAGGTTTCAGACTTTGTGAAATTAACACAAGTCTGGAATTTATCATCAGGAAGCAATGTTTAGAGCATGATAACTAAATGCTACTAGAACATATCATGGCAAAGCAAGGCATGGCATGAAGCTACTCTAAGCATATAACAAAAGTCTCTTAGTGACCATGAGCCAAAAGGGATCAGAAAATACAATTGCAAGCATATGAACATAGCAAAAACATAAACAGATTCAGACTTTGTGAAAAACTAGAGCATGCAAAACAGTTAACAAGTAGGCATGTTTACGAGCTCGATGCACTCACTACAAAGCATGGCATGACAAACTAAGCATACACCCAGCAAGAAGACATGGCATAGTAGCTAGACATGGCAAGAACAACAACATAGCATGCACGGATCAATAGCAACATCCTCAGCAAAATCGCTAAACATGTCAACAATCTGATAGGATCATTTTATAGCAAAAGTAGAGCTCGATTGACTCAAGTTAGGGTGCTTCATAATTGCAACCAAAGACATGGATGGATATAGCACCACAATATTAACAAAACATCCTTACTAATCATCCTCAAAAGAGGCACGGATCACTACGAAACAACATGAACATATGGCATAAGAACAAAATTAGGACAAGGACTTAGAGAAATTCTAAGTCTGTAACATCCCAAAATTCTAAATTTTGGAATGTTATAATGAATAGATAGATTTGACTGATTGTTTGATTGATTGACTGAAAGTGAGTGAAATTCGAAACTTTTTGAAAGTTAAATGAGAGGGAATAAAAGGACTTTCCCAAACTTTCATTTTTGCATTTTATGCTCTCCGTGAAATCAAATACCTTTCATCACAAAACCCTTGAGCGAAGATGATATGACTTCTTCCATTTATTTAAATAAAAAGGGTTGTTGAAAATATTTGAATTTCATTTGAAAATATTTTCAATTCTGAAACTTTATGTAACTCAATGATTTTCACGAGAGAAGATAAAATGACTTCTTCAAATTATATGAAATATGAGTTGGGAGTTTCAAAGAATTAAATTCAAAGTTCTTTTGAATTTATTTTCAATTTGGAATGTTATACATTAGATCATGATGCATATCTTATTTTCTTGCATTTTGGTCGATCCTAGAAATTTCACGCAACTCAAGGACCTTCGGAGAGAGTTGGAGATTTCGTTATTTTCATATTTGAGAGTTTCCTCGAATTTGAAAAAGAGGATCATTTGATTTATTTATTTCATCTTCAATTATTTTCCGATATCAAAATATGAGAGGGAATAATATGACTTTCCCAAAATATAGGAAAAATGAAGATTTAATAAATAGATCAAATTTCGTTTTCCGGTGTTTGTTTGTTTTTCCTTGGATAGGGAAAAATGCGCGTTTTCGAAAATTGCATATTAGGTCCGGAGAAAAGTTCATTTTGTTCGGCTCATTTTTAGGAGTCGGGGAAAATTTACTTTAGAACTTTTGGAGCCCGTTTAGATTTTCTTTTCTGTGTTTTTCTGCGCGCGAAATCAGTTAAAAAAAGGAGCCAGGCCAGCCGGGCCAAGGCCCAGCCAGCCGGCCGCCCCAGCCCCAGCTGCGCGCGCGCGCCAGGCAGGCAGCGCCGCCGCCTCGCCTCTTGCTCTAGCCGAATCCTTTTAGGATTCTAGGCTAGCCCTTTCCTTTGTCATGTTTTCCTTTTTCTTCTAGGACTCTTTTTCCTATTCTATTTCTTGTCCCCTACCCCAAGTCTCCTCACCCCTCCCCAATATAAATACCCCAACACCCCCCCCCTCTAAACACATCAAACCAAACCCCCTCTCCTCCCCAAGCCGCGCCCCACCCCGCGCCCTACACCGCCCCGCGCCACCCCACACCCACGCCGCCGCCGCACCTTGCCCACGCCGCCGCCGCCGGAGCCCCGTTCACCGAGGTTGCCCCGCGTCTCTTTTCCTCGGATCGTTTTCTTCTAATCGTTCCGATTCTTTTCTTCTCTTCCGATTCGTTTTCTAGATCGGTTTTTCGTTTCGGTTTTCTTCTCCGAAACCCTAGATCGGATTCGTTTTCTTTTCCGATTTAGTTGCCTTTGGACCATTCGCCGGACCGTTCGTCCTAACGAACGTGATCACCGGATTCTTCTAGGTTAACGAACGTCCGTTCGTTTAACCGTTCTTCTTTTTCTTTTCGTTGGATTTATTCCGTGATCGCGATCTTAGATCCGATCTTCGTTCTAGTTTATCTTCTCGCCCGTTTATCGGAATCAGGTGATTCAAGCGCCTGGAGTTTCGTCTCGAAACCGCCGTTCCGTCTAATCAACTTGAACAAGTTTTTGATATGGTAAAATTTGACCTAGCTTCAACTTGCTAGAACCGAGTTGTTTTCTTCCGCCGTTTGTTTTCCGTCGTTTGTTCGGTTCGTTCTTTCTTTGCAACCGGAGTTCTTAAGTTGAACTTTCTGGTTCGTTCCCTCGTTCGAATTTTACTTGTGCATTAGATGAGTACTCATTGTGTGGTTACTATTGTTTGCTTACGATAGATTGACCGGAGTGTGACGAGTAGATCTATCAAGAGTTTTGAGTGCGAATCATCTTCATCAACCTTGCAAGCAAGTTCACACTTTGATCATAGCTTTTCTACAACCCAGTTTTATTGCATTAGACCAATCCTCGCACATTGCATGATTAGGATCTAATTAAATTGTGGGATGGGAAGTAGATGAGGTAGTACCTATCACCTGTATTATTATGAAACCTTTGGGAGTTACTCTACGTTTGCTTATTATGCCATGCTATGCTAGTAGACGTGGATTGGGTGAGTGATATCCATGACAGATGTGAGTTGATAATTTTAATGGTTTATCTAAGGTGGCAACCTAACACACATCTGGGTGGATTGAGGCACCTGATGTCTATCAGGACTTGCCTGTTTTTTTTCGGACCGCCACCCAGGCTCAAAGGGATCATAAGATCTTTCATGCTAGAAACTTACGTGTGCAGCCACAAGCCATTATGGGCTCTGGCATAGTTGACTAAGTCGTGCGAACTCTTATAGGGGTAGACTAGCAGATGTAGGGGATGTAGGTGGTACGGTCTACTCCATCGTAAGGTGCTAGCGTTTCTGAAAGACTATGTCTCAGTCATCCGTTTCTCAAACACCATGTAGTGCGAGAAACCAAATGGAGGCGATCGAGTCTTGTGGGGAAAAGTGCGCAAACCTCTGCAGAGTGTACAAACTAATCATGATTAGCCGTGTCCCCGGTTATGGACATCTTGAGTATCTAGTTCTTGGATTATCCTGTTGATCTCATCACATTACTTTAAATTAATGTTGTTGGGTTTTAATTATTTTTAATTGGGATTGAGAATGCTGTCAACCATTCTCAATGTTCAACAACCACCATGTTAGTTAAATAAATTTATTCCTTTGCAGTAGGGAAAAATTGGCTTTACGCAAAAACCTTATAACCATAGAGCTTTTCCACCAGCCAAATATGCATGTAGTGATAGCCATTGTTCACCATTTTCTCTATGGTGTGAATTTGCCAGTACATTCAATGTACTGACCCGTTTTCGGGTTGCAACGTCTTATGTTGCAGGTTTCTTACGACAAGTAAGTGATACGTTAGGGTTATGATTTCTACACTCAACTTTGCCATTGGTGTTGATGGGAACCCACAACCTTGTTGCTTCCGCTATAAGGATTGAGGTAATAGTATTTACGTTACTTTATACATGTGATTTACCTCTGTTATAAATCCTTCGAGTACTGTGTGTGTCAGCATACCGATCCAGGGATGACACGTAAGCACAGAGACTTGATCCATTCGGGTCAAGTCGCTACAAAGTCCCTGAAATCAGCATCAACGATTACGCTACTTTACATGTTTGTGCTAGTCGCCACATAGATCACAAAAATACATGGCATACACCCCTGTAAAGATGGAATGGCATTCTACAAAACACATGTAGAGCTCAGGATCATAGCATGCACACATTAATCATGGCAAAAATGACAAAAGGCCATTTGCTGAAACAGATCTGACATATTCCTCACATAGCCCTCTTCCAACCGCATTTCGGGCATCAAGATGAGCTCAAATGAAAATGATGCAATGAGATGAAATGATGTACTCATCGAGGCGAACACTTTGATATTCTACACGCACGAATTGGAGCTACGGTGATGAAGTTATGATGCGTTGAATATGCTCAAAAATATTACAAGGAAAAAGGACTTAGGCGAAAAATGTACCCTCTAGATCTGGATCTAGGTCAACGGGGCTCGCTTCCCGAGGTCAACTCCGGCGAGGGAGGCCTGCGGAGGAGGTCGACGAGGAGCAGATCCGACCCGGACCTTGCCGGATCCGGGCGCGGCGGCGACGGGGAGGCGCGCTCCGGCCGGTCGTTGACGGGCGGCGGGGCGAAGGGAGCTGGGGCGGCGGGGCGAAGGGAGCCGGGGCGGCGCGGTGGTCCGGCGAGCGAGCGGGGCGGCGCGGTGGTCCGGCTAGCGAGCGGGGCGGCGCGGTGGTCCGGCGAGCGAGCGGGGCGACACGGTGGTCCGGCTAGCGAGCGGGGCGGCGCGGTGGTCCGGCGAGCGAGCGGGGCGGCACGGCGGCGAACGACGGGCCCGGCGCGGCAGCGGCGCAGGCACGGGCGGCGCTCGGCGTGGGCCGGGGAGGGCCCGACCAGGGCCTCGGAGGGCCGCGGCGGCGGGAGGTGCTGGCAGGCCACGTGGCGCCTCGTGGTTGGCTGGGCGGTGGCGGCGGCTTTGTCCGGCACGCGAACGGACGTGTCCGGCGCACGGATGAGGAGCGGGGCTAGGGTTATGGTTTCATCCGTGAAAAATTGGGGGGGAGGCCACATATTTATAGGTAGAGGGAGCTAGGAGAGTCCAAATGAGGTGCGTCTTGCGGCCACGCGATCGTGATCGAACGACCGAGATGATGGATGGGATTTTGGTGGGTTTTGGGCCACTTTGGAGGGGTGTTGGGCTGCAACACACACGAGGCCTTTTCGGTCCCTCGGTTAACCGTTGGAGTATCAAACGAAGTCCAAATGGCACAAAACTTGAAAGGCGGTCTACCGGTAGTAAACCAAGGCCGCATGGCAAGTCTCGGTCCAATCCTAAAACGTTTAACACCCACACACGAAAAGAGGTAGAAAGGGACACCGGGTGACATAGGAGCGCCGGATTGCAAAACAGACAACGGGGAAAATGCTCGGATGCATGAGACGAACATGTATGCAAATGAAATGCACATGATGACATGATATGAAATGCATGACACGCAAGCAATGACAAGGCAACAACAGCGAATAACTGGAAGACACCTGGCCCATCGGTCTCGGGGCGTTACATTACCGCTTTGCTCAGCCCCTCTTATAGCGTTGCTAGTTGCGGTTGAAGATTGGAGTTTGTTCCTTGTTGGAACATGGTTTATTGTTGGGATATCATTATTATATCTTGTCTCTTTTAATGCACCTATATACTTGCTAAAGGGTGGAAGGCTCGGCCTTATGCCTGGTGTTTTGTTCCACTCTTGCCGCTCTAGTTTCCGTCATACCGGTGTTATGTTCCTTGATTTTGCGTTCCTTACACGGTTGGGTTATAATGGGAACCCCTTGACAGTTCGCCTTGAATAAAATTGTTCCATCAATGCCCAACATTGGTTTTACCATTCGCCACCTAGCCTTTTTCCCTTGGGTTTCGTGGACTCAAGGGTCATCTTTATTTTAACCCCCCCCCCCCCGGGCCAGTGCTTCTCTTAGTGTTGATCCAAACTGAGCGATGTCCGGGGCTACCAGGGGCAACTCTGGGCTGGCCTACCTGACGTCTTGCTCATTTGTTGTGCCCTGAGAATGAGATATGTGCAGCTCCTATCGGGATTTGTCGGCACATTCGGGTGGCTTTGCTGGTTTAGTTTTACCATTGTCGAGATGTCTTGTAACCGGTATTCCGAGTCTGATCGGATTGTCTTGGGAGAAGGAATATCATTCGTTGACCGTGAGAGCTTGTGATGGGCTAAGTTGGGACACCCCTGCAGGGATTTGAACTTTCGAAAGTCGTGCCCGCGGTTATGGGCAGATGGGAATTTTTTAATGTCCAGTTGTAGAAAACCTTAAACTAAACTTAATTAAAAATGAATCAACAGAGTGTGTGGCCGTGATGGTCTCTTTTCGCGGAGTCCGGGAAGAGAACATGGTCTCGTGTTATGCTTGATCGTAGGTTGTTCTAGGATCACTTCTTGATCATAGTTCATCGACTGTGCCTTTGCCTTCTCTTCTCGCTCTCTTTTGCGTATGTTAGCCACCATATATGCTAGTCACTTGTTGCAGCTCCACCTCATACTTTTACCCTTCCTATAAGCTTAAATAGTCTTGATCGCGAGGGTGTGAGATTTCTGAGTCCCCGTGACTCACGGATTACTTCAAAAACCAGATGCAGGGACCGATGATACCGCTCCAGGAGATTCGACTGAGCTTAAGTGGGAGTTCGATGAGGACTCAGGACGATACTACGTTTCCTTTCCAGACGATCAGTAGTGGTGCCCAGTTGGGGCGATCGGGGACTTTGTTGCATTTGGGGTTGTTCTTTATTTTGGTTCCGTAGTCGGACCTTGAGTGTATCTAGATGAATGTAATGATATTTATGCTATTGTGTGACGTGGCGAGTGTAAGCCAACTATGTATCTTTTCCCTTATTCATTACATGGGTTGTTGTGAAGATTACCTTACTTGCGACATTGCTTACAATGCGGTTATGCCTCTAAGTCGTGCTTCGACACGTGGGAGCTATAGCCGCATCATGGGCGTTACAGAAAATCCACCGGAGGGGAGTCACGGGGGCCCCACGAGGGTGGGAGTGCGCCCCCCTGCCTCATGGACTCCCTGAGGGCCCCCCTGCCGTGAAATCAACGCCAACTTCTCCTATAAATATAGAAACCTTTGAAAATTAACCTACATCGGAAGTTCCGCCGCCAGAAGCCTCCGTAGCCACTGAAAACCAATCTAGGCCCTCTCTGGCACCCTGCCGGAGGGGGCCATCATCACCGGAGGGCATGGAGGAGGATCCCGGAGGGGACATCATCACCATGAAGGCCAAGGACCAGAGGGAGAACCTCTCCCCATCCAGGGGGGAGGCCATGGAGGAGGAAGCGCAAGGGGGAGAACCTCTCCTCCTCTCTCTTGGTGGCACCAGAGTGCCATCGAGAGGGGAATCATCGCCATGGTGATCGTCTTCATCAACATCACCATCCTCATCTCTTTTACGCGGTCCACTCTCCCGCACCCTGTTGTAATCCCTACTTGAGCATGGTGCTTTATGCCACATATTATGATCCAATGATGTGTTGCCATCCTATGATGTTTTGAGTAGATATCCTTTGTGTTTGGGTTGATTGATGATTTAGATTGGTATGAGTTGTATGTTTTACTTTGGTGTTGTCCTATGGTGCCCTCCGTGTCGCGTAAGCATGAGGGATTCCTGTTGTAGGGCATTGCAATATGTTCATGATTCGCTTATAGTGGGTTGGTGAGTGACTGAAACACAAACCCGAGTAAGGGGGTTGTTGCGTATGGGAATAAAGAGGACTTGATGCTTTAATGCTATGTTTGGGTTTTACCTTAATGATCTTTAGTAGTTGCGGATTCTTGCTAGAGTTCCAATCGTAAGTGCATATGATCCAAGTAGAGAAAGTATGTTAGCTTATGCCTCTCCCTCATATGAAACTGCAATAGTGATTACCGGTCTTGTTAACAATTTCCTAGGACAATTCCGCACATAGATCCACCATTATTCCACACTCGCTATTTATAATATTTAGTAACATATTCTAACTTATTGATAACAGCATCTACTTTCATATTTTAGCTCTCTGATATCATGTAAAGTTATCTACTCCATACCCACAACGTAGTTTTATTTCTCGTTTCTAGTTGGAAGCAAACGTTCGGTGTACGTAAAGTCGTATCAGTGGCAGTTAGGGCATGAGAGAATATTGATCTTACCTTTAGCTCCTTGTGAGTTCTACACTCCATACTTATCACTTCCACCTTTGGAAATTGCTACGATGATTCCCTGCACTTGGGGATTATCAAGCTCTTTTCTGGCACCATTGCTGGGGAGCAATAGCGTGGGGTTGATATTCTCGTGTATGCTTGTTTGCTTTCTTCACTAAGTAGATTTTGTTTTTCCTTTTTGTTTCTGTTTAGTTGTGGGTGAAACATACAATTTTTTTAAGAATGAAAATACCAAAAAAATTACTTGCCTCTCATGCCTAAAAAGTTTTTCAAAAAGAGAAGTGATTGGAAAGTTATGCATTGAAGAAGTGAGGGTCGACCTTGAGCACTTGTGTTCATGCTCACGGAAACAATGTAGAATTTTTCATGGAAGTTTCTCTGTAAATAATTATCACCTTACATATATCCATTGTATTATAAAAATAATGTGCCAAGCTTTGGTTTTAGGATGATTAGATTGCTTGTTCACTATGTGCAGAACAAAAACAGAAACTTTGGCTGTAGCGCGAGATTTTACATTTTTTACTGGAAAGTCAAATGGGTCTGAAACTTTTTGCACATTAATTCTGTATAAATTTTTAAAATTTTCAAATTTATTTAATAATTTTTGGAGTTACAGAAGTTTACTAAATCTCCAGATTACTACAGACTGTCCTGTTTTAGACAGATTCTGTTTTTCGTGTGTTGTTTGCTTATTTCGATGAATCTATGGGTAGTATCGGGAGGTATGAACCATGGTGAAGTTATAATACAGTAGATATAGTTCTAATATGAAATTGTAATGAGTTTGCAACAGTACCTAAAGGTAGTGATTTGCTTTATTATACTAACGGATCTCACAAAGTTTTTGTTAAAGTTTTGTGTGGATGAAGTGTTCGAAGAACGTGGAGTTACCGATGTGAGAATAATAAACAGAGGCAATAGCTAAAGCTTGGGGATGCGCAAAGCACCCCAAGTAAATATTCTAAGGATACTCAAGCATCTAAGCTTGGGGATGCCCCGGTTGGCATTCCATCTTTCTTCTTCAACAATTATCGGTATACCTCAGTTTTTGTTTCGTTCACATGATTTGTGTCCTTTATGTTTTTTGTTTTTCCTTTAAGAACCATGCTAGTATGAGATAGCCCTTCATTGGTTTATAGAATGCTTCATGTGCTTCACTTATATCTTTTAAGTATGATCTTATAGAATTGCTCTTTGTGCTTCACTTAAATCTTTTGAGTATGGTTTTATAGAATGCTTCGTGTGCTTCACTTATATATTTTGAGCTTGGATATTGGTTAGTATATATTAATTGTATAATGCTCCATGAACTTCACTTATATCTTTTTGAGTATGAATAATACTATAATCTAAAGTGGATTTAGAAGAGTGTCAACTTTAGTTAGTAATGATTCCACTATTCCGAATGAGAGGAATTTTGCTTATGTGGAGAGTAGAAAAATTTATATGCTTGTAGATCATGAAAAGAATGCTTTATGTGATGGTTATGTTGTTGAATCCATTCATAATGCTACTGAAAATTATTATGAGGGAGGAATATATGCTTGTAGGAGTTGCAATAATATCAAGTTTCCTCTCTATGTGCTTAAAGTTTTGAAGTTATACTTGTTTTGCCTTCCTATGCTAGTTGATTCTTGTTCCTATAAATTGTGTGCTCATGAAATCCCTAGGCATAGAAGTGGGTCATGTTTAGATGTGCTAGTCATATTCTTCATGATGCTCTCTTTATGTTTCAATTCTTAACTTTTACGTGAGCATCATTGAAATCATCATGCCTAGCTAAAAGGCATTAAAGAAAAAACGCTTGTTGGGAGACAACCCAACATTTACCCTTACTGTTTTTTGTGTGTTATCATGATTAAGATATTGTATTAATCATGTTTTATAGATTTTGTTTCAATAAAGTGCCAAGTAAGACCTTTGGGAAGACTTGGGTGAAAGTTAATGTGATCTTGCTGTAAAAAACAGAAACTTTGCGCTCACGAGATTAGCTGCCATTTTTTACAGAAGAGTGCTTTGGTTCTGATTATTTTTGAATAAGATTAATAGACAAATTCCTCACGTCCACCAATTTATTTCATAAATTTTTGAGTAGCATAAGTATGGTTAGTGTTCATATCATTACAGACTGTTCTGTTTCTAACAGATTCTGTTTTCGTTGCATAGTTTGCTTGTTTTCTAGTTTCTATGACTTATACTTCTCAATATAAATTGTAGAAATGATATGGTACAGTAGGTATTGTGTGAGAACAATTATGAGCCTTGTATTTGACAGTACCAAAGTGAATGGTTTACTCTTAATCATACTAACCTATCTCACGAAGTTCCGTTAAGTTTTGTGTGATTGAAGTTTTCAAGCTTTGGGTGAGATATCGATATGAGGAGAATAAGGAGTGGAAAGACCCTAAGATTGGGGATGCCCAAGGCACCCCAAGGTAATATTCAAGGAAGACTCAAGCGCCTAAGCTTGGGGATGACCCGGAAGGCATCCCCTCTTTCGTCTTCAAAACTATCGGTATACCTTACTCGGAGCTATATTTTTATTCGTCACATGATATGTGTTTTGCTTGGAGCGTATTTTAAACTTTACTTGCTGTTTGAATAAAATCATTGGAGCTGAATTATTAAACGAAAAAGAATCCTCCCATGGCTAGTTAATTATTTGACTGCTCAGTGTCCTTCACTATTATCTTTTGGCGTAGTTTGTCATTTACTCATGTGCATCACGTATATCCTATGAGTAAATGGTTGAATAATTGAATATCATAAATCCGAATTTATATATGTTTCATATGCTTATACCATGGGGAGTAATGACTTCACATAGAATAAGTATAGATAGTAAACTTATTGAAAGTTAGCAAACATAGAATTGGTCACTTGAACAATTCATGAAAGAATATTGAAGGAAGAGATATTTCACATATAAATATACTATCTTGGACATCTTTTGTAATTGTGAGCACTCATTAAAATATGACATGCTAAAAGGTTGATGTCGGACAAGGAAGACAATGTAATGGGTTATGTTTTGTTATATCCGAAATAAAGTATATTGTCTTGGATCATCCAACATGCTGAGCTTGCTTTTCCCCCTCATGCTAGCAAAATTCTTTGCACCAAGTAGAGATACTACTTGTGCTTCCAAACATTCCTTAAACCAGTTTTTCCATGAGAGTCCACCATACCTACCTATGTATTGAGTAAGATCCTTCAAGTAAGTTGTCATCGGTGCATGCAATAAAAATTGCCCTCTAAATATGTATGATCTATTAATGTGGAGAAAATAAGCTTTATACGATCTTGTGATGTGGAACAAACAAAAGCGACGGACTGCATAATAAAGGTCCATATCATAAGTGGCAATATAAAGTGACGTTTTTTTGCATTAAGATTTTGTGCATCCAACCATAAAAGCGCATGACAACCTCTGCTTCCCTCTGCGAAGAGCCTATCTTTTACTTTTATCTTCTACCTTATGCAAGAGTCATGGCGATCTTCACCTTTCCTTTTTACATTTTATCCTTTAGCAAGCACATTGTGTTGGAAAGATCCCGATATATATATATATATATATATCCAATTGGATGTAAGTTATCATGAACTATTATTGTTGACATTACCCTTGAGGTAAAAGTTGGGAGGCGAATCTATAAGCCCCTATCTTTCTCTGTGTCAGGTTAAAACTTTGAACCCATAAATATCACGTGAGTGTTAGCAATTGTGAAAGATTAAATGATAGTTGAGTATGTGGAGTTTGCTAAATCAAAGCTCTGACATAGACTCTTCCTGAAAATAAGATGAATTGCAATTGTTTGATGACTGAGAATATAGTTTGTTAGTTTCAAGAAAGTTTATGATCTATACTTTAAACATGTGAATAGCTTGTTACTTGATCATGAAAAGTTTTATGAAGATGAGCTACTGATATGATATATAATGATGCTAAAAAAGCGAGTGGAACTATCATTGATCAAACTTGTGCACTTGCTAGCATTCACACTTCATAAATTATTTCTTTTATCATTTACCTACAAGAGGACGAGCAGGAATTAAGCTTGGGGATGATGATACATCTCCAATGTATCTATAATTTATGAAGTATTCATGCCATGTTTACAATATTTTATATGATTTTGGTATGATTTGATTAGAACTAACCTGGATTGACGATGTTTTCAGCAGAACTACCGTGGTGTTGTTTTTGTGCAGAAATAAAAGTTCTCGGAATGCGATGAAAATCAACGGAGATTTTTTCTGGAAAATATGAAAAATACTAGAACGAAAATCCACCAGAGGGGAGTCACGGGGGCCCCACGAGGGTGGGGGCGCGCCCCCTGCCTCGCGGACTCCCCGAGGGCCCCCTGACGTGAAATCAACGCCAACTTCTCCTATAAATATAGAAACCTCCGAAAATTAACCTAGATCGGAAGTTCCGCCACTAGAAGCCTCCGTGGCCACCGAAAATCAATCTAGGCCCTCTCTGGCACCCTGCCGGAGGGGGCCATCATCACCGGAGGGCATGGAGGAGGATCCCGGAGGGGCCATCATCACCATGAAGGCCAAGGACCAGAGGGAGAACCTCTCCCCATCTAGGGGGAGGCCATGGAGGAGGAAGCACAAGGGGGAGAACCTCTCCTCCTCTCTCTTGGTGGCACCGGAGTGCCATCGAGAGGGGAATCATCGCCGCGGTGATCGTCTTCATCAACATCACCATCATCATTACCATCCTCATCTCTTTTACGCGGTCCACTCTCCCACACCCTGCTGTAATCCCTACTTGAACATGGTGCTTTATGCCACATATTATGATCCAATGATGTGTTGCCATCCTATGATGTTTTGAGTAGATATCCTTTGTCTTTGGGTTGATTGATGATTTAGATTGGTATGAGTTGTATGTTTTACTTTGGTGTTGTCCTATGGTGCCCTCCGTGTCGCGTAAGCATGAGGGATTCCTGTTGTAGGGCATTGCAATATGTTCATGATTCGCTTATAGTGGGTTGGTGAGTGACTGAAACACAAACCCGAGTAAGGGGGTTGTTGCGTATGGGAATAAAGAGGACTTGATGCTTTAATGCTATGGTTGGGTTTTACGTCAATGATTTTTAATAGTTGCGGTTGCTTGCTAGAGTTCCAATCAAAAGTGCATATGATCCAAGTAGAGAAAGTATGTTAAGTTATGCCTCTCCCTCATATGAAACTGCAATAGTGATTACCGGTCTTGTTAACAATTGCCTAGGACAATTTCGCACACCGATCCACCATTATTCCACACTCGCTATTTATAATATTTAGTAACATATTCTAACTTATTGATAACAACACCTACTTTCATATTTTAGCTCTCCGATATCATGCAAAGTGATCTACTCCATACCCACAACGTAGTTTTATTTCTCGTTTCTAGTTGGAAGCAAACGTTCGGTGTACATAGAGTCGTATCAGTGGCAGTTAGGGCTTGAGAGAATATTGATCTTACCTTTAGCTCCTTGTGGGTTCGACACTCCATACTTATCACTTCCACCTTTGGAAATTGCTACGATGATTCCCTGCACTTGGGGATTATCAAAGATCCAACCCACTACAAAGCACCTCTTCCCATTGCAAGATAAATAGATCAAGTTGGCCAAACAAAACTTAAATATCGGAGAAGAAATACGAGGCTATAAGCAATCATGCATAAAAGAGATCAAAGAAACTCAAATACTTTCATGGATATAAAAATATAGATCTGATCATAAACTCGAAGTTCATCGGATCCCAACAAACACACCACAAAAGAGTTACATTATATGGATATCCAAGAGACCATTATATTGAGAATCAAAAGAAAGAGAGAGAGATGAAGCCATCTAGCTACTAACTACGGACCCGGCGGTCTACAAAGAAATGCTCACGCATCATCGGAGAGGCACCAATGGAGGTGGTGAACCCCATCTGAGATGGTGTCTAGATTGGATCTGGTGGTTCTGGATTCTGCGGCGGTTGGATGAATATTTCATCGACTCCCCTAGGGTTCTGGAAATATTGGGGTATTTAGAGAACAAAGAGGTGGTCCGGGGGCACCCAAGGTGGGAACAACCCACCAGGGCGCGCCTGGGCCTCCTGGCACGCCCTGGTGGGTTGTCCCCTCTTCGGGACTCCCCCAGGTGCAACAAGGGCCCAACATGTTCCTTCTGGTCCATAAAAAATCTCCATAAAGTTTCGTGGCATTTGGACTCCGTCTGATGTTGATTTTCGACGATGTAAAAAAACACGGAAAAACAAGAACTGGCACTTGGCACTATGTCAATAGGTTAGTACATAAAATTATATAAAATGATTATAAAACATCCAAGATTGATAATATAACAACATGGAACAATAAAAAAGTATAGATACATTGGAGATGTATCAGACACCCGCCAGCCACCTGTGTGTGAAGCACGTCGGTAGAACCAGTCTCATGAACACGGTCATGTAATGTCGGCTCGGGCCGCTTCATCCAACAATACCGCCGAATCAAAGTAAGATGTTGGTGGTAAGGAGTATGACCATTATTGCCCACAACTCATTGTGTTCTACTCGTGCATATAACATCTACGCATAGACCTGGCTCTGATGCCACTATTGGGGAACGCAGTATTTCGATTTTTTTACCTACGATCACGCAAAATCTATCTAGGAGATTCATAGCAACGAGACGGGATAGTGTGTCCATGTACCCTCGTAGACCGAAAGCGGGAGTGTTTAGTAACGCGGTTGATGTAGTCGAGCGTCTTCACGATCCAACCGATCCAAGTATCGAACGTATGGCACCTCCGTGTTTAGCACACGTTCAGTACGATGACGTCCCTCAAGCTCTTGATCCAACAGAGGTTCGGGGATGTAGATGAGTCCCGTCAGCACGACGACGTGATGACGGTGTTGATGGTGTGATCAGCGCAGGGCTTCGCCTAAGCACTACGACAATATGATCTGAGGTGTGATCTGTGAAGGGGGCACCGCACACAGCTAAGACAATTGATCTTGTGTGCTATTGGGGTGCCCCCTGCCCCCGTATATAAAGGAGGGAGGAGGAGGAGGCTGACCCCCTCGTGGCGAGCCAAGTGTGGGGAGTCCTACTAGGACTCCCAAGTCCTAGTAGGATTCCCCTTCCTTTTTCCTTCTCCGGAGTAGCAAAGCGGGAAAGAGAGAAAGAGTAGGAGAGGGAAAGGGGGGCGCCGCCCCCACCCCTTGTCCAATTCAGATTGCAAGTGGGGCGAGCCACCTCCTATGGCCGGCCCTCTCTCCTCCAATAAGGCCCATGAAGGCCCACTACTTCCCCGGGGGGGTCCGGTAACCTCCCGGCACTCCGAAACATACCCGAATCATTCCGGAACATTCCGGTCTCCGAATATGTAACGCCCCGAGAACAATGTGCCAGGTGTCGTCCAGTTATTCGCTGTTGTTGCCTTGTCATTGCTTGCGTGTCTTGCATTGCATATCATGTCATCATGTGCATTTCATTTGCATACATGTTCGTCTCATGCATCCGAGCATTTTTTTCCCCGTTGTCCGTTTTGCATTCCGGCGCTCCGTTCTCCTCCTGTGGTCATTTCTACCTTCTTTTCATGTGTGGGGGTTAAACATTTCCGGATTCGACCGAGACTTGCCAAGCGGCCTTGGTTTACTACGGGTAGACCGCCTGTCAAGTTTCATGTCAAGTTACGGGTAGATCGCCTGTCAAGTTACGGGTAGACCGCCTGTCAAGTTACGGGTAGACCGCCTGTCAAGTTACGGGTAGACCGCCTGTCAAGTTACGGGTAGACCGCCTGTCAAGAACCCTAGATCTGGAGGTCTAATTTCTACTAAGTCCCCGAGTTTTCCACGTTTCATATGCCCATATTCATCATGCCGTATCTTTGCATCCGTAGCTCCGTTTTGCGCGTATAGCATATCAAAATGTTTGTCTCGGAGAGTACATAATTTCATCTCATTGCATCATTTTCATTTGAGTTCATCTTGATGCCCGAAATGCTGTTAGAAGAGTGCTACTTGAGTTAATTGTCGGATCTGCTGCTCCATTTAGATATTTGTCATTTTTGCCATGATTATTGTGTGCATGTTATGCCCATGAGCTCTACATATGTTTTGTTAAGGGTTTTGCCATCTTTCCAGAGGTGCAACCCATGTATTTTTGTGATGTGTGTGGTGACTAGCACAAGCTTGCAAAGTGAGGCATTTGGTAATGCTGATTTCAGGGACTTAGCATTTGCACTAAGTCCTTGAGCTGTTTATCTCATATGGCCATATGTTCATGTTGTTTCCTAGTGATCCGTGCCTCTTTTGAGGATGATCAGTAAGGATGTCTTGTTAATCTTGTAGTGCTCTATCCATCCATATCCTTGTTTGCAATTATGGAGCACCCTAGCTTGAGTCAATCGAGCTCTACTTTTGCTATTTCGTGAATCTGGGCAGATTATCTACTTGTTAGCGATTTTGCCGATGATGTTGTAGTTGATCCGTGCATGCTATAGTATTGTTCTTACCATGTCTAGTTTGTATTTTGTGCATTCTTGATGGGTGTATGCTTAGATTGTCATGCCTTACTCTGTAGTGAGTGCATCGAGCTCGTTAACATGCCTACTTGATATCTGTTTTCAGCATGCTCCAGTTTTCACTAAGTCTGAGAACTGATTATGTTTTTGCCATGTTCACATGCTTGCAATTGTATTTTCTGATCCCTTTTGGCTCAATGTCACTAAGGGAATTTTGTTAAGCTCTTTGAGTAGCTCCATTCCATGCTTGACTTTGCCATGATCAGGTCCTGTAGCATATAGTTTTCATGCTCCAAAGAGTGCTATCTGATCTGAAATTCCAGACAAGTGTTAATTTCACTAAGTCTGAAATCTGTTTACCAAATGCATTTTTGCCATGCTTGTTTGAACCTGTTAATGGATGAATTGGCCGTAGCTCAGTGTTAATATTTTGTTAAGCATTATGAATGGATCCCTGCAATGTATTTTGTTGCCATGTTTGAGTGCTGTAGCATGTTTAACTTGTTGCATTTAGATGGCTACTTGTTATATATCACAGACCGGTGCCATATTTGTTTTGCTCGCCATTTCCAAACCGTGACTCCGATTCCGGCGTTCTTTATATCGTTTTCAAGCGATTTCATCTCACCTTTCCAGTGGCACACTTGGATTTCCAAGTTGAGGCCAGGTTCATTCATTCCTTTGCAAATCATGCATGTGCATCGCATATCGCATCCCGCATATCATGCCATGTCCATGTGTTGTTTATTTACTATGTTGTGTGCTTCTTTCCGGTGTTGCTTCTTCGGGTTGGTTCCGTTAACGTCGCATTTGTGAGGAACCGTTCGACTACGTCCGTTTGTCTTCTTCATGGACTCGCTCTTCTTCCTTACGGGATCTCAGGCAAGATGACCATACCCTCGAAATCACTTCTATCTTTGCTTACTAGTTGCTCGCTCTTTTGCTATGCCTATGCTGCGATACCTACCACTTGCTCATCATGCCTCCCATATTGTTGAACCAAGCCTCTAACCCACCTTTTCCTAGCAAACCGTTGTTTGGCTATGTTACCGCTTTGCTCAGCCCCTCTTATAACGTTGTTAGTTGTAGGTGAAGATTGAAGTTTGTTCCTTGTTGGAACATGGAGACGTTGTTCCTTGTTGGAACATGTTGACTTGTTGGGATATCACGATATATCTTATTTAATTAATGCATCTATATACTTGGTAAAGGGTGGAAGGCTCGGCCTTATGCCTGGTGTTTTGTTCCACTCTTGCCGCCCTAGTTTCCGTCATATCGGTGTTATGTTCCCGGATTTTGCGTTCCTTACGCGGTTGGGTTATAATGGGAACCCCTTGACAGTTCGCCTTGAATAAAACTCCTCCAGCAAGGCCCAACCTTGGTTTTACCTTTTGCCACCTAGCCTTTTTCCCTTGGGAGTCGCGCATCCCGAGGGTCATCTTATTTTAACCCCCCCCCCCCCCCCGGGTCAGTGCTTGTCTAAGTGTTGGTCCAAACTAGAGCCCCTTGCAGCGCCACCTCGGGGAAACTCGAGGGCTGGTTTTTGTTGTACGGATTGCTTATCCGGTGTTGCCCTGAGAACGAGATATGTGCAGCTCCTATCGGGATGTCGGCGCATCGGGTGGTCTTGCTGGACTTGTTTTACCATTGTCGAGGATGTCTTGCAGAACCGGGATACCGAGTCTGATCGGAATGTCTCGGGAGGAGGTCTATTCCTTCGTTGACCGTGAGAGCTTGTCATGGGCTAAGTTGGGACACCCCTGCAGGGATTTGTACTTTCGAAAGCCGTGCCCGCGGTTATGGGCAGATGGGAATTTGTTAATGTCCGGTTGTAGAAAACCTGAAGTTGACCTTAATTAAAATACATCAACTGCGTGTGTAACCGTGATGGTCTCTTTCCGGCGGAGTCCGGGTAGTGAACACGGTGTTGGAGTTATGCTTGACGTAGGTTGTTTTAGGATCACTTCTTGATCATACTTTTATCGACCGTGCTTTGCCTTCTCTTCTCGCTCTCATTTGCGTATGTTAGCCACCATATATGCTAGTCGCTTGCTGCAGCTCCACCTCATACCTTTACCTTACCCATAAGCTTAAATAGTCTTGATCGCGAGGGTGTGAGATTGCTGAGTCCCCGTGACTCACAGATACTTCCAAAACCAGTTTGCAGGTACCGATGTTACCGAGCAGGTGACGCAACCAAGCTCAAGGAGGAGCTCGATGAAGATCTTGCCCTTTGTGTTGTTTCGTTCTAGTTGACCAGTAGTGGAGCCCAGTTGGGGTCGATCGGGGACCTTGTCGCATTTGGGGTTCTTCTTTTATTTTGGTTCCGTAGTCGGACCTTGATTGTATTTGGATGTTGTAATGCTTTATTCATGTAATTGTGTGAAGTGGCGATTGTAAGTCAACTATGTATCTCTTTCCCTTATGTATTACATGGGTTGTGTGAAGATTACCTCACTTGCGACATTGCTTTCAATGCGGTTATGCCTCTAAGTCGTGCTTCGACACGTGGGAGATATAGCCGCATCGAGGGCGTTACAGAATATAACCTTCCAATATATCAATCTTTACCTCTCGACCATTTTGGTACTCCTCTTCATGTCCGTGATCTCGTCCGGGACTCTGAACAATCTTCGGTCATCAAATCACATAACTCATGATATAAATCATCATCGAACGTTAAGCGTGCGGACCCTACGGGTTCGAGAACTATGTAGACATGACCGATACACATCTTCGGTCAATAACCAATAGCGGAACCCGGATGCTCATATTGGTTCCTACAAATTCTACGAAGATCTTTATCGGTCAAACCGGATAACAACATACTTCATTCCCTTTGTCATCGGTATGTTACTTGCCCAAGATTCGATCGTCAATATCATCATACCTAGTTCAATCTCGTTACCGGCAAGTCTCTTTACTCGTTTCATAATGCATCATCCCGTAACTAACTCATTAGTCACATTTCTTGCAAGTCTTATAGTGATGTGCATTACCGAGAGGGCCCAGAGATACCTCTGCAATACTCAGAGTGAACAATCCTAATCTCGATCTATGCCAACTCAACAAACACCATCGGAGACACCTGTAGAGCATCTTTATAATCACCCAGTTACGTTGTGACGTTTGATAGCACACAAAGTGTTTCTCCGGTATTCGGGAGTTGCATAATCTCATAGTTAGAGGAATATGTATAAGTCATGAAGAAAGCAATAGCAATAAAACTAAACAATCATTATGCTAAGCTAACGGATGGGTCTTGTCCATCACATCATTCTCTAATGATGTGACACATCATTCTCTAATGATGTGATCCCGTTCATCAAATGATAACACATGTCTATGGTTAGGAAACTTAACCATCTTTGATTAATGAGCTAGTCAAGTAGAGGCATACTAGGGACATTATGTTTGTCTATGTATTCACACATGTACTAAGTTACCGGTTAATATAATTCTAGTATGAATAATAAACATTTATCATGATATAAGGAAATATAACTAATAACTTTATTATTGCCTCTAGGCATATTTCCTTCAAACTTGACATGGAACAAGTCTGTAAAAAGAGACCGAAAGGATTGAAGTATCACCAAAGAACTAGCCATGGACTGAGGTGCGTGGAAACTTACTATACATGTGTTAGAACCATGAGTTGGTTGTGTGATCTTATGAGTTTCAGGTTTTCACCTCCCCTAATTTATTTGATACTAACGACTCTATTGTTGTTGGCAAGAAAATTTTAGAAGATGTTTTTACATTTTATTTGACTTCAACCTTGAAAACTGACAATTTTAGGAGCACTATTGTTCCCATGTCATTTCCATATCAATGCTAGTCTATGGTGATCTTTTTAACACATCACAATCGCTCACATACACGAGCATACACTCACTCTATGAGGGCATGCATGCACACCCTACCCCTATGAGCATTTTTGAAATATTGACCCAACATAGCATCTTCAGATTTTACGAAGTCACCACAGACGTCTCGCAGTCGACGGGAACGTCTCCTCTCATAAACAAATATCACTGGAAGTCTGAAATAAACCCAGAAATAATGTAAGCACCAATGTCAAGTCTAGGACTTGAACCCTAGTGGGCTGGGGGATACCACTGTCCTCCTAAGATAACCACTGATTAGGGCACACTAGTCCGTGGTGATTGGTTGTGCTAGATGTCAGAGAAGAGGCTATCAAGGCCCACCTTGAACTGGCCTCTTTTTTCTCTTCTTTTCTAAGTACCCCGATTTTGTCTACTATTGGTTTTTGGCTTTGATTAATAATTATTAATGTATTATTGTGTGCATCAGTGAATAGACAGGCCTGAAACTTTCCTACTTTTGTAAAAATACAAACTATCTAGTTTTGTCAGTAAACACCATTAACAATTCATATTCATTACTTATTTTACACAAGTATTGAATGCACATCACTTTGTAATTTTTGGCCTATTTACCTCCATTTGGACCGGGCCCAGTTACTTCCAGGATGATGCAACTATCAGAATATGGGCTAGGAGGGTGCCCTATGTCTCGCGTTAAGCCACATGGTACGAACAATCGCTGAAGGGGTGTGTGCTGAGCTTGCCCAGGCGCACGGGAACAAATTCCCTGATTTTTGTTTTTTTCACATTTTTTATTTTTTGCTTTCCATTCTTTTGATTTTGTTTGTAATTCCAAATGTTCTAAATAAATATATTACAAAATTAACTCTACATAAAACAATTGAACAATGTTGACTAAGCAATTGAAAAATGTTAAATGTGTATAGAGAAAATGTTTATCACGTTTACGAAAAATGTATATAAAAATATAATGTGTATGAAACAGTTTGATCATGTATTTCAAAAATATTATTCAAGCATTTGAAAAAAATGTTGAACAAGTTTTTGAAAAATGTTAATCGAGCATTTGGAAAATGTTAAATGTGATATAAAAAATGTTGACCATGTATTAAAAACATTAATCATGTATATAAAATGTTGGACAAGTATTTGAAAAAATGTATGTGTTTGTAGAAAAAATATTGACCACGTAATAAAAAATGTTAATCAAGCATTTGATAATGTTAAAATCTGTACAGAAATATGATGATCGTGTATTAAAAATGTTAATTTTTTATATAAAAACATTAATCAATAATTTGAAAATTATGTATAGAAAAATGTTTGATCATGTATTAAAAAATGTTAATATAACATTTAATTTTTTTTGGACATGTATAGAAAAAGTGTTGACCATGTATAAAATGTTAAAATTGTATTTGAAAAATGTTAATCAACTATTTAAAAAGGTAAATTTGTATAGAAAAAATGTTGTCTTGTATTTGAATAATGTTAAGCAAGCATTTGGAAAATGTTGAATACATATAGTAAAGATGTTGACCATGTATTTAAAATGTCATTAGAAAAATGTATTAGATATATACCTAAAATGCGTATAAAAACAGAACAAACTAAGAGAAACAAAAAAATCCGATGAAAAAAAAAGAAAGAAACCAAAATCCCAAAGAAAGAACTATGAAATCTGAAGAAATTGAAATAGGGAAAAGAATCCCCTCAGAAATGTAGAACAACGGAACCCGCACAAAACCATAAAAATTCATGAGGAGATGAAGATAAACCAAGAAAAATACAAAGGAAAAAAGAAAAACCAAAGAAAACTAGTCAAGAAAAAGAAACAAACAAACAATAAAAACTAAAGAAAAATGATAAAGAAATGAAAAAACTGAAGAAAAGAAGAACAAAACCATGTGAAACCAACAAATAAAGAAAGAAAATCAATGAAAAAAACCATGAAGAAGCAAAGAAAACCGGTAAGAATAGTCTAAAAAGGTGAAAAAATAGATGCAAAAAGAAATAAAAGAGAAAAGCAAAGAAAATTGTAAAGAAAACAAAAGAAAACAAAAAATGGACCAAATAAGCAAGTGACTACAGAATGATCCGAGTGAGCGAGGAAGGAGAAGATAATTGGTTGGCCCGATTCATACGCAAGAGCAAAATTTCTTCAGCGAGAGCAAGCTATTGTCTCGCTTAAAGCGAGAAATAATCTCGTGTGAGCTAGGCGCTCCGTGGTACAAAAAAGGTAATGAGCCCAACTCCTAAATGTTGGCCCTAATTACATTTCTAAAAATCTATATGCTCTAGTTGTTCATGTTTGTCAGCTGGACAACATAATGTCATCTCCGTTCAATAAAATCTTAGGATGTTTTTATGCTCAAAAAAAAGAGGAAAAAAATTTAAGGCACGTTTGGTAGGATGCATTAGGCCCAGCCAGGCCCGCGCGAGATGGTTTTGGGCTATTTGGTTATCCGGGTCACGTTGAAAAGTTGGCCTACACAGAACTCAAAGCACCACTCACCCTACATGTGAAGGAACACTTAAATTGATTGTTTCTACCGGGCCAATCTAAGGCGAGCCACCTTCAAGCGCATCGTGGGTCCACTTGCATGAGAGGATGCGAGCCCTATATATCCTATATGTTGTTTCTTCCTTCCGTAAGTTCCTTTTTCAATCTCCTTTCTTAGGTCGTTTCTAATCGACACAACCGCACATTAATTTGAGAAAAACTTTACATAAAAAAGATGCACATTAATGTTATGGTTCCATTTTTGTGATCAGATCGTTGCTTCGTCAACCGTAAATATTTAATTTTGTGTTCATTTTTAGAGCTATTTTGAATGAATTTTATCAAATTCATCGCGCATGGTCGATCGTTTAAATTCTCCTTTGATCAGCAGCTTCATCTTACAGTTTCACACAACTTTTGTATTGCACATTTTTTGTTTCGACGATTGTAGATGATTAAATCTTACTCCCTCCTCGTGAAGTATATATGCAATGTGGGATTTGGGTTAATGACACTTCTTAAGCTCGGCCTCCTTTCCTCTGTCCTGCTACGGCATCACCGTCGGTGTCGCTCTTCTCGGCCTCCTCTCCCGCGTGCTGTTACACTAGCGCCACCACTGATGTCTTCCTCTCAACCTTCTCTCCCATGTCCTACTACACCCACACGGTCGTCGTTTGCCTTTGCATTCTCTCTCATGTCCTGCTATACTGACTGCCATCACCAGCATTGTTTCTCTCGGCCTCCTCGCTCGCGTCCTACTACAATGGTGTCGTCGTCATCGTCGTTCCCTCCCGCGTGTTGTTGCATTAGCGCCACCGTTCTCTCTGTGTCGTCTCCCATGTTCTGCTACACTGAAGCCATCACTGACGTCGTTTCTCTCGACCTTCTCGGTCACGTCCTACTACAATGGCGTCATCGTCATCGTCGTTCTTCTCGGCCGCCTCCTCCTCGTCCTACTACACTGGCCCCATCATCATCGTCATTCGTTTCGGCCTCCTCCTCCCCGTCCTACTACACTGATGCCGCCATGGCGGGCAAACGGCATTTTTTCTTCATCATCCTCAAACTTCAACGCCCGTCTATTCGTTACTCCACACGGGCTTTCTCTGCGGCGACGGCGCTAGTAAATAGTTCACCGTGCCGCCGATGAGGTCGCTCACCTGTGACTCTATGCTCGTCGTGTCGAACGGGGCACCGCAACCACCGCCTACCGTTGCCGCCGAGGCACTCTAGTGTAACACTGTGTGTTATGGGTAGTTGTTAAGTCTTAATCATATTTCGTGCAAGCAACCAAACAACGTGCACTCATCTGACCACATACAATGCGAGCAATCAAACGCAGTGTGTAGAGGGATCATTACGAGCGATAAAAAATAATGCAGGTAACCAAACACGCCCTTGGTACCACAACATGGCAGAATGAAATGATACTTTATTATTTATCTATAAACAACCAAACTATTGGTAGCGATCCGTCATGCAAAAAACCGGATGTTTTGAGAAACATTGGACTTCCAAAGAATTTCTCAAAGATGCCCCCCCCCCTCCCTGGGGCGTTGTACAAAAAAGGTAATGAGCCCAACTCCTAAACGTTGGCCCATTAATTACATTTCTAAAAATCTATATGCTTTAGTCGTTCATGTTTGTCAGCCGGACAACATAATGTCATCTTCGTTCAATAAAATCTTGGGATGCATTTATGCTAAAAAAAAGGAAAAAATCTTGGGACGTGTTTGGTAAGATACATTAGGTCCAGTCAAGCCCGCGTAAGATGGTTTTTGATTATTTGGTTATCCGGATCGCATTGAAAAGTTGGCTTGCACTGAACTCAAAGCACCACTCAGCCTGCATGTGAAGGAACGCTTAAATCGGTCCTTTCCACCGGACCAAGCTGAGGTGAGCCACCTTCAAGCGCATGGTGGGCCCTCTTGCATGAGAGGATGCGAGCCCTATACATTGTTCCTTCCTTTGGTAGGCTCTTTCTTCAATCTCCTTTCTTAGGTCCTTTCTAATTGATACAACGGCTCATCAATTTAAGATAAGCTCTACATAAAAAGATGCACATTCATGTTATGGTTCCATTTTTGTGACCAGCTCGTTGTTTCGTCGACCGTAAATTTTTAATTTCGTGTTCATTTTTAGAGCTATTTTGGATGAATTTTGTCAAATTCATCGCGCATGGTCAATCGTTTAAATTCTCCTTTGATCAGCAGCTTTATCTTACAGTTTCACACAATTTTTGTGTTGCACATTTTTTGTTTCGACGATCGTAGATGATTAAATCTTACTCCCTCCTTGTGAAGTATATACGCAATGTGTGATTTGTGTTAATGACACTCCTTAAGCTCGGCCTCCTCTCCTCTATCCTGCTACGGCGTCACCGCTGGCGTCGCTCCTCTCGGCCTCCTCTCCAGCATGATGTTACACTAGCGCCACCACTGATGTCTTCCTCTCAACCTCCTCTCCCATGTCTTACTACACCCGCATGATCGTCGTTCGTCTCTGCATTCTCTCCCATGTCCTGCTACACTGAAGCCATCACCAGCGTCGTTTCTCTCGGCCTCCTCGCTCGCGTCCTACTACAATGGTGTTGTCGTTCCCTCCCGCGTGTTGTTGCATTAGCGCCACCATTCTCTCCGTGTCGTCTCCCATGCTCTGCTACACTGAAGCCATCATTGACATTGTTCCTCTCGACCTTCTCGCTCGCGTCCTACTACAATGGTGTCGTCGTCATCGTCGTTCTTCTCGGCCGCCTCCTCTGCGTCCTACTACACTTGCCCCATCATCGTCATCGTTCGTTTCGGCCTCCTCCTCTCCGTCCTACTACACTGACGCCGCCATGGCGGGCAAACTATATTTTTTCTTCATCATCCTCAAATTTCAGCGCCTGTCTATTCGTTACTCCACACGGGCTTTCTCTGCGGCGACGGCGCTAGCAAATAGTTCACTGCGCCGCCGATGAGGTCGCTCGCCCGCGACTCCATGCTTGTGGTGTCGGACGGGGCACCGCAACCACCGCCTACCATTGTCACCGAGGCACTCTAGTTTAACACTGTGTGTTATGGGTAGCTATTAAGTCTTAATCATATTCCGTGCAAGCAACCAAACAACGTGCACTCATCTGACCACATACAATGCGAGCAACCAAATGCAGTGTGTAGAGGCATCTACGAGTGACAAAAAACGAGGTAACCAAACGCGCCCTTGATACCGCAACATGGCAGGCAGAAATGATACTTTATTATTTATCTATATTGGTAGCGATCCGTCACGTAAAAAACCGGATGTTTTGAGAAACATTGGCCTTCCAAAGAATTTCTCAAAGATCCCCCCCCCCCCCCCACCCCGGTGTGGTACAAAAAAGGTAATGAGCCCAACTCCTAAATGTTGGCCCATTAATTATATTTCTAAAAATCTATATGCTCTAGTCGTTCATGTTTGTCAGCTGGATAACATAATGTCATCTCCGTTCAATAAAATCTTGGGATGCGCTTATGCTAAAAAAGGTGGAAAAAAAATCCTGAGACGCGCTTGGTAGGCTGCATTAAGCCCAGCCAGGCCCGCGCAAGATGGTTTTGGGTTGTTTGGTTATCCAGGTCACATTGAAAAGTTGGCCTGCACTAAACTCAAAGCACCACTCAACCTGCATGTGAAGGAACGCTTAAATCGGTCGTTTCTACCGGGCTAAGCTGAGGCGAGCCACCTTCAAGCGCATGGTGGGCCCTCTTGCACGAGAGGATGCGAGCCCTATACACACTATATGTTGTTTCTTCCTTCGGTAAGCTCCTTCTCCAATCTCCTTTCTTAGGTCCCTTCTAATCGACACAATGGCGCATCAATTTGAAATAAGTTCTAAATAAAAAAGATGCATACTGATGTTATGGTTTCATTTTTGTGACCAACTCGTTGTTTCGTCGACCGTAAATGTTTAATTTCGTGTTCATTTTTGAAGCTATTTTGGATGAATTTTGTCAAATTCGCCGCGCATGGTCGGTCATTTAAATTCTCCTTTGATCAGCAGCTTCATCTTAAAGTTTCATACAACTTTTGTGTTGCACATTTTTTTGTTTCGACGATCGTGGATGATTAAATCTTACTCCCTCCTCGTGAAGTATATACGCAATGTGTGATTTGTGTTAATGACACTCCTTAAGCTCGGCCTCCTCTCCTCTGTCCTGCTACGGCGTCATCACCATCGTCGCTCCTCTCAGCCTCCTCTCCCGCGTGCTGTTACACTAGCGCCACCACTGACGTCTTCCTCTCAACCTCCTCTCCCATGTCCTACTACACCCGCGCGGTCGTCGTTCATCTCTGCATTCTCTCACATGTCCTGCTACACTGAAGCCATCACCAGTGTCGTTCCTCTCGGTCTCCTCGCTCGCGTCCTACTACAATGGTGTCGTCGTCATCGTCGTTCCCTCCCGCGTGTTGTTGCATTAGCGCCACCGTTCTCTCTGTGTCGTCTCCCATGTTCTGCTACACTGAAGCCATCACTGACGTCGTTCCTCTCGACCTTCTCGCTCGCGTCCTACTACAATAGCGTCGTCGTCATCATCGTTCTTCTCGGCCGCCTCCTCCGCGTCCTACTACACTGGCCCATCATCACCGTCGTTCGTTTCGGCCTCCTCCTCCGCGTCCTACTACACTGATGCCGCCATGGCGGGCAAACTGCATTTTTTCTTCATCATCCTCAGACTTCAACGCTCGTCTATTCGTTACTCCACACGGGCTTTCTCTGCGGCGACGGCGCTAGCAAATAGTTCACTGCGCCGCCGATGAGGTCGCTCGCCCGCGACTCTGTGCTCGTCGTGTCGGGCGGGGCGCCGCAACCACCGCCTACCGTTGTCACCGAGGCACTCTAGTGTAACACTGTGCGTTATGGGTAGCTATTAAGTCCTAATCATATTCCATGCAAGCAACCAAACAACGTGCACTCATCTGACCACATACAATACGAGCAACCAAACGCAGTGTGTAGAGGCATCATTACGAGTGACAAAAATGATGCAGGTAACCAAACGCGCCCTTGGACCGCAACATGACAGGCAGAAATGATACTTTATTATTTACCTATAAACAACCAAACTATTGGTAGCGATCCGTCATGCAAAAAACAGGATGTTTTGAGAAACATTGGCCTTCCCCCACCCCACATAGCACTACTTATATAAAAAAAATAGTTACCGTTGTTGCAACACAGTCACGAACGACTCGGTGACCACTGTGGCCCGGCGCGTTGCTCCCTTGCCACACCCCGGATGTGAATGCAACGTATGACATCCTTAGGGCCTATTTGGTTTCAAATAAGTCATTAACTTATAAGTCGAAAAGTGAAAAAAAATGACTTATTTTGTCAAACAGACCCAATTTATAAGTCACCCCAACTTATAAGTCATTAGTTGCTTTACCCCAATTTATTTAAAACTTATAAGTCATCTTTTTTTGCATGGGTCCCACCATCTTTACATAAAAACAAGATGGAAAGATGTGGTCAGGTGACTTATAAGTCAGGTGACAACCAAAAAGACGTGACTTATAAGTCATTGGTTTTAAGTCACCTGACTTGGCCTTAATTTGCAGCCGGATGCTGTCTTAATTTGCAGCCGGATGCTGTCCAAAACTTTTCTGCTAGCCGGACAAGAATCATCAGTGGCTCAGTGCGTCTTGTTTTTTTGTTTATAGTTTCAATCCTTTGTTTTTTGACTTGTATAATTCTGAAATTCTTCAACGCTTTGTAACCCGGGCCTCGATTCTTAATAAAACATCTCTGGTTGGTTCCGAATAGAAGAAAAACTCTGGGATGTTATCTCTCACCTTCGAGATGATTAGGCTTGGCTTCGAGCAAACAAGCTACATTGTTCTTTGCTTACTGCAATGTATGTAAAGACTAGATGTTCAACAATCATAAAGCGAACGATACACACCACGGACAATCGATAGGTTCAGTTTCACGACCATAAACTAAGCAATCGCGGGAGACTTAATAACTTGACACCGACACTATAACGTGAATGCCCGGGCGGGCAGATAGATCTCCTCGCTGTTCTTCATCTCCTCCAGCGGCGGGGGCGTTGATTGGCCCTGTCGACGGTGATGGTGCGGCCGCCGAGCTCCTGGCCGTCCATGCCCTGGATGGCGTTGCTCAGCGACTCATTGTCGTCGAACCAGACGAAGCCGAAGCCGCGGGATATGCCCGTCTCCCGGTCGGTGACGATCTGATAAATTATCGTAACACGTACAGTACGATCGTGTTAGGCAGATACAAATTCAAACAGATAATTACAGGAACAAACGACTAACAAGCAAAATCAATGCGGCCAGGCTGAATCTAATCTAAACCCTAGAAAACAACGAGGAAAACTGCACAGATCCATCCGGCAGCCAACAAAAGCATCATAGTCTAGCTAGCACAATCGAGCATGTATCAACCAAAAATCTGAAACCCACTCACGTCGGCGTTGAGCGGGCGGTAGTCGGAGAAGAAGTCCTTGAGCGAGCTCTCATCGGTGCCCCAGGGGAGGTTGCCAACGTAGGCGCTGTACTCAACCCCAGAGCGGTCGTCGTCGGAATCCCACCACGGCGCCGACATCGCACTATCGATAAACCCTAGCCTTGATACGACAGAGTAACGGAGGGTTTCTTTTTGCAAGAACAAATAAAAGCGTGCTGCGTTTGCCTCCAGCACAAATATATATAGAGTTAGAGACCCTTCTAGATCAGGATGCGGTGGGCAGCGGACAGCCCGCACTTGATTATGCGGGTGTTCGCGGCGGTTAACGCCCGCATAGTTAATCGCGGTTTAATGCGGCAGCCCGTACGTATATGCCCGGGTCCGGCTTCTCTTTTTTCACTCGTAATACCTGTCTCGTTTATATCCGAACCATGTAATGAGGACAGACATGACAAAATTAAAAAAATAACAGAACATCACTGAGCTTCACACAAACACCTGTCACCTGCCTTCGGCACCACCAAAGCAGTCATCAAAGAAAAAAAATGATGGATCATCTCCTCACTGAGCTCTGTTGGAATTTTGCTAGTAGGCCTTTGGCCCAAAACCCAACTAAAATTCTAAAATTCTCTTGGCCCATTCTTACACACATGTGAGTGGAGTGAGTGAGGCTAAAGTTTAGTCCCATCCCAAAAGTTGAGAGAGTTGCACCTCTTTATAAGGTGAGCTCTTCTACCACTTGTATGAGCATGAGAAGAGGAGACCTACACGCGCGCTCCTCCTCCTCGCTCGCCTCGCCACGCCACGCCTCCTCACGACGCGCCGCGGGTTGTGGGATTGAGCTATGCACGTTGTCTATATTTTTACTGCATGGGAAAATTAATGAGTCATTAATTACTGAACCGTTTCCGATCTTTTGGATCGTGACGACTCGGACGTGGGTTTACTCCCACGACCTACCCGGCCCGCACTATATAGTCAGGCAGACGTCTACCCTAGCCGCCACCGCTTCGTATGGTTTCTCACCACCGTTCTAGATCATTGCGCCGCCAAGCAAGTCTTCTCCATCCCTCCTTCCGGCGTGCACCGCGAGAAGGGGCAGCAGGCCTCCGGAACCCCGCCTCTCGTGATCCTGTACGGGAGAGGGGCGATCAGGTTTTTGGGAAGAGCACTCGCGCGACTGCTGGCAGCGACGACTTCACGAACGACGACTTCTTCCCCGACCTCGGCAACCTCGTCCTCGACGACATGGGCGACAACGTCAACGCCGGCGGTGCTGCACCCGCTGCACCGTATGTGATTCTATCCTTCCTGTTCGAGATCGTGGTAGAATTCATGCTTCTAGTATGTGCCCTAGATGTGATATGTTCATCTGCTATGCTAGTTCGCATGATTAGTTTAATCTCTGCTGCTGTGGTCATGATTTATCTTCTGTTTATTCGAATTAAATCTCGTAGTAATTTGCTCATATTTCAAACAATCCAAAAACCTGATTATAGGCAATTTACTCCGAGTGGTTTTGTTGCGCATCTGAAGCCGCCTGCCTTTAAGGGGGCGCAATATAAGAGGTGGCGCACGAGAGCAGTCTACTGGTTTCAGACCATGGGCTGCTATGATGCCACCAAGGGCAAGCCTGAGGGCGATCTTAATCCAGCACAGGTAGAAGCTTTTGAGAAGATCGATACCCTCTTTAAAGGCGCTCTTCCGAGTGTTCTTGATGACTCCATTGTGGATTCGTATATGTCGTTTGACAACGGCAAGGACATATGGGCTGCGCTCGAGGCCAAGTTTGGTGCCTCGGACGCCGGCAGCGAGTTGTACGTCATGGAGCAATTCTATGACTACAAGATGACTGATGAGCGCCCTGTTGTACAGCAGGCTCATGAGATACAGTCGCTCGCAAAAGAACTTGAGTACTTCAAGTGTGTGTTGCCGGACAAATTTGTTGCCGGAGGCATCATTGCCAAGCTTCCACCTTCGTGGAACAATTTTGCTACTTCCCTGAAACACAAGAGACAGGAGTTTTCCGTTGCGGATCTCATTGGTACTTTTGATGTTGAAGAGAAGGCGAGAGCAAAGGACACGTGTGCTCGAGTTGCTGAGGGAGGTTCTAGTGCCCACATGGTACAGAAGAAGAACTCCCAGCCCAACAAGTTCAAAAACAATAAGAACAAAACTCAAGGCAAAGACAAGTTTGATACAAAGAACAAGCCATCACATTCTACCAACTTCAAGAAGAATTCTCATAAGAAGGGGAAGGGACTTTGCCATGTCTGCGGTTGAAAGTGCGTTATATCGACTAGATGGGGGTGAATAGGCGATTTTTACGAAAGTCTTCAATACATGAGAGTTATGAAGACAAACAGCGAAGATTATGCCTATTACTATGCAGCGGAAGTTAGATTACACTAGGCCAGCCATGGTCATATATTCAATAGAGTGAAAGCACGATGCCAAACAACTGCAGTGTAATAAGGATCGGGTAGGAAGAAGTTATGAAGCCAAACAGTTCATACATTCACGTTCTGAAGACTAAAGATAAAGCAAGCATGCAATGGCTTCACAATGTGTGACAATAAGAAGAGGAAGTAAAGATGAAACCAGTGACTCATTGAAGACAATAATATGTTGGACCAGTTCCAGTTGCTGTGACAACTGTACGTCTGGTTGGAGCGGCTAGGTGTTTAAACCTTAGGACACACAGTCCCGGACACCCAGTCCTGAACACACAGTTCAGGACACCAAGTCCTCACCGTATTCTCCTTGAGCTAAGGTCACTTAGTCCTCGCCCAATCACTCTGGTAAGTCTTCAAGGTAGACTCCCAAACCTTCACAGACTTCGTTCACTGGCAATCCACAATGTCTCTTGGATGCTCTGAACGCGACGCCTAACCGTCTGGAGGATTCACAGTCCTCAAGTGTAATAAGTCTTCAGATCACACAGACAAGAAGACTTAAGTGATGCCCAATTTACTCTGGCTCTGGGTGGTTAGGGCTTTTCTCCTCACTAGGAATTTTCACTCAAAGGCTTCGAGGTGGGTTGCTCTCAAACGACAAAAGCCGTGCACTGAAATCTGAGCAGCCAACTGTTTATGGTTGTGGGGGTGGGCTATTTATAGCCACTTGGCAACCCGACCTGATTTGTCCGAAATGACCCTGGGTCACTAAGGAACTGACACGTGTCTCAACGGTCAGATTTCGAACTCTCATGGCAACTTTACTTGAGCTACAAGCAAAGCTGACTTGTCCGGCTCTGGACAAGATTCGCTCTCATTGTCTTCACTCGAAGACATAAGTTTTTGATTTAAGCATCACTTCAGTCATTCTGACTGGTTCTCCTGAACCCCACTTAACAGTATGGTGGTTCCTATGACTCAACAAAAATAAAAAGAACTACGAAAGATCTAAGTCTTCGAGTTCCATAGGCTTCATAACGTGTCTTGTTTTGTCATAGTCTTCAATGTGAATGTCTTCATATACCACCTTTGTCTTCAATGTCTTCATACATTTTTAGGGGTCATCTCTGGTAGTAAAACCGAATCAATGAGGGACTTCTACCTGTGTTTTCCTGCAATTCTCACAAACACATTAGTCCCTCAACTAGGTTTGTCGTCAATACTCCAAAACCAACTAGGGGTGGCACTAGATGCACTTACAATCTCCCCCTTTTTGGTGATTGATGACAAACTAGTTGAAGTTTTCAACGGGAAATATAAAGTGTGAAGTTTGTAAAGGAATTGTCTTCATAAGTTGCAAGGGCTCCCCCTGAAGATGTGCATATAAGTTAATTTGCTTTTGGAATGCAAATGCACATGGCAGGTTGTACTTGTGGAGATCAGCTTCAGCTTATGATGATAATCCACTATGCATGTGAAGTTATATGAAGATAATGACATGCATAATGGAAAATGGACGTCTGCAGAATGAGATAAGTGCGGAATTTATCGTCGCACATGCGGAATTTATCTTCGCAAACAGAGAGGTAAACAAGTAGCAGACGACCATCGTGTTTTAGTGTTTACAACTCAAAAGAACCAAATGAAGCAAAAACAAGAGTTGTAACCACGAAGCAAAGTATAACAAAACAAGGCACCCGCCCATGTTGACCCGCTTGAAGACTATAAACATCATATGCTTCTCCCCCTTTTGTCAGGAATGACCAAAAAGGTTTGAAGACATAGAGTTTTCTACGCGTTCCCAGGCGCAGCAGGGTCGGTGGAGTTGTTTGGCGGTGCTGAGCTTTGAGGTGCTGAAGCAGGTGGTGGTGAAGTAGCATCATCATCTTCATCAATGATCCTTGCAGTGACTGTGGCAGCAGATGAGGAAAACTCAGAGTCTTCAAGTGACGGTGTGTTGCGCATCGCAGCCCTCCTAGGAGGTGTGGTGTCAAATTTGAAGCGCTCTGTGAAGCCATCCTCTTCAAGTTCAGCTTCAGTGCAGATCATTGAGAGCCCTTTCCACGTACGACGGCAAGTCTCATGTGTAACGAAGGCATTCTTGGTGGCCAGGTTTCGAAGACGATTGACATCCACCAAGAGGCTCTTCATCTGACGTTTCAGCCAATCGTGATGCCTATCTTGCTTTTGGTGAAGGGCCACAAGAAGCTCTCGGTCAGTGAGGACACGAGCACGCTTCTTGGGTCTTGGAGCGTTTGTGCTATCTGTGGCTTCAGTTGATGCTGGTACACGTGTAGTGCCAGCCATCGGATAGACCCTGGACATGGCTTCAACACCTTCAACATTCTGTGTGAAGCTCTGGTGTTCGGCATTCTGAAGACTTATCGGTTGCTTGGCAGGCTCAGGGTATATTGCTTCAGCAGAGATATCCACATCTGGCAGGAAGATGCGATGGTTTCGGGCTGAGGGCTGATACGAAATTGTAGAGTGCAGTTTGATCAGCCTCATCACCCAAGGGGCATAGAATTTTAGACCAAATAAGTCCGAGCCTGACGCTGCAAGTTGTCGTATGAAAAGATCATGTGCGTTGAAGCATTTGCCATGCATGATATAGAATATGAGAGTCTTCATTGCACCCTCAATCTTGGCATGTGGAGAGTGTCCCTTAATGGGCCAGAGAGTCCGCCGGATAATGTGATATATGGTCCTGGGCAGGTACTCTAGGTCTTCAACGAAGAACTCAGTTGGATAGGGTGCATCCTGAGGCAATGGCTTCATCATTGAGAGCATCTGACTCATATTTGGTTCAGATCTCTGGAAAATACTCTCAATAGCTTCAGAATGTGGTTGGCAGCCTTCCTCGAAGAATTCGCCTGGAGTGGGCAGGCCGGTGAGCTCAATGATATCAAATGCATTGGCTTCATGATGGACATTTCCGGTCATCCACTCCAGGATCCAAGTCTTTGGATCTCTGTTGTATCCTTTGATATGGAGAGTGGCATAAAACTGAAGCAGGAGCTCTTCGTTCTAGTGCTCTTCATCAGTCACAAACGGCAGCAGACCCACTTGCCTGAAGCAGTCCAAAGCTTCCTCAAGACATGGCAGACCAGCAATGGCTTCAACCTCAAGGCGCTTGTGAGGGAAGATGCGACCTTGGTTGTATAAGATGCATGAATAATAGCTGCGTTGTGAATAGCTCCAGAACCTGTCTGATACAATCCTTTTCCTTGAATAGGGGTTCTTGGAGCTATTGAAAAATGTGTTGTCTGCCTTGAAGCTGTTTATATCAAAGGAGCCAGGTGCTGATGCAGGACCTGGGAACCTTGGAAGCCTTGGGACTGGCTTCTGGACATGAGGCCTGTGCTCTATGTGATAATCAAATTGTGGACCTGCAGCAGACTCAGGAACTGAAGTGTCTGGCTCAGTGGCTTCGCTGTCCGCTGAAGCATTTGGTGGGGCGGGCTCCACATTGGCTTCAGTGTTTGTAGTTTGAGGGACAACTTCAGGCACGTTCTCCTGGGGAACTGCATCTTGATGGAGCGAGGGAGTGGGTTCTGGAGGTGCTTCTTCATTATCTTCGGCTGATGCAGCCGGAATTTCTGCAGATTGGACTTGAGGCCGTGGACCTTTGCGAAGCCTACGGAATGCAGACGACGCTTGCGGTGTCGGAGTGGGCTGGGCCTCAATGTCTTCTTCCTCCTGAGGGCGATCCGCCCATGACTCATCTTGTGCCATTGGCGTCAGAGGACGTCCAATGCTAATGAGTTCGCTTGTTTCAAGCTAAGGAAGGGCTGCATCACCTTGCACATTGTCCTGATGACCAATGTCTTCAGCAGCTATTGGATCGGCTGCTGGAATATCTTCAGCGTCAGGTGCCTCTGTGGAAGCAGGCTCATGAACTGTCAGTCTTCTTTCTGCATTGGGGTGAATGACAGAAAGGGGTTCAACCATCAAGGGCTCTGTGGGAGCAGCCCTAGATTTCTTGGTCTTGCGCTTCTTTTTGCTGGGGGCAGTAGGAGAGGCTTCAGAGCTCTTCCTTTTTCTTGCTTCAGCTTCTGCAGCTCTTGTCTTCTTTAGCTCTGAAGCTGTTGACCGGCTCTTTGGCTTCGAGCCGGTCGTGGCGGTTGGGAAGACAATCGGAATAGCTGCTTGTTTTGATGCCTCTGATTCACTCACAGCAGGTTGCTTCTTCCTTTTTGCGGCCATCTTGGGGTCGATGCCAGGACGCCCAAGTGCCTTGCGCTTTTCAGCCTCGTTGTAGGCTTGAACACATTTGTCTGCCAAAGACTTCATCCTTTCACGCGAGCCTTGAGCTTCAGCACGCTTCTTCAGAAAGTTTTCTTTGAGATCATGCAGCATGATTTTGAAGCTCCTCACTTCCTGCACACTGAGGCTGGCCATGTGCTTCTTGAACTGAGCTTTTTCGTGATCAATTTTCTGCTTCAGCTCAACAATGCGCTGAGCAATGGCCAGTTCTGAAGCAATTGCGCCTTGGAAGGCGACGCTGAGTCCAACAGGCAGCTGCAGATCATTGAAGCTTATGTCTGGTGAGTCAAACCATTCGTCGATGAAGCTGTGGATGATGGCAACATCAAAGAGAGGCAGATTGTTGAAGATTTCTGCTTCCTCCTTGCTTTTGATGAGCTGTTCTAGTGCATCATCGCCCAGATCTTCATCGCTTGATAGATCAATGGCTTCACTGCGCAGAATGGCAGCAGCAGTGAGCTCTTTGCCTGTTTGTTGCTGGGGCTCCTTTTCCTTCAGGGGCTTGGAGACGCGGGATACGTCTTCAGACTGCACACTGACTTCAGGAGGTGCAGTTTTCAATGGCTTCGCCCTTGAGATTTTTGAGGCAGGGGCCGGCTTTGAAGCTTTTGGTTTCTTTGTCTGCTTTGGCTTCGGCACAGCAGGAGCTTCATCAGACTCAGAATCAGCTGGAGGGTCATTCACAGTAGTCCCTTGGACTAAGATGTGGGTGATCAGGCCCTCAAGATTGGCAAACGGACTGATGATATTGGGTTCCGCGTCGCGTGTGCCATCTGCCCTTGATGAGGAGGGACCAGGGTTGAAGTCAAGCCCAAATTTCTTCTTGTTTAGCTTCGCAGACTGTTGGGCAAACTGAAAGTTGCGTTTGAAGAGATTGTCGTCACGAACCAGAGAAGTGACGACGGATGTGCATCATCAGGCTGTGGTCCTCGGACCATGCATGGGTAGAAGCCTTGAGCAATGGCTTCATCTCTGGTCCTGGGTACAAGGTTCTTGTATAAGATATCCCCCCACGGACTTTTGATAGCATTCTTTTCGGCATACTCCTGGGTGACGAAGCGGTATTTGAACCACTGTTCTGCCCAATAGCGTTGAATCCATTGGATTCGAGTCTTGCGCTGCCCATAGCTCTCTTCTGGATCTGTTTTGTACATTTCTGCCAAGTCTTCAGGCAGATCCTTGGAAGTTCCCTCACGTCTCTGTATGCCCCCCTTTCTTGCTGCTGCAACTGAAGCCATAAACTTTAACTTGAAAGGTTTCAAAACTTTCAAAGGCTTTCCTTTTCTGGACCAACAGGAACTGGCTTCAGGAGAGTTTATGTGATGCTGTAGGAATTCTGCAAATGAATGCAGACTATGAGAACCGAAGGATTCTCCCACGGACATGTACCTGTGACAGCATTAAGGTGCGAGGGAAGGGGAAGAGGTCATATGCATTCTCAGAAGGTTTTGAAGATTAATCAGTTTAGAAGACATTGACCTCATTGTGCGAAGACATTCACTTATAGATAAGAAGTTGGTTCCAGATTTGTACGAACCCACAGATCGGTACAAGTGAGGAATCTAACTACTTTATGAAGCACAAGTGAATATACTAGGCATGTTATGAGATGCAGCGAGAGATCTAACTGGTGTAAAGAGAAACTTCTTATGGTAGAAAGTGACAGAACCATGAGATCAAAGGAGGCTGTAAAAAGAAGTTTTATTTACCACACTGGAACTGCTAGACGGAAGGAAGTTGATGCCGAGCAGTTCAGTCCTCCGTGCCCTAACTTGGCGACGGAAAACACCTACGGCGACGGCGGAGAGGACGATGTCCGCGGTCGGCGTGAGGACGACGTTGGAGAGGTTGCGGCAGCGAAGCGCTTCGTCTTCGACGTCGTCGAGTGCTAGCGGTGGCGCTAGGGTTCGTGCGAGGGTGGAAGAAGGAGATAATGACCGCGGTAAGTGTGAATTTATAGACTCAGAGGCGGCACTGTGCTATTACGCAGGTGCCCCTGGCGGTTCGCATTTGAGAAACGCGTGGCCAGTTAGCGGAAGTTTGGGGTTTGTTCCACGTCCCACGCACGCCTAAATTGTCGGGCGGTCGTTCCTGCTTCTCCGGATCTTATGTGGAGGAATGAGCATTAAAAACGGATTTTTATGGTTGTCTCTATGTCTTCAGCTGACAAGGACACAGTGAAGACATTCGACAGTTTCAACAGAATGCATATGACTTGGAGAGATAGAGTTTGAGATAGAAAGCATAGAGAGATTAGGGTCCGATCACATTCACTTAGTTCAAAAGATTCAACCAAGAAGACATAGCTATAAGTGAATGCTGTAGAGGACAGAACACTAGAGCATATATATTTATATAATCAACGTAATGAAGATAATCATGAAGACATATTGAGTTCGAAGCCAAGCTAAATGTGAAGATATTGCAAGGTAACGCCATGAGTTAAACACTTCAAAATGGAACGTTTGGTGGTGGCGTTACCCGCCGTATAGGAAGTATTGGACCCAGACACGGCGCACAATTATCGTGGCGCTCCGAAGTCAAATTCCACATTAATGTATTCACACTTAGAATGTATGTCTTCATTGATTGAAGATATACTTTACTTTGTGTGTTGCACATCTAAGTCATCAATATGCATAAGTGTTAGGATGTGTGCCTGATCACAGGACATTTGAGGATTCCAGGATATTTAGCTCACACCGTAACTTGCAAAACCTCTTCTCATCCAAGGGCTTGGTGAAGATATCTGCCAATTGCTCTTCAGTGTTGACGTGTATGATATCAATGTCTTCCTTCACAACATGATCTCTGAGAAAGTGATGACGAATTTCAATGTGCTTTGTCTTCGAGTGCTGAACTGGGTTGTTGGCAATCTTGATGGCGCTTTAATTGTCGCAGTAAAGTGGCACTTGCTTCAGATGAATGCCATAATCCTTGAGTGTTTGCTTCATCCACAGAAGCTGAGCGCAGCAAGATCCAGCAGCAATGTATTCAGATTCAGCAGTGGAGAGAGATACACAGTTCTGCTTCTTTGAAGACCAACATACAAGTGATCGTCCCAGAAAGTGACATGTGCCTGATGTAGACTTGCGATCAACTTTGTCACCAGCATAATCAGCATCCGAAAATCCAACCAAATCAAACTCTGAGCCCTTTGGATACCATAATCCTAGAGTTGGGCTGTGAGCCAAATATCGAAGAATTCGCTTCACAGCTAAGTGATGCGACTCCTTTGGTGCCGCTTGAAATCGAGCACACATGCAGACACTAAGCATGATATCTGGCCTAGATGCACATAAATAAAGCAAAGACCCAATCATGGAGCGGTATACCTTTTGATCGAACTCTTTACCATTGTCGTCAGGACCTAGATGATGTTTGGCTAGCATTGGTGTTGTGAAGCCTTTGCAGTCTTGCATACCGAACTTCTTCAGGCAATCTTTGAGATACTTCTCTTGAGATATGAAGATGCCATTGCGCTGTTGTCGGATTTTAAGACCAAGGAAGAACTTCAGCTCCCCCATCATGGACATCTGATATTGCTCTTGCATCATATATCCAAACTCTTTACTGTACTTCTGATTGGTGCAGCCGAAGATAATGTCATCCACATATATTTGGCACACAAACAGTTCACCATCATATGTCTTTGTGAAAAGAGTGGGATCCAGGGAACCAGGTATGAAGCCTTTGCTCTTCAGAAAGTACTTGAGTGTGTCATACCATGCCCTAGGGGCTTGTTTGAGGCCATACAGTGCCTTGTTGAGCTTGTATACCATATCAGGATGTTTTGGATTTTCAAAGCCAGGCGGTTGTGCAACATACACTTCTTCTTCAATCTTGCCATTGAGAAAGGCACTTTTCACATGCATTTGATATAGAAGTATGTTATCATGATTTGCATAGGCCAGCAGTATGCGTATGGCTTCAAGCCTAGCCACAGGAGCAAATGTTTCATCGAAGTCAATGCCCTCCACTTGAGTATATCCTTGAGCAACGAGGCGAGCTTTGTTTCTGACAACTTGACCATGCTCATCTTGCTTGTTGCGGTATATCCATTTGGTGCCTATTATGTTGTGCTTCCGTGGATCAGGACGCTTAACCAGTTCCCATACATTATTCAGCTCAAACTGTTGAAGCTCTTCTTGCATAGCTTGAATCCATTCAGGTTCCATGGAGACTTCTTCAACTTTCTTGGGTTCTGATATTGAGACGAATGCGAAATGCCCACAGAAGTTTGCTAGCTGAGTTGCCCTTGAACGAGTGAGTGGACCAGGTGCATTGATGTTGTCAATTATTCTGTCAATCTGCACTTCATTTGCAACACGAGGATGTATAGGGCGAAGACTTTGCTCTTGCTGATCTGCGTTGTTATTTGGAGGAATGTCTTCATGTTGAGCATTGTCTTCATGTTGATCAGGTGCTGAGATGATAAGTTCTTCTTCAGGATGAGCTTCAGAAGGCATAATCTCTCCAGTTCCCATAAGCTTAATTGATTCACTAGCTGGAACTTCATCTAGCACATTTGGCAGTTGCTCTCTTTGTGAACCATTTGTTTCATCAAACCGCACATCCACTGTTTCGACCACTTTGTAATGGAAGAGATTGAAGACTCTGTAGGAGTGTGAATCCTTTCCATATCCAAGCATGAAGCCCTCATGTGCTTTTGGTGCAAACTTTGAGGTGTGGTGTGGGTCCTTGATCCAGCACTTTGCGCCAAATACTCTGAAGTAACTGACATTTGGCTTCTTGCCAGTTAGGAGTTCATAAGATGTCTTGTTCAGAAGCTTGTGAAGATAAACACGATTGATTGTATGGCATGCAGTATCAATGGCTTCAGTCCAGAATTTTCTTGGAGTCTTGTATTCATCTAGCATTGTTCTGGCCATCTCAATGAGTGTTCTGTTCTTGCGTTCGACGACGCCATTCTGCTGTGGCGTGTATGGAGCTGAGAATTCATGTGTGATGCCCAAGGTATCAAGATATGTATCAAGGCCAGTGTTCTTGAATTCAGTGCCATTGTCACTTCTGATGTGCTTTATCTTGGCACCAAAATTGTTCATAGCTCGATTGGCGAAGCGTCTGAAGACATCCTGCACTTCAGTCTTATAAAGGATTATGTGTACCCAAGTATATCTAGAGTAATCATCAACAATGACGAAGCCCTAGAGGCAAGCAGAAGTAGTAAAAGTTGAGTAGTGAGTGGGACCGAAAAGATTCATGTGGAGCAGTTCGAAGGGTTGTGTAGTAGTCATGATTGTCTTCGAAGGATGTTTTGCCCTTGTCATCTTCCCTGCTTCACAGGCACCGCATAAATGATCTTTCTTGAACTTGACGCCCTCGATGCCTATGACATGCTTCTTCTTCGCAAGGGTGTGGAGGTTCCTCATGCCAGCATGCCATGGCCTCCGATGCCAAAGCCAGCATTCTGAAGCTTTTGCAAGAAGACATACTGCAAGTTGTGGTCCTGCTGAGAAATCTACCACGTACAAATCACCTTTCCGATACCCTTCAAACACTAGAGATTTGTCAGATTCCATTAGCACCAGGCAACGATATTTTCCAAACATTACAATCATATTCAAATCGCAAAGCATTGAGATAGACATTAAGTTGAAGCCAAGGGATTCAACAAGCATGACTTTATCCATGTGTTGATCCTTTGAGATTGCAACTCTACCTAGACCCAATACCTTACTTTTACCAGTGTCAGCAAATGTGATGTGGCTCTTGTCGGATGGACGTAATGTTGAGTCCATAAGAAGGCTTCTTCTGCCAGTCATGTGATTTGTACACCCACTGTCAATAATCCATTCTGAAGACTTTGAAGTCGCTGGTGTCGTACCCTATAGTACAGTTAGGGGGATAGGCTTCACGAAGAGAATTTTGAAGCATAAACATTTGACGAACCAGTGGGTTATGAAAACTTAGATCCAGATTAGGACTAATAGGGAGAGTAGCATGCGATTCAGGAACGAAGTACATAATGATGCCATTCGGGCATTTTATCTTGCGGCCTACAAGATTTTTAAGGTCCCCAGCAATAGCATCAGAAGATTTTGTTTTTCTGCTGGAGACCTTTCCCTACAAAAGAGAGTTAAGCTTTCTTAACCACCCACATCTTCAAGGGTGGCTTAGAAGCAATAAGTCTAAGTGCAGCATCTGAGAATTTTGGCTTTGAAGCCTTAGCAAACAGTCTAGCAGGTGGACAATAATACTCATAGGAATAAGCAGAATAATTTTTGGTTACATGAACACGGTTCGATGAACCGCTCTCATATTCATATGCCTGAGTATAGTTTCCCTGCAAAACATTTGCGTTAGTGTGACTCAGGTGAGTCCTCTGTTTGTATGAAGCCATTGGACCGTATGAAGCCTTTGGTCTGAGGTTTGTCTTCTTCAAGTGAGGTGTCATGAAGACATTCACAGGAAGATTTTCCAGACACTTTTTGGAAACCCAGATCTTCTTCATAGGCGGTCCATTCCTGCAGTTAGTACCAATGTACCTGGCAAACACTTCACCATTCTGATTTTTAAACAGTTTATAGTTTGCATCAAAGGATTCATCAATGATAATGGGGTTAGCACAAGTGAAGCCAGATAAGTTGGATGGATCTGCTGAAAGTTCCTTTGCAGCAACCCATGTGGTTTTGGGGTACTGCTCAGGTTTCCAGTAAGTGCCATCTGCATTGATTTTCCTCACAAATCCAACACCCTCTTTCCTAGGGTTTCGGTTCAGGATCTGCTTCTTGAGGACATCACATAATGTCTGATGTCCTTTAAGACTTTTGTACATCCCTGTTTCAAGCAATGTCTTCAACATAGCATTCTCATCAGCAATAGCAGTGGTATCCTCAGCAGAGGGGTTAGTTACCACGTCAACAGTTGAAGATATTGCAACAGCAGTAGCAGTGGAACATTCAGCAACAGAATTAGCATTATCACGCTCAATGCATTTAAGACATGGTGGTTCAAATCCTTCCTGAGCGGGACTGATCTGTTCGGAGCGAAGTGACTCGTTTTCCTTTTGAAGATCTTCATGAGCCACCCTCAATTTCTCAAGTTCTTGCTTCCTTTGAAGATAATCATAGGAAAGCTTTTCATGAGTTGTTGAGAGAGTATCATGACGATCTTCAAGTTCCTGATACTTAACGTGAAGGTTTTTTATGTCTTCAATTAAGGATTCAGATCGAGTCATTTCAGCACCCAACAGATCATCGCTTCTGTCTAACAGTTTTTGAATATGTTCCATAGCTTTCTGTTGTTCAGTTGCAATTTTAGCAAGTGTTTTGTACCTAGGTTTTGAATCACAGTCAGAGTCATCGTCACTAGATGTTTGATAGCGAGTAGTGCGTGTGTTTACCTTGGCACCGCGTGCCATGAAGCAGTAGGTAGGAGTGGAGTCGTTCTTGTCATTTGCGTCGGTGTCAGTGATGCAGTCATTGTCTTCAGTGTTGAAGATGGACTTGGCGACGTATGCTGTAGCCAGACTCGCAATGCCAGAATCAGACTCCTCCTCAGACTCCACCTCTGCCTCCTCAGATGCGGACTCCTCCTCTGAATCCATCTCCTTTCCAACAAACGCACGTGCCTTGCCAGATGAGCTCTTCTTGTGTGATGAAGACTTTGATGAAGACTTGGAAGAAGACTTTGAGTATTTCTTCTTCTTCTTGTCGTCAGAATCATATTCCTTGCTCTTCTTCTTCCTTCTGTTCTCATTGTCCCACTGTGGACACTCAGAGATGAAGTGTCCAGTTTTCTTGCACTTGTGACAGTTTTCTTCTTGTAGTCATGAGTAGAAACTTCATTATTTCTTGAGCTTGATCGTGAAGATTTCCTGAAGCCTTTCTTCTTGGTGAATTTTTGGAACTTCTTCACTAGCATTGCAAGTTCTCTTCCAATGTCTTCAGGATCATCAGAACTGCAGTCAGATTCTTCTTCAGATGAGGAGACAGCTTTTGCCTTCAAGGCGCGAGTTCGCCCATAGTTTGGACCGTAGATATCTCTTTTCTCAGAAAGCTGAAACTCATGTGTGTTGAGCCTCTCAAGTATGTCAGACGGATCGAGTGTCTTGAAATCAGGACGTTCTTGAATCATCAGGGCCAGGATGTCAAACGAACTATCAAGTGATCTCAGCAGCGTCTTGACGATTTCATGTTTGGTGATTTCAGTGGCGCCGAGGGCTTGAAGCTCATTTGTGATGTCAGTGAGTCGGTCAAATGTGTGCTGGACATTCTCATTGTCATTTCGCTTGAAGCGGTTGAAGAGATTGCGAAGAACACTGATTCTTTGATCTCTCTGGGTTGAGACGCCTTCATTGACCTTGGAGAGCCAGTCCCAGACCAGCTTGGATGTCTTCAAGGCACTCACATGGCCATACTGTCCTTTTGGCAGTAGAGTCCAGTTGAGTGAACTTCTTGACATCAGCAGCAGTGACACCTTCTCCAGCCTTGGGAACGCCATTCTCGACGACATACCATAGGTCGACGTCAATGGCTTCAAGATGCATTCGCATCTTATTCTTCCAGTAGGGATATTCAGTTCCGTCGAAGACGGGGCACGCAGCGGAGACTTTGATTATCCCTGCAGTCGACATAGCTAAAACTCCAGGTTGTTAAACCGAATCACACAGAACAAGGGAGCACCTAGCTCTGATACCAATTGAAAGTGCGTTATATCGACTAGAGGGGGGGTGAATAGGCGATTTTTACGAAAGTCTTCAATACATGAGAGTTATGAAGACAAACAGTGAAGATTATGCCTATTACTATGCAGCGGAAGTTAGATTACACTAGGCCAGCCATGGTCATATATTCAATAGAGTGAAAGCACGATGCCAAACAACTGCAGTGTAATAAGGATCAGGTAGGAAGAAGTTATGAAGCCAAACAGTTCATACATTCATGTTCTGAAGACTAAAGATAAAGCAAGCATGCAATGGCTTCACAATGTGTGACAATAAGAAGAGGAAGTGAAGATGAAACCAGTGACTCATTGAAGACAATGATATGTTGGACCAGTTCCAGTTGCTGTGACAACTGTACGTCTGGTTGGAGCGGCTAGGTATTTAAACCTCAGGACACAAAGTCCCGGACACCCAGTCCTGAACACACAGTTCAGGACACCAAGTCCTCACCGTATTCTCCTTGAGCTAAGGTCACTTAGTCCTCGCCCAATCACTCTGGTAAGTCTTCAAGGTAGACTCCCAAACCTTCACAGACTTCGTTCACTGGCAATCCACAATGTCTCTTGGATGCTCTGAACGCGACGCCTAACCATCTGGAGGATTCACAGTCCTCAAGTGTAATAAGTCTTCAGATCACACAGACAAGAAGACTTAAGTGATGCCCAATTTACTCTGGCTCTGGGTGGTTAGGGCTTTTCTCCTCACTAGGAATTTTCTCGCAAAGGCTTCGAGGTGGGTTGCTCTCAAACGACAAAAGTCGTGCACTGAAATCTGAGCAGCCAACTGTTTATGGTTGTGGGGGTGGGCTATTTATAGCCACTTGGCAACCCGACCTGATTTGTCCGAAATGACCCTGGGTCACTAAGGAACTGACACGTGTCTCAACGGTCAGATTTCAAACTCTCATGGCAACTTTACTTGAGCTACAAGCAAAGCTGACTTGTCCGGCTCTAGACAAGATTCGCTCTCATTGTCTTCACTCGAAGACATAAGTTTTTGATTTAGGCATCACTTCAGTCATTCTGACTGGTTCTCCTGGACCCCACTTAACAGTACGGTGGTTCCTATGACTCAACAAAAATAAAAAGAACTACGAAAGATCTAAGTCTTCGAGTTCCATAGGCTTCATAACGTGTCTTGTTTTGTCATAGTCTTCAATGTGAATGTCTCCATATACCACCTTTGTCTTCAATGTCTTCATACATTTTTAGAGGTCATCTCTGGTAGTAAAACCGAATCAATGAGGGACTTCTACCTGTGTTTTCCTGCAATTCTCACAAACACATTAGTCCCTCAACTAGGTTTGTCGTCAATACTCCAAAACCAACTAGGGGTGGCACTAGATGCACTTACAGCGGTGATCCTAATCACTAGGCTCCGAAGTGTCCTAACCGCTTTGAGGAGCGCGAACATGAGAAGAGCGGCAAGTCCGCTAATGTTGTCATCGGTGATACTGATATGAAGGAATCAGGGTACGGTATTTTTCCTACCATCCTTTCAGTATTTCAATCCCCTGATTGGTTAATTGACACCGGTGCCAATGTACATGTTTGTGCTGACGCCTCCATGTTTTCTTCTTACCAGGCAACAGGGACTTCACCCGTGCTGATGGGGAACGGGTCACATGCCATCGTTCGAGGTGTTGGTACGGTCGATCTGAAGTTTACTTCGGGGAAGACTATGCGTCTGAAGAACGTTCACCATGTGCCGTCCATCAATAAAAATCTCGTTAGCGGTTCCCGTTTATGTCGAGATGGTTTTAAGTTGGTTTTCGAATCCAATAAAGTTGTAATTTCTAAGTGTGGACAATTTGTTGGAAAAGGCTATGAGTGCGGAGGCTTTTTCCGCCTATCTTTGTCAGATATTTGCACTAAAGTTATTTATAATGTTTGCCACAATAATGAGTCTGATATTTGGCATTCACGACTCTGTCATATTAACTTTGGTTGCATGACGCGGTTAGCCAATATGAATTTAATTCCGAAAATCTCTACTGTCAAAGGCTCCAAGTGCCAAGTATGTGTGCAAGCTAAGCAACCTCGCAAGTCCCATAAGACTGCAGAGGCAAGAGACTTGGTGCCACTAGAGCTTATACATTCTGATCTTTGTGAGATGAATGGCATGTTGACAAAAGGTGGAAAGAGATACTTCATGACGTTGATTGATGACTCCACTAGATATTGTCATGTGTATCTTCTGAAATCAAAAGATGAGGCTTTGACTTTCTTTAAAAACTATAAAGCTGAGGCAGAGAACCAACTTGATCGAAAAATTAAACGGCTTAGGTCCGATCGTGATGGAGAGTATTTTTCCAATGAATTTGATCTGTTTTGTGTGGAACATGGTATAATCCATGAGAGGACGCCTCCCTACTCACCCCAGTCAAATGGGGTAGCCGAAAGAAAGAACCGAACTCTAACTGATATGGTTAACACCATGTTAGACACTTCGGGTCTATCCAAGGAATGGTGGGGGGAGGCGCTAATGACTGCGTGTCATGTCCTAAACCGAGTTCCCACAAAGCATAAGACCATGACTCCATTTGAGGAATGAGAAAGGAAAAGGTTGAAACTCTCTTACCTACGTACTTGGGGTTGTTTGGCGAAAGTCAATATACCAATTCCCAAGAAGCGTAAGCTTGGACCAAAAACCGTGGATTGTGTTCTTCTGGGCCATGCTTTTCATAGCATCGGCTATAGATTTTTGATCATAAAATCTGAGGTATCCGACATGCATGTTGGTACGATTATGGAATCAAATAATGCAACTTTCTTTGAGAACATATTTCCTATGAAGGATATGTCGAGTTCATCAAATCAGGAGATACCTACTCCATCTAGTGAGGAATTCACTGTAATTCCTGAACCCACCATTGTGATGGAACACGTTGAGAATCCTGTTGAGGGTAACAATGGAACTCCTGTGAGGAGTAAGAGACAGAGGACTGCAAAGTCTTTTGGTGATGATTTCATTGTGTACCTCGTGGATGACACACCCAGGACTATTTCAGAAGCCTATGCATCTCCTGATGCTGACTACTGGAAGGAAGCTGTACGTAGCGAGATGGATTCCATCTTAGCTAACGGTACCTGGGAGATCACTGACCGTCCTTATGGGTGCAAACCTGTAGGATGTAAGTGGGTGTTCAAGAAGAAGCTTAGACCTGATGGTACGATTGAAAAGTACAAGGCACGGCTTGTGGCCAAGGGTTATACCCAGAAAGAAGGTGAAGACTTCTTTGATACTTACTCACCCGTGGCTAGACTGACCACAATTCGGGTGCTACTATCACTGGCTGCCTCACATGGTCTTCTCGTTCATCAAATGGACGTTAAGACGACTTTCCTCAATGGAGAGTTGAAGGAGGAAGTTTACATGGATCAGCCAGATGGTTTTGTAGTACCTGGTCAGGAAGGAAAGGTGTGCAAGTTATTAAAGTCTTTATATGGCCTTAAACAAGCTCCTAAGGAGTGGCATGAGAAGTTCGAAAGAACATTAACTGCTGCCGGCTTTGTAGTAAACGATGGTGACAACTGCGTGTACTATCGCTATGGTGGGGGCGAAGGAGTTATTCTTTGTCTGTATGTCGACGACATATTGATCTTTGGAACCAAACTTGATTTAATCAAGGAGGTTAAGGATTTCTTATCTCGCTGTTTTGAGATGAAGGATCTAGGAGTAGCTGATGTTATCTTAAACATCAAGCTGTTGAGAGATGAGAATGGTGGGATCACACTGCTTCAGTCTCATTATGTGGAAAAGGTCTTGAGTCGTTTTGGGTATAGCGACTGCACGCCTTCTCCAACTCCATATGATGCTAGTGTGTTGCTTCGAAAGAATCGACGGATTGCTAGAGATCAACTGAGGTATTCTCAGATTATTGGCTCGCTTATGTATTTGGCGAGTGCCACGAGGCCTGACATCTCTTTTGCTGTGAGCAAGCTGAGTCGGTTTGTGTCAAAACCGGGAGATGATCATTGGCATGCGCTTGAGAGAGTTATGCGTTATTTGAAAGGCACCGCGAGCTATGGGATTCACTACACCGGGTATCCAAGGGTACTGGAGGGTTATAGTGACTCAAACTGGATATCTGATGCTGATGAGATTAAGGCCACAAGTGGTTATGTTTTTACACTTGGTGGTGGCGCTGTTTCCTGAAAGTCTTGCAAGCAGACCATCCTAACGAGGTCAACTATGGAAGCAGAACTCACAGCATTAGACACTGCCACTGTTGAAGCAGAGTGGCTTCATGAACTCTTGATGGACTTACCTATGGTTGAAAAATCAATACCCCCTATCCTGATGAACTGTGATAATCAAATTGTGATCGTCAAGATAAACAGTTCTAAGGACAATATGAAGTCCTCAAGGCATGTGAAGAGGAGACTAAAATCTGTCAGAAAATTGAGGAACTCCGGAGTTATTACGTTGGATTATATCCAGATGTCGAAAAACTTGGCAGATCCCTTCACAAAGGGTCTATCATGTAATGTGATAGATAATGCATCGATGGAGATGGGTTTGAGACCCACCGCATGAGTTGTCCATAGTGGTAACCCACTCTATGTGATCGGAGATCCCGTGAAGTAGAAGTGAGAGACAAGCTGTTGGTTAGCTGGGAGGAGAGTATCCCTATATTAATTATCCCACTCCGTGAAGATGCAATACTCTCCTGATCTGCATGGCAGGTTGATACTTATCTTAATGTGTTCCAAGTGGCTTATTCGGGTAAGCAGAGATGTTGTCCTGCAGAACATCTTCTGAGGAACACACCTATATGAATTTGACTGTTAACGTCACAGTCTGTGAGAATTGGGTGTTCTCTAATAAATTCATGAAAGGCCCTGGAGTATGACGTATACGCTCCACCCGCGGGGAAGCCTTGCGGCAGCCCAGTATCGGCCAAGAATTTGTGTGAAACTAGTTCCACAGAAAACTGTAGTTCAAGGCATAGTCCACTATTCAAGTTGTGATCTAGTGTAGCATAAATTTATAAGTGGAAGTTCAACTTCACGGTCCCCACTAAGCACCGATATATAAAACAATGTTTTGGAACTAAATGATGAGATGTGCCAATGAGATTTTGTGGGGGATTGTTGGAATTTTGCTAGTAGGCCTTTGGCCCAAAGCCCAACTAAAATTCTGAAATTCTCTTGGCCCATTCATGCACACATGTGAGTGGAGTGAGTGAGGCTAAAGTTTAGTCCCACCCCGGAAGTTGAGAGAGAGTTGCACCTCTTTATAAGGTGAACTCTTCTACCACTTGTATGAGCATGAGAAGAGGAGACCTACACGCGCGCTCCTCCTCCTCCTCGCTCGCCTCGCCACGCCACGCCACGCCTCGCCTCGCCTCGTCACGACGCGCCGCGGGTTGCGGGATTGAGCCGAGCCGAGGACAGAGCTATGCATGTTGTCTATATTTTTGCTGCATGGGAAAATTAATGAGTCATTAATTACTGAACCGTTTCCGATTCTTTTGGATCGTGACGACTCGGACGTGGGGTTTACTCCCACGACCTACCCGGCCCGCACTATATAGTCAGGCAGACGTCTACCCTAGCCGCCGCCGCTTCGTATGGTTTCTCACCACCGTTCCAGATCATTGTGCCACCAAGAAAGTCTTCTCCATCCCTCCTTCCGGCGTGCACCGCGAGAAGGGACAGCAGGCCTCCGGAAACCCGCCTCTCGTGATCCTGTACGGGAGAGGGGCGATCAGGTTTTTGGGGAGCGCACTCGCGCGACTGCTGGCAGCGACGACTTCGCGAACGACGACTTCTTCCCCGACCTCGGTAACCTCATCCTCGACGACATGGGCGACAACGTCAACGCCGGCGGTGCTGCACCCGCTGCACCGTATGTGATTCTATCCTTCCTGTTTGAGATCATGGTAGAATTCATGCTTCTAGTATATGCCCTAGATGTGATATGTTCATCTGCTATGCTAGTTCGCATGATTAGTTTAATATCTGCTGCTGTGGTCATGATTTATCTTCTGTTTATTCGGATTAAATCTCGTAGTAATTTGCTCATATTTCCAACAAGCTCGATGCGGCTACATCGCTGATCGCTGATATGCAGATTTGCGGGCCTCCAAGATGGCTCATTAAAGATGAAGTCATTGTGCGAATCAACCTGTGGTTGAGTTGGTTAGGTAGACAGTGGTATCCCCAGCCACCAGGGTTCAAATCCTGTTGCTTGCACTATTTCTGGATTTATTTCAGAATTTCTGGCGATGCGCTTTCAGTGGGAGGAGACGTTCCCGTCGACGACGAGGCACCTACGGTGACTTCGTAAATCTCAAGATGATATGCCAGCTCAGTCTCTCGGAGGTGCTCATAGGGGTACGGTGTGCGTGTGTGCGTTCATAGGGGTGAGTGTATGCGCGTGTATATGAACGCTTGTGTCTGTACTGATGCTCAAAAAGGTGAAGTCATTGTCGTTGCACGAATCAGACTGGAGCAACACCCCGCAAAGGCCTCTACGTTTATTTTTAGTTTGCAGGAGGAAGTGCGTCCAAACCATTTTACGAACCGATGCAAGATCATGATGGATGACACAAAACATATAAACACTGTGGTTCAAACATATACGGACAGTTTTAGGTCCTTATTGGAGATGCCCCACTCCCAACAAGTTGTCCGAAAAGCCTTTCACAACCGGAGCCACACCAGAACTAGTAGAAGACTCTTGTTCACCCTCATCGATTGTTTCGGTACCACGGCTCAAACTCATTACCATCGCATCAACTCCCACCGTCCGGGTTTATTATTCTCCTTTGTTTTTTGTGCCAGATTTTTTAAATTGAGTATAATTCTTTTTCACAACAATGGCGGCCGCAATTCCTATGCGTCGCTCTTCGTGACAGGTTGCCGCTGAAGCACACGCAGCAAGTTAGCGATCCCATAAGGCCCCTTCCAATGCTCCATCTTATATAGGGGTTAAGGTTGCCAACTAAGCAAAAAATCTGATGTGACATGCTAGTTAAAAAGAGAGAGTAGTATGGTGACCCAGGAAGAAACGTGCTAAGCACGTGTACCTAGGTGGAAGCATAATTATGAGTCTACAACTAATTAAATGCATGAAGCTTGGCACCCAGAAGTTTAGCACCTTTGCATTGTGGACTTAAGTTGCTAATCCATTTAATACACTTAGCACCTCATATTAGCACCGATACATTGGCAGCAGCCTAATGGGCTGAACCCTTTTGGTTTCACTTTCCTGAACTGGGTTTTTCTTGTTGTTTCTTTACTGGTTTTCGTTATACGCAAAAAAAGGCTTTTATTTTCTTTTCCTTTTTTCTTGTTTCTTGTTTCTGTTTTCTTTTCTTTTTTATATTTTTCCAAAATTCACAAATATCTAAAAGTGTTCATGATTTTATAAAAAATATTCTAGATTTGAAATAATGTTCTTGTGTTCCAATTTTGGTTTGGAATTTAAAAAATATCCTCATTTAAAAAAAACACAAATGTTCATGTTTCAAAAATATTACAAAATTTACAAAAATATTCCCATTTTGAAAAAGTGTTCACAAATTCAAAATGTTCATGTTTTAAAACTTGGTTTCTTTTTTGGGAATTAATAAAAACTTTTCCAAATTTTGGTCACGAGTTCAAAATATGTTTTTGTTTTTAAAAAATCTGGTTTTCATTTTTTGTGGGAGTTTCAGAAAATATTCCTATTTTCAAAACTTGTTCACATGTTCACAAAAGTGTTCACGTTTTCAAAAATCTTTGGGAGTTTCAAAAAAAATTAAAATGTTGCAATTTACGAAAAATCTCAATTCAAAAAATGTTTGTATCTTCAAAAATATGCCCACGTTTCACATAATGCTCACAATTGCGACAAATGTTCTATATTTCAAAATTTATTCGCGATTTAGGAACCATTTGTTTCTAAATGGTAGAAATAAAACAAGCGACCAAAAATTAGTTGCTATAGTAATTGGGTTGCTACAGTGCTTTTCCCGATCGCTAAAGCGTCTGAACCGATCCACTACAGTATGCTGGAACCTGGGACCAAATCTCGTTGTAATGTTGGCCCTCTCTGAAGGATCAGGATCGCAATAGCTTCCAGGCCTCATAGGGGTATCACGACCCCCCCCCCCCCCCCGGCGCGCGAGAGGTCCTATATGGCGAAATCACTATTTAAGGGGTACTCTTTGGAAAGATCACTCCACTTGTTCAAGCGGATAAGTGAAATGGTGTATGTGCGCCACTTGTCGCAATCTGTGAGTTTTCCTTTTTTTGTTGTTTATTCAAAACATTTCATCTCTTGAACCGCGTGTCCAAATCCTGAACCCTTTTCACCACTGGATTTCTTGCATCGAGATCTTTGAAACTAGATCCCAATTTACTAGGTTTCGAAGAACTTTTTTCATGAAAAAAACGGAATAATTAACAAATGATTAAAAATACAATCAAAATCTGGATAGAAAAAAATAGAAGAAAAAACTAGGAGTTGAAAGCACGAGTTCTTTTTCTTTTCAAAATCCTCCCTTTCTGAGAACCATAGTTGTGCTTCTCGCAAAAGTAAATATGTGCCTCCACGAGAAGCAAATCTATGCTTCTTGTGGAAGCATGGTTTTTTTTTCGAGTAACATAGTTGTGCCTCTCACGAAAGCAAATCCGTGGCTTTTGCTTCTTGTGGAAGTATATTTTTTTCTTTTCCAAGTGATGCTTCTCTTTTTTTGCAGGGAAAACAGAGAGCTTGTTACTCATATGAAGGCATTCTCAGGACAATCAGCCAAGAGGCTGGTCACCAAGAAGCTAGGAGTCTCCTCAAGCCAGCTATCGGTCATATTCAGAGTGCAAGCACGCTTTGCACAAAGATGCGCCGAAACGTTAGCTGACCTGTTTACATGCTGGATATCAAACAAAGTAAAATTATTACATAGCTCTCCTATCTCTACTAAGAAAGGAGCCACAATTGAACGAGAATTGTGGCGAGTGGTCCAGAGCATCACCATCTCCAAGCAATCAGTTTCCATTATCACATGCGAAAAACCTCGAAGAGAAGCGAACTGAACTCCATCTCGCAGTGATAAACCCTCCATAATCAAGGGATCAAAGATACCCAAATATGGTTTGCACCAAGCTCCCAGGAGCGCCGAAGAGGATCGAGCCACCCCTCCCGCACCACCCCTGCCATCAGCCAAATTTAAGGCTCCATCCGTGGTGATCTTGACAACACCTTCATCAGGTGGTCTCCAGCCAAAACCAGGCAAAATCATCGCATCTCTCCGTGATAAATGAAGCAGGGCGATCGCCTCCAAGTGATGCTTCTCGCGAAAGCAAATCTGTGCTTCTTGTGAAAGTATAAAATTTCTTTCCCCTTTTGAAGAAGCATAGTTGTGCTTCTCGCGAAAGCAAATATGTGTCTCCATGAGAAGCAAATATGTGCTTCTAATGGAAGCACTTTTTTCCCATTTTCAAGAATCACGGTTGTGCTTCCTGCGGAAGCAAATCTGTGCCTCCATGAGAAGCAGCAAAAAGTTATTCATGATTTTTTTATGCAAACCTAAGAAAAAATGGGCGAAAACCAAACAAAAAAATATAAACCCCAAAAACGCATATTTTTTTTGAAAAAAATCCAGAGAGAACGTCGAGGACATGAAATGTGGCGGCAGCTGAAAGAACCACCTGGCATGCTCTCAATACATCAAAAGTGACCTATGAAGATCCCATGCAAGGGGTAATCTCCAGTTAGTTGCTCCCTCTATATGGCGCCTTTAGCGTTGGATCTCCTATATGGTGCTCACGCAAAGACTCCATGGGCCTGGCCCAACAAAGGTTGGTGGCTCAGGACGCAGTACTCCTACGTTCGCTCGGGATCATGTCACTCGAGAAGCAGTACTCCGGTGTTCGCTCATCCGTTGACTGTTTTGACTATTGAAAAAATGAATCTGAAAAAATCATAAAAGTTAAATAAAAATATAAAATTAGAAAGAATGTGGATTTAGAAAAAGGTCATCGACTTGCAAAAAAGTCCATGAATATGAAAAACCTTAAAATTTCGCAAAGTTTCATGAATATGAAAAGGTTCATTGATTTTGAAAACTAATGACGGATTTGCGAAATTTTCATCAATTTTGAAAACCAAATCATGGAATTTGGAGAGAAAAATGCGAATTTGGTAAAAGTTCACCAATTTTGAAAAAAGTTCATGAATTTGAAAAGAGTTCATGACTTTAAAAAAATCATGAAACTTGAAAAGGTTCACAAAGTTTGGAAAAAAGTTCGCAAATTTTAAAACAACACGAGCTAAAATTTCATGTATTTTAAGATTTCATGAATTTGGAAAATATAAAAGTTCATAAAAATTAAAATTAAAAAGAAAAAATCAACAAAACCCGGCGCAAAAAATGCACAGAAAAATAACACAAAAATCAGTCAAAAAAACACTACAGCTACAGTCCTAAATGAGTCGTCCTGCTCATTCGGAGGTGTGCATGCCGGTTAGTGAATTACACTATAATCAGTTGTTTCCTAAGGCGCGGAAGATGAAAATTGCCCTGAAAATTATTATTTTTGTGGCTAATGATCAAAGAAAGGATCCTTACCAAAGACAATCTAAGCAAAAAAGGTTGGATAAGCACAAAAAATTATGAGTCTCTGGGTGCCGATGAAAGCATTGGTCATTTACCTTTTGCGTGTTCGTTTGCTTGTTTCCATTCTAAAGTCCTCTTGTACTCCAGAGCTCCTTTGAGCTCGGGATGAACAACAAATTTCAAAAAAAAACATTCAAAAGTTCTGAAATTTTTTGGTTGCAAACTTTGACAAATGTTCTCAGGGCTTATAAATTTTCATTGCAAAATAACATTCGTGAATGTCATGGCAAAAAAAAAAAACACTCCAAAATGCTTTCAAAAATAGCATTCTTGGAGTATCAATTTTTTTACCATAACTTCCATGAATGTTATTTTGGGATGTAACATCCCAAGAGCTGAGAACATTTGTCAATGTTTACACCAAACAAATTCAGAATTTTTATTTTTCTACTTTTTTATTTTACTGTTCATTAGGGAGCATATGAGCTCGAAGTTGAGAATAGTTGTGTTCGTTTCCTTTGGACTAAAGCGGGGAGTGCTTTGGGTAATTCCAAAACACCTTTGACTTTTGTTGACCTTTGCCGGAATTGAATTCCAACCTATACCGGTAAAGATCATAGGGTTATTTCAGCTGGACTTTGTGCTTTACTTTGGTCTTCTGGAAGACAAGGAAGAAATTTTATTTTCAAAGTATTCTACCTCAAGGATTCTACTGATGTCATTTTTAATTTATGCTCTTTGCTGGATTACTGCAGAAAAAAGGAGTACACGCATTCTTAGGAAGGTGACTTTGAGGTTGGCCCGCATGGCACGTGGTGTTTTTTTTTCTTTTTTTGTTCTTGATGGCTTGCCAAGCTGACCACTTGGTCGCGTGATGTTTATAGGCGTGATCATGGTTAGGGACCAAATTGTGAGGACTCTGCTGATCAGTCCTGCTGCTGACGCATCTTGTTTTACATAACATTAAAGCTCATAAAAATTATCAAAAAGAATTGATGTGCCTGTGATATTCAGAGTTGTGGTTAGCTTTTGGTGTTCCTTCTTTCAGTCCATCGCTCTAGCATCCAGTAGTTATAATTTAGATATCTAAGGATGTAGGTTGTTTGTCTAACGAAAGTCAGGTGAGCTTTCGATTTCTAGTGAATCTCACCGTTTGGCTTTGGCGGCGGTGTTCATCGTGGAGCGTCGGAAGCGGGTACTCAATCATTCTGGATGATGTCTGGCTTGGGAACATGCAACTCTATCACGTCAACATAGGCTTTCACTTTTTCTACCACTTCTTCAGGATGTAAAGAATAATTAGTACTCTTTCCATTCGGAAATACTTGTTACCAACTTCAAGAAGTGTGCGGCCTCCCCAATCCAATGCATGCCCGAGGAACGCCTGGCAATCTCATCCCACTTTGCATGCCCGCTCAAAGACTTCCCCACTACATACATCGGTCTCCCGCTGTCCATACGCAAGGTCAGCACCGCTGCACTGCAACCGATCCTCATCAAACTCGAGCGCAGGCTCTCTCCCTGGCGGGCTTCCATGATGTCGCACGGTGACCGCCTGGCGCTCTGTCGTCACATGCTCGCGGCAATGCCGGTGCACACGCTCCTTGCTTTGGCCATCAACCCAACTGCCCTCAAGCAGATCAACCGCCTCCTCCGCTGCTTCCTCTGGCACGGACGCAAGGATGCGAGCAGCGGCCACTGCCTCGTCAATTGGCGCCGCGTCTGCCGTCCCATCGCCCTGGATGGCCTTGGCCTGTCGGACTTCTACCTTGCGGGCGTCGCCCTGCGCACCCGGTGGCTGTGGTTCCAAAAGACAGACCCATCACGCCCGTGGCAGCATATGCACATCCCCCACTCAGGTCCACGCTAACTTTCGTGCCTCTACACGCTGGTACATTGGCGACGGGCGCAGCTGCAAGTTTTGGGAGGATCACTGGCTCGATGGCCAGTCCATCTCCGACATCGCGCCGCTGGTCCACGCCAGGGTCTCGAAGCGGCGCCGCAAGACTCTTTCCGTGCGTGATGGGTTGCACGAGCGTGCCTGGATCGCGGACATTCATGGGGGCTGGGCGTCGAGATGGCCACGCAGTACGTGTCCCTCTGGCGCCGCCTGCGCCTGGTGACGCTCTCCGACGAGCCAGACAGGCTCTCCTGGCGATGGACCAACTCCGGTTTCTACACCGCGAGCTCTTGCTACCAATCTCTATTTTCTGGATCCACCGAAGACCCGCACTGGAGTCTCACCTGGCGAACCCGGGCTCCGTTGCGCATCAAGCTATTCATTTGGCTTGCCCTGCTCGGCCGCTGCTAGACAGCAGATCGCCTCGCGCGCCACGACCTGCCACATGAGCCGCTCTGCCTGCTCTGCGATCAAAAACCCGAGACCATGCATCATTTGCTCGCGGGCTGCTCCTTCTCCCGCCAGGTTTGGCACGAGGTACTCTCCTGGTGTCGATCCACTGCCACGATCCCGAGCCACGATGACGAGTTCGCCGCCTGGCTCGCCTCAGCCATCGTCGACTCTCTGCGTTGTCTTCGACGCGGGCTCACCTTCGTCGCCATCCTCACTGCCTGGTGGCTCTGGAAGCACCGCAATGGTTGCACCTTCGACGGCATTCGCCCCTCCGTTTGCCGCGCCGTTAACGCGATCAGAGATGAGGCAAGACTTTGGGCACGCGCGGGCGCCACGCACTTGGCGCAGATCATCCCCGGAGACGTAGCCCAGGGCCCTCGTGGTGGCCGACGCACCACCTCTCCTCCCTTGCGTCCAGGGTACCCTAACATGACATCCTTGTGCACATGTTGGCTAGCCTCACCCCCTTGTAACATGTAACATGTCTGTATGAACCATTTCTATCTATCAATGCAATGATACGCAAGCCTTTTGCGTATCCCTTAGTTCTAGATACATCCCCTTTTATCCATTTTGATGACAAGTATTTTCGGACGGAGGGAGTATGATGTTACTACGTGTTGGACATTTCAGTATTCTCTTCAACACGCGGCCATTTGATGCTGATGGTCAACTACTTTGCCTCCAATGCTTCATTCGTTGACAAATTTCTTCGGCACTTTCCAATACGAAAAATGTCTTTAATCGTCTCTGTCATGACTCATGGCGTCCAGTCTTTTAATAACTACTTCATTTTGAAAAAGGCTACTGTAGAAAGGAATGGATTCTCTGATTACCAGAAGTGCACGGCCGCATTGCGAATGCTTGCATATGACAAGGCCACTCATTCTCTGAGCCACTTGGTCAGAAAAGCTCTCAATTTGTCCAAAGACAAGAAAAAGTTACGAAGGATGTTGATAGGGCATTTGGAATTCTCCAGATCGTTTTGCAGTTGTTCGTGGTCCTGCTAAACAATAGGTCAGGAGACCTTGTGGGAGGTGATGACATGTTGTGTCATCATGCACAACATGATCGTGGATGATAAGGATGAGGATGCTGCCACAACACTTCAATTTGAGAATATGGATGATCCTATCGAACTTTCAGAGCAGAATCCGACCACATTTGATGAGTTTGCTCAAATGCATCAACAAATTGGGCATTGAGCAACTCATGAGCAATTGAAGAAAGATTTGTGTGGTTAAAGGAGACAACTAATACATATGTGCTAGTTGAATTCAAGTTCAAACTACTTTAATTTGAAAACTTTGTTCGATTATAATATTTAAATTAGAACTATTACCTCATTTGAACATTTTTAGATAAACTACGGTTCGATATGCGGTTATTTGAGCTTGCCGGCTTTAAGGAAAGAGACGGGTGTTTGCGGCTAGCTTTGGATGACTGACTCACTTCCGCACCAGTGTATGCGAACTGGTTCTATTGGTCCGCGAACAGATGCGATATCTGATTTAAGAGTCAGCGTTGGAAATGCTTTAACTTATATGATTGCTAGTGGCAACTAACTTCGCCCATGTTGTATGATTACCACACTTCCTGGCATGGCAATTAGTAAACCATTACGTGGTCATGGAAGAAATACTAAAAAGGCAAAATCTATCAAATTTTATTAATCATGTGAAATCAGACAAAATACTATAAATTTCTTGCAGTGTTTTTTCAAAGCTACGGCATGGATTCATACGTGGTTGTTACTCACTCCTATGGACTTCAGGGACCATTTGATTACTGGCTGTAATCAATGAGATGGTAGCATGGGCTATCCTCAACTGGTTTGAATAGCGGTCTCATAATAGGATAGTTGTTTAGTCACTTTATCCTATTTTTAAGCCGGTTGTGGCTATGATTTTACTTTATTTTCATTTTTCTCTTTGCTCTGTTTGCAAGCTGTACTTGGATATTAGATGTTGTTATTTGCTATCATTTTTTTTAATAGTACGGCCGCATGCATTTTTTAGATGCACAGGCGGGTAATCCTTCTTTTCAAAAAAGGAAATTCAACATGTAGGGGAATTTTCGACTTTCACTTTTCACTATAAGCTAGCTCACCGTTGCGAGCCATCCTAAAAGCAATTGCCAAACACTTTTTTTGACCTTCATTCCTTCTACAAGCTCCAGTTGCTTTCCATTCCGCAACCCAGAAAAACAGGGTCACGGCAGTTTTTTCAGATGATTGAGGTTTACATGACATCAGCATAAATTTTATCAAAAGGTATGTATAAGAGATGGGCATTTCTATCAACGGATGTGTACCGATTTCATAGTACTCTACCAAGATCCAACTAGAACCCGTCCCGCGGATGATAATAAACGAACACAATACAAGTACTAAAAACGTCTTTATATTTCTTTACAGAGGGAGGAGAAAACAGCGAAACCGTAACGTTCGCTAACCAAAGCATACGACATGCTGTATTGACAGTTGTACTATACATGGCCAAGTGTTGCCCCTTGTAGCAGCCGACAGTCTCACCGACAAATCGATAAGCTTCACCTACCGGCCAAGATGGCTGAAACCAGTTCACGAGATGCCTAGGAAAGGCTGTACGCACAGTGCTAGCAGGAACACGTGTTCTTCCATTGCAAGTAATACTGTAAACTGAAGGTGCTACAGTTTTACGAGTATTTTCTCCTCAGCCATCAAAGCTGCTGTGAAATAGCACCACGCATGAAATCGAACAAGATAATGTGGGGCAGTGAATTCTCCTTTCCGTCCCGGTCCCAAAATGCATGTAATGTAGGGCCTGGGAGCCGTGCCGCCCACTAAATGCTGCAGGGGCAGGAGGACGCAAGGCCTCGTCGGATCTAACATCAGTGATGTACTCCGTACTAATTGAATAGCCACTGATTGGCACTGCATCTCATCGCATCAGCCATCAAGTCAATGTGATCTAATCTGATTCCCCCGCAAACGAAATGTGATCTAATCTCATCATGTGAGTCTGACGTACGGGGAAATTGCATACACCAATCTTTTGACTAATAATATATAGCAGTCAGGTCGACTGAATTTCGTGTTTTAGTAATTGTTTAGTCGATGGTTTGCACCAGTTGTAGCATGGAAACCCTGAGATCTGAGTCCGAACCAGAGCTTAGAGTTCGGCTTTAGTTGATGTCCGGTCAGATCCATGACAGCTAAGATGAATGGCCCATGCAAGGCTTCAGTCTGGATCCCAGAGCAGTAGATCTGGTGTGGCACGCATAAACATCGTCCGTCCATATCGTCACGCGTGTCTCCGTTGCAGTCGCGCAGATCCTCCGTGCAAATTCGATTTCATGTTCTGCATCTTTTTGCACTCCTGTGCTGCAAGCAAAGATGCCTCTGAGCTCTGACTCTTTTGATTTCTTTTGTGCGAAGCACTTAAAGGGCACCTTTCTGTTGTGTGATTTGGAGCCAATTCCTCCTCTTCTCCCACCCACTCAAAGGCACACGCTATGCGCAAGCACGACGATGCTCCGTGGCTGAACAAATCAGCGTTTATTTAACAAACCAGCGAGAGCAGGCCTTTTTGGCTCATGTGCAGGATCGCTTCCAACGCACATGTCGAACAAGGAGAAGCATGCATCGAATGCGCCGTCAAACGTGAAAAAGTAGAAAAGAGAGCGGTCTTCTCCTAGTGGCACGATACCCTTTCGTTTCGTTGACCTAGGAGTCCGTGCAAGAAGATCGACCCTGTCCGGCCGTTGGCTAGTTCCATGATCACGCATACACATTTCTGGACGAACACGATGCGTGTGCCAGGTATGATGGTGGCGTGGACAGTAGGCGCCGGTTGGTCATGGAGCCAGCGAGAAGACCTAAAACACGCTAAATCATGAGCCATGGGGACAGAGAGGCAGAGAGAGAGAGAGAGAGCAGTTGAGCAAAACCAGGCCCCGATCTCTGCTTGCTTAATTAGGACTGGTCGCCGCCTCGTCGTGGGAGGATTCTTCCAATACAATGTGCCATCGGCCGCAACGCGCCTAACTTTAATCGTCACCCTCCGCGACCTCCCTGTCTTACAATTGCAGAAATTATTTTTGAGCAAGCAATGTTGCCTTTGCAGATTGATGAGCCGAACAAACATACTAGGAATGCGGTTATTCTAGTAAAAGAAACTTTCACTCCGACAAGGCACGTCCATTCCTTTCACCCGCTAGATTTTAGGCCTACCTTTTTATACCGTCTTACTTTAGGACACGTTTGGTTGTCTGCACCGTTTTTTTAATCTTTTTTTAGACAATCCCTACGAAGCTTTTTATTCAACCATCACCAAATTTGCAGGGTAGAACGAAAGACCACCGGGCTGACCTAACCAGATATGACGGCCAGCCCCCAAAGATAATGCGTACTTCGCTAGACTGTGAGCCTCAACGTTTGAGCTCATAAATTCATGGACTATATTACAAGAATTAAAAACAGACAAATGTTGCCTAATCTCCGGAATGATCACGTCGTAGGTAGCCGCACCTCCATTCTTGATCTCCTCCACGACTTTGCAGTCTGAAGAGACATGAATGTGCTGTAAGTTCAAATCCTCGGCTAAAGCAAGTGCCTCTCTGATGGCTAAAATTTCTAAGGTGGTTGGGTCACCACTTTTACAGAAGACGGTCGTCGAAGCACCCAAATAAACTCCCAACTGGTCTCTCATATAGCACCCACTGCTCCAAAATTACCCTCTCACTCGACAACTGCATCAATGTTGAGCTTGGTGAACCTCGCCGGTGGTGTTAACCACTGAGATGGTCGTGCCGCGGGTGCATTTGGAATTACTCTACTTGGTGTAGCCGCTTGCAGCTCTCACAAGTATGAATTAATGAATCCATGGATCGCAAAAGGGCTCTGAAAAAGCCTTCATGTGTTGCTTTTCTTCGTGCAACCCATATCGCCCAAAGAGATACTACTAGTCTGGTGAAATCCCCGGATTGCAAGGCTTCTTTCATGGTAAACAACCATCTCTTTGCATTGTCCCTGTGTACCGCACTGAATAGTTCGATGACTGCATCTAAACAAAGCGCCCATGTACTACGTGACAAGGGGCAGCTAAGGAGTGCTGCCTCCATGTGTCATGTGCCCCGCGCAAGCTCATGATGCCGTTGTCGTCATATTTCTTCGATGCGGGATCTCTCTAGAAGGTATTGAATGAGGAGCAAGGCGCCAAATAAACACTCAAAGTTTCGGCGGGACTTGGATCTTCCATACCGAACTCCATTCTTTTGCTTCTAGCTTTGTGTGGGATGAACCCTCCGTTTCTTCCAGCCAGCTCTCTCTCCCAAGTTTGGTTCTAACGATCATATGAGAGGTTGATCGTACTGCGTAGTTACCCCTAGGTTCCTCGCCCATACCTAGAAATCTGCAACTTGCCTTGTACACAGAGGGATTTTGAGTATCTCTTTGACGTTAAAAGGAGTGAAGACCGGTCGCACAAGCTCCTCCCGCCAAGTGGCCGTGGCATTTCAATGAGCTCTGCCACTCTGGGAGGTTTTGTACCAAAGATGTCAAAGGGTGCTCGAAACTCTCTATGGTGATCCAATTATGGTCTCATATGCTTGTAGATTCCCATCGCCCATTCGTCGAATAATACTCTCAGCTAGAAATACTGTTCAAGAAATCTTCCGATTCACCGATTAATCTTCTGATTTATCGCTAATCGGGGGGTGACTGATAAGATTATGCCTTATCTTTGCCATTTATCTTTTGGACCGATTTATCGTTCTGACAAGCGATTTATCGGGAATCTTACGATAAATTAGACCTATTCATAGCACAAACGTTTACAAAAACTATGTTTGTTTATGTTTTGTGGACCTTGTTACTCAGTATGTACTATTGTCCTATTTTGTTTGTCATTATATGAGGACTCAAAGGCCAGAAATTAAGGTAACAATTCTGTCAAATATTGTTTTGGTGTTGAATATAGCGTATTTTAGTGTTGGGAATCTGAGATTTGCAAAAAATATCCGATTAATAGTCGACCGATAAAATTGATTAATCGGCTGATTTCCGATTAATCTCTATTCCCTAGCTAACCGAGACGATAACGATAAGCTATACCCTCAACATTGGCTAGATCTAGAGTTCGCGGGACGTCACCGAGCTGAACGTGTGTAGATCGCGGAGGTGCCGTACCTTCGGTGTTAGGATCGGTCGGATCGTGAAGACGTACGACTACATCAACCGCGTTGTCATAACGCTTTCGCTTACGGTCTATGAGGGTACGTGGACAACACTCTTTCCCTCTCGTTGCTATGCATCACCTAGATGGATCTTGCGTGTGCGTAGGAATTTTTTTGAAATTACTGCGTTCCCCAATACAACCCTAGGCCCCTCCAGTGTCTATATAAACCGAAGGGTTTAGTCCCGTAGAGGCAATCATAATCATACAGGCTAGACATCTAGGGTTTAGCCATTACGATCTCAAGGTAGATCAACTCTTGTAACCCCTACACTCATCAAAGGCAATCAAGCAGGAAGTAGGGTATTACCTCCATCAAGAGGGCCCGAACTTGGGCAAACATCGTGTCCCCTACCTCCTATTACCTTCGATCCTCAGACGCACAGTTCGGGACCCCCTACCCGAGATCGGCCGATTTTGACACCGACAGAGGGAAAGAGGGGCTAGCCCTTACCCCTTTCCTCCCCTAGGGCCGGCATCCTAGAGGTGGGGCACGCCAGCCCCTTGTGGGCTGGTGTGCTCCCCTCTTTTGGCCAATATGGTCCAATAACCTCCCAAGGCCTCCCGGAACCCCTTCCGGTGATCCGGTGATCCAATGACTACCCGATACATTCCGAAAACTTTCCGATGACCAAATAGCATCGTCCTATATATCAGTCTTTACCTTCAGAGCTTCTCGTCATGTCCGTGTTCTCATCCGAGACTTCGAACAATATTCGGTCATCAACTCACATAACTCATATAATACTATATCGTCAACGAACATTAAGCGTGCAGACCCTACAGGTTCGAGATGTAGACATGAGTGAGACGCCTCTCCGGTCAATAACCAATAGCAAGACCTGGATGCCCATATTGGTTCCTACATATTCTATGAAGATCTTTATCGGTCGAACCTTTATGACAACATACGTAATTCCGTTTGTCTGTCAGTATGTTACTTGCCCGAGATTCGATTGTCGGTATCTTCATACCTAGTTCAATTTCATTATCGGCAAGTCTCTTTACTCGTTCCGTAATACATCATCTCGTAACTAACTCCTTAGTCACTTTGCTTGCAAGCTTCTTGTGATGTGTATTACCGAGAGGGACCAGAGATACCTCTCCGACACACAGAGTGACAAATCCCAATCTCGATACATGCCAACTCAATAGAAACCTTCGGAGATACCTGTAAAACATCTTTATGATCACCCAGTTACGTTGTGACATTTGATAGCACACAAGGCATTCCTCTGGTGTCCGGGAGTTGCATGATCTCATGGTCGAAGGAAGATGTATTTGACATTAAGAAAGCAGTAGCAATAAACGGAACGATCATATGCTAAGCTAACGGATGGGTCTTGTCCATCATATCATTCTCCTAATTATGTGATCCCGTTATCAAGTGACAACACATGTCCATGGTTAGGAAACCTTAACCATCTTTGATCAACGAGCTAGTCTAGTAGAGGCTCACTAGGGACACGGTATTTGTTTATGTATCCACACATGTATTTAAGTTTCCGATCAATACAATTCTAGCTTGAATAATAAACTTTATCATGAATAAGGAAATATAATAACAACAACTTTGTTATTGCCTCTAGGGCATATTTCCATCAAAACTTCTCTCCATCTTGGTTCTCCCCATGATCCGCGACCATGCAATAGCTTGCATCTCGACTCGGCAACGTCAACTAACCAAGGATCCGCCTCGTATTTGTGAGGGGCCTAGGCCTCTGTACTAGTGGCGAGCTAGCGACCTAGGGCTCGCTCCAGTTGGGGTGGATCATGTGGAAGTTGAGGCCCTAGAGTTGTCACCATGCATCCTCCCCTTTGTTCTTCTTCCTCAATGGAGATTGCTGACCAAGGTGAACAGATCAAAAAAATTCAATTTTGCTGTATGTACTTCAGTTCTTATGACAAATATGATGAATGGATGATTCTTAAAATGGTAACCATGGTGTTGTTTTTGAACTTGTCATGGGATTTAAATTCCGAGTTCTTTTCTGTGTCAGTTCTAAGATAATTACCCTTAGATTCCATCATGCAAATTGTCAGTTTGTAGAAATCTTTAACTAGCACATGCTTTATATTAATATATTAGCTAAAAAGCTTTTAATATTCTGGGTGTAGAACTTATCTTCTTTTGGGAGGTCTTTTACTCGATTAACTTCTTCTATTTATCAATTATATTATTTCCTCCTTGGTGTATATAGATGTTTTTGGCTCGTGCCACATATGTTTTTATGTGTTGCACTCGATGTTGAGCGTTGACATGTGTAGCAGGTTATGCAACAAGGTTTGGCTGGACCTGATGATCTAGAGGTTGATATATCAAGCATGCGTTATAAGGTCGAGTGCACCATTAGAAAAGGTACATAAAGTACAAAACTACTCTTATGTTGTTTCGCATGTCAGGTTCACATTTTGGCTTGCTATGCCGTATTGTTGTCATTGTGCTATGTCGTATTGTTGTCATTGTTAAATATTCTGTCTGATCCAAAATAAGTGTCGCGGTTTTAGTTTGAACTAAAACCTCGACACTTATTTTGGATCGGAGGGAGTACAAATATCGTAAGTTATTGCAGATGTCCTGCTATTAAAAATCTTCATTGGTTTTGCATTGAATATGAGTCTCTTAACTAATTTGATAATCAGATAGTACGATTGTGATGAGAGTAATGTTTCTCTCATGGACTGGCGCGGCAATGCGCGCACTTATGATCTAGTTTGGGTCTGAAATGGGACATGGGTATGGGTTTCGGTCCAAATATGTCAAAAAACAGCCACGAGGATAAATAAAGAAGGGTTGGGGAAACTCCAACGTAGATCACCAAAACAAGCATCACCAAATGTCCTTGGACGTGTCCGTGGATAGGAATAGGGGCGTAGGCCATTGAAACAGAATCACCAAATGTCCTCTCCCGGGTTTTTTCTACACCCAGACTACTCAAAATAATCAAAGATAAATAACACAATTCTTAAGAAACTGAAAGATAAATACTACGATGCAAAAATAACCTAAATAAAAAGATTACAATTCAAACATAAAGTGTTGAAGTAAAATAGTTCAAGTTTGAATTCATCTTAGTCGGACACATGTTTTAATTGTCCATATGAAACGCCCAAAGATGCTCAACCAGATCATTATGCAGCTGCTCATAGCACGGGCAATTCCAGTGTAGCCCAAAGAGATGTTTGGAAAATAGACATATTTCACGATTCTTGCACTTAAAGAGCCTTCATCATTCAAAATTCTCCATGCCTGCCTAGACAAAAGTGCCAAGTTGAAAATTTCCAAATCCCGAAAGCCCATACCGCCCATATACTTTGGCCTGGTCACAACATCCCATGCCACCCATCTAGGTCTCCTTCTTCCTCTTTTGCTTCCCCACCACAATTGATGGATCATCGAGGTGACATACTCACATAAACCTCTGGGTAGCCTGAAACAAGATATGGACTACACTGGAATTGCCCGTGCCACTGATTTGATCAAGACTTCCTTGCCTGTTGCGTGGGCAGGCTCGACAGTTTCACTATGGGCGCCCGCCCGGCCATTAAGCCCAAGGCGGCCTCTCAGATCACCAAAAATGATATCCGCATCGACCCCGAAAACATCGATATGATGGATCCAGGAGATACCTCATCTTTGAATGAACTGCTAGATCGCATCGCTGCCCTGGGGGTTGCAACAGACTATGATCTGATTGGGCTTAAACCCGATCAGAAGGAAATTAGGTCCCCACCTGTCACCCACCTGATGACAGTTGTGGAGGAGCAAGTTGAGGATACATCTCCTCCTATGCTAAGAACAAACTATGTTTGGATCTCTGAGCCCTGCGAGCCGTATACCCATCTTCGGGAAGTGACCTTTCGTCCTCCGAACATAGAACTAGGCGTTGAGCCTAAAAATTCCCAGGACACGCCGGATCCTGGGCTGGTAACCTCAGAAATCTTTCAAATTCAGAATTCCACAGTGGGCCAGGGCTTTTTTTGGAGACAACTGTGGGCCAGGGCTCGGATTTAAACCCACCCACCCACCACAAGCAATACTCTCCAAGCAATTCCTGTCCCCCGGACATATGCGACTTAATGTATGTACGACAGCAACCTCGGGAAACGGCCCATCACTTTTGGGCTAGATTCCTACTTGTTAAAAACAAGATTAAAGATTGTTGCGACGACGATGCAGTATTAGTCTTTTGCCGCAACTGTACGAACAAAGGGATCCTCAATGCCCTCAACCGATGCCGCATACTGCACTTTGCAGATTTGGCACACATAGTACAAAAGTACTATGCAATAAAAAGCACCTGGAAAGCCCAGACAGCTTGGTGGGACCGGCCTTTAAGCCACCCACCGGTCGGGCAAAAAGGATGCACCCTCACGGGGCACCTGATCATCACTCCATGGACAAGAAAATCAAGCCCTTAATGGGACATAAAACTGTCCTTGATGAATGGCTCGACAAGCCTTGTCAGATACACATGACGCCAACATCCGAACCAACACATAGCCTTCGGGCATGTTGGATACTCCGGTAGGTGGCTAAGAGTGATGAAGCCATCCTCACCAACAATACGCCAGACAAGTACTCCCCGGAGGATAACGATCTCAATGTGCTTACGGTCTTCAAGACCTTTCTTCAAATAATCGACGCAAAAGGGTGCTCCGCGACCTCGCCGAAGTCAACCAAGTAGCCGCAGTCAATCCTTGGAACGACATGGCGATAACCTTCAACGCTACTGACGAACCATGGGCCCGATCAGTCCAAGCACCAGCCGCTCTATTCTAAACCCAATTGTGGACAGCTTTCGGCTGACTAAAGTGCTCATGGACGGTGGCAGCGGATTAAACCTCATTGATGAGGACATGCTCGACAAAATGCAAATGGACAAGAGCCACATCGAGCAGAGCAGTACAACCTTTTGAGGCATTATTCCCAGTCGATAAGCATGATGTTCGGGAAAAACTAAACTCAATGTAGTATTCGGCACGCCTGAGAACTACAGGTTTGAAGAGTTAATCTTCCAGGTGGCACCTTTCAACAACGGATATCACGCCCTGTTGGGGCGAGATGCATTCACACGCTTTCAAGCTATACCTCATTACGGGTACATGAAGCTCAAAATTCCCGGGCCCAATGGAGTCATCACTATCACTAGTGATCCAGACATAGCGCTCCACGCCAAAAACAAAACCGCATCCTTGGCCCTTGAGTCACTATCCAAGGCCTTCGCGGCTGAGGAGCTCACCGCTCTGCGCTCCACAGTGGATAGAGATGACGTAATTCTCGATAAAAGGCCTAAATCCACTTCTTTCAAGCCAGCAGAAGAAATAGTCAAATTCCAAGTCCACCCGACGGATCCTAACAAAACAGCTGTCATTGGAGCACAGCTGGATCCGACGGTCGATGCCGCTCTAAGAACATTCCTGCACGAGAATTGGGACATCTTCTCCTGGCACCCTTCGGATATGCCAGGAATCCCATGCAGACTGGCCAAACACAGCCTCAACATAATAAAGGGGTTCAAGCCAGTCAAGAAGGCGTTGCGGTGATTTTCCAAACCCAAGCGACAAGCTATGGGAGAGGAGCTAGCCAAACTACTTGAAGCCGGGTTTATTCGAGAGATAAAACACTCGGATTGGCTAGCAAACCTGGTCATGGTGCCAAAGAAGGACAAATCCTGGCGCCTTTGTGTCGATTTCAAAGACCTCAATAAAGCCTGCCCTAAGGACCCCTTACCACTGCCACGCATTGACCAGATCATCGATGCAACCGCAGGACACGATTCATTGTGTTTCCTCGACGCATACTCTGGATACCATCAAATTAAGATGAAGGAATCCGATCAAGCCGCAACGACATTTATTACCCCATACGGGCCTTTCTGCTTCAACACTATGCCTTTCAGACTCAAAAATGCTGGTGTCACCTACCAACGCATGATTCAAACATGCTTGAGAAAACAAATTGGCAAGACGGTGGAGGCATACGTAGATGACATAGTCATCAAAACTAGAGAGAATTCCTTATTCGACACTATCTTAAAATTTGATTCCTTATTTGACACTGAAAAAGTTTTTCTTCTCTATTTGACACTAGGCGTAAATTTTATTCCCTATATGACACTCTAGTTCATTTTTAACTCTAACAGTGTTAAGTAGAGACGTAAAAAGACGTTACTACCCTTGATGCATTCTGCAACCCAATTTCTTACTATTATTAAAGACAAAGAAGTATATGAGATATGTGGTCAAGGTTAAATGGCCATCTGAGATACGTATATTTTGTGACCGGATTTTCTACACAGCTAAATAAATTATAAATCATGTTACAGAAATGCTATATCAAGATCATGTTACATGCAATGAGTTGAGCCACGGACTAGGCAGCAACACACACGGGGAGAGAAATGACCTGAGTCACGGAACTATTGAAGTTGTATTACGCCTCTAGCAACTTGCGATTCTGCATACTCCTACGTGCGTTGTGTTTTACCTATAATCCATCAATGATCAAGCTGCCTGCTTTGGTTACATAGTGTTGTTTATGCCCCAATAGTTTTGGCTGCTGGACTGTGGAGTCGTGTGTTGCTCTACCCGAGTCCCCTTGTTTTCTAGGTCAGCACCCACATCGGCTTGGGCCCATTGGGCTAGAAAACGGTTCAACGCATAACTAGTACGTCTGTGCGCTACCACTTACCACTTGACAAGAGTGGTAAGAGCATCTCTAGCTGACCCTGTACAATGTTCCGACCCGTAAAATAACTGTTAAAGTATGGATTCACGTGAAAAAAGCCACCCGATCAGACACTGTAAATGCATCGACCCAAAACTTTTTTAAGGGGCATGGTCAAATCTCACCTCCAACCCGCGAAAACACGGGTTTTCCTCTCGACCCGACGGTCCCTTGTATCTCAGAAAAGCAGTTGACGAGAGGGATATTTCAGCCCGCACGCGTTCGCCACCCCCTTCCTCAGCCGCCCACCATCGGTTCTGCCCGTCGTCCGCCAATGATTCTGACCATATCGGTGGACGGAATCACGCCGCCGGGGTGCCCCTCACCTGGTTCCACCTAGCCGCTTCACCGGCTCCTTGGATCCGCCGAGCCGAGCCACCCTGAGTCGCTGTCGCCACCCCAGGATCGACTGCCGTAGAGTCACCGCCCCGAGCCGCCGGTGAGTACTTGTGCTTGTGCTTTAGGATGCGATATGCATAGTTGGTTCATACGGCATTTGTATTTGTGATTTTAGATGAAATTGAGCCCTCGCGAGAGGTTTTTGCTCGAGGATCCATCCAATTCGGACGACTCGGATGTTGAGACGCTGCTTGAGAACCATCAGCAACAGATGCCGGCCCGCAAAGTCGTTTTTTCGTGAATTATAAATGGGTTTTGTGGGTTGACGATATGCTGATATGCTAGAGATGCTCTAAGCTATACCAAAAACATTGGTTGCCTAAAAAATCAAAAATATTGAACAATCAATAATATGTGTGTGTACTTATCTGTCTCGCAAGAACGTATCACCGGAGCTTTGCTAGTTGTACGCGCTTGTCTCATCAAAAAAGAAAAAAAATGCTAGTTGTACGCGCGTCTTGCCGAAAGCAGGAGTCGTGGCCAATTCCAAATAAACGACATCCATTTTTGAGCATGTCGCGCCGCCGCTGTAGCTCTTTACTGGGTCGGGGAAACAAATGATGTGGTCTCTCTAGACATGGACGCAAGGATTGGGTCATCTTTTTTTCCAGCGTTACACAACAATACATGGAAGGGTACTACGGTCCTAGTTGACGGAAGAGGCTAACGGAATTGACGGCGATGTCATATTAGGCAAAAAAATTAGACCAAGTGTCAAATAGGGAAGAACGAAAATTCTAGTGTCAAATAAGGAAACGTATTTTGAAGTAGTGTCAAATAAGGAATTTTCTCTCAAAACTAAACATGTCGAATCATTGGTGGACGACTTACGTCTTACATTCGACAACCTTCGAACATATGACATATGGCTCAATCCGGAAAAATGCGTTTTCGGCGTTCCGGCCTGAAAGCTGCTCAGATTCATCGTTTCCAATATAGGAATCGAAGCAGACCCGGCCAAAATCCGAGCCTTATCACATTTGGCAATTCCAACAGACCTAAAGCAGATCCAAAAACTAGCTGGGTGCGTGGCAGCCTTGAGCCACTTTATCTCCAGATTAGGAGAGAATGCGCTGCCGCTATATCCCCTGCTTCGGCATACCGACCACTTTGAGTGGACGGACACGGCAACAGCCGGGTTGGAAGAAATAAAAGCTCTACTAGCAAACACCCCAGTCCTTGTCGTGCCCAACATCGGCGAACCAATGCTACTATACATATCTGCAACTCACCAGGTGGCGAGCGCGGTACTCATCGTTGAATGAGAGGAAGAAGGGCATCAATTCCCACTCCAAAAACCCATATACTATGTATCGGCGGTTCTCACACCATGTAAATCCCGGTACCCGCACTATCAAAAGATAGCATATGCGGTTTTCATGGCATCTCGGAAGCTGCGACACTACTTTCAAGAGTGCTCGATCACGGTGTTGGGGAACATAGTAATTTCAAAATTTTCCTACGCACACGCAAGATCATGGTGATGCATAGCAACGAGAGGGAAGAGTATCATACACGTACCCTCGTAGACCGTAAGCGGAAGCGTTATGAGAACACGGTTGATGTAGTCGTGCGTCTTCACGATCCGACCGATCCAAGTACCGAACGCACGGCACCTCTGAGTTCAGCACACGTTCAGCTCGGTGACGTCCCACGAACTCCGATCCAGCAGAGCTTTAAGGGAGAGTTTTGTCAGCACGATGGCGTGATGACGGTGATGATGATGCTACCGACGCAGGGCTTCGCCTAAGCACCGCTATGATATGACCGAGGTGGATTATGGTGGAGGGGGGCACCGCACACGGCTAAAAGATCAATGATCAACTTGTGTGTCTATGGGGTGCCCCCTTCCCCCGTATATAAAGGAGTGGAGGAGGGGGAGGGCCGGCCCTCTACTATGGCGCGCCCTGGGGAGTCCTACTCCCACCGGGAGTAGGATTCCCCCCTTCCATGTAGTAGGAGTAGGAGGGAAGGAAAGGGAAAAGAGAAGAGAAGGAAGGAGGGGGCGCCGCCCCTCCCCCTAGTCCAATTCGGACTAGGCCTTGGGGGGCATCCTCCCCTCTCTCTTTCCCCTAAAGCCCAATAAGGCCCATATACTCCCCGGCGAGTTCCAATAACTCTCCGGTACTCCGAAAAATACCCGAATCACTCGGAACCTTTACGATGTCCGAATATAGTCGTCCAATATATCGATCTTTATGTCTCGACCATTTCGAGACTCCTCGTTATGTCCCCGATCTCATCCGGTACTCCGAACTACCTTCGGTACATCAAAACACATAAACTCATAATACCGATCGTCACCGAACGTTAAGCGTGCGGACCCTACGGGTTCGAGAACTATGTAGACATGAACAAGACTCGTCTCCGGTTAATAACCAATCGCGGGACCTGGATGCTCATATTGGTTCCTACATATTCTACGAAGATCTTTATCCGTCAAACCACATAACAACATACGTTGTTCCTTTTGTCATCGGTATGTTACTTGCCTGAGATTCGATCGTCGATATCTCAATACCTAGTTCAATCTCGTTACCAGCAAGTATCTTTACTCGTTTCGTAATGCATCATCCTGTAATTAACTCATTAGTCACAATTCTTGCAAGGCTTATAGTAATGTGCATTACCGAGAGGGCCCAGAGATACCTCTCCGACAATCGGAGTGACAAATCCTAATCTTGATCTATGCCAACTCAGCAAGCACCATCGGAGACACCTGTAGAGCACCTTTATAATCACCCAGTTATGTTGTGACATTTGGTAGCACACAAAGTGTTTCTCCGGTACTCGGGAGTTGCATAATCTCATAGTCATAGGAACATGTATAAGTCATGAAGAAAGCAATAGCAACAAACTAAACGATCATTGTGCTAAGCTAACGGATGGGTCAAGTAAATCACATCATTCTCTAAGGATGTGATCCCGTTAATCAAATGACAACTCATGTCTATGGTTAGGAAACATAACCATCATTGATTCAACGAGCTAGTCAAGTAGAGGCATACTAGTGACATTATGTTTGTCTATGTATTCACACATGTACTAAGTTTCCGATTAATACAATTCTAGCATGAATAATAAACATTTATCATGATATAAGGAAATATAAATAACATTATTATTGCCTCTAGGGCATATTTTCTTCAGTCACCCACTTGCACTAGAGTCAATAATCTGGTTCACATCTTTATGTGATTAGTTTACATCTCCATGTGACTAATACCCAAAGGGTTTACTAGAGTCAATAATCTAGTTCACATCGCTATGTGATTAACACCCAGAGAGTGATCATGTTTTGTTTGTGAGAGAAGTTTAGTCTGTGGGTCTGCAACATTCAGATCCGTATGTATTTTGCAAATTTTTATGTCTACAATGCTCTGCACGTAGCTATTCTAGCTAATTGCTCCCACTTTCAATATGTATCCAGATCGAGACTTAGAGTCATCTAGATCGATGTAAAAAGCTTGCATCGACGTAACTCTTTACGATGAACTCTTTTTATCACCTCCATAACCGAGAAATATTTCCTTAGTCCTCTAAGGATAATTTTGACTGCTGTCCAGTGATCCACTCCTAGATCACTATTGTACTCCCTTGCCAGAATCATGCTAAGGTATACAATAGGACTGGTAAACAACATAGCATACTTTATAGAACCTATGACTGAGGCATAGGGAATGACTTTTTGTTCTCTTTCTATTTTCTGCTGTGGTCGGGTTTTGAGTCTTTACTCAACTTCACATCTTGCAACACAAGCAAGAACTTCTTCTTTGGCTGTTCCATTTTGAACTACTTCAAAATTTTGTCAAGGTATGTACTCAATGAAAAAACTTATCAAGCATCTTGATCTATCTCTATAGATCTTGATGCTCAATGTGTAAGTAGCTTCATCAAGGTCTTTCTTTGAAAAACTCTTTTCAAACACTCCTTTATGCTTTCTAGAAAATTCTACATTATTTCCGATCAACAATATGTCATTCACATATACTTATCAGAAATGTTGTAGTGCTCCCACTCACTTTCTTGTAAATACATGCTTCACCGCAAGTCTGTATAAAACCATATGCTTTGATCAACTATCAAAGTGTATATTCCAACTCCAAGATGCTTGCACCAGCCCATAGATGGATTGCTGGAGCTTGCACATTTTGTTAGCACCTTTAGGATCGACAAAACCTTCTAGTTGCATCATATACAACTCTTCTTTAAGAAATCCATTAAGGAATGTAGTTTTGACATCCATTTGCCAGATTTCATAAAATGTGGCAACTGCTAACATGATTCGGACAGACTTTTAAGCATCGATACGAGTGAGAAAATCTCATCGTAGTCAACACCTTGAACTTGTCAAAAACATTTTGCGACAATTCGAGCTTTGTAGATAGTAACACTACTATCAGCATTCGTCTTCCTCTCAAAGATCCATTTATTCTTAATGACTCACCGGTCATCGGGCAAGTCAATCAAAGTCCATACTTTGTTCTCATACATGGATCCCATCTCAGAATTCATGGCCTCAAGCCATTTCGCGGAATCTGGACTCATCATCGCTTCCTCATAGTTCATAGGTTCGTCATGGTCAAGTAACATGACATCCAGAACAGGATTACCGTACCACTCTGGTGCGGATCTCACTCTGGTTGACCTACGAGGTTCGGTAGTAACTTGATCTGAAGGTACATGATCATCATCATTAGCTTCCTCACTAATTGGTGTAGGAGTCACAGGAACAGATTTCTGTGATGAACTACTTTCCAATAAGGGAGCAGGTACAGTTACCTCATCAAGTTCTACTTTCCTCCCACTCACTTCTTTCGAGAGAAACTCCTTCTTTAGGAAGGATCCATTCTTAGCAACGAATGTCTTGCCTTCGGATCTGTGATAGAAGGTGTACCCAACTGTCTCCTTTGGGTATCCTATGAAGACACATTTATCCGATTTGGGTTTGAGCTTATCAGGATGAAACTTTTTCACATAAGCATCACAACCCCAAATTTTAAGAAACGACAACTTCGGTTTCTTGCCAAACCACAGTTCATATGGCGCCGTCTCAGCGGATTTAGATGGTGCCCTATTTAATGTGAATGCAGCTGTCTCTAATGCATAACCCCAAAACAATAGTGGTAAATCGGTAAGAGACATCATAGATTGCACCATTATCTAATAAAGTACGTTTACGATGTTCGGACACACCATTATGATGTGGTGTTCTAGGTGGCGTGAGTTGCGAAACTATTCCACATTGTTTCAAATGAAGACCAAACTCGTAACTCAAATATTCTCGTCCACGATCAGATCGTAGAAACTTTATTTTCTTGTTACGATGATTTTCCACTTCACTCTGAAATTATTTGAACTTTTCAAATGTTTCAGATTTATGTTTCATCAAGAAGATATACCCATATCTTACTCAAATCATCTGTGAAGGTCAGAAAATAATGATACCTGCCGCGAGCCTCAACACTCATTGGACTGCATACATCAGTATGTATTATTTCCAACAAGTCTGTTGATCGCTCCATTGTTCCGGAGAACGGAGTCTTAGTCATCTTGCCCATGAGGCATGGTTCGCAAGCATCAATTGATTCATAATCAATTGATTCCAAAAGCCCATCAACATGGATTTTCTTCATGCGCTTTACACCAATATGACCTAAACGGCAGTGCCACAAATAATTTGCACTATCATTATTAACTTTGCATCTTTTGGCTTCAATATTATGAATATGTGTATCACTACGATCGAGATTCAATAAACCATTCACCTTGAGTGTATGACCATTGAAGGTTTTATTCATGTAAACAGAACAACAATTATTCTCTGACTTTAAATGAATAGCCATATTGCAATAAACATGATCAAATCATATTCATGCTTAACGCAAACACCAAATAACATTTATTAGGTTCAACACTAATCCCGAAAGTATAGGGAGTGTGCAATGATGATCATATCAATCTTGGAACCACTTCCAACACACATCGTCACTTCACCCTTAACTAGTCTCTATTCATTCTGCAACTCCCGTTTCGAGTTACTAATCTCAGCAACTGAACTAGTATCAAATACTGAGGGGTCCCTATAAACACTAGAAAAGTACACATCAATAACATGTATATCAAATATGCCTTTGTTCACTTTGCCATCCTTCTTATCCGCCAAATACTTGGGGCAGTTCTGCTTCCAGTGACTAGTCCCTTTGCAGTAGAAGCACTTAGTCTCAGGCTTAGGTCTAGACTTGGGCTTCTTTACTTGAGCAGCAACTTTCTTGTCGTTCTTCTTGAAGTTCCCCTTCTTCCCTTTGCCCTTTTCTTGAAACTAGTGGTCTTGTCAACCATCAACACTTGATGCTTTTCTTGATTTCTACCTTCGTCGATTTCAGCATCACGAAGAGCCTGGGAATCGTTTCCGTTATCCCTTGCATATTATAGTTCATCACGAAGTTCCAGTAACTTGGTGATAGTGACTAGAGAACTCTGTCAATCACTATCTTATTTGGAAGATTAACTCCCACTTGATTCAAGTGATTGTAGTACTCAGACATTCTGAGCACATGCTTACTAGCTGAGCTATTATCCTCCATCTTGTAGGCAAAGTTCTTGTCAAAGGTCTCATACCTTTTGACATGGACATGAGTCTGAAATACTAATTTCAACTCTTGGAACATCTCATATGCTCTGTGGCGTACAAAACGTCTTTGAAGCCCCGATTCTAAGCCGTAAAGCATGGTGCACTAAACTATCAAGTAGTCATCATATCGAGCTTGCCAAACATTCATAACGTTTGTATCTGCTCCTGCAGTAGGTCCGTCACCTAGCGGTGTATCAAGGACATAACACTTCTGTGCAGCAATGAGGATAATCCTCAGATCACGGATCCAATCCGCATCATTGCTACTAACATCTTTCAATTTATTTTTCTCTAGGAACATATCAAAAATAAACGGGGAAGCAATGCGCGAGCTATTGATCTACAACATAGATATGAAAATACTATCAGGACCAAGTTCATGATAAATTTAAGTTCAGTTAATCATATTGCTTAAGAACTCCCACTTAGATAGACATCCCTCTAATCATCTAAGTGATCACGTGATCCAAATCAACTAAACCATGACCGATGATCACGTTAAATGGAGTAGTTTTCAATGGTTAACATCACTATGTTGATCATATCTACTATATGATTCATGCTCGACCTTTCGGTCTCAGTGTTCCGAGGCCATATCTGCATATGCTAGGCTTGTTAAGTTTAACCCAACTATTTCTGCGTGTGCAAAACCGGCTTGCACCCGTTGTATGTGAACGCAGAGCTTATCACACCCGAACATCGCGTGGTGTCTCGACACGACGAACTTTGGCAACGGTGCATACTCAGGGAGAACACTTGTACCTTGAAATTTAGTGAGAGATCATCTTATAATGCTACCGCCGAACTAAGCAAAATAAGACGCATAAAGGATAAACATCACATGCAATCAAAATATGTGACATGATATGGCCATGATCATCTTGTGCCTTTGATCTCCATCTCCAAAGTACCGTCATGATCTCTATCGTCACCGGCATGACACTATGATCTCCATCGTCTTGATCTCTATCAATGTGTCGTCACATGGTCGTCTCGCCAACTATTGCTTTTGCAACTATTGCTATCGCATAGCGATAAAGTAAAGCAATTACATGGCACTTGCATCTTATGCAATAAAGAGACAACCATAAGGCTTTAGCCAGTTGCCGATAACTTTAACAAAACATGATTACCTCATACAACAATTTATATCTCATCACGTCTTGACCATACCACATCACAACATGCCCTGCAAAAACAAGTTAGACGTCCTCTACTTTGTTGTTGCAAGTTTTACGTGGCTGCTACGGGCTGAGCAAGAACCATTCTTACCGAACGCATCAAAAACCACAACGCGGTATAGTGATTGCTTTTTTATCTTCAGACAGAACCCTATTCATTGAATCAGATTCAACTAAAGCTGGAGAAACAGACACCCACTAGCCACCTGTGTGCGAAGCACGTCAGTAGAACCAGTCTCGCATAAGCGTGCACGTAATGTCGGTCTGGGCCGCTTCATCCAACAATGCCGCTGAATCAAGAATCAACTAGTGATGGCAAGAAATATGTATATACCCACGCCCACAACTCCTTTGTGTTCTACTCGTGCATATGACATCTATGCATAAACCTGGCTCGGATTCCACTGTTGGGGAACGTAGTAATTTCAAAAATTTCCTACGCACACGCAAGATCATGGTGATGCATAACAACGAGAGGGAATAGTATCGTCCACGTACCCTCGTAGACCATAAGCAGAAGCATTATGAGAACGCGGTTGATGTAGTCGTACGTCTTCACGATCTGACCGATCCAAGTACCGAATGCACAACACCTCCGAGTTCAACACACGTTCAGCTCGGTGACGTCCCACGAACTCCGATCCAGCAGAGATTCGAGGGAGAGTTCCGTCAGCATGACGTCGTGATGACGGTGATGATGATGCTACCGACGCAGGGCTTCGCCTAAGCACCACTACGATATGACCGAGGTAGATTATGGTCGAGGGGGCACCACACACGGCTAAAAGATCAATGATCAACTTGTGTGTCTATGGGGTGCCCCCTTCCCCCATATATAAAGAAGTGGAGGAGGGGGGCAGCCCTCTACTATGGCGCGCCCTGGGGAGTCCTACTCCCACCGGGAGTAGGATCCCCCCTTCCATGTAGTAGGAGTAGGAGGGAAGGAAAGGGAAAAGAGAAGAGAAGGAAGGAGGGGGCGCCGCCCCTCCCCCTAGTCCAATTCGGACTAGGCCTTGGGGGGGGGATCACGGAGCCTCCCCTCTCTCTTTCCCCTAAATCCCAATAAGGCCCATATACTCCCCGGCGAATTCCCGTAACTCCCTGGTACTCCGAAAAATACCTGAATCACTCGGAACCTTTTCAATGTCCGAATATAGTCATCCAATATATCGATCTTTATGTCTTGACCATTTTGAGACTCCTTGTCTTGTCCCTGATCTCATCCGGGATTCTGAACTACCTTCGGTACATCAAAACACATAAACTCATAATACCGGTCATCACCGAACGTTAAGCGTGCGGACCCTACGGGTTCGAGAACCATGTAGACATGACTGATACTCGTCTCTGGTCAATAATCAATAGCGGAACCTGGATGCTCATATTGGTTCCTACATATTCTACGAAGATCTTTATCGGTCAAACCGCATAACAACATACATTGTTCCTTTTGTCATCGACATGTTACTTGCCTGAGATTCGATCGTCGGTATCTCAATACCTAGTTCAATCTCATTACCGGCAAGTCTCTTTACTAGTTTCGTAATGCATCATCTTGTAACTAACTCATTAGTCACAATGCTTGCAAGGCTTATAGTGATGTGCATGACCGAGAGGGCCCAGAGATACCTCTCCGACAATCGGAGTGACAAATCCTAATCTCGATCTATGCCAACTCAACAAGCACCATCGGAGACACCTGTAGAGCACCTTTATAATCACCCAGTTACGTTGTGACGTTTGGTAGCACACAATGTGTTCCTCCGGTACTCGGGAGTTTCATAATCTCATAGTCATAGGAACATGTATAAGTCATGAAGAAATCAATAGCAACAAACTAAACGATCATTGTGCTAAGCTAACAGATGGGTCAAGTCAATCACATCATTCTCTAATGATGTGATCCCGTTAACCAAATGACAACTCATGTCTATGGTTAGGAAACATAACTATCATTGATTCATCGAGCTAGTCAAGTAGAGGCATACTAGTGACATTGTGTTTGTCTATGTATTCACACATGTACTAAGTTTCCGATTAATACAATTCTAGCATGAATAATAAACATTTATCATGATATAAGGAAATATAAATAACATTATTATTGCCTCTAGAGCATATTTCCTTCACACGGTGGCCTCCGAGGTACCACTCAATGATATCATAAATAATTGAGATGCCACCGGCCGCATTGCAAAATGGGCCATCGAGCTCCTACCATTCGAAATAGCATACAAACCACGCCAGGCTATTAAATCTCAGGTGTTGGCCGACTTCGTCTTCGAATGGAGAGAAGCCGAACTCCCCAAACAATACGGTACATACTCCAACTAGGTGATCTACTTCGACGGCTCTAAAATGTTAGCTGGATTGGGGGCTGGTGTCATCCTAACATCCCCTACCAGGGACACAGTCTGTTACGTATTGCAAATCATGTACACGGAATCCAATAACGCAGCTGAATATGAGGCACTACTGCATGGTCTCCGGATGCTTGTTTCTATGGGCATACAACGCCTCGGGGTGCGAGGGGATTCAAACCTTGCAATATCCCAAATAAACGAAGAATTCGATGCAAAAGATCCAAAGATGGCAGCTTACCGCAATGTCGTGCTCAAAATATCAGCTCGGTTCAAGGGGCTCGAGTTTCATCATGTGGCCCGAGACAGTAACCAAGCAGCAGGCATCCTTGCTCGAATGGGCTCTAAACGCGACCCCGTCCTGCCTAACACCTTCTTGGAAAGCGACTTTAAGCCATCCGTGGTATGGCAAGACGAGAGCGGAAATTCAAGTCCAGCGCCTATAACACCCTAGGATGCCGAACACGATTCGGTCATCATCAGGGGCTCGGGCACAGAACCAACGCCTTCCGCCCATGTAATCATGGCGGTAATCTCCCCATGGACTGAACCCTTCCTGGCCTACCTTAATAGGCGGGAGCTCCCTGAGGACCAGAACGAGGCTCGTTGCATCATTCGACGTTCGAAAGCCTACAAGGTTCATGAAGGAGAGCTCTACAAGAAAAGCACTACCGGAGTCTGATGACCCACAAGTATAGGGGATCTATCATAGTCCTTTCGATAAGTAAGAGTGTCGAACCCAATGAGGAGCAGAAGGAAATGACAAGCGGTTTTTAGTAAGGTATTCTCTGCAAGCACTGAAATTATCGGTAACAAATAGTTTTGTGATAAGGTAATTTGTAACAAGTAACAAGTAACAAAAGTAAACAAGGTGCAGCAAGGTGGCCCAATCCTTTTTGTAGCAAATGACAAGCCTGGACGAAACTCTTATATAAAAGAAAGCGCTCACGAGGACACATGGAAATTATCGTCAAGCTAGTTTTCATTATGCTCATATGATTCACGTTCGTTACTTTGATAATTTGATATGTGGGTGGACCGGTGCTTGGGTACGGGCCTTCCTTGGACAAGCATACCACTTATGATTAACCCCCTGGCAAGCATCCGCAACTACAAAAGAAGAATGAAGGTAAACCTAACCATAGCATGAAACATATGGATCCAAAGCAGCCCCTTATGAAGCAATGCATAAACTAGGGTTTAAGCTTTCGTCACTCTAGCAATCCATCATCTACTTATTACTTCCCAATGCCTTCCCCTAGGCCCAAACAATGGTGAAGTGTCATGTAGTCAACGTTCACATAACACCACTAGAGGAAAGACAACATACATCTCATCAAAATATCGAACGAATACCAAATTCACGTGACTACTTATAGCAAGACTTCTCCCATGTCCTCAGGAACAAACGTAACTACTCAAAAATCATATTCATGTTCATAATCAGAGGGGTATTAATATGCATAAAGGATCTGAACATATAATCTTCCACCGAATAAACCAACTAGCATCAACTACAAGGAGTAATCAACACTACTAGCAACCCACTGGTACCAATATGGGGTTTTGAGACAAAGATCGGATACAAGAGATGAACTAGGGTTTAAGAGGAGATGGTGCTGGTGAAGATGTTGGTGGAGATTGACCCCCTCCCGATGAGAGGATCGAGTGGTGATGACGATGGTGATGATTTCCCCCTCCCGGAGTGATGTTTCCCCGGCAGAACAGCTCCGCCGGAGTCCTAGATTGGTTCCGCCTCGAGACGGTGGTGCTTCGTCCCGAAAGCTTCCTTCTGATTTTTTCCAGGTCAAAACACACCTTATACCAGAAGATGGGCATCGGGGGCCTGCAAGGTGGCCCACTAGGTAGGGGGCGCCCAGGGGGTAGGACGCGCTCTCCACCCTCGTGGACGGTGGGTGGACCCCCTCTGGTGCTTCCTTCGCCCAATATTTTTTATATATTCCAAAATTGACTTTCGTGGAGTTCCAGGACTTTTGGAGTTGTGCAGAATAAGTCTCTAATATTTGCTCCTTTTCCAGCCCAAAATTCCAGCTGCCGGCATTCTCCCTCTTCATGTAAACCTTGTAAAATACGAGAGAAAAGGCATAAGTATTGTGACATAATGTGTAATAACATCCTATAATGCAATAAATATCAATATAAAGCATGATGCAAAATGGATGTATCAACTCCCCCAAGCTTAGACCTCGCTTGTCCTCAAGCATAAGCCGATATCGAAAAATATGTGCACATGTTTAGAGATAGAGGTGTAGATAAAATAAAATATGGACATGAGGGCATCATGATCATTCTTAGAATAGCAACACACACACACAGATATATATATATATATATTGTCATATGATTTCTTATGCTAAAGTAACAATCTATTCACAATGTAAAGTATGAATCAGAAACTTCATTGAAAACTACCAAACTATAATCTTAGTCATTGAAGGAATTGCAATTTATCATAACATCGGAAAGAGTCAATATAAGAGCTTTTCAGCAAGTCCACATACTCAACTATCATTTAGTCTTTCACAATTGCTAACACTCACGCAATACTTATGGGTATGAAGTTTTAATCGGACACAGATAAAGATAGGGGCTTATGGTTTTGCCTCCCAACCTTTTACCTCAAGGGTAATGTCAACAATAATGCTTTATGAAAACCCACATCCAATTATATATATATATCAGGATCTTTCCAACACATAGTGCTTGCCAAAGGATAAAGTGTAAAAAGAAAAGGTGAAGATCACCATGACTCTTGTATAAGGTATAAGACAAAAATAAAAGATAGGCCCTTCGCAGAGGGAAGCAGAGGTTGTCATGTACTTTTATGGTTGGATGCACAAAATCTTAATGCAAAAGAACGTCACTTTATATTGCCACTTGTGATAAGGACCTTTATTATGCAGTTTCTCGCTTTTATTTCTTCCACATCACAAGCTCGTATAAAGCTTATTTTCTCCACACTAATAGATCATACATATTTAGAGAGCAATTTTTATTGCTTGCAACAATGACAACTTACTTGAAGGATCTTATTCAATCCATAGGTAGATATAGTGGACTCTCATGGCAAAACTGGGTTTAGGATATTTGGAAGCACAAGTAGTATCTCTACTTGGTGCAAAGAATTTGGCTAGCATGAGGGGGAAAGGCAAGCTCAACATGTTGGATGATCCATGCCAATATAATTTGTTTCGGATATAAGAAAACATAACCCATTACGTTATCTTCCTTGTCCAACATCAACTTTTTAGCATGTCATATTTTAATGAGTGCTCACAATCATAAAAGATGTCCAAGATAGTATATCTATATGTGAAAACCTCTCTTTCTTTATTACTTCCTATTAATTGCAATGATGACCAAAACTATGTTTGTCAACTCCCAACAACTTTTATTCATCATACTCTTTATATGTGGAGTCATTACTCTCCATAAGATTAATATGATCTCTTTATTTCTTTTTATTCTTTCCCCTATCTTTTTATTTTATCCCCTCAAGATCATAGCAAGATAACCAAGCCCTTGACTAAAGACTAATCTTTATTATATATAGCTCACGGACTCGATTACATAGATAAGGATCAACACAAAACTCAAAGCTAGATCATACTAAACTTTATTCTACTAAATCAAGATATAACCAAAAGATCGAACTAAGAAAAACCGTAAAGATAGAAGTGTGATGGTGATACGATACCAGGGCACCCCCCCAAGCTTGGCAGTTGCCAAGGGCAATGCCCATACCCATGTATTTATGTCTCTTTCTTCGGAGGTGGTGATATTGGAGTTGTTGATGGGGTAGGCTTGTCGTCCATCTTCCAAGGCATAGGCTCACCAGCATAGAAGGATGATCGAGTCTTCGGGATCCTCAAATCTACAGCCAAACTCATCCTCTTGAATCTATAGTCATACTCACAGTTTTGGTTTTGCAGGTCATATATCTGGGCTTGGAGGTGCTCGATTTTCTCATGAAGCTTGAAGATGGTCTCCCCAATGTTCTTGGCATCCAGCTGGTGGTTGTTGGTGAACTCCACGATCATCTTGTGGTTGGCGTCGAGTCCGCATTCCACCATCCCCTGTCACTTGAAAACTTGTTGCTCCATTGCTTCGAGTCTTGTCTCCACGCTTCCGGTCCTCCTTGGTCCCTCAACATCGTGGATCTGCAGCACCCCCTCACGCATCTCAATGCTTTGAGGGTGTTGCAGCACCTCCGCGAGGTAGGGGTTGATGACCTTCTCGAAAAACTTGTCCTTGGGGGCGCTTGAAGATGTCATGGTGATCTAGATCTGTCAGAAAAATAGCTCGAAACAAAAGCAGGAGATATTTGCGTGGTATGGTGGTCAAAACCTTCGGGAGATTATAAAATGAATTTTTACTGACCAAAAGAAGTATCGTGCAAGAAAACAGAGACCGGAGGGCACACGAGGTGCCCATGAGGTAGGGGGCGCGCCCTCCACCCTCGTGGCTGTTTCGTGTCCTTTCCGGACTACTTCTTATTTTTCCTATTTTGTTAAATATTCCAAAACGGAGAAAAATTGCCATTAGAACTGTTTTGGAGTCGGTTTACTTACCGTACCACATACATATTCTTTTTCGGAGTCTGAAACATTCTGGAAAGTGTCCCTTATGTACTCCTCTGGGGTTACGGTGTCAATAACATTGGTTTCAACATTTATGGGATTACCTGACATATAATGTTTGATTCTTTGACCGTTCACCACCTTCGGATTTGTGCCTTCAGAGTTGTTGATTTTTATGGCACTGGAATGATAGACCTCCTCGATAACGTAAGGACCTTCCCATTTAGAGAGGAGTTTTCCTGCAAAAAATCTTAAACGAGAGTTGTATAACAGAACATAGTCACCTACATTAAACTCACGCTTTTGTATCCTTTTGTCATGCTATCTTTTAACCTTTTCTTTAAATAGTTTGGCATTCTCATAGGCCTGGGTTCTCCACTCATCAAGTGAGCTAATGTCAAATAGTCTCTTCTCACCAGCAAGTTTGAAATCATAATTGAGCTCTGTAATGTCCCAATATGCCTTATGTTCTAGTTCGAGAGGTAAGTGACATGCCTTTCCATAAACCATTTTATACGGAGACATACCTATATGCAGCTCTATAGGCCCATAATGCATCATCAAGTTTCTTGGACCAATTCTTTCTAGATCTATTAACAACCTTTTGCAAAATTAATTTAAGCTCTCTATTACTCAGTTCTACTTGACCACTAGACTATGGATGGTATTGAGATGCAATTATATGATTAACATCATACTTAGCAAGCATTTTACGAAAAGCACCATGAATAAAATGTGAACCACCATCAGTCATTAAGTATCTAGGGACTCCAAACCTCGGAAAAATAACTTCTTTAAGCATCTTAATAGAGGTGTTATGATCAGTACTACTAGTTGGAATAGCTTCTACCCACTTAGTAACGTAATCAACAGCAACTAAAATATGTGTATACCCATTAGAGGAAGGAAACGGTCCCATATAATCAAAGCCCCAAACATTAGATGGTTCAATAACAAGTGAATAGTTCATAGGCATTTCTTGACGTCTACTAATATTACCAATTCTTTGACATTCATCACAAGACAAGACAAACTTACGGGCATCTTTGAAAAGAGTAGGCCAATAAAAACCGGATTGCAATACCTTATGCGCAGTTCTATCTCTAGCGTGGTGTCCTCCATAAGCCTCAGAGTGACACTTGTGTAGGATCTGTTCCTGTTCATGCTCAGGTGCACAACGTCTAATAATACCATCTACTCCTTCTTTATAAATGTGTGGGTCATCCTAGAAGTAATGTCTCAAATCATAGGAAAACCTTTTCTTTTGCTGGTATGTGAAACTAGGTGGTATAAATTTAGCAACAATTTAATTAGCATAATCAGCATACCATGGAGCAGTACGAGAAGCATTTATGACAACTAATTTTTCATCAGGAAAACTATCATCAATAGGGAGTGGGTCATCAAGAACATTTTCTAACCTAGACAAGTTGTCTGCAACGGGGTTCTCAGCTCCCTTTCTATCAATAATATGCAAATCAAATTCTTGTAGTAAGAGAACCCATCTAATAAGTCTAGGTTTAGCATCTTTCTTTTCCATAAGGTATTTAATAGCAGCATGATCAGTGTGAACAATTACTTTAGAATCAACAATATAAGGTTTGAACTTATCACAAGCAAATACAACTGCTAAAAATTCTTTTTTAGTAGTAGCATAATTTCTCTGGGCACTGTCTAGAGTTTTACTAGCATATTGGATAACATTTAATTTCTTATCAACTCTTTGTCCTAGAACATCACCTACATCATAATCACTAGCATCACACATAATTTCAAAGGGTAAATTCCAATCAGGTGGCTGAACAATAGGTGCAGAAATCAAGGCTTTCTTAAGTATTTCAAATGCTTCTACACAATCGTCATCAAAGACAAAAAGGAACATCTTTTTGTAAGAGATTAGTCAGAGGCCTAAATTTTTTTGAGAAGTCTTTAATGAACCTCCTATAAAAACCGGCATGACCAAGGAAACTTCTTATACCTTTAATTTCCTTAGGGCACGATATCTTTTCAATAACATCAACTTTAGCTTTATAAACTTCAATACCTCTTTTAGAAATTTTATGCCCCAAGACAATACCTTCATTAACCATAAAGTGGAACTTCTCCCAATTCAAGACAAGATTAGTTTATTCACATCTCTGCAAAACTCGATCAAGGTTGCTTAAGCAATCATCAAAAGAAGTTCCATACACGGAAAAATCATCCATGAAAACCTCAACAATCTTTTCACAAAAGTCAGAGAATATAGCAGTCATACATCTTTGAAAGGTAGCAGGTGCATTACATAAACCAAAAGGCATACGTCTATAAGCAAAGGTACCAAAAGGGCAAGTAAAAGTGATATTTTTATGATCCTCTTTCGACGCAGGTATTTGAGAGAAACCAGAATAACCGTCTAGAAAGAAAAAATGTGTATGTTTGGATAATCTTTCTAGCATTTGATCAATAAAAGGTAAAGGATAATGATCATTTCTAGTAGCTTTATTTAATTTGCGGAAATCAATTACCATTCTATAACCTGTAACAATTATTTGTGGGATCAATTCATCTTTATCATTAGGAACAACAGTAATACCTCCCTTCTTAGGGACATAATGGACAGGACTTACCCACTGACTATCAACAACAGGATAAATTATACCTGCCTCCAGAAGCTTTAGTTTTTCATTTCTTACCACTTCTTTCATCTTAGGATTTAACCGTCGCTGGTGATCAATAACCGGTTTAGCGTCTTTCTCCAATTTTATTTTGTGCTGGCATAGAGTGGGACTAATGCCCTTAAGATCATCAAGAGTATATCCAATAGCAACACAATGCTTCTTCGGAGTTTTCAATAATTTCTCTTCTTCCTGCTCTGAAAGGTTAGCACTAATAATAACAGGATATATCTTATTTTCATCAAGATAAGCATATTTAAGAGTATCAGGTAATGGTTTAAGCTCAAACACGGGATCACCCTTGGGTCGAGGAGGGTCCCCTAGAATTTCAACATGCAAGTTGTGTTTCAAAATAGGTCCCTGTTTAAAGAATACTTCATCTATTTCCCTTCTTTCATTCATAAACATATCATTTTCATGGTCTAGCGAATATTGTTCTAAAGGATCATTAGGAGGCACGGCAATAGAAGCAAGACCAATACTTTCATGTTTACTAGGCAATTTTTTATCATGGGGTTGTCTATGAAATTTAGCAAAATTAAAATCATAAGACATATCCCCTAAACCAGCAGTAACAATATCCTTTTTGCAGTCTATCTTAGCATTAACAGTATTCAAGAAGGGTCTACCAAATATAATGGGACAAAAGTCATCTTGTGGGGAACCAAGAACAAGAAAATCAGTAGGATATTTAACTTTCCCACACAAGACTTCAACATCTCTAACAATCCCAACTAGTGAAATAGTATCTCTATTGGCAAGCTTAATAGTGACATCAATATCTTCTATCTCAGCAGGTGCAATATCATGCATAATTTATTTATATAAAGTATGAGGTATTGCACTCGCACTAGCACCCATGTCACATAAGCCATGATAGCAATGATCCCCTATTTTAACAGAAACAACAGGCATGCCTACCACAGGTCTATGTTTATCTTTAGTATCAGGTCTAGCAATTCTACCAGCTTCATCATAGAAGTAAATAACATGCCCATCAATATTATCAACCAAGAGATCTTTAACCATAGCAATACTAGATTCAACTTTAATTTTCTCAGGGGGTGTAGGTGTTCTAGCATTACTCTTATGAACCACAGTTGAAGCTTTAGCATGATCCTTTATACTAACAGGGAAAGGTGGTTTCTCAATATAAGCGGTAGGAACAATAGGATCAACATTATAAGTGATAGTCTTTTCTTCAACTTTAATAGGTTCAACTACTTTTACTTCAATGGGAGGATGATATTTAAACCACTCCTCCTTAGGGAGATCAACATGAGTAGCAAATGATTCACAGAAACAAGCTACTATCTCAGAGTCAAGTCCATATTTAGTGCTAAATTCACGAAAAGCATCGGTATCCATAAAAGATTTAACACAGTCGAACTTAGGTGTTATACATGACTCCTTACCTTCATTGAGTTCCCAATCTTTAGAGTTGTATTTAATTATTTCCAATAAATCCCATCTGAATTCAATAGTCTTCATCATGAAAGAACCAGTACAAGAAGTATCGAGCATGGAGCAATTATTGAGAGAAAGACGAGCATAATTTTTTTGAATAATAATTTCTCTTGAGAGCTCATGATTGGGGCATGAATATAACATTGACTTAAGACTCCCCCAAGCTTGAGCGATACCTTCTCCTTCGTGAGGCCAAAAATTATATATATAATTACGATCACGATGAACCAGATGCATAGGATAAAACTTCTAATGAAATTCCAATTTCAATCGATTGTAGTTCCATGATACAATATCATCACATAGCCTAAACCATGTCAATGCCTTTCCCTTCAAAGATAAAGGGAAGACCTTCTTCTTGATAACATCCTCGGTCATACCTGCAAGCATAAATAATCCACAAACTTCATCCGCATAGATTAGGTGCATATCGGGATGTAATGTTCCATCTCCTGTAAAAGGATTAGCTAGCAGTTTCTCTATCATACCCGAACGAATTTCGAAGTAAACATTTTCAGTAGGTTCAGTAGGTTGAGGAGCAACTCTTTGCTCTACTGGTCGGGGTGAAGATACCCCGAACAAGCCCCTCAAAGGATTATTTTCCATAGTAACAACTGACAGTAAATTTCACCACACTATATAAATTTTACCTTACTAAATTCCACCTACCAAAGGCGCTTCACTCCCCGGCAACGTCGCCAGAAAAGAGTCTTGATGACCCACGAGTATAGGGGATCTATCGTAGTCCTTTCGATAAGTAAGAGTGTCGAACCCAACGAGGAGCAGAAGGAAATGACAAGTGGTTTTCAGTAAGGTATTCTTTGCAAGCACTGAAATTATCGGTAACAGATAGTTTTGTGATAAGGTAATTTGTAACGAGTAACAAGTAACAAAAGTAAACAAGGTGCAGCAAGGTGGCCCAATCCTTTTTATAGCAAAGGACAAGCCTGGACAAAACTCTTATATAAAGGAAAGCGCTCCCGAGGACACATGGGAATTATCGTCAAGCTAGTTTTCATCATGCTCATATGATTCACGTCCGTTACTTTGATAATTTGATATGTGGGTGGACCGTTGCTTGGGTACTGCCCTTCCTTGGACAAGCATCCCACTTATTACTAACCCCCCTCGCAAGCATCCACAACTACGAAAGAAGAATTAAGGTAAACCTAACCATAGCATGATATATGGATCCAAATCAGCCCCTTACGAAGCAACACATAAACTAGGGTTTAAGCTTCTGTCACTCTAGCAACCCATCATCTACATATTACTTCCCAATGCCTTCCCCTAGGCCCAAACAATGGTGAAGTGTCATGTAGTCGACGTTCACATGACACCACTAGAGGAAAGACAACATACATCTCATCAAAATATCGAACAAATACCAAATTCACAAGACTACTTATAGCAAGACTTCTCCCATGTCCTCGCGAACAAACGTAACTACTCACAAATCTCATTCATGTTCATAATCAGAGGGGTATTAATATGCATAAAGGATCTGAACATATAATCTTCCACCGAATAAACCAACTAGCATCAACTACAAGGAGTAATCAACACTACTAGCAACCCACAGGTACCAATATGAGGTTTTGAGACAAAGATCGGATACAAGAGATGAACTAGGGTTTGAGAGGAGCTGGTGCTGGTGAAAATGTTGATGGAGATTGACCCCCTCCCGATGAGAGGATCGATGGTGACGATTTCCCCCTCCCGGAGGGATGTTTCCCCGGCAGAATAGCTCCGCCGGAGTCCTAGATTGGTTCCGTCAAGGTTCCACCTCGAGACGGCGGCGCTTCCCCTGAAAGCTTCCTTCTTATTTTTTCCAGGGCAAAAGACACCTTATACCATAAGATGGGCATCGGGGGCCTGCCAGGTGGCCCACGAGGCAGGGGGCGTGCCCAGGAGGGTAGGGCGCGCCCTCCACCCTCGTGGATGGTGGGTGTTCCCCCTCTGGTGCTTCCTGCTCCCAATATTTTTTATATATTCCAAAATTGACTTTCATGGAGTTTCAGGACTTTTGGAGTTGTGCATAATAGGTCTCTAATATTTGCTCCTTTTCCAGCCTAGAATTCCAGCTGCCGGCATTCTCCCTCTTCATGTAAACCTTGTAAAATAAGAGAGAAAAGGCATAGGTATTGTGTCATAATGTGCAATAACAGCCCATAATGCAATAAATATTGATATGAAAGCATGATCCAAAATGGACGTATCAGAGTCCTTCAAAGAGGTATCTCTGAAGAGGAGGGACGATAGCTCTTGGATGAAATACATGGTGGTTTGGGCAGCCATCACGCCGCAACTCAGGCCCTTGTAAGTTAGGCCTTCCATACATGTTTCTTTTGGCCCACGGCCCGAGCAGACGCACAGGACCTCGTACAACTCTGTGTCGGATGCCAGCTTTTTTCCAATCAAAGCCACGCCCACTGCCCTATGAACAATCCCCATTACTTGGCCTTTCGCAGTCTGGGGGCTGGACATGGTCGGACCCCTTAAAGGGGGCAGACATAAGAAAAAATATTTGCTGATTATGGTAGATAAATTCACGAAGTGGATAGAAGCCAAACCAGTTAAAACGGCTGAAGCCAGACCGGTGATAAACTTTGTATCCAGTGTCGTACACCGTTATGGTGTCCCACACAACATTATTACCGATAATGGCTCTAACTTTACAGCCGACAAGGTGAAAAAATGGTGTGCTTATCTAGGTATTAAACTCGATTATGCCTCCGTGTATCACCCCCAAATGACCTGTCAAGTTGAATGGGCCAATGGCCTGATAATGAGCGGAATCAAACCCATACTAGTGCGATCCTTAAAGGAGTCGGATAAACACTGGGTCGAGGAGCTCAACTCTGTACTCTGGGGGCTACATACCACACCGAATCGCACGACCGGATACACATCGCTCTTCATGGTGTACGGTGCAGAGGTTGTCCTGCCCTGCGATTTATTTTTTATGACTCACCTCGAGTGCGCATGTACGAGGAGAGAGAGGCCGAGCTCGATCGGCAAGACAAGTTAGATGGCCTGGAGGAGGAGCGTGATGTCGCAAAGGCCCGTTCCACATTTTACCAACAACAAGCTCAAAGATACCAAAGCAGAGAAGTGCGGGCTAAGACTTATAATGTCGGTGAACTCATTCTACGCCTGCCAGAGAATAAAAAGGACAAGCTCAAGCCGAAATGGGAGGGTCACTTCATTATAGATGAAGTTCTCACTCGAGGAGACTATCGCCTTCGCAAGCATCGGACAATCGCTTAGAACCGAACCCATGGAACGCTGCGAGACTCCGAAGATTCTATGCCTAAGTCCGGACACATTGTTCGTTACCTTTTTCTCCCCTTTTCACTTTTTTCCTTTTTCTTTTTCCCTTACAACTTCTAGCGTGTGTTCGGGTAAGCCACACACTTGAGGGGTATACATCCTTAAATGTACACACCCCACCAAAATTGGGGGCTTCCTCTAATAGAAGCTTATTATCATTTTGAGCATAAAGCTCACCATATATATGTGTGTTGTTTGCTCATATACGTCCTGTCTTCACCATTATATGCACCTCTATGACTTAAGTTTTCGCCAAGCTGGGTTGCCTGGCTCCTGTGCTTATGCCCTACATTCCCGCTCGTTCGGCTAGGGCATAAAGGGAGCACCTCTGCGATTGTTACAACCGGGTCATCCGGACATGTACCTCAGACGGGTGAAGCCGAAAGTTAGCGTTCTTAAGGGAATAATTGGTCGGCGGACAAGAGACGAACTGCCTTTGCAGCAATATAAACTACCAAAATACAAAGACTCATGTGATTCTTTCGCATCATGGCGTAGTCATGCATAAACGCATGCCGACCCAGGGAGAGGAACCCTTAACAGAACTATTCTTTCTGGAAGATGTTTCTTACGTTAAACAGTAATATAACATAACTCCACGAATACAGTTTGTCTGTTCAAGCATTATGACCGGATCGCTTGGTTTTCGAACATATTTGGTGTTTCCCACAGGTATAGTATTCGGAAACACTCCACCCTTGGGTTTCGGAGTTTGAAAGCGGAAAGTCTACCATGACAATCTCTTACAATTCAGATGGAGATAAGCTTTGCCGATAAAGTGTATCATCACATAAAGTTACATGCCTACTCTTTATCTATGCCATCTATCAGGCTTTCTAGTTTACAGTCCTGCTGTGAAAATTTGGCGGCTATTTTTACTTGGTCGTACACCAAGCTAACCGCAATTTCTTGTCCGTCTAGTCCTCGAGGTCCGACTCGGGCCATATGGTTCGGATCAAGTCCGGTATACCGTGTTTTCACCATGGCCCAGGCCTCTCGTGCACCTTCTCGACATGTCGATGCCTTCCACAGCTCAAAACGAAGACGAGCTCCCTTGAATAACTCTGCGAGCTCCCCCATCATTCCTGGAGGAGAATCGGATGGCCGTAAAGCCTTCGCCATATTCCTCATGGCTTTCCGAGCTTGCTCGTGCACTTTGGATAGCTCTTGCGGCAAGTTGCCTTAGAATTCGGACACTTCCCCTTCAGGACGCCCAGTTAACAAACCTACAGGCACAAATCTCGTAAAAAATCTCCATCAGGGGATCCTATGAAAGTTAGGTTCAGGGACATACTAAATATGTCGCCTTTCAGCTTTCGGTTCTCCTTCAAGGCATCCGACAGTTGGGCTCTTACGTCCTTCAGCTCCTCGGCTTGCTTGATGTTGGCATCCTGTAGTTTGTTCTTCTCATCCCTGGTCCGTGTCAGTATACGTTGACCAGCAGCTTCTTGACTTTCGGCATGCTGTTTATCAGCCTGTGCAGCCTTCAGTCTGTCCTCCAGCTGATCTGAGGATCCTGCAGCCATAAATAAAACAGTGTATATTAAAAAACAAAAACATTGTTGGCACAAAATAGTATTTTTCCGGACAGTGATTGACCTTACCATTCGGTGCCTTCTTGGATTTCTCCAGTTCAGCGGTGAGAGCAGTAAGCTTGGTTTGACATTCTTCAAGCTCCTTGGATAGCATGTCATTTTTCTCCATGAGTACCTGATAATACAACGATCCTTAAATCAGTTTGGGCCAAACTATCTCAAGTCTCGGGGGCTACTGACACATGAGTCTTGCACCTACAAAAAGCTCATACCCGTATATCCTTTGAAAGCTGGTGTGTGGCTCCGGCGAGCCCATCCTGAGCAGCTCTGATATATGCATCCGCGGAGTTGAGGGCATGGAACGCCTCTATGGTAAAACTGGGATCGCGCATGGCCTCTTTCCTTCACCGATGATTCATTGCGCTCTCCACCTCGGAATCGGTGATGGATACATCATCTGAATCCTCTTGGAGATGACAATCCGGCATTTTACCCGTATCAACCCTAGTCCTTACAGCAGGGTCTGGGGCCGGATTGGTCGATGCACGGCCGATGAGGTCCCCGGATGTAGTCCGGCGTATGCTCTTCCTACAAGATGGCCCAACAGAAAGTGTCAGAAGTCGGTCTATCCACCGGGTGCATATTAAGAACTATACCTCTTTGGTGAAGGCGGGGGCGCGGTAGTATCACCGTTGTCCTTTCTTTTTAAGGACTCACCCTGTGCAGGTGTCGCCTTCCTAGAAGACACCTTCGATACAGCTCGGCGAGACGAGCGTCGCCCTTTTGGAGCATGAGACAGTGCGTTGGGTGAGGTGTGACAGAAAAACTCTTTCAGAGGAGGCGTCTCCTGGGTACTTACATGGGAGGAGGGGAGAAGGCCGGGGTAATCGGCTATAATAGCCACTTCCGTGCTGTCATAGCTCGCCTGATAAAAAAATTCCCTTCTTAAGCTCTATAAATATGCCCGGATCTTCTTCATATCCGGGATCTAGATCCCGATTATGATCCTTTGGCTGTGGAGCGGGGCTGTAGATCCCCTCGACGATCTTTCTCCATTCCTATTAGAAGCGGCCGAATTAGATTCGACTAGCGTAACTCTGGAAAATGATTGAGTAAAGCCGATCATCGAAAACTTACCCAGTCCATGGGGTTGTACATGGAAAAACCTTCCCAACACTTCAAGCGAGTGAAGTCTTCCTTCTCCCCTTTGAACAGATCAGTTAAGATGGTGGCCAGGGCGGCAAAGTTGTCTGGACCCTTGCGTAAACAACGAGATGCATCGTCCTCCCCGTTGTAATGCCACATGGGAAAACCCCTAGATTGGAGCGGCTGAATGCATCGCGTTATTGAAATTGCCATTACCTCAATTATTGATAGCCAAGAGTTGGCAAGTACTCTGATTTTGCTTGCCAACCTCTCGACCTCCACACTATCTCCTTCCTCGAGGCTTCGGGTGTTGGGTTTCGTAGTAATTTCAAAAAATTTCCTATGCACACGCAAGATCATGTGATGCATAGCAACGAGAGGGGAGAGTGCTGTCTACGTACCCACGCAGACCGACTGCGGAAGTGTTGACACAACGTAGAGGAAGTAGTCGTACGTCTTCACGATCCAACCGATCAAGCACCGAAACTATGGCACCTCCGAGTTCGAGAACACGTTCAGCTCGATGACGATCCCCGGACTCCGATCCAGCAAAGTGTCGGGGAAGAGTTCTGTCAGCACGACGGCGTGGTGACGATCTTGATGTACTACAGCAGCAGGGCTTCGCCTAAACTCCGCTACAGTATTATCGAGGACTATGGTGGCTGGGGGCGCCGCACACGGCTAAGGAATAAATCACGTGGATCAACTTGTGTGTTTCTGGGGTGCCTCTGCCTTAGTATATAAAGGACCAAAGGGGGGAGGCTGGCTGGCCACATAGGGCGCGCCAGGAGAGTCCTACTCCCTCTGGGAGTAGGATTCCCCCCCCCCCAATCCTAGTTGGAATAGGACTCCTTGAGGGGGGAAAGAGAGAGAGGGGGCCGGCCACCTCTCCTAGTCCTAATAGGACTAGGGGAAGGGGGGAGGCGCACAACCACCTTGGGCTGCCCCTTTCTCCTTTCCACTAAAGCCCACTAAGGCCCATATAGCTCCCGGGGGGTTCCGGTAACCTCCCGGTACTCCGGTAAATCCCGATTTCACCCGGAACACTTCCGATGTCCAAATATAGGTTTCCAATATATCAATCTTTATGTCTCGACCATTTCGAGACTCCTCGTCATGTCCGTGATCACATCCGGGACTCCGAACAACCTTCGGTACATCAAAATGCATAAACTCATAATATAACTGTCGTCGTAACCTTAAGCGTGCGGACCCTACGGGTTCGAGAACAATGTAGACATGATCGAGACACGTCTCCGGTCAATAACCAATAGCGGGACCTGGATGCCCATATTGGCTCCTACATATTCTACGAAGATCTTTATCGGTCAGACCGCATAACAACATACGTTGTTCCCTTTGTCATCGGTATGTTACTTGCCCGAGATTTGATCGTCGGTATCCAATACCTAGTTCAATCTCGTTACCGGCAAGTCTCTTTACTCGTTCTGTAATACATCATCCCGCAACTAACTCATTAGTTGCAATGCTTGCAAGGCTTATGTGATGTGCATTACCGAGAGGGCCCAGAGATACCTCTCCGACAATCGGAGTGACAAATCCTAATCTCGAAATACGCCAACCCAACATCTACCTTTGGAGACACCTGTAATGCTCCTTTATAATCACCCAGTTACGTTGTGACGTTTGGTAGCACCCAAAGTGTTCCTCCGGCAAACGGGAGTTGCATAATCTCATAGTCATAGGAACATGTATAAGTCATGAAGAAAGCAATAGCAATATACTAAACGATCGGGTGCTAAGCTAATGGAATGGGTCATGTCAATCAGATCATTCAACTAATGATGTGATCCCGTTAATCAAATAACAACTCTTTGTCCATGGTTAGGAAACATAACCATCTTTGATTAACGAGCTAGTCAAGTAGAGGCATACTAGTGACACTCTGTTTGTCTATGTATTCACACATGTATTATGTTTCTGGTTAATACAATTCTAGCATGAATAATAAACTTTTATCATGAAATAAGGAAATAAATAATAACTTTATTATTGCCTCTAGGGCATATTTCCTTCAGTCTCCCACTTGCACTAGAGTCAATAATCTAGTTCACATCGCCATGTGATTTAATAGCAATAGTTCACATCACCATGTGATTAACACCCATAGTCCACATCGATATGTGACCAACACCCAAAGGGTTTACTAGAGTTAGTAATCTAGTTCACATCGCTATGTGATTAACACCCAAAGAATACTAAGGTGTGATCATGTTTTGCTTGTGAGATAATTTTAGTCACCGGGTCTGTTATATTCAGATCCGTAAGTATTTTGCAAATATTTTATGTCAACAATGCTCTGCACGGAGCTACTCTAGCTAATTTCTCCCACTTTCAATATGTATCTAGATTGAGACTTAGATTCATCTAGATTAGTGTCAAAACTTGCATCGGCGTAACCCTTTACGACGAACCTTTTTCACTTCCATAATCGAGAAACATATCCTTAGTCCTTTTCAGGTATTTCAGGATGTTCTTGACCGCTGTCCAGTGATCCACTCCTGGATTACTTTGGTACCTCCCTGCTAGACTTATAGCAAGGCACACATCGGGTCTGGTACACAGCATTGCATACATGATAGATCCTATGGCTGATGCATAAGGAACATCTTTCATATTCTATCTATCTTCTGCAGTGGTCGGGCATTGAGTCTTACTCAACTTCACACCTTGTAACACAGGCAAGAATCCTTTCTTTGCTTGATCCATTTTGAACTTCTTCAAAATCTTGTCAAGGTATGTGCTTTGTGAAAGTCCAATTAAGCGTCTTGATCTATCTCTATAGATCTTTATGCCTAATATGTAAGCAGCTTCACCGAGGTCTTTCATTGAAAAACTCTTATTCAAGTATCCCTTTATGCTATCCAGAAATTCTATATCATTTCCAATTAGTAATATGTCATCCACATATAATATCAGAAATGCTACAGAGCTCCCACTCACTTTCTTGTAAATACAGGCTTCTCCGAAAGTCTGTATAAAACCAAATGCTTTGATCACACTATCAAAGCGTTTATTCCAACTCCGAGAGGCTTGCACCAGTCCATAAATGGATCGCTGGAGCTTGCACACTTTGTTAGCTCCCTTTGGATCGACAAAACCTTCTGGTTGCATCATATACAACTCTTCTTCCAGAAATCCATTCAGGAATGCAGTTTTGACATCCATTTGCCAAATTTCATAATCATAAAATGCGGCAATTGCTAACATGATTCGGACAGACTTAAGCATCGCTACGGGTGAGAAGGTCTCATCGTAGTCAACCCCTTGAACTTGTCGAAAACCTTTTGCGACAAGTCGAGCTTTGTAGACAGTAACATTACCGTCAGCGTCAGTCTTCTTCTTGAAGATCCATTTATTCTCAATTGCTTGCCGATCATCGGGCAAGTCAACCAAAGTCCATACTTTGTTCTCATACATGGATCCCATCTCAGATTTCATGGCTTCAAGCCATTTTGCGGAATCTGGGCTCACCATCGCTTCTTCATAGTTCGTAGGTTCATCATGATCTAGTAGCATGATTTCCAGAACAGGATTACCGTACCACTCTGGCGCGGATCTTACTCTGGTTGATCTACGAGGTTCAGTAGTATCTTGATCTGAAGTTTCATGATCACTATCATTAGCTTCCTCACTAACTGGTGTAGGTGTCACTGGAACGGTTTTCTGTGATGTACTACTTTCCAGTAAGGGAGCAGGTACAGTTACCTCATCAAGTTCTACTTTCCTCCCACTCACTTCTTTCGAGAGAAACTCCTTCTCTAGAAAGACTCCGAATTTAGCAACAAAAGTCTTGCCTTCGGATCTGTGATAGAAGGTGTATCCAATAGTTTCCTTTGGATATCCTATGAAGATTTACTTCTCTGATTTGGGTTCGAGCTTATCATGTTGAAACTTTTTCACATAAGCATCGCAGTCCCAAACTTTAAGAAACGACAACTTTGGTTTCTTGCCAAACCACAGTTCAGATTGTGTCGTCTCAATGGACTTAGATGGTGCCCTTTTAAACGTGAATGCAGCTGTCTTTAATGCATAACCCCAAAATGATAGTGGTAGATCGGTAAGAGACATCATAGATCGCACCATATCTGATAAAGTACGGTTATGATGTTCGGACACACCATTATGCTGTGGTGTTCCAGGTGGCGTGAGTAGTGAAACTATTTCACATTGTTTTAACTGAAGACCAAACTCATAACTCAAATATTTTCTCCGCGATCAGATCGTAGAAACTTTATTTTCTTGTCACGATGATTTTCCACTTCACTCTGAAATTCTTTGAACTTTTCAAATGTTTTAGACTTATGTTTCATCAAGTAGATATACCCATATCTGCTCAAATCATCTGTGAAGTTCAGAAAATAACGATACTTGCCGTGAGCCTTAACACTCATCGGAACGCATACATCAGTATGTATTATTTCCAATAAGTCAGTTGCTCGCTCCAGAGAACGGAGTCTTAGCCATCTTGCCCATGAGGCATGGTTCGCAAGCATCAACTGATTCATAATCAAGTGATTCCGAAATTCCATCAGCATGGAGTTTCTTCATGCGCTTTACACCAATATGACCTAAACGGCAGTGCCACAAATAACTTGCACTATCATTATTAACTTTGCATCTTTTGGTTTCAATATTATGATTATGTGTATCACTACGATCGAGATCCAACGAACTATTTTCATTGGGTGTTTAACCATATAAGGTTTTATTCATGTAAATAGAACAACAATTTATTCTCTTACTTAAATGAATAACCGTATTATAATAAACATGATCAAATCATATTCATGCTTAACGCAAACACCAAATAACACTTATTCAGGTTCAACACTAATCCCGAAAGTATAGGGAGTGTGCGATGATGATCATATCAATCTTGGAACCACTTCCAACACACATCGTCACTTTACCCTTAACTAGTCTCTGTTTATTCTGCAACTCCCGTTTCGAGTTACTAATCTTAGCAACTGAACAAGTATCAAATACTGAGGGGTTGCTATAAACACTAGTAAAGTACACATCAATATATCAAATATACTTATGTTCACTTTGCCATCCTTCTTATCTGCCAATCACTTGGGGTAGTTCCGCTTCCAGTGACCAGTCCCTTTGCAGTAGAAACACTTAGTCTCAGGCTTAGGACCAGACTCGGGCTTCTTCACTTGAGTAGCAACTTGCTTGCTGTTCTTCTTGAAGTTCCCCTTCTTCCCTCTACCTTTTTCTTGAAACTAGTGGTCTTGTCTACCATCAACACTTGATGTTTTTCTCGATTTCTACCTTCATCAATTTCCGCATTACGAAGAGCTTGGGAATCGTTTCCGTTATCCCTTGCATATCATAGTTCATCACGAAGTTCTACTAACTTGGTGATGGTGACTAGAGAATTCTGTCAATCACTATCTTATCTGGAAGATAAACTCCCACTTGATTCAAGCGATTGTAGTACTCAGACAATCTGAGCACATGCTCACTAGTTGAGCGATTCTCCTCCATCTTTTAGCTATAGAACTTGTTGGAGACTTCATATCTCTCAACTCGGGTATTTGTTTGAAATATTAACTTCAACTCCTGGAACATCTCATATGCTCCATGACGTTCAAAACGTCTTTGAAGTCCTGATAATAAGCCATTAAGCATGGTGCACTAAACTATCAAGTAGTCATCATATTGAGCTAGCTAAACGTTCATAACGTCTGCATCTGCTCCTGCAATAGGTCCGTCACCTAGCGGTGCATCAAGGACATAATTCTTCTGTGCAGCAATGAGGATAAACCTCAGATCACGGATCCAATCCGCATCATTGCTACTAACATCTTTCAACACAATTTTCTCTAGGAACATATCAAAATAAACACAGGGAAGCAACAACGCGAGCTATTGATCTACAACATAATTTGCAAAATACTACCAGGACTAAGTTCATGATAAATTTAAGTTCAATTAATCATATTACTTAAGAACTCCCACTTAGATAGACATCCCTCTAATCCTCTAAGTGATTACGTGATCCAAATCAACTAAACCATGTCCGATCATCACGTGAGATGGAGTAGTTTCATTGGTGAACATCACTATGTTGATCATATCTGCTATATGATTCACGCTCGACCTTTCGGTCTCCGTGTTCCGAGGCCATATCTGTATATGCTTGGCTCGTCAAGTATAACCTGAGTATTCCGCGTGTGCAACTGTTTTGCACCCGTTGTATTTGAACGTAGAACCTATCACACCCGATCATCACGTGGTGTCTCAGCACGAAGAACTTTCGCAACGGTGCATACTCAGGGAGAACACTTCTTGATAATTTAGTGAGAGATCATCTTATAATGCTACCATCAATCAAAGCAAGATAAGATGCATAAAAGGATAAACATCACATGCAATCAATATAAGTGATATGATATGGCCATCATCATCTTGTGCTTGTGATCTCCATCTTCGAAGCACCGTCGTGATCACCATCGTCACCGGCGTGACACCTTGATCTCCATCGTAGCATCGTTGTCGTCTCGCCAAGCTTGTGCTTCTACGACTATCGCTACCGCTTAGTGATAAAAGTAAAGCATTACATCGCGATTGCATTGCATACAATAAAACGACAACCATAAGGCTCCTGCCAGTTGCCGATAACTTGGTTACAAAACATGATCATCTCATACAATAAAATTCAGCATCATGTCTTGACCATATCACATCACAACATGCCCTGCAAAAACAAGTTAGACGTCCTCTACTTTGTTGTTGCAAGTTTTACGTGGCTGCTACGGGCTTAAGCAAGAACCAATCTCACCTACGCATCAAAACCACAATGATAGTTTGTCAAATAGACTCCGTTTTAACCTTCGCAAGGACCGGGCGTAGCCATACTTGGTTCAACTAAAGTTGGAGAGACAGTCGCCCGCAAGCCACCTATGTGCAAAGCACGTCGGGGGAACCGGTCTCGCGTAAGCGTACGCGTAATGTTGGTCCGGGTCGTCTCGTCCAACAATGCCGCTGAACCAAAGTATGACATGCTGGTAGGCAGTATGACTTATATCGCCCACAACTCACTTGTGTTCTATTCGTGCATATAACATCAACATAAATAACCTAGGCTCGGATGCCACTGTTGGGTTTCATAGTAATTTCAAAAAATTTCCTACGCACACGCAAGATCATGTGATGCATTGTAGCGACCTGACCCGAATGGATCACGTCTACTGTGCTACGGTGTCATCCCTGGATCAGTAATGCTGACACCACACAGTACATCGAGGTTTTATAGCAGAGTTGCAATCACACACTTATTACATCGATGGCTCAAAAAGAACTTATTACACTGAATATGGCTTAAGGCCATATAATAAAAATAACAGCGGAAGACTTGGAAGATAAATGGGTCCATCAACTCCAGCGGCATCACTGAGTATAGGGCCACGACCTAAACGCACCTCAATCGTCGTCTGAAAAGTCTGCAACATTAACGTTGCAGCCCGAAAACGGGTCAGCACATGGAATATGCTGGCAATGTAACACATAGAGAATAATGGAAAGAAACAGCTATACTATATGCACATATGGCTGGTGGAAAGCTCTATGGTTACAGTTTTGCGTAAAGCCAATTTTTCCCTACTGCAAAGGAATAAATTTATTTAACTATCATGGTGGTTGTTGAACATTGAGAATGGTTGACAGCATTCTCAATCCCAATTAAAAATAATTAAAACCCAACAACATTAATTAGAAGTAACATGTTGAGATTCACAATGATATTCAAGTACTAGATACTCAAGTTGTCCATAACCGGGGACACGGCTAATCATGATTAGTTTGTTACTCTGCAGAGGTTTGCGCACTTTTCCCCACATGACTCGATCGCCTCCGTTTGTTTTCTCGCACTACATGGTGTTTGAGAAACGGATGACCGAGACATAGTCTTTCAGAAGCACTAGCACCTTACATGTGGGGTAGACCGGTACACCTACATCCCCTACATCTGCTAGTCCACCCCGTAAGAGTTCGCACAACTTAGTCATCTATGCCAGAGCCCATAGTAGCATGTGGCTGCACACGGAAGTTTCTAGCATGAAAGATCTTATGATCCCTTTGAGCCTGGGTGGCGGTCCGAAAAAAACAGGCAAGTCCTGATAGACATCAGGTGCCTCAATCCACCCAGATGTGTGTTTAAGTTGCCACCTTAGATAAACCTTTTAAAGTTATCAACTCACATCTGTAATGGATATCACTCACCCAATCCACGTCTACTAGCATAGCATGGCATAATAATAAGCAAACGTAGAAGTAACTCCCAAAGGTTTCATAATAATACAGGTAATAGGTACTACCTCATCTACTTCCCATCCCACAATTTAATTAGATCCTAATCATGCAATGTGTGAGGATTGATCTAATGCAATAAAACATGGGTTGTAGAAAAGGTATGATCAAAGTGTTACTTGCCTTGCTGATGATCCGCGAGTCCTAGGGTTTCGAAGTAACAAGCGGCGCAATCCGGGTAATCTATCGCAGACAAACAACAAGCATACAATAAGTACTCATCTAATGCACAAGTAAAACTCGAACGAGAGAACGAACCAGGTAGTTCAACTTAAGAACTCCGGTTGCAAAGAAAGAAAGAACCGAACAAAGAATCAAACGGCGAAAGAAAACAACTCGGTTCTAGCAAGTTGAAACTAGGTCAAAATTTTACTGTAGCAAAAGCTTGTTCAAGTTGATTAGACGGAACGGCGGTTTCGAGACGAAACTCCAGGCGCTTGAATCACCTGATTCTGATAAACGAGCGAAAAGAAAGACTAGAAAGAAGATCGGATCTGAGATCGCGATTGCAGAATAAATCCGACGAAAAGAAAAAGAAGAACGGTTAAACGAACGGATGTCGTTAACCTAGAAGAATCCGGTGATCACGTTCATTAGGACGAACGGTCTGGCGAACGGTCCAAAGGCAACTAAATCGGAGAAGAAAACGAATCCGATCTAGGGTTTCGGAGAAGAAAACCGATCGAAAAACCGATCTAGAAAACCGGAACGGTTTAGAGAAGAAAAGAATCGGAACGATTAGAAGAAATCGATCCGAGGAAAAGAATAGATGTAGCGCGGGGCAACCTTGGTGAGGTCTCCGGCGAACGGGGCTCCGGCGACGGCGGCGTTGGGCGGCGGCGGCGGTGGCGTGGGTGAGGGGCGGCGGCGGTGTAGGCAAGACGCGGGCGGCGGCTTAGGGTGGCGCGGCGACTAGGTGCGGCGGTGGCCTAGGGCGCGGTGAGGTGGTGCGGCGGCGCGGCGCGGCGCGGGTGGCAAGGTGCGGCGGCGGCGCGGGGTGGGGTGGTGCGGCGGCGCGGCGTGTGGTGTGGTGGTGCTCTAGGCTTTGGGTTTGATGATTTAGAGGGGGGGCGGTGCTTGGGTATTTATATTGGGGAGGGGAGGGGTTTACTTGAGGTAGAGGACAAGGAATTAGACTAGGAATAGGAATAGAAAAAAGGAAAGGAAAATATCTAGAAATAGAAAAGGAATATACGGAAGTAGGACAAAAGTCCTACTAGGATTCGGTAGAAACAAGAGGCGGCGGCGGCCTCCTGTGCCTGCGCCTGGCGCGGCTAGCGATGGCCTTGGCCGTAGCCTTGGCCGGCTGGGCCTTAGGCCCAAGGCGCTGGACTTTGATTTTTTTTAACTGGTTCTCGAGAAAAAAAACAAAAAGAGATCTAAACGAACTCCGAAAAATCTAAAGTAAATTTTCCCCGACTCCTAAAAATGAGCCGAACAAAATGAACTTTTCTCCGGACCTAAAATGCAATTTTCGAAAACGCGCATTTTTCCCTATCCAAATAAAATGCAAATAAACACCTGCAAACAAAAATTGATCTATTTATTATATCTTCATTTTTCCTATATTTTGGGAAAAATCATATTATTCCCTCTCTCATATATTTTGATATCGGAAAAATTATTGAAGACAAAATAAATAAATCAAATGATCCTCTTTTCAAAATTCGAGAAAACTCTCAAATATGAAAAATAACAAAATCTCCAACTCTCTCCGAGGGTCCTTGAGTTGCGTGAAATTTCTAGGATCAACCAAAATGCAAGTAAATATGATATGCATGATGATCTAGTGTATAACATTCCAAATTGCAAATTTGGGATGTTACAAACCTACCCCCCTTAAGGTGAATCTCGCCCTCGAGATTCGGGTTGGCTAGAAAATAGGTGAGGGTGGTCCTTGAGAAAATCTTCCTCTCTCTCCCAGGTGGCTTCATCCTCTGAGTGGTGGTTCCACTGAACTTTGCAAAACTTGATAACCTTGCTGCGAGTAACTCTACTGGCAACATCGAGAATCTTGACTGGCTTCTCCTCATATGTTAGGTCATCCTTCAACTGAATCGCTTCAAGCGGCACGGTATCTCTTAGCGGTACCTCCGCCATCTCGGTGTGACATCTCTTCAACTGAGAAACATGAAATACATCATGAACTCCTGACAGTCCCTCTGGTAATTCCAACTTATACGCGACTTCTCCCATACGTTTCAAGATCTTAAACGGTCCAACGAAATGCGGTGCTAATTTTCCCTTAACTCCAAAGCGCTTAACTCCTCGAAGTGGGGATACTCGAAGATAAACTCTGTCTCCAGTTTCGTAAACTATCTCCTTGCGTTTAGAATCTGCGTAGCTCTTCTGCCTGGACTGGGCTACCTTGAGCCTATCGCGAATCAACTTAACTTTCCGTTCAGACTCCTTAATCAAATCTGGTCCAAAGAACTGATGGTCTCCAACTTCGTTCCATGTCAACGGTGTCCTGCACCTCCTTCCGTATAAAGCTTCGAAAGGGGCCATCTTCATACTGGTTTGGTAACTGTTGTTATAAGAAAACTCCGCATACGGCAAGTTTTCGTCCCAACTTGATCCATAATCTAGTGCACAAGCTCTCAGCATATCTTCCAAAATCTGATCGACTCTCTTGGTCTGTCCATCTGTCTGCGGATGAAAAGCTGTGCTGAACTCTAGTCTGGTTCCTAAAGTTTCATGCAACTGATTCCAAAACTTTGAGGTAAATTGGGTTCCTCTATCTGATACGATACTCCTCGGAACTCCATGCAAACAAATGATCCTAGTCATGTATATCTTTGCCAACTTAGCACTGGTGTAAGTGGTCTTAACTGGAATGAAATGTGCTACCTTTGTCAAACGATCAACTACTACCCATATCGAGTCATACCCTGCTTTCGTCCTGGGTAGTCCTGTGATAAAATCCATGCCTATCTTATCCCACTTCCATTCGGGTATCAGCAATGGTTGTAACAATCCTGCCGGCTTCTGATGCTCCGCCTTTACTCTCTGGCATACGTCACAAACTGCCACATATGCTGCAATATCCTTCTTCATTCCGGTCCACCAGAATGTTTCTTTCAAATCCAAATACATCTTGGTATTCCCTGGGTGAATCGAATACGGTGAATCATGTGCCTCCTGCAAAATCAACTTCCTGGTCTCCGGGTCATTGAGCACATAAACACGGTCCTCAAACCATAGGGTATCGTGCTCATCCTCACGAAATCCCTTTGCTTTTCCTTTGCTAAGTTTCTCCTTTATAGCAGCAATCTCTTTGTCAGATTTCTGAGCTTCTCTGATCTTATCCATCAATGTTGATTGAATCTCCAATGCGGCTACATAGCCTCTCGGAACTATTTCTAAACATAGCTCACGAAGGTTTTCTGCTAACTCCTTGGGTATACTTCCCGTCATTATCGTATTGACATGGCTCTTACGGCTCAATGCGTCAGCTACTACATTAGCCTTTCCGGGATGGTAATGCAATCTCATGTCATAATCCTTGATGAGCTCCAACCATCTCCTTTGTCTGAGGTTCAACTCCTTCTGCGTGAAAATGTACTTCAAACTCTTATGATCCGTGTACACCTAACAATGATTTCCAATGAGGAAATGTCTCCACGTCTTCAATGCATGCACTACGGCTGCTAACTCCAAATCATGCGTGGCATAATTCAACTCATGAGGCTTCAATTTTCGTGATGCATACGAAACAACTCTCCCTTCCTGCATAAGCACTGCTCCAAGTCCTCGACGTGAAGCGTCGCAATACACCTCATAATCCTTGGTCTGATCTGGCAAAATCAATACCGGTGAGGTAACCAATCGTTTCTTCAACTCCTGGAAACTAGCCTTACACTCCTCAGTCCATTTGAACTTAGTATCCTTCTTCAACAACTCCGTCATAGGCTTCGCAATCTTTGAGAAATTCTCAATAAATCTCCGGTAGTATCCTGCGAGTCCAAGAAAACTCCGGATCTCTCCAACTGTTGTTGGTGCTTCCCATTCGGTTACGGTCTCAACCTTTGTGGGGTCAACTGCTATACCTTCTCCGGATATAACGTGTCCGAGGAATCCTACTTCCTTCAACCAAAACTCACATTTGCTAAATTTGGCATGTAACTGATGTTCCCTTAGTTTCTCCAAAACCAAACGCAAATGTTCCTTATGTTCCTCTTCATTCTTTGAATAAATCAGGTTGTCATCAATGAACACTACGACGAACTTATCCAAAAACTCCATAAATACCTTGTTCATCAGGTTCATAAAATAGGCAGGTGCGTTAGTCAATCCAAATGACATAACGGTATACTCATACAATCCGTATCTCGTGGTAAATGCTGTCTTAGGTATGTCCTGCTCTCGAATCTTCAACTGATGGTACCCTGATCGCAAATCGATCTTGGAAAACACTTTAGCTCCTTGCAATCGATCAAACAGATCATTAATCATCGGCAGTGGGTACTTGTTCTTGATGGTTACTTCATTCAATCCCCGATAATCTACAACCATCCTTAATGATCCATCCTTCTTTTCCACTAGAAGTACGGGTGATCCCCAAGGTGAAGAACTTGGGCGAATGTAACCTTTATCCAATAACTCCTTAATCTGATTCTTAATTTCCACCAAATCCTTTGCTGGCATCCTATATGGTCGCTTCGATATTGGGCCTGTGCCTGGCAATAACTCAATCAAAAACTCAATGTCTCTATCTGGTGGCATGCCTGGCAATTCCTCAGGAAATACATCAGGAAAATCCTTTACCACTGGTACTTCTTCTTGCACAACTCCTGTTAGGCAATTCACTTGTGTCCTTTTTGGTACATGCCGGGATACATACTTGATCCTTCTCCCTTCTGGTGTAGTAAGCAAAATTAACTTACTAGCACACTCAATATTCCCTTCATACTTTGATAACCAATCCATGCCTAATATCACATCCAATCCTTGAGATTCCAATACTATTAGGTCTGAGGGAAACACATAGTTACCAATCCTTAATGGTAACCGATCACACCATCGTGTAGCCATAAACTCTGCTCCTGGTGAGCTTACTAACATGGGTGACCTAAGGGCTTGGGTTGGCAGGTTATACTTATCCACAAATCCCCTTGATATGTATGAATGCGATGCACCAGTGTCAAAAGAACGACTGCAGTAAATGACTTAACCAAAAACTTACCGATTACCGCATCGGGCTGATCTTCGACCTCCTCCACATTAACATGGTTCACCTGTCCCCTATTGAAAGGGTTCGGCTTCTTCTCAGAGCTTCCATTGCCATTTCCATTCTGGCCTTCAGGACATTCATTGGCATAATGTCCGGTCTTCGAACACTTGAAACAGGTGACTTGACTCAGGTCTCTCTTGGTTGGGGTCGATGGGGTGGTCCGGTTCTGGCCGTTGCTTCCTCCATTCCCATTACCATTCTTGTGGCCATTATGGTTGTGCGAGCTACCTCCTCCATGGGTGTGCTGAAACTTAAATCCCGGTTTAGGGGTAAAACGGGGCTTCTGCTGGGCTCCAGAGTTATACTTCCCCTGTCCATACTTCCTCTTACGGTTCTCAATCTGCTGTTGCTTCCCTTCTATCATGATGGCACGATCTACCAACTCCTGGTAGTTGTTGAAACTCGCTACCATCAACTGCATGCTTAGTTCATCATTCAGTCCTTCCAGAAACTTCTCCTGCTTAGCTGCATCCGTAGCAACGTCATCTGGGGCATAACGGGCTAGCTTACTAAACTCCTCCACATACTGGCCAACAGCCCTTCCTCCTTGGCGTAAGTTGCGAAACTCACGCTTCTTTATGGCCATAGCTCCTGCTGAAACATGGGCAGTGCGGAAAGCTTGCTGAAACTGATCCCATGTGACAGTGTCAACTGGGTAAGTGGCTGTGAAATTCTCCCACCATGCTGCCGCAGGTCCGTCAAGCTGGTGAGTGGCAAACTTCACTTTCTCACCATCCGTGCATCCTGCAGTGGTCAACTCCCTTCCTATCTTGCGGAGCCAATCGTCTGCTACTATTGGCTCGGTGCTACTGGAAAACACCGGCGGATTCAGCCTAAGGAAACGGGCTAAGTGGTCAACAGGTGGTGGTGGTGGTGGTGGGTTGTTGTTGTTGTTCTGCTGGTTCTGGACTAACATCTGCATCAATTGATTCTGCTGCTGGATCAACTGAGTGAGCTCCGGTGGAAATCCATTGTCACGTCTCGGAGGCATCTAAGGTTTTAGAAAAGATGAGATATAAGAATAGAGGGGGTCTAAAGGGAAAACACTACCCATATGCACATGAGGCAAATGCACACAAAATCACTTCAATCAATCAAACAAGGGCTTACAAACGGTCTATCTATCGCAAAAGTGCTCGACTATAATGTGTTTACATGGGGGGAATACTACTACTATCTGGTGGTCATCTAGAAATTTGAACCGGTGGAAGACTCCATGATATCTGCTCCAGCTTCATCTTCAAAGTCGGGTTCACTTGGATCCGAATCGGTGTCGTCGATGATGATGTAGTTGTCCGGACATGCGAAGTACTCGTCGTCCTCCTGGGATGCTAACTTGCTCTTGAGTTCTTCAATCTCCTGCTTAAGATCGCAGTTGTGCCTTGCTAGAGCTACGATCTCGTCCATGTAGTCCTTGCGTGTAGACTTCAATTCTCTTTCTAGCTCGATGATCCTTGCCTTCGCATTCTTCAACTCTACCATATCATTGCACATCTGGTTCTCGTGGCGTCGAATGTGCTGGTTTAACTCCTGGATGAAAGATGCAATGGATCTATCCTTCTTGGTGCTGACTAACTCCCATTGTTCATCACGGCGTCCGCAAATCTGGTAGATAGTGTCCTTGAGGTCTTCTTGATAAACTTCTCCAATGCGTCCTATGGTGATATGAGCTGCCATGCTCCTTCCTAGACTCCAGGTTGGTGCATTGAAAACACTATCTATGGGCTTCGTGATTGGCGCGAATGTCCTTCCCGGAACGTGAGCTTGAATCTTCCAGCGCTCCTCTTCAGGAAGAGTGGCGTTGAAGGTTCCCGTGAAGCTTGGTAATCCAATGTTCAGGTACTTGATGACTTCCTTCAGGTGAAATCCAAATGGTGTGCCTTCATCCGGTTGAGCGTACTTAATCTTCACGTTCGTCATCCTAATAGAGTAGAAAAGATGAGGAGTTAGAAAATGAGGAGAGAATAGTGATCTATGGCTTTAACTTAGTGGTCGTGTCCTACAGTCAGCGTGTGCTCTGATACCATCTCTGTAGCGACCTGACCCGAATGGATCACGTCTACTGTGCTACGGTGTCATCCCTGGATTAGTAATGCTGACACCACACAGTACATCGAGGTTTTATAGCAGAGTTGCAATCACACACTTATTACATCGATGGCTCAAAAAGAACTTATTATACTGAATATGGCTTAAGGCCATATAATAAAAATAACAGCGGAAGACTTGGAAGATAAATGGGTCCATCAACTCCAGCGGCATCATTGAGTATAGGGCCACGACCTAAACGCACCTCAATCGTCGTCTGAAAAGTCTGCAACATTAACGTTGCAGCCCGAAAACGGGTCAGCACATGGAATATGCTGGCAATGTAACACATAGAGAATAATGGAAAGAAACAGCTATACTATATGCACATATGGCTGGTGGAAAGCTCTATGGTTACAGTTTTGCGTAAAGCCAATTTTTCCCTACTGCAAAGGAATAAATTTATTTAACTATCATGGTGGTTGTTGAACATTGAGAATGGTTGACAGCATTCTCAATCCCAATTAAAAATAATTAAAACCCAACAACATTAATTAGAAGTAACATGTTGAGATTCACAATGATATTCAAGTACTAGATACTCAAGTTGTCCATAACCGGGGACACGGCTAATCATGATTAGTTTGTTACTCTGCAGAGGTTTGCGCACTTTTCCCCACATGACTCGATCGCCTCCGTTTGTTTTCTCGCACTACATGGTGTTTGAGAAACGGATGACCGAGACATAGTCTTTCAGAAGCACTAGCACCTTACATGTGGGGTAGACCGGTACACCTACATCCCCTACATCTGCTAGTCCACCCCGTAAGAGTTCGCACAACTTAGTCATCTATGCCAGAGCCCATAGTAGCATGTGGCTGCACACGGAAGTTTCTAGCATGAAAGATCTTATGATCCCTTTGAGCCTGGGTGGCGGTCCGAAAAAAACAGGCAAGTCCTGATAGACATCAGGTGCCTCAATCCACCCAGATGTGTGTTTAAGTTGCCACCTTAGATAAACCTTTTAAAGTTATCAACTCACATCTGTAATGGATATCACTCACCCAATCCACGTCTACTAGCATAGCATGGCATAATAATAAGCAAACGTAGAAGTAACTCCCAAAGGTTTCATAATAATACAGGTAATAGGTACTACCTCATCTACTTCCCATCCCACAATTTAATTAGATCCTAATCATGCAATGTGTGAGGATTGATCTAATGCAATAAAACATGGGTTGTAGAAAAGGTATGATCAAAGTGTTACTTGCCTTGCTGATGATCCGCGAGTCCTAGGGTTTCGAAGTAACAAGCGGCGCAATCCGGGTAATCTATCGCAGACAAACAACAAGCATACAATAAGTACTCATCTAATGCACAAGTAAAACTCGAACGAGAGAACGAACCAGGTAGTTCAACTTAAGAACTCCGGTTGCAAAGAAAGAAAGAACCGAACAAAGAATCAAACGGCGAAAGAAAACAACTCGGTTCTAGCAAGTTGAAACTAGGTCAAAATTTTACTGTAGCAAAATCTTGTTCAAGTTGATTAGACGGAACGGCGGTTTCGAGACGAAACTCCAGGCGCTTGAATCAGCTAATTCCGATAAACGAGCGAAAAGAAAGACTAGAAAGAAGATCGGATCTGAGATCGCGATTGCAGAATAAATCCGACGAAAAGAAAAAGAAGAACGGTTAAACAAACGGATGTCGTTAACCTAGAAGAATCCGGTGATCACGTTCGTTAGGACGAACGGTCCGGCGAACGGTCCAAAGGCAACTAAATCGGAGAAGAAAACGAATCCGATCTAGGGTTTCGGAGAAGAAAACCGATCGAAAAACCGATCTAGAAAACCGGAACGGTTTAGAGAAGAAAAGAATCGGAACGATTAGAAGAAAACGATCCGAGGAAAAGAATAGATGTAGCGCGGGGCAACCATGGCGAGGTCTCCGGCGAACGGGGCTCCGGTGGCGGCGGCGTTGGGCGGCGGCGGCGGTGGCGTGGGTGAGGGGCGGCGGCGGTGTAGGCAAGACGCGGGCGGCGGCTTAGGGTGGCGCGGTGAATAGGTGCGGCGGTGGCGTAGGGCGCGGTGAGGTGGTGCGGCGGCACGGCGCGGCGCGGGTGGCAAGGTGCGGCGGCGGCGCGGGGTGGGGTGGTGCGGCGGCGCGGCGTGTGGTGTGGTGGTGCTCTAGGCTTTGGGTTTGATGATTTAGAGGGGGGGGTGCTTGGGTATTTATATTGGGGAGGGGAGGGGTTTACTTGAGGTAGAGGACAAGGAATTAGACTAGGAATAGGAATACAAAAAAGGAAAGGAAAAGATCTAGAAATAGAAAAGGAATATACGGAAGTAGGACAAAAGTCCTACTAGGATTCGGTAGAAACAAGAGGCGGCGGCGGCCTCCTGCGCCTGCGCCTGGCGCGGCTAGCGATGGCCTTGGCCGGCTGGGCCTTAGGCCCAAGGCGCTGGACTTTGATTTTTTTTAACTGGTTCTCGAGAAAAAAAAAGAGATCTAAACGAACTCCGAAAAATCTAAAGTAAATTTTCCCCGACTCCTAAAAATGAGCCGAACAAAATGAACTTTTCTCCGGACCTAAAATGCAATTTTCGAAAACGCGCATTTTTCCCTATCCAAATAAAATGCAAATAAACACCGGCAAACAAAAATTGATCTATTTATTATATCTTCATTTTTCCTATATTTTGGGAAAATCATATTATTCCCTCTCTCATATATTTTGATATCGGAAAAATTATTGAAGACAAAATAAATAAATCAAATGATCCTCTTTTCAAAATTCGAGAAAACTCTCAAATATGAAAAATAACGAAATCTCCAACTCTCTCTGAGGGTCCTTGAGTTGCGTGAAATTTCTAGGATCAACCAAAATGCAAGTAAATATGATATGCATGATGATCTAGTGTATAACATTCCAAATTGCAAATTTGGGATGTTACATGCATAGCAACGAGAGGGGAGAGTGCTGTCTACGTACCCACGCAGACCGACTGTGGAAGCGTTGACACAACGTAGAGGAAGTAGTCGTACGTCTTCACGATCCAACCGATCAAGCACCGAAACTACGGCACCTCCGAGTTCGAGCACACGTTCAGCTCGATGACGATCCTCGGACTCCGATCCAGCAAAGTGTCGGGGAAGAGTTCCGTCAGCACGATGGCGTGGTGACGATCTTGATGTACTACAGCAGCAGGGCTTCGCCTAAACTCCGCTACAGTATTATCGAGGACTATGGTGGCTGGGGGCGCCGCACACGGCTAAGGAATAGATCACGTGGATCAACTTGTGTGTTTCTGGGGTGCCTCTGCCTCAGTATATAAAGGACCAAAGGGGGGAGGCTGGCCGGCCACATAGGGCGCGCCTGGAGAGTCCTACTCCCTCTGGGAGTAGGATTCCCCCCCCCCCCCAATCCTAGTTGGAATAGGACTCCTTGAGGGGGGAAAGAGAGAGAGGGGGCCGGCCACCTGTCCTAGTCCTAATAGGACTAGGGGAAGGGGGGAGGCACACAGCCACCTTGGGCTGCCCCTTTCTCCTTTCCACTAAAGCCCACTAAGGCCCATATAGCTCCCGGGGGGTTCCGGTAACCTCCCGGTACTCCGGTAAAATCCCGATTTCACCCGGAACACTTCCGATGTCCAAATATAGGTTTCCAATATATCAATCTTTATGTCTCGACCATTTCGAGACTCCTCGTCATGTCCGTGATCACATCTGGGACTCCGAACAACCTTCGGTACATCAAAATGCATAAACTCATAATATAACTGTCATCGTAACCTTAAGCGTGCGGACCCTACGGGTTCGAGAACAATGTAGACATGACCGAGACACGTCTCCGGTCAATAACCAATAGCGGGACCTGGATGCCCATATTGGCTCCTACATATTCTACGAAGATCTTTATCGGTCAGACCGCATAACAACATACGTTGTTCCCTTTGTCATCGGTATGTTACTTGCCCGAGATTTGATCGTCGGTATCCAATACCTAGTTCAATCTCGTTACCGGCAAGTCTCTTTACTCGTTCTGTAATACATCATCCAGCAACTAACTCATTAGTTGCAATGCTTGCAAGGCTTATGTGATGTGCATTACCGAGAGGGCCCAGAGATACCTCTCCGACAATCGGAGTGACAAATCCTAATCTCGAAATACGCCAACCCAACATCTACCTTTGGAGACACCTGTAATGCTCCTTTATAATCACCCAGTTACGTTGTGACGTTTGGTAGCACCCAAAGTGTTCCTCCGGCAAACGAGAGTTGCATAATCTCATAGTCATAGGAACATGTATAAGTCATGAAGAAAGCAATAGCAATATACTAAACGATCGGGTGCTAAGCTAATGGAATGGGTCATGTCAATCAGATCATTCAACTAATGATGTGATCCCGTTAATCAAATAACAACTCTTTGTCCATGGTTAGGAAACATAACCATCTTTGATTAACGAGCTAGTCAAGTAGAGGCATACTAGTGACACTCTGTTTGTCTATGTATTCACACATGTATTATGTTTCTGGTTAATACAATTCTAGCATGAATAATAAACTTTTATCATGAAATAATGAAATAAATAATAACTTTATTATTGCCTCTAGGGCATATTTCCTTCAGTCTCCCACTTGCACTAGAGTCAATAATCTAGTTCACATCGCCATGTGATTTAATAGCAATAGTTCACATCACCATGTGATTAACACCCATAGTCCACATTGATATGTGACCAACACCCAAAGGGTTTACTAGAGTTAGTAATCTAGTTCACATCGCTATGTGATTAACACCCAAAGAATACTAAGGTGTGATCATGTTTTGCTTGTGAGATAATTTTAGTCACCGGGTCTGTTATATTCAGATCCGTAAGTATTTTGCAAATATTTTATGTCAACAATGCTCTGCACGGAGCTACTCTAGCTAATTGCTCCCACTTTCAATATGTATCTAGATTGAGACTTAGATTCATCTAGATTAGTGTCAAAACTTGCATCGGCGTAACCCTTTACGACGAACCTTTTTCACTTCCATAATCGAGAAACATATCCTTAGTCCTTTTCAGGTATTTCAGGATGTTCTTGACCGCTGTCCAGTGATCCACTCCTGGATTACTTTGGTACCTCCCTGCTAGACTTATAGCAAGGCACACATCGGGTCTGGTACACAGCATTGCATACATGATAGATCCTATGGCTGATGCATAAGGAACATCTTTCATATTCTATCTATCTTCTGCAGTGGTCGGGCATTGAGTCTTACTCAACTTCACACCTTGTAACACAGGCAAGAATCCTTTCTTTGCTTGATCCATTTTGAACTTCTTCAAAATCTTGTCAAGGTATGTGCTTTGTGAAAGTCCAATTAAGCGTCTTGATCTATCTCTATAGATCTTTATGCCTAATATGTAAGCAGCTTCACCGAGGTCTTTCATTGAAAAACTCTTATTCAAGTATCCCTTTATGCTATCCAAAAATTCTATATCATTTCCAATTAGTAATATGTCATCCACATATAATATCAGAAATGCTACAGAGCTCCCACTCACTTTCTTGTAAATACAGGCTTCTCCGAAAGTCTGTATAAAACCAAATGCTTTGATCACACTATCAAAGCGTTTATTCCAACTCCGAGAGGCTTGCACCAGTCCATAAATGGATCGCTGGAGCTTGCACACTTTGTTAGCTCCCTTTGGATCGACAAAACCTTCTGGTTGCATCATATACAACTCTTCTTCCAGAAATCCATTCAGGAATGCAGTTTTGACATCCATTTGCCAAATTTCATAATCATAAAACGCGGCAACTGCAAACATGATTCGGACGGACTTAAGCATCACTACGGGTGAGAAGGTCTCATTGTAGTCAACTCCTTGAACTTGTCGAAAACCTTTCGCAACAAGTCAAGCTTTGTAGACAGTAACATTACCGTCAGCGTCAGTCTTCTTCTTGAAGATCCATTTATTCTCAATTGCTTGCCAATCATCGGGCAAGTCAACCAAAGTCCATACTTTGTTCTCATACATGGATCCCATCTCAGATTTCATGGCTTCAAGCCATTTTGCGGAATCTGGGCTCACCATCGCTTCTTCATAGTTCGTAGGTTCATCATGATCTAGTAGCATGATTTCCAGAACAGGATTACCGTACCACTCTGGCGCGGATCTTACTCTGGTTGATCTACGATGTTGTTATTTATATTTCCTTATATCATGATAAATGTTTATTATTCATGCTAGAATTGTATTAACCGAAAACTTAGTACATGTGTGAATACATAGACAAACAAAGTGTCACTAGTATGCCTCTACTTGACTAGCTCGTTAATCAAAGATGGTTATGTTTCCTAACCATAGACATGAGTTGTCATTTGTTTAACGGGATCACACATTAGAGAATGATATGATTGACTTGACCCATCCGTTAGCTTAGCACAATGATTGTTTAGTTTACTGCTATTGCTTTCTCCATAACTTATACATGTTCCTATGACTATGAGCTAATGCAACTCCCGAATACCGGAGGAACACTTAGCGTGCTACCAAACATCACAACGTAACTGGGCGACTATAAAGATGCTCTACAGGTGCCTCCGATGGTGTTTGTTGAGTTGGCATAGATCGAGATTAGGATTTGTCACTCCGTGTATCGGAGATGTATCTCTAGGCCCTATCGGTAATGCACATCACTATAAGCCTTGCAAGCAATGTAACTAATGAGTAAGTTATGGGATGTAGCATTACAGAACGAGTAAAGAGACTTGCCGGTAACGAGATTGAACTAGCTATTGAGATACCGACGATCGAATCTCGGGCAAGTAACATACCGATGACAAAGGGAACAATGTATGTTGTTATGCGGTTTGACCGATAAAGATCTTCGTAGAATATGTAGGAACCAATATGAGCATCTAAGTTCCTCTATTGGTTATTGAGAGGAGATGAGCCTCGGTCATGTCTACATAGTTCTCGAACCCGTAGGGTCCGCACACTTAATGTTCGATGACGATCGATATTATGAGTTTATGTGTTTTGATGTACCAAAGGTAATTCAGAGTCCCGGATATGATCACGGACATGACGAGGAGTCTCGGAATGGTCGATACATAAAGATCGATATACTGGAAGCCTATGTTTGGACATCAGAATGGTTCCGGGTGAGTTCGGGCATATACCGGAGTACCGGGAGGTTACTGGAACCCCCCGGGAAGTATATGGGCTTTATTGGTCCATAGTGGGAGAGAGGAGAAGGGAACCTAGGAGGGGGCGTGCCCCCCAAGCCCAATCCTAATTGGGTGGGGGGCCGACCCCCCTTTCCACCCCCTCTCTCCCCCTTCCTTCCTCTCCTAATCCAACTAGGGAAGGGGGGAATCCTACTCCCGGTGGGAGTAGGACCCCCCTTGGGCACACCATAGAGGGGCCGACCCTCCCCCTCCTCCACTCCTTTATATACGGGGGAGGGGGGAATCCCATAGACACACAGGTTGATTGTTTAGCCGTGTGCGGTGCCCCCCTCCACAGATTTCCACCTCGGTCATATCGTTGCAGTGCTTAGGCGAAGCCCTGTGCCGGTAGCTTCATCATCACCGTCATCACGCCGTCGTGCTGACAAAACTCTCCCTCGACACTCAGCTAGATCTAGAGTTTGCGGGATGTCACCGAGCTGAACGTGTGTAGATCGCGGAGGTGCCGTACCTTCGGTGCTAGGATCGGTCGGATCGTGAAGACATATGACTACATCAACCGCGTTGTCTTCCACTTACGGTCTACGAGGGTACGTGGACAACACTCTTCCCCTCTCGTTGCTATACATCACCTAGATGGATCTTGCGTGTGCGTAGGATTTTTTTTTGAAATTATTGCGTTCCCCAACAGTGGCATCCGAGCCAGGTCTATGCGTAGATTTTATATGCACGAGTTGAACACAAAGGAGTTGTGGGCGTGGGTATATACATATTGCTTGCCGTCACTAGTTGATTCTTGATTCAGCGGTATTGTTGGATGAAGCGGCTCAGACCGACATTATGCGTATGCTTACGCGAGACTAGTTCTACCGACGTGCTTCGCACACAGGTGGCTGGTGGGTGTCAGTTTATCCAACTTTAGTTGAATCAGATTCAATGAACAGGGTTGTTTCTGTAGATCAAAAAGCAATCACTATACCGCGTTGTGGTTTTTGATGCGTAGGTAAGAACGGTTCTTGCTCAGCCCGTAGCAGCCACATAAAACTTGCAACAACAAAGTAGAGGATGTCTAACTTGTTTTTGTAGGGAATGTTGTGATGTGATATGGTCAAGACATGATGCTAAAGTTTATTGTATGAGATGATCATGTTTTGTAACAGAGTTATCGGCAACTGGCAGGAGCCATATGGTTGTCACTTTATTGTATGGAATGCAATCACCATGTAATTGATTTACTTTATCACTAAGCGGTAGCGATAGTCGTAGAAGCAATAGTTGGCGAGATGACAACGATGCTTCGATGGAGATCAAGGTGTCAAGCCGGTGATGATGGTGATCATGACGGTGCTTTGGAGATTGAGATCAAAGGCACAAGATGATGATGGCCATATCATATCACTTATATTGATTGCATGTGATGTTTATCCTTTATGCATCTTATTTTCCTTAGTTCGGCGGTAGCATTATAAGATGATCTCTCACTAAATTTCAAGGTATAAGTGTTCTCCCTGAGTATGCACCATTGCTACAGTTTGTCGTGCCGAGACACCACGTGATGATCGGGTGTGATAAGCTCTACATTCACATACAACGGGTGCAAGCGCCTTTTGGCACACGCGGAATACTCGGGTTAAACTTGACGAGCCTAGCATATGCAGATATGGCCTCAGAACACTATTGATGATTAGAGGAATGTCTATCTAAGTGGGAGTTCTTAAGTAATTTGATTAATTGAACTTTAATTTATCATGAACTTAGTACCTGATAGTATTTTTGCATGTCTATGTTGTTGTAGATAGATGGCTCGTGTTGTTGTTCCGTTGAATTTCAATGCGCTCCTAGAGGAAGCTAAGTTGAAAGATGATGGTAGCAACTACACGGACTGGGTCTGTAACTTGAGGATTATCCTCATTGCTGGACAGAAGAATTACGTCCTAGAAGCACCGCTAGGTGACAAACCTGCTGCAGGAGCACCACCAGATGTTATGAACATCTTGCAGAGCAAAGCTGATGACTACTCGATAGTTCAGTGTGTCATGCTTTATGGCTTAGAACCTGGACTTCAACGACATTTTGAACGTCATGGAGCATATGAAATGCTCCAGGAGTTGAAGTTAATATTTCAAGCAAATGCCCGGATTGAGAGATATGATGTCTCCAATAAGTTCTACAGCTGCAAAATGGACGCGAATAGTTCTGTCAGTGAACATATACTTAGAATGTCTAGGTACCACAACCACTTGACTCAGCTGTGAGTTAATCTTCCTGATGATAGTGTCATTGACAGAGTTCTTCAATCACTGCCACCAAGCTACAAGAGCTTCGTGATGAACTATAATATGCAAGGGATGGATAAGACAATTCTCGAGCTCTTCGCAATGCTAAAGGTTGCGGAGGTAGAAATCAAGAAGGAGTATCAAGTGTTGATGGTAAACAAGACCACCAGTTTCAAGAAAAGGGGTAAAGGGAAGAAGGGGAACTTCAAGAAAAACGGCAAGCAAGTTGCTGCTCAAGTGAAGAAGCCCAAGTCTGGACCTAAGCCTGAGAGTGAGTGCTTCTACTGCAAAGGGACTGGTCACTGGAAGCGGAACTGCCCCAAGTATTTGGCGAAGAAGAAAGATGGCAAAGTGAAAGGTATATTTGATATACATGTTATTGATGTGTACCTTACTAATACTCGCAGTATCGCCTGGGTATTTGATACTGGTTCTGTTGCTAATATTTGCAACTCGAAACAGGGGTTACGGATTAAGCGAAGATTGGCTAAGGACGAGGTGACGATGCGCGTGGGAAATGGTTCCAAAGTCGATGTGATCGCCGTCGGCACGCTACCTCTACATCTACCTTCGGGATTAGTTTTAGACCTAAATGATTGTTATTTGCTACCAACGTTGAGCATGAACATTATATCTGGATCTTATTTAATGTGAGACGGTTATTCATTTAAATCAGAGAATAATGGTTGTTCTATTTATATGAGTAATATCTTGTATGGTCATATGCACCCTGGATGAGTGGTCTATTTTTACTAAATCTTGATAGTAGTGATACACATGTTCATAGTATTGAAGCCAAAAGATATAAGTTTAATAATGATAGTGCAACTTATTTATGGCATTGCCGTTTAGGTCGTATTGGTGTAAAGCGCATGAAGAAACTCCATGCTGATGGGCTTTTGGAATCACTTGATTATGAATCACTTGATGCTTGCAAACCATGCCTCATGGGCAAGATGACTAAGACTCTGTTCTCCGGAACAATGGAGCGAGCAACAGACTTGTTGGAAATAATACATACTGATGTACGCGGTCCGATGAGTGTTGATGCTCGCGGCGGGTATCGTTATTTTCTTACCTTCACAAATGATTTGAGCAGATATGGGTATATCTACTTGATGAAACATAAGTCTGAAACATTTGAAAAGTTCAAAGAATTTCAGAGTGAAGTGGAAAATCATCATAACAAGAAAATTAAGTTTCTACGATCTGATCGTGGAGGGGAATTTCTGAGTTATGAGTTTGGTCTTCACTTGAAACAATGCGAAATAGTTTCGCAACTCATGCCACCTGGAACACCACAACGAAATGGTGTGTCCGAACGTCGTAACCGCACTTTATTAGATATGGTGCGATCTATAATGTCTCTCACTGATTTACCGTTATCGTTTTGGGGTTATGCTTTAGAGACAACTGCATTCACGTTAAATAGGGCACCAGCAAAATCCGTTGAGACGACACCTTATGAACTGTGGTTTGGCAAAAAACCCAAGTTGTCATTTCTTAAATGTTGGGGATGCGATGCTTATGTGAAAAAGCTTCAACCTGACAAGCTCGAACCCAAATCGAAGAAATGTGTCTTCATAGGATACCCAAAGGAGACTGTTGGGTACACCTTCTATCACAGATCCGAAGGCAAGATATTTGTTGCTAAGAATGGATCCTTTCTAGAGAAGGAGTTTCTATCGAAAGAAGTGAGTGGGAGGAAAGTAGAACTTGACAAGGTAATTGTACCTGAAAGTGCGTTATATCGACTAGAGGGGGGGGTGAATAGGCGATTTTTATGAAAGTCTTCAAAACGTGGAAGTTTCGAAGACAAACGATAGAAATAAACCTATTACCATGCAGCGGAAGGTAGACTACACTAGGCAAACCATAGTCAAGTATTCAATGAAGTGAAAGCACAATGACTAATAGCAGCAATGTAGTGAGGATCAGGTAGGAAGATATTATGAAGCCAAACAAAACACGCAGTCACTTAGTGAAGACAAAAGATAGTGCAATCATACAATGACTTCACAAGGACCAACAGTAAGTAAAGGGAAGGGAAGGATGAAACCAGTGACTCGTTGAAGACAATGATTTGTTGGACCAGTTCCAGTTGCTGTGACAACTGTACGTCTGGTTAGGGTGGCTAGGTATTTAAACCTTAGGACACACAGTCCCGGACACCCAGTCCTGAACACGCAGCTCAGGACACCCAGTCCTCACCGTATTCCCCTTGAGATAAGGTCACACAGACCTCGCCCAATCACTCTGGTAAGTCTTCAAGGTAGACTCCCAAACCTTCACAGACTTCGTTCACCGGCAATCCACAATGTCTCTTGGATGCTCAGAACGCGACGCCTAACCGGCTGGAGGATTCACAGTCCTCAAGTGTAATAAGTCTTCAGATCACACAGACAAGAAGACTTAAGTGATGCCTAACTCTCTTTGGCTCTGGGTGGTTAGGGCTTTATCCTCGCAAGGAATTCTCTCTCAAAGGCTTCGAGGTGGGTTGCTCTCAAACGAGAAAATCCGTACACTAACTCTGAGCAGCCAACATTTTATGGTTGTAGGGGGTGGGCTATTTATAGCCACTAGGCAACCCGACCTGATTTGTCTGAAATGACCCCAGGTCACTATGGAACTAACACGTGTTCCAACAGTCAGATTTCAAACTCACACGGCAACTTTACTTGGGCTACAAGCAAAGCTGACTTGTCCGACTCTGGACAAGATTCGCTCTCATAGTGTTCACTTGAAGACATAGGTTTTGGTTAAGCATCACTTCAGTCATTCTAACTGGTTCTCTTGGACCCCACTTAATAGTACGGTGGTTCCTATGACTCAACAAAGAAGAAAAAGAACTACGAAAGATCTAAGTCTTGGAGCTCCATAGGCTTCATGCGATGTCTTCTCTTGTCATAGTCTTCAACGTGAATATCTTCATATACCACCTTTGACATCAATGTCTTCATACATTTTTAGGGGTCATCTCTGGTAGGAAAACTGAATCAATGAGGGACTTCTACCTGTGTTATCCTACAATTCTCACAAACACATTAGTCCCTCAACTAGGTTTGTCGTCAATACTCCAAAACCAACTAGGGGTGGCACTAGATGCACTTACAATCTCCCCCTTTTTGGTGATTGATGACAAACTAGTTGAAGTTTTCAACGGGGAATATAATATGTGAAATTGTACAGGATAAGGAATTGTCTTCATAAGTTGCAAGGGCTCCCCCTGAAGATGTGCATATAAGTAATTTGCTTTTGGAATGCAAATGCACATGGCAGGTTGTGTTTGTGGAGATCCTCTTCAACTTATGATGACAATCCACTATGCATGTGAAGGTGTGTGAAGATAATGACATGCATAATGGAAAATGGACGTCTGCAAAATGATCTAAGTGCGGAATTTATCCTCGTACATGCGGAATTTATCATCGCATCACAAAGTGGCAAATAAGTAGGAGACGACCATCGAGTTTAAGTGTTACAACTCAAAGAACCAAATGTATCAAAAACGAGAGTTGTAAACACGAAGCAAAATATGAAGCACCCGCCCATATGGACTCGTTTGAAGACTATAAAACTCATATGCTTCTCCCCCTTTTGTCAGTAAGGACCAAAAAGGTTTGAAGACATAGAGCATCTACTCGTTCCCATGAAGAGTAAGTGAAGCAGCAGGGTCGTCGGTGGTGTTCGCCGGTGCAGAAAAACTTGGAGTAGTGTCGAAGCGTGCTGAATTTGGTGGTAGTGAAGTAGCATCGTCTTCATCCTCGATCACTCTGGCATTCACAGTTGCAGCAGAGGAAGAGAACTCAGAGTCTTCAAGAGATGGAGTTCGTCGTAGCACTGCCCTTCAAAGAGGTGTGGAGTCAAACTCGAAGCGCTCAGAGAAGCCATCCTCTTGAAGATCATCTTCAGAGCACATCAGCGTCAGCCCTTTCCATGTGCGTCGAGAGGTTTCATGGGCAATAAAGGCATCCTTGGTGGCAAGATTGCGAATGCGATTAACATCCACCAAGAGGCTTTGCATCTGACGCTTCAGCCAGTCATGATGCTTATCCTGTTTCTGATGAAGAGCCACAAGAAGTCTCAGTCATTGAGAACATGAGTGCGCTTCTTGGGTCGTTGGGCAATTGTGCTATCAGTGGCTTCAATGAGAGCAGGATGCGGTGCACGTCTAGTGCCATCCGAAGGATACACACGAGTGACTGCTTCAACTCCTTCAATGTTTTGAGAAAAACTTTGATGCTCCGCATTCTGAAGACTTAGAGGTTCCTTGGCAGGCTTAGGACAGATGGCTTCAATAGACATATCCACATCAGGCAGAAAGATCCAATGATTGCGAGCAGATGGCTGATATGAGATAGCGGAGTGAAGTTTGATCAGTCGCATTACCCATGGGGCGTAGAACTTCAAGCCAAACAGATTAGAGCCTGATGCAGCAAGTTGGCGAATTAAGAAGTCCTGTGCATTGAAGCATTTGCCATGAAGAATATAGAAGACCAAAGTCTTCATTGCACCTTCCAGCTTGGCATGTGGAGAGTGTCCTTTGATGGGCCAGAGAGTTCGCATTATGATGTGATAAATAGTCCTTGGCAGATACTCAAGGTCTTCAACAAAGAACTCTTTGGGATATGCAGCATCTTGGGGCAATGGCTTCATCATACTGAGCATCTAACTCATGTTAGGTTCAGGCTTCTGAAAGATGCTCTCCACAGCTTCACTGTGAAGTTGACAGCCAGATTCGTAGAGATCGCCGGGAGTGGGTAGACCAGTGAGCTCAATGATGTCAAAGGCTTTGGCTTCGTGATGAATGTTTCCTGTCATCCACTCCAGGACCCAAGTCTTCGGATCTCTGTTATACCCGCGGATGTGAAGTGTGGCATAGAATTGGAGCAGCAACTCTTCATTCCAATGCTCTTGGTCAGTGACGAACGACAGCAATCCAACCTCTTTGAAGCAATCCAGAGCTTCTTCCAGATAGGGCATACTAGCTATTGCTTCAATGTCAAGACGCTTGTGTGGGAAGATGCGACCTTGATTGTATAAAATGCAGGTGTAATAGCTTCGCTGCGGATAGCTCCAGAATCGATCAGATGATATTCTTTCCCTTGAGTAGGGGTTCCTGGAGCTATTGAAGAATGTGTTGTCTGCTCTGAAGCCATTGATATTGAAGGATCCAGGTGCTGATGCAGGACCTGGGAACCTGGGAAATCTTGGGATTGGCTTCTGTACCTGAGGCCTGTGCTCAACATGATAGTCGAACTGAGGACCGGCAGTAGGCGCAGGAACAGAAGCAGTGGGATCAGTGGCTTTGCTGACTTCTGGTGCTTGGGTTGGTGAAGGCTCCACATTAGCTGCAGCCATGACAGCGTCAGTGGCTTCAGTGGTGTTGGTGGTGGCAGCCTCAAGATTTTCAACCTCCACTTGACGAGCTGGAGGGTCGGTCACAGTCACGTTCTCCTCAAGAACCGCTTCTTGGTGGGACAGGGGAGTAGCAGCTTTTGGGGCTTCTTCTTCATCGGCTGATGCAGCCGGAATGTCTTCAGCAGCTTCCGCTTCAGACGCAGAGACTGGAGGCCTTGGTCCTTTGCGAAGCCTGCGCAACACAGGCGACGCCTGTGGAGTTGGTGTTGGCTGGGCCTCAAAGTCTACTTCCTCTTGTGGGCGATCAGCCCATGAAGCATCCTAAGCAATTGGCGTCAGAGGACGACCAATGCTGATGAGTTCGCTGTGCGTTAGCACAGGCGATGATACCTGTTGGTGCTCGAGCTGAGGAAGGACTGCATCATCTTCAACATGGTCATGGTGACCAATGTCTTCAGCAGCGATGGGATCAGCTGCTGGAAAGTCTTCAGCTTCATGAGCCTCTGTGAAAGCAGGCTCATGGATTGTCAGTTGGCGTTCAGCGTCAGGACGAACCATGGAAATGGGTTCAACAATCAAAGGCTCTGTGGGAGCAGCCCGTTCTTTCTTGGTCTTCCTCTTCTTCTTGGAGGGGGCAGCAGGAGAGGCTTCATGATGTTTCCTCTTCCTGGCTTCAGCCTCAGCAGTCCTCGTCTTCTTCAGCTCTGAAGCGGTTAACCGGGCTTTTGGCTTCGAGCCAGTCATGCTGGTTGGGAAGACAATGGGATCTGCTTCCTGCCTTGGTGCGAGAGGTTCAGCCACAATGGGCTTCTTCTTCTTAGCAGCCATCCTGGGATCAATGCCCGGACGCCCAAGGGCCTTGCGCTTCTCAGCTTCGTTGTAGCCTTGCACACACTTGTCAGCCAGGCTCTTCATGCGCTCCCGAGAACCCTGAGCTTCTGCGTGTTTCTTGAGAAAGGCTTCTTTCAGTTTGTGCAGCATAATCTTGAAGTTTTTCACCTCTTGCACGCTGAGCTTGGCCATATGCTTCTTGAACTGAGCCTTTTCATAGTCAATCTTTTGCTTCAGTTCGATGATGCGTTAAGCGAGAGCTAGCTCTGAAGCAATGGCGCCATGGAAGGCGACACTGAGGCCAATGGGTAGTTGTAGATCTTCGAAGCTGATGTTTGGCGTGTCAAACCACTCATCAATGAAGTTGTGGATGATTGTCACGTCAAAGAGAGGCAAATCATTGAAGATTTCTGCTTCTTCCTTGCTTTTGATGAGTTGCTCAAGAGCGTCATCTGCAAGATCTTCATCACTGGACAGATCAATGGCATCGTTGCGCAGAATGGCAGCAGCTCTTAGCTCTTGGCCGGTGTGTGGCTGAGGCATCTTGACCTTCTGGGGCTTGGAGATGCGTGACAAATCTTTAGACTGCACACTGTCTTCAGGAGGTGCAGTTGCCAGTGGCTTCGCCCATGAGATTTTTGGTGCAGAGGCCGGCTTTGAAGCTTTTTGCTGCTTCAGCTTCTTTGGCTTCGGTGCTGCAGGCGCTTCATCTGATTCAGCGTCATTTGCAGGCTCATTCACGGCTGTCCCTTGAACCACGATGTGAGTGATGAGACCTTCAAGGTTGTAGAAGGGCCCAAGAAGATTGGGTTCAGCTTCGCGAGTTCCATCGGCACGGGGAGCAGAGGGACCAGGGTTGAAATCTAATCCCAAAGACTTCTTGTTCTGCTTCGCTGAGTTCTAGGCAAACTGGAAGTTGCGCTTAAACAGATTGTCGTCATGACACCATAGCAGGGACGATGAGTCAGCATCCACAGGCTGTGGTCCACGGACCATGCAGGGATAGAAGCCTTGTTCAATGGCTTCATCTCTGGTCCTGGGTTGATGATTTTTGTAGAGGATGTCTCCCCATGGTCGCTTGATGGCATTCTTTTCAGCATATTCCTTTGTCACAAATCTGTACTTGAACCACTGTTCTGCCCAATAGCGTCGAATCCATTGGATTCGTGTCTTGTGCTGATTGTAATCATCTTCAGGATCTGTCTTGTACAGCTCTGAGAGGTCATCAGGCAGATCTCTTGATGTTTCTCCTCGACGCTTTCTGCCACCCTTCCTTGCTGATTTCTCTGAAGCCATGAACTTTAAACTGAAAGGCTTCAATACGTTCAAAGGCTTCAAAGGTTTCGCTTGCTGGACAAACAGGAACTGGCTTCGGGAGAATTTATGTGATGCTGCAAGTATTCTGCAAATGAATGCAGACTATGAGAACCAAGGGATTCTCCCACGGACATGTACCTGTGACAGCATTAAGGTGCGAGGGAAGGGGAAGAGGTCATATGCATTCTCAGAAGATTTTGAAGATAAATCAGTTTAGAAGACATTGACCTCATCGTGCGAAGACATTCACTCATAGATAAGGAGTTGGTTCCAAATTTGTATGAATCCACGGATCAGTACAAGTGAGGAATCTAACTACTTTGTGAAGCATAAGTGAATATACTAGGCATGTTATGAGATGTAGTATGAAGGAGATCCGACTTGTGTGAATAGAAACTGCTTGTGGTAGAAAGTGACGAAGCTATAGGATCAAGGGGGCTGTAAAAAGGAAGTTTTATTTACCACACGAAGAACTGCTAGACGGAGTGGAAGAGGAGGCCGAGCAGTTCGATCTTCCGTGCCCTAACTTGGCGACGGAGGACACCTACGGCGACGGCGGAGAAGACGATGTCCGTGGTCGGCGTGAAGACGGCGTCGGAGAGGTTGCGGCAGCGAAGCGCTTCGTCGCCAGCATCGTCGAGGGCTAGCGGTGGCGCTAGGGTTCGTGCGAGAGTGGAAGAAGAGATAATGACTGTGGCGAGGCGTGTATTTATAGGGACAGGGGCGGCTCAGTGTTATTACACAGGTGCCACTGGTGATTCACATCTGAGGAACACGTGGCCATCATGCAGCATATCGAGGGTTGTTCCACGTCCCACGCACGCCTGGATTGTCGGGTGGTCGTTCCCACTTCTCCGGGTTTCAAGTGGAGGAATGAGCATTGAAACAGACTTAATGTTTGTCTTTGTATCTTCTGCTGACAAGGACGCAGAGAAGACATTCGACAGTTTCAATAAATGCATATGATCTGGAGAGATAGAGTTTGAGATAGAAAGCATAGAGAGGTTAGGGTCCGATCACATTCACTTAGTTCAAAAGATTCAACAATAAGACATAGCTATAAGTGAATGCTGTAGAGGACAGAACACTAGTATATATATATACATTCAACATAGCGAAGATAATCATGAAGACATGTTGAGATTGAAGCCAAACCAAATGTGAAGACATGGCAAATGTAACGCCATGAGTGAAACACTTCAAACAGAACCTTTGGTGGTGGCGTTACCCACCGTATAGGAAGTATTAGACCCAGACACGGCGCACAATTATCGTGGTGCTCCGAAGTCAAATTCCACATTAATGTATTCACACTTAGAATGTATGTCTTCATTGATTAAAGATATACTTTACTTCGTGTGTTGCACATCTAAGTCATCAATATGCATAAGTGTTAGGATGTGTGCCTGATCATAGGACATTTGAGGATTCCAGGATATTTAGCTCACACCGTAACTTGCAAAATCTCTTCTCATCCAAGGGCTTGGTGAAGATATCTACCAATTGCTCTTCAGTGTTGACGTGTATGATATCAATATCTTCCTTCACAACATGATCTCTGAGAAAGTGATGACGAATTTCAATGTGCTTTGTCTTCAAGTGCTGAACTGGGTTGTTGGCAATCTTGATGGCGCTTTCGTTGTCGCGGTAGAGTGGCACTTGCTTCAGATGAATGCCATAGTCCTTGAGTGTTTGCTTCATCCAGAAAAGCTGAGAGCAGCAAGATCCAGCAGCAATGTATTCAGATAAAGCAGTGGAGAGAGATACACAGTTCTGCTTCTTTGAAGACCAACATACAAGTGATCGTCCCAGAAAGTGACATGTGCCTGATGTAGACTTGCGATCCACTTTGTCACCAGCATAATCAGCATCCGAGAATCCAACCAGATCAAACTCTGAGCCCTTTGGATACCATAATCCTAGAGTTGGGGTGTGAGCCAAATATCGAAGAATTCGCTTCACAGCTAAGTGATGCGACTCCTTTGGTGTCGCTCGGAATCGAGCACACATGCAAACACTAAGCATAATATCTGGCCTAGATGCACATAGATAGAGCAAAGAACCAATCATGGAGCGGTATACCTTTTGATTGAACTCTTTACCATTGTCGTCGGGAACCAGATGATGTTTGGCTGGCATTGGTGTCGTGAAGCCTTTGCAGTCTTGCATACCGAACTTCTTCAGGCAATCTTTGAGATACTTCTCTTGAGATATGAAGATGCCGTTGCGTTGCTGTCGTATTTGAAGACCGAGGAAGAACTCCAGCTCTCCCATCATGGACATTTGATATTGCTCTTGCATCATATATCCAAACTCTTCACTGTACTTCTGATTGGTGTAGCCGAAGATAATGTCATCCACATATATTTGGCACACAAACAGTTCACCATCATATGTCTTCATGAAGAGAGTGGGGTCGAGGGAACCAGGTATGAAGCCTTTGCTCTTCAGGAAGTATTTGAGTGTGTTATACCAGGCCCGAGGGGCTTGTTTGAGGCCATACAGTGCCTTGTTGAGCTTGTATACCATGTTAGGATGTTTTGGATCTTCAAAGCCAGGCGGTTGTGCAACATACACTTCTTCTTCAATCTTGCCATTGGGAATGGCGCTCTTTACATCCATTTGATATAGAAGTATGTTATGATGATTTGCATAGGCCAACAGTATGCGTATGGCTTCAAGTCTAGCCACAGGAGCAAATGTTTCATCGAAGTCAATGCCTTCCACTTGAGTATATCCTTGAGCAACGAGACGAGCTTTGTTTCTGACAACTTGACCATGCTCATCTTGCTTGTTGCGGTATATCCATTTGGTGCCTATTATGTTGTGCTTCCGAGGATCAGGACGCTTAACCAGTTCCCATACATTATTCAGCTCAAACTGTTGAAGCTCTTCTTACATAGCTTGAATCCATTCAGGTTCCATGAAGGCTTCTTCAACTTTCTTGGGTTCTGTTATTGAGACGAATGCGAAGTGCCCACAGAAATTTGCTAGCTGAGTTGCCCTTGAACGAGTGAGCGGACCGCGTGCATTGATGCTATCAATTATTCTCTCAATCTGCACTTCATTGGCAACATGAGGATGTACAGGGCGAAGGTTTTGCTCTTGCTGATCATTGTCATTGTTAGTGGGATTGTCTTCAGGCTGAGCATTATCTTCAAGTTGATCAGGTGCGGAGATGATAAGTTCCTCTTCAGCTTGAGCTTCAGAGGGTATGATTTTTCCGGTTCCCATAGGCTTGATTGATTCGCTGGATGGAACTTCATCTAGCACATTTGGGAGGTGCTCTCTTTGTGAACCGTTAGTCTCATCAAACCGCACATCCACTGTTTCAACCACTTTATAATGAAAGAGATTGAAGACTCTGTAGGAGTGCGAATCCTTTCCATATCCAAGCATAAAACCCTCATGTGCTTTTGGTGCAAATTATGAAGTGTGATGTGGATCCTTGATCCAGCACCTGGCGCCAAATACTCTGAAGTAACAGACATTTGGCTTCTTGCCAGTAAGGAGCTCATAAGATGTCTTGTTCAGAAGCTTGTGAAGATAAACACGATTGATTGTATGGCATGCACTATCAATGGCTACAGGCCATAATTTTCTTGGAGTCTTCTATTCATCAACCATCGTTCGGGCCATCTCAATGAGTGTTCTGTTCTTGCGTTCGATGACGCCATTCTGCTGTGGCATGTATGGGGCTGAGAATTCATGTGTGATGCCCAAGGTATCAAGATATGTATCAAGGCCAGTGTTCTTGAATTCAGTGCCATTGTCACTTCTGATGTGCTTTATCTTGGCGCCATAGTTGTTCATTGCTCAATTGGCGAAGCGTCTGAAGGCATCCTGCACTTCAGTCTTGTAGAGGATTATGTGCACCCAAGTATATCTAGAATAATCATCAACAATGACAAAGCCATAGAGACAAGCAGTAGTAGTAGGAGTTGAGTAATGAGTTGGACCGAAAAGATCCATGTGCAGCAGTTCAAAGGGTCGAGTGGTTGTCATGATTGTCTTCGAGGGATGTTTGGCCCTCGTCATCTTTCCTGCTTCACAGGCACCGCATAAGTGATCTTTCTGGAACTTGACGCCCTCGATGCCTATGACATGCTTCTTCTTTGCAAGGGTGTGGAGGTTCCTCATGCCAGCATGCCCTAGCCTCCAATTCCAGAGCCAGCATTCTGAAGCTTTTGCTAGAAGACATACGGCAAGCTGTGGTCCTGCCGAGAAATCTACTACGTACAAATCATCTTTCCGATACCCTTCAAACGCTAGAGACTTGTCAGATTCCATTAGTACAAGGCAGCGATATTTTCCAAATATTACGATGATGTTCAAATCGCAAAGCATTGAGACAGACATTAAGTTGAAGCCAAGGGATTCAACAAGCATGACTTTATCCATGTGTTGATCCTTTGAGATTGCAACTCTACCTAGACCCAATACCTTAGTTTTACCAGTGTCAGCAAATGTGATGTGATTCTTGTCGGATGGACGTAAGGTTGAATCCATAAGAAGGCTTCTTTTGCCAGTCATGTGATTGGTACACCCACTATCAATAATCCATTCTGAAGACGCTGGTGTCGTACCCTACAGTGCAGTTAGGGGGATAGGCTTCACGAAGAGAATTGTGAAGCAAAAACATTTGACATACTAGTGGGTTATGAAAGCTTAGATCTAGATTAGGACTAATAGGGAGACTAGCAAGCGATTCAGGAACGAAGTACATAGTAAGACCATTCGAGCATTTGATCTTGCGCCCTACAAGATGTTTAAGGTCCCCAGCAATAGCGTCAGACGATTTTGGTTTTCTGCTGGAGACCTTTCCCTGCAAAAGAGAGTTAAGCTTTCTTAGCCACCCACATCTTCAAGGGTGGCTTAGAAGCAATAAGTCTAAGTGCAGCATCTGAGAACTTTGGCTTTGGAGCCCTAGCAAATAGTCTTGCAGGCGAACAATAGTACTCATAAGAATAAGTGGAATAGTTCTTGGTCTTATGAACATGGCGGTTTGATGAACCGCGCTCATATTCATAGGCCTGAGTATGGTTTCCCTGCAAAACATTTGCGTTAGTGCGACTCAGGTGAGTCCTCTGTCTGTATGAAGCCTTTGGACCGTATGAAGCCTGTAGTCTGGGGTTTGTCTTCTTCACGTGTGGTGTCATGATGACATTCATAGGAAGACTCTCCAGACACTTTTTCGGAACCCAGATCTTCTTCATAGGCGGTCCATTCCTGCAGTTAGTACCAATGTACCTGGCAAACACTTCACCATTCTGATTCTTAAAGAGTTTATAGTTTGCATCAAAGGATTCATCAATGACAATGGCGTTTGCACAAGTGAAGCCAGGTAGAGTGGATGGATCTGCTGAAGATTCCTTTGCAGCAACCCATGTGGTTTTGGGGTACTGCTCAGGTTTCCAGTAAGAGCCATCAGCATTCAATTTCCTTACGAACCCAACACCCTCTTTCCTCGGGTTTCGGTTCAAGATCTGCTTTTTGAGGACATCACATAGTGTCTGATGCCCTTTAAGACTTTTGCACATCCCTGTTTCAAGCAATGTCTTCAACCTAGCATTCTCATCAGCAATAGCAGTGGAATCCTCAGCAGAGGGGTTAGTTCCCACATCAACAGTTGAAGATATTGCAACAGTAGCAGCAACAGAACATTCAGCAACAGTAGTAGCATTATCACGCTCAATGCATTTAAGACAGGGCGGTTCAAATCCTTCCTGAGCGGAGCTGATCTGTTCGGCGCGAAGTGACTCGTTTTTCCTTTTGAAGATCTTCATGAGCCACTCTGAATTTCTCAAGATCTTGCTTCCTTTGAAGATAATCATAGGAAAGCTTTTCATGAGTTGTTGAGAGCATTTCATGACGACTTTCAAGTTCCTCATACTTAACGTGAAGATTTTTTATGTCTTCAATTAAGGACTCAGATCGAGTCATTTCAACACCTAACAAATCATCGCTTCTGTCTAACAGTTTTTGAATATGTTCCATAGCTTTCTGTTGTTCAGTTGCAATTTTAGCAAGTGTTTTGTATCTGGGTTTTGAACCACAATCAGAGTCATCGTCACTAGATGTTTGATAGTGAGTAGTGCATGTGTTTACCTTGGCACCGCGTGCCATGAAGCAGTAGGTAGGAGCGGAGTAGTCCTTGTCATTTGCATCGGTGTCGGTGATGAAGTCATTGTCTTCAGTGTTGAAGATGGACTTGGCAACGTATGCTGTAGCCAGACTTGCGACGCCAGAATCGGACTCCTCCTCAGACTCCACCTCCGCCTCCTCAGAAGCGGACTCCTCCTCTGAATCCATTTCCTTGCCAACAAACGCACGTGCCTTGCCAGATGAGCTCTTCTTGTGTGATGAAGACTTTGAGGAAGACTTGGAAGAAGACTTTGAGTATTTCTTCTTCTTCTTGTCGTCAGAGTCATATGCCTTGCTCTTCTTCTTCTTTTGTTCTCATTGTCCCACCGCGGACACTCAGAGATGAAGTGGCCAGGTTTCTTGCACTTGTGACATGTTTTCTTCTTGTAGTCATGAGCAGAAGCTTCATCATTCCTTGAGCTTGATCGGGAAGACTTTCTGAAACCTTTCTTCTTGGTGAATTTTTGGAACTTCTTCACAAGCATAGCAAGTTCCCTTCCAATGTCTTCAGGATCATCCGATCTGCTGTCAGATTCTTCTTTAGATGAGGAGATAGCTTTTGCCTTCAAGGCACGAGTTCGCCCATAGTTTGGACCGTAGATATCTCTTTTCTCAGAAAGCTGAAACTCATGTGTGTTGAGCCTCTCAAGTATGTCAGACGGATCGAGTGTCTTGAAATTAGGATGTTCTTGAATCATCAGGGCTAGGCTGTCAAACGAACTGTCAAGTGATCTCAGTAGTGTCTTGACGACTTCATGCTTGGTGATCTCAGTGGCGCCAAGGGCTTGAAGCTCATTCGTGATGTCAGTGAGTCGATCAAATGTGAGCTGGACATTCTCATTGCCATTTCTCTTGAAGCGGTTGAAGAGGTTGCGGAGGACACTGATTCTCTGATCTCTCTGGGTTGAGACGCCTTCGTTGACTTTGGAGAGCCAGTCCCAGACTAGCTTAGATGTTTCCAAAGCACTCACACGGCCATATTGTCCTTTGGTCAGATGACCACAGATGATATTCTTGGCAGTAGAGTCCAGTTGAATGAACTTCTTGACATCAGCAGCAGTGACACCTTCTCCAGCCTTGGGAATGCCGTTCTTGACGATATACCATAGGTCGACGTCAATGGCTTCAAGATGCATGCACATCTTATTCTTCCAGTAGGGATATTCAGTTCCATCGAAGACGGGGCACGTAGCGGAGACTTTAATTATCCCTGCAGTCGACATAGCTAAAACTCTAGGTGGTTAAACCGAATCACACAGAACAAGGGAGTACCTTGCTCTGATATCAATTGAAAGTGTGTTATATCGACTAGAGGGTGGTGAATAGGCGATTTTTATGAAAGTCTTCAAAACGTGGAAGTTATGAAGACAAACGATAGAAATAAACCTATTACCCTGCAGCGGAAGGTAGACTACACTAGGCAAGCCATAGTCAAGTATTCAATGGAGTGAAAGCACAATGACTAATAGCAGCAATGTAGTAAGGATCAGGTAGGAAGATATTATGAAGCCAAACAGAACACGCAGTCACTCAGTGAAGATAAAAGATAGTGCAATCATACAATGACTTCACAAGGACCAACAGTAAGTAAAGAGAAGGAAAGGATGAAACCAGTGACACGTTGAAGACAATGATTTGTTGGACCAGTTCCAGTTGCTGTGACAACTGTATGTCTGGTTAGGGCGGCTAGGTATTTAAACCTGAGGACACACAGTCCCGGACACCCAGTCCTGAACACGCAGCTCAGGACACCCAGTCCTCACCGTATTCCCCTTGAGCTAAGGTCACACAGACCTCGCCCAATCACTCTGGTAAGTCTTCAAGGTAGACTCCCAAACCTTCACAGACTTCGTTCACCGGCAATCCACAATGTCTCTTGGATGCTCAGAACGCGACGCCTAACCGGCTGGAGGATTCACAGTCCTCAAGTGTAATAAGTCTTCAGATCACACAGAGAAGAAGACTTAAGTGATGCCTAATTCTCTTTGGCTCTGGGTGGTTAGGGCTTTATCTTCGCAAGGAATTCTCTCTCAAAGGCTTCGAGGTGGGTTGCTCTCAAATGACAAAAGCCGTACACTAACTCTGAGCAGCCAACCATTTATGGTTGTAGGGGGTGGGATATTTATAGCCACTAGGCAACCCGACCTGATTTGTTCGAAATGACCCTGGGTCACTAAGGAACTGACACATGTTCCAATGGTCAGATTTCAAACTCACACGACAACTTTACTTGGGCTACAAGCAAAGCTGACTTGTCCGACTCTGGACAAGATCCGCTCTCATAGTCTTCACTCGAAGACATAGGTTTTGGTTAAGCATCACTTCAGTCATTCTGACTGGTTCTCTTGGACCCCACTTAACAGTACGGTGGTTCCTATGACTCAACAAAGAAGAAAAAGAACTATGAAAGATCTAAGTCTTCGAGCTCCATAGGCTTCATGCGATGTCTTCTCTTACCATAGTCTTCAATGTGAATATCTTCATATACCACCTTTGACATCAATGTCTTCATACATTTTTAGGGGTCATCTCTGGTAGGAAAACCGAATCAATGAGGGACTTCTACCTGTGTTATCCTGCAATTCTCACAAACACATTAGTCCCTCAACTAGGTTTATCGTCAATACTCCAAAACAACTAGGGGTGGCACTAGATGCACTTACATGAAGACATAGCAAATGTAACGCCATGAGTGAAACACTTCAAACAGAACCTTTGGTGGTGGCATTACCCACCGTATAGGAAGTATTAGACCCAGACACGGCGCACAATTATCGTGGCACTCCAAAGTCAAATTCCACATTAATGTATTCACACTTAGAATGTATGTCTTCATTGATTGAAGATATACTTTACTTCGTGTGTTGCACATCTAAGTCATCAATATGCATAAGTGTTAGGATGTGTGCCTGATCACAGGACATTTGAGGATTCCAGGATATTTAGCTCACGCCGTAACTTGCAAAATCTCTTCTCATCCAAGGGCTTGGTGAAGATATCTGCCAATTGCTCTTCAGTGTTGACGTGTATGATATCAATATCTTCCTTCACAACATGATCTCTGAGAAAGTGATGATGAATTTCAATGTGCTTTGTCTTCGAGTGCTGAATTGGGTTGTTGGCAATCTTGATGGCGCTTTCGTTGTCGCAGTAGAGTGGCACTTGCTTCTGATGAATGCCATAGTCCTTGAGTGTTTGCTTCATCCACAGAAGCTGAGCGCAGCAAGATCCAGCAGCAATGTATTCAGATTCAGTAGTGGAGAGAGATACATAGTTCTGCTTCTTTGAAGACCAACATACAAGTGATCGTCCCAGAAAATGACATGTGCCTGATGTAGACTTGCGATCCACCTTGTCACCAGCATAATCAGCATCCGAGAATCCAACCAGATCAAACTCTGAGCCCTTTGGATACCATAATCCTAGAGTTGGGGTGTGAGCCAAATATCGAAGAATTCGCTTCACAGCTAAGTGATGCGACTCCTTTTGTGCCGCTTGGAATCGAGCACACATGCAAACACTAAGCATAATATCTGGCCTAGATGCACATAGATAAAGTAAAGAACCAATCATGGAGCGGTATACCTTTTGATCGAACTCTTTACCATTGTCGTCGGGACCCAGATGATGTTTGGCTGGCATTGGCATCGTGAAGCCTTTGCAGTCTTGCATACCGAACTTCTTCAGGCAATCTTTGAGATACTTCTCTTGAGATATGAAGATGCCGTTGCGTTGCTGTCGTATATGAAGACCGAGGAAGAACTTCAGCTCTCCCATCATGGACATCTAATATTGCTCTTGCATCATATATCCAAACTCTTCACTGTACTTCTGATTGGTGCAGCCGAAGATGATGTCATCCACATATATTTGGCACACAAACAGTTCACCATCATATGTCTTCGTGAAGAGAGTGGGGTCGAGGGAACCAGGTATGAAGCCTTTGCTCTTCAGGAAGTATTTGAGTGTGTCATACCAAGCCCGAGGGGCTTGTTTGAGGCCATACAGTGCCTTGTTGAGCTTGTATACCATGTCAGGATGTTTTGGATCTTCAAAGCCAGGCGGTTGTGCAACATACACTTCTTCTTCAATCTTGCCATTGAGAAAGGTGCTCTTTACATCCATTTGATATAGAAGTATGTTATGATGATTTGCATAGGCCAGCAGTATGCGTATGGCTTCAAGTCTAGCCAGAGGAGCAAATGTTTCATCGAAGTCAGTGCCTTCCACTTGAGTATATCCTTGAGCAACGAGACGAGCTTTGTTTCTGACAACTTGACCATGCTCATCTTGCTTGTTGCGGTATATCCATTTGGTGCCTATTATGTTGTGCTTCCGAGGATCAGGACGCTTAACCAGTTCTCATACATTATTCAGCTCAAACTATTGAAGCTCTTCTTGCATAGCTTGAATCCATTCAGGTTCCATGAAGGCTTCTTCAACTTTCTTGGGTTCTGTTATTGAGACGAAAGTGAAGTGCCCACATAAATTTGCTAGCTGAGTTGCCCTTGAACGAGTGAGTGGACCAGGTGCATTGATGCTATCAATTATTCTGTCAATCTGCACTTCATTGGCAACACGAGGATGTACAGGGCGAAGATTTTGCTCTTGCCGATCATTGTCGTTGTTAGAGGGATTGTCTTCAGGCTGAGCATTGTCTTGAGGTTGATCAGGTGCGGAGATGATAAGTTCCTCTTCAGGTTGAGCTTCAGAGGGTATGATTTCTCCAGTTCCCATTAGCTTGATTGATTCGCTGGATGGAACTTCATCTAGCACATTTGGCAGGTGCTCTCTTTGTGAACCGTTAGTCTCATCAAACCGCACATCCACTGTTTCGACCACCTTATAATGAAAGAGATTGAAGACTCTGTAGGAGTGCGAATCCTTTCCATATCCAAGCATAAAACCCTCATGTGCTTTTGGTGCAAATTTTGAAGTGTGATGTGGATCCTTGATCCAGCACCTGGCTCCAAATACTCTGAAATAACTGACATTTGGCTTCTTGCCAGTAAGGAGCTCATAAGATGTCTTGTTCAGAAGCTTGTGAAGATAAACACAATTGATTGTATGGTATGCAGTATCAATCGCTTCAGGCCAGAATTTTCTTGGAGTCTTGTATTCATCAAGCATCGTTCGGGCCATCTCAATGAGTGTTCTGTTCTTGCGTTCGACGACGCCATTCTGCTGTGGCGTGTACGGGGCTGAGAATTTATGTGTGATGCCCAAAGTATCAAGATATGTATCAAGGCCAATGTTCTTGAATTCAGTGCCATTGTCACTTCTGATGTGCTTTATCTTGGCGCCATAGTTGTTCATTACTCGATTGGCGAAGCATCTGAAGACATCCTGCACTTCAGTCTTGTAGAGGATTATGTGCACCCAAGTATATCTAGAATAATCATCAACAATGACAAAGCCATAGAGACAAGCAGTAGTAGTAAGAGTTGAGTAATGAGTAGGACCGAAAAGATCCATGTGGAGCAGTTCGAAGGGTCGAGTAGTTGTCATGATTGTCTTCGAGGGATGTTTGGCCCTTGTCATCTTTCCTGCTTCACAGGCACCGCATAAGTGATCTTTCTTGAACTTGACGCGCTCGATGCCTATGACATGCTTCTTCGTTGTGAGGGTGTGGAGGTTCCTCATGCCAGCATGCCCTAGCCTCCGAAGCCAGAGCCAGCATTCTGAAGCTTTTGCTAGAAGACATACGACAAGCTGTGGTCCTGCTGAGAAATCTACCATGTACAAATCATCTTTCCGATACCCTTCAAACACTAGAGACTTGTCAGATTCCATTAGAACAAGGCAGCGATATTTTCCAAACATTACGATCATGTTCAAATCGCAAAGCATTGAGACAGACATTAAGTTGAAGCCAAGGGATTCAACAAGCATGACTTTATCCATGTGTTGATCCTTTGAGATTGCAACTCTACCTAGACCCAATACCTTAGTTTTACCAGTGTCAGCAAATGTGATGTGATTCTTGTCGGATGGACGTAAGGTTGAATCCATAAGAAGGCTTCTTTTGCCAGTCATGTGATTGGTACACCCACTATCAATAATCCATTCTGAAGACGCTGGTGTCGTACCCTACAGTGCAGTTAGGGGGATAGGCTTCACGAAGAGAATTGTGAAGCAAAAACATTTGACATACTAGTGGGTTATGAAAGCTTAGATCTAGATTAGGACTAATAGGGAGACTAGCAAGCGATTCAGGAACGAAGTACATAGTAAGACCATTCGAGCATTTGATCTTGCGCCCTACAAGATGTTTAAGGTCCCCAGCAATAGCGTCAGACGATTTTGGTTTTCTGCTGGAGACCTTTCCCTGCAAAAGAGAGTTAAGCTTTCTTAGCCACCCACATCTTCAAGGGTGGCTTAGAAGCAATAAGTCTAAGTGCAGCATCTGAGAACTTTGGCTTTGGAGCCCTAGCAAATAGTCTTGCAGGCGAACAATAGTACTCATAAGAATAAGTGGAATAGTTCTTGGTCTTATGAACATGGCGGTTTGATGAACCGCGCTCATATTCATAGGCCTGAGTATGGTTTCCCTGCAAAACATTTGCGTTAGTGCGACTCAGGTGAGTCCTCTGTCTGTATGAAGCCTTTGGACCGTATGAAGCCTGTAGTCTGGGGTTTGTCTTCTTCACGTGTGGTGTCATGATGACATTCATAGGAAGACTCTCCAGACACTTTTTCGGAACCCAGATCTTCTTCATAGGCGGTCCATTCCTGCAGTTAGTACCAATGTACCTGGCAAACACTTCACCATTCTGATTCTTAAACAGTTTATAGTTTGCATCAAAGGATTCATCAATGACAATGGGGTTTGCACAAGTGAAGCTAGGTAAAGTGGATGGATCTGCTGAAGATTCCTTTGCAGCAACCCATGTGGTTTTGGGGTACTGCTCAGGTTTCCAGTAAGAGCCATCAGCATTCAATTTCCTTACGAACCCAACACCCTCTTTCCTCGGGTTTCGGTTCAAGATCTGCTTTTTGAGGACATCACATAGTGTCTGATGCCCTTTAAGACTTTTGTACATCCCTGTTTCAAGCAATGTCTTCAACCTAGCATTCTCATCAGCAATAGCAGTGGAATCCTCAGCAGAGGGGTTAGTTCCCACATCAACAGTTGAAGATATTGCAACAGTAGCAACAATAGAACATTCAGCAACAGTAGTAGCATTATCACGCTCAATGCATTTAAGACAGGGCGGTTCAAATCCTTCCTGAGCGGAGCTGATCTGTTCGGCGCGAAGTGACTCGTTTTCCTTTTGAAGATCTTCATGAGCCGCTCTGAATTTCTCAAGATCTTGCTTCCTTTGAAGATAATCATAGGAAAGCTTTTCATGAGTTGTTGAGCGCGTTTCATGACGACTTTCAAGTTCCTCATACTTAACGTGAAGATTTTTTATGTCTTCAATTAAGGACTCAGATCGAGTCATTTCAGCGCCTAACAGATCATCGCTTTTGTCTAACAGTTTTTGAATATGTTCCATAGCTTTCTGTTGTTCAGTTGCAATTTTAGCAAGTGTTTTGTAGCTGGGTCTTGAACTACAATCAGAGTCATCTTCACTAGATGTTTGATAGTGAGTAGTGCGTGTGTTTACCTTGGCACCGCGTGCCATGAAGCAGTAGGTAGGAGCGGAGTAGTCCTTGTCTTTTGCATCGGTGTCGGTGATGAAGTCATTGTCTTCAGTGTTGAAGATGGACTTGGCAACATATGCTGTAGCCAGACTTGCAACGCCAGAATCGGACTCCTCCTCAGACTCCACCTCCGCCTCCTCAGAAGCGGACTCCTCCTCTGAATCCATTTCCTTGCCAACAAACGCACGTGCCTTGCCAAATGAGCTCTTCTTATGTGATGAACACTTTGAGGAAGAATTGGAAGAAGACTTTGAGTATTTCTTCTTCTTCTTGTCGTCAGAGTCATATTCCTTGCTCTTCTTCTACCTTTTGTTCTCATTGTCCCACTGCGGACACTCAGAGATGAAGTGGCCAAGTTTCTTGCACTTGTGACATGTTTTCTTCTTGTAGTCATGAGCAGAAGCTTCATCATTCCTTGAGCTTGATCGTGAAGACTTTTGAAACCTTTCTTCTTGGTGAATTTTTGGAACTTCTTCACAAGCATAGCAAGTTCCCTTCCAATGTCTTCAGGATTATCAGAACTGCTGTCAGATTCTTCTTCAGATGAGGAGACAGTTTTTGCCTTCAAGGCACGAGTTCGCCCATAGTTTGGACCGTAGATATCTCTTTTCTCAGAAAGCTGAAACTCATGTGTGATGAGCCTCTCAAGTATGTTAGATGGATCGAGTGTCTTGAAATCAGGACGTTCTTGAATCATCAGGGATAGGGTGTCAAACGAACTAGCAAGTGATCTCAGTAGTGTCTTGACGACTTCATGCTTGGTGATCTCAGTAGCGCCAAGGGCTTGAAGCTCATTTGTGATGTCAGTGAGTCGATCAAACGTGAGCTGGACATTCTCATTGTCATTTCTCTTGAAGCGGTTGAAGAGGTTGCGAAGGACACTGATTCTCTGATCTCTCTGGGTTGAGACACCTTCGTTGACCATGGAGAGCCAGTCCCAGACTAGCTTAGATGTTTCCAAAGCACTCACACGGCCATACTGTCCTTTGGTCAGATGACCACAGATGATATTCTTGGCAGTAGAGTCCAGTTGAATGAACTTCTTGACATCAGCAGCAGTGACACCTTCTCTAGGCTTGGGAACGCCATTCTTGACGACATACCATAGGTCGACGTTAATGGCTTCAAGATGCATGCGCATCTTATTCTTCCAGTAGGGATATTCAGTTACATCGAAGACGGGGCGCGCAGCGAGGACTTTAATTATCCCTGCAGTCGACATAGCTAAAACTCCAGGTGGTTAAACCGAATCACACAGAACAAGGGAGTACCTTGCTCTGATACCAATTGAAAGTGCATTATATCGACTAGAGGGGGGGGTGAATAGGCGATTTTTATGAAAGTCTTCAAAACGTGGAAGTTTCGAAGACAAACGATAGAAATAAACCTATTACCATGCAGCGGAAGGTAGACTACACTAGGCAAACCATAGTCAAGTATTCAATGAAGTGAAAGCACAATGACTAATAGCAGCAATGTAGTGAGGATCAGGTAGGAAGATATTATGAAGCCAAACAGAACACGCAGTCACTTAGTGAAGACAAAAGATAGTGCAATCATACAATGACTTCACAAGGACCAACAGTAAGTAAAGGGAAGGGAAGGATGAAACCAGTGACTCGTTGAAGACAATGATTTGTTGGACCAGTTCCAGTTGCTGTGACAACTGTACGTCTGGTTAGGGCGGCTAGGTATTTAACCCTTAGGGCACACAGTCCTGAACACACAGCTCAGGACACCCAGTCCTCACCGTATTCCCCTCGAGCTAAGGTCACACAGACCTCGCCCAATCACTCTGGTAAGTCTTCAAGGTAGACTCCCAAACCTTCACAGACTTCGTTCACCGGCAATCCACAATGTCTCTTGGATGCTCAGAACGCGACGCCTAACCGACTGGAGGATTCACAGTCCTCAGGTGTAATAAGTCTTCAGATCACACAGACAAGAAGACTTAAGTGATGCCTAACTCTCTTTGGCTCTGGGTGGTTAGGGCTTTATCCTCGCAAGCAATTCTCTCTCAAAGGCTTCGAGGTGGGTTGCTCTCAAACGACAAAAGCCGTATTCTAACTCTGAGCAGCCAACCGTTTATGGTTGTAGGGGGTGGGCTATTTATAGCCACTAGGCAACCTGACCTGATTTGTCTGAAATGACCCTGGGTCACTAAGGAACTGACACGTGTTCCAACGGTCAGATTTCAAACTCACACGACAACTTTACTTAGTCTACAAGTAAAGCTGACTTGTCCGACTCTGGACAAGATTTGCTCTCATAGTCTTCACTCGAAGACATAGGTTTTGGTTAAGCATCACTTCAGTCATTCTGACTGGTTCTCTTGGACCCCACTTAACAGTACGGTGGTTCCTATGACTCAACAAAGAAGAAACAGAACTACGAAAGATCTAAGTCTTCGAGCTCCATAGGCTTCATGCGGTGTCTTCTCTTGTCATAGTCTTCAATGAGAATATCTTCATAAACCACCTTTGACATCATTGTCTTCATACATTTTTAGGGGTCATCTCTGGTAGGAAAACCGAATCAATGAGGGACTTCTACCTGTGTTATCCTGCAATTCTCACAAACACATTAGTCCCTCAACTAAGTTTGTCGTCAATACTCCAAAACCAACTAGGGGTGGCACTAGATGCACTCACAGTACCTACTCCCTTATTGGAAAGTAGTTCATCACAGAAATCAGTTCCAGTGATTCCTACACCAGTAAGTGAGGAAGCTAATGATGATGATCATGAAACTTCTGTTCAAGTTACTACCGAACCTCGTAGGTCAACCAGAGTAAGATCCGCACCAGAGTGATACGGTAATCCTGTTCTGGAGGTCATGTTACTTGACCATGACGAACCTACGAACTATGAGGAAGTGATGATGAGCCTAGATTCCGTAAAATGGCTTGAGGCCATGAAATCTGAGATGGGATCCATGTATGAGAACAAAGTGTGGACTTTGGTTGACTTTCCCAATGTTCGGCAAGCCATAGAGAATAAATGGATCTTTAAGAAGAAGACTAACGCTGGCGGTAATGTTACTGTCTACAAAGCTCGACTTGTTCCAAAAGGTTTTCGACAAGTTCAAGGAGTTGACTACGATGAGACCTTCTCACTCGTAGCGATGCTTAAGTCCGTCCGAATCATGTTAGCAATTGCCGCATTTTATGATTATGAAATTTGGCAAATGGATGTCAAAACTGCATTCCTTAATCGATATCTTAAAGAAGAGTTGTATATGATGCAACAAGAAGGTTTTGTCGATCCAAAAGGTGCTAACAAAGTGTGCAAGCTCCAGCGATCCATTTATGGACTGGTGCAAGCCTCTCGGAGATGGAATATAAGCATATGGTTTTATACAGACTTTTGGAGAAGCCTATATTTACAAGAAAGTGAGTGGGACCTCTGTAGCATTTCTGATATTATATGTAGATGACATATTGTTGATCAGAAATGATACTGAATTTCTGAATAGCATAAAAGAATACTTGAATAAGAATTTTTCAATGAAAGACCTCAGTGAAGCTGCTTATATATTGGGCATCAAGATCTATAGAGATAGATCAAGACGCTTAATTGGACTTTCACAAAGCACATACCTTGGTAAAGTTTTGAAGAAGTTCAAAATGGATCAAGCAAAGAAAGGGTTCTTGCCTGTGTTACAAGGTGTGAAGTTGAGTCAGACTCAATGCCCGACCACTGCAGAAGATAGAGAGAAAATGAAAGTCATTCCCTATGCTTCATCCATAGGTTCTATCATGTATGCAATGTTGTGTACCAGACCTGATGTGTGCCTTGCTATTAGTTTAGCAGGGAGGTACCAAAGTAATCCAGGAGTGGGTCACTGGACATCGGTCAAGAACATCCTAAAATACCTGAAAAGGACTAAGGATATGTTTCTCGTTTATGGAGGTAACAAAGTGCTCGTCGTAAATGGTTACGTCGATGCAAGCTTTGACACTGATCCGGATGACTCTAAGTCACAAACTGGATACGTATTTTTATTGAATAGTGGAGCTGTCAGTTGGTGCAGTTCCAAGAAGAGCGTCGTGGCGGGATCTACATGTGAAGCAGAGTACATAGCTGCTTCGGAAGCAGCAAATGAAGGAGTCTGGATGAAGGAGTTCATATCCGATCTAGGTGTAATACCTAGTGCATCGGGTCCAATAAAAATATTTTGTGACAATACTGGTGCAATTGCCTTGGCAAAGGAATCTAGATTTCACGAGAGAACCAAGCACATCAAGAGACGCTTCAAATCCATATGCGATCAAGTCAAGGAGGTGGACATAGAGATTTTCAATATACATACAGATCTGAATGTTGCAGACCCGTTGACTAAGCCTCTCTCACGAGCAAAACATGATCAGCACCAAGACTCCATGGGTGTTAGAATCATAACAATGTAATCTAGATTATTGACTCTAGTGCAAGTGGGAGACTGAAGGAAATATGCCCTAGAGGCAGTAATAAAGTTGTTATTTATATTTCCTTATATTATGTTAAATGTTTATTATTCATGCTAGAATTGTATTAAATGAAAACTTAGTACATATGTGAATACATAGACAAACAAAGTGTCACTAGTATGCCTCTACTTGACTAGCTCGTTAATCAAAGATGGATATGTTTCCTAACCATAGACATGAGTTGTCATTTGGTTAATGGGGTCACATCATTAGAGAATGATATGATTGGCTTGATCCATCCGTTAGCTTAGCACAATGATCGTTTAGTTTACTACTATTGCTTTCTCCATAACTTATACATGTTCCTATGAATGAGATTATACAACTCCTGAATACCGGAGGAACACTTAGTGTGCTATCAAACGTCACAACATAACTGGGTGACTATAAAGATGCTCTACAAGTGTCTCCAATGGTGTTTTTTGAGTTGGCATAGATCGAGATTATGATTTGTCACTCTGTGTATCGGAGAGGTATCTCTGGGCCCTCTTGGTAATGCACATCACTATAAGCCTTGCAAGCAATGTTACTAATGAGTTAGTTATGGGATGTAGCATTACGGAACGAGTAAAGAGACTTGCCGGTAACGAGATTGAACTAGGTATTGAGATATCGACGATCGAATCTCGGGAAAGTAACATACCGATGAGAAAGGGAACAATGTATGTTGTTATGCGGTTTGACCGATAAAGATCTTCGTACAATATGTAGGAACCAATATGAGCATCCAAGTTCTGCTATTGGTTATTGACCGAAGATGAGTCTCGGTCATGTCTACATAGTTCTTCAACCCGTAGGGTCCGCACACTTAATGTTCGATGACGATCGGTATTATGAGTTTATGTGTTTTGATGTACCAAAGGTAATTCGGAGTCCCGGATATGATCACAGACATGATGATGAGTCTCGTAATGGTCGAGACATAAAGATCGATATATTGCAAGCCTATGTTCTGACATCAGAATGGTTCCGGGTGAGTTCGGGTATATACCGGAGTACCGGGAGGTTACCGGAACCCCCCGGGAAGTATATGGGCCTTATTGGGTCATAGTGGGAGAGAGGAGAAGGGAGCCTAGGAGGGGATGCCCCCCTCCCAAGCCCAATCCAAATTGGGTGGGCCCCCCTTTCCTCCCCCCTATCTCCCCTTCCTTCATCTCCAAATCCAACAAGGGAAGGGGGGAATCCTACTCCCGGTGGGAGTAGGACTCCCCTTGGGCCCGCCATAGAGGGGTCGGCCCTCCCCCCTCCACCCCTTTATATACGGGGGAGTGGGGCACCCCATAGACACACAAGTTGATTGTTTAGCCGTGTGCGGTGCCCTCCTCCACAGATTTCCACCTCGATCATATCATTGCAGTGCTTAGGCGAAGCCCAGCGCCGGTAGCTTCATCATCACCGTCATCACGCCGTTGCACTGACAAAACTCTCCCTCGACACTTAGCTAGATGCCTAGATCTAGAGTTCGCGGGACGTCATCGAGCTGAACGTGTGCATATCGTGGAGGTGCCGTACCTTCAGTGCTAGGATTGGTCAGATCGTGAAGACGTACGACTACATCAACCGCGTTGTCAAAAGTGCCAATGAGCAGCTGCATAATGATCTGGTTGAGCATCTTCCTTGCCTGTTTGAAAAATAGACATATTTCACGATTCTTGCACTTCAAGAGCCTTCATCACTCAAAATTTTCCATGCGTGCCTAGACAAAAGTGCCAAGTTGAAAATTTCCAAATCCCGAAAGCCCATACCACCCATATACTTTGGCCTGGTCACAACATCCCATGCCACCCATCTAGGTCTCCTTCTTCCTCTTTTGCTTCCCCACCACAATTGACGGATCATCAAGGTGACATACTCACATAAACCTCTGGGTAGCCTGAAACAAGATATGGACTACACTAGGATTGCCCGTGCTACTGATTTGATCAAGACTTCCTTGCCTGTTGCTGAAAGAAGTTTTTCAACCCATCCACGGACTTTCTCACCGACCCTATCGCGCAGGTATTTGAAAGTGCCATTTTTTGAATGTCCAACATCAATACACATTCCCAGCTCACTATCACTCATGGACTCGTTATGAACTTGAAGATGATTCTTCACACTGTCCCAAAGAGTTTGAGGACACCCTTCACTGAAAAATATGGATGTTTTTTGCCTCTTTGCATGTGTGTCTCAAATGGGCCTGGACGAGGTAAAATAGGTCAAAAACCATCATCTACACATAGTTCGGTTGCCTGCATCTAGGTTGGCTGCATGAGGTAAGCAGTATTGACCTGCTGTTTGGTTACATGCGTTGCACTAGGCGCACAAACTTGTTGGGGAATGTTGCATGAAAGAAAAAATTCTACGCACACGCAAGATCCATCCATGGAGATGCATAGCTATGAGAGGGAAGAGTGTGTCTACGTACCCTCATAGACTATTAAGCGGAAGCGTTTATCAACGCGGTTGATGTAGTCGTACAGCTCCACGATCCGCCCAGTCAAGTACCAAACGTACGACACCTCCGCGTTCAGCACACATTCAGCTCGATGACGTCATCGCCTTCTTGATCCAGCAAGACCGGCAAAGTAGTCGATGAGTTCTGGCAGCATGACGGCGTGGTGACGGTGGTGATGCAACTATCACCGCAGGGCTTCGTCGAGCACTATGAAAATATGACCAAGGATGAACTAGAGGGAGAGGAGTGTCACGCACGGCTTGGGGATTGTGGTGTGTGTTTCCCCTCTCCCTCCACACACATATATATAGGTCGGGGTGGGGAGGCAGTGTAGGGCAACCCCAAGGGGGCTGGCGGCCACCCTTGGCCGCTGCCCTAGCTGCGTCCCCCCTTCCTTCTTGGGCGCGCGGGGGTAGGCAGGAGGAGGTGCGCCCCCTTTCCTCTCTCTCATGAGGAGGGGAGGGCGAGTGAGTCCTAGATTAAGGGGTCCTCGGATGGTCGGGCTACGCGACATGGGCCGGACTAATGGGCCGGGAAGATACGAGATAGAAGGCCTTTCCCGTGTCCGGATGGGACTCTCCTTTGCGTGGATGGCAAGGTTGACGTTCGATGTGAAGATTCCTTTCTCTGTAAACCGACTCTGTACAACCCTATGCCCCTCCGGTGTCTATATAAACCGAAGGGTTTAGTCGGTACAGGCAATCATACTCATACAGGCTAGACATCTAGGGTTTAGTCATTATGATCTTGAGGTAGATCAACTCTTGTAACCCATATACTCATAAAAGTCAATCAAGCAGGAAGTAGGGTATTACATCCATCAAGAGGGCCCGAACATGGGTAAACATCGTGTCCCCTGCCTCCTGTTACCTTTAATACTCAGACGCATAGTTCGGGACCCCCTACCCGAGATCAGCTGGTTTTGACACCGACATTGGTGCTTTCATTGATAGTTCCTCTGTGTTATCGATAGAAGGATCGATGGCTCGCCTTGTCATCAGTGACAAAATCACCTCTGGAAGGGCCCTAGCTCTTGGGTAGATCCTCCAGCTCGGCAGTTTCACTATGGGCGCCCGCCCGGCCATTAATCCCAAGGCGGCCTCTCAGATCGCCAAAAATGATATCCGCATCGACCCCGAAAACGTCGATAGGATGATTCCGGCAGATATCTCATCTTTGAATGAACTGTAGATCGCATCGCCGCCCTGGGGGTTGCAACAGACTGTTGGGGAACGTAGTAATTTCAAAAAAATTCCTACGCACACGCAAGATCATGGTGATGCATAGCAACGAGAGGGGAGAGTGTTGTCTACGTACCCTCGTAGACAGAAAGCGCAAGCGTTAGCACAACGCAGTTGATGTAGTTGTACGTCTTCACGATCCGACCGATGAAGTACCGAACGTATGGCACCTCTGAGTTCAGCACACGTTCAACCCAATGACGTCCCTTGAACTCCAATCCAGCTGAGTGTTGAGGGAGAGTTTCGTCAGCACGACGGCGTGGTAACGATGTTGATGTTCTACCGACGCAGGGCTTCGCCTAAGCACTGCTACAGTATTATCGAGGTGGACTATGGTGGAGGGGGGCACCGCACACGGCTAAGAGATCAAGAGATCAACTGTTGTGTCTATGGGGTGCCCCCTGCCCCTGTATATAAAGGAGCAAGGGGGGGGGGTGCGGCCGGCCAGGGAGAGGGCGCGCCAGGAGGAGTCCTACTCCCACCGGGAGTAGGACTCCCCCCTTTCCTAGTTGGAATAGGATTCAGGAGAAGGAAAGAAAGAGGGGAAGAAGGAAAGAGGGGCCGGCCCCCCTTCCCCTAAACCAATTCGGTTTGGGCCTTGGGGGGGCGCGCCCCACACTTCCCTTGCTACCATCTATTTCCACTAAGTCCCATGTAGGCCCATTAAGCCCCGGGGGGGGGGGGGGGGGTTCCGGTAACCTCCCGGTACTCCGGTAAAATCCCGATTTCACCCGGAGCACTTCCGACATCCAAATATAGGCTTCCAATATATCGATCTTTATGTCTCGACCATTTCGAGACTCCTCGTCATGTCCTTGATCACATCCGGGACTCCGAACAACCTTAGGTACATCAAAACATATAAACTCATAATATAACTGTCAACGTAACGTTAAGCATGCGGACCCTACGGGTTCGAGAACTATGTAGACATGACCAAGACACGTCTCCGGTCAATAACCAATAGCGGAACCTGGATGCTCATATTGGCTCCTACATATTCTACGAAGATCTTTATCGGTCAAACCGCATAACAACATACGTTGTTCCCTCTGTCATCGGTATGTTACTTACCCGAGATACGATCATTGGTATCTCAATACCTAGTTCAATCTCGTTATCGGCAAGTCTCTTTACTTGTTCCGTAATACATCATCCCGCAACTAACTCATTAGTTGCAATGCTTGCAATGCTTAAGTGATGTGCATTACCGAGAGGGCCCAGAGATACCTCTTCGACAATCAGAGTGACAAATCCTAATCTCGAAATATGCCAACCCAACAAGTACCTTTGGAGACACCTGTAGAGCACCTTTATAATCACCCAGTTACGTTGTGACGTTTGGTAGCACACAAAGTGTTCCTCCGATAAACGGGAGTTGCATAATCTCATAGTCATAGGAACATGTATAAGTCATGAAGAAAGCAATAGCAACAAACTAAACGATCAACTGCTAAGCTAACGGAATGGGTCAAGTCAATCACATCATTCTCCTAATGATGTGATCCCGTTAATCAAATGACAACCCATGTCAATGGTTAGGAAACTTAACCATCTTTGATCAACGAGCTAGTCAAGTAGAGGCATACTAGTGCTCTGTTTGTCTATGTATTCACACATGTATTATGTTTCTGGTTAATACAATTCTAGCATGAATAATAAACATTTATCATGATATAAGGAAATAAATAATAACTTTATTATTGCCTCTAGGGCATATTTCCTTCAGTCTCCCACTTGCACTAGAGTCAATAATCTAGACTACACAGTAATGATTCTAACACCCATGGAGCCTTGGTGTTGATCATGTTTTTCTCGCGGAAGAGGCTTAGTCAACGGGTCTGCAACATTCAGATCCGTATGTATCTTGCAGATTTCTATGTCTCCCACCTGGACTAAATCCCAGATGGATTGAAGCACCTCTTGATGTGCTTGGTTCTCTTGTGAAATCTGGATTCCTTCGCCAAGGCAATAGCTCCAGTATTGTCACAAAAGATTTTCATTGGACCCGATGCACTAGGTATGACACCTAGATCGGATATGAACTCCTTCATCCAGACTCCTTCATTTGCTGCTTCCGAAGTAGCTATGTACTCCGCTTCACATGTAGATCCCGCCACAATGCTTTGTTTAGAACTGCACCAACTGACAGCTCCATCGTTCAATGTAAACACGTATCCACTTTTTGATTTAGAATCGTCCGGATCAGTTTCAAAGCTTGCATCAACATAACCGTTTACGATGAGCCTCCATAAACGAGAAACATATCCTTAGTCCTTTTCAAGTATTTCAGGATGTTCTTGACCGCTGTCCAGTGATCCACTCGTGCATTACTTTGGTACCTCCCTGCTAGACTTATAGCAAGGCACACATCAGGTCTGGTACACAGCATTTCATACATGATAGAGCCTATGGCTGAAGCATAGGGAACATATTTCATTTTCTTTCTATCTTTTGCAGTGGTCGGGCATTGAGTCTTACTCAACTTCACACCTTGTAACATCGGCAAGAACCCTTTCTTTGCTTGATCCATTTTGAACTTCTTGAAAACTTTGTCAAGGTATGTGCTTTGTGAAAGTCCAATTAAGCGTCTTGATCTATCTCTATAGATCTTGATGCCCAATATGTAAGCAGCTTCACCGAGGTCTTTCATTGAAAAACTCTTATTCAAGTATCCCTTTATGCTATCCAGAAATTCTATATCATTTCCAATCAACAATATGTCATCCACATATAATATCAGAAATGCTACAGAGCTCCCACTCAGTTTCTTGTAAATACAGGCTTCTCCAAAAGTCTGTATAAAACCAAATGCTTTGATCACACTATCAAAGCATTTATTCCAAATCCAAGAGGCCTGCACCAGTCCATAAATGGGTCGCTGGAGCTTGCACACTTTGTTAGCTCCCTTTGGATCGACAAAACCTTCCGGTTGCATCATATACAACTCTTCTTCCAGAAATCCATTCAGGAATGCAGTTTTGACATCCATTTGCCAAATTTCATAATCATAAAATGCGGCAATTGCTAACATGATTCGGACAGACTTAAGCATCACTACGGGTGAGAAAGTCTCATCGTAGTCAATCCCTTGAACTTGTCAAAAACCTTTCACAAAAAGTCGAGCTTTGTAGACAGTAACATTACCGTCAGCGTCAGTCTTCTTCTTGAAAATCCATTTATTCTCAATTGCTTGCCGATCATCGGGAAAGTCAACCAAAGTCCATACTTTGTTCTCATACATGGATCCCATCTCAGATTTCATGGCATCAATTCATTTTGCGGAATTTGGGCTCACCATCGCTTCTTTATAGTTCGTAGGTTCATCATGATCTAGTAGCATGATTTCCAGAACAGGATTTCCATACCAATCTGGTGCGGATCTTACTCTGGTTGATCTACGAGGTTCAGTAACAACTTGATCTGAAGTTTCAAGATCATCATCATTAACTTCCTCACTAATTGGTGTAGGGGTCGTAGAAACTGTTTTCTGTGGTGAACTACTTTCCAATAAGGGAGCAGGTATGGTTACCTCATCAAGTTCTACTTTCCTCCCACTCACTTCTTTCGAGAGAAACTTCTTCTCTAGAAATGTTCCAAATTTAGCAACAAAAGTCTTGCCTTCGGATCTGTGATAGAAGGTGTACCCAATAGTCTCCTTTGGGTATCCTATGAAGACACATTTATCCGATTTGGGTTTGAGCTTATCAGGGTGAAGTTTTTTCACATAAGCATCGCACCCCCAAACTTTAAGAAACGACAACTTTGGTTTCTTGCCAAACCACAATTCATAAGGAGTTGTCTCAACGGATTTCGATGGTGCCCTATTTAACGTGAATGCGACCGTCTCTAAAGCATAACCCCAGAATGATAGCGGTAAATCAGTAAGAGACATCATAGATCACACCATATCTAGTAAAGTACGATTACGACGTTCGGACACACCATTACGTTGTGGTGTTCCGGGTGGCGTGAGTTGCGAAACCATTCCGCATTGTTTCAAATGAAGACCAAACTCATAACTCAAATATTCTCCTCCACGATCTGATCGTAGAAACTTTATTTTCTTGTTACGATGATTTTCAACTTCACTCTGAAATTCTTTGAACTTTTCAAATGTTTCGGACTTATGTTTCATTAAGTAGATATACCTATATCTGCTTAAATCATCTGTGAAGGTGAGAAAATAACGATATCCGCCACGAGCCTCAACATTCATCGGACCACATACATCTGTATGGATGATCTCCAACAAATCTGTTGCTCTCTCCGTAGTTCCGGAGAACGGCGTTTTAGTCATCTTGCCCATGAGGCATGGTTCGCAAGTACCAAGTGATTCATAATCAAGTGGTTCCAAAAGTCCATCAGTATGGAGTTTCTTCATGCGCTTTACTCCGATATGACCTAAACGGCAGTGCCACAAATAATTTGCACTATCATTATCAACTCTGCATCTTTTGGTTTCAATATTATGAATATGTGTATCACTACTATCGAGATTTAGCAAAAATAGACCACTCTTCAAGGGTGCATGACCATAAAAGATATTACTCATATAAATAGAACAACCATTATTCTCTGATTTAAATGAATAACCGTCTCGCATCAAACAAGATCCAGATATAATGTTCATGCTCAACGCTGGCACCAAATAACAATTATTTAGGTCTAATACTAATCCCGAAGGTAGATGTAGAGGTAGCCTGCCGACCGCAATCACATCAACTTTGGAACCATTTCCCACGCGCATTGTCACCGCGTCCTTAGCCAATCTTCGCTTAATCCGTAGCCCCTGTTTCGAGTTGCAAATGTTAGCAACAGAACCAGTATCAAATACCCAGGTGCTACTGCGAGCATTAGTAAGGTACACATCAATAACATGTATATCACATATACCTTTGTTCACTTTGCCATCCTTCTTATCCGCCAAATACTTGGGGCAGTTCCGCTTCCAGTGACCAGTCTGCTTGTAGTAGAAGCACTCAGTCTCAGGCTTAGGTCCAGACTTGGGTTTCTTCTCCGGAGCAGCAACTTGTTTGATGTTCTTCTTGAAGTTCACCTTCTTCTTCACTTTGGCCCTTTTCTTGAAACTGGTGGTCTTATTGACCATCAACACTTGATGCTCCTTCTTGATTTCTACCTCCGCGGCCTTTAGCATCGCGAAGAGCTCGGGAATAGTCTTATTCATCCCTTGCATGTTATAGTTCATCATGAAGCTTTTATAGCTTGGTGGCAGTGATTGAAGAACTCTGTCAATGACACTATCAACAAGAAGATTAACTCCCAGTTGAGTCAAGTGATTATGATACCCAGACATTTTGAGTATATGTTCACAGACAGAACTATTCTCCTCCATCTTGCAGCTATAGAACTTATTGGAGACTTCATATCTCTCAATCCGGGCATTTTCTTGAAGTATTAACTTCAACTCCTGGAACATCTCATATGCTCCATGACGTTCAAAACATCGTTGAAGACCCGGTTCTAAGCCGTAAAGCATGGCACACTGAACTATCGAGTAGTCATCAGCTTTGCTCTGCCAGATGTTCATAACATCTGGTGTTGCTCCTGCAGCAGGCTTGGCACTTAGCGGTGCTTCCAGGACGTAATTCTTCTGTGCAGCAATGAGGATAATCCTCAAGTTACGGACCCAGTCCATGTAAGTGCTACCATCATCTTTCAACTTTGCTTTCTCAAGGAACGCATTAAAATTCAACGGAACAACAGCACGGGCCATCTATCTACAATCAACATAGACAAGCAAGATACTATCAGGTACTAAGTTCATGATAAATTTAAGTTCAATTAATCATATTACTTAAGAACTCCCACTTAGATTGACATCCCTCTAATCCTCTAAGTGATCACGTGATCCAAATCAACTAAACCATGTCCGATCATCACATGAGATGGAGTAGTTTCAATGGTGAACATCACTATGTTGATCATATCTACTATATGATTCACGCTTGGACTTTCGGTCTCCATGTTCCGAGGCCATATCTGTTATATGCTAGGCTCGTCAAGTTTAACCTGAGTATTCCGCGTGTGCAACTGTTTTGCACCCGTTGTATTTGAACGTAGAGCCTATCACACCCGATCATCACGTGGTGTCTCAGCACGAAGAACTTTTGCCACCGTGCATACTCAGGGAGGACACTTGTACCTTGATAATTTAGTGAGAGGTCATCTTATAATGCTACCGTCAATCAAAGCAAGATAAGATGCATAAAAGATAAACATCATATGTAATCAATATAAGTGATATGATATGGCCATCAGCATCTTGTGCTTGTGATCTCCATCTACGAAGCATCGTCATGATCACCATCGTGACCGGTGCGACACCTTGATCTCCATCGTAGCATCGTTGTCTTCTCGCCAATCTTATGCTTGCACGACTATCGCTACCGCTTAGTGATAAAGTAAAGCATTATAGGGCGATTGCATTGCATACAATAAAACGACAACCATATGGCTCCTGCCAGTTGCGGATAACTCGGTTACAAAACATGATCATCTCATACAATAAAATTTAGCATCATGTCTTGACCATATCACATCACAATATGCCCTGCAAAAACAAGTTAGACGTCCTCTACTTTGTTGTTGCAAGTTTTACGTGGCTGCTACGGGCTTAGCAAGAACCGTTCTTACCTACGCATCAAAACCACAACGATAGTTTGTCAAGTTGGTGCTGTTTTAACCTTCGCAAGGACCGGGCGTAGCCACACTTGGTTCAACTAAAGTTGGAGAAACTGACACCCGCCAGCCACCTGTGTGCAAAGCACGTCGGTAGAACCAGTCTCACGTAAGCGTACACGTAATGTCGGTCCGGGCCACTTCATCCAACAATACCGCCGAACCAAAGTATGACATGCTGGTAAGCAGTATGACTTATATCACCCACAACTCACTTGTGTTCTACTCGTGCATATGACATCTACGCATAAAACCAGGCTCGGATGCCACTGTTGGGGAACGTAGTAATTTCAAAAAAAATGCTACGCACACGCAAGATCATGGTGATGCATAGCAACGAGAGGGGAGAGTGTTGTCTACGTACCCTCGTAGACCGAAAGCGGAAGCGTTAGCACAACGCGGTTGATGTAGTCGTAGGTCTTCACGATCCGACCGATCAATTACCGAACGTACGACACCTCCGAGTTCAGCACACATTCAGCCCGATGACGTCCCTCGAAATCCGATCCAGCCGAGTGTTGACGGAGAGTTTCGTCAGCACGACGGCGTGGTAACGATGTTGATGTTCTACCGGCGTAGGGCTTCGCCTAAGCACCGCTAAAGTATTATCGAGGTGGACTATGGTGGAGGGGGGCACCGCACACGGCTAAGAGATCAAGAGATCAACTGTTGTGTCTATGGGGTGCCCCCTGCCCCCGTATATAAAGGAGCAAGGGGGGTGCGGCCGGACAGGGAGAGGGCGCGCCAGGAGGAGTCCTACTCCCACCAGGAGTAGGACTCCCTGCTTTCCTAGTTGGAATAGGATTTGGGAGAAGGAAAGAAAGAGGGGAAGAAGGAAAGAGGGGCTGTCCCCCCTTGCCCTAAACCAATTCAGTTTGGGCCTTGGGGGGCGCGCCCCACACTTCCCTTGCTGCCCTCTATTTCCACTAAGGCCCATGTAGGACCATTAAGCCCCCAGGGGGTTCCGGTAACCTCCTGGTACTCCGGTAAAATCCCGATTTCACCCGGAACACTTCCGACATCCAAATATAGGCTTCCAATATATCAATCTTTATGTCTTGACCATTTCGATACTCCTCGTCATGTCCTTGATCACATCCGGGACTCCGAACAACCTTCGGTACATTAAAACATATAAACTCATAATATAACTGTCATCGTAACGTTAAGCGTGCGAACCCTACGGGTTCGAGAACTATGTAGACATGACCGAGATACGTCTCCGGTCAATAACCAATAGCTGAACCTGGATGCTCATATTGGCTCCTACATATTCTACAAAGATCTTTATCGGTCAAACCGCATAACAACATACGTTGTTCCCTTTGTCATCGGTATGTTACCTGCCCGAGATTCGATCGTCGGTATCTCAATACCTAGTTCAATCTCGTTACCGGCAAGTCTCTTTACTCGTTCCGTAATACATCATCCCGCAACTAACTCATTAGTTGCAATGCTTGCAAGGCTTAAGTGATGTGCATTACCGAGAGGGCCCAGAGATACCTCTCCGACAATCGGAGTGACAAATCCTAATCTCGAAATATGCCAACCCAACAAGTACCTTTGGAGACACCTGTAGAGCACCTTTATAATCACCCAGTTACGTTGTGACGTTTGGTAGCACACAAGGTGTTCCTCCGGTAAACGGGAGTTGCATAATCTCATAGTCATAGGAACATGTATAAGTCATGAAGAAAGCAATAGCAACAAACTAAACGATCAACTGCTAAGCTAACGGAATGGGTCAAGTCAATCACATCATTCTCCTAATGATGTGATCCCGTTAATCAAATGACAACCCATGTCAATGGTTAGGAAACTTAACCATCTTTGATGATCGAGCTAGTCAAGTAGAGGCATACTAGTGACACTCTGTTTGTCTATGTATTCACACATGTATTATGTTTCCGGTTAATACAATTCTAGCATGAATAATAAACATTTATCATGATATAAGGAAATAAATAATAACTTTATTATTGCCTCTAGGGCATATTTCCTTCACAGACTATGATCTGATTGGGCTTAAACCCGATCAGAGGGAAATCAGGTCCCCACCTGTCACCCACCTGGTGACAGTTGTGGAGGAGCAAGTTTAGGATACATCTCCTCCTATGCTAAGAACAAACTATGTTTGGATCTTCGAGCCCTGCGAGCCGGATACCCATCTTCGGACCTTGTAGCACGTGTGCTGAACGCGGAGGTGACGTACGTTCGGTACTTGATCGGGTGGATCGTGGAGCTGTACGACTACATCAACCGCGTTGATAAACCCTTCCGCTTAATTGTCTACGAGGGTATGTAGACACACTCTTCCTTCTCATAGCTATGCATCTCCATGGACAGATCTTGCGTGTGCGTAGAATTTTCTTCCATGCAACATTCCCCAACAAGTTTGTGCGCCTAGTGCAACGCATGTAACCAAACAGCAGGTCAATACTGCTTACCTCATGCAGCCAACCTAGATGCGGGAAACCGAACTATGTGTAGATGATGGTTTTTGACCTATTTTACCTCGGCCAGGCCCATTTGAGACACACATGCAAAGAGGCAAAAAACATCCATATTTTTCAGTAAAGGGTGTCAACAAACTCTTTGGGACAGTGTGAAGAATCATCTTCAAGTTCATAATGAGTCCATGAGTGATAGTGAGCTGGGAATGTGTATTGTTGTTGGACATTCAAAAAATGGCACTTTCAAATACCTGTGCGATAGGGTCGGTGAGAAAGTCCGTGGTTGGGTTGAAAAACTTCTTTCAGCAACAGGCAAGGAAGTCTTGATCAAATTAGTAGCACGGGCAATTCCAGTGTAGTCCATATCTTGTTTCAGGCTACCCAGAGGTTTATGTGAGTATGTCACCTCGATGATCCGTCAATTGTGGTGGGGAAGCAAAAGAGGAAGAAGGAGACCTAGATGGGTGGCATGGGATGTTGTGACCAGGCCAAAGTATATGGGCGGTATGGGCTTTCGGGATTTGGAAATTTTCAACTTGGCACTTTTGTCTAGGCAGGCATGGAGAATTTTGAATCATGAAGGCTCTTTATGTGCAAGAATTGTGAAATATGTCTATTTTCCAAACATCTCTTTGGGCTACACTGGAATTGCCCGTACACTGGAATTGCCCGTGCTACTGATTTGATCAAGACTTCCTTGCATGTTGCTGAAAGAAGTTTTTCAACCCATCGACGGACTTTCTCACCGACCCTATCACGCAGGTATTTGAAAGTGCCATTTTTTGAATGTCCAACATCAATACACATTCCCATTTTTTGATCCAGCAAGACGAGCAAAGTAGTAGATGAGTTCCGGTAGCATGACGGAATGGTGCCGGTGGTGATGCAACTATCTCCACAGGGCTTCGTCGAGCACTAAGAAAATATGACCAAGGATGAACTAGAGGGAGAGGAGTGTCACGCACGGCTTGGGGATCGTGGTGTGTATTGCCCCTCTCCCTCCACACATATATATAGGTCGGGGGGTGGGGAGGCAGTCTAGGGCAACCCCAAGGGGGCTGGCGGCCACCCTTGGCCCCAGCCCTAGCTGCGTCCCCCTTCCTTCTTGGGCGCGCAGGGGGAGGCAGGAGGGGGTGGCGCCCCACTTTCCTCTCTCTCATGAGGAGGGGAGGGCGAGTGAGTCCTAGATTAAGGGGTCCTCGAATGGTCGGGCTACGCGACATGGGCCGGACTAATGGGCCGGGAAGATATGAGATAGAAGGCCTTTCCCGTGTCCGGATGGGACTCTCCTTTGCGTGGATGGCAAGCTTGACGTTCGATGTGAAGATTCCTTTCTTTGTAAACCAACTCTGTACAACACTAGGCCCCTCCGGTTTCCATATAAACCGGAGGGTTTAGTCCGTAGAGGCAATCATAATCATACAGGCTAGACATCTAGGGTTTAGCCATTATGATCTTGAGGTAGATCAACTCCTGTAACCCCTATACTCATCAAAGTCAATCAAGCAGGAAGTAGGGTATTACCTCCATCAAGAGGGCCCGAACCTGGGTAAACATCGTGTCCCCTGCCTCCTGTTACCTTTGATACTCAGACGCACAGTTCGGGACCCCCTACCCGAGATCAGCCGGTTTTGACACCGATATTGGTGCTTTCATCGAGAGTTCCTCTGTGTTATCGCTAGAAGGATCGATGGCTCGCCTTGTCGTTAATGACAAAATCACCTATGGAAGGGCCCTGGCTCCTGGGCAGATCCTCCAGCTCGGCAGTTTCACTATGGGCGCCTGCCCGGCCATTAAGCCCAAGGCGGCCTCTCAGATCGCCAAAAATGATATCCGCATCGACCACGAAAACGTCGATAGGATGGATCCGGCAGATATCTCGTCTTTGAATGAACTGCTAGATCGCATCGCCACCCTGGGGGCTGCAACAGACTATGATCTGATTGGGCTTAAACCCGATCAGAGGGAAATCAGGTCCCCACCTGTCACCCACCTGGTGAGAGTTGTGGAGGAGCAAGTTGAGGATACATCTCCTCCTATGCTAAGAACAAACTATGTTTGGATCTCCGAGCCCTGTGAGCCGGATACCCATCTTCAGGAAGTGACCTTTCGTCCTCCGAACATAGAACCAGGCGTTGAGCCTAAAAATTCCCAGGACACTCCGGATCCTGGGCCGGTAACCTCAGAAATCTTTCAAATTCAGGATTCCACAGTGGGTCACGACTCGGATTTAAACCCACCGATCCACCACAAGCAATACTCTCCAAGCAATTCCGGTCCCCCGGACATATGCGACTTAATGTATGTACGACGGTAACCTCGGGAAACGGCCCATCACTTTTGGGCTAGAGTCCTACTTGTTAAAAACAAGATTAAAGATTGTTGCGACGACGGTGCAGTATCAGTCTTTTGCCGCAATTGTACGGACGAAGGGATCCTCAATGCCCTCAACCGACGCCGCATACTGCACTTTGCAGATTTGGCACACATAGTACAGAAGTACTATGCAATAGAAAGCGCCTGGAAAGCCCAGACAGCTCGGTGGGAACCACCGGCCTTTAAGCCACCCACCGGTCGGGCAAAAAGGATGCACCCTCACGAGGCACCTGATCATCACTCCACGGACAAGAAAATCAAGCCCTTAATGGGACATAAAACTGTCCTTGATGAATGGCTCGACAAGCCTTGTCAGATACACATGACACCAACATCCGAACCAACACATAGCCTTTGGGCCTGTTGGATACTCCGGCAGGTGGCTAAGAGTGATGAAGCCATCCTCACCAACAATACGCCAAACAAGTACTCCCCGGAGGATAACGATCTCACTGTGCTTACGGTCTTCAAGACCTTTCTTCAAACAATCGACGCAAAAGGGTGCTCCGCGACCTCGCCGAAGTCAACCAAGTAGCCGCAGTCAATCCTTGGAACGACATGGCGATAATCTTCAACGCTACTAAGAAACCACGGGCCTGATCAGTCCGAGCACCAGCCGCTCTATTCTAAACCCAATTGTGGACGGATTTTAGCTGACTAAAGTGCTCATGGACGGTGGCAGCGGATTAAACCTCATTTATGAGGACATGCTTGACAAAATGCAAATGGACAAGAGCCACATCAAGCAGAGTAGTACAACCTTTTGAGGCATTATTCCCAGTCGAGAAGCACGATGTTCGGGAAAAACTAAAATCAACATAGTATTCGGCACGCCTGAGAACTACAGGTTTGAAGAGTTAATCTTCCAGGTGGCACCTTTCAACAGCGGATATCACGCCGTGTTGGGGCGAGATGCATTCACCCGCTTTTAAGCTATACCTCATTACGGGTACATGAAGCTCAAAATGCCCGGGCCCAACGGAGTCATCACTATCACTAGTGATCCGGACATAGCGCTCCACGCCAAAAACAAAACCGCATCCCTGGCCCTTGAGGCACTATCCAAGGCCCTCGCGGCCGAGGAGCTCACCGCTCTACGCTCCAAAGTGGATAAAGACGACGTAATTCTCGATAAAAGGCCTAAATCCACTTATTTCAAGCCAGCAGACGAAATAGTCAAATTCCAAGTCCACCCGACGGATCCTAAGAAAACAGCGGTCATTGGAGCACAGCTGGATCTGACGGTCGATGCCGCTCTAATAACATTCCTGCGCGAGAATTGGGACATCTTTGCCTGGCACCCTTCGGATATGCCAGGAATCCCACGCAGACTGGCCGAACACAACCTCAACATAATAAAGGGGTTCAAGCCAGTCAAGCAGACGTTGCGGTGACTTTCCATACCCAAGCGACAAGCTATGGGGGAGGAGCTAGCCAAACTACTTGAAGCCGGGTTTATTCGAGAGATAAAACACTCGTATTGGCTAGCAAACCTGGTCATGGTGCCAAAGAAGGACAAATCCTGGCGCCTTTGTGTCGATTTCAAAGACCTCAATAAAGCCTGCCCTAAGGACCCCTTACCACTGCCACGCATTGACCAGATCATCGATGCAACCGCAGGACATGATTCATTGTGTTTCCTCAACGCATACTGTGGATACCATCAAATTAAAATAAAGGAATCCGATCAAGCCGCAACGACATTTATTACCCCATACGGGCGTTTCTGCTTCAACACTATGCCTTTCGGACTCAAAAATGCCGGTGTCACCTACCAACGCATGATTCAAACATGCTTGGGAAAACAAATTGGCAAGACGGTGGAAGCATACGTAGATGACGTAGTCATCAAAACTAAACATGCTGAATCATTGGTGGACGACTTGCGTCTTACAATCGACAACCTTCGAACATATGACATATGGCTCAATCCGGGAAAATGCGTTTTCGGCGTTCCGGCCTGAAAGCTGCTCGGGTTCGTCGTTTCCAATAGAGGAATCGAAGCAGACCCGGCCAAAATTTGAGCCTTGTCACATTTGGCAATTCCAACAGACCTAAAGCGGGTCCAAAAACTAGCTGGGTGCGTGGCAGCCTTGAGCCGCCTTATCTCCAGATTAGGAGAGAAGGCGTTGCCGCTATATCCCCTGCTTCGGCGTACCGACCACTTTGAGTGGACGGACGCGACAACAGCTGGGTTGGAAGAAATAAAAGCTCTACTAGCAAACAACCTAGTCCTTGCCACGCCTAACATCGGCGAACCCATGCTACTATACATATCTGCAACTCACCAGGTGGTGAGCGCGGTACTCATCATTGAATGAGAGGAAGAAGGGCATAAATTCCCACTCCAAAAACCCGTATACTACGTATCGGCGGTTATCACACCATGTAAATCCCGGTACCCGCACTATCAAAAGATAGCATATGCGATTTTCGTGGCATCTCGGAAGCTGCGACACTACTTTCAAGAGTGCTCGATCACGATGTTGGGGAACGTAGTAATTTCAAAAATTTCCTACGCACACGCAAGATCATGGTGATGCATAGCAACGATAGGGAAGAGTATCGTCCACGTACCCTCATAGACCATAAGTGGAAGCGTTATGAGAATGTGGTTGATGTAGTCGTGCGTCTTCACGATCCGACCGATCCAAGTACCGAACGGACGGCACCTCCAAGTTCAGCACACGTTCAACTCGATGACGTCCCACGAACTCCGATCTAGCAGAGCTTCGAGGGAGACTTTCGTCAGCACGATGGCGTGATGATGATAATGATGATGCTACCGATGCAGGGCTTCGCCTAAGCACCGCTACGATATGACTGAGGTGGATTATGATGGAGGGGGGCACCGCACACGGCTAAAAGATCAATGATCAACTTGTGTGTCTATGGGGTGCCCCCTTCCCCCATATATAAAGGAGTGGAGGAGGTGGAGGGCCGGCCCTCTACTATGGCGCGCCCTGGGGAGTCCTACTCCCACCGGGAGTAGGATCCCCCCCTTCCATGTAGTAGGAGTAGGAGGGTAGGAAAGGGAAAAGAGAAGAGAAGGAAGGAGGGGGCGCCGCCCCTCCCCCTAGTCCAATTAGGACTAGGCCTTGGGGGGGCAGCCTCCCCTCTCTCTTTCCCCTAAAGCCCAATAAGGCCCATATACTCCCTGGCGAGTTCCCGTAACTCTCCGGTACTCCGAAAAATATCCGAATCACTCGGAACCTTTCCGATGTCCGAATATAGTCGTCCAATATATCGATCTTTATGTCTCGACCATTTCAAGACTCCTCGTCATGTCCCTGATCTCATCTGGGACTCCGAACTACCTTCGGTACATCAAAACGCATAAACTCATAATACCGATCGTCATCGAAAGTTAAGCGTGCGGACCCTACGGGTTCGAGAACTATGTAGACATGACCAAGGCTCGTCTCCGGTTAATAACCAATAGCGGAACCTGGATGCTCATATTGGTTCCTACATATTCTACAAAGATCTTTATTCGTCAAACCGCATAACAACATACGTTGTTCCTTTTGTCATCGGTATGTTACTTGCCTGAGATTCGATCATCGATATCTCAATACCTAGTTCAATCTCATTACCGGCAAGTATCTTTACTCGTTTCGTAATGCATCATCTTGTAACTAACTCATTAGTCACAATGCTTGCAAGGCTTATAGTGATGTGCATTACCGAGAGGGCCCAGAGATACCTCTCCGACAATAGGAGTGACAAATACTAATCTCGATCTATGCCAACCCAGCAAGCACCATCGAAGACACCTGTAGAGCACCTTTATAATCACCCAATTATGTTGTGATGTTTGGTAGCACACAAAGTGTTCCTCCGGTACTCGGGAGTTGCATAATCTCATAGTCATAGGAACATGTATAAGTCATGAAGAAAGCAATAGCAACAAACTAGACGATCATCGTGCTAAGCTAACGAATGGGTCAAGTCAATCACATCATTCTCTAATGATGTGATCCCGTTAATCAAATGACAACTCATGTCTATGGTTAGGAAACATAACCATCATTGATTCAACGAGCTAGTCAAGTAGAGGCATACTAGTGACATTATATTTGTCTATGTATTCACACATGTACTAAGTTTCCGATTAATACAATTCTAGCATGAATAATAAACATTTATCATGATATAAGGAAATATAAATAACATTATTATTGCCACTAGGGCATATTTCCTTCAGTCTCCCACTTGCACTAGAGTCAATAATCTAGTTCACATCTTTATGTGATTAGTTTACATCTCCATGTGACTAATACCCAAAGGGTTTACTAGAGTCAATAATCTAGTTCACATCGCTATGTGATTAACACCCAAAGAGTGATCATGTTTTGTTTGTGAGAGAAGTTTAGTCTACGGGTCTGCAACATTCAGATCCGTATGTATTTCGCAAATTTGTATGTCTACAATGCTCTGCACGTAGCTATTCTAGCTAATTGCTCCCACTTTCAATATGTATCCAGATCGAGACTTAGAGTCATCCAGATCGATGTAAAAAGCTTGCATCGACATAACTCTTTACGATGAACTCTTTTTATCACCTCCATAACCGAGAAATATTTCCTTAGTGCTCTAAGGATAATTCTGACCGTTGTCCAGTGATCCACTCCTAGATGACTATTGTACTCCCTTGCCAGAATCATGCTAAGGTATACAATAGGACTGGTAAGCAGCATAGCATACTTTATAGAACCTATGACTGAGGCATAGGGAATGACTTTTTGTTCTCTTTCTATTTTCTGTTGTGGTCGGGTTTTGAGTCTTTACTCAACTTCACACCATGCAACACAGGCAAGAACTCCTTCTTTGACTGTTCCATTTTGAACTACTTCAAAATTTTGTCAAGGTATGTACTCAATGAAAAAACTTATCAAGCGTCTTGATCTATCTCTATAGATCTTGATGCTCAATGTGTAAGTAGCTTCATCAAGGTTTTTCTTTGAAAAACTCTTTTCAAACACTCATTTATGCTTTCCAGAAAATTCTACATTATTTTCGATCAACAATATGTCATTCACATATACTTATCAGAAATGCTGTAGTGCTCCCACTCACTTTCTTGTAAATACAGGCTTCACCGCAAGTCTGTATAAAACCATATGCTTTGATCAACTATCAAAGTGTATATTCCAACTCCGAGATGCTTGCACCAGTCCATAGATGGATCGCTGGAGCTTGCAAATTTTGTTAGCACCTTTAGGATCAACAAAACCTTCTAGTTGCATCATATGCACCTCTTCTTTAAGAAATCCATTAAGGAATGTAGTTTTGACATTCATTTTCCAGATTTCATAAAATGTGGCAACTGCTAACATGATTCGGACAGACTTTTAAGCATCGATATGAGTGAGAAAATCTCATCGTAGTCAACACCTTGAACTTGTCAAAAACTACTATTAGCATCCGTCTTCCTCTCAAAGATCCATTTATTCTTAATGACTCACCGATCATCGGGCAAGTCAATAAAAGTCCACACTTTGTTCTCATACATGGATCCCATCTCAGAATTCATGGCCTCAAGCCATTTCACGGAATCTAGGCTCATCATCGCTTCCTCATAGTTCGTAGGTTCGTCATGGTCAAGTAACATGACATCCAGAACAGGATTGCCGTACCACTCTGGTGCGAATCTCACTCTGGTTGACCTACGAGGTTCGGTAGTAACTTGATCTGAAGTTACATGATCATCATCATTAGCTTCCTCACTAATTGGTGTAGGAGTCACAGGAACAGATTTCTGTGATGAACTACTTTCCAATAAGGGAGCAGGTACAGTTACCTCATCAAGTTCTACTTTCCTCCCACTCACTTCTTTCGAGAGAAACTCCTTCTCTAGGAAGGATCCATTCTTAGCAACGAATGTCTTGCCTTCGGATCTGTGATAGAAGGTGTACCCAACTGTCTCCTTTGGGTATCCTATGAAGACACATTTATCCGATTTGGGTTTGAGCTTATCAGGATGAAACTTTTTCACATAAGCATCGCAACCCCAAACTTTAAGAAACGACAACTTCGGTTTCTTGCCAAACCACAGTTCATATGGCGTCGTCTCAGCGGATTTAGATGGTGCCCTATTTAACGTGAATGCAGCTGTCTCAAATACATAACCCCAAAACGATAGTGGTAAATCGGTAAGAGACATCATAGATTGCACCATTATCTAATAAAGTATGTTTACGATGTTCGGACACACCATTATGCTGTGGTGTTCCAGGTGGCGTGAGTTGCGAAACTATTCCACATTGTTTCAAATGAAGACCAAACACGTAACTCAAATATTCTCCTCCACGATCAGATCGTAGAAAATTTATTTTCTTGTTATGATGATTTTTCACTTCACTCTAAAATTATTTGAACTTTTCAAATGTTTGAGATTTATGTTTCATCAAGAAGATATACCCATATCTTACTCAAATCATCTGTGAAGGTCAGAAAATAACGATACCTGCCGCGAGCCTCAACACTCATTGGACTGCATACACTAGTATGTATTATTTCCAACAAGTCTGTTGCTCGCTCCATTGTTCCAGAGAACGGAGTCTTAGTCATCTTGCCCATGAGGCATGGTTCGCAAGCATCAATTGATTCATAATCAATTGATTCCAAAAGCCCATCAGCATGGATTTTCTTCATGCGCTTTACACCAATATGACCTAAACGGTAGTGCCACAAATAAGTTGCACTATCATTATTAACTTTGCATCTTTTGGCTTCAATATTATGAATATGTGTATCACTACAATCGAGATTCAATAAACCATTCACCTTGGGTGTATGACCATTGAAGGTTTTATTCATGTAAACAGAACAACAATTATTCTCTTACTTTAAATGAATAACCATATTGCAATAAACATGATCAAATCATATTCATACTTAACGCAAACACCAAATAACATTTATTTAGGTTCAATACTAATCCTGAAAGTATAGGGAGTGTGCAATGATGATCATATCAACTTGGAACCACTTCCGACACACATCGTCACTTCACCCTTAACTAGTCTCTATTCATTCTGCAACTCCCGTTTCGAGTTACTAATCTCAGCAACTGAACTAGTATCAAATACTGAGGGGTCGCTATAAACACTAGAAAAGTACACATCAATAACATGTATATCAAATATGCCTTTGTTCACTTTGACATCCTTCTTATCCGCCAAATACTTGGGGCAGTTCTGCCTCCAGTGACCAGTCCCTTTGCAGTAGAAGCACTTAGTCTCAGGCTTAGGTCTAGACTTGGGCTTCTTTACTTGAGCAGCAACTTGCTTGTCGTTATTCTTGAAGCTCCCCTTCTTCCCTTTGCCCTTTTCTTGAAACTAGTGGTCTTGTCAACCATCAACACTTGATGCTTTTCTTGATTTCTACCTTTGTCGATTTCAGCATCACGAAGAGCGTGGGAATCGTTTCCGTTATCCCTTGCATATTATAGTTCATCACGAAGTTCCAGTAACTTGGTGATAGTGACTACAGAACTCTGTCAATCACTATCTTATCTGGAAGATTAACTCCCACTTGATTCAAGTGATTGTAGTACTCAGACATTCTGAGCACATGCTTACTAGATGAGCTATTCTCCTCCATCTTCTAGGCAAAGTGCTTGTCAAAAGTCTCATACCTTTCGACATGGGCATGACTCTGAAATACTAATTTCAACTCTTGGAACATATCATATGCTTCGTGGCGTTCAAAACGTCTTTGAAGCCTCGATTCTAAGCCGTAAAGCATGGTGCACTAAACTATCAAGTAGTCATCGTATCGAGCTCGCCAAACGTTCATAACGTCTGTATTTACTCCTGCAATAGGTCCATCACCTAGCGGTGTATCAAGGACATAATACTTCTGTGCAGCAATGAGGATAATCCTTAGATCATGGATCCAATCCGCATCATTGCTACTAACATCTTTCAATTTATTTTTCTCTAGGAACATATCTTTACCTACTAATAAAGCGCATATTGCTTCTGGTCGTACGTCATGAGTATTTTTACATAAAAGTCCCTCTGTTTCTAGGAATTCAGCCCGCACTCCCATCATAAGTCAGCCCCAAACCGGTACAAAGGACACAAAAGAAAAAAACAGCTCCCCGCACGACCTTGCCTCCTCGATCCCATCTTGACCTCCATCCCGCTGTCTCCTGCCCCGCGCCGTCCGCCCGACACCGCGTCAAACGGGAGCGTGTCACTCCCTAGACGGCGGCGATGATGGAGGGCACCGCCCAGCTCCTGACCGGCGGATTCGTCGGCTCCTTGCTCCTTGGGGCCAGCCCCTCCCCCATGCTGGATCGCGCATCGGCTTGGAGGCCCCTTGGGGATGCCGCCGGTGCGGGAGTCCTGCGTGGCCGTGCGGGATGGGACCCGAGCGGTGATGTTTAACAGGGAGCTAGAGCGGCCTCACCCACCCACATCAGCGACGCAGAAAAACAAGATTCCGACGAAGAAGCGGCGACCTGTGAGAGAGGGATCGAGGAAGGATGCCGTCTGCGCGGCCGGCGGTCCTGCTGGTCGCGGCCGCGTGGGTGCTCCTGTCGGCCGGCCGTGCTGGCTGACGGCAACGGCACGGTGTGCCTGTGCACGGCCATGCGGTGTGTGCTGCCCTGCCCTGCCCGGGGACCCCGCTACCGACGATGTCGCCCATGCAGTTCCCCTTCTGCCTGCAGCGGCTGCAGGCGACCGGGCCCTTCCCATGGGAGCAGCAGCCGGCGGCGGCGACGAGGACGGGGTTCCCTCAGGACACAGGGTTCCTTGCGGCGGCAGTGGCGAGCCCGGCAGGACGACGGCTGTGACGGTGGCCGCCGCGTGCTCTGCTTTCTTGCTACTCGCCCACCTCTATAGACCAGTAGATTCAGGTCAGGCTGCAGGGTGGTCAGAAGATGCTCAACTTATATATAGTCCTTCGATTCAGTTCATATATGTAGGCCATGGATGGATGAACAATCTAAAATTTTGGTTCCTCCTCCTTTTTCACTCTTCTTGTGAGAATTGGCAAGTTTTTGATTCATTGCAACTAAATGCTGGGGCACTGCCAGATCTGATACACTAACACACATGGAGTATTAGTACCATTTGGATCTGTGTATGATTGGTGCTTTATGAGATGTTGAGATGCATGGTCTCGAACGTGCATATATTCTTTCTTGACCTAGATTAGAAGCAGTTGGGCCACGGTGAGAGCCTCGATTCCCTCCCTCGCCGCCGCCGCCCCATCTACCATTATTGGCCTAGATTAGAATTTGTCCTTGCTGATTCGTCGTGGCCTGATTTCTTATGTTTCTCTCTTGTTGATGCAAACTTGCTCTGCTTGACTCTGTTTTGGCCTCAAGGCGCTGGCCTTTTCCTGTGTTAGCGTGTGTGTGTGTCTCATAGGTCTTGAAAGCATGTAGTATGTTGCTTGATTCATATGATTCTTCAGTGACAGCAAGTTTTTCATGGAGCACCTTTTCGTGCTGATGTTGGCTTTCTGATGTTTGCTGTTGTACTTCTGCTACTAGAGATAATGCGGGGGTCCTCCTTGCTTAAGCACCAGCATGGTGGGGACTTTCAGAGGTTGCCGCCGATGGCGAGTCCAAACCAGATGCATCATCATCCGCCGCACCCAATGCCTAATTTCTATGGAAATGGTTTTGGCCCGTGGAACCACAGTGCGCATCCAGAGGTAATTACGTTAGTTATCTGACATGAGGGTGGCATGTTCACTCATCCATCATATCTAATCGCATCCGCTGGTCATTAATCTTTAAGAGAACAGAGAATGGTACAGAAGATCCTCTCTTGGTGGTTTGAAGGTTGCATCCTACTTTCTGCATCTTAATTGCATACTTGTGTATCATTCCATTTAATGATAGTATGGATGCGATAAGTTGCATCCTCTCCATCACATGTAATCGCATGGTATTTAATGATACTATATGTTCATTCCTTATGTTTTCTGGTAATTAAACCGGCAATCCCTTTTTAAGTGGTTATCTCGGAAAACGTTTTGTTTTTTCCCAAAACAATCCTTCCTTACTCGGCTAATCAGAGATAAGGCTTCGTGTTGCAGGGGGCGCCTGCGTTGAAGCCATAGACCACGGCAGCGCAGGCTTGCAGGGGGCGGCGGCCATGGCGGGGAGGCGGCGTTGTGCTCGAGCGCTACATCAGGCGGCGGCAGCGAGGCGGGAGGCGTGTGCGGAGAATGCATCAAATGTTTGATGAATTGCTTGAAGAAAATGCATCGGGTCCTTTCTTGCATGCTTCAAGTCTTCAACCAGGTAAAATAAATCCTGGTATTGTTTTTCTTCTTGCATAACTTATCTAATCTCCCAACAGATTTGGTGGGTTGGTGTGGTTGTTAGTCTTAGTTTTAGCCGTGGCTATGAAATTTTGTTGAGAAGTAGGCAAACATAGAAGTTGTTGTTTGTTGAATGAATTTGCACATGTATCTCTTTTATTCGTACAACAGTTAGTCAGCAAGATCTTTCGCACTGGTGTGATACTATTTTTTCTACCCAAGCTCTAATAATTTTAGTGCCAAGAAAAATTGATGCATCTAAACTATTACACATCTCTCTATTATGAAACTGTGGTTGTATTGTTTGTCATCTGAAAACCACACTCAAGTATACATTATGGGACATAATGCCCAGAAAATAATCACCAGGCATGGATATCACTCTTGACCACATAGTACAACATTGCATAATTTTCTGGTTTTCTGAAGGTACCATTCAATATTATTTTTTGTCATACAAAGATAGAACAAAGGCCACAAGAGCTGATTTTGTGCACCTTGCTGCATGGGCACCCACTTGATTAAGATATTCGAAGTGTGAGCTTTTAGAATTTCAAAATAACAAGTCAGATTCTCATTATTAACCTGTGTTCACATTCTAATGTTTTCTGACTCTATCAGATTGTCTTTGAGAATAATTTGATGAACCACCATGTCGCCCTTCAATACATTTCTAGAGCTGAAATTTCAGGGCATCAAGAAGTAATTAACTATGCTTCAAGTAAGGAAGTTATTTGGTATAACTTTTTTGAGGACTAAATTACTAGCTTAATGTTTTGAAGTTATTGAGCTGCGGATATGGCATGTGCATACACGAAGACCTGGTGCATCAAAGCTCGGTGAGGACACACCTCTTCTTACAGGACAGGTTTGTCTACAAATTATCCGAACTTCAATTTCCACAATAAAACACATGTTTTTATTTATTATGGTTTCTTCTCTTACATAACCAAACATTTTTGCAGATGTTGATTTTTCATTTCCTTCCAACGCCATTAAATCCCAGTCTTATCTAATTTGAAATGGCTCCAGCGTGTGTGATGTATGCTCCCCTCAGTTTTTGGAGGAACATGGTGCTATTTGGTGGTTTTAGTTGTGGAAAAAATGTCATTAGTCAGGCACTTTCTAAGGTGGTTACCTGACTGCTCTGTTGTCGAAATCCTTTGTCTATAGTATTTTCTTGGTACCATCTCTATGCCGTCTATTGAGTTTGAAAATATTTGCGGTAATCCAAGTTTGAAGCTCTGGTTTATGTGGTATGTGGGGAAAGAGGAAATGAGATGTCTGATGTTCTCATATATGGATTTCCCCCAATTGACAATGACATTGCCTGACATGATGTGAACAGTGGAGCCGCTTAAATTCCATGGCAAGCTCACCATGGTCGGCTTTCTTACTCCAGATGGGTGGGAGGGAACAGAGGAAGAGGGAGCCGCCCAAGTTCCCATTGATATGGCGGCGCGGGCGGAGGACACGACGGTGCGGCCGGTAGAAGCGCTATTCTTTCTGCCCTCGTCCTCAGAAAATGACGGGGACAAGGGAGGGAGGCTGCGCCGACGTTGTCCTAACAGAGGAGAAGAAGAATGGGGAACGGGAAGTGCGTGTCGATCAAGTCTTTCAATGGGCCAAGCCCAAAAAATAGTGCAAAATAATATACAAATGAAACATAATATTCCAAAAAAAATTCGTCACCATAAAAGTGATACCATTCTAAAAAATATCCTTGATTTAAAAAAACACCTCAAAATAAAGAAATATTCATTTTTCTGAATAATAGAAAATAAAGTTGATTGAAAGACTATTTCATACACAACTACTCTCTCATCGGGTGAAATGAAAGTGTGGAGATGAAATAGGTCATGACAAACATTATTAGGGTATATGTCCAAATTTCATGGTCCAAAAAGAAATATTTGATGTAACCAAATTTTTGACGTTTTTGCAAAAAATGGATTAAAAAACGTGTTTCATAATTCATGAGGAGCAAGTTATTTTTAATATTTCGCCCGGTGCAACGCACGGGCATTTTTACTAGTTAAAAATAAACGGGGAAGCAATGCGCGAGCTATTGATCTACAACATAGATATGAAAATACTATCAGGACCAAGTTCATGATAAATTTAAGTTCAGTTAATCATATTACTTAAGAACTCCCACTTAGATAGATATCCCTCTAATCATCTAAGTGATCACGTGATCCAAATCAACTAAACCATGACCGATCATCACGTGAAATAGAGTAGTTTTCAATGGTGAACATCACTATGTTGATCATATCTACAATATGATTCACGCTCGACCTTTCTGTCTCAGTGTTCCGAGGCCATATCTGCATATGCTAGGCTCGTTAAGTTTAACCCAAGTATTTCTGCGTGTGCAAAACTGGCTTGCACCCGTTGTATGTGAACGTAGAGTTTATCACACCCGATCATCGCGTGGTGTCTCGGCACGACAAACTTTGGCAACGGTGCATACTCAGGGAGAACACTTGTACCTTGGAATTTAGTGAGAGATCATCTTATAATTCTACCGCCAAACTAAACAAAATAAGATGCATAAAGGATAAACATCACATGCAATCAAAATATGTGACATGATATGGCCATGATCATCGTGTGCCTTTGATCTCCATCTCCAAAGTATCGTCATCATCTCTATCGTCACCGGCATGACACTATGATCTCCATCATCTTGATCTCTATCAATGTGTCATCACATGGTCGTCTCGCCAACTATTGCTTTTGCAACTATTGCTATCGCATAGCAATAAAGTAAAGCAATTACATGACACTTTCATCTTATGCAATAAAGAGACAACCATAAGGCTTTAGCCAGTTGCCGATAACTTTAACAAAACATGATCATCTCATACAACAATTTATATCTCATCACGTCTTGACCATATCACATCACAACATGCCCTACAAAAACAAGTTAGACGTCCTCTACTTTGTTCTTGCAAGTTTTACGTGGCTGCTACGGGCTGAGCAAGAACCGTTCTTACCTACGCATCAAAAACCACAACGCGGTATAGTGATTGTTTTTTATCTTCAGACAGAACCCTGTTCATTGAATCCGATTCAACTAAATCTGGAGAAACAGACACCCACTAGCCACCGGTGTGCGAAGCACGTCGGTAGAACCAGTCTCGCGTAAGCGTACACGTAATGTCGGTCTGGGCCGCTTCATCCAACAATGCCGCTGAATCAAGAATCAACTAGTAACGACAAGCAATATGTATATACCCACGCCCACAACTCCTTTGTGTTCTACTCGTGCATATGACATCTACGCATAAACCTGGCTCGGATGCCACTGTTGGGGAACACAGTAATTTCCAAATTTTCCTACGCACACGCAAGATCATGGTGATGCATAGCAACGAGAGGGAAGATTATCGCCCACATACCCTTGTAGACCGTAAGCGGAAGCGTTATGAGAACGCGGTTGATGTAGTCGTACGTCTTCACGATCTGACCGATCCAAGTACTGAACACACAGCACCTCCGAGTTTAGCACACGTTCAGCTCGGTGACGTCCCACGAACTCCGATCCAGCAGAGCTTCGAGGGAGAGTTCCGTCAGCACGACGGCGTGATGACGGTGATGATGATGCTACCGACGCAGGGCTTCGCCTAAGCACCGCTACGATATGACCGAGGTGGATTATGGAGGGGGGCACCGCACACGGCTAAAAGATCAATGATCAACTTGTGTGTCTATGGGGTGCCCCTTCCCCCGTATATAAAGGAGTGGAGGAGGGGGAGGGCCGACCCTCTACTACGGCGCGCCCTGGGGAGTCCTACTCCCACCGGGAGTAGGATTCCCCCCCCCCCTTCCATGTAGTAGGAGTAGGAGGGAAGGAAAGGGAAAAGAGAAGAGAAGTAAGGAGGGGGCGCCTCCCCTCCCCCTAGTTCAATTAGGACTAGGCCTTGGGGGGGAGTCATGCAGCCTCCCCTCTCTCTTTCCCCTAAATCCCAATAAGGCCCATATACTCCCCGGCGAATTCCCGTAACTCTCCGGTACTCCGAAAAATACCTGAATCACTCGGAACCTTTTCGATGTCCGAATATAGTCGTCCAATATATCGATCTTTATGTCTCGACCATTTTGAGACTCCTCGTCATGTCCCCGGTCTCACCGGGACTCCGAACTACCTTTGGTACATCAAAACACATAAACTCATAATACCGGTCGTCACCGAACGTTAAGCGTGCAGACCCTACGGGTTCGAGAACTATGTAGACATGACCGAGACTCGTCTCCGGTCAATAACCAATAGCGGAACCTAGATGCTCATATTGGTTCCTACATATTCTACGAAGATCTTTATCGGTCAAACCGCATAATAACATACATTGTTCCTTTTGTCACCGGCATGTTACTTGCCTGAGATTCGATCGTCGGTATCTCAATACCTAGTTCAATATCGTTACCGGCAAGTCTCTTTAATCGTTTCGTAATGCATCATCCTATAACTAACTCATTAGTCACAATGCTTGCAAGGCTTATAGTGATGTGCATTACCGAGAGGGCCCGGAGATACCTCTCCAACAATCGGAATGACAAATCCTAATCTCGATCTATGCCAACTCAACAAGCACCATCGGAGACACCTGTAGAGCACCTTTATAATCACCATGTTACGTTGTGACATTTGGTAGCACACAACGTGTTCCTCCGGTACTCGGGAGTTGCATAATCTCATAGTCATAGGAACATGTATAAGTCATGAAGAAAGCAATAGCAACAAACTAAACGATCATTGTGCTAAGCTAACGGATGAGTCAAGTCAATCACATCATTCTCTAATGATGTTATCCCGTTAATCAAATGGCAACTCATGTCTATGGTTAGGAAACATAACCATCATTGATTCAATGAGCTAGTCAAGTAGAGGCATACTAGTGACATTCTGTTTGTCTATGTATTCACACATGTACTAAGTTTCCGATTAATACAATTCTAGCATGAATAATAAACATTTATCATGATATAAGGAAATATAAATAACATTATTATTGCCTCTAGAGCATATTTCCTTCACACGGTGGCCTCCGAGGTACCACTCAATGATATCATAAATAATCGAGACGCCACCGGCCGCATTGCAAAATGGGCCATCGAGCTCCTACCATTCGAAATAGCATACAAACCACGCGAGGCTATTAAATCTCAGGTGTTGGCCGACTTCGTCGCTGAATGGACAGATGCCAAACTCCCCAAACAATACGGTACATACTCCAACTGGGTGATCTACTTCGACGGCTCTAAAATGTTAGCTGGATTGGGGGCTGGTGTCATCCTAACATCCCCTACAGGGGACACAGTCTGTTACGTATTGCAAATCATGCACACGGAATCCAATAACGCAGCTGAATATGAGGCACTACTGCATGGTCTCCAGATGGCTGTTTCTATGGGCATACAACGCCTCGAGGTGCAAGGGGATTCAAACCTTGCAATATCCCAAATAAACGGAGAATTCGATGCTCAAAATATCAGCTCGATTCAAGGGGCTCGAGTTTCATCACGTGGCCCGAGACAGTAACCAAGCCGCAGGCATCCTTGCTCGAATGGGCACTAAACGCGACCCCGTCCTACCTAACACCTTCTTGGAAAGCCTCTTTAAGCCATCCGTGGTATGGCAGGACGAGAGCGGAAATTCAAGTCTGGCGCCTATCACGTCCCAGGATGCCGAACACGATTCGGTCATCATCAGTGGCTCGGGCACAGAACCAACGCCTTCCGCCCATGTAATCATGGTGGTAATCTCCCCATGGACCAAACCCTTCCTGGCCTACCTTAATAGGCGGGAGCTCCCTGAGGACCAGAACGAGGCTCATTGCATCAATCGACGTTCGAAAGCCTACAAGGTTCATGAAGGAGAGATCTACAAGAAAATCACTACCGGAGTCTGATGACCCACAAGTATAGGGGATCTATCATAGTCCTTTCGATAAGTAAGAGTGCCGAACCCAATGAGGAGCAGAAGGAAATGACAAGAGGTTTTCAGTAAGGTATTCTGTGCAAGCCCTGAAATTATCGGTAACAAATAGTTTTGTGATAAGGTAATTTGTAACGAGTAACAAGTAACAAAAGTAAACAAGCTGCAGCAAGGTGGCCCAATCCTTTTTGTAGCAAAGGACAAGCCTGGACGAAACTCTTATATAAAAGAAAGCGCTCCCGAGGACACATGGGAATTATCGTCAAGCGAGTTTTCATTATGCTCATATGATTCACGTTCGTTACTTTGATAATTCGATATGTGGGTGGACCGGTGCTTGGGTACGGGCCTTCCTTGGACAAGCATCCCACTTATGATTAACGCCCCTGGCAAGCATCCGCAACTACAAAAGAAGAATGAAGGTAAACCTAACCATAGAATGAAACATATGGATCCAAATCAGCCCCTTATGAAGCAATGCATAAACTAGGGTTTAAGATTCTGTCACTCTAGCAACCCATCATCTACTTATTACGTCCCAATGCCTTCCCCTAGGCCCGAACAATGGTGAAGTGTCATGTAGTCAACGTTCACATAACACCACTGGAGGAAAGACAATATACATCTCATCAAAATATCAAACGAATACCAAATTCACGTGACTACTTATAGCAAGACTTCTCCCATGTCCTCAGGAACAAACGTAACTACTCACAAATCATATTCATGTTCATAATCAGAGGGGTATTAATATGCATAAAGGATCTGAACATATAATCTTCCACCGAATAAACCAACTAGCATCAACTACGAGGAGTAATCAACACTACTAGCAACCCACGGGTACCAATATGAGGTTTTGAGACAAAGATCGGATACAAGAGATGAACTAGGGTTTAATAGGAGATGGTGCTGGTGAAGATGTTGATGGAGATTGACCCCCTCCCGATGAGAGGATCGAGTGGTGATGACGATGGTGACGATTTCCCCCTCCCGGAGGGATGTTTCCCCGGCAGAACAGCTCCGCCAGAGTCCTAGATTGGTACCGCCAAGGTTCCGCCTCGAGACGGTGGTGCTTCGTCCCGAAAGCTTCCTTCTGATTTTTTTTCCAGGGCAAAAGACACCTTATACCAGAAGATGGGCATCGGGGGCCTGCCAGGTGGCCCACTAGGTAGGGGGGCGCCCAGGGGGGTAGGGCGCGCCCTCCACCCTCGTGGACAGTGGGTGGACCTCCTCTGGTGCTTCCTTCGCCCAATATTTTTTATATATTCCAAAATTGACTTTCGTGGAGTTTCAGGACTTTTGGAGTTGTGCAGAATAAGTCTCTAATATTTTCTCCTTTTCCAGCCCAAAATTCCAGCTGCCAGCTTTCTCCCTCTTCATGTAAACCTTGTAAAATAAGAGAGAAAAGGCATAAGTATTGTGACATAATGTGTAATAACATCCCATAATGCAATAAATATCTTTCCAAAACACAGTGATTGCCAAAGGATAAAGTGTAAAAAGGAAAGGTGAAGATCACCATGACTCTTGTATAAGGTATAAGACAAAAAAAAGATAGACCCTTCGCAGAGGGAAGCAGAGGTTGTCATGTGCTTTTATGGTTGGATGCACAAAATCTTAATGCAAAAGAACGTCACTTTATATTGCCACTTGTGATATGGACCTTTATTATGCAGTTTGTCGCTTTTATTTCTTCCATATCACAAGCTCGTATAAAGCTTATTTTCTCCACACTAATAGATCATACATATTTAGAGAGCAATATTTATTGCTTGCAACAATGACAACTTACTTGAAGGATCTTATTCAATCCATAGGTAGATATGGTGGACTCTCATGGCAAAACTGGGTTGAGGATATTTGGAAGCACAAGTAGTATCTCTGCTTGGTGCAAAGAATTTGGCTACCATGAGGGGGAAAGGAAAGCTCAACATGTTGGATGATCCATGACAATATAATTTGTTTCGGATATAAGAAAACATAACCCATTACGTTGTCTTCCTTGTCCAACATCAAGTTTTTAGCATGTCATATTTTAATGAGTCCTCACAATCATAAAAGATGTCCAAGATAGTATATCTATATGTGAAAACTCTCTTTCTTTATTACTTCCTATTAATTGCAACGATGACCAAAACTATGTTTGTCAACTCCCAACAACTTTTATTCATCATACTCTTTATATGTGGAGTCATTACTCTCCATAAGATCAATATGATCTCTTTATTTCTTTTTATTCTTTCCCCTATTTTTTTATTTTATTCCCTCAAGATCATAGCAAGATAACCAAGCCCTTGACTCAAGACTAATCTTTATTATATATAGCTCACGGACTCGATTACATAGATAAGGATCAACACAAAACTCAAAGCTAGATCATACTAAACTTTATTCTACTAAATCAAGATATAACCAAAAGATTGAACTAAGAAAAATGGTAAAGATAGAAGTGTGATGGTGATACGATACCGGGGCACCTCCCCCAAGCTTGGCAGTTGCCAAGGGCAATGCCCATACCCATGTATTTATGTCTCTTTCTTCGGAGGTGGTGATGTTGGAGTTGTTGATGGTGTAGGCTGGTCGTCCATCTTCCAAGGCATAGGCTCACCAGCATAGAAGGATGATCGAGTCTCCGGGATCCTCAAATCTGCAGCCAAACTCATCCTCTTGAATCTATAGTCATACTCATAGTTTTGGTTTTGCAGGTCATAGATCTGGCCTTGGAGGTGCTCGATTTTCTCGTGAAGCTTGAAGATGGTCTCCCCAATGTTCTCGGCATCCAGCTGGTGGTTGTTGGTGAACTCCACGATCATCATGTGGTTGGCGTCATGTCCGCGTTCCACCATCCCCTGTCACTTGAAAACTTGTTGCTCCATTGCTACGAGTCTTGTCTCCACGCTTTCGGTCCTCCTTGGTCCCTCAACATCGCGGATCTGCAGCACCCCCTCACGCATCTCAATGGTTTGAGGGTGTTGCAGCACCTCCGTGAGGTAGGGGTTGATGACCTTCTCGAAAGACTTGTCCTTGTGGGTGCTTTAAGACGTCATGGTGATCTAGATCTTTCAGAAAAACAGCTCGAAACAAAAGCAGGAGATATTTGCATGGTACGGTGGTCAAAACCTTCGGGAGATTATAAAACGAATTTTTACTGACCAAAAGAAGTATCGCGCAAGAAAACGGAGTCCGGAGGGCACACGAGGTGCCCATGAGGCAGGGGGGCGCCCTCCACCCTCGTGGCTGCCTCGTGTCCTTTCTGGACTACTTATTTTCCTATTTTGTTAACTATTCCAAAATGGAGAAAAATTGCCATTAGAACTATTTTGGAGTTGGTTTACTTACTGTACCACATACATATTCCTTTTCGGAGTCTGAAACATTTTGGAAAGTGCCCCTTATGTACTCCTCTGGGGTTACGGTGTCAATAACATTGGTTTCAACATTTATGGGATTACCTGAGATATAATGTTTGATTCTTTGACCGTTCACCACCTTTGGATTTGTCCCTTCGAAGTTGTTGACTTTTATGGCACTGGAATGATAGACCTCCTCGATAACATAAGGACCTTCCCATTTAGAGAGGAGTTTTCCTGCAAAAAATCTTAAACGAGAGTTGTATAACAGAACATAGTCACCTACATTAAACTCACGCTTTTGTATCCTTTTTTCATGCCATCTTTTAACCTTTTCTTTAAATAGTTTGGCATTCTCATAGGCCTGGGTTCTCCACTCATCAAGTGAGCTAATGTCGAATAGTCTCTTCTCACCAGCAAGTTTGAAATCATAATTGAGCTCTTTAATTTCCCAATATGCCTTATGTTCTAGTTCGAGAGGTAAGTGACATGCCTTTCCATAAACCATTTTATACGGAGACATAATGCAGTTCTATAGGCCCATAATGCATCATCAAGTTTCTTGAACCAATTCTTTCTAGATCTATTAACAGCCTTTTGCAAAATTAATTTAAGCTCTCTATTACTCAGTTCTACTTTACCACTAGACTATGGGTGGTATTGAGATGCAATTATATGATTAACATCATACTTAGCAAGCATTTTACGAAAAGCACCATGAATAAAATGTGAACCACCATCAGTCATTAAGTATCTAGGGACTCCAAACCTCGGAAAAATAACTTCTTTAAGCATCTTAATAGAGGTGTTATGATCAGCACTACTAGTTGGAATAGCTTCTACCCACTTAGTAACGTAATCAACAGCAACTAAAATATGTGTATACCCATTAGAGGAAGGAAACGGTCCCATATAATCAAAGCCCCAAATGTCAGATGGTTCAATAATAAGTGAATAGTTCATAGGCATTTCTTGACGTCTACTAATATTACCAATTCTTTGACATTCATCACAAGACAAGACAAACTTACGGGCATCTTTGAAAAGACTAGGCAAATAAAAACCGGATTGCAATACCTTATGTGCAGTTCTATCTCCAGCGTGGTGTCCTCCATAAGCCTCAGAGTGACACTTGCGTAGGATCTGTTCCTGTTCATGCTCAGGTGCACAATGTCTAATAACAACATCTACTCCTTCTTTATAAAGGTGTGGGTCATCCTAGAAGTAATGTCTCAAATTATAGAAAAAACCTTTTCTTTTGCTGGTATGTGAAACTAGGTAGTATAAATTTAGCAACAATGTAATTAGCATAATCGGCATACCATGGAGCAGTACGAGAAGCATTTATGACAGCTAATTTTTCATCAGGAAAACTATCATCAATAGGGAGTGGGTCATCAAGAACATTTTCTAACCTAGACAAGTTGTCTGCAACGGGGTTCTCAGCTCCCTTTCTATCAATAATATGCAAAATCAAATTCTTGTAGTAAGAGAACCCATCTAATAAGTCTAGGTTTAGCATCTTTCTTTTCCATAAGGTATTTAATAGCAGCATGATTAGTGTGAACAATTACTTTAGAATCAACAATATAAGGTTTGAACTTATCACAAGCAAATACAACTGCTAAAAATTCTTTTTCAGTAGTAGCATAATTTCTCTGGGCACTGTCTAGAGTTTTACTAGCATGTTGGATAACATTTAATTTCTTATCAACTCTTTGTCCTAGAACATCACCTACAGCATAATCACTAGCATCACACATAATTTCAAAGGGTAAATTCCAATCAGGTGGCTGAACAATAGGTGTAGAAATCAAGGCTTTCTTAAGTATTTCAAATGCTTCTACACAATCATCTTCAAAGACAAAAAGGAACATCTTTTTGTAAGAGATTAGTCAGAGGCCTAGAAATTTTTGAAAAGTTTTAATGAACCTCTCCCAATTCAAGACAAGATTAGTTTATTCACATCTCTGCAAAACTCGATCAAGGTTGCTTAAGCAATCATCAAAAGAAGTTCCATACACGGAAAAATCATCCATGAAAACCTCAACAATCTTTTCACAAAAGTCAGAGAATATAGCAGTCATACATCTTTGAAAGGTAGCAGGTGCATTACATAAACCAAAAGGCATACGTCTATAAGCAAAGGTACCGAAAGGGCAAGTAAAAGTGGTATTTTTCTGATCCTCTTTCGACACAGGTATTTGAGAGAAACCAGAATAACCGTCTAGAAAGAAAAAAATGTATGTTTGGATAATCTTTCTAGCATTTGATCAATAAAAGGTAAAGGACAATGATCCTTTCTAGTAGCTTTATTTAATTTTCGGAAATCAATTACCATTCTATAACCTGTAACAATTCTTTGTGGGATCAATTCATCTTTACTAGTAGGAACAACAGTAATACCTCCCTTCTTAGGGACATAATGGATAGGACTTACCCACTGACTATTAGCAACAGGATAAATTATGCCTGCCTCCAGAAGCTTTAGTATTTCATTTCTTACCACTTCTTTCATCTTAGGATTTAACCGTCGTTGGTGATCAATAACCGGTTTAGCGACTTTCTCCAATTTTATTTTGTGCTGGCATAGAGTGGGACTAATGCCCTTAAGATCATCAAGCACTACAAAAAAAGACACATCTGTGACATTTGGGTCAAAAGAAAAAAAATGCTGTCATACATATGACACTTCTATGACGATAATTGTGGCAAACCCCGGTATCATCATAGATGTGGTGGGCTCCTACTTCTATGACAAAAAATCATGACAAAAAATGGGCTTTTTATCCTGGGCGGGCCGGAGACGCAGCTGCATGACATTCTTTGGGCCGTCCATGACGGAAAAAACCGTCGTAGAAGCGAGGGCGAGGAAAATTTCAGGGAGTTCCCGGTTACGGTGGGAGGTCGGGGATCGAGCGATGCGCGTTTCTCTCGTACACGTACGCGCGTGTGTGCGAGGCATTGGGCTCTAACTGAACCCGAGCGATTGCACTGCAGGCTACGCGTTACTGAACCCGAGCGATCGATCGATGGCTGTTAACTGAACCCGATCGAGCGATTCCTTCGCTACTGCTGCTAACTGAAGCCGATCGATGCTGCCTCTGGATGAACAGTGAGTGTTGCGGGGGGGTGGGGGTGGATGAACAGTTCCTGGTGGGGGTGGATGAACAGGACCCCATGGTGTTGCCACTGGATGAACAGGACCCCGATCGATCGAGCCGGTTGGGGCTGGATGAACAGGACCCCGTGGAGGGCTGGATGAATAGGACCACCCCGTGGAGGGCTGGATGAACAGGACCACCCCGTGGAGGGCAGGATGAACAGTAGCCCGTGGAGGGGTGGTTGAATAGGAGCCCGTGGAGAGGGCTGGCTGAATAGTAGCCGGTGGAGTAGCACACGGTGGAGGCTGGATGAACAGGAGCCCGTGGATGAGCAGTCACAGGTGGAGGCTGGAGGAGGTCGACGGTGGATGAACAGTAGCTCGTGGAGGCTGGAGGGGGTCGACATACCGTAGCGCTCCAACACAAGTCTATTTCGTCCGTTTTGCGATACGCCACACCCCTCCCGATCAACAGGACCCCCGTTTCGACCGTAGGAGGTCCGTTTCCTCCGTTTTGCGATACGCCAGACCCCTCCCGATGAACAGGATCCCGTTTCGAATGTGGCCGGTTGAACACAAGGCCGTTTCCTCCGTTTTGCGGTACGCCAGGCCTCGTTTCCATCGCCTGTTCCGTCGAAGCCCTCCCGATGAACACGACCACACATTCCGTTCTGACCCAGCCGGTTGGCTCCCACGCGTTCCGTTGCCTCCCCATGAACACGACGCATTCCGTTGCCTCCCCATGAACACGACGCATTCCGTTGCCTCCCCATGAACACGACGATGACGTTGTTTCTCCGTTCCGACCCAGCCATGTACACGAGCCCTGGCCATATGTATGCGCGAGTAGGCATTCGAGACCCCCCCGTATGTACACATACGTGGCCGTATTTTATTTCTTGCACCCTGGCCGTTGTACGTACGTGTAAATGCTACGTGCACGCCTCTACTACGACACGTGCGCGCCTCTACTACGACACGTGCGCGCCTCTACATCGACCAGTATGTACGTACACGTTCGTGACCAGAATGACAACGCTACGTAAGCTTCGACCAGGTGGGTCCCGATTGTCAGGCACTTCCTTGCCTGCGAAGATGTAGTTGGTGGGTCCCAACAGTCAAGGGGCGAATCGTTTTTTTTTTGCCCAGACACACTTCCTTGCGTGCGAAGATGTAGCTGGTGGGTCCCAGCAGTCAGGGGGAAACGTTTTTTGCGAAATACGGTGGCCCGTCCGGTGGGTCCCGCTGTCAGGTGGAGGAATAATTATTTTGCATGTAATAAGGAGGCACTTCCTTACTGCAACCGTGGACCCAGCTGTTAGCCTCTCCACGTACAGTCCACGTCCGATGGAAGCCGTTCCTTGACCAAGTTGACCATGCCGTGCCGAGAGCACCAGGGCGGTGGACGACGGCGAGGCCTAGGAAGGGGACGACACGGAGCCGAGGAAGACGCGGCAGTGGATGCCCACGCGTAGAGGAGTACGAGGGTTCACTGGTTCGCTGCGGTGTGAGGCTGCCGTCGCCGCAGAATAACAGGGGGTGTGGGTGAGTAGAGGAATGGCCTGGCCAGCGGTGGGAGTAGTAGGGGGCGGTGAGGCCTCCGCCGCATCGTAGCTGGCCACAGGAGGCAGGAGCACGAGGCACGACCGGCGCTGGTTCGGGCGGCTGGAGCAAGAAGACCAGAGGTTGAAGAAGCACTACGGCCGTTGGATGGACATCGTACGGTCACTGGAGCTAGAATCGTGCATATTGACTAAGTTGACAAAGCCCTCCGTCCATGTCAACTTAGTAGGCCCACAAGTCAGCCTGCCACTATACTGGGTCCCAGCTAACACGGGAGTATTCATTTTTTGTGCGTAATAAGGAGGCACTTCCTTGCGTGCGAAGATATAGCTGGTGGGTCCGAGCTGTCAGCGGCGGTAACGTTTTTTCGCGAAATACAGAGGCCCTTTCAGTGGGTCCCTGATGTCAGGTGGAGGAATCATTATTTTGCGCGTAATAAGGAGGCATTTCCTTGCATGCGGCCGTGGACCCAGCTGTCGGCCTCCCCACGTAAAGTCCACTTCAGATACATGTCGGTCGTTGACCATGTGACCAGGCCGCGCCGAGAGCACCAGGGCGGTGGACGACGGCGAGGCCTAGGAAGGGAACGACACGGAGGCAGGGAAGACTCGGTAGTTGTTTCCCACGCGGAGGGGAGTACGACTGTACGAGGGTTTACTGGTTCGTCTGCCGTCGCCGGAGAATAACAGCAGGTGTGGGTGAGTAGAGGGATGGCTAGGCCAGCGATGGGAGTATGGTGGGGCGGTGAGGCCTGCGTGGCAGCAGAACCGGCTGCGGAGAGGAGGGAGCAGGCAGTCCCGCCGGTGCCTGTTTGAGCGGCTGGAGCAGGAAGAGCAGAGATTGAAGAAGCACGCCGGCCGTTGGATGGCCACCCAACAGTCACTGCTTGTGTGTCAACCTTTTTTTAGGAAAGCCTCAAATCTGTGGAAAACAGCATACAGTCCATCTGCCATTATTTCTAATAATTTACAGCCCATTTGCTAATTATTAAGGTTTTTTTGGAGCCCATATTCTTTTTGTTAGCATTACAGCCCATATTGTGGCCACGGTTAAAAAATTATACAAAATTTTGCATATTTCGGTGCGGTCCGAACTATTTTTAATCCCGAAATTTCGACTCACATTCAAACTGATTTTAAAAATAAATGTATATCAATATAAAATCCAACAAATTCTCCACGCATAAAAATTAATATAATTTCAAATCTTCAAATGAAAAAAAGATATTTGAAACTAATTGCCGGTTTGATGTGTTTTAAAAATGGACATCCCATTTCTCATTACTGATGGGCCATTTTCTCGGCCAGCCGAATGAAAGCTCTCCTCGTCTTGAAAGATTTGCAGCCCAACAGGCCTGACAAAGCGACTTACTTGGCAAATCACAAAAAACTGGGCTGTGGTCGTGGACCCAGCTGTCAGCCTCTCCACGTACAGTACTCTTCCGATGGAATGTCATTGACCACGTTGACCATGCCACGCCGAGAGCACCAAGGCGGTGGACGACGGCGAGGCCTAGGAAGGGGACGACATGAAGCCGGGGAAGACGCTGCAGTGGATGCCCACACGGAGAGGAGTACGAGGGTTCACTGATTCGGCTGCGGTGTGAGGCTCCTGTCGCCGCAAGGCCTGGCTAGCGGTGGGAGAAGTAGGGGGCGATGAGGCATCATCGGCAGCACAACCGGCCACTGGAGGCAGGAGCAGGCGGTCTCCCCGGTGATGGTTTGGGCTGGTGCAAGAAGAGCAGCGATTGAAGAAGCAGCAGGACCGTTCGATTCAAATCCAATGGTTACTGCTGCTAGAATCGTTTGTTGACTAAGTTGACAAGCCCTGCATACACGTCAACTTAGTAGTCCCACAGGTCAGCCTCCCAGCCGGTGCGCCCCAGATGTTAGTGGGAGGAATCATTTTTTCGCGTAATAAGGAGGCAGTTGATTGCGTACGGCCAGGCTAGCGGAGGGAGTAGGGTGGGCCGGGGAAGCCTGCGCGGCATCACAACGGGCCACAAGAGGAGGGAGCAGGCAATCCCGCCGGCGCTAGTTTAGGCGGCTGGAGCAGGAAGATCAGAGATTGAAGAAGCACATCGGCCGTTGGATGGACATCCAACACTAACTGCTGCTAGAATCGTGTGTTCACTGACAAAGCCTTGCGTAAACAAGTCAGCCTCGAAATCTGTGGCGTGTACAGCCCATTTGCTATTATTTTGTTAATTTTTACTCATTTTCTAATTCATATGGAATTTATTGCAGCCCGTTTTCCATTTTTAGAATTGCTGGCCATTTTCTGGTCAGTACCAGGGTCAAAAAATTAACTAAATATGTGGAAAATTTTGAAAATTTGCAAATTTTTGCTGGGGAACGAAATATTCTTAATCCAAAAATTAATAGCCATACTAAAACAAATTTAAAAATAAATTAGTACTATGTCATGTTAAATCCAATGAAATACGTATAAGATATCAGTGAAGAACAAAAACAAAAAAAGAAACTTATATCCCATTTGCTATAATTTTTTGGAATTTTCAATCCCTTTTGATATTACTTTTAACAGACATTGACCATACTCTTAAGCCAGGCCGGACTGCATCCCTCCTCGTCTTGAAAGATTTGCAACCCGGTAATTTGGAGAAAACAAATAGGCCTAGCTTGGGTATTCTTCAAAAAGAAATACTGGGCTACCTATTTTCCCAAAGAACTGGTGCATGAGCATTTAGCTTTATTTATTTACTTATTTATGTTTAGGTGACCATGAGCATGTACCTGGGCCGGATTCATGTGAGAGCCTCCCTTCCAGTTAATTATGGGCTTCTCTATTGGGCCTTCATCAGTGGGCTGCATGTTATCAACAAGTGGAAAATGTGTTCCGAGTTTCAAAAAAATGTGTTCCGTACAATAAATAGTATGCGCTACATACGGTACGGGACACTAAAGGATCGAACCGTGCAACGAGTTCCAAAACATTGTGTTTGTCGTTCTAACAACACATTTATTCAACCAACAGACGAAATATACTACTGATTGTACATTGAAAACAGCAGCAGTAGCAACCAGGGCTGTAACATCCCAAATTTTCAATTTGGAATGTTATACACTAGATCATATGCATATCATATTTTCTTGCATTTTGGTTGATCCTAGAAATTTCACGCAAACTCAAGGATCCTCGGAGAGAGTTGGAGATTTCGTTATTTCCATATTTTAGAGTTTTCTCGAATTTTGAAAATAGGATCATTTGATTTATTTATTTTATCTTCAATAATTTTTCCGGTGTCAAAAATATATGAGAGAGGGAATAATATGACTTTCCCAAATTTAGGAAAAATGAAGATTTAATAAATAGATCAATTTTTGTTTGCCGGAGTTTTATTTGCATTTTATTTGGATAGGAAAAAATGCGCGTTTTTGAAAATTGCATTTTAGGTCCGGAGAAAAGTTCATTTTGTTCGGCTCATTTTTAGGAGTCGGGGAAAATTTACTTTAGATTTTTCGGAGTTCGTTTAGATCTCTTTTTGTTTTTTTCTCTGCGCGCTGAACCGTTTATAATAAAAAAAACTGGAGCAGGCCGGCCAGGCCAAGGCCCAGCCGGGCCGAAGGCCACCGCGCGCCTAGTGCCAGGCGCCAGGGACCGCCGCCGCCGCCTCTTGCTCTACGAATCCTTTTAGGATTCTAGGGTAGCCCTTGCCCCTTTTTCCTTTGTTTCGTTATTCCTAGTCCTACTCTGTATATTCTTTCCTATTCCTAGTCTAATTCCTTGCCCTCTACCCCAAGTAAACCCTCCCCTCCCCAATATAAATACCCAAGCACCCCCCCTCTAAATCATCAAACCCAAAGCCTAGAGCTCCGCCACACCCGCGCGCCGCCCTAAGCCGCCGCCTCACCCGCGCCGCACCGCCACCCCACACCCGCGCCGCCGCCGCACCTTGCCGCCGCCGCCCCACGCCCACGCCATCGGAGCCCCTCACCGGAGACCTCGCCGGAGGTAGCCCCGCGCTACATCTATTCTTTTTCTCGGATCATTTTCTTCTAATCGTTCCGATTCTTTTCTTCTCTAAACCGTTCCGGTTTTCTAGATCGGTTTTTCGATCGGTTTTCTTCTCCGAAACCCTAGATCGGATTCGTTTTCTTTTCCGATTTAGTTGCCTCATGACCGTTCGCCGGACCGTTCGTCTTAACGAACATGATCACCGGATTTTTCTAGGTTAACAACGTCCGTTCGTTTAACCGTTCTTCTTTTTCTTTTCGTCGGATTTATTCCGCGATCGTCATCTCAAATCCGATCTTCTTTCTAGTCTTTCTTTTCGCTCGTTTATCGGAATCAGGTGATTCAAGCGCCTGGAGTTTCGTCTCGAAACCGCCATTCCGTTTAATCAACTTGAACAAGCTTTTGCTACAGTAAAAAATTGACCTAGTTTCAACTTGCTAGAACCGAGTTGTTTTCTTCCGCCGTTTGTTTTCCGTTTCTTTGTTCGGTTCGTTCTTTCTTTGCAACCGGAGTTCTTAAATTGAACTTTCTGGTTCGTTCTCTTGTTCGAGTTTTACCTGTGCATTAGATGAGTACTTATTGTATGCTTGTTGTTTGTCTGCGATAGATTACCCGGATTGCGCCGCTTGTTACTTCGAAACCCTAAGACTCGCGGATCATCAGCAAGGCAAGTAACACTTTGATCATACCTTTTCTACAACCCATGTTTTATTGCATTAGATCAATCCTCACACATTGCATGATTAGGATCTAATTAAATTGTGGGATGGGAAGTAGATGAGGTAGTACCTATTACCTGTATTATTATGAAACCTTTGGGAGTTACTTCTACGTTTGCTTATTATTATGCCATGCTATGCTAGTAGACGTGGATTGGGTGAGTGATATCCATTACAGATGTGAGTTGATAATTTTAAAAGGTTTATCTAAGGTGGCAACTTAAACACACATCTGGGTGGATTGAGGCACCTGATGTCTATCAGGACTTGCCTGTTTTTTTTGGACCGCCACCCAGGCTCAAAGGGATCATAAGATCTTTCATGCTAGAAACTTCCGTGTGCAGCCACAAGCCATTATGGGCTCTGGCATAGTTGACTAAGTTGTGCGAACTCTTACGGGGTGGACTAGCAGATGTAGGGGTTGTAGGTGGTACGGTCTACCCCACATGTAAGGTGCTAGCGCTTCTGAAAGACTGTGTCTCGGTCATCCGTTTTCTCAAACACCATGTAGTGCGAGAAAACAAACGGAGGCGATCGAGTCTTGTGGGGAAAAGTGCGCAAACCTCTGCAGAGTAACAAACTAATCATGATTAGCCGTGTCCCCGGTTATGGACAACTTGAGTATCTAGTACTTGAATATCATTGTGAATCTCAACATGTTACTTCTAATTAATGTTGTTGGGTTTTAATTATTTTTAATTGGGATTGAGAATGCTGTCAACCATTCTCAATGTTTCACAACCACCATGATAGTTAAATAAACTTATTCCTTTGCAGTAGGGAAAAACTGGCTTTACGCAAAACTATAACCATAGAGCTTTCCACCAGCCATATATGCATATAGTATAGCTGTTTCATTCCATTACTCTCTATGTGTTACTTTGCCAGCATATTCCATGTGCTGACCCGTTTTCGGGCTACAACGTTAATGTTGCAGACTTTTCAGACGACGATTGAGGTGTTTTAGGTCGTGGCCCTATACTCAGTGATGCCGCTAGAGTTGATGGACCCATTTATCTTCCGAGTCTTCCGTTGTTATCGATATTAGATGGCCTTTAGCCATATTTATTGTATAAGTTCTTTTTGAGCCATCGATGTAATAAGTGTGTGATTGCAACTCTGCTATAAAACCTCGATGTACTGTGTGGTGTCAGCATTACTGATCCAGGGATGACACCGTAGCACAGTAGACGTGATCCATTTGGGTCCGGTCGCTACAGAGATGGTATCAGAGCACACGCTGACTGTAGGACACGACCACTAAGTTAAAGCCATAGATCACTATTCTCTCCTCATTTTCTAACTCCTCATCTTTTCTACTCTTTAGCATGACGAACGCGAAGATTAAGTATGCTCAACCGGATGAAGGCACACCATTTGGATTTCACCTGAAGGAAGTCACCAAGTACCTGAACATTGGATTACCAAGCTTCACGGGAATCTTCAACGCCACTCTGCCTGAAGAGGAGCGCTGGAAGATTCAAGCTCACGTTCCGGGAAGGACATTCGCGCCAATCACGAAACCCATAGATAGTGTTTTCAATGCACCAACCTGGAGTCTAGGAAGGAGCATGGCAGCTCATATCACCATAGGACGCATTGGAGAAGTTTATCAAGAAGACCTCAAGGACACCATCTACCAGATTTGCGGACGCCGAGATGAACAATGGGAGTTAGTCAGCACCAAGAAGGATAGATCCATTGCAGCATTCATCCAGGAGTTAAACCAGCACATTCGACGCCACGAGAACCAGATGTGCAATGATATGATAGAGTTGAAGAATGCGAAGGCAAGGATCATCGAGCTAGAAGGAGAACTGAAGTCTACACGCAAGGACTACATGGACGAGATCGTAGCTCTAGCAAGGCACAATTGCGATCTTAAGCAGGAGACTGAAGAACTCAAGAGCAAGTTAGCATCCCAGGAGGACGACGAGTACGTCACCTGTCCGGACAACTACATCATCATCGACGACACCGATTCGGATCCAAGTGAACCCGACTTTGAAGACGAAGCTGGAGCAGATATCATGGAGTCTTCCACCGGTTCAAATTTCTAGATGACCGCCAGATAGTAGTAGTATTTTCCCCATGTAAACATTATAGTCGAGCACTTTTGCGATAGTTTTAGACCGATTGTAAGCCCTTGTTTGATTGATTGAAGTGATTTTGTGTGCATTTGCCTCATGTGCATATGGGTAGTGTATTCCCTTTAGACCCCTCTATTCTTAATTCTCGTCTTCTCTAAACCCTCAGATGCCTCCAAGACGTGACAATGGATTTCCACCGGAGCTCACTCAGTTGATCCAGCAGCAGAATCAATTGATGCAGATGTTAGTTCAGAACCAACAGAACAACAACAACCCACCACCACCACCACCTGTTGACCACTTAGCCCGTTTCCTTAGGCTGAATCCGCCGGTGTTTTCCAGTAGCACCGAGCCAATAGTAGCAGACGATTGGCTCCGTAAGATAGGAAGGGAGTTGACCACTGCAGGATGCACGGATGGTGAGAAAGTGAAGTTTGCCGCACACCAGCTTGACGGACCCGCGGCAGCATGGTGGGAGAATTTCACAGCCACTTACCCAGTTGACACTGTCACATGGGATCAGTTTTAGCAAACTTTCCGCACTGCCCATGTTTCAGCAGGAGCTATGGCCATAAAGAAGCGTGAGTTTCGCAACTTACGCCAAGGAGGAAGGACTATTGGCCAGTATGTGGAGGAGTTTAGTAAGCTAGCCCGTTATGCCCCAGATGACGTTGCTACGGATGCAGCTAAGCAGGAGATGTTTCTGGAAGGACTGAACGATGAACTAAGCATGAAGTTGATGGTAGCAAGTTTCAACAACTACCAGGAGTTGGTAGATCGTGCCATCATGATAGAAGGGAAGCAACAGCAGATTGAGAACCGTAAGAGGAAGTATGGACAGGGGAAGTATAACTCTGGAGCCCAGCAGAAGCCCCGTTTTACCCCTAAACCGGGATTTCAGTTTCAGCACACCCATGGAGGAGGTAGCTCGTACAACCATAATGGCCACAAGAATGGTAATGGGAATGGAGGAAGCAATGGACAGAACCGCACCATCCCATCGACCCCAACCAAGAGAGATCTGAGTAATGTCACTTGTTTCAAGTGTTCGAAGACCGGACATTATGCCAATGAATGTCCTGAAGGCCAGAATGGAAATGGCAATGGAAGCTCTGGGAAGAAGCCGAACCCTTTCAATAGGGGACAGGTGAACCACGTTAATGTGGAGGAGGTCGAAGATCAGCCCGATGCGGTAATCGGTAAGTTTTTGGTTAAGTCATTTACTGCACTCGTTCTTTTTGACACTGGTGCATCGCAATCATACATATCAAGGGGATTTGTGGATAAGTATAACCTGCCAACCCAAGCCCTTAGGTCACCCATGTTAGTAAGCTCACCAGGAGCAGAGTTTATGGCTACACGATGGTGTGATCGGTTACCATTAAGGATTGGTAACTATGTGTTTCCCTCAGACCTAATAGTATTGGAATCTCAAGGATTGGATGTGATATTAGGCATGGATTGGTTATCAAAGTATGAAGGGAATATTGAGTGTGCTAGTAAGTCAATTTTGCTTACTACACCAGAAGGGAGAAGGATCAAGTATGTATCCCGGCATGTACCAAAAAGGACACAAGTGAATTGCCTAACAGGAGTTGTGCAAGAAGAAGTACCAGTGGTAAAGGATTTTCCTGATGTATTTCCTGAGGAATTGCCAGGCATGCCACCGGATAGAGACATTGAGTTTTTGATTGAGTTATTGCCAGGCACAGGCCCAATATCGAAGCGACCATATAGGATGCCAGCAAAGGATTTGGTGGAAATTAAGAATCAGATTAAGGAGTTATTGGATAAAGGTTACATTCGCCCAAGTTCTTCACCTTGGGGATCACCCGTACTTCTAGTGGAAAAGAAGGATGGGTCATTAAGGATGGTTGTAGATTATCGGGGATTGAATGAAGTAACCATCAAGAACAAGTACCCACTGCCGATGATTAATGATCTGTTTGATCGATTGCAAGGAGCTAAAGTGTTTTCCAAGATCGATTTGCGATCAGGGTACCATCAGTTGAAGATTCGAGAGCAGGACATACCTAAGACAGCATTTACCACGAGATACGGATTGTATGAGTATACCGTTATGTCATTTGGATTGACTAACGCAACTGCCTATTTTATGAACCTGATGAACAAGGTATTTATGGAGTTTTTGGATAAGTTCGTCGTAGTGTTCATTGATGACATCCTGATTTATTCAAAGAATGAAGAGGAACATAAGGAACATTTGCGTTTGGTTTTGGCGAAACTAAGGGAACATCAGTTATATGCCAAATTTAGCAAATGTGAGTTTTGGTTGAAGGAAGTAGGATTCCTCGGACACGTTATATCCGGAGAAGGTATAGCAGTTGACCCCACAAAGGTTGAGACCGTAACCTAATGGGAAGCACCAACAACAGTTGGAGAGATCCGGAGTTTTCTTGGACTCGCAGGATACTACCGGAGATTTATTAAGAATTTTTCAAAGATTGCGAAGCCTATGACGGAATTGTTGAAGAAGGATACTAAGTTCAAATGGACTGAGGAGTGTGAGGCTAGTTTTCAGGAGTTGAAGAAACGATTGGTTACCTCACCAGTGTTGATATTGCCAGATCAGACCAAGGATTATGAGGTGTATTGCGACGCTTCACGTCGAGGACTTGGAGCAGTGCTTATGCAGGAAGGGAGAGTTGTTTCGTATGCATCACGACAACTGAAGCCTCATGAGTTGAATTATGCCACGCATGATTTGGAGTTAGCAACCGTAGTGCATGCTTTGAAAACGTGGAGACATTTCCTCATTGGAAATCATTGTGAGGTGTACACGGATCATAAGAGTTTGAAGTACATTTTCACTCAGAAGGAGTTGAACCTCCGACAGAGGAGATGGTTGGAGCTCATCAAGGATTATGACATGAGATTGCACTATCATCCCGGAAAAGCTAATGTAGTAGCTGACGCATTGAGCCGTAAGAGCCATGTCAATACCCTAGTGACGGGAGAAATACCAAAGGAATTAGCAGAAAACCTTCGTGAGCTATGTTTGGAAATAGTTCCAAGAGGCTATGTAGCAGCATTGGAGATTCAGTCAACATTGATGGATAAGATCAGAGAAGCTCAGAAATCTGACAAAGAGATTGCTGCTATAAAAGAGAGAATGAGTGAAGGAAAAGCAAATGGATTTCGTGAGGATGAGCACGATACCCTATGGTTTGAGGACCGTGTTTATGTGCCCAATGACCCGGAGATCAGGAAGATGATTTTGCAAGAGGCACATGATTCACCGTATTCGATTCACCCAGGGAATACCAAGATGTATTTGGATTTGAAAGAAACATTCTGGTGGACCAGAATGAAGAAGGATATTGCAGCATATGTGGCAGTTTGTGACGTATGTCAAAGAGTAAAGGCAGAGCATCAGAAGCCGGCAGGATTGTTACAACCATTGCCGATACCCGAATGGAAGTGGGATAAGATAGGCATGGATTTTATCACAGGACTACCCAGGACGAAAGCAGGGTATGACTCGATATGGGTAGTAGTTGATCGTTTGACGAAGGTAGCACATTTCATTCCAGTTAAGACCACTTACACCAGTGCTAAGTTGGCAAAGATATACATGACGAGGATCATTTGTTTGCATGGAGTTCCAAGGAGTATCGTATCAGATAGAGGAACCCAATTTACCTCAAAGTTTTGGAATCAGTTGCATGAAACTTTGGGAACCAGACTAGAGTTCAGCACAGCTTTTCATCCGCAGACAGATGGACAGACCGAGAGAGTCAATCAGATTTTGGAAGATATGCTGAGAGCTTGTGCACTAGATTATGGATCTAGTTGGGACGATAACTTGCCGTATGCGGAGTTTTCTTATAACAACAGTTATCAAACCAGTTTGAAGATGGCACCTTCCGAAGCTTTATATGGAAGGAGGTGCAGGACACCATTGTCATGGAACGAGGTTGGAGACCGACAATTCTTTGGACCATATTTGATTAAGGAGTCTGAACGGAAAGTTAAGTTGATTCGCGATAGGCTCAAGGTAGCCCAGTCCAGGCAGAAGAGCTACGCAGATTCTAAACGCAAGGAGATAGTCTACGAAACCGGAGACAGAGTTTATCTTCGAGTATCCCCACTTCGAGGAGTTAAGCGCTTTGGAGTTAAGGGAAAATTAGCACCGCATTTCGTTGGACCGTTTAAGATCTTGAAACGTATGGGAGAAGTCGCGTATAAGTTGGAATTACCAGAGGGACTGTCAGGAGTTCATGATGTATTTCATGTTTCTCAGTTGAAGAGATGTCACGCCGAGATGGCAGAGGTACCGCTAAGGGATACCGTACCGCTTGAAGCGATTCAGTTAAAGGATGACCTAACGTATGAGGAGAAGCCAGTCAAGATTCTCGAGTTTGCCAGTAGAGTTACTCGCAGCAAGGTTATCAAGTTTTGAAAAGTTCAGTGGAAGCACCACTCAGAGGATGAAGCCACCTGGGAGAGAGAAGAAGATTTGCTCAAAGACCACCCTCACCTATTTTCTAGCCAACCCGAATCTTGAGGGCGAGATTCATCTTAAGGGGGGTAGGTTTGTAACATCCCAAATTTTCAATTTGGAATGTTATACACTAGATCATATGCATATCATATTTTCTTGCATTTTGGTTGATCCTAGAAATTTCACGCAAACTCAAGGATCCTCGGAGAGAGTTGGAGATTTCGTTATTTCCATATTTGAGAGTTTTCTCGAATTTTGAAAATAGGATCATTTGATTTATTTATTTTATCTTCAATAATTTTTCCGGTGTCAAAAATATATGAGAGAGGGAATAATATGACTTTTCCAAATTTAGGAAAAATGAAGATTTAATAAATAGATCAATTTTTGTTTGCCGGAGTTTTATTTGCATTTTATTTGGATAGGGAAAAATGCGCGTTTTCGAAAATTGCATTTTAGGTCCGGAGAAAAGTTCATTTTGTTCGGCTCATTTTTAGGAGTCGGGGAAAATTTACTTTAGATTTTTCGGAGTTTGTTTAGATCTCTTTTTGTTTTTTTCTCTGCGCTGAACCGTTTATAATAAAAAAAACTGGAGCAGGCCGGCCAGCCAAGGCCCAGCCGGGCCGAAGGCCACCGCGCGCCTAGCGCCAGGCGCCAGGGAGCCGGCGCCGCCGCCTCTTGCTCTACGAGTCCTTTTAGGATTCTAGGGTAGCCCTTGCCCCTTTTTCCTTTGTTTCGTTATTCCTAGTCCTACTCTGTATATTCTTTCATATTCCTGGTCTAATTCCTTGCCCTCTACCCCAAGTAAACCCCTCCCCTCCCCAATATAAATACCCAAGCACCCCCCCTCCAAATCATCAAACCCAAAGCCTAGAGCTCCGCCACACCCGCGCGCCGCCCTAAGCCGCCGCCTCACCCGCGCCGCACCGCCACCCCACACCCGCGCCGCCGCCGCACCTTGCCGCCGCCGCCCCACGCCCACGCCGCCGGAGCCCCTCACTGGAGACCTCGCCGGAGGTAGCCCCGCGCTACATCTATTCTTTTTCTCGGATCGTTTTCTTCTAATCGTTCCGATTCTTTTCTTCTCTAAACCGTTCCGCTTTTCTAGATCGGTTTTTCGATCGGTTTTCTTCTCCGAAACCCTAGATCGGATTCGTTTTCTTTTCAGATTTAGTTGCCTCATGACCTTTCGCCGGACCGTTCGTCTTAACGAACATGATCACCGGATTTTTCTAGGTTAACGACGTCCGTTCGTTTAACCGTTCTTCTTTTTCTTTTCGTCGGATTTATTCCGCGATCGTGATCTCAGATCCGATCTTCTTTCTAGTCTTTCTTTTCGCTCGTTTATCGGAATCAGGTGATTCAAGCGCTTGGAGTTTCGTCTCGAAACCGCCATTCCGTTTAATCAACTTGAACAAGCTTTTGCTACAGTAAAAAATTGACCTAGTTTCAACTTGCTAGAACCGAGTTGTTTTCTTCCGCCGTTTGTTTTCCGTTTCTTTGTTCGGTTCGTTCTTTTTTTGCAACCGGAGTTCTTAAATTGAACTTTCTGGTTCGTTCTCTTGTTCGAGTTTTACCTGTGCATTAGATGAGTACTTATTGTATGCTTGTTGTTTGTCTGCGATAGATTACCCGGATTGCGCCGCTTGTTAGTTCGAAACCCTAGGACTCGCGGATCATCAGCAAGGCAAGTAACACTTTGATCATACCTTTTCTACAACCCATGTTTTATTGCATTAGATCAATCCTCACACATTGCATGATTAGGATCTAATTAAATTGTGGGATGGGAAGTAGATGAGGTAGTACCTATTACCTGTATTATTATGAAACCTTTGGGAGTTACTTCTACGTTTGCTTATTATTATGCCATGCTATGCTAGTAGACGTGGATTGGGTGAGTGATATCCATTACAGATGTGAGTTGATAATTTTAAAAGGTTTATCTAAGGTGGCAACTTAAACACACGTCTGGGTGGATTGAGGCACCTGATGTCTATCAGGACTTGCCTATTTTTTTTGGACCGCCACCCAGGCTCAAAGGGATCATAAGATCTTTCATGCTAGAAACTTCCGTGTGCAGCCACAAGCCATTATGGGCTCTGGCATAGTTGACTAAGTTGTGCGAACTCTTACGGGGTGGACTAGCAGATGTAGGGGTTGTAGGTGGTACGGTCTACCCCACATGTAAGGTGCTAGCGCTTCTGAAAGACTGTGTCTCGGTCATCCGTTTTCTCAAACACCATGTAGTGCGAGAAAACAAACGGAGGCGATCGAGTCTTGTGGGGAAAAGTGCGCAAACCTCTGCAGAGTAACAAACTAATCATGATTAGCCGTGTCCCCGGTTATGGACAACTTGAGTATCTAGTACTTGAATATCATTGTGAATCTCAACATGTTACTTCTAATTAATGTTGTTGGGTTTTAATTATTTTTAATTGGGATTGAGAATGCTGTCAACCATTCTCAATGTTTCACAACCACCATGATAGTTAAATAAACTTATTCCTTTGCAGTAGGGAAAAACTGGCTTTACGCAAAACTGTAACCATAGAGCTTTCCACCAGCCATATATACATATAGTATAGCTGTTTCATTCCATTACTCTCTATGTGTTACTTTGCCAGCATATTCCATGTGCTGACCCGTTTTCGGGCTGCAACGCTAATGTTGCAGACTTTTCAGACGACGATTGAGGTGTTTTAGGTCGTGGCCCTATACTCAGTGATGCCGCTGGAGTTGATGGACCCATTTATCTTCCGAGTCTTCCGTTGTTATCGATATTAGATGGCCTTCAGCCATATTTATTGTAATAAGTTCTTTTTGAGCCATCGATGTAATAAGTGTGTGATTGCAACTCTGCTATAAAACCTCGATGTACTGTGTGGTGTCAGCATTACTAATCCAGGGATGACACCGTAGCACAGTAGACGTGATCCATTTGGGTCAGGTCGCTACAAGGGCTGGGGGTGCAACAGAAGCAGTAAGCAGGCCAGAAGAGTGAAGACGCAGCTCTCTCTTCCAAACCAAACATCAGCAATCATTACAAAAGGGCTACCAAAAAAGAACAAGTGTATGCATCAAACTAAATGAAGATCCTACTACACCAAGTGTACGCATCTAACTAACTGGCTCAGTTAGACGTTACTATTTATTAAGCTGTGGAGATTGGCTGACAGCTTGAACCAGATGGGTGCCTGACAGGGGAAACTCCAGCCAGCAGGTCGAAGTCTGATACTTGCGACCCTCTCTCCTACTTTGGGCTGCAGAGCGTGGCGGCACATATCAGGGTATGGTGCATGCAGAGACACATGGTACGCTGTGTACACACAGTTTTGCCTGATGAACGAAACCGCGCTGCCATCATGATCCTTGCCATCGGTTATCTCCTGGTTAATTGGATAATTCAGTCCGACAAACAGAGAGCGTTTACCAAGGCTACTTACCAGCCTCCAGTGAAAAATTCCTGAAGCCCCAGAGAAGCTGGGATCCTGCTCAAAGACCTTGCAGTGACTGTGATTGTATTCGGCGAAACAACACGTCCCGTACGTACGAACGATCATCAATCTTTCGCTGTCGTCTGATTGAGCCAGGAACCACCTGCAACTGCCATGCCGCTTTTCTTTGAAAGGTTCTGGGATTAGGAAGGGTAGGGACACCAGGCGGCCTACAACATCATATCAAGTTGGAGTCAAATAAAAAAGGTCTCTTGGTTTAGTCAATCTTAAGAACAACATGTTATGAGCATGAATATTTTTTCAACAAATGTTGACAGTAATATAAGCAAGCCATCATGATATCATAGGAAAGTAACATACTGGTGTAACAGCCGTTTGTAGCGATGACTGGAGTAGGCCAACAATACGTCCAGCCATAGAAGGAGTCGACAACGTAAATGAAGCCCTTGTGTTCAATGGCATCAGAAAACCATGGAGGATGTATGATCCTGCGATGGACGTGCAGATTTATCCACTTATTGCAGTGACCTGTCAGATAGGCGAGACCGCGGTTGAAGAACGCAATTAGCCTGAAGTCTTTATAATTCGCAGATCTTGTGGGCACTTGGCAGATTACAACCTTGAGCAAATCAAACTTGGTATCATGTTGGCTACTGTAAGATTCTGAGTATTCTGGGCCGCGGTGCCAAAGCAGTGCAGTGTTAATCGAAGGAAGGGGGATCAATCGCCGGGTGTAGACCTCCACGAGCATCCAGCTGCCGCGATCGTCGACGAGCACCATCCAAGACGTGTTCATGCCGACCCAGTACATACCGTTAATGTAGTTGAGGCTGACGGGGAGCGGATCGCAGTCAAGGGGGTTGATGCTCGCCACCCTACGATCGTTATGCTGTGTGACACGCCGTTTTTAAAGATCAGGCGGCATCAGCAAGCAAGGAGTTGGCTTAAAAAGCTCCGGCCTGAGGGCTTTGAGTAAACGGTACAGCCCCGACGAGCACGCAGCGAGCAGCATGGTACTGAGATTGTCCACACGCGAAACAATGAGCTTTATTACCTCTATGGGGAGAGAATTCTAGCCACTCTTTCGGCGGACGCTGCTCAGTTTTGCCATTGTTAGTGCTTGGGTTTCAGACGAGGGGGGGAGGCGCCTTAGCGAGGATGGAAGATTGGACGAGATTATGTGCCGACAAAGATAGAAGAGCGAATATGTGCTGCGAGAAGTGGACAGGTGATGATGACTACAGCACGCCGCTTGACTTACGAGACACATACCAGCAGCATAGAGTCATGTCGATGCCAGACAACTTGCTTGAGTGATCACAGTACTGGTACTCCCTACAATGCTATGCCCTAACTTGCTTGAGTAGAGTAGTAGAGTAGGACTCTGCTCTACTACTAGCACCGGAGGAGTAGTATATTCTAATCTAAAATAGTTACAAACTTCAATGCCCAAGTGTGGAACGACTACGAACCGTGCTCAAAGACCGTGTCTACATGGTGTTTGGACAAGGGCGACAACCTCAACGCCAACGATGCTGCTCCCGTTGCACCTTATGTGTTTCTATCCTTCCTGTTCGAAATCATGGTAGAATTCATGTTTCTACTCTGTATCCTACTACTATGCTAGTCCACATGATTAGTTGTGAACGACGACTTCTTCCCCGACCTCGGCAACCTCATCGTCAACGACATGGGCGACAACGTCAACGCCGGCAACCAGTGAGATACAGGGTGTAGGAAGCGGTTTGGGAATTTGCATGCCTTTCCAACTAGTGAGATACTCCATACAAAGTACGACAGAGAAATAACCACAGAGAAGGAAGCTAAAAGTAAACAATCAAACCAGTATTTTTGCATTTGTTTTGCATTGAATCATTTCACAAGCTTGACTAGTGATGTTTTTCTACTTCTACAAAAACCGCATCGTAATGTTAAAACGTGCATTTGCACATACATAAGTAATAGTAGTACTCCCTCCGTCTAGGTGTATAAGTCTTCCCTCCTTCTTGGTCACAGTGCATAACCGAAGATGACTTATTGACCCGGATGGAGGGAGTAGCACAGTCTGCAAGCATATATCGAGAGAGACGTGTAGTGCGATAGTATATAGTAAAGTTTGTGCTATATGCACGTACTTGCAAAATGCGTACGAATACACAAGGTTTCCAAACTTTCCCTTTTACATACTTAATTAAGGACGCTAAAAATTCCTGAACGTTCGGGGTTTATCATTTGCGTCCCAAAACTAATGAGATCGCCTTACAAAACAAAAATTATACTCCTCCTAAAAGCCACGGCGCTCGCAGGAGCGCTTGCGGCGTGCCACGAGTGCCCTGGTGCGCGGCCGTTTCCCAGCGCGCCGACACAACGCCTCTTCCTCAGCCTCGCAACTCGCGAGGTGCTGATTAGCGGCTTGCCGGCGGGCGAGCGCGATCTCACCGGTGTGGTGATCCGGCGCCAACAGGTACTCCTCCTCGCTGGAAGCGTGCACCCGGTCCACGTACCGCCAAGCGTAGATGAGGCGCTTGGGCCCGACTACACTCAGGGCATCGGCACGGGCGTCCTCCGCCACCCTCACGGCCCTCACACGAGCCTTCTGCCAAAGAGCCAATTGCCTGACTCTCTCGGACGCGACATAGGCCTCCCAGGAAGCTTGTTCCACGGTGCGCTTCTCTTCCTCGGCCTTCTTCTCCGCCTCTATTTTGGCGCGCTCTGCTGGAGGCAAAGCCTTCCACAAGGCGACATCCATTTCTTTCCAAAGCTCCTCAAGGCTGGGGGGGCTTGGCGGGCGACGCGGCGTTCTCCTCATAGCGAGGAGCCGGCGCGTCCTCCGGCGCGTGTGCTGGCGAGATTGGGAATGCCGACGCGTCCACCTCGATGCGTCGCGATGAGGAGCGGAACACCAACGCGTCCTCCTCGACTAGTAGCGGCGAGGAACGGAACGGCGACGCGTCGTGTAGCGGCGAGGAGCGGAACACCGACGCATCCTCCTCGGCTAGTGGCGGCGAGGAATGGAACGGCGACGCGTGACCGTCCGCGCGGTGCAGCGAGGGGCTCCTATGGCTTGGGAGGGGCGATGCGATGGTGGTCGACGTGAGAGGGAGGGGAAGGAGATAGCGAAGAATGTGAACATGAGGGGAGGAGATAGCGATGTCGTGGGAGGCGCAGTATTTATAGCGAGCAATGGCACACCTACGTAAGATATGGACTAAGCTGCACTGACTTAACTGCCGGTCCAGTTGCGTCACTGACATGTGGGCCAGACCCCTGTTGGGCCCATATGTCAGTGACCGAATGCACCTGCAGTTAAGTAACGGCTACGTGGGCATATTTGTTGGAGTAAATTACGGGGGAGCGAAGGGGTGGAAATATTGCTGGTCACAACGGATTGGACGAGCGTGGGGGACGAGAGTCATGCATGCAGATTTTTTTCACACGGGGTGGAGTGGTGGGACCGCCGGAGGGAGAAGGAGAGTTTGGCTGGCATATTGTTTCCACACATGGAGAGGAAAAAATTTGGAGACGAACGGGCTTCCGGCAGGTATGGGGAACGGTGCATAATAAGTCATCTTGCATGCCGGGCTAGGTATAGTTTCAAGTCATTAAAAACAAACACGCCCCACACATGTTCGTATTTCATGGTGCACTAAATTATTGCATGCGATGATTAAGGCTGGCCATAATGGTGGTATCTTAGCTGCTATCATGCACACGGGAATAGCAAACATGCTGATGTGGCAAAGAATTAAAGAAGAGAGGGGGGTTAGAGTAACTAGAGTTCATGCATGCATTGGTAAACATATTTTTTTGTGGAGAACGACAGCACTAGTTGAGTACTTTTGCAGACTTCAAAAACTATTCCACAATGTGTCAACATTCACAATGTCAAATCAATATTTTTACACTCATTATAAAACATAGTTCTTTTACTTCCTCCTTCCATCTATATAGGGCCTAATGCGTTTTTCGAGGCTAACTTTGACCAAATGTTAGAGCAATAATATATGACATGCAACTTACACAAAGCACATCATCAAATTCGTATGTGAAAGGAGCTTTCAATGATATAATTTTCACATTATGCATGTCATGTAGTATTAATTTTATCAATAGTCAAAGGCGGTCTTGAAAAACGCATTAGGCCCTATATAGATGGAAGGAGGGAGTACTCATTATAATCAGTACTCCCTCCGTCTAGGTGAGCAAGTCATCTTAGATTGTGCACTGTGACCAAGGAGGAGGGGAAAACGAGAGATCTTAATGTTTATTTGCTAATTAATAGCATTGCATGCAATGAACTAACCACTGCATGTCGTGTTTGGTAGTCTCAAGTCATTAAAAGCATGCACACCCACATCTCCTATTGGTTGATATGTCAAGAAACAAGAAATGAGGTAGAAGTTAATGCACCGCGCCTAAGTGTTTTGGGAGTATTGTAGATATTGATATTTTTAGTATAAATTTGGTCGTGGGATTTCATTGATGCATGTCAAAGCGTTGACAGGTTTGCTATGCGTGACCTGAAGATGAAAGCGTTGAGCATCTCGAAGTTGATCAACAATCTTCAATTGTCAAAGATTAGTCGTTCGGCCAATAAGGTGGCACACTTAATCGCTAAGTATAGCTTTGACAATAGATTAGATGGTATTCTTGTAAATAACCTACCGCCTTGTGTGGTGAATGTTGTATCGAATGAGTGTACTGGTGTGGCTGGTTAATTAATATAAGGTGGTGTTCAAAAAAAGTATAAATTTGGTCAAACACTTTGCAAACGGAGTAAAAAGGACCAGAGGGAGTATCATGCATGCGGAGTAGGCAAAAAAATTGCTTGTCTAAAAAAAGGCAAAAAAAATTCCTCATTTATAGCCGGTCGAAGTCTCAAAGGGCGAGACCGCACGAGGTAGGCGAAGGTTGTGGGAGGCGCGATGTTTGACGGAATTAAGTGAAGTTACATCCACGCGCTGGCATGGCGTGCGAACAGGCAGAAGCTATACCGTCAGGCCTACGATATGGGTCTAGTAGACATGACATCTAGTGGGTCCCGCATAGTTCTCGAGAACTCTTTGGGGGCTTGGAGCCGTTTATCCACCGGGCAAGCCAGCAACCCCACACCGTTCGCACGCCCTACTCGTCCCCATCTTCTAACTTACAACAGTTCGCTCCCAGTCGTCCCGTCCTTTCACATTAGTTCGCTCCCAGTTTTTTTTGCGGGGTACAACAGTTCAACTTCTCCTAACCCTCCTCCAAAATCCATGGCCTCCCAAATCTCCATGGTCGCCGCTGAGTACCGGGTTAGAGCCATCACTGGCGATCAGTTCATCGTCATCTACACACGTGGATCCGATACGGTGAAAGCATGGCTTACTCACTTCCTACGCATGTTCAACAGTTCAACGGATGAGTGGGTCGCTGGGCTAGATGTTGAGTACACCACAGTCCTGGGACGAGAGAAGGATCTAAAGGACGAAGAGAGGAAGAAGCCCGCCGTGATCCAGGTTTGCGTACATAACGTTTGCTTGGTCTACCACATATGCCATGCCGACGTTGAGTGCGAGGATTTTAAGAACTTCCTCAAGGACAAAAGAGTGAAATTTGTTACTGTAGGCTTTAAGAACGACAGTGACGTCCTGCGTCGGATAGGTCTCGTTGTAGGCCAGCCCTTCGATCTCCAGAAGGCAAGCCTGGTGTCCTCCTCTCAACCTTCAATGTTGACCCTCGCAGCAGCCATGATTGATCCTTCGTACGCTAAACTGAAGAAACCTCATCACGAGTTTCATCATGCATGGGAGTCGAAGACATTAGATGAAGTTCACATCTTGTACGCAGAAATGGACGCCTACCTTTGTTTAAAATGTACAAGGGTTGGATGAAGAAGCAGAGCCCAGTGTCCGGTTCAAGCAAAGAAGCGTCGGCGAAGAGGAAGAGGAAGAGGGACGAGGACGAAGTCGAGAACGTGGACTCGGACTCCAAGTAGGTGGCAGTGTCGTCGCTCATGCTGGTTCTACTGCAGTGTCAAGCGGACTAGTTGCTTGTTAGTTTATTTTCAAGGGTGTGTTGTGCTGAGGCCCCAGCAGAACTATGTTTATGTTCTTTCTTGTTATTTGAACTCTTTAGTACGTACAGTAGTACTAGTACTATGTCTTATTACTGTTCTTCTTGCAGTTGGTACTACTACTCGTATCTTCGTGTTTGTACTGTACTTAATACGTTCGTACTAGTAGTATAATTTGGGTTAGTCGATTTGTGAAATAAGTTCGACGGAGCGAAGGAAGAAGACGGCAGAAGAGGTGGAAGAAGCCCTTTAGCCATCCATGTTGCATCAAACGGCTCACATGAGTCGACTGACCCAAATTGCTCCTTCAGATTGCAGGATCCATGTGGCATTCAAGGTCTCGAAGGTAGATTCCGCGTCCGCACCTGGTTTGCGGGCTCGACGCGCGCGCGACCGGCTTCCGCCGCGACAGCCACCATGCACGCCTCCTCCGCGCGGGCAGAGACGACAATGACACGCTAGTTCCTCCTCGCTGGTGTGCTGGAGCACGCGCTCATCCTCCTCTTCGTACGCTGCGTGCATAGACGCGGCTCCACCAGCTGCTCGCGTGCTTGGCAGCGCGGCGGCATCACGAGGAGGGACTGCAGACGACGTGAGCGGGTGAGCCTTCGGCTTCATGGCACAGGGATGGCGGCGACACGGCGGTGATGGGCGAGAAATTGTTGGCCGGAGCAGGCGGGCGCCGGCATGCGCAACGGTGGCGGCGGCATATTGATGAGTGTGCGTGTGGGAGCTTACTTTAGTTTTATATATAAGGTTGGTCAAACTTAAAAGGAAACTGTACTAGTACACGTAAACATTAGACTTAGGCGGCGCTTTTATTAGTTACTAGCTTATGTTCTTGCCCATTGTGACCAGCCTTAGTACCATGGCCACGATACGGAATCCTGTGCAAGCGCGTGAACCGCGGCCGCGCGGTCGATCGAACGATGCGTCACCGTGTCGCGCTCGAAGGACATCCACCGAACCTTTTTGTGTGTGTGAAAACAATCCTCGAATATTACTCAACTTTTTTTCTTGTGGAAGTTCTTGACGCTGCAATATTTCCATATATTTGAATTTAGCTCCAGTTCGTGTTTATTTGGATTTGGACGTTTTAGGTGCGCCCTAGTTTTTTTTAATACTGATTTTGTGTGTGTGACTGAGAGAGAACGTGTGTATGTGTCCATATGTGTGTTGTGGCGGAAGGGCAATGTGGAGACGGTGTGCGTGTGATACAGACATAGAGAGGTGTGAATGTGCAAATGATCGTGCATGAGTGAGACATAGACAGATGCCGATACGTTGTGTATACATGAGAGAACGGTCTTCTAGTTTACTTGTGTGTGTGTGTGTGAGAGAGAGAGATACAGAGAGAGGAGCATCCGTAACACAACAACCATCTCTCTCGATTCGTCCATCCCTCGCACGGTCGCATGCAACACATGCATCAACGCACACATTTTGACACCCTCACCCGGCCCCTGCCCACCTCAAGGCCCGCACAATCTCTTCGTGAATACCCATTTCTCTCCTTAGGTTTGTTTTCTCTCAATAGCTGACACACACACACACAGAGAGACACGCAGCACAACACACACACACACACACACACTCCCCCGAGCACACAATTCATCCCCATCCAAGGTTATATGGCGACCACTCTCGCTTGTGCTTCTTTGCACCCCAACATGCACAACACCTCAATCTTCAAAGAGGGCAACGAGCAGATCGAAGACGGCGACCACACCGCGCTAGAGAATGCAGGGTCATTTGGAAGCAGGGTGATGTGACGACGGCTCACTGACTCCTCCCCCCACCCTCTCTCTCTCTTGCACAAAATTACCAATCCCTCTCTCCCCCGCACAAAATTGTCAATCCCTCAACCCACGAGATCCTTCCCCTCTCGTCCATGTTTTTTCTGCTCTCTCATCAAACATGTTGTCTCTTCTCCTTCCACGTATACAGAATCCAGATGCACACGCATCTCATGTATATTACATGTATGCATATTTCTCATAGACCTAACTTCTTCCTCTCTCTTTCTCTCTCTATCTCTCTCTCTGTCTCGCTAGGTTTGTCTCCTACTCTCTCATCCGCATACATACAATCTTTCCCACCCTATCTGCTCCATCTTCAAAAGCTCTCTCTGCATGTTTCATTCACACATTGGGATATGTCAAAATGTTTCTTCTATAATGGTTGATGTAGAGTTATGGTTGTTCTTGTTGCATCCTACAAAGTAATAACTATGAAATGCATTTAGATTCTCATTTGACTGGGATTATGTGAGTTTGAGCATGTTGTGAAGTACTATAGACCTTGTATACATCTTGGGATTCGACAATGATTGTAACTATTGAATTGTATAGACCATTACATTCGAAGTCAATAGCCTAATATATTTATTTCACAATTTCAACAAATGATTAGTTCACTACAAACTAAGAAAACAAATGTGTACTCCCTCCATTTTTATTTAAGTCCGCGTATTAGCATTGGTCAAAGTCAAGTTTTGTAAACTCTCAGAAAGCTTATAACAAAAAATATTAACATATACAATAACAAATAAATACCATTAGATTCATTATTGACTGTACTTTCACATCATACACATTTGTTATGGTAAACATTTATATTTTTCTATAAACTTGGTCAAACTTTAGGAAGATTGACTTCGGTCAAACCTAATATGCAGAGTTTACTGCTACTACTCGCTAGTTGCTTAGCCGAATCACTCAACACGCCACACGGGGAGTCCAGTGTCACAAAATTTTGAGGTCGGTGGGCAAATCTCCCGTGACCCTCATTCGAGCAGTGGGAAGTTACCATCATAGCCTTCGGAACAGGCCTACGGATGACGCTTGGTAGGGGGTTGTTTTCGTAACTTCAGGTTCACCCTACCCAGCCAACCCCACCCCGGCACCCAGAGTAGTACACCTGAATACTCCCCAATTTCTATCCCCACCGCAAAATAGACTTCTCCACGGCACCGCAGCCTTCGTGCTCCTCCCCTTTACATCGGCGCACTCGTCCACCGCAGCGCATCTGCCTCATCGACGACCTCATACGCCGCACTGGAGTTGATCCACCGTCGTCGTCGTACACGGAGCCTCTTCCCCGACATCGTCTTCCACGGTCTCGGATCTGCTTCCCGGAAGCCGACGCCAAGCGCAGAAGTACCACCGTCATGGACAATGAACCGACTCCCGTTGTCGACCATGACTCACAGAGGCCGTCGCGACCATCGTTGTCCTCCTCGATTGGTAATGTGTGTATTGAATCACTTAGCAGTACATGTGCAATTCCAATTTTGTTCATACCTACCCTTCAAATTTCCTGGGTGCTATTGTTCCCGTAAAAGTAATTGGTTATAGCCTCCATTGTCCAATAGAATATCAGCTTGTAATTGTGCGTCGCTCGTGTATCGCGATGTGCTTGGGTAGGTTTTTCATCTGCAACCAGTAGTGTGGCAAATGATGGAAAGGTTTTTAGAACTAGCAAAATGCCCATGCGTTGCACGCATCAAGATGCATTTGTATGAGTAGTTTATCTTGTTGGAGATGCTCTAACATGGTAGACGAGTGCTTTAATGTTGCCCACAAGATGCGCGAGTATTACTAGTAGTATATTTTTCTTGCCATGTTGAGATTTTAAAACCATGAGTGCGTACATGCAGAGGAGCAATTAAGACCAAACACGGGATATTCGGGACATCTTCAAGGAGCGTGGCAAGTTAAAGAGGAGCTGCACCGAACCTGTAAAACGAGCTTTGGTAAGTAACACCCTTTCAATTACTTTCGTGTAGCCTCATGTTCTTCGATGTGTATATGTTGTAGTTTCGGTTCTCTTAAGCATGATGTTCTTCGATGTGTAATAAGAAGAGTCTTAATCGTCCTAATGCTTTCATTTTTAGCTTGATGTAGGAAGTGGGTGTTCTCACCTTGTAGTCTGTTTTTATTTATTTTTTCCTTTTGAATTCACTTCTCCGAGTTCTGTTTATTTGGCTTCTACTAAATGGATCTAGGTTGCTTTGAGTATTGATCTAAAAAAGAAGTAACTTCATGTCAGGATGCAGTTCCTGCGAGGAGGGAAGTATGGTCAACCTCAAGATCATGTTTCCAAAATGAGGCTGGATTACACACAAGGTGCCAGTTCCCTAATGATGCTGGATTAGACACAAGGTGCAAATTCCCAGATGATGCTGGATTACACACAAGCCAGGTGGAGTCGTCAGCTGTTCGTGTCCTCGTGGCATTAATAAAGGCTGAAAGAAAGCGTGCAGCAGCCCTTGAGAATGTAGCTGAGTTCCTGAAGAAGTGAAAAGAGCAATCAGATGCTCTCTTCACCCAAGCCAAAGAAGAGATGGAAGAAGCCAGAAATAAGCTAGCAGAGGCAGAGCAGGCTAGGCGTCTCCTGCTATCTAAAACGGTTGTCAATACAAAATTTCCTTCATAATAGCTAGGTTCAAATGTTTATCCAGTCAGCATGCCTGTTGTGATGTCCGTGCATCTACTGATATGGCACAAAATGTTTTTTTTCGGGTCATGTAATAACAAAAATCACTTTCCAAACAATAACAGACGAAGCATTGGACATGGTATAGTTCACGCGCAAGCCCAACATTCCAAGTTCAACTTCCACATCAAACTCATGTTCACACATATCTGCACATTCATACATAATTTCCACAACCATGATTCACTTCAAAGCCAAAAAAATGTGAGGAGAGTTATAAATAAAGAAAATCCTCTACTAGTTCCTGCTACCAGTGCGAGCACAACAAGTCAAGAACATGCGTAAATTAATTATATTTTAGTCATTTTTTGTGTTCTAAAATGCCTGCCGGCTCGCGGAAGGACGTGTTTCTGGCACACGCACGGATTCAATGAAGGCAGGCGGGGCAGTCTTAAGCTGGTTGCACACAGCAAGGAGGCGTGCTCAGCCGGGCCTGCAGCGAGTGCGGCCCTCTTGGCCGGCGCGCCGGTTCAATGCCTGCGCTATGAGAGGTCGCGTCCGTGTCAGAGCAATCACTCCCTCCAGTCCTTTTTGTTTGGGTATAAAAAAATCTCGTTTTCCATTCACATTTCAGTGGTAGGAGTTGTGCGTGTGTGTCTATGAGAGAGAGAGAGGAGACGATAGTCGGGGTTGTCTGATCGGTAAACAAATGAATAATGTCAGTCTGGGATGTAGACGAAAAGGAGACCGCAACAAATGTTGTGTCTACAGGAGAGATAGAGAGAGTAGTTTTAGTGGTATGAGTCATATGTAGAGACATATAGGGTGTGTGAGAGAATCCCATAGAGAGAAAGATAAAGTAAAAGACGAGTGGAGACTATGTGTTTGGCGGTGAAAAAGAAAGCTTAGGTACCGAATGATACCAGAGAACAATAGAGACATGAAAGATAATGAAAACCGTGTAATTTATAATGATAAGGAGAGTGTGACACTTCTCAAGGGAGACGTCGAGAGACCATGTTTGCGAGGATAGGAGCAACATGAAGTGAGCGTGCGGGTGAGCTGGAGAAAAGAGAGTGATAGCTACCTGAAGGAGCATGCATGCGAGATAGATGGGCGTGAAAGGAGTGAACAAAAAAGGGATTCAAATATTTGAATTCGAGATGATGATACATGTAATCCATACTCGAACCAAAGTTGATCTATCAAACATGCATACTCATATGAATTCACGCACATCTATGTTATTTAATATGTATATATTACTGATCCATACATTTTAGTAGAACATAATTTGGTTAAAAAAATTCGAATTCAACCTTAAGATTTCGAGATCGTTGTATTTGTAAATCATATTATACATATAAAGGAGCAGAATTCTTTGTTGTGCTTTTGAAAGTATATATAAAAAATGATGTATATAGAATGTAATTCCAATTGAAAATGGATCCCGCCCGGAAAAAAATAGAATACAAACGGGATTCGAATTGAGTTGGCATGTTAAACGTGCACTCTGCAAAATTTGAACGAAGCGGGGAAAGTCGCAGTAACCGCCCGAAACCAAAATCTGCAAGATGGAAATCACTACTGCCTATCCCTGCCACGCAAAGCCTATATGTTGGATTTCTATAGGTTTCGATAGGGGTAGGTTTGTAATTTCCCAAACATGACGTAACCGCCTCTCACCCGGATTCATACACGGTGGGCGCCTAAACACAGTGTGTCCTCGGCTGAAATCGACTCCCTCCCCGATTCATATTCATACACGGTGGGCGCCAAAAACAAACTCTCGTCGGCAAATATTCGGTGTATGCGAGATTACCGTCCTATCCCCAACCGACTAGTGTTGCTGTGATGTAGTAGAAATTTGAAACGGGGGCTAAGTTTGTAAATTTCCTCGCATTTGAGACAAGCGCGCCCTGAATACATGGTTCCCCCCTTCCTCTCTACCTCCCTTTTCCCCATTCGTACTCCGTGGGCGCCAAAACACCCTCTCCACCCCACCCTCCTTCGTCCACAGCCGTCCGCCACCCCATCCACCGCCGTCCTCCTCCACCATGCCGGAGCTGATACCCTGACGCCGCCGTCCATTACAAGAGATCGACCTCTCTCATCCACGGCTTCGTACCAGGATCCTTGCATCCCGTCCTCTCACTTCATCCCCACCGTCATCCACCTTGCCGGCGCCGCTCCTACGACCGTCTCGTCCACTGCGCCCCGCCGCCACTGTCTACCCTCCTAGATCTGCTTCCACGCCGCCGACAGCCATCGCTACCGCAGCACCGTCAAATTCTCAGCAGATGCGTACACGGTGCCACACCAGAGGCGGTACTCTTTCGTATCTGCTCAACTTATTTATCGCAGCAAGAAAATAGATCGCCACTGCTTTACTCTGATTTCTTGTCTTGGTTGCGAAGTTGCCTTTGTCCGGTTTGCACCTTCAGATCCGCCATGGCACGCTCAACACCATACTCGCAATGCTTATGGTTTTCCCCTTTAATATTCCACACTAGTTAAATCACAGTAGACTAAATTTCAAAATTGGGTCAGTCGATTTTTCAGAGCTCGCCGGAGTTCGCCGGTGCGATCGAAGGGGCTCGGGTGGTTGTGGGGCCTCGACAAACAAAGAAAACTCGACGCGGGTGGGGGTTGGGGTGGGGGTGGGGTGGGGTGGCGGAGGAACACATGCGGTGGGGGCCGGTGGTCCGGCCGCGGCCCGTACGGTGTTCTGTATGGGAAGAATCAGAGACGAGGAAGAAGAAGGGTTAGGAGACGTAGGATCTTCATCCAACCGCCTGAAATGGTCGAGAGACAGCTAGGAGTTGCATTCTTAATGCGCTCTGGTTCATCATGTGTGGGCACTGCGCAACCAACATTTTATTATCCAAAATCTGCTTGCTCTTCTTTACCATGTTCCTCTTCCGTTCTTCTTTAATATGTGCTCTATCCATTCCTAAATGCAAGTCTTTGTATAGATTCCACCATGGACTACATATGGAGCAAAATGAGTGAATCTACACTCTAAAATATACCTGGATACATCTGTATGTGATCCATAGTGGAAATCTCTACCAAGACTTATATTTTGGAACGGAGGGAGTATGATAGTAGTACAGTATGTTCCTTGTACTGAAGATGAGCAGGGACATTTGCAGTGTAGAGGTCTATACGGTTGGTTGTGATGGACACTTTGAGCCTCTTTGATTCGTAGGATCTTGTAAACATAGGAATAGGATTTGTAGTGGCCTGCCCACTTGAATCCTATAAGAATAGCAAGGGAATGCGGGGAGCTGTGTCGCCTTTGAGAGTTACATTGATATTAATAGTACCGCACCTTCACTTGAAGAGAGCTGGTATCCGAAGCCTTTCTAGCCGTACCGGCAATACTAGCACATATATTCCAGCAAGTTCCACTTTGCTGATTTTACTCTGATGCTTAAGGTTTTCCCGTTATATCTACACTATGATCTGTGTAGCTGCTTTATGTCGCACTAGCAGCAGTCCACTCTTGAAGCTAAACACTGCAATGACTTACAAAATTGGCACCAAGGCATTGAGTGCCATTCTGGATGCAATGAAACTCATACGCTCCCCACCTATTGATTCTTGTTCAGAATATGATCCTAATGACTATTCTAACCTCGAGGAGTCAAAGGCAGATGGCCTGCCCTGTTCACCCATCAAGGTGCTTGTTCTAATTTGGCAATGTTTTATTGATTGCGGGTATCTTGCATTTGTTGTCTTGCATTTCTTCTACTTTGTTGCACCGCCATCTGCTTAGTTTACTCATCATATATGTCGAGATGCCATGCCCATCCATTATCAATACATATTCCATCTGTCATCATACCATGTTTTTTCACTCAAATGCTGCTCTTGTGCATCAGACATCAAAAAGGAAGAGGGTGATTGCCGAACCTAAAGGAGCACCAGCAAAGTCCTTGAAAAACGTGGTGGTGCCGGAGAAATCAGACAGCACCCCACTTATATTGGTTGTACAACCAGTGACACAAAACGTAGGACTGACTCCAGCAGACTATACCCATACTTCACTGGCCACACCACTAGCCCCACCACACAGGACCTGCACTCCAGCAAAAGGTATACTGATTTCATTTGCCATAGCACCAGCTGTACCACAGAAAAATCCCACTCCAGCAAAAAGTACAGCAAGTCCACCGGCCGAAGACCTATCCCAACTGCAGAGACGGCCAATTCTTGCAGATTGGAACCCATTCCATTTATTCCCAGTTTAAAAGACAATGCTTTCAATGTTGTTAGGGACTACGGGCATATATTCCCATCATGGGAAGATTATTGTGAAGACAAACACCATTTTCACATCTTCCTGTCCAACTTACGTGTAAGTGCTATTATTCATGGCTATTATTTTCCTGTTTTCTGCTGATTGAACACATCAATGATTTACATTACATTGTTGTAACTAGGCGAGGGTCAATCTGGATAGTCATGACGAGCAAAGCTTGCTTGTGCTTTTTAAGGAAGCATTGCAGCAGTATCGGTGTTACCTGAGGAAATCACACTTTGATGGCAAGTCTATAAATGAATTTCTGGTGAAGTCTCCTGTGCTAAATTTAGAAGACATTGAATGGAAAAACCTTGTTATGCACTGGTCTCGTTCCCAGGATGAGGTACTGTCTATGAAATCACACGACAATTTGAACTTCTACTTTTTCGCATGTGCCTTACGGATCTTTTTTGCAGGAAATCTGCTCGAAGAAGAATTCCGGTTTGACAAGAACGACAGGATATCGCAAATATGCTGCCCACTATTTTGCTCTTGTTAGTACCTGTTGTCCTGTATCACTGTACTTGCATACATACCTGGTTCATTATGTGAAAGCAGTATGCATGATAGCTTGCTTATCAATTGTTCGCTCCAAACTATATGATCTGTATGAATGGTTACATTAGTGTAGAATATATCCAATGCCAATGTTTTTTTAGCTCTGCATTGTTCTTGTAAGTACATGATGTCCTTTATCAGTGTACTTATAATGACAGGTAGTTGTTCATGTACCATCACTCTTAGCTTATTTTCCTTTGCCCTCCATTTTCTACACATCAGATCTATATTTACTCTTACCATAAGGTTGGTACTGAAGAAGTTTAGCTGTGCATTGCTCTTGGCCGTACCTTTTGCCTGTATTGCTGCACTTACATTTATAGCTACTTGGTTATGTAGCATCACTCTTCATCTTATCTTAAATATTCTCCATTTTTTCATATATCATCACATCTATATTTACTCTTAACAAAATGTAGAATAAAGGCAATGCTTTTGAAGAAGATTCTATGGTAAACTTCTTGAATTGTCCCCCCCCCCATCAGCATGGACAAGGCCTTTATAGAGCATGTCTTCACCAATAATGTAAGTTTGTCCATCTCAAGCCTTCAAACTTTGTTGTATATATTTGGTTAGGCATGACTGCAACAGTTGTTTATTTTTGGTGTTTGCATCAAATTGCTTGTTTAAAGTTTATTATATGTAGTTCATAAACAAAAGTTCGTCCTTTCTCAATTTAAGTTTTCAGTTGTACAACCAAGTTCCTTCTTCATACCATGTAAATTAAACTATACAGAGCAAGTGATCTTCTTTTGCACTGCATGTATGCTTCTGTTCTTCATCTGTAATCCAGTGGTGTGGTGAACCTACCCACTACAGCATAATGTCATATTCTACAATGTCTTAACTATGAAAAATGTCATATCATTCTACTATTATTTAAACCGTCTCTTTATTTGCCAATCTGAAATGGTATAAATTGACAACACACTAACCATTGATACTTATGAGTTCTTGATCTGTAATCCAGTGGTGTCGTGAAGCTGCCAACTCCTTCACAATGTCATTTCCTGCCATGTCTTGACCTGAACAATACCATATTGTGTTAATGCAAATTTAAACTTTGTCACTTTATTCATCAGTAAGAAATGTGATGAATTGTCAGCACTGATACTTTTATGTGCAAAACCTGTCATCTATCTGCTTGTTTATCTTTCAGAGTGAGGGAGATATAAATATTGAACAAGCACAGTCTCATCATCTTGCTCAGCTGCTTGCGCTGCAGCTCCCCAACAGGGCTAAGCTTTCTTGAACTCTATTGAAGTGCTGTCGGTTTTGTATATTATTTTGTCGGCGTGTTTATTTGCACTGGTGGCGATCTTTGATGCACTGTGTATGTAATCTGTTGTCTGCTTGTGCTTTATTATCATAGTGGCGAACTTTGATGCCTAGTGGATGTAATATGCTGTAATTTCTTTATTGTATAGTATAGGTTTTTTCTTATTCACGATCTTGTAGTTATTTTACTGTATATATATCCTGTCTTCGCAGCAAACCGGCCAAACCGTAAAATTACGGTACATAATCGGGCCGTCATGCAATCACGATGTAGGTTGGGCCTGAAACATGCTGATCAGCTCACGGGCCGGCAGCAGCCCGAAATGAACCCCGGCCCATGATTGTGCGAATCAAATCACAGGCTTTTAACAGGCCGAAAAATTGTCACGGTCCTTGTTTGGCCAATCAGATATCGGCTGCGAGCAGGCCGGATGCAAACCGGGCCGTAGTTAGGCCCAACTATATGACGGGATTTTAACAGGCTGAAATTAATATAGGGCCGAAATGTTAAACAGGCCCTTAACAGGCCAAAACTAATATCAGGCCGAATTACTAAGTGGGCCTTTAGCAAGTGGGCCCAAAAGCATAGTGTCCAGTTGATGGGCCGAATCTGATATGGGCCATAATTAGGCCCAAAACCTCTTAAAGGGCCGGACCTGATCTGGGCCGTAATTTGGCCCAGAACGTGGTAGCCTTTTAACGAGACGGATCTCATATGGGCCACTATTAGGCCCGGAGCGTGGCAGGCCATTAATAGACCGTATCAAATATGGGCCGGCATTTGGCCCAAAACATGGCAGCCAGTTAATGGGCCGGCCTACTAAGGTCCTCAAAATCTTGTGGGCCTATAGCTTGGCCGGCCCATTAATGTCGACGAAATCTCATGGGCCTTTAGCTGGGCCGGCCCATTATGATCCGCAAGAATTTTGTGGGCCTTTACCTGGGCCGGCCCATTATGGCACACAAAAATCTTGTGGGCCTTTACCTGGGCCGGCCCATTATGGCTCGTGAAATCTTGTGGGCCTTTAGCTGGGCCAGCCCATTATGGTCCGCAAAATCTCATGGGCCTTTAGCTGGGCCGGCCCATTATGGTCCGCAAAATCTTGTGGGCCTTTAGTTGGGCCGGCCCATTTAAACATGTTGGGTCGTGCCACATGTCGACGTATCATAGGCACCTTATGTCCAGTGAGTGGATGACATTTGTCCCGACGATGAGCCGACACGTGTTTCCTCTAGCCAATGATGATTTTACACGTGGAAAATTCCCATTGGTCGGGGCTGTTAACGGGTTATCGGATCCAAAACCCGGCCCGATAGCTTAACGGCGTTCCGTTACGGTGGATGCCACGTGTCGGTCACCCTTAACGAAAGCACTTCTGTGACGCGTGATTTATCGTCATGGAAGTGGACACTTCCGTGATGATAATTTTGGTAATGTCATGGAACACTTCTACGACAGCACAGGTATGACTATCTTGATTCTGTCATAAATTTGTCATGCATGTACATGCATGACAAAAAAAGCGACCTACTGTGACAAACACGTATCATCACGTAAGTGTATTTTTTTGTAGTGAAGAGTATATCCAATAGCAACATGGTGCTTCTTCAGAGTTTTCAATAATTTCTCTTCTTCCTACTCTGAAAAGGTTAGCACTAATAATAACAGGATATATCTTCTTTTCATCAAGATAAGCATATTTAAGAGTATTAGGTAATGGTTTAAGCTCAAACATGGGATCACCCTTAGGTCGAGGAGGATCCCCTATAATTTCAACAGGCAAGTTGTGTTCCAAAATAGGTCTCTGTTTAAAGAATACTTCATCTATTTCCCTTCTTTCATTCATAAACATATCGTTTTCATGGTCTAGCAAATATTGTTCTAAAGGATCATTAGGAGGCACGACAATAGAAGCAAGACCAATACTTTCATGTTTACTAGGCAATTCTTTATCATGGGGTTGTCTACGAAATTGAGCAAAATTAAAATCATGAGACATATCCCCTAAACCAACAGTAACAATATCCTTTTTGCAGTCTATCTTAGCATTAACAGTATTCAAGAAGGGTCTACCAAATATAATGGGACAAAAGTCATCTTGTGGGGAACCAAGAACAAGAAAATCAGTAGGATATTTAACTTTCCCACACAAGACTTCAACATCTCTAACAATTCCAACTGGTGAAATAGTATCTCTATTGGCAAGCTTAATAGTGACATCAATATCTTCTATCTCAGCAGGTGCAATATCATGCATAATTTATTTATATAAAGTATGAGGTATTGCACTCGCACTAGCACCCATGTCACATAAGCCATGATAGCAATGATCCCCTATTTTAACAGAAACAACAGGCATGCCTACCACAGGTCTATGTTTATCTTTAGTGTCAGGTCTAGCAATTCTACCAGCTTCATCACAGAAGTAAATAACATGCCCATCAATATTATCGACCAAGAGATCTTTAGCCATAGCAATACTTGATTCAACTTTAATTTTCTCAGGGGGTGTAGGTGTTCTAGCATTACTCTTACGAACCATAGTTGAAGCTTTAGCATGATCCTTTATTCTAACAGGGAAAGGTGGTTTCTCAATATAAGCGGTAGGAACAATAGGATCAACACTATAAGTGATAGTCTTTTCTTCAACTTTAATAGGTTCAACTACTTTTACTTCAATGGGAGGATGATATCTAAACCACTCCTCCTTAGGGAGATCAACATGAGTAGCAAATGATTCACAGAAAGAAGCTACTATCTCAGAGTCAAGTCCATATTTAGTGTTAAATTCATGAAAAGCATCGGTATCCATAAAAGATTTAACACAGTCGAACTTAGGTGTTATACATGACTCCTTACCTTAATTGAGTTCCCAATCTTTAGAGTTGTGTTTAATTATTTCCAATAAATCCCATCTGAATTCAATAGTCTTCATCACGAAAGAACCAGTACAAGAAGTATCGAGCATGGAGCGATTATTGAGAGAAAGCCGAGCATAAATTTTTTGAATAATAATTTCTCTTGAGAGCTCATGATTGGGGCATGAATATAACATTGACTTAAGCCTCCCCCAAGCTTGAGCGATACCTTCTCCTTCGCGAGGCCAAAAATTATATATATAATTACGATCACGATGAACCAGATGCATAGGATAAAACTTCTGATGAAACTCCAATTTCAATTGATTGTAGTCCCATGATACAATATCATCACATAGCCTAAACCATGTCAATGCCTTTCCCTTCAAAGATAAAGGGAAGACCTTCTTCTTGATAACATCCTCGGGCATACCTGCAAGCTTAAATAATCCACAAACTTCATCCGCATAGATTAGGTGCATATCGGGATGTAATGTTCCATCTCCTGTAAAAGGATTAGCTAGCAGTTTCTCTATCATACCCAAACGAATTTCAAAGTAAACGTTTTCAGTAGTTTTAGTAGGTTGAGGAGCAACTCTTTGCTCTACTGGTCGGGGTGAAGATACCCCGAACAAGCCCCTCAAAGGATTATTTTCCATAGTAACAAGTGACAGTAAATTTTACCACACTATATAAATTTTTCCTTACCAAATTCCACCTACCAAAGGCGCTTCACTCCCCGGTAACGGTGCCAGAAAAGAGTCTTGATGACCCACGAGTATAGGGGGTCTATCGTAGTCCTTTCGATAAGTAAGAGTGTCGAACCCAACAAGGAGCAGAAGGAAATGACAAGTGGTTTTCAGTAAGGTATTCTTTGCAAGCACTGAAATTATTGGTAACAGATAGTTCTGTGATAAGATAATTTGTAACGAGTAACAAGTAACAAAAGTAAACAAGGTGCAGCAAGGTGGCCCAATCCTTTTTGTAGCAAAGGACAAGCCTGGACAAAACTCTTATATAAAGGAAAGTGCTCCCAGGGACACATGGGAATTATCGTCAACCTTCATCATGCTCATATGATTCGCGTTCGTTACTTTGATAATTTGATATGTGGGTGGACCCGTGCTTGGGTACTGCCCTTCCTTGGACAAGAATCCCACTTATGACTAACCCCCCTCGCAAGCATCCGCAACTACGAAAGAAGAATTAAGGTAAACCTAACCATAGCATGATATATGGATCCAAATCAGCCCGTTACGAAGCAACGCATAAACTAGGGTTTAAGATTCTGTCACTCTAGCATCCCATCATCTACTTATTACTTCCCAATGCCTTCCCCTAGGCCCAAACAATGGTGAAGTGTCATGTAGTCGACATTCACATGACACCACTAGAGGAAAGACAACATACATCTCATCAAAATATCGAACGAATACCAAATTCACATGACTACTTATAGCAAGACTTCTCCCATGTCCTCAGGAACAAACGTAACTACTCACAAATCACATTCATGTTTATAATCAGATGGGTATTCATATGCATAAAGGATCTGAACATATAATCTTGCACCGAATAAACCAACTAGCATCAACTACAAGGAGTAATCAACACTACAACAACCCACAGGTATCAATATGAGGTTTTGAGACAAAGATCGGATACAAGAGATGAACTAGGGTTTGAGAGGAGATGGTGCTGGTGAAAATGTTGATGGAGATTGACCCCCTCCCGATGAGAGGATCGATGGTGACGACTTCCCCCTCCCGAAGGGATGTTTCCCCGGTAGAACAGCTTCACCGGAGTCCTAGATTGGTTCCACCTCGAGGTGGCGGCGCTTCCCCCGAAAGCTTCCTTCTGATTTTTTTCCAGGGAAAAAGACACTTTATACCATAAGATGGGCATCGGGGGCCTGCCAGGTGGCCCACGAGGCACGGGGCGCGCCCAGGAGGGTAGGGCGCGCCCTCCACCCTCGTGGACGGTGGGTGGACCCCCTCTGGTGCTTCCTTCACCCAATATTTTTTATATATTCCAAAATTGACTTTTGTGGAGTTTCAGGACTTTTGGAGTTGTGCGGAATAGGTCTCTAATATTTGCTCCTTTTCCAGCCTAGAATTCCAGCTGCCAACATTCTCCCTCTTCATGTAAACCTTGTAAAATAAGAGAGAAAAGGCATAAGTATTGTGGCATAATGTGTAATAACAGCCCATAATGCAATAAATATCGACATGAAAGCATGATGAAAAATGGACGTATTAGAGTCCTTCAAAGAGGTATCTCCGAAGAGGAGGGACGACAGCTCTTGGCTGAAATACATGGTGGTTTCGGCGGCCATCACACCGCAGCTCAGGCCCTTGTAAGTTAGGCCTTCCGTACATGTTTCTTTTGGCCCATGGCCTGAGCAGACGCACAGGACCTTGTGTAACCCTAGCACCCTCCGATGTCTATATAAACCGGAGGGTTTTAGTCCATAGGACAACAGACAATCATACCATAGGCTAGCTTCTAGGGTTTAGCCTCTCTGATCTCGTGGTAGATCTACTCTTGTAATACTCATATCATCAAGAACAGTCAAGCAGGACGTAGGGTTTTACCTCTATCAAGAGGGCCCGAACCTGGGTAAAACATCGTGTCCCCTGCCTCCTGTTACCATCCGCCTTAGACTCACAGTTCGGGACCCCCTACCCGAGATCCGCCGGTTTTGACACCGACGTTGGTGCTTTCATTGAGAGTTCCACTGTGTCGCCACCATAAGGCTTGACGGCTCCTTTAATCATCGCTAGCGATGCGGTCCAGGGTGAGGCTTTCCTCCCCGGACAGATCTTCATATTTGGCGGCTTTGCACTGCGGGCCAATTCGCTTGGCCATCTGGAGCAGATTGAGAGCTACGCCCCTGGCCATCAGGTCAGATTTGGAAACTTGAACTACACGGCCGACATCCGCGGAGACTTGATCTTCGACGGATTCGAGCCCATGTCGGACGCGCCGTACAGTCTTGACAAGCATGACGTAACTCTGCCGTCGGACAGTATTCGGGAGATCGCGTCCGCAGCTACTCCATCCATCAATCCAGAGCAAGTCGTGCCATCCGAGATCGGAGGGATGGACCCCGCCATGGAGGCCGCACTCTCAGTGGTGATAGAGCCGGATACTGACTTTACCCCTTACGAGAGCCGTGTCGCCAAACCACTGGATTTATCCACAGCCACGGACTCCGAGCCGCTCATATCCGTGCCCGTCGAGTCCGACTGGGCGCCGATCATGGAGTTCACCTCCGCGGACATCTTTCAGCACTCACCCTTCGGGGATGTGCTAAATTCATTAAGGTCTCTCTCCCTGTCAGGACAACCTTGGCCGAACTATGTCCGGCTAGAATGGGATGCGGGCGACGAGGAAATTCGCTACCCACCACCACCCACTTAGTAGCCACTGTCGACGACTTAACTGACATGCTCGACTTCGGCTCCGAAGACTTCGACGGTATGGACGACGAAGCCGGAGACGAACAGGATCCACCACCGTCAGGGCATTGGACCGCCACCTCCTCATATGATATATACATGGTGGACACCCCCAAAGAAGCCAATGGCGACGAGAAAGCAGAGGATGACCCCTCCAAAAAGCAACCCAAGCGCCGACGTCAGCGGCGCCGCTCTAAGTCCCGCCACAGCAAGAGCAGTGATACTGGCACAGGAGATAATAACACTCCGGATAGCGCCGAAGACAACAACAATCCCCTCCAGCACGGTGCAGAGCTAGAGGACGAACAAGCTAGCCCCCCAGAGCGAGCAGCAGATGGAGAACCGGAGGAGGACAATTATATGCCTCTCTCTGAAGATGAGGCCAGCCTCGGCAACGACGAGTTTACCATGCCTGAGGACCCCGTCGAGCAAGAGCACTTCAAGCGCCGGCTTATGGCCACGGCAAATAGCCTGAAGAAAAGGCTGCAACAGCTTCAAGCTGATCAAGACTTGCTAGCAGACAGGTGGACCGAAGTCCTTGCGGCCGAATAGCACAAACTCGAGCGCCCATCCAAGAGTTACCCAAAACGCAGGTTGCAACCTCACCTCGAGGAGGAAGTATTGAAACCTCATTCACCAGTGTACAATGCGGCTGACCGGCCACTACGCGGCCGAGTCAGTAAGGCGTTTCAGCCTAAAGTTCAGCCCGCACCCCGTCACCACTCAGTCAAAAATACTACGGCCCGGGGTAACACAGAGGACCTGCGAGACATATTGGACAGTAAGGCAAAAATCACAAGGTCAATATACGGGACACAGGCACGTGCACCCACACGGGACGATGATCGTCGCATCGGATACACCAAGAGTAAATCCGGCCGGGCCGAATACAGCAAACAAGACTCATACGAACTATGTCGGGATATAGCCCGGCACAGAGATGCCGCACACCCCCTATGATTCACTGATGAAGTTATGAATCATGAATTCCCGGAGGGTTTCAAACCCGTAAACATCGAATCATACGATGGCACAACAGATCCCGCTGTATGGATTGAGGATTTCCTCCTTCACATCCACATGGCCCGCGGTGACGATCTACATGCCATCAAGTACCTCCCACTAAAACTCAAAGGACCAGCTCGGCATTGGCTTAATAGCTTGCCAGCAGATTCCATCGGCAGTTGGGAGGATTTGGAAGATGCATTTCTTTACAACTTCCAGGGCACTTATGTGCGGCCCCCGGATGCAGATGACTTGAGCCACATAACCCAGCAGCCAGGGGAATTAGCCAGACAATTTTGGACACGGTTCCTAACTAAGAAAAATCAAATTGTAGACTGTCCGGATGCAAAAGCCCTAGCAGCATTTAAGCATAACATTGGCTCGCCCGCCACCTCGGCCAGGAGAAGCCAAAATCTATGGCAGCCCTCAAAACACTCATGACCCGCTTTTGCGCGGGCGAGGACAGCTAGCTGGCTCGCAGCAACAACACATCAAGGAATCCGGATACCTCGGATACCAAAGACGTTAATGGTAGGAAGCGTCGTAACAGACCAAAGCGCCGCAATAACGGCGATAACTCCGAAGATACGGTAGTCAACGCCGGATTCAAAGGCTCTAGATCCGGTCAGCGGAAAAAGCCATTCAAAAGAAATACTCCGGCTCCGTCCAGTCTGGATCGCATACTAGATCGCTCGTGTCAAATCCACGGCACCCCCGACAAGCCAGCCAATCACACCAACAGAGAATGTTGGGTGTTCAAGCAGGCCGACAAGTTAAATGCCGAAAAGAAGGACAAGGGGCTGCATAGCGATGACGAGGAGGAGCCACGACCGCCGAACCCAGGAGGACAGAAGGGGTTTCCCCCACAAGTGAAGGCAGTAAACATGATATACGCAACCCACATTCCCAAGAGGGAGCCGAAGCGTGCACTAAGGGACGTCTACGCGATGGTGCCCATCGCCCCGAATTTCAACCCATGGTCTGCTTGTCCGATCACCTTTGATCACAGGGACCACCCCACTAGCATCCGTCATGGTGGATCCGCCGCACTGGTCCTAGACCCCATCATTGACGGATTTCACCTCACTCGAGTCCTTATGGACAGTGGCAGCAGCCTGAACCTGCTTTATCAGGATATAGTGTGAAAAATGGGTATCGGTCCCTCAAGGATCAAACCCAGCAAAACCACCTTTAAAGGCATCATCCCAGGTGTAGAGGCCCATTGCAAAGGCTCAATCACACTGGAAGTGGTCTTTGGATCACCGGATAACTTCCTAAGTGAAGATTTAATCTTCAACATCGTCCCATTTCGCAGTGGCTATCACGCACTGCTCGGACGGACAACATTTGCAAAATTCAATGCAGTGCCGCATTGCGCATACCTCAAACTCAAGATGCCAGGACCTCGCGGGGTCATAACAGTAAATGGAAACACAGAACGCTCGCTCCGTACGGAAGAGCACACTGTGGCCCTTGAAGCAGAGGCACAAAGCAGCCTGTTCAGACAGACCACTCATTCGGTGTTACAGCCCCCGGACACCTTCAAGCGCGTCCGGAATAATCTGCAACAGGATCGCCTGGCGCGATCTACGCTCGCCTAGCAATTCGTCCCCTGTCCCAATCCCAGTGCAGCGACGAAATTCGTGCCGCGCATACATAACTATGCATTGAAAATACCATGGACATAGGCGGGGGCACAATCAGGACATGCCCCGCATTGTGGCTTAACCACACCAGGGGTTGTATACCTTTAACATTCCCTCTCTCTTTCAGGGCCTAATTCTTCGGAAGGCCTTTCCGGCGGTTCGATGGCCGGACACATTCCGGAAGCAACAACGAGGGCGGCAAGAAGCTAAGATGAACACGGGAACCGCCAGGTGGTCTCTAGTAATACTTGATATACCCGCTTTTCACTATTATTGCGTAGCTTGCCTTGGATAGGACATTTCGAATTGTCCTACGTTACGCTTATTGCACTACTTGTACCAGTGCGCCTTGATGTATTATTCAAATAACAATGCATATTATTAATCTGTTATTGCATTATTTAAGTTTTTCTCTTTCTCTTATATGTCCATCTACGACATTCCGCACCTGCACACTCGGGTACGGTCAGTACGCCAGGGGCTCTCGTTCACCCCATAATACGGTGCAAGAAGCCCGAACACTTTCGACAGTGCGGCACCCCGAACTTATAGCATTATATGCATCAGCTCCGAATCATGTCTTGGGTCAAATGTTGGGTTGCCCGGCTCCCATGCTTTGGTACCTTACGTTCTGCTATATCGGCTAAGGTAGCGGTGGGAGAACTACTGCAATTGTGTCCCGGATCTTCCGGACGAGCACCTCAGTAGAGAAAGCCAAAAACTGACTGTCATGATAAGGCGAGAGACTGGTCGCTGTTCGAGAGGTCTCACGTCCTTAAAGACTTTTTCCGCTTCGGGCGAGGAGTCGGCCTTGTCCGGCTTAGGCGTGTATAACGCCCCAAATCCGGCCCTCCGAATACCAGGGGCTTCGCCAAAAATTTAAAATCATAGACTTCTATGGCTAAGTGAGAGTGATAAAGCATTATAGTCCGATTGCCTGGTTCGTTGCGCTGAGCACCTCCCTTGAAGGACCCAAAATTGGGGTAAAGAGTGTTCAGATTTACCCCGAACACCCAGTACTAGCTACATGGGGGCAGAAGCCGACGACTAGCCAACTCTCAGATTTTATAAACGGCCGCACAAAAGGTAATATTTTAAATTAAGAAAGCATCGCATGGCGCAAAAGAACTTGTTTCATATTACAGGATCACATGGGCATGTTCATTCAAAAATTACATCCTTGGCACACTCATCCGCCACTAAGCGGGAATCCTTCAGGATGCTCTCATAGTAATTCTCGGGGCAGCGATGTTCCTTGCCCTCCGGCGGCCCCTCCTTCACAAGCTTCACGGTGTCCAGCTTCGCCCAGTGCACCTTCGCCCGGGCAAAAGCTCTGCGTGCACCTTCCATGCAAATGGATCACTTAATGACTTCAAGCCGTGGGCAGGCTTCCACCAGCCGCCTCACCAGACCGAAGTAGCTGTCGGACAAGGGCTCGTCAGACCACATTAGACTATAAGGCCCTTCATGGCCTGTTCGGCCGTCTTGTGAAGTTCGACCAACTGCTTCAGCTGGTCGCTCAAGGACACGGGGTGTTCGGTCCCCGTATACTGAGACCAGAACAACTTCTCCGTTGAGCTCCCCTCCTCAGCTCAGTAAATCTCTGTGGCATCCAGCACGCTGCGGGGAAGATCTGCAAACGCTCTTGGAGAGCTCCGAACTCGGGTAAGAAAAAGGAAAGTCTCCTTCACATGCTTGCTTTGCATATTGAATGCCTTACCCGCTGTTATCTTCTTTGCCGCATCAATCTCCTGGAGGGCCTTGTGGGCTTCGGCCTTGGCGCTCCGAATGCTTTCAAGCGCCTGCACGATCTCGGACTCCCGCGTCTTGGAGTCAAGCTCCAAGGACTCGTGCTTCTTGGCAAGAGCCTCGAGCTCTTGCTGCACCTCGCCCACGCGGGCTTCTTGTTTCTCCCGTTCAATACGTTCTTTGGCCGCTTTGTCTTCGGCCATGGACAATGCCTTCCTCAGGGTCTCCACCTCGGTCATGGCCCCTTACAAATTCATGATGATCCTATTACTTTACACAAGACTTCTTTTTAACTATATAAACTGGGGTATATCTTACCTTTGCTCTCTTCGAGCTGCCCCTTGGTAAGGTCGAGCTCGTCCTCGGACCGCTACAGGGCCTGCTTCAGCGCAGAGACCTCCGCAGTACGTGCGGCAGTGGCCAGCAAGGAAGCCTGCACATACACATAGACATACTCTAATTAGACTCCTGAGTTATCATTTGATACTCTATTTGGATTTTCTTCGCGAACACCAAACAGAGCATCAGGGGCTACTATCTATGTAGTAATATTTTTATATTTTGAATGCTTACCTCAAAGCCTGTTAGGAGGCTGGCGCAAGCTTCAGTCAGCCCGTTCTTGGCGGACTGAACCTTCTTAACCACCGCACTCATGATAGTGTGGTGTTCTTCATCGATGGAAGCGCTGTGAAGCGCTTCCAGCAGGTTGTCCGGTGCCTCCGGTTGGACAGAGTACACCAGCACGGATGGTTGGCCCCCCTTGACGGGGGACCGCCTGCCGGAGTCCGGAACCGTCGAGGGTTCCGGCGCAGTGTCCGGCTGGGGCCCGAACTCGAAGCCCGTAGGAGCCTCGCTCCCTTGGTACCCAGGGTCCGGGAAGTCGCCACAAGGCACTCCCAGGACCGCCTCCCCTTGGCTCAGTGCCTGTTTGGACAACACCTCGGTGTTGTCCATAGGGAGAGGGGTGGAAGCGGTCGGGAGAGAACCACTGTTCATATCCGACGATCCCAACAAGCCGCTCGACGAAGGTACGTCGAGATGAGCTCGGGACGGACTGCATAATCATGTTCGGCATGAGGAAAGGCAGTACAATAAAACATATCATGAAGTACTATGGTGTCTGGACACTTATGACTTTGCTAGGGGCTTGTCCCTGGGCAGCCACTCATCGCCGCTGTCGACGGCCGTCGTGGCACGGTCCGGAAAGAGGGTCCTTCCCTTCTTGGACCCTTCGGCTTCCCCAGATGGGTCGGCCTTCCTTTTCTTGTCTCCCCCGGCTGGGGGGGAGAAATTTTCTCCTCCTCCGCGTTTCCATGGGAGGAGTGTGCGTCAGAGTCAGAGTCCGATGACTCCGATACGACCGTACGCCGGAGACCCTTTTGGGTCCCCGCGGTCTTCTTCTTGGTCTTCTATGCCGGCACCTCGTAAGGTGCTGGAGTCAACATCTTCGTTAGAAGAGCGTCTGCAGGATCTTCGGGCAGCGGGGCTGGGCTGTCGAGCTGCTCTGCCATCTTTAACCAGTCCTGTTAGTGACATGGGAGCTTAGATCCTACACATAACTAAACCTGGGCAAATAAATACCCCGAGAAATATAAATGCTTACCGGACCGGCATGGCGCTTTGCGCTGAGTCCGCGGTCTTCGGTAAGAGGGGGAGGGATCTCGGCGCTCTTGAACAGCACCCTCCAGACGTCCTTGTGAGTCGTGTCATAGAGCTCTCGCAGCATCTGGTGCTTGGCCGAGCCGAACTCCCACAAATTGAATGCCCGTCGTTGGCACGGAAGGATCCGGCGGACGAGCATAACCTGGACCACGTTGACAAGTTTAATTTTCTTGTTCATCATGTTCTGGATACAGGTCTGGAGTCTGATTAGCTCTGTCGAGGAACCCCAGGACAGGCCCTTCTCTTTCCAGGAGGTGAGCCGTGTGGGGATTCCGGGTCGGAATTTGGGGGCCGCCACCCAGTTGGTGTCGCATGGCTCGGTGATGTAGAACCACCCCGATTGCCACCCCTTTATGGTCTCCACATAGGAGCCTTGAGCTAGGTGACGTTTGGCATCTTGCCCACCATGGCTCCCCCGCACTCCGCCTGCTGGCCAACCACCACCTCCGGTTTGACATTAAAAGTCTTCAGCCACAGGCCAAAATGGGGCTTGATGCGGAGGAAGGCCTCGCACATGATGATAAACGCTGAGATGTTGAGGATGAAGTTGGGGGCCAGATCATGAAAATCCAGCCCGTAGTAGAACATGAGCCCGCGGACGAACGGGTGGAGTGGAAATCCCAGTCCCACAGACAAAGTGGGTGAGAAAAACTACCCTCTCATGGGGTTCGGGCGTAGGGACGATCTGCCCCGCATTTGGCAGCCGGTGCGCGATATCCGCAGAAAAGTATCCGGCTTCCCGTAACTTTTTGACGTTCTCCTCCGTGACGGAGGAGACCATCCACTTGCCTCCTGCTCCAGACATGCTTGGAGTGGTTTGAGAAGGAGAACGTGAGCTTGGGCGCTAGAGCTCGAGTGTGCGGGAATGGGTAAGCGAGAAGAAGGCGTGGGTGAAAGAAAGTAAATCTTTGTCCCTTTATAAGGGCGGAGGAGGCGATGAGTCTCCCCACTTGCCTGGCAAAACCGCTTATTCCCCAAGGGCCGCAATTGATCGTGCGGCTGGGTTACCCGAGCCCGTATTGATGAGAATCCCGTGATAAGGGGAACATGATCTCTGCTTTGACAAGACGTGTCAAGAAAACCGCCTCGCGATATGTGCGGAGCTGGTTGGGAAAAACGGTTCGAATAGTGACCGGGACATGGCATGATGTCATGTGCTACCTCTTGAGCACTGCGTTGGTTTTCCCCGAAGAGGAAGGGATGATGCAGCAAAATAGCGTAAGTATTTCCCTCAGTTTTTTAGAACCAAGGTATCAATCCAGTAGGAGGCTACGCGCGAGTCCCTCGCACCTGCACAACACAAATAAATCCTCGCAACCAACGCAAATAGGGGTTGTCAATCCCTATAGGGCCACTTACGAGAGTGAGATCTGATAGATATGATAAGATACTATTTTTGGTATTTTTATGATAAAGATGCAAAGTAAAATAAAGGCAAAGGAAATAGCAAACGAAATAACTAAGTGGTAGGAGATCAATATGATAAAGATAGACCCGGGGGCCATAGGTTTCACTAGTGGCTTCTCTCAAGAGCATATGTATTCTACGGTGGGTGAACAAATTACTGTTGAGCAATTGACAGAATTGAGCATAGTTATGAGAATATCTAGGTATGATCATGTATATAGGCATCACGTCCGAGACAAGTAGACCGACTCCTGCCTGCATCTACTCATCGACCGCTATCCAGCATGCATCTAGAGTATTAAGTTAAAAATAGAGTAACGCCTTAAGCAAGATGACATGATGTAGAGGGATAGACTCATGCAATATGAAGAAAACCCCATCTTGTTATCCTCGATGGCAACAATACAATACATGCCTTGCTGCCCTTACTGTCACCGGGAAAGGACACCGCAAGATTGAACCCAAAGCTAAGCACTTCTCCCATTGCAAGAAAGATCAATCTAGTAGACCAAACCAAACTGATAATTCGAAGAGACTTGCAAAGATAACCAATCATACATAAAAGAATTCAGAGAAGATTCAAATATTATTCATAGATAGACTTGATCATAAACCCACAATTCATAGGTCTCAACAAACACACCACAAAAAGAAGATTACATCGAATAGATCTCCACAAGAGAGGGGGAGAACATTGTATTGAGATCCAAAAAGAGAGAAGAAGCCAACTAGCTACTAGCTATGGACCCGTAGGTCTGAGGTGAACTACTCACACTTCATCGGAGAGGCTATGGTGTTGATGTAGAAGCCCTCCGTGATCGATGCCCCCTCCGGCGGAGCTCCGAAACAGGCCCCAACATGGGATCTCATGGATACAGAAAGTTATGGCGGCGGAATTAGGGTTTTGGCTCCTGTTCTGATCGTTTGGGGGTACGTGGATATATATAGGAGGAAGGAGTATGTCTATGGAGCAACAGGGGGGCCACGAGGGTGGAGGGCGCGCCTGGGGGGGTAGGCGCGCCCCCTACCTCGTGGCCTCCTCTTTTCTTTCTTGACGTAGGGTCCAAGTCTCCCGAGTCTTGTTTGTTGAGAAAATCACGTTCCCGAAGGTTTCATTCCATTTGGACTCCGTTTGATATTCCTTTTCTTCGAAACCCTAAAACAGGCAAAAAAACAATAATTCTGGGCTGGGCCTCCGGTTAATAGGTTAGTCCCAAAAATAATATAAAAGTGGATAATAAAGCCCAATAATGTCCAAAACAGTAGATAATATAGCATGGAGCAATCAAAAATTATACATACGTTGGAGACGTATCATCATGCTGTCAAAACGGGTCAGCAGATTAGATTTGTGGAAATATTCTCTCTACGGTGGTATGTGGGATTTATTTTGCAGGGCCGGACACTATCCTTGTATTCAAAACTCTTCCATGGTGTATTCGGAGGAGGAACCCGCCTTGCAATGCCGAAGACAATACTGTGCGCCGGACTCATTGTCATTGAAGCCTGGTTCAGGGGCTACTGAGGGAGTCCTGGATTAGGGGGTCTCCGGACAGCCGGACTATATCATTTGGCCGGACTGTTGGACCATGAAGATACAAGATTGAAAACGTCATCTCGTGTCCGGATGGGACTTTGCTTGGCGTGGAAGGCAAGCTAGGCAATACGGATATGTATATCTCCTCCTTTGTAACCGACCTTGTGTAACCCTAGCACCCTCCGGTGTCTATATAAACCGGAGGGTTTTAGTCCGTAGGACAACAGACAATCATACCATAGGCAGCTTCTAGGGTTTAGCCTCTCTGATCTCGTGGTAGATCTACTCCTGTAATACTCATATCATTAAGAACAATCAAGCGGGACATAGGGTTTTACCTCTATCAAGAGGGCCCGAACCTGGGTAAAACATCGTGTCCCCTGCCTCCTGTTACCATCCGCCTTAGACGCACAGTTCGGGACCCCCTACCTGAGATCCGCCGGTTTTGACAACGACAGGAACCCTTAACGGAACTATTCTTTCTGGAAGATGTTTCTTATGTTAAACAGTAATATAACATAACTCCACGAATACAGTTTGTCTGTTCAAGCATTATGACCGGATCGCTTGGTTTTCGAACATATTTGGTGTTTCCCACAGGTATAATATTCGGAAACACTCCACCCTTGGGTTTCGGAGTTTGAAAGCGGAAAGTCTGCCACGACAATCTCTTACAATTCGGCTGGAGATAAGCTTTGCTGATAAAGTGTATCGTCACATAAAATTACACGCCTACTCTTTATCTATGCCATCTATTAGGCTTTCTATTTACAGTCCTGCTGTGAAAATTTGGCGGCTATTTTTACTTGGTCGTACACCAAGCTAACCAGAATTTCTTGTCCGTCTGGTCTTCGAGGTCCGACTCGGGCCATATGGTTCGGATCAAGTCTGGTATACCGTGTTTTCACCATGGCCCAGGCCTCTCGTGCACCTTCTCGACATGCCGATGCCTTCCACAGCTCAAAACGAAGACGAGCTCCCTTGAATAACTCTGCGAGCTCCCCCATCATTCCTGGAGGAGAATTGGATGGCCATAAAGCCTTCGCCATATTCCTCATGGCTTTCCGAGCTCGCTCGTGCACTTTGGATAGCTCTTGCAGCAAGTTGCCTTGGAATTCGGACACTTCCCCTTCGGGCCGCCCAGTTAACAAACCTACAGGCACAAATCTCGTAAAAAATTTCCATCAGGGGATCTTATGAAAGTTAGGTTCAGGGACATACTAAATATGTCGCCTTTCAGCTTTCGGTTCTCCTTCAAGGCATCCGACAGTTGGGCTCTTACGTCCTTCAGCTCCTCGGCTTGCTTGATGTTGGCATCCTGTAGCTTGTTCTTCTCATCCCTGGTCCGTGTCAGTATACGTTGACCAGCAGCTTCTTGCCTTTCAGCATGCTATTTATCAGCCTATGCAGCCTTCAGTCTGTCATCCAGCTGATCTGACGATCCTGCAGCCGTAAATAAAACAGTGTATATTAAAAAAACAAAAACATTGTTGGCACAGAATAGTATTTTTTCGGACAGTGATTGACCTTACCATTCGGTGCCTTCTTGGATTTCTCCACTTCGGCGGTGACAGCAGTAAGCTTGGTTTGACATTCTTCAAGCTCCTTGGATAGCATGTCGTTTTTCTCCATGAGTACCTGATAATACAACGATCCTTAAATCAGTTTGGGCCAAACTATCTCAAGTATCGGGGGCTACTGACACATGAGTCTTGCACCTACAAAAAGCTCTTACCCGTATATCCTTTGAAAGCTGGTGTGTGGCTCCGGCGAGCCCATCCTGAGCAGCTCGGATATATGCATCCGCGGAGTTGAGGGCATGGAACGCCTCTACGGTAAAACTGGGATCGCGCATGGCCTCTTTCCTTCACCGATGATTCATTGCGCTCTCCACCTCGGAATTGGTGACGGATACATCATCTGAATCCTCTTGGAGATGACAATCCGGCATTTTACCTGTATCAACCCTAGTCCTTACAGCAGGGTCTGGGGCCGGATTGGTCGATGCACGGCCGACGAGGTCCCCGGATGTAGTCTGGCATATGCTCTTCCTACAAGATGGCCCAACGGAAAGCGTCACAATTCGCTCTATCCACCGGGTGCATATTAAGAACTATACCTCTTTGGTGAAGGCGGGGGCACGGTAGTATCACCATTGTCCTTTCTTTTTAAGGACTCACCCTGTGCAGGTGTCGCCTTCCTAGAAGACACCTTCGATACAGCTCGGTGAGACGAGCGTCGCCCTTTCGGAGCATGAGACAGTGCGTTGGGTGAGGTGTGACGGAAAAACTCTTTCAGAGGAGACGTCTCCTGGGTACTTACATGGGAGGAGGGGAGAAGGCCGAGGTAATCTGCTATAATAGCCACTTCTGTGCCGTCGTAGCTCGCCTGATAAAAAAATTCCCTCCTTAAGCTCTATAAATATGCCCAGATCTTCTTCATATCCGGGATCTAGATCCCAATTATGATCCTCTGGCTGCGGAGCGGGGCTATAGATCCCCTCGATGATCTCTCTCCATTCCTATTAGAAGCGGTCGAATTAGATTCGACTAGCGTAACTCTGGAAAATGATTGAGTAAAGCCGATCATCAAAAACTTACCCAGTCCATGGGGTTGTACATGGAAAAACCTTCCCGACACTTCAAGCGAGTGAAGTCTTCCTTCTCCCCTTTGAATAGATCAGCTAAGATGGTGGCCAGGGCGGCAAAGTTGTCCGGACCCTTGCGTAAACAACGAGATGCATCGTCCTCCCCGTTGTAATGCCACATGGGAAAACCCCTAGATTGGAGCGGCTGAATGCATCACGTTATTGAAATTGCCATTACCTCAATTATTGATAGCCCGGAGTTGGCAAGTACTCTGATTTTGCTTGCCAACCTCTCGACCTCCACACTATCTCCTTCCTCGAGGCTTCGGGGACGCCAGCTGGCGCGCTTCTTTAAAGGAGCGCTGGAGAATTTGGGAAGGCCGTGCCAGATTGGGTCTGGAAGAACGACGTCTTCGATATAAAATCATTCTGAGGGCCACTCTTCGGATGCCTTCTTCGGAGTGCCGGACGGGTATCCTGTCCCGGCTATGCGCCATACTTCGGCGCTGCCCACCTCGAATATAGATCCCTTTTGGGAGCAGGGAACGAGGCTGAAGAATTTCCGCCATAATTCGAAATGGGCCTCAGAGCCTAGGAACATCTCGCAGAGAGCAACAAAGCCCGCGATACGCAGGATGGAGCCTGGCATCAGAGTGTGCAACTGGAGGCCATAATACTCTAGGAGACCTCTTAGGAAAGGGTGGATAGGAAATCCCACGCCTCTCAGAAGGAAAGAAACGAAGCACACCCGCTCCTCTTTAGAAGGATTGGGGAAATTTTCCGCCAGGGCTTCGCCATTGAGGGAAGTTAACCCAGCCCGAACGGAGACTAGATCCGCGGGAGGAAGATATCCCTACCTTTCAAGTTCATTCAGATGGGCGTATGACACCGTGCATCTTTCTCAGTCACCTTTTTGAGGGCCATAGGGGCGTGAGGAGGAGCTAGGAGTGTCGGCCATGTTTGGACGATTTCCTGTGGCGAGTTCTAAGGATTTTCGCGTGATGTAGAATGGCATCTGAGATCCAATCCCCTTAAATAGACTCCATCCTTGCATGGTCGAGGGGTTATTTGTAAAAAAATACCTGAACCGTTCGCATTCGTCTAACACATGGAAGCTGGGGTGACGGCGGCAAAAAACATGATATTTAATATGGACCCAAACTATCGTCAATCCAAAGTATAATGGAGCACTCGCCTTACAAAGCCGAAGACATAAAGCCGGATACTACATCGTCATTGAAGGGAAGTTCGGGGGCTACTGAGGGAGTCCTGGATTAAGGGGTCCTCGGATGGTCGGGCTATGCGACATGGGCCAGACTAATGGGCCATGAAGATACGAGATAGAAGGCCTTTCCCCGTGTCCAGATGGGACTCTCCTCTGCGTGGATGGCAAGCTTGGCGTTCGGATGTGAAGATTCCTTTCTTTGTAAACTGACTCCGTACAACCTGAAGGAAATATGCCCTAGAGGCAATAATAAAGTTGTTATTTATATTTCCTTATATCATGATAAATGTTTATTATTCATGCTAGAATTGTATTAACCGGAAACTTAGTACATGTGTGAATACATAGACAAACAAAGTGTCACTAGTATGCCTCTACTTGACTAGCTCGTTAATCAAAGATGGTTATGTTTCCTAACCATAGACATGAGTAGTCATTTGATTAACGGGATCACATCATTAGAGAATGATATGATTGACTTGACCCATTCGTTAGCTTAGCACAATGATCGTTTAGTTTACTGCTATTGCTTTCTCCATAACTTATACATGTTCCTATGACTATGAGATTATGCAACTCCCGAATACCGGAGGAACACTTAGTGTGCTACCAAACGTCACAACTTAACTGGGTGACTATAAAGATGCTCTACAGGTGCCTCCAATGGTGTTTGTTGAGTTGGCATAGATCGAGATTAGGATTTGTCACTCCGTGTATCGGAGAGGTATCTCTGGGCCCTATCGGTAATGCACATCACTATAAGCCTTGCAAGCAATGTAACTAATGAGTTAGTTATGGGATGTAGCATTACAGAACGAGTAAAGAGACTTGCCAGTAATGAGATTGAACTAGGTATTGAGATACCGACGATCGAATCTCGGGCAAGTAACATACCGATGACAAAGGGAACAACGTATGGTGTTATGCGGTTTGACAGATAAAGATCTTCGTAGAATATGTAGGAACCAATATGAGCATCCAGGTTCCTCTATTGGTTATTGACCGGAGATGAGCCTCAGTCATGTCTACATAGTTCTCGAACCCATAGGGTCTGCACGCTTAACGTTCGATGACGATCGGTATTATGAGTTTATGTGTTTTGATGTACCAAAGGTAATTTGTAGTCCCGGATATGATCACGGACATGACGAGGAGTCTTGGAGTGGTCAAGACATAAAGATCGATATATTGGAAGCCTATGTTTGGACATCAGAATGGTTCTGGGTGAGTTCGGGCATTTACGGAGTACTGGGAGGTTACCGGACCCCCCCCCCCGGGAAGTATATGGGCCTTATTGGTCCATAGTGGGAGAGAGGAGAAGGGAGCCTAGGAGGGGGCGTGCCCCCCAAGCCCAATCCGAATTGGATGGGGGGCCGACCCCCCTTTCCTTGCCCCTCTCTCCCCCTTCCTTCCTCTCCTAATCCAACTAGGGAAGGGGGAATCCTACTCCCGGTGGGAGTAGGACCCCCCCCTTGGGCGCGCCATAGAGGTGCCGGCTCTCCCCCTCCTCCACTCCTTTATATACGGGGGAGGGGGAACCCCATACGCACACAAGTTGATTGTTTAGCCGTGTGCGGTGCCCCCCTCCAGAGATTCCCACCTCGGTCATATCGTTGCAGTGCTTAGGCGAAGCCCTGTGCCGGTAGCTTCATCATCACCGTCATCACGCCGTCGTGCTGACAAAACTCTCCCTCGACACTCAGCTAGATCTAGAGTTCGCAGGATGTCACCGAGCTGAACGTGTGTAGATCGCGGAGGTGTCGTACCTTCAGTGCTAGGATAGGTCGGATCGTGAAGACATATGACTACATCAATCGCGTTGTCTTCCACTTACGGTCTACGAGGGTACGTGGACAACACTCTTCCCCTCTTGTTGCTATGCATCACCTAGATGGATCTTGCGTGTGCATAGGATTTTTTTTTGAATTACTGTGTTCCCCAACAGTGGCATCCGAGCCAGGTCTATGCGTAGATGTTATATGCACGAGTTGAACCCAAAGGAGTTGTGGGCGTGGGTATATACATATTGCTTGCCGTCACTAGTTGATTCTTGATTCAGCGGTATTGTTGGATGAAGCGGCTCAGACCGACATTACGCGTACGCTTACGCGAGACTAGTTCCACCGACGTGCTTCGCACGCAGGTGGCTGGTGGGTGTCAGTTTATCCAACTGTAGTTGAATCAGATTCAATGAACAGGGTTGTTTCTAAAGATCAAAACACAATCACTATACCGCGTTGTGGTTTTTGATGCATAGGTAAGAACTATTCTTGCTCAGCCCGTAGCAGCCACGTAAAACTTGCAACAACAAAGTAGAGGACATCTAACTTGATTTTATAGGGCATGTTGTGATGTGATATGGTCAAGACATGATGCTAAATTTTATTGTATGAGATGATCATGTTTTGTAACAGAGTTATCGGCAACTGGCAGGAGCCATATGGTTGTCGCTTTATTGTATGAAATGCAATCGCCATGTAATTGATTTACTTTATCACTAAGCGGTAGCGATAGTCGTAGAAGCAATAGTTGGCGAGATGACAACGATGCTTCGATGGAGATCAAGGTGTCAAGCTGGTGATGATGGTGATCATGATGGTGCTTTGGAGATTGAGATCAAAGGCACAAGATGATGATGGCCATATCATATCACTTATATTGATTGCATGTGATGTTTATCCTTTATGCATCTTATTTTCCTTAGTTCGGCGGTAGCATTATAAGATGACCTCTCACTAAATTTCAAGGTATAAGTGTTCTCCCTGAGTATGCACCATTGCTACAGTTTGTCGTGCCGAGACACCACGTGATGATCGGGTGTGATAAGCTCTACGTTCACATACAACGGGTGCAAGCCAGTTTTAGCACACGCGGAATACTCGGGTTAAACTTGACGAGCCTAGCATATGCAGATATGGCCTCGGAACACTGGGACCGAAAGGTTGAGCGTGAATCATATAGTAGATATGATCAACATAGTGATGTTCACCATTGAAAACTACTCCATCTCACGTGATGATCGGACATGGTTTAGTTGATATGGATCACGTGATCACTTAGATGATTAGAAGAATGTCTATCTAAGTGGGAGTTCTTAAGTAATTTGATTAATTGAACTTTAATTTATCATGAACTTAGTACCTGATAGTATTTTTGCATGTCTATGTTGTTGTAGATAGATGGCTCGTGCTGTTGTTCCATTGAATTTCAATGCGCTCCTAGAGGAAGCTAAGTTGAAAGATGATGGTAGCAACTACACGGACTGGGTCTGTAACTTGAGGATTATCCTCATTGCTGGACAGAAGAATTACGTCCTAGAAGCACCGCTAGGTGACATACCTGCTGCAGGAGCACCACCAGATGTTATGAACATCTGGCAGAGCAAAGCTGATGACTACTTGATAGTTCAATGTGCCATGCTTTACGGCTTAGAACCGAGACTTCAACAACATTTTGAACGTCATGGAGCATATGAAATGTTCCAGGAGTTCAAGTTAATATTTCAAGCAAATGCCCGGATTGAGAGATATGATGTCTCCAATAAGTTCTACAGCTGCAAAATGGACGAGAATAGTTCTGTCAGTGAACATATACTCAGAATGTCTGGGTACCACAACCACTTGACTCAGCTATGAGTTAATCTTCCTGATGATAGTGTCATTGATAGAGTTCTTCAATCACTACCACCAAGCTACAAGAGCGTCGTGATGAACTATAATATGCAAGGCATGGATAAGACAATTCTCGAGTTCTTCGCAATGCTAAAGGTTGCGGAGGTAGAAATCAAGAAGGAGCATCAAGTGTTGATGGTCAACAAGACCACTAGTTTCAAGAAAAAGGGTAAAGGGAAGAAGGGGAACTTCAAGAAGAACGACAAGCAAGTTGCTGCTCAAGTGAAGAAGCCCAAGTCTGGACCTAAGCCTGAGACTGAGTGCTTCTACTGCAAAGGGACTGGTCACTGGAAGCGAAACTGCCCCAAGTATTTGGCGAAGAAGAAGGATGGCAAAGTGAAAGGTATATTTGATATACATGTTATTGATGTGTACCTTACTAATGCTCGCAGTAGCGCCTGGGTATATGATACTGGTTCTGCTGATAATATTTGCAACTCGAAACAGGGGCTACGGATTAAGCGAAGATTGGCTAAGGACGAGGTGACGATGCGCGTGGGAAATGGTTCCAAAGTCGATGTGATCGCCGTCGGCACGCTACCTCTACATCTACCTTCGGGATTAGTTTTAGACCTAAATGATTGTTATTTGCTGCCAGCGTTGAGCATGAACATTATATCTGGATCTTATTTAATGCGAGACGGTCATTCATTTAAATCAGAGAATAATGGTTGTTCTATTTATATGAGTAACAACTTGTATGGTCATGCACCCTTGATGAGTGGTCTGTTTTTACTAAATCTTGATAGTAGTGATACACATGTTCATAGTATTGAAGCCAAAAGATATAAGTTTAATAATGATAGTGCAACTTATTTATGGCACTGCCGTTTAGGTCGTATTGGTGTAAAGCGCATGAAGAAACTCCATGCTCATGGGCTTTTGTAATCACTTGATTATGAATCACTTGATGCTTGTGAACCATGCCTCATGGGCAAGATGACTAAGACTCTGTTCTCCGGAACAATGGAGCGAGCAACATACTTGTTGGAAATAATACATACTGATGTATGCGATCCGATGAGTGTTGATGCTCGCGGCGGGTATCGTTATTTTCTTACCTTCACAAATGATTTGAGCAAATATGGGTATATCTACTTGATGAAACATAAGTCTGAAACATTTGAAAAGTTCAAAGAATTTCAGAGTGAAGTGGAAAATCATCGTAACAAGAAAATTAAGTTTCTACGATCTGATCGTGGAGGGGAATATTTGAGTTACGAGTTTCGTCTTCACTTGAAACAATGCGAAATAGTGTCGCAACTCATGCCACCTGGAACACCACAACGTAATGGTGTGTCTGAACATCGTAACCGCACTTTATTAGATATGGTGCGATCTATGATGTCTCTCACTGATTTACCGCTATCGTTTTGGGGTTATGCTTTAGAGACAGTTGCATTCACGTTAAATAGGGCACCATCAAAATCCGTTGAGACGACACCTTACGAACTGTGGTTTGGCAAGAAACCCAAGTTGTCGTTTCTTAAAGTTTGGGGATGCGATGCTTATGTGAAAAAGCTTCAACCTGATAAGCTCGAACCCAAATCGAAGAAATGTGTCTTCATAGGATACCCAAAGGAGACTGTTGGGTACACCTTCTATCACATATCCGAAGGCAAGATATTTGTTGCTAAGAATGGATCCTTTCTAGAGAAGGAGTTTCTCTCAAAAGAAGTGAGTGGGAGGAAAGTAGAACTTGACAAGGTAATTGTACCTACTCCCTTATTGGAAAGTAGTTCATCACAGAAATCAGTTCCAGTGATTCCTACACCAGTAAGTGAGGAAGCTAATGATGATGATCATGAAACTTCTGTTCAAGTTACTACCGAACCTCATAGGTCAACCAGAGTAAGATCCGCACCAGAGTGATACGGTAATCCTGTTCTGGAGGTCATGTTACTTGACCATGATGAACCTACGAACTATGAGGAAGCGATGATGAGCCTAGATTCTGTAAAATGGCTTGAGGCCACGAAATCTGAGATGGGATCCATGTATGAGAACAAAGTGTGGACTTTGGTTGAATTTCCCAATGTTTGGCAAGCCATAGAGAATAAATGGATCTTCAAGAAGAAGACTAACACTGACGGTAATGTTACTGTATACAAAGCTCGACTTGTTGCAAAAGGTTTTCGACAAGTTCAAGGAGTTGACTACTATGAGACCTTCTCACCTGTAGCGATGCTTAAGTCCGTCTGAATCATGTTAGCAATTGCCGCATTTTATGATTATGAAATTTGGCAAATGGAAGTCAAAACTGCATCCCTTAATCGATATCTTAAAGAAGAGTTGTATATGATGCAACAACAAGGCTTTGTCGATCCAAAAGGTGCTAACAAAGTGTGCAAGCTCCAGCGATCCATTTATGGACTGGTGCAAGCCTCTCGGAGTTGGAATATACTCTTTGATAGAGTGATCAAAGCATATGGTTTTATACAGACTTTTGGAGAAGCCTGTATTTACAAGAAAGTGATTGGGACCTCTGTAGCATTTCTGATATTATATGTAGATGACATATTGTTGATCGGAAATGATACTGAATTTCTGAATAGCATAAAAGGATACTTGAATAAGAATTTTTCAATGAAAGACCTCGGTGAAGCTGCTTATATATTGGGCATCAAGATCTATAGAGATATATCAAGACGCTTAATTGGACTTTCACAAAGCACATACCTTGATAAAGTTTTGAAGAAGTTCAAAATGGATCAAGAAAAGAAAGGGTTCTTGCCTGTGTTATAAGGTGTGAAGTTGAGTCAGACTCAATGCCTGACCACTGCAGAAGATAGAGAGAAAATGGAAGTCATTCCCTATGCTTCATCCATAGGTTCTATCATGTATGCAATGTTGTGTGCCAGACCTGATGTGTGCCTTGCTATTAGTTTAGCAGGGAGGTACCAAAGTAATCCAGGAGTGGATCACTGGACATCGGTCAAGAACATCCTGAAATACCTGAAAAGGACTAAGGATATGTTTCTCGTTTATGGAGGTGACAAAGAGCTCATCATAAATGGTTACGTCGATGCAAGCTTTGACACTGATCCGGATGACTCTAAGTCACAAACTAGATACGTATTTTTATTGAATAGTGGAGCTATCAGTTGGTGCAGTTCCAAGCAGAGCGTCATGGCGGGATCTACGTGTGAAGCGGAGTACATAGCTGCTTTGGAAGCAGCAAATGAAGGAGTCTGGATGAAGGAGTTCATATCCGATCTAGGTGTAATACCTAGTGCATCGGGTCCAATGAAAATCTTTTGTGACAATACTGGTGCAATTGCCTTGGCAAAGGAATCTAGATTTCACAAGAGAACCAAGCACATCAAGAGACGCTTCAATTCCATCTGTGATCAAGTCAAGGACGGAGACATAGAGATTTTCAAGATACATACGGATCTGAATGTTGCAGACCCGTTGACTAAGCCTCTCTCACGAGAAAAGCATGATCAGCACCAAGACTCCATGGGTGTTAGAATCACAACAATGTAATCTAGATTATTGACTCTAGTGCAAGTGGGAGACTGAAGGAAATATGCCCTAGAGGCAGTAATAAAGTTGTTATTTATATTTCCTTATATCATGATAAATGTTTATTATTCATGCTAGAATTGTATTAAATGAAAACTTAGTACATATGTGAATACATAGACAAACAAAGTGTCACTAGTATGCCTCTACTTTACTAGCTCGTTAATCAAAGATGGTTATGTTTCCTAACCATAGACATGAGTTGTCATTTGATTAACGGGATCACATCATTAGAGAATGATATGATTGACTTGACCCATCCGTTAGCTTAGCACAATGATCGTTTAGTTTACTGCTATTGCTTTCTCCATAACTTATACGTGTTCCTATGACTATGAGATTATACAACTCCCGAATACCGGAGGAACACTTAGTGTGCTATCAAACATCACAACGTAACTGGGTGACTATAAAGATGCTCTACAGGTGTCTCCAATGGTGTTTGTTGAGTTGGCATAGATCGAGATTATGATTTGTCACTCCGTGTACCGGAGAGGTATCTCTGGGCCCTCTCGGTAATGCACATCACTATAAGCCTTGTAAGCAATGTAACTAATGAGTTAGTTATGGGATGTAGCATTACGGAACGAGTAAAGAGACTTGCCGGTAATGAGATTGAACTAGGTATTGAGATACCGACGATCGAATCTCGGGCAAGTAACATACCGATGACAAAGGGAACAACGTATGGTGTTATGCGGTTTGACAGATAAAGATCTTCGTAGAATATGCGGTTTGATTGTTTAGCCGTGTGCGGTGCCCTCCTCCACAGATTTCCACCTCGATCATATCATTGCAGTGCTTAGGCGAAGCCCTGCGCCGGTAGCTTCATCATCACCGTCATCACGCCGTCGCACTGACGAAACTCTCCCTCGACACTCAGCTAGATCCACTGTTCAAGAAATTTTCCGATTCACCGATTAATCTTCTGATTTATCGCTAATCGGGGGGTGACTGATAAGATTATGCCTTATCTTTGCCATTTATCTTTTGGACCGATTTATCGTTCCGACAAGCGATTTATCGGGAATCTTACGATAAATTAGACCTATTCATAGCACAAACGTTTGCAAAAACTATGTTTATTTATGTTTTGTGGACCTTGTTACTCAGTATGCACTATTGTCCTATTTTGTTTGTCATTATATGAGGACTCAAAGGCCAGAAATTAAGGTAACAATTCTGTCAAATATTGTTTTGGTGTTGAATATAGCGTATTTTAGTGTTGGGAATCTGAGATTTGCAAAAAATATTCGATTAATAGTTGACCGATAAAATCGATTAATCGGCCGATTTCCGATTAATCTCTATTCCCTAGCTGACCGAGACGATAACGATAAGCGATATCCTCAACATTGGCTAGATCTAGAGTTCGCGGGACGTCACCGAGCTGAACGTGTGCAGATCGCTGAGGTGTCGTACCTTTGGTGCTAGGATCGGTCGGATCGTGAAGACGTACGACTACATCAACCGTGTTGTCATAACGCTTTCGCTTACGGTCTATGAGGGTACGTGGACAACACTCTTCCCCTCTCGTTGCTATGCATCACCTACATGGATCTTGCGTGTGCTTACGAATTTTTTTGAAATTACCGCGTTCCCCAACACAACCCTAGGCCCCTCCGGTGTCTATATAAACCGGAGGGTTTAGTCCGTAGAGGCAATCATAATCATACATGCTAGACATCTAGGGTTTAGCCATTACGATCTTGAGGTAGACCAACTCTTGTAACCCCTATACTCATCAAAGGCAATCAAGCAGGAAGTAGGGTATTACCTCCATCAAGAGGGCCCGAACTTGGGTAAACATCGTGTCCCCTGACTCCTATTACCTTCGATCCTCAGACGCACAGTTCAGGACCCCCTACCCGAGATCGGCCGATTTTGACACCGACAGAGGGAAAGAGGGGCTAGCCCTTACCCCTTTCCTCCCCTAGGGCCGACAGCCTAGAGGTGGGGAATGCCAGCCCCTTGTGGGCTGGTGTGCTCCCCTCTTTTGGCCAATATGGTCCAATAACCTCCCGAGGCCTCCCGGAACCCCTTCCGGTGATCCGATGACTACCCGATACATTCCAACACCTTTCTGATGACCAAATAGCATCATCCTATATATCGGTCTTTAACTTCAGAGCTTCTCGTCATGTCCGTGTTCTCATCCGAGACTTCGAACAATATTCGGTCATCACCTCACATAACTCATATAATACTATATCGTCAACGAATGTTAAGCGTGCAGACCCTACAGGTTCGAGAATGATGTAGACATGACCGAGACGCCTGTCCGGTCAATAACCAATAGCAAGACCTTGATGCCCATATTGGTTCCTACATATTCTATGAAGATCTTTATCGGTCGAACCTTTATGACAATATACGTAATTCCCTTTGTCTGTCAGTATGTTACTTGCCCGAGATTCGATTGTCAGTATCTTCATACCTAGTTCAATTTCATTATCGGCAAGTCTCTTTACTCATTCCGTAATACATCATCTCGTAACTAACTCCTTAGTCACTTTTCTTGCAAGCTTCTTGTGATGTGTATTACTGAGAGGGACCAGAGATACCTCTCCGACACACAGAGTGACAAATCCTAATCTCGATACATGCCAACTCAACAGAAACCTTTGGAGATACCTGTAAAACATCTTTACGATCACCCAGTTACGTTGTGACGTTTTATAGCACACAAGGCATTCCTCTGGTGTCCGGGAGTTGCATGATCTCATGGTCAAAGGAATATGTATTTGACATTAAGAAAGCAGTAGCAATAAACTGAACGATCATATGCTAAGCTAACGGATGGGTCTTGTCCATCACATCATTCTCCTAATTATGTGATCCCGTTATCAAGTGACAACACATGTTCATGGTTAGGAAACCTTAACCATCTTTGATCAACGAGCTAGTCTAGTAGAGGCTCACTAGGGGCACGGGATTTGTTTATGTATCCACACATGTATTTAAGTTTCCGATCAATACAATTCTAGCTTGAATAATAAACTTTATCATGAATAAGGAAATATAATAACAACAACTTTGCTATTGCCTCTAGGGCATATTTCCATCAAAACTTCTCTCCATCTTGGTTCTCCCCATGATCCGCGACCATGCGATAGCTTGCATCTCGACTCGGCAACGGCAGCTAACCAAGGATCCGCCTCGTGTTTATGAGGGGCCTAGGCCTCTGGACTAGTGGCGGGCTAGCGACCTAGGGCTCGCTCCAGTTGGGGTGGATCATGTGGAAGTTGAGGCCCTAGAGTTGTCACCATGCATCCTCCCCTTTGTTCTTCTTCCTCAATGGAGATTGCTGACCAAGGTGAGCAGTCAAAAAAAATCAATTTTGTTGTATGTACTTCAGTTCTTATGACAAATATGATGAATGGACGATTCTTAAAATGGTAAACATGGTGTTGTTTTTGAACTTGACATGGGATTTAAATTATGAGTTCTTTTCTGTGTCAGTTCTAAGATAATTACCCTTAGATTCCATCATGCAAATTGTCAGTTTGTAGAAATCTTTAACTAGCACATGCTTTATATTAATCTATTAGCTAAAAAGCTTTCAATATTCTGGGTGTAGAACTTATCTTCTTCTGGGAGGTATTTTACTCGATTAACTTCTTCTATTTATCAATTATATTATTTCCTCCTTGGTGTATATAGATGTTTTTGGCTCCCACCACATATGTTTTTATGTGTTGCACTCGATGTTGAGCATTGACATGTGTAGCAGGTTATGCAACAAGGTTTGGTTGGACCTGATGATCTAGAGGTTGATAGATCAAGCATGCGTTATAAGGTCGAGTGCACCATTAGAAAAGGTACATAAAGTACAAAACTACTTTTATGTTGTTTCGCATGTCAGGTTCACATTTTGGCTTGCTATGTCGTATTGTTGTCATTGTGCTATGTCATATTGTTGTCATTGTTAAATATTCTGTCTGATCCAAAATAAGTGTCGCGGTTTTAGTTTGAACTAAAACCACGACACTTATTTTGGATCGGAGGGAGTACAAATATCGTAAGTTATTGCGGATGTCCTGCTATTAAAAATCTTCATTGGTTTTGCATTGAATATGAGTCTCTTAACTAATTTGATAATCAGATAGTACGATTGTCATGAGAGTAATGTTTCTCTCATGGACTGGCGCGGCAATGCGCGCACTTATGATCTAGTTTGGATCTGAAATGGGACAATGGGTATGGGTTTCGGTCCAAATATGTCAACAAACAGCCACGAGGATAAATAAAGAAGGGTTGGGGCAACTCCAATGTAGATCACCAAAACAGGCATCACCAAATGTCCTTGGACGTGTCCGTGGATAGGAATAGGGGCGTAGGCCATTGAAACGGAATCACCAAATGTCCTCTCCCGGGTTTTTTCTACACCCAGACTACTTAAAATAATCAAAGATAAATAACACAATTCTTAAGAAACTGAAAGATAAATACTACAATGCAAAAATAACCCAAATAAAAAGATTACAATTCAAACATAAAGTGTTGAAGTAAAATAGTTCAAGTTTGAATTCATCTTAGTCGGACACATGTTTTAATTGTCCATAGGAAACGCCCAAAGATGCTCAACCAGATCATTATGCAGCTGCTCATGAGTTCCTCGATGTTAAATTTGATGATGCATTTAGAAGATGGATAGGATCACCCATGTTTTCAAACACAGACGATGGCGAAACCCATCACCCTCATCCTCCACAAAAATTGTTTGCATGATCACACAAGTTGTCATCACCTCCCACAATTTCTCTGGATTCCATAGTTTAGCAGATCCATAAACAACTGCAAAATGGGCTTGGAGCACTGTAAATGCCCTCTCGACATCCTTTCTAGAAGATTTTTGTCTTTGGGAAAAGCGATATCTTCTGTTACCCCTTAGTTCATAGATGGTCTTGAGTAAAGTCACAGATACCACCACAAAGATACTACCTCATGTTGTAGTCATGATCGTTGATGGTATAGTTGCACTCAAGAGCTTCGGCCGCACACACTTGCAAACGATAGAGATTGATGCAACACATTGATGTCATTGTGAGACCCAAATATGCCAAAAAAGGAGATCATGTGATGCAACCCATTCAAGAATGATGGTGGCCTTTTTGCATTGACCTTTGTATTGCTATTGTTGGACATATGTTCAGTTCTTTCATTTTCACTGCATGCAATCCAGGGATCCGAGCATACTTGAAAACCCTTTTGCTTCTCCAATTTCCATGAGCCTTTTTGTGTCTTTGGAAGTGGGTTCTCTCAAGTACCCCGTCCAAACACTTTCATCACCGCAACAACAAATTTGACCATTGCTTCAAAGCATGTGCTTTTCAGGAATCTGGAGGTACTCATCCCACGAATTTATGGTCGTGCTATAGGAAAGTGTCATCATTGTAATACCGCACTTCTTGTAACCAGAAAACCCAATGGTTCCAATGGCATCCTTCTTTAGAATGAAGTAATCATCATAGGCCCAAACAGTATGGTAGATGCGCTTGAACACCTGTTGTCGCATCCGAAAACGATGACGGAACTACATCTCGAATATCACATCAGGGGTAAAGTAGTCATCGAGAAAAATCATAGACCCCACGTCCTATTCCGATTCAACACTTGGTGTCCCTTTGTTGGACCGTCGTAGTTGAGAACATCCTCCTCCGCACGCACCGCATCTGCAAGAACGACCCCCATCATCGCCATTTCATTCTCATATTACTCCACAACCAACGAAGATGACTCCATGAATTCTCTATACAAATACTCCTTGTCTGAATCCATCATGTTGCTTCAAAGTAAACAACAATAACATCAAAGAAGATGGCAATGACATTTGACCGAACATTTGCCGAGCATGGTGTCCGCCATGGATGACATCGGTAGGGGCACGGAGGATGCCTTGGTTGCGGCAGTATCCAGTGTGGAACTCCAATGCGAGAAGGCGCCTGGGTTGAGTGGCAGAGGTCCAACAAGGCTTGTGCGACTGCTGAGGTGGTACAGTGGGAGCGTCGATCACCGAGAGAGCAAATACAAAGCACATGGGAAGGGACGGAGTGGGAAAAGAAATCTCTGGGTGTGGTTTTTGGGTGGGCCGAGCGTGTCGAAGGCCTACGTGGCGGAGGTTCAGACACCGACAAAACCACCTGTACTTTTGGTTCCTGTTTATAAAATTTCAGATATCTAGACCGGTCCGAACATTTTCTATGACGCCCTTAGATGGCACAATCTGGACCGTCCGAACATTTTTTTAAGATGTCCTTGGATGGCACAAAATGTTCGGACGGCTATCCGCGTTGGAGTTGCCTTAGGCCTTGTTTGTTTAAGCTTTGGTGAGATTCGAATCACTTGTGAATTTGCTTCCGTGGCAAAGCTAATTCATAGTGATATAAGACCATGTTTGTTTTACATTTGATTGGATTCGAATCACTTGCAGATTCACAAAACCAGCTTCACCACCGAAGTACACTTTAAGATGCTTCAGCAAATTACACTAAAAATGGCCAGAATCCAGATTCAAGTTCACTGGCGAAGCTGATTCGAAGTAACCGTTTGTTTCAGATTCCATATTCAGTTTCACTAACAAAAGTTGATTCGAAATAGCTGTTTGTTTTGGATTTGCGATTCAGATTCAGTGGCAAAACTAAACCTGCTTCCTGAAGCTCAAGCAAACATGACATTAGGGACGCCATGTGGAAACGCCTACCAGAAAGAACAGAGGGAATAATAATTGTACTAACTAAAAACAGTCATGAAGCAACGCCCATCACAAACCACTCCACCTTCCCTGGAGTTTCTCCTAGCCCTAATTTGGGGACGACGGCATCGACATGACGGGATAGAGATGAAGGCTACTTGGGATCATCGGTTTTAGTCGTACAAGGGCTTGTGGATCCGGCGTCACTGGAAGCAATGGCCTGCAGGGAAGGCCTATCACTTGTGTGGGGCATGGGACCACAAAATGTATACATTGCGTTAGACTACAAACAAGTCGTTGGCCATATCCATTATGAGAAAGGAGAAAACTACGCCGACATTGTTAGAAAAATTAGAAAAACTGTTAAATTATTTTCTAGTTGTAATCTCTACCATGAACTAATGTTGAAGCACATACAGTGTCTCCCTCCCTCATGGGAGACATATGTGGCTAAGCACACTGCATGATCCTAATGTAGTTCCTGTTAACACTGCCACCGATCAATTGTAAAGACTATTCCCCCTTTCTAAATATAAGTCCTTTTAAAGATTTTAATGGGCGACGTATTTCAGAGTCTAGATTCACTCATTTTACTTCATATATAATTCATATTAAAATCTGTCTCATATTTAGGGCCTGTTCGGCAACCCCTGCTCCGTGAAATTCGAGGATCCAGGGAGCGCTTGTTCCCCTTTCTGCAATTTTTAACTTCAACTCTGCAAGCTTCAGGAGCGGGAGTGTGGAGCGGTGGGATGCCGAACAGGCCTTTAGAAACGGAGAGAGTAGCTATCTTTTGCTATATATAAAAAAACTTAAAAACTCTGCCCTGTAAAACGGGAAGGTAATAATGCCGGCGCCCACAGGCCATTCACGCGCCGCGGATAAGCTGGCGGCCGGCCGGTCCCGTTGTTGGATCACGCGTCGGCGGGTGGGATTAGCCCGCCCGGGACAGCAATTCATCATTGCCAAAAGAAACGAATACAGCAAGCAGATAGTAAAACAGAAGAGGGAAAAAGGTTGCAGGGGTTCATTAGGGCGGAAGACAGTGTCAAACCGTCAATCACACGCAGCAGCCGGAGGGAGGAGAGAGCGAGGAAGCCACCAGTATAAAACCAGCGCCGCGTCCCTGGCAAGCAGCGATCCCGCGACTCAGCCGACGGTTTCCCGTTCCCCCCTCTGACCTGTCCCTCCATCCTCCTCAAATTCTCCTCCTCGGCGCCCGCCGTTGACGCGGCCCCGGAGGAGGACGACTCGAGCGCGCCGCCGTCTCCTGCTCCGCCGGCTGCCCTCGCGTCGAGGTACGCACGCACGCACGCAGCGCCACGCTGATCGATCTCGTCCCTTGCTGTGGCTTCTGCTCTGTTCTACGCGTTTGAATGTTTTGTTCGTGTCGCCATGCTATGTGTCTACCTCCCTCCGCCATTAGAGTTGCTTCTCCCTCGGCTTGGTCATTGCGTCGTGGGTGGCGAGAGAGGCGGCGGTTTGGTTCCTCGACGCGGCAGGAGCCAGATCTGCAACGAGCAAGCCCCCCGCTGTTCATCACCACTTCTCGTCTTCCCCTCTGTTTGTAATCTTACGTGCGGGGTAGGTAGGTGCCCGGGCTCGACGGTTGCGAGACCACCACTTTCGTCGTCTTTGCTCGTCTTGTCTCCATCTCCATCTCCATCTCATCATGGATCCAGCCTGTAAATCATTTTGGCCCCGGAACTAAAAACAGAGGCGTCACGGAGAAGGAGCCAAGGAGGATCAACAGAATAAAGCTCGGCTCTTTTTGTGTTTTGTGCCGGGCTGTTGGCTGGAGATCTAGCGGCATTTGGGTTGGTTTTCCGGTGGAAGCAACACGACAGCAATACATGCGTCCGGAGAACCACATTTTCAACAGCACATAGGTTGATAGATAGATGGACGGATTAGGCTTAAAGCTTAAAGTGGAGCGGCCCCTCCATGCCACCTCTGCATTTTTGCCGTCTTCCTCCTCACCCACTACCACATAAAGGACCATCGCCTGCTTCCTTAAATCTGAGAAAAATCCCGTCTCCCGGGCGAGGCCGCAGATTGTCCCCAGCGCTAGAGGATCAGGTTGTCCTCCTATCCCAGTGCCTTCAAATCAACGCTGCCGTTTTTTGCTTTCCTATGTAATACGTGTGTACTACTGTATGTTCTTGCTCCTTGAATTGCCCGTGCAATGCAAACTCCCGGTGCTCCGGCCGATGCAAAGATGGTCGCTGTCTTGGGACACATGGCGTCTGCATCGGCAGGGCGGAGAGGAGGTTTTAGTGTCTTGTTCTGAAGTCTGAACCGTATACCCCGACCCTCCGTGACCACAGAGTCTGGATCAGATCATCTCATTCGTTTCTTCTTCGGTTGCTTGCTGCAGTTTCACAGGGTTGAGCTAGGAGGACTGCGACCATGAAGGCCCTCATTCTTGTGGGAGGATTCGGCACTCGTCTGCGGCCGCTGACGCTCAGCGTGCCGAAGCCGCTCGTCGATTTCGCCAACAAGCCCATGATCCTGCATCAGGTCAGCACAAATACTCCATAATTTGTTTCTTATTCAATATATGAATCTAAAAGGGGTATCCTGATTAGTTACCTGTGCTGTGACAACCTGTGTGAGTTTGTTTATGCAAGGCCTCATCAGTCCATGATTTGCTAGGTGGTCCATGTGAATAGATTCCGCACAGCAACAGTCATGGACCTGTATGCATCACCATGTGTGTCTCAAATAATTGTGATGATAGAAACAAAATATATATATATGAATTTAAAAGGGGTAACCAATAATTGACCATTTCCCTGTCCTGGGCAAATTTACATCCGTTTCAAGCATCCTTTTCTTGGCTGGGACTTTAATTGTTCAGAGTATCTTGTGATTAATTTTTTTGTAATGCTTTTGTCACCAGATCGAGGCTCTGAAAGATGTGGGAGTCACAGAAGTTGTCCTGGCCATCAATTACCAGCCAGAGGTAATTGAGCATGGCATGCCACGCCTTGGAAAACTGTTGTTTCGTCAGAATCCCAGATCTCACTGTCTTGCTTTGGTCAAACAAATTGCAGGTCATGCTCAACTTTCTCAAGGACTTCGAGAGCAAGCTTGGCATCAAGATCACCTGCTCCCAGGAGACAGAGCCAATGGGAACCGCCGGACCGCTGGCCCTTGCCCGCGACAAGCTCGACGACGGATCCGGCGAGCCTTTCTTCGTCCTCAACAGCGACGTGATCAGCGAGTACCCGTTCGCAGAGCTCATCGAGTTCCACAAGTCCCATGGCGGCGAGGCCACGATCATGGTCACCAAGGTACGTGGTGACCAAGGCCTAGTGACGAGTAAAATTTACCTTGAAGGTTGGGTGTCCGTCCATATATATGCTGAGAAATGGATGTGGCTACTTTGATTTTAATATGAAAAAAGGTGGACGAGCCTTCCAAGTACGGCGTGGTGGTGACGGAGGAGGAGACCGGGAAGGTGGAGCGGTTCGTGGAGAAGCCCAAGGTGTTCGTGGGCAACAAGATCAACGCCGGCATCTACCTGCTGAGCCCGTCCGTGCTGGACCGCATCGAGCTGAAGCCGACGTCCATCGAGAAGGAGGTGTTCCCGCGCATCGCCGCCGACAAGGGCCTGTACGCCATGGTGCTGCCGGGGTTCTGGATGGACATCGGGCAGCCGAGGGACTACATCACGGGGCTGCGCCTCTACCTGGAGTCCCTGAGGAAGCGGGCGCCGGCGAGGCTGGCGGCGGGCGCGCACGTGCTGGGCAACGTGCTGGTGCACGAGACGGCGACGATCGGGGAGGGGTGCCTGATCGGGCCGGACGTGGCCGTCGGGCCCGGGTGCGTGGTGGAGGCCGGGGTGCGGCTGTCGAGGTGCACCGTGATGCGGGGCGCCCGCGTGAAGAAGCACGCGTGCATCTCCGGCAGCATCGTGGGGTGGCACTCGACGGTGGGCAAGTGGGCGCGCGTGGAGAACATGACCATCCTCGGCGAGGACGTGCACGTCTGCGACGAGGTGTATAGCAACGGCGGCGTCGTGCTCCCGCACAAGGAGATCAAGTCCAGCATCCTCAAGCCCGAGATCGTCATGTGAGTGTGGCCATCGGGCCGAGCAAAGCCACCATTCCCGCGCCCGCGCCACATGGTGAAAAAGGGTTATATATTTCTTCATGCGTTTGTTGTTTTATTGGTCACCGAGCTGCAAGTGTAATCCAACTGCCAAGTGTCTATCAGGCTCTATGTATGTTTAGACGTGTCGCAAGTTTTTTCTTTCTTTCTTTTTGGAAGACAAAATGTGTCTCGGTTAAATTTAAGCCCCGGGCTTCAATTTGTAGATAGGTGTCAGATGAATGCGAATAAAGCATCAGTTTTACCATTTCTGTGTGATGTTTTTTTAATGTGTTCTTCCATGACTCAGAAGTTGCACAATCTGCATTCGGCTGGTCACAATGGAGAGGAACTTAGGAGTAACATCACACACTCCAATGCAACTTTGCTTATGTGTCACATATTTAATGAAGAGAGAGGTGCTTGTGGTAACTAGCTAAGTTACCGGAACATCACACACTCCAAGAAACAATGAGTCTATAACCTAATAAATACATTGTTGCATGACACTATATAGATGTTCCTACCCACTGTGGAGGTAGTAACATAGTCTAGGGAAATGTGTAAGTTACTAAACCATGTTCTTACCCATTGTGACCTTTAGCAGCCCTCATTTTTTTAATGGAAAACACTGCTGGATAGTACAAACGAGTCGTACTGCGTCCTTCTGGAGTTGTGGTTATGAGAGCATTTCTTATTCCACGTTTGGTATGCTGTCCACGTCACGCGGACCGTGGACTCGGCCACGTTTTCATTTAGGTGGCCAGTTGTGGCGGCATTTGTGGCACCGGTGCAGAAGCTTCTGATCCCGAGTTATTTATGCTGGCAAATGGCAAGGAACTGAAGCAGTTTGTGATGGTGCAGTGCAAGTCAGTACAATATATAATTTGGGCACACCGATCGTTAGCTGTATGATAGCAACTGACAGATGCTCCGGGGCATAGAAAAATTCAGAACAGCACGAGACTGTTTCTTCAAGCACAAACTTTAACCAGAGTCGCGTGTACTTTAGTTTCTGGATGGTGGCAAGGCTTCCATGGCCTGTGCTATAATTTTTTCCCACCTGCGCTTTAAACAAGTGGTCGATCTGGACCTGACAAAGTTTCTATTGGATCCTGCGACAGCAGGCACTTGACCTTAACAAATGAATGATAGCTGGATTCAGAAGTCGACGTCCTGGGAGATTGATTCCATCCAAGGACGTACGGGAGAGGAGCAAGATCACGTATGCCGGTCGTGCGATCGGAAGGCCACCCCGAGTTGCTGTCCCTTGCTTTCAGGGTTGAGCGAAGCGGACCTTCCACCTAAACAAACTGCTGATTGGGTTGAGCGGGTCAATGGAATAGGGACGGCTTCTCATTGGCGAACGTTTTGAAATCGTTTTGGGAGACGAACCCCGATCCGGGGAGAGCATCTCAAAACGATTTCATTTTAGCTGTTATACTGCGTGATGTCACGTCATCAGTATTTGGTGATGTACTGATGTGCCAGCAAATAAGTTTGTTAGGGGCTCGGTGCATCTCCAACGCAGACCTCAAACCGCCCGCAAACGTTTGAACTAAGGCCATCGGTTCGCGGACCGGTTCAGACGTTCATTTTCCCGTCGAACGCAAATTAGGAGAGGGGAGGGGGGGAGCTTTACGGACATCCAGAGCGCCGCCACGTACGTGTCCGCCACCCCGATCCCATCCAAAACCCTTTCGCGCGAAAAGTCATCTCCATGCGAAGCGGTTGGTGTGCATTCATGCCGGTTAGAACGACGTGACCGGATGAGCGGGCGGCGCCGCTTCAACGCTAACTCAGCGACTGAGAAGGCTACTCTGGCAGTTGCGCTGCATTGAAGTCGGCTTCCCGTCCCTTAGTCTGACCACACCTATTTGAGCAAGTACAATAGGATGATGTAGGTGGGCTATAAGGCTTTAAATATTAGTATGTTTTTTTATGAGGAATGAGAGAGAAGAGAAGCGGGCTACTGATTAATAGCGGGCTGCTCCTAGACACTATGTGAGAGAGGAAGGTGGGTCATGTTTCAACAAAGTAGTATATATTTATATGTGACTATTGTACTTGCAGGCCATAAGGTAGGCTATAGATAATGTGGCAAGATCATATAGCCAACATCCGGCTATACTATTAACCATGCTCTTTAAGCAGGATTGGGATGTCGTCCACACCGCATGTTGGAGTTGCGTCGAATATTTTGTACAAAGTATATTAAACTTGAACTCTGAGTCGTATTGTGTGTAGATAGGATATGGTGTGGTGCCCTAGTAGGACTCATGTATCCTAGGCCTCCCATGTAATGCGGGGGTAGACACACGATGCACATATGCCAATATAATAGCACAAGCACGCAGGGGATCTGGCGGCGTGTGCCGATGCAAGGATGGCTAGTGTGCGGTATTGCAGCGGTATCAACGGGGAGGGGCGCCTGTAGTCATATCCGAGGGATGCAGTCATGTTGGTGAACATCGTTAACAAATCTCGGTGTAGTGGCTTATGTGATTGGCTGGCCCTGATCGACTATGCACCTTGAATCTGTTGGGTTTCGTAGTAATTTCAAAAAAATTCCTACGCACACGCAAGATCATGTGATGCATAGCAACGAGAGGGGAGAGTGTTGTCTACGTACCCACGCAGACCGACTGCGGAAGCGTTGACGCAACGTAGAGGAAGTAGTCGTACGTCTTCACGATCCAACCGAACAAGCACCGAAACTATGGCACCACCGAGTTCGAGCACACGTTCAGCTCAATGACGATCTCCGGACTCCGATCCAGCAAAGTGTCGGGGAAGAGTTCCGTCAGCACGACGGCGTGGTGACGATCTTGAAGTACTACAGTAGCAGGGCTTCGCCTAAACTTCGCTACAGTATTATCGAGGAATATGGTGGCTGGGGGCACCGCACACGGCTAAGGAATAGATCACGTGGATCAATTTGTGTGTTTCTGGGGTGCCTCTGCCTCAGTATATAAAGGAGCCAAGGGGGAGGGGGGCGCCGGCCAGGAGGAGGGCGCAGGAGGAGTCCTACTCCTTCCGGGAGTAGGACTCCCCCCCCCCCCCAATCCTAGTTGGACTAGGATTCCCCGAGGGGGAAAGAGGGGGAGGGGGGAGGTGCGCAGCCACCTTGGGCTGCCCCTTTCTCCTTTCCACTAAAGCCCATTAAGGCCCATATGGCTCCCGGGGGGTTCCGGTAACCTCCCGGTACTCCGGTAAAATCCCGATTTCACCCGGAACACTTCCGATGTCCAAATATAGGCTTCCAATATATCAATCTTTATGTCTCGACCATTTCGAGACTCCTCGTCATGTTCATGATCTCATCCGGGACTCCGAACAACCTTCGGTACATCAAAATGCATAAACTCATAATATAACTGTCATCGTAACCTTAAGCGTGCGGACCCTACGGGTTCGAGAACAATGTAGACATGACCGAGACACGTCTCCGGTCAATAACCAATAGCGGGACCTGGATGCCCATATTGGCTCCTACATATTCTACGAAGATCTTTATCGGTCAGACCGCATAACAACATACGTTGTTCCCTTTGTCATCGGTATGTTACTTGCCCGAGATTCGATCGTCGGTATCCAATACCTAGTTCAATCTCGTTACCGGCAAGTCTCTTTACTCGTTCTGTAATACATCATCCCGCAACTAACTCATTAGTTGCAATGCTTGCAAGGCTTATGTGATGTGCATTACCGAGAGGGCCCAGAGATACCTCTCCGACAATCGGAGTGACAAATCCTAATCTCGAAATACGCCAACCCAACATCTACCTTTGGAGACACCTGTAATGCTCCTTTATAATCACCCAGTTACGTTGTGACGTTTGGTAGCACCCAAAGTGTTCCTCTGGCAAACGGGAGTTGCATAATCTCATAGTCATAGGAACATGTATAAGTCATGAAGAAAGCAATAGCAACATACTAAACGATCGGGTGCTAAGCTAATGGAATGGGTCATGTCAATCAGATCATTCTCTTAATGATGTGATCTCGTTAATCAAATAACAACTCATTGTTCATGGTTAGGAAACATAACCATCTTTGATTAACGAGCTAGTCAAGTAGAGGCATACTAGTGACACTTTGTTTGTCTATGTATTCACACATGTATTATGTTTCCGGTTAATACAATTCTAGCATGAATAATAAACCTTTATCATGATTATAAGGAAATAAATAATAACTTTATTATTGCCTCTAGGGCATATTTCCTTCAGTCTCCCACTTGCACTAGAGTCAATAATCTAGATTACACCGTAATGATTCTAACACCCATGGAGCCTTGGTGCTGATCATGTTTTGCTCGTGGAAGAGGCTTAGTCAACGGGTCTGCAATATTCAGATCCGTATGTATCTTGCAAATCTCTATGTCTCCCACCTGGACTAGATCCCGGATGGAATCGAAGCGTCTCTTGATGTGCTTGGTTCTCTTGTGAAATCTGGATTCCTTTGCCAAGGCAATTGCACCAGTATTGTCACAAAAGATTTTCATTGGACCCGATGCACCAGGTATGACACCTAGATCGGATATGAACTCCTTCATCCAGACTCCTTCGTTCGCTGCTTCCGAAGCAGCTATGTACTCCGCTTCACATGTAGATCCCGCTACGACGCTTTGTTTAGAACTGCACCAACTGACAGCTCCACCGTTTAATGTAAACACGTATCCGGTTTGCGATTTAGAATCGTCCGGATCAGTGTCAAAGCTTGCATCAACGTAACCATTTACGATGAGCTCTTTGTCACCTCCATATACGAGAAACATATCCTTAGTCCTTTTCATGTATTTCAGGATGTTCTTGACCGCTGTCCAGTGATCCACTCCTGGATTACTTTGGTACCTCCCTGCTAGACTTATAGCAAGGCACACATCAGGTCTGGTACACAGCATTGCATACATGATAGATCCTATCGCTGATGCATAGGGAACATCTTTCATATTCTCTCTATCTTCTGCAGTGGTCGGTCATTGAGTCTTACTCAATTTCACACCTTGTAACACAGGCAAGAATCCTTTCTTTGCTTGATCCATTTTGAACTTCTTCAAAATTTTGTCAAGGTATGTTGTTTGTGAAAGTCCAATCAAGCGTCTTGATCTATCTCTATAGATCTTAATGCCTAATATGTAAGCAGCTTCACCGAGGTCTTTCATTGAAAAACTCTTATTCAAGTATCTCTTTATGCTATCCAGAAATTCTATATCATTTCCAATTAACAATATATCATCCACATATAATATCAGAAATGCTACAGAGCTCCCACTCACTTTCTTGTAAATACAGGCTTCACCGAAAGTCTGTATAAAACCAAATGCTTTGATCACACTATCAAAACGTTTATTCCAACTCCGAGAGGCTTGCACCAGTCCATAAATGGATCGCTGGAGCTTGCACACTTTGTTAGCTCCCTTTGATCGACAAAACCTTCTGGTTGCATCATATACAACTCTTCTTCCAGAAATCCATTCAGGAATGCAGTTTTGACATCCATCTGCCAAATTTCATAATCATAAAATGCGTCAATTGCTAACATGATTCGGACAGACTTAAGCATCGCTACGGGTGAGAAGGTCTCATCGTAGTCAACCCCTTGAACTTGTCGAAAACCTTTTGCGACAAGTCGAGCTTTGTAGACAGTAACATTACCGTCAGCGTCAGTCTTCTTCTTGAAGATCCATTTGTTCTCAATTGCTTGCCGATCATCGGGCAAGTCAACCAAAGTCCATACTTTGTTCTCATACATGGATCCCATCTCAGATTTCATGGCTTCAAGCCATTTTGCGGAATCTGGGCTCACCATCGCTTCTTCATAGTTCGTAGGTTCATCATGATCTAGTAACATGACTTCCAGAACAGGATTACCGTACCACTCTGGTGCGGATCTCACTCTGGTTGATCTACGAGGTTCAGTAGTATCTTGATCTGAAGTTTCATGATCATTATCATTAGCTTCCTCACTAACTGGTGTAGGTGTCACTGAAACAGTTTTCTGTGATGTACTACTTTCCAATAAGGGAGTAGGTACAGTTACCTCGTCAAGTTCTACTTTCCTCCCACTCACTTCTTTCGAGAGAAACTCCTTCTCTAGAAAGTTTCCGAATTTAGCAACAAAAGTCTTGCCTTCGGATCTGTGATAGAAGGTGTATCCAATAGTTTCCTTTGGGTATCCTATGAAGACACATTTCTCCGATTTGGGTTCGAGCTTATTAGGTTGAAGCTTTTTCACATAAGCATCACAGCCCCAAACTTTCAGAAACGACAACTTTGGTTTCTTGCCAAACCACAGTTCATAAGGCGTCGTCTCAACGGATTTTGATGGTGCCCTATTTAACGTGAATGCGGCCGTCTCTAGAGCGTACCCCAAAACGATAGCGGTAAATCAGTAAGAGACATCATAGATCGCACCATATCCAGTAAAGTACGATTACGACGTTCGGACACACCATTACGCTGAGGTGTTCCGGGTGGCGTGAGTTGCGAAACTATTCCACAATTTTTCAAATGTACACCAAACTCGTAACTCAAATATTCTCCTCCACGATCAGATCGTAGAAACTTTATTTTCTTGTTACGATGATTTTCAACTTCACTCTGAAATTCTTTGAACTTTTCAAATGTTTCAGACTTATGTTTCATTAAGTAGATATACCCATATCTGCTTAAATCATCTGTGAAGGTGAGAAAATAACGATATCCGCCACGAGCCTCAATATTCATTGGACCACATACATCTGTATGTATGATCTCCAACAAATCTATTGCTCTCTCCATACTTCCGGAGAACGGTGTTTTAGTCATCTTGCCCATGAGGCACGGTTCGCAAGTACCAAGTGATTCATAATCAAGTGATTCCAAAAGTCCATCAGAATGGAGTTTCTTCGTGCGCTTTACACCGATATGACCTAAACGGCAGTGCCACAAATAAGTTGCACTCTCATTATCAACTCTGCATCTTTTGGCTTCAACATTATGAATATGTGTGTTACTACTATCGAGATTCAACAAGAATAGACCACTCTTCAAGGGTGCATGACCATAAAAGATATTACTCATATAAATAGAACAACCATTATTCTCTGATTTAAATGAATAACCGTCTCGCATCAAACAAGATCCAGATATAATGTTCATGCTTAACGCTGGCACCAAATAACAATTATTTAGGTCTAATACTAATCCCGAAGGTAGATGTAGAGGTAGCGTGCCGACTGCGATCACATCGACTTTGGAACCATTTCCCACGCGCATCGTCACCTCGTCCTTAACCAATCTTCACTTGATCCGTAGTCCCTGTTTCGAGTTGCAAATATTAGCAACAGAACCAGTATCAAATACCCAGGTGCTACTGCGAGCATTAGTAAGGTACACATCAATAACATGTATATCACATATACCTTTGTTCACCTTGCCATCCTTCTTATCCGCCAAATACTTGGGGCAGTTCCGCTTCCAGTGACCAGTCTACTTGCAATAGAAGCACTCAGTTTCAGGCTTAGGTCCAGGCTTGGGTTTCTTCTCTTGAGTAGCAACTTGCTTGCCGTTCTTTTTGAAGTTCCCCTTCTTCTTCCCTTTGCCCTTTTTCTTGAAACTAGTGGTCTTGTTAACCATCAACACTTGATGCTCCTTCTTGATTTCTACCTCCGCAGCTTTCAGCATCGCGAAGAGCTCGGGAATAGTCTTGTTCATCCCTTGCATATTATAGTTCATCACGAAGCTCTTGTAGCTTGGTGGCAGTGATTGAAGAATTCTGTCAATGACGCTATCATCTAGAAGATTAACTCCCAATTGAATCAAGTGATTATTATACCCAGACATTTTGAGTATATGCTCACTGACAGAACTGTTCTCCTCCATCTTGCAGCTATAGAACTTATTGGAGACTTCATATCTCTCAATCCGGGCATTTGCTTGAAATATTAACTTCAACTCCTGGAACATCTCATATGCTCCATGACGTTCAAAACGTCGTTGAAGTCCCGATTCTAAGCCGTAAAGCATGGCACACTGAACTATCGAGTAGTCATCAGCTTTGCTCTGCCAGACGTTCATAACATCCGGCGTTGCTCCTACAGCAGGCCTGGCACCCAGCGGTGCTTCCAGGACATAATTCTTCTGTGCAGCAATGAGGATAATCCTCAAGTTACGGACCTAGTCCGTGTAATTGCTACCATCATCTTTCAACTTTGCTTTCTTAAGGAACGCATTAAAATTCAATGGAACAACAGCACGAGCCATCTATCTACAGTCAAACATAAACAAGCAAGATACTAATCAGGTACTAAGTTTCATGATAAATTTAAGTTCAGTTAATCAAATTTAATTAAATAACTCCCACTTAGATAGACATCCCTCTAATCCTCTAAGTGATTACGTGATCCAAATCAACTAAACCATAACCGATCATCACGTGAGATGGAGTAGTTTTCAATGGTGAACATCGTTATGTTGATCATATCTACTATATGATTCACGCTCGACCTTTCGGTCTCCGTGTTCCGAGGCCATATCTGTATATGCTTGGCTCGTCAAGTATAACCTGAGTATTCCGCGTGTGCAACTGTTTTGCACCCGTTGTATTTGAACGTAGAACCTATCACACCCGATCATCACGTGGTGTCTCAGCACGAAGAACTTTCGCAACGGTGCATACTCAGGGAGAACACTTCTTGATAATTTAGTGAGAGATCATCTTATAATGCTACCGTCAATCAAAGCAATATAAGATGCATAAAAGGATAAACATCACATGCAATCAATATAAGTGATATGATATGGCCATCATCATCTCGTGCTTGTGATCTCCATCTCCGAAGCACCGTCGTGATCACCATCGTCACCGGCGTGACACCTTGATCTCCATCGTAGCATCGTTGTCGTCTCGCCAAGCTTGTGCTTCCACGACTATCACTACCGCTTAGTAATAAAGTAAAGCATTACATCGCGATTTCATTGCATACAATAAAATGACAACCATAAGGCTCCTGCCAGTTGCCGATAACTCGGTTACAAAACATGATCATCTCATACAATAAAATTCAGCATCATGTCTTGACCATATCACATCACAACATGCCCTACAAAAACAAGTTAGACGTCTTCTACTTTGTTGTTGCAAGTTTTACGTGGCTGCTACGGGCTTAAGCAAGAACCAATCTCACCTACGCATCAAAACCACAACGATAGTTTGTCAAATAGACTCCGTTTTAACCTTCGCAAGGACCGGGCGTAGCCATACTTGGTTCAACTAAAGTTGGAGAGACAGTCGCCCACAAGCCACCTATGTGCAAAGCACGTTGGGGGAACCGGTCTCGCGTAAGCGTACGCGTAATGTTGGTCCGCGTAATGTTGGTCCGGGTCGTCTCGTCCAACAATGCCGCCGAACCAAAGTATGACATGCTGGTAGGCAGTATGACTTATATCGCCCACAACTCACTTGTGTTCTACTCGTGCATATAACATCAACATAAATAACCTAGGCTCGGATGCCACTGTTGGGTTTCGTAGTAATTTCAAAAAAATTCCTACGCACACGCAAGATCATGTGATGCATAGCAACGAGAGGGGAGAGTGTTGTCTACGTACCCACGCAGACTGACTGCGGAAGCGTTGACGCAACGTAGAGGAAGTAGTCGTACGTCTTCACGATCCAACCGAACAAGCACCGAAACTACGGCACCTCCGAGTTCGAGCACACGTTCAGCTCAATGACGATCCCCGGACTCCGATCCAGCAAAGTGTCGGGGAAGAGTTCCGTCAGCACGACGGCGTGGTGACGATCTTGAAGTACTATAGCAGCAGGGCTTCGCCTAAACTCCGCTACAGTATTATCGAGGAATATGGTGGCGGGGGGCACCGCACACGGCTAAGGAATAGATCACGTGGATCAACTTGTGTGTTTCTGGGGTGCCTCTGCCTCAGTATATAAAGGAGCCAAGGGGGAGGGGGGCGCCAGCCAGGAGGAGGGCGCAGGAGGAGTCCTACTCCTTCCGGGAGTAGGACTCCCCCCCCCAATCCTAGTTGGACTAGGATTCCCCGAGGGGGAAAGAGGGAGAGGGGGGCCGGCCACCTCTCCTAGTCCTAATAGGACTAGGGGAGGGGGGAGGTGTGCAGCCACCTTGGGCTGCCCCTTTCTCCTTTCCACTAAAGCCCATTAAGGCCCATATGGCTCCCGGGGGGTTCCGGTAACCTCCCGGTACTCCGGTAACCTCCCGGTACTCCGGTAAAATCCCGATTTCACCCGGAACACTTCCGATGTCCAAATATAGGCTTCCAATATATCAACCTTTATGTCTCGACCATTTCGATACTCCTCGTCATGTCCGTGATCTCATCCGGGACTCCGAACAACCTTCGGTACATCAAAATGCATAAACTCATAATATAACTGTCATCGTAACCTTAAGCGTGCGGACCCTACGGGTTCGAGAACAATGTAGACATGACCGAGACACGTCTCCGGTCAATAACCAATAGCGGGACCTGGATGCCCATATTGGCTCCTACATATTCTACGAAGATCTTTATCGGTCAGACCGCATAACAACATACGTTGTTCCCTTTGTCATCGATATGTTACTTGCCCGAGATTCGATCGTCGGTATCCAATACCTAGTTCAATCTCGTTACCGGCAAGTCTCTTTACTCGTTCTGTAATACATCATCCCGCAACTAACTCATTAGTTGCAATGCTTGCAAGGCTTATGTGATGTGCATTACCGAGAGGGCCCAGAGATACCTCTCCGACAATCGGAGTGACAAATCCTAATCTCGAAATACGCCAACCCAACATCTACCTTTGGAGACACCTGTAATGCTCCTTTATAATCACCCAGTTACGTTGTGACGTTTGGTAGCACCCAAAGTGTTCCTCTGGCAAACGGGAGTTGCATAATCTCATAGTCATAGGAACATGTATAAGTCATGAAGAAAGCAATAGCAACATACTAAACGATCGGGTGCTAAGCTAATGGAATGGGTCATGTCAATCAGATCATTCTCTTAATGATGTGATCTCGTTAATCAAATAACAACTCATTGTTCATGGTTAGGAAACATAACCATCTTTGATTAACGAGCTAGACAAGTAGAGGCATACTAGTGACACTTTGTTTGTCTATGTATTCACACATGTATTATGTTTCCGGTTAATACAATTCTAGCATGAATAATAAACCTTTATCATGATTATAAGGAAATAAATAATAACTTTATTATTGCCTCTAGGGCATATTTCCTTCAGAATCTATAATACCTAAATAATTCATCCCCACTAATCTATTTCTCTTGACATGCAGCTTGTCCACATCAGCAGCCCTGCCACATCAGATTTTTCTTACTAGCTTACAAGGGGGACCAACCACAATCTATACCAGCCACGTTTGCTTTCGGTTATCAGTAGTTGGACCCACGACAGGCTGAATACAAACCTCTTTGTCCTGAATCAGATGAACCCATCGGCCCCTTTCCCCAAGATCGCGTCCGGGCTCAGGCTGGCCATAGTGGGGGTAACATAACTAGTATCATATACTTGGGACTCGCAAACATGCTTACGTGGCAGGAAATTAAAGAAGAGAAAGAGGGTCATAGTAACATAGGTAGATACCGTAACATAATAAATGTTATGCTACTATGTGTCATGTATGGCAATAAATGAGACCACCTATGATACTACTTTATAATACTATGCACTATGAATGTAGTATTATGCACTAGTATCATATGCATGATACTAGTATATGTTACTCCCCACTATGACCAGCCTCATGCGTTCAACCCCCGCGCTACATCGCGCTGCATTGATTCCATCTTCCGGCTCCTCACTCCCAAAAGCAGACCATCAATGCCTTCGTCCTGAGCCGTTCCTCTTCCACTTTCCCTTCCTCCTTTAGGGCCTCTTTGATTCGCAGGATTGTAAAAACATGGGAATAGGAAAAACATAGGATTGAAATGTCATGCTCATCTCAATCCTATAGGATTTTAGGTTGTTTGATTGCATCATAGGAAAAATGAAGGATTCTTTCAAAGAGGTTTGACTGGATGCTAGAAATCCTATGGGAAGTAGTACAAAAAATTCCTTAGGAAAAAATCCTATAGGATTCAATCCTATGAATCAAACAACCAATATAGGAAAATTTCCTAAGGATTCTAATCCTCCAAAATTCCTATGCAAATCCTTTGAATCAAAGGAACCCTTAATTCCCATCCAGTCCAGCCTCCCCGCTCCGTCTTCTTGGTTCGCCAGCCACCAGTGCGAGACTCCTCCCACGGTCGCGAGTCCTGGCCAAATCGGCCTCTGCTTCTTATCCCTTCCGCCGTCCACCGCTCGGCTCCTTGCGCTTGCTACTACTCGGGCGATTTGAGAGGGAGACACGTGAGGAATTGGGCATGTGGAGGCTGTGTGGGAGAGATAAGGCAAGGGATCATGGCGGTGATTGTGTCGACAGGAGATGAGAGGGGAGCTTGATGCGTTCATCTCAAGGTCAAAAGACGGCTTCTCCAGGGTCAAGTTGTGGCGACGGCTGTGTCGACGCGCGCGCGAGAGAGAAGCATGATGCAGCCTTCTTCACACTATTGCTTCCAGTTTGTAAGTTATTCTCCTTGCCATTGCTTCGATGTGGTAATTCCGGTTCGTTACGCAACCGAATTGTTTCTCCTTGCCTGGTTGCTTGGCTATTGCGTGGAAGTAGTAATAATGTTTGGTTATGCAAGGGAATTGTTTTTACTTCTCTAATTATTTGCTTGGAATACATCATGATATATTGGTTAAATTCTACTGTAGGTTCGTTCTTGCAGATCTGCGGATATCATAACTCTGGCTGTTGTTGACGGACATTAGATTCCGAACAGTGAGAAGCCCACCTATATCCTCGAGGCTCAAATTTTATTTTATTTGTTTATCGCATGCTATGCCACATTGCTTCTTGTGAGTTCCAACCTGAGGCATTCTGAATTTTTATTTTCTGCTGCCAGAGAACAAGGACCTGTTTGTCAAACCCTTGAGCAAAGAACGAAAGCTATTTCCATTTCATACTCATACGATACTTGGGAAAACGGATATGGATGGTAAACTGGTGTTGATACAATATATAGGTGCCATAATGTAAACATGTAGTTAGAATTTATTTTCATATGTTGGTGGTTCAGATTACTTCTCTTCTACCATGGCATATTCAATACTGGTAAATTGTACGCATCAATAGGTGCAAAACTCACACAACTCAGTTTCAGTGATAGGGCTTACGTTTGAGTGCCCTAATCATAAAAAAATGACGGTACATATTGTTGGAAATATGCCCTAGAGGCAATAATAAATTGATTAGTATTATATTTCCTTGTTCATGATAATCGTTTATTATCCATGCTAGAATTGTATTGACGGGAAACTCAGATACATGTGTGGATACATAGACAACACCATGTCCCTAGTAAGCCTCTAGTTGACTAGCTCGTTGATCAATAGATGGTTGCGGTTTCCTGACCATGGACATTGGATGTCATTGATAACGGGATCACATCATTAGGAGAATGATGTGATGGACAAGACCCAATCCTAAGCCTAGCACAAAGATCGTGTAGTTCGTATGCTAAAGTTTTTCTAATGTCAAGTATCATTTCCTTAGACCATGAGATTGTGCAACTCCCGGATACCGTAGGAATACTTTGGGTGTGCCAAACGTCACAACGTAACTGGGTGGCTATAAAGGTACACTACAGGTATCTCCAAAAGTGTCTGTTGGGTTGGCACGAATCGAGACTGGGATTTGTCACTCCGTGTAAACGGAGAGGTATCTCTGGGCCCACTCGGTAGGACATCATCATAATGTGCACAAAGTGACCAAGGAGTTGATAATGGGATGATGTGTTACAGAACGAGTAAAGAGACTTGCCGGTAACGAGATTGAACAAGGTATCGGGATACCGACGATCGAATCTCGGGCAAGTACAATACCGCTAGACAAAGGGAATTGTATATGGGATTGATCGAATCCTCGACATCGTGGTTCATCCGATGAGATCATCGAGGAGCATGTGGGAGCCAACATGGGTATCCAGATCCCGCTATTGGTTATTGGCCGGAGAGTCGTCTCGGTCATGTCTACGTGTCTCCCGAATCCGTAGGGTCTACACACTTAAGGTTCGGTGACGCTAGGGTTATAGAGATATTAGTATGCGGTAACCCGAAAGTTGTTCGGAGTCCCAGATGAGATACCGGACGTCACGAGGAGTTCCGGAATGGTCCGGAGGTAAAGATTTATATATGTGAAGTCTTGTTTTGGTCGCCGGAAAAGTTACGCGCATTATCAGTATTGTACCGGGAGTGCCGAAAGGGGTCCGGGGGTCCACCAAGGGGGTCCACCTGCCCCGGGGGGCCACATGGGCTGTAGGGGTGTGCGCCTTGGCCTATATGGGCCAAGGGCACCAGCCCCAAGAGGCCCATGCGCCAAGAGATAAGGGAAAGGAAGAGTCCTAAAAGGGGAAGGCACCTCCTAGGTGCCTTGGGGAGGATGGACTCCTCCCTGGCCACACCCTTCCTTGGAGGAAGGGCCAAGGCTGCGCGCCCCCCCTCTCCCTTGGCCCTATATATAATGGGGGAAGGGAGGGCAGCCGCACCTAAGCCCTGGCGCCTCCCTCTCCCTCCCATGACACATCTCCCTCCTCCCGCAGCGCTTGGCGAAGCCCTGTTGGAATCCCGCTACTTCCACCACCACGCCGTCGTGCTGCTGGATCTCCATCAACCTCTCCTCCCCTTGCTGGATCAATAAGGAGGAGACGTCGCTGCTCCGTACGTGTGTTGAACGCGGAGGTGCCGTCTGTTCGGCGCTAGGATCATCGGTGATTTGGATCACGACGAGTATGACTCCATCAACCTCGTTCTCTTGAACGCTTCCGCACGCGATCTACAAGGGTATGTAGATCCACTCCTCCCTCGTTGCTAGATGACTCCATAGATTGATCTTGGTGACACGTAGGAAAATTTTGAATTATTGCTACGTTCTCCAATAGTGGTATCAGAGCTTGGTCTATTGCGTAGATTCTATGCACGAGTAGAACACAAAGTAGTTGTGGGCGTTGATTTTGTTCAATATGCTTACCGTTACTAGTACAATCTTGATTTGGCGGCATTGTGGGATGAAGCGGCCCGGACCGACCTTACACGTACTCTTACGTGAGACTGGTTCCACCGACTGACATGCACTAGTTGCATAAGGTGGCTAGCGGGTGTCTGTCTCTCCCACTTTAGACGGATCGGATTCGATGAAAAGGGTCCTTATGAAGGGTAAATAGCAATTGGCATATCACGTTGTGGTTTTTGCGTAGGTAAGAAACGTTCTTGCTAGAAACCCATAGCAGCCACGTAAAACATGCAAACAACAATTAGAGGACGTCTAACTTGTTTTTGGAGGGTATGCTATGTGATGTGATATGGCCAAGAAGAATGTGATGAATGATATGTGATGTATGAGATTGATCATGTTCTTGTAATAGGAATCACGACTTGCATGTCGATGAGTATGACAACCGGCAGGAGCCATAGGAGTTGTCTTTATTTATTTATGACCTGCGTGTCAACTTAAATGTCATGTAATTACTTTACTTTATTGCTAAAGCGTTAGCCATAGTAGTAGAAGTAATAGTTGGCGAGCAACTTCATGGAGACACGATGATGGAGATCATGATGATGGAGATCATGGTGTCATGCCGGTGACAAGATGATCATGGAGCCCCAAGATGGAGATCAAAGGAGCTATATGATATTGGCCATATCATGTCACTATTATTTGATTGCATGTGATGTTTATCATGTTTTTGCATCTTGTTTACTTAGAACGACGGTAGTAAATAAGATGATCCCTCATAATAATTTCAAGAAGGTGTTCCCCCTAACTGTGCACCGTTGCGACAGTTCGTTGTTTCGAAGCACCACGTGATGATCGGGTGTGATAGATTCTAACGTTCACATACAACGGGTGTAAGACAGATTTACACACGCGAAACACTTAGGTTGACTTGAAGAGCCTAGCATGTACAGACATGGCCTCGGAACACAAAAGACCGAAAGGTCGAGCATGAGTCGTATGGTAGATACGATCAACATGAAGATGTTCACCGATGATGACTAGTCCGTCTCACGTGATGATCGGACACGGCCTAGTTGACTCGGATCATGTAATCACTTAGATGACTAGAGGGATGTCTATCTGAGTGGGAGTTCATAAGATGAACTTAATTATCCTGAACATAGTCAAAAGGTCTTCGCAAATTATGTCGAAGCTCGCGCTTTAGTTCCACTGTTTAGATATGTTCCTAGAGAAAATTTAGTTGAAAGTTGGCAGTAGCAATTATGCAGACAGTAAAAGGCTTATGTCCTTAATGCACCGCTCAGTGTGCTGAACCTCGAACGTCGTCTGTGGATGTTGCGAACATCTGACATACACATTTTGATAACTACGTGATAGTTCAGTTAAACGGTTTAGAGTTGAGGCACCGAAGACGTTTTAAAACGTCACGAAACATATGAGATGTTTCGAGGGCTGAAATTGGGATTTCAGGCTCGTGCCCACGTCAAGAGGTATAAGACCTCCGACGATTTTCTTAGCCTGCAAACTAAGGGAGAAAAGCTCAATTGTTGAGCTTGTGCTCAGATTGTCTGAGTACAACAATCGCTTGAATCAAGTGGGAGTTGATCTTCCAGATGAAATAGTGATAGTTCTCTGAAGTCATTACCACCAAGCTGCTAGAGCTTCGTGATGAACTATAATATATCAGGGACATATATGATGATCCTTGAGATATTCGCGATGTTTGACACCACAAAAGTAGAAATCAAGAAGGAGCATCAATTGTTCATGGTTGGTGAAACCACTAGTTTCAAGAAGGGCAAGGGCAAGAAGGGAAACTTCATGAAACGGCAAATCAGCTGCTGCTCTAGTGAAGAAACCCAAGGTTGAGCCCAAACCCGAGACTAAGTGCTTCTGTAATAAGGGGAACAGCCACTGGAGCAGAATTACCCTAGATACTTGGTAGATGAGAAGGCTGGCAAGGTCGATAGAAGTATATTGGATATACATTGTGTTAATGTGTACTTTACTAGTACTCCTAGTAGCACCAGGGTATTAGATACCGGTTCGGTTGCTAAGTGTTAGTAACTCGAAACAAAAGGCTACGGAATAAACGGAGACTAGCTAAAAGGTGAGATGACGATATGTGTTGGAAGTATTTCCAAGGTTGATCAAATATCGTACGCTCCCTCTACCATCGAGATTGGTATTAAAACCTAAATAATTGTTATTTGGTGTTTGCGTTGAGCATAGACATGATTGGATTACGTCTATCACAATACGGTTATTCATTTAAGGAGAATAATGGTTACTCTGTTTATTTGAATGATACCTTCAATGGTCTTGCACCTAAAATGAATGGTTTATTGAATCTCGATCGTAGTGATACACATGTTCATGCCAAAAGATATAAGATAGTAATGATAGTACCACCTACTTGTGGCACTGCCACTTAAGTCATATCGGTATAAAACGCATGAAGAAGCTCCATGTTGATGGATCTTTGGACTCACTCGTTTTTGAAAAGTTTGAGACATGCGAACCAAGTCTATTGGTGTATATGCATGAAGAAACTCCATGCAAAGGGACCGTTCGGACTCACTTGATTTTGAATCACTTGAGACATGCAAATCATACCACATGGGCAAGATGACTGAAAGCCTCGATTTCAGTAAAATGGAACTAGAAAGCAACTTGTTGGAAGTAATACATTTTGATGTGTGCAGTCCAATGAGTGCTGAGGCGTGTAGTGGATATCGTTATGTTCTTACTTCACAGATGATTTGAGTAGATGTTGAGTATATTTACTTGATGAATCACGAGTCTGAATTATTGAAAGGTTCAAGTAATTTCAGGGTGACGTTGAAAGATCGTCGTGACAAGAGGATAAAAGATCTATGATATGATCATAGAGATGAATATCTGAATTACGAGTTTGGCACAGAATTAAGACATTGTGGAAATTGTTTCACAACTAATACAGCCTGGAACACCATAGTGTGATGGTGTGTCCGAACATCATAACTGCATCCTATTGGATATGATGCATACCATGATGTCTCTTATCGAATTACCACAATAGTTTATGGGTTAGGCATTAGAGACACCCGCATTCACTTTAAATAGGGCACCACGTAATTCCGATGAGATGACACCGTATGAACTATGGTTTAGAGAAACCTAAGCTGTCATTTCTTAAAAGTTCGGGGCTGCGACGCTTATGTGAAAAAGGTTTCAGGCTGATAAGCTCGAACCCAAAGCGGATAAATGCATCTTCATAGGACACCCAAAACAGTTGGGTATACCTCCTGTCTCAGATCCGAAAGCAATAAGGGATTGTTTCTAGAATCGGGTCCTTTCTCGAGGAAAAGTTTCTCTCGAAAGAATTGAGTGGGAGGATGGTGGAGACTTGATGAGGTTGTTGAACCGTCTCTTCAACTAGTGTGTAGCAGGGCACAGGAAGTTGTTCCTGTGGCACCTACACCAATTGAAGTGGAAGCTTATGATAGTGATCATGAAACTTCAGATCAAGTCACTACCAAACCTCGTGGGATGACAAGGATGCGTACTACTTCAGAGTGGTACGTAATCCTGTCTTGGAAGTCATGTTGCTAGACAACAATGAACCTACGAGCTATGGAGAAGCGATGGTGGGCCCGGATTCCGATAAATGGCTCGAGGCCATAAAATCCAAGAGAGGATCCATGTATGAAAACAAAGTGTAGACTTTGGCAGAACGGCTCGATGGTCGTAAGGCTGTTGAGTACAGATGGATTTTAAAAGGAAGACGGACAATGATAGTAAGTATCACCATCAAGAAAGCTCGACTTGTCGTTAAGATGTTTTCCGACAAGTTCAAGGAGTTGACTACGATGAGACTTTCTCACTCGTAGCGATGCTAAGAGTCTATTGGAATTATATTAGCGATTACTGCATTATTTATGAAATCTTGCAGATAGGATGTCAAAAACATTGTTTTCTCAACGATTTTCTTGAGGAAAGGTTGTATGTGATACAACCGGAAGGTTTTGTCAATCCTGAAAGATGCTAATAAGTATGCAAAGCTCCAGCAATCCTTCTAAGGACTGGAGTAAGCATCTCGGAGTTGGAATGTATGCTTTGATGAGATGATCAAAGATTTTGGGTGTATACAAAGTTTATGAGAAACTTGTATTTCCAAAGAAGTGAGTGGGAGCACTATAGAATTTCTGATGAATATATGTTGTTGACATGTGTTGGAAATATGCCCTAGAGGCAATAATAAATTGATTATTATTATATTTCCTTGTTCATGATAATCGTTTATTATCCATGCTAGAATTGTATTGATAGGAAACTCAGATACATGTGTGGATACATAGACAACACCATGTCCCTAGTAAGCCTCTAGTTGACTAGCTCGTTGATCAATAGATGGTTACAGTTTCCTGACCATGGACATTGGATGTCGTTGATAACGGGATCACATCATTAGGAGAATGATGTGATGGACAAGACCCAATCCTAAGCCTAGCACAAGATCATGTAGTTCGTATGCTAAAGCTTTTCTAATGTCAAGTATCATTTCCTTAGACCATGAGATTGTGCAACTCCCGGATACCGTAAGAATACTATGGGTGTGCCAAACGTCACAACGTAACTGGGTGACTATAAAGGTGCACTACGGGTATCTCCGAAAGTGTCTATTGGGTTGGCACGAATCGAGACTGGGATTTGTCACTCCGTGTGACGGAGAGGTATCTCTGGGCCCACTCGGTAGGACATCATCATAATGTGCACAATGTGATCAAGGAGTTGATCACGGGATGATGTGTTATGGAACGAGTAAAGAGACTTGCCGGTAACGAGATTGAACAAGGTATCGGGATACCGACGATCGAATCTCGGGCAAGTATCGTACCACTAGACAAAGGGAATTGTATACGGGATTGATTAAGTCCTTGACATCGTGGTTCATCCGATGAGAGCCAACATGGGTATCCAGATCCCGCTGTTGGTTATTGACCGGAGAGTCATCTCGGTCATGTCTGCATGTCTCCCGAACCCGTAGGGTCTACACACTTAAGGTTCGGTGACACTAGGGTTATAGAGATATTAGTATGCGGTAACCCGAAAGTTGTTCGGAGTCCCGGATGAGATCCCGGACGTCACGAGGAGTTCCGGAATGGTCCGGAGGTAAAGAATTATATATAGGAAGTGCTATTTCGGCCATCGGGACAAGTTTCGGGGTCACCGGTATTGTACCGGGACCACCGGAAGGGTCCCGGGGGTCCACCGGGTGGGGCCACCTACCCCGGGGGGGCACATGGGCTGTAGGGGGTGCGCCTTGGCCTATATGGGCCAAGGGCACCAGCCCCAAGAGGCCCATGCGCCAAGAGATGAGGGAAAGGAAGAGTCCTAAAGGGGGAAGGCACCTCCTAGGTGCCTTGGGGAGGTGGGACTCCTCCCTGGCCGCACCCTTCCTTGGAGGAAGGGCCAAGGCTGCGCCCCCCCTCTCCCTTGGCCCTATATATAGTGGGGGGAAGGGAGGGTAACCATACCTAAGCCCTGGCACCTCCCTCTCCCTCCCATGACACATCTCCCTCCTCCCGCAGCGCTTGGCGAAGCCCTGTTGGAATCCCGCTACTTCCACCACCACGCCGTCGTGCTGCTGGATCTCCATCAACCTCTCCTCCCCCCTTGCTGGATCAAGAAGGAGGAGACGTCGCTGCTCCGTACGTGTGTTGAACGCGGAGGTGCCGTCCGTTCGGCGCTAGGATCATCGATGATTTGGATCACGACGAGTACGACTCCATCAAACCCGTTCTCTTGAACGCTTCCGCGCGCGATCTACAAGGTTATGTAGATCCACTCCTCCCTCGTTGCTAGATGACTCCATAGATAGATCTTGGTGACACGTAGGAAAATTTTGAATTTATGCTACGTTCCCCAACAGTGGCATCATGAGCCAGGTTTATCCGTAGTTTCTATGCACGAGTAGAACACAAAGTAGTTGTGGGCGTTCATTTTGTTCAATATGCTTACCGTTACTAGTCCAATCTTGATTCGGCGGCATTGTGGGATGAAGCGGCCCGGACCGACCTTACACGTACTCTTACGTGAGACTGATTCCACCGAATGACATGCACTAGTTGCATAAGGTGGCTAGCGGGTGTCTGTCTCTCCCACTTTAGTCGGATCGGATTCGATGAAAAGGGTCCTTATGAAGGGTAAATAGCAATTGGCATATCACGTTGTGGTTTTTGCGTAGGTAAGAAACGTTCTTGCTAGAAACCCATAGCAGCCACGTAAAACATGCAAACAACAATTAGAGGACGTCTAACTTGTTTTTGGAGGGTATGCTATGTGATGTGATATGGCCAAGAAGAATGTGATGAATGATATGTGATGTATGAGATTGATCATGTTCTTGTAATAGGAATCACGACTTGCATGTCGATGAGTATGACAACCGGCAGGAGCCATAGGAGTTGTCTTAATTTATTTATGACCTGCGTGTCAACATAAACGTCATGTAATTACTTTACTTTATTCCTAACCGTTAGTTGTAGAAGTAGAAGTAATAGTTGGCGAGACAACTTCATGAAGACACGATGATGGAGATCATGGTGTCATGCCGGTGACGATGATTATCATGGAGCCCTAAAGATGAAGATCAAAAGGAGCAATATGATATTGGCCATATCATGTCACTATTTGATTGCATGTGATGTTTATCATGTTTATACATCTTATTTGCTTAGAACGACGGTAGTAAATAAGATGATCCCTCGCTAAAATTTCAAGAAGGTGTTCCCCTAACTGTGCACCGTTGCGAAAGTTCGTCGTTTCGAAGCACCACATGATGATCGGGTGTGATAGATTCTTACGTTCGAATACAATGGGTGTTGACGAGCCTAGCATGTACAGACATGGCTCGGAACACATGCGAAACACTTAGGTTAACTTGACGAGCCTGGCATGTACAGACATGGCCTCGGAACACAAGAGACCGAAAGGTCGAGCATGAGTCGTATAGAAGATACGATCAACATGAAGATGTTCACCGATGTTGACTAGTCCGTCTCACGTGATGATCGGACACGGCCTAGTTGACTCGGATCATGTAATCACTCAGATGACTAGAGGGATGTCTATCTGAGTGGGAGTTCATAAGATGAACTTAATTATCCTGAACATAGTCAAAAGGTCTTCGCAAATTATGTCGTAGCTCGCGCTTCAGTTCTACTGTTTAGTTATGTTCCTAGAGAAAATTTAGTTGAAAGTTGATAGTAGCAATTATGCGGACTAGGTCCGTAAACTGAGGATTGTCCTCATTGCTTCATAGAAGGCTTATGTCCTTAATGCACCGCTCAGTGTGCTGAACCTCGAACGTCGTCTGTGGATGTTGCGAACATCTGACATACACATTTTGATAACTACGTGATAGTTCAGTTAAACGGTTTAGAGTTGAGGCACCGAAGACGTTTTGAAACGTCGCGAAACATATGAGATGTTTCGAGGGCTGAAATTGGGATTTCAGGCTCGTGCCCACGTCAAGAGGTATAAGACCTCCGACGATTTTCTTAGCCTGCAAAACTAAGGGAGAAAAGCTCAATTGTTGAGCTTGTGCTCAGATTGTCTGAGTACAACAATCATTTGAATCAAGTGGGAGGATGGTGGAGACTTGATGAGGTTATTGAACCGTCTCTTCAACTAGTGTGTGGCAGGGCACAGGAACTTGTTCCGGTGGCACCTACAACAATTGAAGTGGAAGCTTATGATAGTGATCATGAAACTTCAGATCAAGTCACTACCAAACCTCGTGGGATGACAAGGATGCGTACTACTTCAGAGTGGTACGTAATCCTGTCTTGGAAATCATGTTGCTAGACAACAATGAACCTACGAGCCATGGAGAAGCGATGGTGGGCCCGGATTCCGATAAATGGCTCGAGGCCATAAAATCCGAGATAGGATCCATGTATGAAAACAAAGTGTAGACTTTGGAAGAACTACTTGATGGTCGTAAGGCTGTTAGGTACATATGGATTTTAAAAGGAAGACGGACAATGATGGTAAGTATCACCATTAAGAAAGCTCGACTTGTCGTTAAGATGTTTTCCGACAAGTTCAAGGAGTTGACTACAATGAGACTTTCTCACTCGTAGCGATGCTAAGAGTTTGTTGGAATTATATTAGCAATTACTGCATTATTTGTGAAATCTTGCAGATAGGATGCAAAAACCATTGTTTCCTCGACGATTTTTGAGGAAAGGTTGTGTGTGATACAACCGGAAGGTTTTGTCAATCCTGAAAGATGCTAATAAGTATGCAAAGCTCCAGCAATCCTTCTGAGGACTGGAGTAAGCATCTTGGAGTTGGAATGTATGCTTTGATGAGATGATCAAAGATTTTGGGTGTATACAAAGTTTATGAGAAACTTGTATTTCCAAAGAAGTGAGTGGGAGCACTATAGAATTTCTGATGAATATATGTTGTTGACATATCGTAGATCAGAAATGACGTAGAATTTCTGGAAAGCATATAGGGTTATTTGGAAAGTGTTTTTCAATGGAAAGCCTGGATTAAGCTACTTGAACATTGAGCATCAAGATCTATAAGGATAGATCAAAACACTTAATGGTACTTTCAAATGAGCACATACCTTGACATGGTCTTGAAGGTGTTCAAGATGGATCAGTCAAAGAAGGAGTTCTTGCCTGAGTTGTAAGGTGTGAAGTTAAGACTTAAAGCTCGACCACGGCAGAATAGAGAGAAAGGATGAAGGTCGTCCCCTATGCTTAAGACATAGGCTCTACAGTATGCTATGCTGTGTACCGCACCTGAAGTGTGCCTTTCCATGAGTCAGTCAAGGGGTACAAGAGTGATCCAAGAATGGATCACAAGACAGCTGTCAAAGTTATCCTAGTAACTAGTGGACTAAGGAATTTTCTCGATTATGGAGGTGGTAAAAGAGTTCGTCGTAAAGGGTTACGCCGATGCAAACTTTGACACTAATCCAGATTATTCTGAGTAGTAAACCGGATTCGTATAGTAGAACAGTTATTTGGAATAGCTCCAAATAGAACGTGGTAGCTACATCTAGGAGATGACAAAGAGATTTGTAAAGCACACACAGATCTGAAAGATTCAGACCCGTTGACTATAACATCTCTCACAAGCATAACATGATCAAACCCAGAACTCATCGAGTGTTAATCACATGGTAATGTGAACTAGATTATTGACTCTAGTAAACTCTTTGGGTGTTAGTCACATGGGGATGTGACCTTGAGTGTTAATCACATATCGATGTGAACTGGATTATTGACTCTAGTGCAAGTGGGAGACTGTTGGAAATATGCCCTAGAGGCAATAATAAAATGATTATTATTATATTTCCTTGTTCATGATAATCGTTTATTATCCATGCTAGAATTGTATTGATAGGAAACTCAGATACATGTGTGGATACATAGACAACACCATGTCCCTAGTAAGCCTCTAGTTGACTAGCTCGTTGATCAATAGATGGTTATGGTTTCCTGACCATGGACATTGGATGCCGTTGATAACAGGATCACATCATTAGGAGAATGATGTGATGGACAAGACCCAATCCTAAGCCTAGCACAAGATCATGTAGTTCGTATGCTAAAGCTTTTCTAATGTCAAGTATCATTTCCTTAGACCATGAGATTGAGCAACTCCCGGATACCGTAGGAATACTTTGGGTGTGCCAAACGTCACAACGTAACTGGGTGACTATAAAGGTGCACTACGGGTATCTCCGAAAGTGTCTGTTGGGTTGGCACGAATCGAGACTGGGATTTGTCACTCCGTGTGACGGAGAGGTATCTCTGGGCCCACTCGGTACGACATCATCATAATGTGCACAATGTGATGAAGGAGTTGATCACGGGATGATGTGTTACGGAATGAGTAAAGAGACTTGCCGGTAACGAGATTGAACAAGGTATCGGGATACCGACGATCGAATCTCGGGCAAGTATCGTACCGCTAGACAAAGGGAATTGTATACGGGATTGATTAAGTCCTTGACATCGTGGTTCATCCGATGAGATCATCGTGGAACATGTGGGAGCCAACATGGGTATCCAGACCCCGCTGTTGGTTATTGACCGGAGAGTCATCTCGGTCATGTCTGCATGTCTCCCGAACCCGTAGGGTCTACACACTTAAGGTTCGGTGACGCTAGGGTTATAGAGATATTAGTATGCGGTAACCCGAAAGTTGTTCGGAGTCCCAGATGAGATCCCGGACGTCACGAGGAGTTCCAGAATGGTCCGGAGGTAAAGAATTATATATAGGAAGTGCTATTTCGGCCATCGGGACAAGTTTCGGGGTCACCGGTATTGTACCGGGACCACCGGAAGGGTCCCGGGGGTCCACCGGGTGGGGCCACCTACCCCGGGGGGCCACATGGGCTGTAGGGGGTGCGCCTTGGCCTATATGGGCCAAGGGCACCAGCCCCAAGAGGCCCATGCGCCAAGAGATGAGGGAAAGGAAGAGTCCTAAAGGGGGAAGGCACCTCCTAGGTGCCTTGGGGAGGTGGGACTCCTCCCTGGCCGCACCCTTCCTTGGAGGAAGGGCCAAGGATGCGCCCCCCCTCTCCCTTGGCCCTATATATAGTGGGGGGAAGGGAGGGCAACCATACCTAAGCCCTGGCACCTCCCTCTCCCTCCCATGACACATCTCCCTCCTCCCGCAGCGCTTGGCGAAGCCCTGTTGGAATCCCGCTACTTCCACCACCACGCCGTTGTGCTACTGGATCTCCATCAACCTCTCCTCCCCCCTTGCTGGATCAAGAAGGAGGAGACGTCGCTGCTCCGTACGTGTGTTGAACGCGGAGGTGCCGTCCGTTCGGCGCTAGGATCATCGGTGATTTGGATCACGACGAGTACGACTCCATCAACCCCGTTCTCTTGAACGCTTCCGCGCGCGATCTACAAGGGTATGTAGATCCACTCCTCCCTCGTTGCTAGATGACTCCATAGATAGATCTTGGTGACACGTAGGAAAATTTTGAATTTATGCTACGTTCCCCAACAACATGTTGTTAATCAGAAATGACGTAGAATTTCTGGAAAGCATATAGGGTTATTTGGAAAGTATTTTTCAATGGAAAGCCTGGATTAAGCTACTTGAACATTGAGCATCAAGATCTATAAGGATAGATCAAAACGCTTAATGGTACTTTCAAATGAGCACATACCTTGACATGATCTTGAAGGTGTTCAAGATGGATCAGCCAAAGAAGGAGTTCTTGCCTGAGTTGTAAGGTATGAAGTTAAGACTTAAAGCTCGACCACGGCAGAAGAAAGAGGAAGGACGAAGGTCGTCCCCTATGCTTTTGTCATAGGCTCTATACGGTATGCCATGCTAAGTACCGCACCTGATGTGTGCCTTGCCACATGTCTGACAAGAGGGTACAAAGGTGATCCAGGAGTGGATCACTAGATAGCGGTCAAAAATTGTCCTTGGAGTAATAAGGACATGTTTCTCTATTATGGAGGTGATAAAGAGTTCGACGTAAAGGGTTACATCGATGCAAGCTTTAACACCTATCCGAATGACTCTGAGTAGCAAACCGGATACGTATAGTGGAGCAACCATTTGGAATAGCTCCAAATAGAACGTGGTAGCTGCATCTGGGAGATGACATAGAGATTTGTGAAGTACATACGGATCTGAATGTTGCAGACCCGTTGACTAAAACCTCTCTCACAAGCAAAACATGATCAAACCCAGAACTCATTGAGTCTTAATCACATGATGATGTGAACTAGTTTAGTGACACTAGTAAACTCTTTGGATGTTGGTCACATGGCGATGTGAACTAGATTATTGACTCTAGTGCAAGTGGGAGACTGTTGAAAATATGCCCTAGAGGCAATAATAAATTGATTATTATTATATTTCCTTGTTCATGATAATCGTTTATTATCCATGCTAGAATTGTATTGATGGGAAACTCAGATACATGTGTGGATACATAGACAACACCATGTCCCTAGTAAGCCTCTAGTTGACTAGCTCGTTGATCAATAGATGGTTGCGGTTTCCTGACCATGGACATTGGATGTCGTTGATAACGGGATCACATCATTAGGAGAATGATGTGATGGACAAGACCCAATCCTAAGCCTAGCACAAAGATCGTGTAGTTCGTATGCTAAAGCTTTTCTAATGTCAAGTATCATTTCCTTAGACCATGAGATTGTGCAACTCCCGGATACCGTAGGAATACTTTGGGTGTGCCAAACGTCACAACGTAACTGGGTGGCTATAAAGGTACACTACAGGTATCTCCGAAAGTGTCTGTTGGGTTGGCACGAATCGAGACTGGGATTTGTCACTCCGTGTAAACGGAGAGGTATCTCTGGGCCCACTCGGTAGGACATCATCATAATGTGCACAAAGTGACCAAGGAGTTGATCACGGGATGATGTGTTACGGAATGAGTAAAGAGACTTGCCGGTAACGAGATTGAACAAGGTATCGGGATACCGACGATCGAATCTCGGGCAAGTACAATACCGCTAGACAAAGGGAATTGTATACGGGATTGATCGAATCCTCGACATCGTGGTTCATCCGATGAGATCATCGAGGAGCATGTGGGAGCCAACATGGGTATCCAGATCCCGCTGTTGGTTATTGGCCGGAGAGTCGTCTCGGTCATGTCTGCGTGTCTCCCGAACCCGTAGGGTCTACACACTTAAGGTTCGGTGACGCTAGGGTTATAGAGATATTAGTATGCGGTAACCCAAAAGTTGTTCGGAGTCCCGGATGAGATCCCGGACGTCACGAGGAGTTCCGGAATGGTCCGGAGGTAAAGATTTATATATGGGAAGTCTTGTTTTGGTCGCCGGAAAAGTTTCGCGCATTATCGGTATTGTACCGGGAGTGCCGAAAGGGGTCCGGGGGTCCACCAAGGGGGTCCACCTGCCACGGGGGGCCACATGGGCTGTAGAGGTGTGCGCCTTGGCCTATATGGGCCAAGGGCACCAGCCCCAAGAGGCCCATGCGCCAAGAGATAAGGGAAAGGAAGTGTCCTAAAAGGGGAAGGCACCTCCTAGGTGCCTTGGGGAGGATGGACTCCTCCCTGGCCGCACCCTTCCTTGGAGGAAGGGCCAAGGCTGCGCCCCCCCTCTCCCTTGGCCCTATATATAGTGGGGGAAGGGAGGGCAGCCGCACCTAAGCCCTGGCGCCTCCCTCTCCCTCCCATGACACATCTCCCTCCTCCCGCAGCGCTTGGCGAAGCCCTGTTGGAATCCCGCTACTTCCACCACCACGCCGTCGTGCTGCTGGATCTCCATCAACCTCTCCTCCCCTTGCTGGATCAAGAAGGAGGAGACGTCGCTGCTCCGTACGTGTGTTGAACGCGGAGGTGCCGTCCGTTCGGCGCTAGGATCATCGGTGATTTGGATCACGACGAGTACGACTCCATCAACCCCGTTCTCTTGAACGCTTCCGCACGTGATCTACAAGGGTATGTAGATCCACTCCTCCCTCGTTGCTAGATGACTCCATAGATTGATCTTGGTGACACGTAGGAAAATTTTGAATTATTGCTACGTTCTCCAACACATATCCCATTTTCTTAGATTATCTGATTCACCCTCATACAAATTTTTAATGCTGCATAGTGGATTTTTTCTATTGTTATGGCAAAAACACGAGGGCCAATTAATATGTTTACACATCAAGCCGTCATTGTTTGATTCAGTATGATGTGCAGCTTATATGGTTAGTTAGTAAATTTATTTACCTTTTATTCTTTGAGATGCCAACTTATTTACTTTGATTTTCAAATTATTTACTTTGATTAAGGCATAGATATAATAACTCATGCAATTTTCAAGTGCTTAGTTAGTGAAGTCTAACTCTGATTTTTTTTCTAATTTACTTTTCTTATTGCAGATTACTTCCCTCACACTCAACAATGTGAAGGTATATGGGAATTTATTCTTTTTGGGAGTTTTTCACATGTCTTACTGCAAATAATGATGGCGTGCATCCTTTCATTGCTTAAATTTCATAACTGTTCCTTTGTACTTCCATGTGTTTGTGTTCCATGTAGATTTATGCTAAATAGCATACTATGGATTCATAAAAAGATTATTTTACAGTTTTATCATTTGTATGGTCGATAGCCAATCACTGAAACAGAGAACATTGTTCTGAAAATCATAAACAACTCTTTAGGCACAAAAAAAAAATCATTATCGTCTCTTATGACAAGGAGTTTACTTTGTTGAGCATCCCCTTGCTATTTTTGTTCAATTTATTTTCTTAATCACACTGAAAGCGATCCCTGGTTTCATAGTTTTACTCAAATTTCACAAATATATTGTTGTAACTGGTATCTAGGTACACCATAGATCCCGAAAAGAACAAATTTAGGTATGCAAAAGTGCTACATGTGTCCTAATGTTCCCTGATACATTTGTTTCTTTGTGTTTCTGCAAAATCCTAGATTTTATCTGCAAGTTACTTAACCATTGAGGAAGGCGGTGCTATCATCCACTAGATGCAACTTCTGTTCTTCCCTCTGAAGGATCACATTTGCAAAGATCTTACTATCCCGTATTGCTGAATATGAACGTCTCATGAAATTACTTTGTAATAAATTGTTAGTTTCGTGGGTAATATTAAATCTAATCTGATTGTTCGTCTACCATCCAGAAGTTGAATGATATAACTAGGAGTATCGGCCTTACTTATGTGCCATTACAATGATGTAATCTAAACGATCTTATATTTCTTTACAGAGAGAGTATTATTCTAAAGTGTTGTTGCCAAAGTTGAATGATATAACTAGGAGGATTGACCCTATTTATGTACCATTACAATGACGTATATTATTCTAAAGTGTTGTTGCCAAAGCAGGATAATTTGTTCACTATTTTGTTCATCCTATTAGGAGAGTTAGCTTGCTAAGTAAAACAACAATTTTAAGCAATATTTCCCGCAGCAACGCGCGGGGAATCATCTAGTTATTCTAATAAGTGATATCATGAGTAAGGTTGAGACAAGGTTGCATGAATTAACATCAGTAGTATAAAAAAAATCTGATGGTTATGCCATGTGCTAGAATCTAAGGAGGAGCTTGAACTTGAAAATTGTTCAATATCGATCCCGGTGCCATCTTGGAGGTCCTGGCTTGAGGCAATGACTTATTCTCGTGAAGAACCTATACAGGAGAACCTAGTTTCTGTGCCAAAAAGGTTATTATCTATGGGTTTCCGCATACATCGCATCAAAAATATAAATTTTTCAAGAGTAGCTTTAGGGTGGCTCATAGAAAGCATAATCTGTACGATATCAACAACAAATGTTTTATTTTAAGCTAGAATTTCAAATGTGATAAGCAGTGGTATAGAGAACCATGCAAGTCTAGAAAAAGTGCATAAAGAGAATAAGTGTAGATCCTACCCATCTGCATTACACTTGGAATAATAGATTGCTAACGTGAGTGATGAATCTACTTGCTCTTTTAATTAACCGTAGGGATGACCCTCATGAGGATTCACCATGCAAAACGTTGGCAATCTAGGGGGCACGTATTTGTTCTTCTAGACCTGGTTAAGCAAGGCATTTTTAGCGAAAAATATTCAGATTTGTTATAAAAGTTCATCAATAGTATAAAGTACATGAAACATAATAAAATTAAGTTGCATTGGCTGAGCCTCTGATTATTCTTACAACACTTGAAAACAACGTTTATATACAAATTTTAAATTGCAGTTACAATTGAGAGTGGGTTCCTAGACAGGGCCGAAGACAGCACCCGATGACCCTGGGCACTTGCCTAAGCTCATATTCAAATTGGCAGTATCCTCATATTCAAATCCAATTTTTTAGGCATGGTTCTATGACTTACGTTGTCAAGTCTAAATTTTATTTTGGTCAATGTAACTAAATATTGATATATTATATATTAGTTCACTCTAAAATTACATTTATATGACTACTACGGTGACATTTCCACTACATCATTACTGTGGATTTTTGGTTCAAAAGTTTGCTGCTAATTTTATATGTTGTCTATCCGAGCACCTAATTTTGATTTCTAGCTTAGATATTTAGGTTTAAAGCCTTAAACTTGCCGATACTTCACAAAAGTTTCTGGCTCACCCATTGATCCCAGCATAGGATGCCTTTGTCTTCGCTTTGGATAATAGTGGTCTGCTTAATTATATCAGCTGCAGGATGATCAAAGAGTGTCAATGTCCTCGAAAAAAGAAAGAATTTCAATGAACAAGGTTTTTTCGTTAGGAAAAAAGCAGACAAGATTAGAGCCACCATCTTTTGGGCCGACTTTTCGGGCCTGTTTCTATCCGTTGCTCAAGCCCGGCTGCACTGAGAATCCGGACCCACAGGCCGAGATTCTGGTGGGTCCCGGTTCCGTTGCCGACGAGTCGACAGGAACAGCGGTGTTGATACCCCCACAGTCCCCAACCCCATCTGCACCCCCGGCTGTCATCTTCTTCCCCGCCCCCGCCCTCGCCCCAGCAACCGCTCGCCCTCGCCGCGGCGCCACCCATCGCACAGGTAATCCTTCCTCCTCCTCCTCCACCCAATTCCCCTCCGTTCGCGCCTCGTCTCGTAATCGCAGTTAGGGCTCGCAGCTTGCTCGATTAGAGGCATAGAGCTCAGATCGAACGATGCAGTCTGGTTGTGTTCATCGTCGGATCTCCCCCCTCGAGTTCCTGGGTGGGGTCTCGAGCCTCGACGCGTGAGTCACATTGCATCTGTGGGCGTCGAATTGGATGCCCCCGAGCCTCTGACTTTTGGTCCACAACGAGTGAATCAATCCCCAAATGCAACGGGGAAATGGAGTGGGTGGGAGGATAATGGGGGAACTGGATTCTGCTGTTACTGTCATGCGCTGTTCGTCGATGTTACTCCATCATTTAAGGGCCACTCGCCGTGTTCCTTGGAAATTGCAGTGGCCGTGTGCGGTGGGGTGGTTCTGCGAGGCTATGGCGATGGCGAGGAGGCAGCACGTCACCATATTCACCACGGCGAGCCTGCCGTGGATGACCGGCACTGCTGTCAACCCCCTGTTCCGGGCGGCTTACCTCGCCAAGGCCGGGGACTGGGAGGTCACGCTGGTGGTGCCGTGGCTGTCCAAGGGGGATCAGATGCTGGTTTACCCTAACAACATGAAATTCAGTGGGCCGGCGGAGCAAGAAGGCTATGTGCGGCGGTGGCTTGAGGAGCGGACTGGGCAGTTGCCGAGATTCAACATAAACTTCTATCCTGGGAAGGTAAACTTGAACGAATTGCCAAAATATATTGTTATCTCTTGTCATCATGTTGTAAATATCCCTTGAATATATGTGCATGTTTTGTGGTTTAGTACTTGATAGAAAGCGCAAATGAAGCCTCCCAATTTTTTGCAACACGTGAAAATACATCACCTATTGGTGTTTGGCCCTATCTATGCAACTGTACACTACAGGCATTTGTATGAACTTACATTACTTGTGGAACTAAAATGTTGTAGAATGGTATCTCCTGTGTCCTTGTTGGATACTGAGGCGTTGGAAATTTCAACTGAGTAGGTAGTAGAAGGTGATTAATTTTTGAAACGTTTATGTATACAGTACCTGCAATACTGTAACTAGCCCGCAAATTAATAATACTTGTGTTAGTTGAGCGCAGGACGAGCAGAAACTGAGAAGTACTGAATAATACTCCCTCCGTTCCTAAATATAAGCCTTTTTAGAGATTCCAATATGGACTACATACGGAGCAAAATGAGTGAATCTACACTCTAAAATACATCTATATACATCCGTATGTAGTATGTATTGATTGAAACCTCTAAAGTGACTTATATTTAGAAACGGAGGGAGTACATAACTTGTATTCACCCCTTTGATGATACGTACTTCCTCCGTTCCTAAATATTTGTCTTTCTAGACATTTCAAATGAACTACCACATACGGATGTATGTAGACATATTTTAGAGTGTAGATTCACTCATTTTGCTCCGTATGTGGTCACTTGTTGAAATCTCTAGAAAGACAAATATTTAGGAACGGAGGGAGTACATGGTAAAGCAGTAAATTGAGCATAGAAATAGTGGGGGAGGGAAGCTATCTAATGACTTAGTACTTGCCTTTATGCTCTACCAAAGGGCAGTATAAATTGATTTGGTGCTGATAATATTCTTTATATTCTGATCGCATGGCAGACTAGTCTAACTATGTTCATATGCAGTTCTCGACGGAGAAAAGAAGCATTCTACCTGTTGGGGATATTACCGAGACGATATCTGATGAAAAAGCAGATATTGCAGTTCTAGAAGAGCCAGAACATCTGACCTGGTACCATCATGGACGGAGGTGGAAAAACAAATTCCGTAAAGTTATAGGTGTTGTTCACACCAACTATCTGGAATACGTGAAGAGGGAGAAAAATGGGTATATTCAGGCATTTCTCTTAAAACATATCAATTCTTGGGTCACCGACATCTACTGCCATAAGGTTAGCAGTTTTATTTTCTATTATGTTTACTGTCACCTCGTTTTTTTTCAAGCATTTCATTAAGTATTAACATCCAGTTGGTTTTATGAAACCTCCTAAGTTTTCCAGTCTCATTAGGCTGAATATCTATATAGACGATTTCATGGATGCATAGTTGCCAATTTAACATCAATAGCATACATGGAATTGCCATATTTGTATAGCATTCATACAAAGCTGGTCCGTATTTTTTGACAGTTATTGTCTATCTAGGGCTGCCCCACTTGTTATCTGCACCGTAAACCATTATGGCTTCTGCATAATGCATTGCGGTAGCGTATTCATGAATGGTAATTTTTTCATATCTGTATTGGTACAAGAACATCATTCCATCCATGATTTGATATGCAAACATGGCTCCATTTTCTCTTTTTGAAGACAATAGTTTCTTCATCTAGTTTTTTTTGGTTATGTGCAGTTTCTGACCTTTTGTTGCCCGTGATGTTTTATCTAGGTTATAAGATTATCGGGAGCAACTCAGGAAGTCCCGAGATCTGTAATCTGTAATGTTCATGGAGTAAACCCAAAATTTATTGAAATTGGCAAATTGAAGCATCGGCAAATATCTCAAAGAGAGCAATCATTCTTCAAGGGTGCATATTATATTGGGAAGATGGTCTGGAGTAAAGGCTACACAGAGCTGCTCCACCTGCTTCAGAAGCACCAAAAGGAACTGTCTGGTCTCAAGATGGAGCTCTATGGCAGTGGAGAAGATTCGGGTGAAGTTAAAGCATCAGCTGAAAAACTCAATCTGGACGTTAGAGTCTATCCTGGGCGCGACCATGCAGATTCAATATTTCACGAGTGAGATCCTGCGTTTTCCCTATTCCTTAATTTATCTTTTCCTGTGCACCTAAGGGGCCACACAAGCTATGTAGCTGCTAGGGCTAGTTCGAGCTATTCATTTTGCCACAAGTGCATTATGTCATCAATTTATTCCTAATCCAGCTGATTTATATTACCTATTGTTTGTTTCAGCTACAAGGTTTTCATAAACCCAAGCACAACAGATGTAGTTTGCACCACAACTGCAGAAGCCTTGGCGATGGGAAAGATTGTGATCTGCGCAAATCATCCTTCAAATGAATTTTTCAAAAGATTTCCCAACTGCCACATGTACAGCACGGAGAAAGAGTTTGTGAGACTAACCATGAAAGCACTGTCAGAAGAACCAATCCCACTGACAGAGGAACTGAGGCACGAGCTTTCCTGGGAGGCAGCGACAGAGAGGTTTGTCAGGGTTGCCGAAATCGCACCAGCCACGCCCGCCAAGCAAACTCCTTCCACTTCACAGCGTTTCATGTACATCAACCCGGATGAGCTGAAGAAGAACATGGAAGAGGCATCTGCATTTTTTCACAACACCATCTCCGGGTTTGAAGCTGCCCGCTGTGTGTTTGGCGCCATACCGAACAGTCTGCAGCCCGATGAACAGCAGTGCAAGGAGCTCGGGTGGAGACCCCAGGGATTATAGCCTTTCCACCTCCATGCCGTTGCCGTTGATCATGCAAGTTTACAACTAATTGCAGTCCAGTTTGGGGGGGGGGGGGGGGGGGGGGGGGGGGCTCAGGGAACTAACTCTGAAACGGAAACATGTGTGCTCTGAAAAGGATTACCGTTTGACTTTTGACAGGCCCTTGCTTTGCTTTCTGGTGTGATGAAACTGCAGTTTTCCTTGGTGTCGTCCATCAGATCTGTATCTGGCGATTGTGAAGTCTACCAGCAGGTGAGGAGTGCTCCTGTAAATTGCAAAGTTGAAGCGCTCGGCGGTGCGACGGCCTCATCGTCAGGTGGCATGTATGTATGCTTTGTAACATAACGTGCGTGGCAACTACTCCACTACCGTGTAAAGCCGGCTTGTGTTTCGCAACAATTCTATGTGCTCCTGCTCTTGGCCCATCTGAAAAAGTCTTCTTGTATGTATATGTTGCTCCGTTCCTGTGTGCCACTTGTTAAAACCTGGAGTGCTTTTGGTCGGGTGGCCTACGTGCCGAGCAGTTGGAGCACCAACCAGCAAGCGATGACGTGAGGCGTCGTGTTTGCTTCCTGGCAGCAATTGACCCCCGCTCGACGCATCATCCGTCCGGTATACACATCTCCGTCCACCTCACACGATTCCGACCAAATTCATAGCCGAGACATATACACGCACTAAAACGTGTCTATATACATCTCATTAAATTTTTATACAATAATAAAACATCTTTTGGGGTTACAGTACAACATCTTTTTTTAAAGGGTTACAGTAAAACATCTTATAATTCGAAATAGAGGGAGTACTTTTTTTTAGAGGAAAACAAACAAAATACAATAGTAGTATAGCAACATGATTGATGACGCAGAAGCGGAGATATGATATTCCGGGAGGGAGAATCTTGCAAAAGACTGGGGAATCTGGCGAGGGCAGCGGATAGGGATAACCATTAAAACCACGCACGCCGCCGAGTGAACAAGTCCTTGTCATTTCTTTTTCCTCTTCTCTGCTCCGTCTTCCCGTTGTTCCGCTCCCGCAGCAACACCAACACCAACACGGTTGCTTCTCCCCCAGCGGCGGAAGGAATCTCGAGCCCCCTCCTTCCCCGGCGCCGGGCGGGGCCTCGACGGGTAAATCGCGACGGCGCCCTAGAACCCCCGAGCAGCCGGGCGATGGAGGACCGCGGCGGCGGCGGCGGGGGCGGGGGCGCGCGGCGGGTGGGGGACTACGTGCTGCTGCACCCGATCGGGTCGGGGGCCTACTCGCAGGTCTGGCTGGCGAAGCACGTCGCGCGGGGCACCGAGGTGGCCGTCAAGGAGATCGCCATGGACCGCCTCAGCGCGAAGCTCCGCGACAGCCTCCTCTCCGAGGTCGACATCCTCCGCCGCATCACGCATCCCAACATCATCGCGCTCCACGACTCCATCAGGGTAGGGTGCCCTCCCTCCTCTCTCTCTCTGCCTGTCTCTCGCGCAATTGCTTTCGATCTGTTAGTTTTATTTATTTGTTTTTTTATGTCATTGTCTGCTGTCTATTAGTATTAGCCTGATATATGCCTAGAATTGGGAGCCGCTGATGACGATCTCTAGTTCGATTTGGTTTGGAATGCTCGGTAGGTAGACAACCAAGCAAATGATAGTTTTGAACTTGATGTCTCCCCCTCTCCTAGTACTATCCACATAGATTCAGCAATTTTTTCAACTATTTTAGTTTTTATCCACATAGATTCCAGAAGAATAACTGTTTTTCTTTATTGATTATGAAGTGATATATGTCTTGTGTATGTCTTTCAGGATGGTGGGAGGATATATCTCATATTGGAGTATTGTCGAGGTGGTGACTTATACGCCTATCTTCTACGGCATAAAAGGGTTCCTGAAAGTGTTGCTAAGCATTTTATTCGGCAGCTAGGCAAGCATCTTCCCCATCTCCCGTCTCTTCCCATGGTTTATTCATGTTCTGTGCCTTGCTCATAATCTCTTGTTTCTGCAGCATGTGGTCTTCAGAAGCTTCGTGAAAGCAACGTGGTTCATCGGGATCTTAAACCACAGGTCAGTCATCGCTGTCAACTATTGGTTTGCATTTCTCTGCGTATTCCGTGATCAAGAGTCTGGCAAAAGAAATACAATCTCTCAATACGGTTGCTTGATAATTTTACCAAACCATTGAATTATAAATTTTGTGGTTGTCCAAACAGAACATTCTTCTTGTTTCAAATAATGGAACTTCCATCTTGAAGATTGCTGACTTCGGATTTGCAAAGTGAGTTACTTCTGTTCTATTTCATTCATTCTCGGAGAAAAGAACATTAGTTGCTACTTTCCTCGTATGACCTTGGTTTAGTGGACTGAATCACAAATCCCTGTTTTAAATCTTTGTTCTAGTGGATGCCATGTAAAATTGCTATCATGCTACATATCATAAGAATGACATATGCCAGCCTTTCTTTCTTGCTGCCACATTTCTTTGTGGGGGTCCACCAGCTTCTGCTTGTTTTTCACCGTTATTTGATTTTCTTTTCCTGAGCGACTAGCGCTATGTCGACTGATGTGGACCAGAATATTGGGAATAGACACCATGCCATGGCCAAACGGATCTGCTCCTTTCTTAACTGATGTGTATCCTGCACTAATAGGTCAGTGTTTTGTTTCAATTGCGAAATAGCACACTATCTAACCCACTCCTTTCCTAACACTTAATGGACTTGCATCTTTCATTGGTAGATCCATTTTACCTAGTTTAGCAAAAATGTGCAGTATCGGGTTCAAAAGTTCCCTCAACATGTCTGCAGTAACTCCTATAATCTGAATTGATATTGTGCTATTGCTGGAGAAAAATATCCCACATTTTCTAAGAAAACCTCTGCAACATACAAAGTTTGTCTGCAATAATTTTGACAAAAAGAAAAAAACAGAGCTGCAACCTTTAAAGTTACATCTGCTTCATTTTGAGGTAGTTTTTGTAACATTTGCAAATTGCATGTGTTCATGAACTCGCATCTCGGCTTTCACTGCACGCTGCTGATCAAGTGGGTTTAATAATGGGTGAATGAGTCGTCAACTATCGGATAACTTCAGTATGTCAGGCGTCTGATACTTTATCTGTTCCAGTTTCACTCATTTTGTATTTGTGTGCGTGAGCAGATTTTTGCAACCTTCTGGTCTAGCTGAAACACTTTGTGGTTCACCCCTTTACATGGCTCCAGAAGTCATGCAAGCTCAGAAGTATGATGCAAAGGTCGGACCTTTTTTTTTTCTTTCTGTTTCTGTGTGGGCTTTGTGATCGACTGTACCTATTCTTGACTCTGTGTTTCATGCTCGATTTCTGACAGAACAGGCAGATCTTTGGAGCGTTGGTATTATTCTATATCAACTTGTTACTGGATCTCCACCTTTTAACGGGGATAGTCAAATCCAGGTTTATCTCATTTTTAATATGATATAGTTTCTTCTACATTGTTGAAATAGTATGTGCCTACAAGTGCTAATGGAAACTATCATTACTTTATCAGTTGATGAAAAACATACTAAAGTCAGGTCAATTACGATTTCCATCTGATTGTGAGTTGAGCCATGATTGCATTGACTTGTGCAGAAAGTTACTGCGAATCAGTTCAGGTACAAATCATTGTCTCTACTTTATACGGAAACAATTTTATGCAAGCAGTAGGCAGTTCCTCATGTCATTATTTATTCTACTGCTACTTGTTTTTTTTCTGGCATAAGTATTGCTACTTGGTGGGGTGAAGTATTCAGAAGTATTACTGTGACCTAACAGACATCTGGTCGAAAATGAATGGTACCATTCAAAAGTAAATTTGGGTGGCATTGTAATTGGCCATTTTTTCTTCTCTTTGACTCCATTTGCACCCTTCCTGGATTTACTGACTCATTTATTCCTTAATAGTTACCATGCAAAATAATAAATTGTATCAGAGTATTAATTATTGCTAGATAAACACTATTATAACAACATGTGAGTTGTGAATTAGGCTGTACCAGAGGAGGATAATTGTTTATTAATGCACTTCTATTTTTTGCCTGTGCAATTTTAAGTTCTAAAGTCATCACAATTGCATGTTTTCTTCATGAATAATTAACAGTAGTGACTGGTAACCATGTACAGTGTATCATTGAACATCATGAATTGTTCAAAAGAAAAAGATTAAAGCACATTATGCAATCTGTTACGATATATACTCCCTCCGTTTTTATTTACTCTGCATATTAGATTTGACTGAAGTCAAACTTCATAAAGTTTGACCAAGTTCATAGAAAAAAATATGAACATTTACAATACAAATCTATATGATGTGAAAGTGTATTCAATAATGAATCTAATGGTATTGATTTGTTATTGTATACGTTAATGTGTTTGTCTATAAACTTTGTCAAAGTTTACAAAGTTTGACTTTGACCAAAGCTAATATGCGGAGTAAACAAAAACGGAGGGAGTATTAAGGAGTATTAATGGTACCGTTCTAATATGTGTAATTGATGCAGTGGAACGCCTTACAGTTGAAGAGTTTGTGAACCATCCATTTCTCTCTGAACATGCTCCAGAGAGAATCTTGAGGTAATATCTTTGTGCTACCATCTTTATACCACATCATGCAATGTGTTTGATATTATGTAGTGCATTGGCAGTCGGACACCATCAGACACAAGAGATGGCTTTCCCTTCACTAAAAGCAGTCCAACGAGGCTTTCGGGCCAAAGTTCTCAAGAAGATTGTATGCCTTTTCCTTTAGATCTGTCAACTGGACAGGAGGAGAGTCCTGCTCCTGAGAGTAATGCCCCAATGAAATCTTATGGGTTTGCTACTAGTAAAAAGTTGGATAAAACTTCAGGCCAGAGTCCGTCGAAGCATACAGGCCTGTTCTCCAGATACATCATGGGCAACAATTATGCACCTAGCAGTCAACGTCTGGACCATCCTGGTCAAAGGACCAAAGAAAGCAAGATTGGTGAAGGACGTGGTGCTAAAGGTGTTCATCCAGAAGGTACCGAAGTCTCTTGTGATTATCACACATTTCTTCATAATCATTGCGAATAGTTCTTACTGAATTCATTATTTTTGCTTTGTAATGTAGATTCCCCTATCATTGATTCATTAGAGTTTGTAGATCAGGAATATGTCTTTGTGTCTGGACATGCGGAAGGATCCTCTTCTTCAACAAGTGCCTCTCTACAGCGCAATTTACCGGCTAAATATGAGAATCCTTCTGTTTCGCCACCAAATTTAGCTGCTCTGAGTGCACCAGTGCCAATAAATGGCACCGCGATAAACAGGCAACAGTCTGCTGGAACTGGTAGCTTGGACAGTCATTGTTCTCCGATATCTGGTACTTCACATGGATCTGCTTACATGAGTGATGGCTTGGATCAACCACCATCTGATTATCTGACCAGGATTAGATTATTGGGGCAGTATGCTTCTACCATAGTGGAGTTGGTCAAAGAAGAGGTAAATTTATATGCTTGATGACTCTCTAGTCTTTGTTTCCTTGCTTTCCTATTTAATTCCCTTCTATTTTATTTCATCTCAACTTTTTGAGATGTTGGAACTTTTTGTTCAGATGTTTGTGTGCTTTTCTTACTGCGGCAAACTATTATGTTTTTCTATCACATTGATCTGCCTAAAGTAACTTTGTGAGCATTATCTATGTGACTTCTAACTTGTTACGTCTTGTTGGCCAACCACCCAAAAATCTTTGAAGATAAAAGGTGGCAGGCACTTAGAGGCATTCTCGATCCAGCTAATTATTCTTGCGACCTGGAAGCAAGCAATTCACATATGCAATTCCTATGCGGCTTCAGCTGCCAGAGAGAGTCCCTTGCATGATATCACTATGAAGGGGCTTGATACTGACGCTCCCCATTTGCTTGCAAACTCTCAAATGGCTGATGAAGAATGCACACAGATTGAAAGGCAGTTTCTCACTGAAGTTGAACATGCTGAAGAACTTGCAAGCACTGTAGGACAGATACCTGGTACTGTACCTTGCTTGGGGCCGTGAGCCATTATCATCTGTTTTGTAGGACTTTCTTTTGTGCTGATAGTGAGCTAATGCATGCAGATGCTACAGCAATGCCCGACGCGGTTGAATTAATATTTCAATATGCACTAGAATATGGAAGGCATGGTGGTGTAAGTACAAGCATGCTTTCTTCCATCCCAGAACCAACAGCAGTTGGTTTTTTACGACTTTTGTCCACCCGCTCATTTTGTTTTCTTTCTGGTCTTGATTGCAGGTTGTCGAGATGATGGGGAAAGCAGCAGTGGCCATGTCGCGGTATACAAAGGCAATATGCTTGCTGCGTTTTCTCCTGATGGAGGCACCGTCGCTTGCCCTCAACCCGCCTTTGTCCCTGACTAGATCTGACCGACACCGACTGCGCTCATACATTGAAGCTCTCAACGCAAGGCTCAGCCAGTTGCAATGCCCGAGTCACTGACCACTGCCGGTGGGCCTTCTTGGGGGCTGACTTGTACAATATTCTTTCATTTGTACATATATTTGTTGGCCCAAACGAGGGCGTGTAAGATAGCCACGCTAGAGATCGTGAGATTAGCGAATGTAGCGGAAATCCAGTGTAACTGCCCAAACTACTACGTAATGTGAGGCGTGTGTGCGTGTGTTGTTAACTTATTATATGCATGCTTTATTCTGTACCAATTAAGGCTGCAGGCTGCAGCCATGGTCATGATGTGAACAGACTGAAGGTGTTGTACTGACTGTCTATGGTTTACTGTTTGTCTGCTTCAACCTAGCTTATGATCGCCACTTGTGCCACCTCTCGTGAAAACCGAGGGAGGAGAACAGATCCCACAGATCCACCGCCGGCTAGCCTGTGGGTTCTTCCCCCCTTCGTCTGCCGTTCGGGCAGCGGATGGAGTGGAGGACCCCGGTGCTAGGCTACGGTATGTAGATAGGTTAGGGTCTAGTTTGTGCAGCGGCGGAGTTTTAGTGGAGGCAACAACATCGTTCCAACGAATAAGGTGTCCATGGCTCCCTCCATCTCGACAAGGAGACGGCGTCATGTGTCTCTTGCAGGTCGCTCGGACCGGCGAGGTTAGGTTTTCCGAATGTGGTAGCAGCGGCGGTGACCCCATCTTTTGGAATTGTGTTCTCCGGCTTCGTTGTCTCGATGGTGCGTGCTCCAACACTGTCTTGGAGTCTTGGAGATTTATTTAGGATGCAGTGGATCAGCGTTTGTCCTTTCTTCGGGGCACGACGGCGTTGGCCTGAGCAGGGCTGGTTTGGTGCATGTCAAATGGATGGCAACGGGCAGTTCCAGTGCTCTTCTGCGACTTGGTCGAGTGAAGACGATGGATCTGGAGTCCGACGGGCACGGGGACACTCCCCGGCCGATGAGCCACATCGAAGAAGGTTCTGCCGTTCGCCGTGGGCGAGTTCATCGGCTCACAAAGCGGCTTTGTCCACGATAGTGCTTCTTCGGACCGGGGTATGAAGGTTTGTTGTCTCTCTTATCTCCGGTGGCGCTGTCGGGGTGGTGGAGATTGGCGGCAGTTGGCAATCTGCACAAGCACCTCCAAGGTTGTGATTGTAATTTATCTCATCTCGAGGTGTTTTGTGCAAATGCACTTGGACTTCTGTCCTCTCTTTGTCTCGTCAGGGACTGTGTGTGTTGTAACTTTGACAAATACTAAAACACGTGGTTACCTTTTAAAAAAGCATGGTTTGGTCCCTGCAGGAGATATCAAAACAGTAGGCTCTCAAACCAAAGGAAGAGCAGAAAAACCCTGACCTAACATCTCGACCTTCGCGGCGGCTCGGGCGTAGCCCAGATCCGCCGCCGCTACCTTCCCCCACCCTCTCCTCCACCCCCTCGCCGCTGTCGAACGACGTTGCCGGGCTAAGCCCGCTCAGTGGATGGCGGCGGTGTGGCTCTCCTAGCTCGGCTCCTGCTCTCTATGTTCTGGATCGTGGGCGGTGGCCCTGTGTGCGGCGGGCGCCGTGGTCGCGGGGGCGGCACAACGGCCGGTCTTGCGATGCTCCGACCTCCTTGCTGGCGACTGATGACCCACAAGTATAGGGGATCAATTGTAGCTCTTTTCGATAAGTAAGAGTGTCGAACCCAACGAGGAGCAGAAGGAAATGACAAGTGATTTTCAGCAAGGTAATGTTTGCAAGTGCTGAAATTGTAAATAACAGAGTAGTTTGATAGCAAGATATTTTGTAACGATCAAGTAATGATAATAGTAACAAAAGTGCAGCAAGGTAGCTCAATCCTTTTGAGGCAAAGGACAAGCCAAAACGGTCTCTTATAATAGGAAAGTCGTTCTTGAGGGTACACGGGAATTTCATCTAGTCACTTTCATCATGTTTGTTCGATTTGTGTTCGCTACTTTGATAATTTGATATGTGGGTGGACCGGTGCTTAGGTGTTGTTCTTACTTGAACAAACCTCCTATTTATGATTAACCCTCCCGCAAGCATCCGCAACTACGAGAAAAGTATTAAGAATAAATTCTAACCATGGCATTAAACTTTTGGATCCAATCGGTCTCTTATGAAATAACGCATAAACTGGGGTTTAAGCATTTGTCACTCTCACAACCCATCATCTAATTGCTACTCCATAATGCATTCGCTTAGGCACAAATATAGTGAAGTGTCATGTAGTCGACGTTCACATGACACCACTAAGGGAATCACAACATACATATGTAAGTGCATCTAGTGCCCCTTAGTGATTTTGGTGTATTGAAGACTTATAGGTTAAGGGACTAATGCGTTGTGAGTGTACACAGGTCTATAAGTCTATGAGGAGTTTGATATTTACAGGAAAAGTCGACCCCTAAAAATGAATATCTTTGACTGAAGATTTTGGTATTTTTGAAGACTTTCATGAAGACTTTGAAAGTGAAGAAATTGGTGTGTCCGTGAAAACTTGATATTCATGCGAGGAATATGAAGCTTGAAAACCTTCGTTTTCATAGTTTTGTTTTTCTCTTTCTTGAGTCATAGGAAACACCGTACTATTAAAGGGGGTCGAGGAAATACTAAGGAAAAATTTCCATGTGATGCTTAACTCAAAATCCTACACCTACCAATCCCTTCGAGTGAAGCCATTGGAAATCTCATACAGTTCAGTCAATTTCTTCAGTGACAGAGACGAAGTTCTTCTGGTCTCTGAGGAATTTGTCCTGACTGAGGAGTTAGGAATTCACCAGTGCGGATTGCCTACACAGTGAGGAACATGATAGCCCTGAGGATTTTGCTACTCAAAATTCCGACCGTTGCTGTGCTATGCGCCAGCTGTCCCAAAATATCTATCCACCTAACGGTCATATCATTGAAGGGCATTTATGTCTTATCATGTCGAGCTGCTCCCTAGGCTATAAATAGCCGCCCCTACAACCACTAGCTGGTTGGCTGCTCCGAGAGAAACTGACACTTGTCATTTGAGAGCAACCCATCCTCCGAGGACTTTGAGCGAAAATCATCAAGTGAGGAAAAACCAAAAACCCAAAACCCAAACACCTACAAACCCCAAGTGATTGAGCATCACTGAAGAGATTGATTCTGAGTGGATCCGACGCTTGTTACCTTTGAAGATTGTGCTTCTTCCAGATGGTTAGGCGTCATGGTCTAGAGCATCCAAGAGGAATTGTGGATCGCCGGGTGACCAAGTTTGTGAAGGTTTGGAAGTCGCCTGAAGACTTACCACGAGTGATTGGACGAGGTCTGTGTGGCCTTAGTTCAAGGAGAATACGGTGAGGACTGGGTGTCTTGGACTGAGTGTCCTTGACTGGGTGTCCAGGACTGTGTGTCCTCGAGTTTAAATACTGAGCCGCTCCAACCAGACGTACAACCGAGACAGCAGTTGGAACTGGTCTACCAAATCATTGTCTTCACCAAGCTTACTGGTTCTATTCCCTCAACTCTTTCGTTTCCTCATAACTGTGTTGTGTGTTTGTTCATATCTGTGTTTGAAGACTTTAACTGAAGATTTTATCAATTTCCCCAGTTCAATTTCTTCAGTCTGTTTGTCTTCATCCTGAGTTATCCTGTGCTTACGCTTCTTGTACTCTGTGCCTGTCTTCATTTCATCATGATGACTATGCTTGTATTCTTTTATGTTTACTTTTGAGTACTTCGCTAAGGAATTTCCTCACCGGCAAATTCCTCAGTGAAGAATTTCATAAAAATCGCCTATTCACCCCCCTCTAGTCGATATAACGCACTTTCAATTGGTATCAGAGCAAGGTACTCCCTTGTTCTGTGTGATTTTGGTTTAACCGCCTGGAGTTTTAGTTATGTCGACCGCAGGTATGACGAAGGTGACATGCCCCATCTTTGACGGTCACGAGTATCCCAAGTGGAAGGCCATGATGAAGAAATGCCTCATGGCGATGAACAGCGAGTTGTGGACCGTCACTGAGATTGGCCTGACTGATCTGTGCAAAATGGCGGATGCTGATGACATTCGCAAGTATACTCTTCTCAACCTCACGGCGAAGGATGTCATCTGCTCCAGTCTATCACAAAATCAGTTCAGAAATATCATGCATCTCGATCATGCGAAGCTCATCTGGGACCGTCTCTCTGAGGTCTATGAAGGTCATCGAATCTGTCATGATCCTTGGTTTGAGGACTTCAAGGAATCTCTCGAAACGATGACATTCGAACCAGAATCATCATCTTCTGCATCATGCCTTATGGCAAGAGATGCTGAGGTAACTGAATGCTACCTATCCGAGTCCAGTGATGATGAATCTGGTGATGAATTTGGACCCAGCTATGTCAAACTTGCTTCCCTTGCCACTAAACAACAAAGAGCTTTGGAAAAAGTTCACTATATGCTAAACAAAAGCGATGATATGTTGGGTGAAGAAATGGATCAGTCAAAAGCTTTGGCTAAAAGTCTTCAGAGACTTCATACTAAGTATGACACCCTTCAAGATCAACATAACACTCTCTTATTCGATCATGAGAAGCTTTCTTATGAATTTCTTCAAATAAAACAAGATCTTGAAAAGCTAAGAGTGAGTTATGAAGATCTTCAGAAGGAGCGCGATTCATTACTTGCTCAACAAATCAGCGCTTCTCAGGAAGAATTTGTTCCTCCATGTTTGAAGTGCATTGAACGTGAATCTGCTAATTCTTCACCTGAATGTTCAAATGTTGCTAATGTTTCAAATTCTTCACATGCCTCTGCTATCACTAATTCCTCATCTGAGGACATTGCTAGTATCACTAACGATGCATGGCTGAAGGAATTTTACACGGCAGGCGTGTACAAAAGCCTCAAAGGGCATCAAGCTCTTTATGATGTGCTTAAAAAGCAGATCCTCAACAGGAACCCTAGGAAAGAGGGTATCGCCTTTGAGAGGAAACTTAATGCTGGTGGTACATATTGGAAGCCTGAGCAGTACCCCAAAACTACATGGGTTGCTACAAAGGGACCTCCAGTTGATCCATCTAACTTATCTGGACTTGCATGCGAATCTCCTCATTCTGATGATTAGTCAATTGACTCCAACTATAAACTGTTCAAAAATCAGAATGGTGAAGTATTTGCTAGATATGTTGGCACTAACTGCAGGAACGACTCCCCTATGAAGAAAATCTGGGTTCCCAAAAGATGCCTTGAAAATCTTCAGGTGAATGTCATCATGACACCACCTGTGAAGAATAGGAACCCCAGATCACATTCTTCACATGGACCAAATTCCTCATATGGATCAAAGTCCTCATATGAACATCATCGTGCTAACCCGTCTGTTTCATAGGGAAGATCTAAGGATTATGGATATGTGCATTATTCTTCAAATCATTATGTCCATAAGTCCTCGAAGAATTTCTCTGCATACTCTTATGCTTACCCTAACCCCTCTTATGTGAAACGAAATGGACTGGCTTCTATGCCATCCTTTTCGTATGAAGCTCGCAGAATGCTGAACTCTTTGCCACCCCTTCAGATGTGGGTGGTGAAGAAAAAGAACTAATCTCTTCTGCAGGGTTAGGTCTCCAGACGCACGTAATCGTCTGAAGAATTTGCTGGAGACCTGAGCATGCCTGATAGGACGCATGCTAATCATGAAGAAATGAACTTTCATTTCTCACGTCCTCATATTGCTTTATCAGTTCTTTTACTTGATAAAATTGATCTGATGAATTGATGTCATATTCTTCACTGATGAAGTATATGAGTTTGTAAGCTGCACTAATTCATCTGCAGGATGATCAACCCAAAGCCACTGAGTGGGTCCTCGATAGTGGATGTACAAAACACATGACTGGTGACAAGAATCTATTGATGGATGCTCCGTTATCTCCGTCGCATCTGAAGCATATCATCTTTGCCGACAAAGGCAAAAGTCAGGTATTGGGTCTAGGTAAGGTTGCGATTACAAAGGATCGACACATGGACAAAGTCATGCTTGTTGAGTCCTTAGGATACAACCTTATGTCTGTCTCAATGCTTTGTGATCTTGATATGGTTGTTGTCTTTGGCAAGTACCGTTGTGTTGTGGTTATGGAAGCTAACAATTCCAAAGTCTTCGAAGGCTTTAGGAGAGGAGACCTGTATATTGTTGATTTCTCTACAGGACCACAACCAGCCGTGTGCTTACTTGCAAAAACTTCAGAAGGCTGGCTCTGGCATCGATGACTTGGTCATGCAGGCATGAGGAACTTGCACATGCTTGCGAAGAAGAAGCATGTCATTGGCATCGAGAATGTCAAATTCCTCAAGGATCACCTATGCGGAGCCTGTGAAGCTGGGAAGATGATGAAGGCCAAGCATCCAGCAAAGACTATCATGACCACCACTCGCCCATTTGAATTGCTTCACATGGATCTCTTTGGTCCTAATCATTATTCTGCTATTTCAAATGAAGCATCTCAATATGGCTTTGTTATTGTTGATGATTATTCTCGCTACACATGGGTACACCTTGTTACTTACAAACATGAAGTGCAGGAAGTCTTCAAACGATTTTTCTCGAGGGCTTCAACCAACTTTGGTGTGAAGATCAAGCACATCAGAAGTGACAATGGCACTGAGTTCAAGAATTCTGGTCTCGATGACTATCTCGATGAACTTGGTATTACTCATGAGTTATCTGCTCCTTACACTCCTCATCAGAATGGCATCGTGGAGTGCAAGAACATGACTCATGCTGAGATGGCTCGCACTATGCTTAATGAATACAAAATGCCCCATCGTTTCTGGACTGAAGCAATTGATACTGCGTGCCACATCATCAACAGAGTATATCTTCACAAATTCTTTAAAAAGACTGCCTATGAACTTCTCACTGATAAGAAACCCAATGTAAGTTATTTCAAAGTCTTCGGTGCTAAATGTTGGATTAGAGATCCTCATCACAACTCAAAATTTGCACCGAAAGCACATGAATGTTTTATGCTTGGTTACGGAAAGGACTCGCACACCTACAGAGTTTTCAACAACGTTCTTCACAAAGTTGTTGAAACTGTAGATGTGCGGTTCGATGAAACTTTTGCACCTGTTGCTAGACTTGAGGCTATTCGCATATTACTTGCTTATGCTAACCATCATGATATCACTTTATATCAAATGGATGTGAAAAGTGCATTCCTCAATGGTAAGCTTGAGGAAGAAGTATATGTTGCTCAACCCCCAGGTTTTGAAGATTCAAAGAATCCTGACAAAGTCTTCAGACTCAACAAGGCCCTCTATGGCCTCAAGCAGGCCCCACGGGCTTGGTATGATACCTTGAAGGAACTCCTCATGAAGAAAGGCTTCAAACCCGGTTCACTCGACCCTACTCTTTTCACTAAATCTTATGATGGTGAATTGTTTGTGTGCCAAATATATGTTGATGATATTATCTTTGGCTGTACTGACCAACATTATAGTGATGAATTTGCCTATATGATGAGTGAGGAATATCAAATGTCTAGGATGGGAGAGTTGAAATTCTTCTTAGGTCTTTAAATTCGTCAACAACACAATGGCATATTCATCTCTTAGGAGAAATACCTCAAGGATGTACTGAGGAAGTTCGGCATGCAAGATTGCAAAGGCGTCAAAATTCCTATGCCCACAAATGGCCATCTGTGCACTGATGAAAATGGTATTGACTTCGATCATAAGGTATACCGCTCCATGATAGGTTCTTTATTGTACTTATGTGCATCTAGGCCAGATATAATGCTTAGTGTTTGCATGTGTGCCCGATTTCAAGCTGCACCGAAGGAATCACACCATAAGGCTGTGAAGCATATTCTTCGATATCTAGCTCACACACCGACACTTGGATTATGGTACCCCAAGGGCTCGGCTTTTGATCTTGTTGGATGTTCTGACTCTGACTATGCTGATGATCGTGTGGATCGCAAGTCAACATCTGGTACATGTCATTTCCTCGGACGATCTTTGGTCTGTTGGTCCTCGAAGAAACAGAACTGCGTATCACTATCTACTGCTGAAGCTGAGTACATTGCCGCTGGTTCTTGTTGTGCCCAATTGCTATGGATGAAGCAAACTCTCAAGGACTACGGCGTCAACATGAAGAATGTGCCTCTCCTCTGTGACAATGAGAGTGCCATCAAGATTGCTCACAACCCAGTTCAGCACTCGAAGACAAAGCACATTCAGATTCATCATCATTTTCTTCGTGATCATGTGTTGAAGGGCGACATTTCTATTGAGCATGTGAAGACTGAAGAACAGCTAGCCGATATCTTCACAAAGCCCTTGGATGAGAAGAGATTTAGCAAGTTGCGGTGTGAGCTAAATATCCTAGAATCTTCGAATGTTCTTTGAAAAGGACACTCATCCTAACACTTATGCAAAATTGATGACTTAGATGTGCAACACATGAAGAAACGATTTTCTTCAATCAATGAAGAATGACACTCTTAGTGTGAAGAAATTAATGAAGAATTTGATTCTCAGAACCCAACGATAATTGTACGCGGTGTCTGAAATCATCATTCTTATACGATGGGTCACGCCACCACCAAAAGTTGAAATTTCTCAAATTATTCATATTCTTCAACTTTGCATAGTCTTCACTGGTTCCGTCGTTTTTCTTCATATATATATATATGAGTTTATGTCCTCTACATCATTCACTTATTGCTATTTCTTCAAGTTGGTTTTCTGCTAAGTGAATGTGATCAGACCCTTCCCCTCTATGCTATACTCAACCCAATCTGTTCACAAATTCTTCATGTGCGTTCTATTTGAAACTCGTTGAAAATCTTCACTGTGTCCTTGTCAGCTGAAGAAATTGCGAACGGAACTTTAAAACCTATCTTATCTAAATTCTCGGCTTTGCCACTCAAACCGTTCCGCATCCCACGATACACTTATCCACTCACCCACGATCTAACACGATCTCCACCTCTCACTACGTGGGTGACACATGTCATGCGAATGAGAAGGGTCAGGGGCACGTTCGTCCAATTTCTTTGGGCGAGCAGTTTTTCACCGTGGCTATAAATACCCCTCCTTCCCTTCCTCACTTCTTTTACTCCGCTCGACCTCTCTCTCCAGCTCAAGCTTCTCAAACCCTAGCGCCGCCGCTACTTCATCGCCGCCGGTGAGGAAGAGCTTCACTGCCTCTACCTCGTCGCCGATGTACTCGCGCCGACCGCGGACATCTTCACTCCGCCGCCGCCGTAGCTGTCTTCCTCCGCCAAGTTAGGGCGTGGAAGATCTGCACAGACGAACTTCACATCTCCTCACTCCAGTTCGTCGTGTTCTTCATCCAGGGTAATTAAAAGTTACTTTTACTGCCCTCGTTGATTCGAATGATTATCTACAAAATCTTCAAAAGTGTTTTTCTTCATATCTTCACACACTGAACACCTCACAAGTCATCTGTTCTTGATTCGTTTCTCTAATCATCATTTTTCTTCAAGATTCCTCAATTGTGTGGATCTTCGATCTATACAACTCTGGAACCTAAGACAAAGAACACTTAGTGAAAATATTCAAGACTCATCTGGTCAAATTCCTCAAACTTGTTCTTTTTGAAAAACCTTCTGAGAACGCATATGACCTCTCCAAATTCCTCGCAACTATACTCTGTTCACAGGTACACATGTCAGCTGCTGAATCACTAGGTTCTCATCAACTTAACTCATTTGCAGCGTTCCTCGAAGAAAAGTTGCATACTTGTTCAGAGAATTCAATTGTTCAAATTCCTCAACTGAAGAAAATGGCTGATGGTAAGAAGCCACAGAAGGGAGGAAAGAGGCCTGAGGTAAATACAATGTTTGAGATCCCTGATTACATATATGCTGGGTACTGCAAACCTACTGAGGAAACCAAGAATGAGCGCAAAGTGCGCAAACAGAGGATAGAGAGGAGATGGGAAAGAGAATGGAGGGAGTACAGATATGTCACTCCTAAGTACATGAAGAAATTCGCACTCAATCCTCCATGCCCAAGAGCTCCATTGGAACCTGGCCAAATAGCAGATCCCACCAGCCTCAAGCGCGGTGAGGACTATCCTGATGAATGGGCCAAGCGCCAAGCCAAGCTGGCTAAGCAAGCCAGAGCAGTGAGGAAATTCAATGAAGACTATGCTGCTGCTGCTGCCTCTGCTGTCAAGCCAAAGAAGGCTATGTCTAAGAAGCCTGCGCGCAAGCCAAGTGCTTCACCAACAATGCCCTCACGGCCAGAATCCTCAAAGCCCTCACGGCAAATTCCTCATGCTGCTCCTGTTCCTCCAAAGTCTTCAGCTCCTCCGCCAAAGCCTTCAGTTGTTCTGACCAAATCCTCAGCACCTGTGCATCTCGCCTCGTGCCAAAGGACTGCCGGCATCTCCATTGCCTCAGGTGTCTCAGCTAGTTCCTCAGCTGTCCCCTCACTGCTGAAGACAAAGACCACTGCTGGACGAGGTCCTCGCCCAAGTCCTCAAAAGAAGCAAGTCGCCTTCCAAGTGCCGTCTGATGAAGACGAAGCTGATGATGATGAACTTGCAGAAATCATCAGAGACGGGCAGGTCAGTGTAGCGACCAGACCTCAAACAGTCTGATCTCCGTGCTCCGATGTCATCCCTAGATCAGTAATGCTGACACCACACAGTACTCGAAGGATTTATAACAGAGTAGCAATCACACACTTATTACATCAAGTGTCTCGAAAGAGAACTTATTACAATAAATATGGCTTAAGGCCATCTAGTGACGATAACAGCGGAAGGCTTGGAAGATAAGTGAGTCCATCAACTCCAACGGCATCACTGAGTATAGAACCACGACCTAAAACTCCTTAATCGTCGTCTGAAAAGTCTGCAACATTAACGTTGCAGCCCAAAAACGGGTCAGCACATGGAATATGCTGGCAAGGTAACACATAGAGAATAATGGAATGCAACAACTATACTATATGCATATTTGGCTGCTGGAAGGCTCTATGGTTACAGTTTTACGTAAAGCCAATTTTTCCCTACTTCAAAGGAAATAAATTAATTAGTATCATGGTGGTTGTGAAACATTGAGAATGGTTGACAACATTCTCAATCCCAATTAAATAACATCATTAAAACCCATCAAAATTAATTTAGAGTAACATGTTGAGATTCACATGAAAATCCAGGTACTAGATACTCAAGATGTCCATAATCGGGGACACGGCTAACCATGATTAGTTTATACACTCTGCAGAGGTTTGCGCACTTTTCCCCACAAGACTCGATCGCCTCCGTTTGGTTTCTCGCACTGCAGGGTGTTTGAGAAGACGGATGACCGAGACACAGTCTTTCAGAAGCGCTAGCACCTTACGACGGGTAGACCGGTACACCTACTTTCCCCTACATCTGCTAGTCTACCACTGTAAGAGTTCGCACAACTTAGTCAACTATGCCAGAGCCCATATTGGCTTGTGGCTGCACACGGAAGTTTCTAGTATGAATAATCTCATGATCCCTTTGAGCCTGGGTGGCGGTCCAAAGAAAAACAGGCAAGTCCTGGTAACCCCAGGTGCCTCAATCCACCCAGATGTGTGTTAGGTTGCCACCTTAAATAAACCCTTAATTATAAATCTCACATCTGTCATGGATATCACTCACCCAATCCACGTCTACTAGCATAGCATGGCATAATAAGCAAACGTAGAAGTAACTCCCAAAGGTTTGATAAGAACCAGGTAATAGGTACTACCTCATCTACTTCCCATCCCACAATTTAATTAGATCCTATTCATGCAATGTGTGAGGATTGATCTAATGCAATAAAACTGGGTTGTAGAAAAGGTATGATCAAAGTGTTACTTGCCTTGCTGATGATCCGCGAAACCTAGAGATTCGAAGTAACAGGCGGCGCACTCCGGGTATTCTATCACAGACAAACAACAAGCATACAATAAGTACTCATCTAATGCACAGGTAAAACTCAAATAGAAGATCTAACCAGAAATTTCAACTTAAGAACCCTGGTTGACGAAAAGAATCAAATCGAACGAAGCAAAAGAAATCAAACGGCGAAAGAAAACAACTTCGTTCTAGTAATCTGGATCTAGGGCAAATTTTACAGTAGCAAAAACTTGTTTAAGTTGATTATTCGGAAAGAGGGTTTCGAGACGAAACTCCAGGCGCTTGAATCGTCTGATTCCGATAAACGAGCGAAAAGTTATACTAAAATGAAAATTGGATCAGAAATTGCGATCAGAAAATAACCGCGGAAAATCCGACGAAAAAGAAAGACGACGAACATATTTTTTTTAAAGAAAAACTGCACGGAAAACGAGGCGGCCGCGAACCTCGAAAGTCGCGTGGCTCCGACGGCGGCTAAAGGCGGCGGCGGCTAGGGTTTCGGCTGGGCTGGGGCTCTCGGCCGGGCCTCGGGCGCTATATAAAGGCCCCAAGCCAGGGAGTCCTGGCCGAATACGGCCCGTAGTCGGTTCGCGTTTTTTTTAAATTCCGCTCGGAAGAAAAAAAAAATACTAAACGACTCCAAAAATCACGAAATAAATTTTGCCGGGTTCCTAAAATCAAGCCCGATAAAGTGAACATTTATCTGGGCCCAAACTACAACTTTGAAAAACGCGCATTTTTCCTAAATTCAAATAAAAATACCAAAAAACTCCGAAATAAAACTTATTTGATTTTTTTATTAAATCCTCAATATTTCTATATTTTGGGAAAGTCATTTTATTCCCTCTCTCATATTTTTGTGATAGAAATAATTGATGATAAAATAAATAAAATCAAGCGATCCTGTTTACATAATTTGAGAAAACTCAAATATGTAAATATCGAAATCCCCAACTCTCTCCGTGGGTCCTTGAGTTGCTTAGGATTTTCTAGGATCAAAACCAAAAGCAAAATAAAATATGATATGCATGATGACCTAATGTATAACATTCCAAATTGGAAATTTGGGATGTTACAAACCTACCCCCCTTAAGATGAATCTCGCCCTCGAGATTCGGGTTGGCTAGAAAATAGGTGAGGGTGGTCTTTGAGCAAATCTTCCTCTCGCTCCCAGGTGGCTTCATCCTCCGTGTGGTGGCTCCACTGAACTTTGCAAAACTTGATAACCTTGCTGCGAGTAACTCGGCTGGCAAACTCGAGGATCTTGACTGGTTTCTCCTCATAGGTCAAATTGTTATCCAACTGAATTGCTTCTAATGGCACTGTGTCTCTCAAAGGTATGTTAGCCATCTCCGCGTGACACTTCTTCAACTGAGAAACGTGAAACACATCATGCACTCCTGCCAATCCTTCTGGCAATTCCAACTTGTAGGCCATTTCTCCCATACGCTCCAAAACTCGGTATGGTCCTACAAATCGTGGCGCTAACTTCCCCTTAACTCCAAAGCGCTTAATCCCTCGAAGTGGGGATACTCGAAGATAAACTCTATCTCCGACTTCGTAAACTGTCTCCTTGCGTTTAGAATCTGCGTAGCTCTTCTATCTGGACTGGGCTACCTTAAGCCTATCGCGAATCAACTTCACCTTCTGTTCAGACTCTTTGATCAGATCTGGTCCAAACAACTGGCGGTCTCCAACTTCGTCCCATGACAACGGTGTCCTGCACCTCCTTCCGTACAAAGCTTCGAAAGGTGCCATCTTCAAACTGGTCTGATAGCTATTATTGTAAGAAAACTCTGCATATGGCAAATTATCGTCCCAACTAGATCCATAATCTAGCACACAAGCTCTCAGCATATCTTCCAAAATCTGATTGACTCTCTCAGTCTGTCCATCTGTCTGCGGATGAAAAGCTGTACTAAATTCTAACCTGGTACCTAAAGTCTCATGCAACTGCTTCCAGAACTTTGAGGTAAACTGGGTTCCTCTATCCGATACGATGCTCCTCAGAACTCCATGCAAACATACGATCCTGGTCATGTATATCTTTGCCAACTTAGCACTTGTGTAAGTGGTCTTTACTGGGATGAAATGAGCTACCTTCGTCAATCGATCGACTACAACCCAAATCGAGTCATAGCCCGAACGAGTCCTTGGCAATCCCGTGATAAAATCCATACCTAGTTTATCCCACTTCCATTCGGGTATCGGCAATGGTTGCAACAATCCTGCTGGCTTCTGATGCTCTGCCTTTACTCTCTGACATACATCACAAACTGCTACATACTCCGCAATATCCTTTTTCATTCCGGTCCACCAGAAAATATCCTTCAAATCCAAATACATCTTGGTATTTCCTGGGTGAATCGAATACGGTGAGTCATGTGCCTCTTGCAGAATCAACTTTTTGATCGCCGGGTCATTGGGCACGTAAACACGGTCTTCAAACCATAGGGTGTCGTGCTCATCCTCTCGAAATCATTTAGCTTTTCCTTTGCTCAGTTTCTCCTTTATAGCGGCAATCTCTTTGTCCATTTTCTGAGCTTCCCTGATTCTATGCATCAAAGTTGACTGAATCTCTAGTGCTGCTACATAGCCTCTCGGAACTATTTCCACACATAGTTCACGAAGATTTCCTGCTAACTCCTTGGGTATTTCTCCCGTCATTAGTGTATTGACATGGCTCTTGCGGCTTAATGCATCAGCTACTACATTAGCCTTTCCGGGATGATAATGCAATTTCATATCATAATCCTTGATAAGCTCCAACCATCTCCTTTGTCTGAGGTTCAACTCCTTCTGCGTGAAAATGTACTTCAAACTCTTATGATCCGTGTACACCTCACAATGATTTCCAATGAGGAAATGTCTCCATGTCTTCAATGCATGCACTACGGCTGCTAACTCCAAATCATGCGTAGCATAATTCAATTCGTGGGGCTTCAGTTGTCGTGAAGCATACGAAACAACTCTTCCTTCCTGCATAAGTACTGCTTCAAGTCCACGACGTGAAGCGTCGCAATACACCTCATAATCCTTGGTTTGATCAGGCAAAATCAATACTGGTGAGGTCACCAAACGTTTCTTCAACTCCTGGAAACTAGCCTCACACTCCTCAGTCCATTTGAACTTAGTATCCTTCTTCAGCAACTCTGTCATAGGCTTTGCAATCTTTGAGAAATTCTCAATAAATCTCCGGTAGTATCCTGCGAGTCCAAGAAAACTCCGGATCTCTCCAACTGTTGTTGGTGCTTCCCACTTGGTCATGGTTTCAACGTTAGCGGGATCTACTGCTATACCTTCTCCAGATATAACGTGTCCAAGGAATCCTACTTCCTTCAACCAAAACTCACATTTGCTGAATTTGGCATATAACTGATGTTCTCTATGTTGGAAATATGCCCTAGAGGCAATAATAAAAGCATTATTATTATATTTCCTTGTTCATGATAATTGTCTTTATTCATGCTATAATTGTGTTATCCGGAAATCGTAATACATGTGTGAATAACAGACACCAACATGTCCCTAGTAAGCCTCTAGTTGACTAGCTCGTTGATCAACAGATAGTCATGGTTTCCTGACTATGGACATTGGATGTCATTGGTAACGAGATCACATCATTAGGAGAATGATGTGATGGACAAGACCCAATCCTAAACATAGCATAAGATCGTATAGTTTGTTTGCTAGAGTTTTCCAATGTCAAAGTATCTTTTTCCTTAGACCATAAGATCGTGTAACTCCCGGATACCGTAGGAGTGCTTTGGGTATACCAAACGTCACAACGTAACTGGGTGACTATAAAGGTATACTACGGGTATCTCCGAAAGTGTCTGTTGGGTTGACACGGATCAAGACTGGGATTTGTCACTCCGTATGACGGAGAGGTATCACTGGGCCCACTCGGTAATGCATCATCATAATGAGCTCAAAGTGACCAAGTGTCTGGTCACGGGATCATGCATTACGGTACGAGTAAAGTGACTTGTCGGTAACGAGATTGAACGAGGTATTGGGATACCGACGATCGAATCTCGGGCAAGTAACATATCGATTGACAAAGGGAATTGTATACGAGGTTGCTTGAATCCTCGACATCGTGGTTCATCCGATGAGATCATCGTGGAGTATGTGGGAGCCAACATGGGTATCCAGATCCCGCTCTTGGTTATTGACCGGAGAGTCGTCTCGGTCATGTCTACATATCTCCCGAACCCGTAGGGTCTACACACTTAAGGTTCGGTGACGCTAGGGTTGTAGGGATATGTATATGCAGTAACCCGAATGTTGTTCGGAGTCCCGGATGAGATCCCGGACGTCACGAGGAGTTCCGGAATGGTCCGGAGGTAAAGAATTATATATAGTAAGTGCTATTTCGGCCATCGGGAGAAGTTTCGGGGTTATCGGTATTGTACCGGGACCACCGGAAGGGTCCCGGGGGTCCACCGGGTGGGTCCACCTGCCCCGGGGGGCCACATGGGCTGTAGGGGGTGCGCCTTGGCCTACATGGGCCAAGGGCACCAGCCCCAAGAGGCCCATGCGCCTAGGGTTCACAAAAGGGAAGAGTCCCACTAGTGGAAGGCACCTCCTAGGTGCCTTGGGGGGGAGGGAAACCTCCCTTGGCCGCCGCCCCCCTAGGAGATTGGATCTCCTAGGGCCGGCGCCCCCCCTTGGCCCTCCTATATATAGTGGGGGAAGGAGGGCTTTTCATCCACGCCTTTGGTTGCCTCCTTCTCCCTCTCCAACATCTCCTCCTCCTCCTAGTGCTTGGCGAAGCCCTGACGGAGTACTGCAGCTCCATCACCACCACGCCGTCGTGCGCTGCTGGAGCCATCTTCCTCAACCTCTCCTTCCCTCTTGCTGGATCAAGAAGAAGGAGACGTTACGCTGATCGTACGTGTGTTGAACGCGGAGGTGCCGTCCGTTCGGTGCTAGGATCTCCGGTGATTTGGATCACGTCGTGTTCGACTACCTCATCCCCGTTCTTTGAACGCTTCTGCTCGCGATCTACAAAGGTATGTAGATGCATCCGATTACTCGTTGCTAGATGAACTCATAGATGGATCTTGGTGAAAGCGTAGGAAATTTTTTGTTTTCTGCAACGTTCCCCAACAGTGGCATCATGAGCTAGGTCTATGCGTAGTTCTTCTTGCGCGAGTAGAACACAATTTGTTGTGGGCGTAGATTTGTCAACTTTCTTGCCGCTACTAGTCTTATCTTGCTTCAGCGGTATTGTGGGATGAAGCGGCCCGGACCAACCTTACACGTACACTTACGTGAGACGGTTCCACCGACTAACATGCACTAGTTGCATAAGGTGGCTGGCGGGTGTCTGTCTCTCCCACTTTAGTTGGAGCGGATTCGATGAAAAGGGTCCTTATGAAGGGTAAATAGAAGTTGACAAATCACGTTGTGGCTTTCACGTAGGTAAGAAAACATTCTTGCTAGAACCCTGATTCAGCCACGTAAAACTTGCAACAACAATTAGAGGACGTCTAACTTGTTTTTGCAGCAAGTGCTTTGTGATATGATATGGCCAAAGTTGTGATGAATGATGAATGATCTATATGTGATGTATGAGATGTTCATGCTATTGTAATAGGAATCACGACTTGCATGTCGATGAGTATGACAATCGGCAGGAGCCATAGGAGTTGTCTTTATATTTGTATGACCTGCGTGTCATTGAGAAACGCCATGTAAATTACTTTACTTTATTGCTAAACGCGTTAGCCATAGTAGTAGAAGTAATAGTTGGCGAGCAAATTCATGGAGACACGATGATGGAGATCATGATGATGGAGATCATGGTGTCATGCCGGTGACAAGATGATCATGGAGCCCCAAGATGGAGATCAAAGGAGCTATGTGATATTGGCCATATCATGTCACTATTATTATTTGATTGCATGTGATGTTTATCATGTTTTTGCATCTTGTTTACTTAGAACGACGGTAGTAAATAAGATGATCCCTCATAATAATTTCAAGAAAGTGTTCCCCCTAACTGTGCACCGTTGCGACAGTTCGTTGTTTCAATGCACCACGTGATGATCGGGTGTTTGATTCAAACGTTCATATACAACGGGTGTAAGACAAATTTACACATGCAAACACTTAGGTTGACTTGACGAGCCTATCATGTGTATAGACATGGCCTCGGAACACAGAAGACCGAAAGGTCGAGCATGAGTCGTATAGACGATACGATCAACATGAGGATGTTCACCGACGTTGACTAGTCCGTCTCACGTGATGATCGGACACGGCCTAGTTGACTCAGATCATGTTATACTTAGATGACTAGAAGAGGGATGTCTATCTAAGTGGGAGTTCATTGAATAATTTGATTAGATGAACTTAATTATCATGAACTTAGTCTAAAATCTTTATAATATGTCTTGTAGATCAAATGGCCAACATAGTCCTCAACTTCAACGCGTTCCTAGAGAAAACCAAGCTGAAAGATGATGGCAGCAACTATACGGACTGGGTCTGGAACCTGAGGATCATCCTCATAGCTGCCAAGAAAGATTATGTCCTACAAGCACCGCTGGGTGACGCACTTGTTCTCCCTGCAGAACAAGACGTTATGAACGCTTGGCAGGCACGTACCGATGACTACTCCCTCGTTCAGTGCGGCATGCTTTACAGCCTAGAGCCGGGGCTCCAAAAGCGTTTTGAGAGACATGGAGCATATGAGATGTTCGAAGAGCTGAAAATGGTTTTCCAAGCTCATGCCCGGGTCGAGAGATATAAAATCTCCGACAAATTCTTCAGCTGTAAGATGGAGGAAAATAGTTCTGTCAGTGAGCACATACTCACTATGTCTGGGTTACATAACCGCTTGACTCAGCTGGGAGTTAATCTCCCGGATGATGCGGTCATTGACAGAATCCTCCAGTCGCTTCCACCGAGCTACAAGAGCTTTGTGATGAACTTCAATATGCAGGGGATGGAAAAGACCATTCCTGAAGTATTTGCTATGCTGAAATCAGCAGAGGTAGAAGTCAAGAAGGAACATCAAGTGTTGATGGTCAATAAAACCACTAAGTTCAAGAAGGGCAAAGGTAAAAAGAACTTCAAGAAGGACGGCAAGGGAGTTGCCACGCCCGGCAAGCAAGCTGCTGGGAAGAAGCCAAAGAATGGACCCAAGCCCGACACTGAGTGCTTTTATTGCAAGGGAAGTGGTCACTGGAAGCTGAACTGTCCCAAATATTTAGCGGACAAGAAGGCCGGCAAAACAAAAGGTATATATGATATACATGTAATTGATGTGTACCTTACTAGTACCCGTAGTAGCTCCTGGGTATTTGATACCGGTGCAGTTGCTCACATTTGTAACTCAAAGCAGGGGCTGCGGAATAAGCGGAGACTGGCAAAGGACGAGGTGACGATGCGCGTCGGGAATGGTTCCAAGGTCAATGTGATCGCCGTCGGCACGCTACCTCTACATTTACCTTCGGGATTAGTTTTAAACCTTAATAATTGTTATTTAGTGCCAGCTTTGAGCATGAACATTGTATCGGGATCTCGTTTAATTCGAGATGGCTAATCATTTAAATCCGAGAATAATGGTTGTTCTATTTATATGAGAGATATGTTTTATGGTCATGCTCCTATGGTGAATGGTTTATTCTTAATGAATCTCGAGCGTAATGCTACACATATTCATAGTGTGAGTACCAAAAGATGTAAAGTTGATAATGATAGTCCCACATACTTGTGGCACTGCCGCCTTGGTCACATAGGTGTCAAACGCATGAAGAAGCTCCATGCAGATGGACTTTTAGAGTCTCTTGATTACGAATCATTTCACACGTGCGAACCATGCCTCATGGGTAAGATGACCAAGACTCCGTTCTCAGGAACAATGGAGCGAGCAACCAACTTATTGGAAATCATACATACTGATGTGTGCGGTCCAATGAGTGTTGAGGCTCGCGGTGGCTATCGTTATGTTCTCACCCTCACTGATGATTTAAGTAGATATGGGTATATCTACTTAATGAAACACAAGTCTGAAACCTTTGAAAAGTTCAAGGAATTTCAGAGTGAGGTTGAGAATCAACGTGATAGGAAAATCAAGTTTCTACGATCAGATCATGGAGGAGAATACTTGAGTCACGAATTTGGCACACACTTAAGAAAATGTGGAATAGTTTCACAACTCACGCCGCCTGGAACACCTCAGCGTAATGGTGTGTCCGAACATCGTAATCGCACTCTATTAGATATGGTACGATCTATGATGTCTCTTACCGATTTACCGCTATCTTTTTGGGGCTATGCTTTAGAGACTGCCGCATTCACTTTAAATAGGGCTCCGTCGAAATCCGTTGAGATGACACTGTTTGAATTATGGTTTGGTAAGAAACCTAAGTTGTCGTTTCTAAAAGTTTGGGGATGCGATGCTTATGTCAAGAAACTTCAACCTGAAAAGCTCGAACCCAAGTCGGAAAAATGCGTCTTCATAGGATACCCTAAAGAAACTGTTGGGTATACCTTCTACCTCAGATCCGAAGGCAATATCTTTGTTGCCAAGAATGGATCCTTTCTGGAGAAGGAGTTTCTCTCGAAAGAAGTAAGTGGGAGGAAAGTAGAACTTGATGAAGTATTACCTCTTGAACCGGAAAATGGCGCAACTCAAGAAAATGTTTCTGAGGTGCCTGCACCGACTAGAGAGGAAGTTAATGATGATGATCAAGATACTTCTGATCAAGCTCCTACTGAAATTCGAAGGTCCACAAGGACACGTTCCGCACCAGAGTGGTACGGCAACCCTGTCTTGGAAATCATGTTGTTAGACAACGGTGAACCTTCGAACTATGAAGAAGCGATGGCGGGCCCGGATTCCGACAAATGGCTAGAAGCCATGAAATCCGAGATAGGATCCATGTATGAAAACGAAGTATGGACTTTGACTGACTTGCCCGTTGAACGGCGAGCCATAGAAAATAAATGGATCTTTAAAAAGAAGACAGACGCGGATGGTAATGTGACCATCTATAAAGCTCGGCTTGTCGCTAAGGGTTATCGACAAGTTCAAGGGGTTGACTATGATGAGACTTTCTCACCGGTAGCGAAGCTAAAGTCCGTCCGAATCATGTTAGCAATTGCCGCATTCTACGATTATGAGATATGGCAAATGGACGTCAAAACGGCATTCCTTAATGGTTTCCTTAAGGAAGAATTGTATATGATGCAGCCGGAAGGTTTTGTCGATCCTAAGAATGCTGACAAAGTGTGCAAGCTCCAATGCTCGATTTATGGGCTGGTGCAAGCATCTCGGAGTTGGAACATTCGCTTTGATGAGATGATCAAAGCGTTTGGGTTTACGCAGACTTATGGAGAAGCCTGCGTTTACAAGAAAGTGAGTGGGAGCTCTGTAGCATTTCTCATATTATATGTAGATGACATACTTTTGATGGGAAATGATATAGAACTCTTGGACAGCATCAAGGCCTACTTGAATAAGAGTTTTTCAATGAAGGACCTTGGTGAAGCTGCTTATATATTAGGCATCAAGATCTATAGAGATAGATCAAGACGCCTCATAGGTCTTTCACAAAGCACATACCTTGATAAGATATTGAAGAAGTTCAATATGGATCAATCTAAGAAGGGGTTCTTGCCTGTGTTACAAGGTATGACATTGAGCTCAGCTCAATGTCCGACCACGGCAGAAGATATAGAAGAGATGAGTGTCATCCCCTATGCCTCAGCCATAGGTTCTATTATGTATGCCATGCTGTGTACCAGACCTGATGTAAACCTTGCCGTAAGTTTGGTAGGAAGGTACCAAAGTAATCCTGGCAAGGAACACTGGACAGCGGTCAAGAATATCCTGAAGTACCTGAAAAGGACTAAGGAAATGTTTCTTGTTTATGGAGGTGACGAAGAGCTCGTCGTAAAGGGTTACGTCGACGCTAGCTTCGACACAGATCTGGATGACTCTAAGTCACAGACCGGATACGTGTATATTTTGAATGGAGGGGCAGTAAGCTGGTGCAGTTGCAAGCAGAGCGTCGTGGCGGGATCTACATGTGAAGCGGAGTACATGGCAGCCTCGGAGGTAGCACATGAAGCAATATGGGTGAAGGAGTTCATCACCGACCTAGGAGTCATACCCAATGCGTCGGGGCCAATCAAACTCTTCTGTGACAACACTGGAGCTACTGCACTTGCCAAGGAGCCCAGGTTTCACAAGAAGACAAGGCACATCAAGCGTCGCTTCAACTCCATTCGTGAAAATGTTCAAGATGGAGACATAGATATTTGTAAAGTGCATACGGACCTGAATGTAGCAGATCCGTTGACTAAACCTCTCCCTAGGGCAAAACATGATCAACACCAGAATTCCATGGGTGTTCGATTCATCACAATGTAACTAGATTATTGACTCTAGTGCAAGTGGGAGACTGTTGGAAATATGCCCTAGAGGCAATAATAAAAGCATTATTATTATATTTCCTTGTTCATGATAATTGTCTTTATTCATGCTATAATTGTGTTATCCGGAAATCGTAATACATGTGTGAATAACAGACACCAACATGTCCCTAGTAAGCCTCTAGTTGACTAGCTCGTTGATCAACAGATAGTCATGGTTTCCTGACTATGGACATTGGATGTCATTGGTAACGAGATCACATCATTAGGAGAATGATGTGATGGACAAGACCCAATCCTAAACATAGCATAAGATCGTATAGTTTGTTTGCTAGAGTTTTCCAATGTCAAAGTATCTTTTTCCTTAGACCATAAGATCGTGTAACTCCCGGATACCGTAGGAGTGCTTTGGGTATACCAAACGTCACAACGTAACTGGGTGACTATAAAGGTATACTACGGGTATCTCCGAAAGTGTCTGTTGGGTTGACACGGATCAAGACTGGGATTTGTCACTCCGTATGACGGAGAGGTATCACTGGGCCCACTCGGTAATGCATCATCATAATGAGCTCAAAGTGACCAAGTGTCTGGTCACGGGATCATGCATTACGGTACGAGTAAAGTGACTTGTCGGTAACGAGATTGAACGAGGTATTGGGATACCGACGATCGAATCTCGGGCAAGTAACATATCGATTGACAAAGGGAATTGTATACGAGGTTGCTTGAATCCTCGACATCGTGGTTCATCCGATGAGATCATCGTGGAGTATGTGGGAGCCAACATGGGTATCCAGATCCCGCTCTTGGTTATTGACCGGAGAGTCGTCTCGGTCATGTCTACATATCTCCCGAACCCGTAGGGTCTACACACTTAAGGTTCGGTGACGCTAGGGTTGTAGGGATATGTATATGCAGTAACCCGAATGTTGTTCGGAGTCCCGGATGAGATCCCGGACGTCACGAGGAGTTCCGGAATGGTCCGGAGGTAAAGAATTATATATAGGAAGTGCTATTTCGGCCATCGGGAGAAGTTTCGGGGTTATCGGTATTGTACCGGGACCACCGGAAGGGTCCCGGGGGTCCACCGGGTGGGTCCACCTGCCCCGGGGGGCCACATGGGCTGTAGGGGGTGCGCCTTGGCCTACATGGGCCAAGGGCACCAGCCCCAAGAGGCCCATGCGCCTAGGGTTCACAAAAGGGAAGAGTCCCACTAGTGGAAGGCACCTCCTAGGTGCCTTGAGGGGGAGGGAAACCTCCCTTGGCCGCCGCCCCCTAGGAGATTGGATCTCCTAGGGCCGGCGCCCCCCTTGGCCCTCATCCACGCCTTTGGTTGCCTCCTTCTCCCTCTCCAACATCTCCTCCTCCTCCATAGTGCTTGGCGAAGCCCTGACGGAGTACTGCAGCTCCATCACGACCACACCGTCGTGCTGCTGCTGGAGCCATCTTCCTCAACCTCTCCTTCCCTCTTGCTGGATCAAGAAGAAGGAGACGTTACGCTGACCGTACGTGTGTTGAACGCGGAGGTGCCGTCCGTTCGGTGCTAGGATCTCCGATGATTTGGATCACGTCGTGTTCGACTACCTCATCCCCGTTCTTTGAACGCTTCCGCTCGCGATCTACAAAGGTATGTAGATGCATCCGACTACTCATTGCTAGATGAACTCATAGATGGATCTTGGTGAAACCGTAGGAAATTTTTTGTTTTCTGCAACGTTCCCCAACACTCTGAGCTTTCCAAGTACCAAACGCAAATGCTCCTTATGTTCCTCTTCATTCTTCGAATAAACCAGGATATCATCAATGAACACTACGACGAACTTATCCAAAAACTCCATAAACACTTTGTTCATCATGTTCATAAAATAGGCAGGCACGTTAGTCAGTCCAAATGACATAACGGTATACTCATACAGCCCATATCTGGTGGTAAAAGCTGTCTTTGGAATATCCTGTTCTCGAATCTTCAACTGGTGGTATCCTGATCGCAAATCGATCTTGGAAAACACTTTAGCTCCTTCCAACCGATCAAACAGATCGTTGATCATTGGTAGTGGGTACTTGTTCTTGATCGTTACTTCATTCAATCCTCGATAATCAATAACCATCCTTAACGATCCATCCTTCTTCTCCACTAAAAGTACTGGCGATCCCCAAGGCGAAGAACTTGGGCGAATATATCCCTTATCCAGTAACTCCTTAATCTGCTTCTTAATTTCCACCAAATCTTTTGCTGGCATCCTATATGGTCTCTTCGATATTGGCCCAGTGCCTGGCAAAAGCTCAATCAAAAACTCAATGTCTCTATCCGGTGGCATGCCTGGCAACTCTTCGGGAAATACATCAGGAAAATCCTTTACCACTGGTACTTCCTCCTGCACAACTCCTGATAAGGAATTTACTTGTGTCCGGTTTGGCACATGCCGGGATACATACTTGATCCTTCTTCCTCCTGGCGTTGTGAGCAAAATTGTCCTACTGGCGCAATCGATGTTTCCTCCATACATCGACAGCCAATCCATACCAAGTATCACATCCAGACCTTGGGATTCCAAAATAATTAAATCCGTTGGGAAAACATGCCTTCCTATACTTAATGGCACTTGAAAACATCCTTGTCTTTCCATGTACTCCGCTCCTGGTGAGCTTACTAGCATAGGTGTTTTAAGAATCCTAGTGGGAAGACTATACTTTTCCACAAATCCCCTTGATATGTATGAATGCGATGCACCAGTATCAAAAAGAACGAGTGCAGTAAATGACTTAACCAAAAACTTACCTATTACTGCATCGGGCTGAGCTTCAACCTCCTCCACATTAACGTGGTTCACCTGTCCCCTGTTGAAAGGGTTCGGCTTCTTTCCAGAACTTCCATTTCCGTTTTGTCCTTCAGGACAGTCATTTGCATAATGTCCTGACTTCGAACACTTATAGCAAGTGATGTGGCTCAAATCCTTCTTGGCTGGGGTTGATGGGGTGCTGCGGTTCTGTCCATTACTTCCTCCATTCCCATTACCATTCTTGGTGCCATTGTGATTGTGCGAGCTACCTACTCCATGGGTATGCTGAAAATGTCCTCCTGGTCTAGGGGTAAAGCGAGGCTTCTGCTGAGCTCCTGAATTATACTTTCCTTGTCCATACTTCCTCTTGCGGTTCTCAATTTGCTGCTGCTTCCCTTCAATCATAAGAGAACGATCTACCAACTCCTGGTAGTTGTTGAAGGTGGCTACCATCAACTGCATACTCAACTCATCATACAGTCCTTCCAGGAATTTCTCCTGCTTAGCTGCATCTGTAGCAACGTCATCTGGGGCATAACGTGCTAGCTTACTAAACTCCTCCACATACTGGCCAACTGTCCGTCCTCCTTGGCGCAAGTTACGAAACTCATGCTTCTTCATGGCCATTGCTCCTGCTGAAACATGGGCAGTACGAAAAGTTTGCTGAAACTGGTCCCATGTGACAGTGTCGACTGGGAAGGTGGCTGTGAAATTCTCCCACCAAGATGCTGCGGGTCCTTCTAACTGGTGTGCGGCAAACTTCACCTTCTCCACATCTGTGCATCCTGCTGTGGTCAACTCCCTAGATATCTTGCGGAGCCAATCATCTGCTACTATCGGCTCGGTGCTACTGGAAAACACCGGCGGATTTAGCCTAAGAAAACGGGCTAAGTGGTCTACAGGTGGTGGTGGTGGTGGGTTGTTGTTGTTGTTCCCCTGATTCTGATTCTGAACTAGCAACTGCATCAAGGTGTTCTGCTGCTGGATCAACTGGGTGAGCTCCGGCGGAAAGGCAAATCCGGGGTCACGTCTCGGAGGCATCTGAGGGTTTAGAAAAGATGAGATATAAGAATAGAGGGGGTCTAAAGAGAAAACACTACCCATATGCACATGAGGCAAAAGCACACAATTCACTTCAATCAATCAAACAAGACATACAATCGATCTAGCTATCACAAAAGTGCTCGGACTACTATATTTACATGGTGGACTACTACTACTGATGAGGAGGTCTACTAGAAATATTCTACGGTTGTAGACTCCATGATATCTGCTCCTGCTTCATCAACATAGTCATCATCGCTACTATCTTGTTCCGAATCGGTGGCATCAATGATGATGTAGTCTTCCGGGCTAATCTCCTTGGGTTCCTCGTCTTCATCTACTGGTGTCGGGCCTCCCATAAATATGCCAATCTTCTTTGTTAGGTCGGCATTCTTATCCACCAATACTTCAATTTCTTCTTCATAATCTTCGCGCGTAGCCTTGAGTTCTTCCTCCAGTTCCTTGATTCTAGTCTTAGCCTTCTTCAGATCTATCATGTCGGCGCACATCTGATTCTCCTGTCGTCGAATGTGCTGGTTTAACTCCTGAATAAAAGCTGCAATTGATCTATCCTTCCTGGTGCTGATCATCTCCCAATGTTCATCTCGGCGCCCACAAATCTGGTAGATAGTATCCTTAAGATCCTTGCGGTAGACTTCTCCTATGCGTCCCATGGCGATGTGAGCTGCCATACTCTTTCCTAGACTCCAAGTTGGTGCATCAAAAGAAAACTCTATGGGCTCAGTGACTGGCATGAACGTCCTTCCTGGAACTTGAACTTGTATCATCCAGCGTTCTTCTTCAGGTAAAGTGGCGTTGTAGGTTCCCGTGAAGCTTGGTATTCCTATGTTCAGGTACTAGTGGCGTCCAAAGGGTGTATCTTCATCTGGTTGGGTGAACTTGTTCCTTGCATCCGCCATCCTAAAGAGTAGAAAAAGATGAGAAGTCAGAAGAGATGAGAGTGATCTAGTGATCTAGGTCTTTAGCTTAGTGGTCGTGTCCTACAGTCAGCGTGTGCTCTGATACCATCTCTGTAGCGACCAGACCTCAAACAGTCTGATCTCTGTGCTCCGGTGTCATCCCTGGATCAGTAATGCTGACACCACACAGTACTCGGAGGATTTATAACAGAGTAGCAATCACACACTTATTACATCGAGTGTCTCGAAAGAGAACTTATTACAATAAATATGGCTTAAGGCCATCTAGTGACGATAACAGCGGAAGGCTTGGAAGATAAGTGAGTCCATCAACTCCAACGGCATCACTGAGTATAGAACCACGACCTAAAACTCCTTAATCGTCGTCTGAAAAGTCTGCAACATTAACGTTGCAGCCCGAGAACGGGTCAGCACATGGAATATGCTGGCAAGGTAACACATAGAGAATAATGGAATGCAACAACTATACTATATGCATATTTGGCTGGCGGAAGGCTCTATGGTTACAGTTTTGCATAAAGCCAATTTTTCCCTACTTCAAAGGAAATAAATTAATTACTATCATGGTGGTTGTGAAACATTGAGAATGGTTGACAGCATTCTCAATCCCAATTAAATAACATCATTAAAACCCATCAAAATTAATTTAGAGTAACATGTTGAGATTCACATGAAAATCCAGGTACTAGATACTCAAGATGTCCATAACCGGGGACACGGCTAACCATGATTAGTTTATACACTTTGCAGAGGTTTGCGCACTTTTCCCCACAAGACTCGATCGCCTCCGTTTGGTTTCTCGCACTGCAAGGTGTTTGAGAAGACGGATGACCGAGACACAGTCTTTCAGAAGCGCCAGCACCTTACGACGGGTAGACCGGTACACCTACTTTCCCCTACATCTGCTAGTCTACCACTGTAAGAGTTCGCACAACTTAGTCAACTATGCCAGAGCCCATATTGGCTTGTGGCTGCACACGGAAGTTTCTAGTATGAATAATCTCATGATCCCTTTGAGCCTAGGTGGCAGTCCAAAGAAAAACAGGCAAGTCCTGGTAACCCCAGGTGCCTCAATCCACCCAGATGTGTGTTAGGTTGCCACCTTAAATAAACCCTTAATTATAAATCTCACATCTGTCATGGATATCACTCACCCAATCCACGTCTACTAGCATAGCATGGCATAATAAGCAAACGTAGAAGTAACTCCCAAAGGTTTGATAAGGACCAGGTAATAGGTACTACCTCATCTACTTCCCATCCCACAATTTAATTAGATCCTATTCATGCAATGTGTGAGGATTGATCTAATGCAATAAAACTGGGTTGTAGAAAAGGTATGATCAAAGTGTTACTTGCCTTGCTGATGATCCGCGAAACCTAGAGATTCGAAGTAACATGCGGCGCACTCCGGGTATTCTATCGCAGACAAACAACAAGCATACAATAAGTACTCATCTAATGCACAGGTAAAACTCAAATAGAAGATCTAACTAGAAAGTTCAACTTAAGAACCCTGGTTGACGAAAAGAATCAAATCGAACGAAGCAAAAGAAATCAAACGGCGAAAGAAAACAACTTCATTCTAGTAATCTGGATCTAGGGCAAATTTTACAGTAGCAAAAACTTGTTTAAGTTGATTATTCGGAAAGAGGGTTTCGAGACGAAACTTCAGGCGCTTGAATTGCCTGATTCCGATAAACGAGCGAAAAGTTATACTAAAACGAAAATCGGATCAGAAATCGCGATCAGAAAATAACCGCGGAAATTCCGACGAAAAAGAAAGACGACGAACAGAATTTTTTTTAGAAGAAAAACTGCAGGGAAAACGAGGCGGCGGCGAACCTCGAAAGTCGCGCGGCTCCGGCGGGCGGCGGCGGCGGCGGCTAAAGGCGGCGGCGGCGGCTAGGGTTTCGGCTGGGCTGGGGCTCTCGGCCGGGCCTCGGGCGCTATATAAAGGCCCCAGGCCAGGGAGTCCTGGCCGAATACGGCCCGTAGTCGGTTCGCGTTTTTTTTAAAAATTCGCTCGGAAGAAAAATAAAAAGAAATACTAAACGGACTCCAAAAATCACGAAATAAATTTTGCTGGGTTCCTAAAATCAAGCCCGATAAAGTGAACATTTATCTGGGCCCAAACTACAACTTTGAAAAACGCGCATTTTTCCTAAATTCAAATAAAAATACCGAAAAACTCCGAAATAAAACTTATTTGATTTTTTTATTAAATCCTCAATATTTCTATATTTTTGGAAAGTCATTTTATTCCCTCTCTCATATTTTTGTGATAGAAATAATTGATGATAAAATAAATAAAATCAAGCGATCCTGTTTACATAATTTGAGAAAACTCAAATATGTAAATATCGAAATCCCCAACTCTCTCCGTGGGTCCTTGAGTTGCTTAGGATTTTCTAGGATCAAAACCAAAAGCAAAATAAAATATGATATGCATGATGACCTAATGTATAACATTCCAAATTGGAAATTTGGGATGTTACAGTCAGGGCCGCTAGAGCCAAAGGATCAGAGGTGCCACTGCTTTTGGATCCCAAGCTGATCCTCGACTACATTGATGATTGGCACAAGGACCCCAACACTCCCTTGCCTAACTTCAAGCTGACTCCTGGCCAGAGTCACATGCTGACCCACTTCATTCAAGAAGAAAAGTGGAAATTTGAGAAGGCCAGGCAGATCAAGAAAGCGCAGTACAAGAAAGAGCGCTATCTGAAGAAAAACGTTGTCTCTGTGACAACTAAAGAACTTGTCACTATTCAGACTGAGATTAAGAAACTCAGTGATGACTGTGACGCATATCGCGCTGATTGGCTTGGAGCCAAGGTTCGTTTTGTAAAACTTGCGGATAACTTCACTTCCAATGTTGCAGCCCCAACGCAACATGAAATTCCTCAGGCTGAAGCATCTGCTCAGCCTACTGAAGAAAATGCCAGCACCGCTGATGACAATCAGGCTGCTGAAGATAATGTGAGTTCCAGGGCTGATGACTGCATTCCAGCCGCTGAAGAAATTGCCAAGGCACCCACTAGTGGTGTGCCTGAAGAAACTGAAGAACTCAGGGCAACTGCATCAGTTGTGCCTGAAGAAAATCAACCAGATTCCTCAGCTGCTCCTGCACCAACTTCAACTCCAATCCTTGTTGGAAATATGCCCTAGAGGCAATAATAAATTGGTTATTATTATATTTACTTGTTCATGATAATCGTTTATTATCCATGCTATAATTGTATTGATAGGAAACTCAGATGCATGTGTGGATACATAGACAACACCATGTCCCTAGTAAGCCTCTAGTTGACTAGCTCGTTGATCAATAGATGGTTACGGTTTCCTAACCATGGACATTGGATGTCGTTGATAACGGGATCACATCATTAGGAGAATGATGTGATGGACAAGACCCAATCCTAAGCATAGCACTAGATCGTGTAGTTCGTATGCTATAGCTTTTCTAATGTCAAGTATCATTTCCTTAGACCATGAGATTGTGCAACTTCCCCTAGGGCCCATGCGCCTAGGGTGAAGGGGGAACCCTAAGGAAGAGTCCCAAGGAGGGAAGGCACCTCCTAGGTGCCTTGGGGGGGGAGGGAAACCTCCCCTGGCCGCCGCCCCCTAGGAGATTGGATCTTCTAGGGCTGGCGCACCCCCCCTTGGGCTCCCTATATATAGTGGGGGTAGGAGGGCCTCTTGAGACACACCTTTGCCTTTGGTGCAGCCCTCCCTCTCTCCCAAGTCCTTCTCCTCTCCCGTGGTGCTTGGCGAAGCCCTGCAGGATTGCCACGCTCCTCCACCACCACCATGCCATTGTGCTGCTGTTGGATGGAGTCTTCCTCAACCTCTCCCTCTCTCCTTGCTGGATCAAGGCGTGGGAGACGTCACCGGGCTGTACGTGTGTTGAACGCGGAGGTGCCGTCCGTTCGGCACTAGGATCATCGGTGATTTGAATCACGACGAGTACGACTCCATCAACCCCGTTCACTTGAACGCTTCCGCTTAGCGATCTACAAGGGTATGTAGATGCACTCTCCTTCCCTCGTTGCTAGTCTCTCCATAGATAGATCTTGGTGACACGTAGGAAAATTTTGAATTTCTGCTACGTACCCCAACAGTGGCATCATGAGCTAGGTCTATTGCGTAGATTCTATGCACGAGTAGAACACAAAGTAGTTGTGGGCGTTGATTTTGTTCAATATGCTTGCCGTTACTAGTCTTATCTTGATTCGGCGGCATCGTGGGATGAAGCGGCCCGGACCGACCTTACACGTACTCTTACATGAGACTGGTTCCACCGACTGACATGCACTAGTTGCATAAGGTGGCTGGCGGGTGTCTGTCTCTCCCACTTTAGTCGGATCGGATTCGATGAAAAGGGTCCTTATGAAGGGTAAATAGCAATTGGCATATCACGTTGTGGTCTTTGCGTAGGTAAGAACCGTTCTTGCTAGAAACCCATAGCAGCCACGTAAAACATGCAAACAACAATTAGAGGACGTCTAACTTGTTTTTGCAGGGTATGCTATGTGATGTGATATGGCCAAAAGGATGTGATGAATGATATATGTGATGTATGAGATTGATCATGTTCTTGTCAAGGGAATCACGACTTGCATGTCGATGACGAGACAACTTCAAGAAGACACGATGATGGAGATCATGATGATGGAGATCATGGTGTCATGCCGGTGACAATGATGATCATGGAGCCCCGAAGATGAAGATCAAAAGGAGCAATATGATATTGGCCATATCATGTCACTATTTGATTGCATGTGATGTTTATCATGTTTATACATCTTATTTGCTTAGAACGACGGTAGTAAATAAGATGATCCCTTACAACAATTTCAAGAAGTGTTCTCCCCTAACTGTGCACCGTTGCTACAGTTCGTCGTTTCTAAGCACCACATGTTAATCGGGTGTGATGGATCCTTACATTCACATACAATGGGTGTAAGACAGTTTTACACATGCAAAAAACACTTAGGGTTAACTTGACGAGCCTAGCATGTACAGACATGGCCTCAGAACATAGAAGACCGAAAGGTCGAGCATGAGTCGTATAGAAGATACGATCAACATGAAGATGTTCACCGACGTTGACTAGTCCGTCTCACGCACAGATCGGACACGGCCTAGTTGAATCGGATCATGTAATCACTTAGATGACTAGAGGGATGTCTATCTAAGTGGGAGTTCATAAGATGAACTTAATCATCCTGAACATAGTCAAAAAGGATTTTGCAAATTATGTCGTAGCTCGCATTTTCAGTTCTACTGTTTAGATATGGTCCTAGAGAAATATTAGTTGAAAGTTGATAGTAGCAATTATGCGGACTAGGTCCGTAAACTGAGGATTGTCCTCATTGCTTCATAGAAGGCTTATGTACTTAATGCACCGCTCAGTGTGCTGAACCTCGAACGTTGTCTGTGGATGTTGCGAACATCTGACATACACATTTTGATAACTACATGATAGTTCAGTTAAACGGTTTAGAGTTGAGGCACCAAAGACGTTTTGAAACGTCGCGAAACATATGAGATGTTTTGAGGGCTGAAATTGGGATTTCAAGCTCGTGCCCACGTCAAGAGGTATAAGACCTCCGACGATTTTCTTAACCTGCAAACTAAGGAGAAAAGCTCAATTGTTGAGCTTGTGCTCGGATTGTCTGAGTACAACAATCATTTGAATCAAGTGGGAGTTGATCTTCCAGATAAGATAGTGATGTTTCTCCGAAGTCATTACCACCAAGCTGCTAGAGCTTCGTGATGAACTATAATATATCGGGGACATGTATGATGATCCTTGAGATGTTCGTGATGTTTGACACCACAAAAGTAGAAATCAAGAAGGAGCATCAATTGTTGATGGTTGGTGAAACCACTAGTTTTCAAGAAGGGTAAGGGCACGAAGGGATACTTCATAAAACGGCAATTCAGCTGCTGCTCTAGTGAAGAAACCCAAGGTTGAACCCAAACCCGAGACTAAGTGCTTCTGTAATAAAGGGAACAGCCACTGGAGCAGAATTACCCTAGATACTTGGTAGATTAGAAGGCTGGCAAGGTCGATAGAAGTATATTGGATATACATTATGTTAATGTGTACTTTACTAGTACTCCTAGTAGCACCAGGGTATTAGATACCGGTTCGGTTGCTAAGTGTTAGTAACTCGAAATAAAAGCTACGGAATAAACGGAGACTAGCTAAAGGTGAGCAGATGATATGTGTTGGAAGTGTTCTCAATGTTGATATGATCAAGCATCGCACGCTCCCTCTACCATCGAGATTGGTGTTCGCGTTGAGCATAGACATGATTGGATTATGTCTATCGCAATACGGTTATTCATTTAAGGAGAATAATGGTTACTCTGTTTATTTGAATAATACCTTCAATGGTCTTACACCTAAAATGAATGGTTTATTGAATCTCGATCGTAGTGATACACATGTTCATGCCAAAAGATAGTAATGATAGTACCACCTACTTGTGGCACTGCCACGTAAATCATATCGGTATAAAACGCATGAAGAAGCTCCATGTTGATGGATCTTTGGGCTCACTCGTTTTTGAAAAGTTTGGGACATGCGAACCATGTCTATTGGTATATATGCATGAAGAAACTCCATGCAAATGGACCGTTTTGTACTCGCTTGATTTTGAATCACTTGAGACATGCAAATCATACCACATGGGCAAGATGACTGAAAGCCTCGTTTTCAGTAAAATGGAACAAGAAAGCAACTTGTTGGAAGTAATACATTTTTGATGTGTGCAGTCCAATGAGTGCTGAGGCATGTAGTGGATATCGTTATGTTCTTACTTCACAGATGATTTGAGTAGATGTTGAGTATATTTACTTGATGAATCACGAGTTTGAATTATTGAAAGGTTCAAGTAATTTCAGGGTGAAGTTGAAAGATCGTCGTGACAAGAGGATAAAAGATCTATGATATGATCATAGAGGTGAATATCTGAATTACGAGTTTGGCACAGAATTAAGACATTGTGAAAATTGTTTCACAACTAATACAGCCTGGAACACCATAGTGTGATGGTGTGTCTGAACATCATAACTGCACCCTATTGGATATGATGCATACCATGATGTCTCTTATCGAATTACCACGATAGTTTATGGGTTAGGCATTAAAGACAACCACATTCACTTTAAATAGGGCACCATGTAATTCCGATGAGATGACACCGTATGAACTATGGTTTAGAGAAACCTAAGCTGTCATTTCTTAAAAGTTTGGGGTTGCGACGCTTGTGTGAAAAGTTTCAGGCTGATAAGCTCGAACCCAAAGCGGATAAATGCATCTTCATAGGACACCCAAAACAGTTGGGTATACCTCCTGTCTCAGATCCTAAAGCAATAAGGGATTGTTTCTAGAATCGGGTCCTTTCTCGAGGAAAAGTTTCTCTCGAAAGAATTGAGTGGGAGGATGGTGGAGACTTGATGAGGTTATTGAACCGTCACTTCAACTAGTGTATAGCAGGGCACAAAGAGTTGTTCCTGTGGTACCTACACCAATTGAAGTGGAAGCTTATGATATTGATCATGAGACTTCAGATCAAGTCACTCCCAAACCTCGTGGGATGACAAGGATGCGTACTACTTCAGAGTGGTACGTAATCCTGTCTTGGAAGTCATGTTGCTAGACAACAATGAACCCACGAGCTATGGAGAAGCGATGGTGGGCCCGGATTCCGATAAATGGCTCGAGGCCATAAAATCCGAGAGAGGATCCATGTATGAAAACAAAGTGTAGACTTTGGCAGAATGGCTCGATGGTCGTAAGGCTGTTGAGTACAGATGGATTTTAAAAGGAAGACGGACAATGATGGTAAATGTCACCATTAAGAAAGCTCGACTTGTCGTTAAGATGTTTTCCGACAAGTTCAAGGAGTTGACTACGGTGAGACTTTCTCACTCGTAGCGATGCTAAGAGTCTGTTGGAATTATATTAGCGATTACTGCATTATTTATGAAATCTTGCAGATAGGATGTCAAAACATTGTCTCCTCGACGTTTTTTTGAGGAAAGGTTGTATGTGATACGACCGGAAGTTTTTGTCAATCCTGAAAGATGCTAATAAGTATGCAAAGCTCCAGCAATCCTTCTAAGGACTGGAGTAAGCATCTCGGAGTTGGAATGTATGCTTTGATGAGATGATCAAAGATTTTGGGTTTATACAAAGTTTATGAGAAACTTGTATTTCCAAAGAAGTGAGTGGGAGCACTATAGAATTTCCGATGAGTATGTGTTGTTAACATGTTGTTGATCGGAAATGATGTAGAATTTCTAGAAAGCATGTAGGGTTATTTGGAAAGTGTTTTTCAATGGAAAGCCTGGATTAAGCTACTTGAACATTGAGCATCAAGATCTATAAGGATAGATCAAAACGCTTAAAAGTACTTTCAAATGAGCACATGCCTTGACGTGATCTTGAAGGTGTTCAAGATGGATCAGTCAAAGAAGGAGTTCTTGCCTGAGTTGTAAGGTATGAAGTTAAGACTTAAAGCTCGACCACGGCAGAATAGAGAGAAAGGACGAAGGTCGTCCCCTATGCTTAAGACATAGGCTCTACAGTATGCTATGCTGAGTACCGCACCTGAAGTGTGCCTTGGCATGAGTCAGTCAAGGGGTACAAGAGTGATCCAAGAATGGATCATAGTACAACGGTCAAAGTTATCCTTAGTAACTAGTGGACTAAGGAATTTTTCTCGATTATGGAGGTGGTAAAAGAGTTCGTCGTAAAGGGTTACATCGATGCAAGCTTAACACCTATCCGGATAGCTCTGAGTAGAGATACCGGATGCATATAATGGAGCAACAATTTAGAATAGCTCCAAGTAGAACAGTTATTTGGAATAGCTCCAAATAGAGCGTGGTAGCTACATCTAGGAGATGACATAGAGATTTGTAAAGCACACACCGATCTGAAAGGTTCGGACCCGTTGACTAAAACCTCTCTCACAAGCAACATGATCAAACCTAAAACTCATTGAGTGTTAATCACATAGTGATGTGAACTAGACTACTGACTCTAGTAAACTCTTGGGTGTTAGTCACATGGCGATGTGACCTGTGAGTGTTAATCACATGGCGATGTGAACTAGATTATTGACTCTAGTGCAAGTGGGAGACTGTTGGAAATATGCCCTAGAGGCAATAGTAAATTGGTTATTATTATATTTCCTTGTTCATGATAATCGTTTATTATCCATGCTATAATTGTATTGATAGGAAACTCAGATGCATGTGTGGATACATAGACAACACCATGTCCCTAGTAAGCCTCTAGTTGACTAGCTCGTTGATCAATAGATGGTTACGGTTTCCTAACCATGGACATTGGATGTCGTTGATAACGGGATCACATCATTAGGAGAATGATGTGATGGACAAGACCCAATCCTAAGCATAGCACTAGATCGTGTAGTTCGTATGCTATAGCTTTTCTAATGTCAAGTATCATTTCCTTAGACCATGAGATTGTGCAACTCCCGGATACCGTAGGAATGCTTTGGGTGTATCAAACGTCACAACGTAACTGGGTGACTATAAAGGTGCATTACAGGTATCTCCGAAAGTGTCTGTTGGGTTGGCACGAATCGAGACTGGGATTTGTCACTCTGTGTAAGCGGAGAGGTATCTCTGGGCCCACTCGGTAGGACATCATCAGATGCGCAATGTGACCAAAGAGTTGATCACGGGATGATGTGTTACGGAACGAGTAAAGAGACTTGCCGGTAACGAGATTGAACTAGGTATTGGATTCCGACGATCGAATCTCGGGCAAGTAACATACCGATAGACAAAGGGAATTGTATACGGGATTGATTAAGTCCTTGACATCGTGGTTCATCCGATGAGATCATCGTGGAACATGTGGGAGCCAACATGGGTATCTAGATCCCGCTGTTGGTTATTGACCGGAGAACGTCTCGGTCATGTCTGCATGTCTCCCGAACCCGTAGGGTCTACACACTTAAGGTTCGATGACGCTAGGGTTATAAAGGAAGCTTGTATGTGGTTACCGAATGTTGTTCGGAGTCCTGGATGAGATCCCGAACGTCACGAGGAGTTCCGGAATGGTCCGGAGGTAAAGATTTATATATAGGAAGTCCTATTTCGGCCATCGGGACAAGTTTCGGGGTCATCGGTATTGTACCGGGACCACCGGAAGGGTCCCGGGGGCCCACCGGGTGGGGCCACCTATCCCGGAGGGTCCCATGGGCTGAAGTGAGAAGGGATCCAGCCCAAAGTGGGCTGGGGCGCCACTTCCCCTAGGGCCCATGCGCCTAGGGTGAATGGGGAACCCTAAGGAAGAGTCCCAAGGAGGGAAGGCACCTCCTAGGTGCCTTGGGGGGGGGGGGAGGGAAACCTCCCCTGGCCGCCGCCCCTAGGAGATTGGATCTCCTAGGGCTGGCGCACCCCCCCCTTGGGCTCCCTATATATAGTGGGGGTAGGAGGGCCTCTTTAGACACACCTTTGCCTTTGGTGCAGCCCTCCCTCTCTCCCAAGTCCTTCTCCTCTCCCGTGGTGCTTGGCGAAGCCCTGCAGGATTGCCACGCTCCTCCACCACCACCCTGCCGTTGTGCTGCTGTTGGATGGAGTCTTCCTCAACCTCTCCCTCTCTCCTTGCTGGATCAAGGCGTGGGAGACGTCACCGGGCTGTACGTGTGTTGAACGCGGAGGTGCCGTCCGTTCGGCACTAGGATCATCGGTGATTTGAATCACGACGAGTACGACTCCATCAACCCCGTTCACTTGAACGCTTCCGCTTAGCGATCTACAAGGGTATGTAGATGCACTCTCCTTCCCTCGTTGCTAGTCTCTCCATAGATAGATCTTGGTGACACGTAGGAAAATTTTGAATTTCTGCTACGTACCCCAACAATCCTTCCATCTGCATCAGATGTGAAGAAGACCAAGGCTGCAGAGCGTGCTGCAGTGAAGAAAAGGAAAGCATCAGCTGCTTCAGATTCTTCAGCTCCGAAGAAAATGAAGCCTATGACAAGTTCGTTTGCAAATCCGATTGATGCTGTTCCCATCTCAACCAGGCCATCAAAGGACCTTGTTTCTTTTGATGAAGAATATGTGATCCCCAACGGATCTGATGAAGAAACTCCTTCTACTGCTTCGTCTGAACCGTTGGATGAAGAAATTGAAGTGGATGCGATCCCTTCAACACCTATCATCTCCTCGCCTATGCCTCAGTTCATAGCTGAAGAGGCTGGCATTGAAGAAATGGAAGATGGAGATGTGGACATTGGCTGCTCCACACCCGTAACCAGTGATGAATTCTGGGAAGGTCAACATCCAAATTCTCCAATTCTCACCCCTCTATAGCAAATTCCTTAGTCCCCCACACAAACTGTTCACATGGGATCTGAAGAAACTCATCCCACTGCATCTGTCCATGAGGAAATTCCAGCCACTAGCGCTGAAGAAACTGCTGCTGCTGAACAACCAACGACACAGCATGCCACTGAGGAGGAACCAGAAATTCCTCAACCTGAAGAACCTGCGATTGAGATTCCTGAGGTCGTGATGCAACTCACTGACACTCCTCTGCCGAAGCCAAAGGATCCATTCTCACGCAAGCAAAAGTTCAAGGCTGATGATTTCTTCAGTGAGCACGTCTTCTTCGAAGATTACAACCCATATGACTCTGCTCGCATTAGGAAGAGGCGTTTCTGGACTGCCAGTCAAGCCAATTTCTATTCCTCAGTGCTGTTCAACAAGGAGAAGATCTTCTACCATGAGCATATTCCTCACGTGGATATGGAATCTCTGCCGTGCTTCGCACCAGTCCTCAGTGTTCTTCACGACGTTGGACTGCTCAACTTTTGCTCTGACATCTGCGATTGGAATGAAGAACAGATTCTTCAATTCTATGCAACGCTGCACATCACCGGAGAAATTCAAGAAGGTCCAGGTTCCATCTCTGGTGGCCAGCTCATTTTCTTCATTGCGCGAAACCGATGAACATGAAGATTTGGACGACACTGCGGCAGGCCCTACATCAACAAACGACCCCAACAACGCTGGCTCTCCTTCATCAACATGATTATCTTCAGGGGCGTTAGTCCTTATTTTCGATCCTTTTGGTCATTCAATGACAAAGGGGGAGAAATATGAGTTAGTCTTCAAGCGGGTCTACTATATGGGCGTTTTTTTGCTAAGTCACAACTCTCGTTCTTCTGAAACTTTATTGGATCGAGTTGTAATCTTAAACCCAATGGTGCTCTGATACTTTTGATGCATTGTTCTCTAATACTTTTGATGCACTATTCTGCATGCTTATTCCTCGTTAATATTATTGCACGCATGCTGAATTTCATCACGCACCATATTTCATCATGCATTTCAAATTCTTCATATTATATGTTAAATGTGTGTATGAATTACAAGATATAGGGGGATATCTCCATGATTCAACTCTTCAAGTGTGCATTGCTTCAAAAGCAAATTCCTCACTATGCACATCTTCAGGGGGAGTTTTTCTATATCTTGCAATCAAATTCCTCAATATCAGTAGCTACACTTCATATGTTTATCCCCATTGAAAACTTAACCTATATTGTCATCAATCACCAAAAAGGGGGAGATTGTAAGTGCATCTAGTGCCCCTTAGTGATTTTGGTGTATTGAAGACTTATAGGTTAAGGGACTAATGCGTTTGTGAGTGTACACATGTCTATAAGTCTATGAGGAGTTTGATATTTACAGGAAAAGTCGACCCCTAAAAATGAATATCTTCGACTGAAGATTTTGGTATTTCTGAAGACTTTCATGAAGACTTTGAAAGTGAAGAAATTGGTGTGTCCGTGAAGACTTGATATTCATGCGAGGAATATGAAGCTTGAAGACCTTCGTTTTCATAGTTTTGTTTTTCTCTTTCTTGAGTCATAGGAAACACCGTACTGTTAAAGGGGGTCGAGGAAATACTAAGGAAAAATTTCCATGTGATGCTCAACTCAAAATCCTACACCTACCAATCCCTTCGAGTGAAGCCATTGGAAATCTCATACAGTTCAGTCAATTTCTTCAGTGACAGAGACAAAGTTCTTCTGGTCTCTGAGGAATTTGTCCTGACTGAGGAGTTAGGAATTCGCCAGTGCAGATTGCCTACACAGTGAGGAACATGATAGCCCTGAGGATTTTGCTACTCAAAATTCCGACCGTTGTTGTGCTATGCGCCAGCTTTCCCAAAATATCTATCCACCTAACGGTCATATCATTGAAGGGCATTTATGTCTTATCATGTCGGGCTGCTCCCTAGGCTATAAATACCCGCCCCCTACAACCACTAGCTGGTTGGCTGCTCCGAGAGAAACTGACACTTGTCATTTGAGAGCAACCCATCCTCTAAGGACTTTGAGCGGAAATCATCAAGTGAGGAAAAACCAAAAACCCAAAACCCAAACACCTACAAACCCCAAGTGATTGAGCATCACTGAAGAGATTGATCCTGAGTGGATCCGATGCTTGTTACCTTTGAAGACTGTGCTTCTTCCAGACGGTTAGGCGTCATGGTTTAGAGCATCCAAGAGGAACTGTGGATCGCCGGGTGACCAAGTTTGTGAAGGTTTGGAAGTCACCTGAAGACTTACCACGAGTGATTGGACGAGGTCTGTGTGACCTTAGTTCAAGGAGAATATGGTGAGGACTGGGTGTCTTGGACTGAGTGTCCTTGACTAGGTGTCCGGGACTGTGTGTCCTCGAGTTTAAATACTCAGCCGCTCCAACCAGATGTACAACTGAGACAGCAGTTGGAACTGGTCTACCAAATCATTGTCTTCACCAAGCTTACTGGTTCTATTCCCCCAACTCTTTCGTTTCCTCATAACTGTGTTGTGTGTTTGTTCATATCTGTGTCTGAAGACTTTGACTGAAGACTTTATCAATTTCCTCAGTTCAATTTCTTCAGTCTGTTTGTCTTCATCACGAGTTATCCTGTGCTTACGCTTCCTGTACTCTGTGCCTGTCTTCATTTCATCATGATGACTATGCTTGTATTCTGTTATGTTTACTTTTGAGTACTTATTCCGCTGCTAGTAGTTCTTCTATAAGGAATTTCCTCACCGGAAAATTCCTCAGTGAAGAATTTCATAAAAATTGCCTATTCACCCCCTTCTAGTCGATATAACGCACTTTCAACATACAATCAAAATATTGAACACATATCAAGTTCACATGATTACTTGCAACATGATTTCTCCCGTGACCTCAAGAACAAAAGTAACTACTCATAAATGATAATCATGCTCAAGATCAGAGGGGTATTAAATAGCATATTGGACCTGAACATATAATCTTCCACCAAATAAACCATATAGTAATCAACTACAAGATGTAATCAATGCTACTAGTCACCCACAAGCACCAATCTATAGTTCCAGTAACAAGATTGAACACAAGAGATGAACTAGTGTTTGAGATGAGATGGTGTTGTTGAAGATGTTGATGGAGATTGCCCTCCATAGGATGGGAGAGTTGTTGGTGATGATGATGACAATGATTTCCCCCTCCGGGAGGGAAGTTTCCCCGACAGAATCGCTCCGCCAGAGGGCAAAAGTGCTCCTGCCCAAGTTCCGCCTCGAGATGGCGGTGCTCCGTCCCGAACGTCCTTTCCTTATTTTTTCTAGGTCAAAATGACTTATATACCAGACGATGGGCACCGGAGGTGGCCCTGGGTGAGCACAATCCACCAGGGCGTGCCTGGGCTCCCTGGCGTGCCTAGGTGGGTTGTGCCCACCTGGTGGGCCTCCTTTGGTACTTATTTGCTCCAATATTCATTATATATTCCATAAAAATTCTCCATGAAGTTTTAGCTTGTTTGGAGTTGTGTAGAATAGGTAGCCTGACGTAGCTTTTCCAGGTCCAGATTTCCAGCTGCCGGAATTCTTCCTCTTTGTGTCTACCTTGCAAATTATGAGATAAAAAGCATTATAATTACTCCAAAAAAGCATTATTATGCATAAAAAATCATAAATAATAGTAGGAAAACATGATGTAAAATGGACGTATCAGCGACGCTCGGTGCAGTGGCAGCGCGCCGGAGCTGAGCTGGCTCCCTTCCCCGGTCTTCGGCTGCACTCGATTGGGAGGCGCGGGGGACTCGAGGAGGAGTTGTGGTTGTATGCATGGGTGGGTGCGTGCGGGCGGGCGTGCTGAGGGGTCGGGCGCGGATCTGGCGCTCCGGCAAGTGCGCCGGCAAGGGGAGGCTACCGCTTGGGTGATGCGGCAGCCCGGGTTGGCGGTGTGGAGCGATTGCGTTGTGAGGAAGCAGGAGCACGACTAAGGTTGCTAGAACTTTTGTATTTTTTGGCTGCACCTCCATCGAAGAAATTCAAGAAGGTCAAAGTTCCTACCTTGGTGGCCAGCTCATATTCTTCATCCCGCGACACCGACGAGTATGAAGACTTGGACGACACTGCGGCAGGCCCTACAACGACAAACTACCCCAACAACGCTGGCGCTCCTCCATCAACTTGATATTCTTCAGGGGCGTTAGTCCTAATTTTCGATCCTTTTGGTCATTCGATGACAAAGGGGGAGAAATTTGAGTTAGTCTTCAAGCGGATCTACCTATATGGGCGTTTTTTCTAAGTTACAACTCTCGTTCTTTTGAAGACTTTGCTGGATCGAGTTGTAATCTTAAACTCTATGGTGGTCTGATACTTTTGCTGAGTTTTTCTGCATGCTTATTCCTCATTAATGTTAATGCATGCATACTGAATTACATCAGTCACCATATTTCATCATGCATTTCAAATTCTTCATATTACATGTTAAATGCGTGTATGAATTACAAGATATAGGGGGATATCTCCATGATTCTACTCTTCAAAATGTGCATTGCTTCAAAAGCAAATTCCTCACTATGCACATCTTCAGGGGGAGGTCTTCTATATCTTGCAATCAAATTCCTTAATTTTAGTATTTATACTTCATATGTTTATCCCCATTGAAAACTTAACCTATATTATCATCAATCACCAAAAAGGGGGAGATTGTAATTGCATCTAGTGCCCCTTAGTGATTTTGGTGTATTGAAGACTTATAGGTTAAGGGACTGATGCGTTTGTGAGTGTACACAGGTCTATAAGTCTATGAGGAGTTTGATATTTACAGAGAAAGTCGATCCCTAAAAATGAAGTTCTTCGACTGAAGACTTTGAATTTGTGAAGACTTTCTGAAGACTTTGAAAGTGAAGAAATTGGTGTAATTCTGAAGACTTGGTATTCATTCGAGGAACATGAAGCATGAAGATTTTTGTTTTCGTAGTTTCATTTTCTCTTTCTTGAGTCATAGGAAACACCGTACTGTTAAAGGGGGTCGAGGAAATATAAAGGAAAAATTTCCAAGTGATGCTCAACTCAAAATCCTACACCTACCAATCCCTTCGAGTGAAGCCATTGGAAATCTCATACAGTTCAGTCAATTTCTTCAGTGACAGAGATGAAGTTCTTCTGGTCTCTGAGGAATTTGTTCTGACTGAGGAGTTAGGAATTCGCCAGTGCGGATTGCCTACACAGTGAGGAACATGATAGCCGTGAGGAATTTGATACTCAAAATTCCGACCGTTGCTGTGCTATGCGCCAGCTGTCCCAAAATATCTACCCACCTAATGGTCATATCATTGAAGGGCATTTATGTCTTATCATGACGAGCCGCTCCCTAGGTTATAAATAGCCGCCCCCTACAACCACTAGCTGGTTGGCTACTCCGAGAGAAACTGACACTTGTCATTTGAGAGCATCCCATCCTCCAAGGACTTTGAGTGAAAATCATCAAGTGAGGAAAACCCAAACCCAAACACCTACAAACCCCAAGTGATTGAGCATCACTGAAGAGATTGATCCTGCGTGGATCCGACGCTTGTTACCTATGAAGACTGTGCATCTTCCAGACGGTTAGGCGTCATGGTCTAGAGTATCCAAGAGGAAATTGTGGATCACCGAGTGACCGAGTCTGTGAAGGTTTGGAAGTCACCTGAAGACTTACCACGAGTGATTGGGAGAGGTCTGTGTGACCTTAGCTCAAGGGGAATACGGTGAGGACTGAGTGTTCTGGACTGCGTGTTCAGAACTGGGTGTCCAGGACTATGTGTCCTCAGGTTTAAATACCTAGCCGCCCTAACCAGACATACAACTGTCACAGCAGTTGGAATTGGTCTACCAAATCATTGTCTTCACCAAGCTACCTGGTTCCAATTCCTCAACCCTTTCATTTCCTCATTTCTGTGTTGTGAGCTTGTTCATATATGTTTGAAGACTTTGACTGAAGACTTTCTCAATTTCCTCAGTTCAATTTCTTCAGTCTATTTGTGTTATCCTGTGTTTACGCTTTCTGTACTCTGTGCTTGTTTTTCATTTCATCATGAAGACCATGCTCATGTTCTGTTATGTTTACTTCTGAGTACTTATTCCGCTGCAAGTAGTTCTTCACTCAGGAATTTCCTCACCCTGAAATTCCTCAGTGAAGAATTCATAAAAATCGCCTATTCACCCCCTCTAGTCGATATAACACACTTTTAATTGGTATCAGAGCGAGGTACTCCCTTGTACTGTGTGATTTTGGTTTAACTGCCTAGAGTTTTAGTTATGTCGACCACAGGTATGATCAAGGTTTCTGCTGGGTGTCCTACCTTCGATGGGACGGACTACCCCTACTGGAAGAATAAGATACACATGCATCTTGAGGCAATTGATAATGATCTCTGGCACGTTGTGGAGAATAGTGTTCCCTCTGTCACTCCCACCATCAACGCTGCTGATGTGAAGAGATTCAAGCAACTCGACTCTCAAGCGAAGAATATCATATGTGGCCATCTGTGCAAAGGGCAGTATGGCAGAGTTAGTGCTTTGGAGACAGCTAAGCTTATCTGGGACAGGCTGTCCAAGGTCAATGAGGGAGTCTCAACACAGCGTGACTCTCGAGTTGACGTTCTTCGAAATCTCTTCAACCGCTTCAAAAGACTCGATAATGAAAATGTTCAGCAGACCTTCGATCGCCTCACCGACATCTCAAATGAGCTTCAAGCACTTGGTGCCGCTGATATCACCGACCATGAGGTGGTGAAGAAATTGCTGAGATCGTTTGATTCCTCATTTGATACCTTGGCATTGATGATACAAGAATGTGGAGACTATAAGTCACTTGATCTCGCCGATATCCTCGAGAGACTAAACACTCATGAGTTCCAGCTTGCTGAGAAGAGAGATCTCTATGGACCAAGCTATGGTAGATCACGGGCTCTGAAGGCCAAGGTAGTGTCTGAATCTGAAGGTGAAGATTCTGACAATAGCCTTGGTGACCCTGAAGAACTGAGCCAGGAGCTAGCTATGCTCGTAAGGAAGTTCCAAAAATTCTCAAGACGTGGTCGCTTTGGTAAATCCTCAAGAGGTGGTGACTTGAGAACAGATTCCTCATCCCATGATTACAAGAAGAGACTCAGCCACAAATGCAAGAAGCCTGGACACTACATTCAAGATCGTCCTCAGTGGGAAAAGGGATCAAAGAAGAAGAAGTACAAGGATTACAGCTCTGATGATTCAAAGAAGAAGAAGAAGAAATATTCAAAGTCCTAGTCATCAAAACCTTCAAGGTCCTCATCTCACAAGAAGAGCAACTCCAAGAAGGCTCGGGCGTTCATTGGCAAGGAAATAGACTCTGAGACCGAATCTGAGGAAAATGAGGAAGAGGAGGAATTTGAGGAGTCAGACTCTGGTGTGGCGAGCCTAGCCCTTGCTACCGCGTTCGTCAGCAAGTCCATCTTCAACTCTGAAGAAAAGGACCTCCCCAACACTACTGATGACGGCAATGAGGACTACGCTCCCATCTATTGCTTCATGGCAAAAGGCTCAAAGGTACTCAAATATCCCTCCTCTGAATCTAGTGAGGATGAATCTGATGAAAACCTCAAACCTAGCTATTCTAAACTTGCTAAGATTGCTGTGAAACTACAAAAGGCTCTTGAAAAGGTTCAAAACATGCTAGATAAAAGTGATGATATGTTGGGCGAGGAAATGGATCACACTAAAATTTTGACTAAAATCTTCAGAGACTTCAGTCCAAGTTTGACAATCTTCAAGGTCATCATAACACTCTCCTACCTGATCATGAGAAGCTTTCTTATGAATTTCTTCAAAGAAAGCAAGATCTTGAGCAGTTAAGAGTGAGTTATGAAGATCTTTAGAAGGAGCGTGATTCATTACTTGCTCTACAGATCAGCACTACTCAGGATGAATTTGTTCCTCCATGTTTGAAGTGCATTGAACGTGAAACTGCTAATTCTTCACCTGAACGCTCAAATACTTCCATTGCTGCAAATTCTTCAACTGCCTCTGCTATCACTAATTCCTCATCTGAGGACATTGCGAGTATCACTGATGATGCAGGGCTGAAGGAATTGTATATGACAGGCATGTACAAAATCCTCAAAGGGCATCAGACTCTTTGTGACGTGCTTAAAAAGAAGATCCTCAACAGGAACCCTAGGAAAGAGGGTATTGCCTTTGAGAGGAAAATCAATGCTGATGGGACCTACTGGAAACCTGAGCAGTATCCCAAAACCTCATGGGTTGCTGCAAGGGGATCTTCAGTGGATCCATCTACTTTATCTGGCTTTACATGTGAATCTTCATATTCTTCTGATGAGTCAATTGACTCCAACTATAAAATGTTCAAAAATCAGAATGGTGAAGTATTTGCTAAATATGTTGGCACTAACTGCAGGAACGGTCCTCCTATGAAGAAAATCAGGGTTCCCAAAAGGTGCCTTGAAAATCTTCAGGTGAATGTCATCATGACACCACCTGTGAAGAATACGAACCCCAGATCAAATTCTTCATATGGATCCAAGTCCTCATACGGACCAAACTCCTCACATGGATTAAATTCCTCAAAAGGATCAAAGTCCTCATATGAATATTATCATGCTAACCCACCTGTTTCGCAGGGAAGATCTAAGGATTATGGATATGTGCATTATTCTTCAAATCATTATGTTCATAAGTCCTCGAAGAATTTCTCTGCTTACTCTTATGCTTACCCTAACCCCTCTTATGTGAAACGAAGTGGATTGGCATCTATGCCACCTTTCTCTTATGGAGCTCGCAGAATGATGAACTCTTTGCCACCCTTTCAGATGTGGGTGGTGAAGAAAAAGAACTAACCTCTTATGCAGGGTCAGGTCTCCAGACGAACTTAATCGTCTAAACAATTTGCTGGAGACCTGAATGTGCTTGAAAGGACACAAGCTAATCATGAGAAATGAATTTTCATTTCTCACGTCCTCCTACCGCTTTATCTGTTTTATTGTCTGATGAAATCAATACCATATTCTTCACTGATGAAGTATATGAATTCGTAAGCTGCACTAATTCATCTGCAGGATGATCAACCCAAATCCACTGAATGGGTCCTCGATAGTGGATGTACATATCACATGACTGGTGACAGGAGCTTATTGATGGATACTGCTTTATCTCCATCACATCTGAAGCATATCACCTACGCTGACAAAGGCAAAAGCAAGGTATTGGGTCTAGGTAAGGTTGCAATCTCAAAGGATCGACACATGGACAAAGTCATTCTTGTCGAGTCGTTAGGGTTCAACCTCATGTCTGTCTCAATGCTTTGTGATCTTGATACGGTTGTTGTCTTTGGCAAGTATCGTTGTGTTGTGATCATGGAAGTTGACAAATCCAAAGTCTTTGAAGGCTTTAGGAGAGGAGATTTGTATATTGTTGATTTCTCTACAGGACCACAACCTGCTACATGTGTACTTGCAAAAGTTTTAGAAGGCTGGCTGTGGCATCGATGACTTGGTCATGCTGGCATGAGGAATTTGCACACACTCGCGAACAAGAAGCATTTCATTGGCATTGAAAATGTCAAATTCCTCAAGGATCACTTATGCGGAGCCTGTGAAGCTGGAAAAATGACCAAGGCCAAGCATCCAACAAAGACTATCATGACTACTACTCGACCATTTGAATTACTTCACATGGATCTCTTTGGCCCTACTCACTATGCCACATTTACTAATGCTGCATCCTTATATGGCTTTGTCATTGTTGATGATTATTCTTGATATACATGGGTCCATATCATCACTTACAAAACTGAAGTGCAGGAAGTCTTCAAACAATTTTCATCGAGGGCTTCAACCAACTTTGGTGTGAAGATCAAGCACATCAGAAGTGATAATGGAACTGAGTTCAAGAACACTAGTCTTGATGACTATCTTGATGAACTTGGTATTACTCATGAGTTATCTGCTCCGTATACTCCTCAGCAAAATGGCGTCGTAGAGGGCAAGAACATGACTCTTGTTGAGATGGCCCGCACTATGCTTGATGAGTACAAGACGCCTCCTCGCTTTTGGCCTGAGGCAATTGATACTGTGTGCCACATCATCAACAGGGTATATATCTTCACAAATTTTTTAAGAAGACTGCATATGAACTCCTCACTGGCAAGAAACCTAATGTTAGTTATTTCAAAGTCTTCGGTGCTAAATGTTGGATTAGAGATCCTCATCACAGTTCTAAATTTGCACTAAAAGCACATGAAGGTTTTATGCTCGGTTATGGCAAGGACTCGCACACCTACAGAGTCTTCAACACCTATCATCACAAGGTTGTTGAAACTGTAGATGTGCGGTTCGATGAAACTAATGGCTCGCAAAGAGAGCACCTACCTCCTATGACAGATGAAATACCTCCTGAGGAATCTATTAAGTTCAAGGCTACTGAGGATGTCATTCCCACCGAAGAATCTGCTGAAGAAGTCATTCCAGAACATGAAGAATGTCATGCTGATGCACCTGAGGAAAATGGTGCTGAAGAAAATGCTGATCAAATTCCTCAAAGACAACCCGCTCATCCTCGCGTTGCAAATGAAGTGAAAATTGAGAAAATCATCAGCGACATCAACATTCCAGGTCCTCTCACACGCTCAAGAGCTTCACATTTATCTAACTTTTGTGGGCACTTTGCTTTCGTCTCTATCACAGAGCCCACTAAGGTAGATGAAGCATTTCTGGAGCCTGAGTGGATTCAAGCTAGCAAGAGGAATTACATCAATTCGAGCTCAACAACGTCTCGGAATTGGTCAAACGTCCAGATCCTCGCAGGCACAATATCATCGGCACAAAGTGGATCTACTGCAACAAGCAAGATGAAAATGGCCTTGTGGTGAGGAATAAGGCACGGCTTGTAGCTCAAGCCTACACACAGGTTGAAGGAATTGATTTTGATGAAACTTTTGCACTTGTTGCTAGACTTGAAGCTATTCGCATATTACTTGCTTATGCTAACCATCATGACATCATCTTATATCAAATGGATGTGAAAAATGCATTCCTCAATGGTAAGCTTGAGGAAGAAGTATATGTTGCTCAACCCCTAGGTTTTGAAGATCCAAAGCATCCTGACAAAGTCTTCAGACTCAATAAGGCCCTCTATGGCCTCAAGCAGGCCCCACGGGCGTGGTATGACACTTTGAAGGAATTCCTCATGAAGAAAGGCTTCAAACCCGGTTCACTTGACCCAACTCTTTTCACTAAATCTTATGATGGTGAATTGTTTGTGTGCCAAATTTATGTTGATGATATCATTTTTGGCTGTACTGACCAACGTTACAGTGATGAATTTGCCTATGATGAGTGAAGAATATCAAATGTCTATGATGGGAGAATTGAAATTCTTCTTAGGTCTTCAGATTCGTCAACAACGCAATGGCATATTCATATCTCAGGAGAAATACCTCAAGGATGTACTGAGGAAATTCGGTATGCAAGATTGCAAAGGAGTCAAAATCCCAATGCCCACAAATGGCCATCTATGCACTGATGAAAATGGTATTGACTTTGATCAAAAGGTATACCGCTCTATGATTGGTTCTTTATTGTACTTATGTGCATCTAGGCCAGATATTATGCTTAGTGTTTGCATGTGTGCCCGATTTCAAGCTACACCGAAGGAATCACACCATAAGGCTGTGAAGCATATTCTTCGATATCTAGCTCACACACCAACACTTGAATTATGGTACCCCAAGGGCTCAGTTTTTGATCTCATTGGATATTCAGACTCTGACTATGCTGGTGATCGTGTGGACCACAAGTCAACATCTGGCACATGCCATTTCCTCGGACGATCTTTGGTCTGTTGGTCCTCGAAGAAACAAAACTACGTATCACTGTCTACTGCTGAAGCTGAGTACATTGCTGCTGGTTCTTGCTATGCTCAACTGCTATGGCTGAAGCAAACACTCAAGGACTATGGCGTCAACGTGAAGAATGTGCCACTCTACTGTGAAAATGAGAGTGCCATCAAGATTGCTCATAACCTAGTTCAGCACTCGAAGACAAAGCACATTTAGATTCGTCATCATTTTCTTCGTGATCATGTGTTGAAGGGTGACATCTCTATTGAGCATGTGAAGACTGAAGAACAACTAGCCGATATCTTCACTGAGCCCTTGGATGAGAAGAGATTTAGCAAGTTGCGGTGTGAGCTAAATATCCTAGAATCTTCGAGTGTTCTTTGAAAAGAACACTCATCGTAACACTTATGCAAAATTGATGACTTAGATGTGCAACACATGAAGAAACGTTTTTCTTCAATCAATGAAGAATAACACTCTAAGTGTGAATAAATTAACGAAGAATTTGATTCTCAGAACCCTACGACAATTGTACGCGGTGTCTGAAATCATCATTCTTATACGGTGGGTCACGCCACCACAAAATGTTGGAAATCTTCAATTGACTTTTTCCTCAGTTCTTTGAAATTCCTCAGTTGTTTTTCAACTTGCGTTGTCTTCACGATCTCCGTCGATTTTCTTCATTGGCTATATATATGAGTTTGTATCCTCTACAACATTCACTTATTGCTAAATCTTCATGTTGCTTTTTCTGCTAAGTGAATGTGATCGAACCCTTCCCCCTCTATGCTTAACTCAACACAGTCTATTCACAAATTCCTCATGTGCGTTCTATTTGAAACTCATTCAAAATCTTCACCGTGTCCTTGTCAGCTGAAGAAATTGCGAAAAAAACTTTAAAACCTATCTTATCTAAATTTTCGGCTTTGCCGCTCAAACCGTTCCACATTCTATGCGATGTTTATCTATTCACCCACGATCTTGCACGATCGTCACCTCTCTATACGTGGGTGACACATATCAAGCGAATGAGAAGGGTCAGGGGCACGTTCGTCCAATTTCTTCGGGCGAACAGTTTTTCACTGTGGCTATAAATACCCCTTCCCTTCATCACTTCACTTTTACTCCGCTCGTTCTTTCTCCCGCTCGAGCTTCTCAAACCCTAGCGCCGCCGCTACTTCATCGTCGCCGGTGAGGAAGAGCTTCACTGCCTCGACCTCGTCGCCGTCGTACTCGCGCCGACTGCGGATTTCTTCACTCCGCCGCCGCCGTAGCTGTCTTCCTCTGCCAAGTTAGGGCGTGGAAGATCTGAACTGACGAACTTCACTTATACACCTCCCAGTTCGTCGTGTTCTTCGTCCAGGGTAATTAAAAGTTACTTTTATTGCCCTCTTTGATTCAAATGTTAACTACAAAATCTTCAAAGGTGTTTATTCTTCAAATTCTTCACAAACTAAACACCTCACATGTCATCTATCCTTGATTTGTTTCTCTAAGCAACAAATTTTCTTCAAGATTCCTCAATTGTGTGGATCTTCGATCTATACAACTCTGGAACCTAAGACAAAGAACGCTTAGTGAAATTCTTCAAGACCCATCTGGTCAAATTCCTCAAACTTGTTCTTTTTGAAAAACCTTCTGAGAACGCATATGACCTCTCCAAATTCCTCGCAACTATACTCTGTTCACATGTACACATGTCTGCTGTTGAATCACTAGGTTCTCATCAACTTAACTCATTTGTAGTGTTCCTCGAAGAAAAGTTGCATACATCTTCAGAGAATTCAGTTGTTCATATTCCTCTCCCGAAGAAAGTGGCTGATGGTAAGAAGCCACAGAAGGGAGGAAAGAGGCCTGAGGTCAATACTGCTTTTGAGTTCCCTGATGATATATACAAGGATTATTGCACTCCTGATGAGGCCACCCATGGAAAGGAAACCAAGAATGAGCGCAGAGTGCGCATCCAAAGGATAGAGAGGAGATGGGCACGGGAATGGAGAGAGTACAGGTATGTCACTCCAAAATACATGAAGAAATTCGCTCTTCACCCTCCTTGCCCAAGACCTCCATTGGCACCTGGCCAAGTAGCTGATCCCACCAGCCTTAAGCGTGGTGAGGATTATCCTGAGGAATGGGCCAAACGCCAGGCCAAATTGGCCAGACAAGTAAGAGAAGCAGTGAGGAAATTTAATGAAGACTCTGCTGCTGCTGCTGCCACTGCTGAGGCCTCTACAAGTAAGCCCAAGAAGGCAATGCTAAAGAAGCCGACTCATAAGTCGAGTGCTTCACCCTCAATACCCTCACGGCCAAGTTTCTCAGCAGTGCCCTCACGGCTAGATTCTTCAAAGCCCTCACGGAAAACTCCTCAAGTTGCTCCAACTCCTCAAAAGTCCTCAGCTCCTCCACCAAAGCCCTTAGCTGCTCTAACTAAATCCTCAGCACCTGTGCATCTCGCCACATGCCAAAGGACAACAGACATCTCTATTGCCTTAGGAGCTTCTGCCAGTTCCTCAGCTGCACCAAATTCCTCAATAGGCCCCTCTCTGCTGAAGAAAAAGGCCACTGCTGGACGAGGTTCTCGCCCAAGTCCTCACAAGAGGCAAGTCGCCTTCCAAGTGCCGTCTGATGAAGACGAAGCTGATGATGACCGAAATCATCAGAGACAGGCAAGTCAGGGCCGCTAGAGCCAAAGGCACAAGTGTGCCTCTGCTTTTGGATCCAAAGTTGATTCTTGATTACATTGATCTCTGGCACAAGGACCCCAACACTCCCATGCCTGATTTCGAGTTGACTCCTGGCCAAAGTCATATGTTGACCCACTTCATTCAGGAAAAGAAATGGAAATTTGAAAAGGCCAGGCAGATCAAGAAAGCACAGTACAAAAAGGAGCGCTTCCTGAAGAAAAATGTTGTCTCTATGACAACTGAAGAACTTGTCACTATTCAATCTGAGATCAAGAAACTCAGTGATGAATTTGACACATATCACGCTGATTGGCTGGGAGCCAAGGTTTGTTTTGTGAGACTTGCTGACACCTTCATCTCCACTGTTGCTCCCCAATCGCAACAAGAAATTCCTCAGGCTCCAGCATCTGGTCAGCCTAGTGAAGAAAATGCCAGCACCGTTGATGACACTCAAGCTGCTAAAGAAAATGCTAATTCCAGGGCTGATGACTGCATTCCAGCCACTGAAGAAATTGCCAGGGCAACCACTAGTGTTGCGCCTAAAGAAAATAAAGAAGTCAGGGCAACTGCATCAGTTGTGCCTGAAGATCTTGAACCAAATTCCTCTGCTCCTCCTGCGCCTACACCAACTCCTATCCTTGCATCTGCATCAGATGTGAAGAATACCAAGGTTGCGGAGCGTGAAACTGTGAAGAAAAGGAAGGCATCAACCGCATCAGATTCTTCAGCTCCGAAGAAAATGAAGCCACTGACAAGTTCCTATGACAATCCAATTGATAATGTTCCTGTCTCATCCATGCCATCAAAGGACCTTGTTCCTTTTGATGAAGAATACGTGATCCCAAGCGGATCATATGATGACATTCCTTCTGCTGCTTCGTCAGAGCAGTTGGATGAAGAAATTGAAGTGGATGAAATCCCTTCAACCCCACGTATCTCATCGCCCATGCCTCAGTTCACTGCTGAAGAGGCCGGCGTTGAAGAAATGGATGAAGAAGAAGATGTGGACATTGGAAGCACTACTCTAGTGATGAATGATGACTTTTGGGAAGTCAGCACCCCAATTCTCCTCTGTTCACACCTCTTCAACAAATTCCTCAGTCCCCTGTAGCTACTGAAGTACAAATGGGATCTGAAGAACCACATGCAACCCCATCTGTTCATGAAGAAATTCCAGCCACTAGTGCCGATGAAAATATAAATGAAGAATTGAAGTCCCAGGCTGCCACTGAAGAAGAACCAGAAATTCCTCAGCCTACGGAACCTGAGATTGAGATCCCTGAGGTTGTGATGCAATTGACTGACACTCCTCACCCCAAGCCAAAGGATCCCTTCTCGAAGAAGCAAAAATTCAAGGCTGATGACTTCTTTGGCGAGCATGTATTCTTCACTGACTACAATGCTTATGACTCCGCTCGTCTAAGGAGGAAGCATTTCTGGACTGCCAGCCAGGCCAACTTCTATTATTCACTGCTTTTCAACAAGGACAAAATCTTCTATCATGAGCATATTCCCCACGTGGACATGGAATCATTGCCTTGCTTCTCTCCTGTTCTCGGTGTGCTTCATGACACATGTCTCCTAAACTTTTGCTCTGACATTGTTGATTGGAATGAGGAGCTCATTCTTCAGTTCTATGTGACACTACACATCACCGATGATCCTGAAGATATCAACACCTGGGTCTTGGACTGGATGACCGATAACACTCATTATAAGGCACCGGCCTCTGAATTACTTCACACCCTGCCCATCAGTCCATCCAGTGAAGGAGCTCGCTGCCTATACCAAGAACCTGAACTCACCGCTCATTACATGCAAGTTCTAATGAAGCCTCTGAAGCCCGGTCAAGCCCCACGGACCAAATTCCTCGTGACGGACTTACTCTATGTACCCAGAACAGTCCATCGCATTCTGACGAGGACAATGAGTCCTATCAAAGGCCATGACTCATCTGATGAGGAAATAGTTGGCATCATGAAGAATCTGCTATTCAACATCATTCATAGCATTCCTGTCAATTACTATGATTTCTTCATGAGGACTCTGGCAAATGTTGCACTCTCTCTGTTTGAGTTGAAGCCTTATGCTCCTTGGATTATGAGATTCCTTAGAACAAGGTCTTCACTCAACTACAAGGCTTATTTTCAGAATCACCTCAGCTACCCGCCCCCGATTGAAGTCCTCAAGCAGACTTTTACCTCAACTGATGAAAAGGGGAAGGCACCTGTTGTCATTGATGAAGGCATTCGTCCATTGGATGGTCAGTTTCGCAAAGCTGCATCTTATTCCACCAATGATGACTGTGCCACTCATGATTCTGCTGTAAATGCATCCAAGTCAAATCCTCAAGCCACAGCTCCCAGGGTGATGACTGACCGTGAGCTGCTTCTTAGTCTTCACCAGAAGGTGGATTGCAACCATAAATGGATTAAGCGTCAGTTCTTCACAACATGACTGCTACACATAATGCAGTGAAGAAAAACCATTACTACCTCCATGAAGTTTTTGGTCGCACCTGGGTTGTCTTATCACATCTATATGGTGAAGAAGATCTGAAGCAAATGGGTCTCAAGGAGAACTTTGACTGGTCTGCACCTCCACCGAAGAAATTCAAGAAGGTCAAAGTTCCTACCTTGGTGGCCAGCTCATATTCTTCATCCCGCGACACCGACGAGCATGAACCTTGGACGGCACTGCTGCAGGCCCTACAACGACAAACGACCCCAACAACGCTGGAGCTCCTCCATCAACTTGATATTCTTCAGGGGCGTTAGTCCTCATTTTCGATCCTTTTGGTCATTCGATGACAAAGGGGGAGAAATTTGAGTTAGTCTTCAAGCGGGTCTACCTATATGGGTGTTTTTTTTCTAAGTTACAACTCTCGTTCTTTTTAAGACTTTGCTGGATCGAGTTGTAATCTTAAACTCTATGGTGGTCTGATACTTTTGTTGAGTTTTTCTGCATGCTTATTCCTCATTAATGTTAATGCACACATGCTGAATTACATCAGTCACCATATTTCATCATGCATTTCAAATTCTTAATATTATATGTTAAATGCGTGTATGAATTACAATATATAGGGGGAGATCTCCATGATTCTACTCTTCAAAGTGTGCATTGCTTCAAAAGCAAATTCCTCACTATGCACATCTTTAGGGGGAGTTCTTCTATATCTTGCAATCAAATTCCTCAATTTAAGTATTTACACTTCATATGTTTATCCCCGTTGAAAACTTAACCTATATTATCATCAATCACCAAAAAGGGGGAGATTGTAAGTGCATCTAGTGCCCCTTAGTGATTTTGGTGTATTGAAGACTTATAGGTTAAGGGACTGATGCGTTTGTGAGTGTACACAGGTCTATAAGTCTATGAGGAGTTTGATATTTACAAAGAAAGTCAACCCCTAAAAATGAAGTTCTTTGACTGAAGACTTTGAATTTCTGAAGACTTTCTTAAGACTTTGAAAGTGAAGAAATTTGTGTAATTCTGAAGACTTGGTATTCATTCGAGGAACATGAAGTATGAAGATTTCTGTTTTCGTAGTTTCATTTTCTCTTTCTTGAGTCATAGGAAACACCGTACTGTTAAAGGGGGTCGAGGAAATATAAAGGAAAAATTTCCAAGTGATGCTCAACTCAAAATCCTACACCTACCAATCCCTTCGAGTGAAGCCATTGGAAATCTCATACAGTTCAGTCAATTTCTTCAGTGACATAGACGAAGTTCTTCTGGTCTCTGAGGAATCTGTTCTGACTGAGGAGTTAGGAATTTGCCAGTACGGATTGCCTACACAGTGAGGAACATGATAGCCCTGAGGAATTTGATACTCAAAATTCCGACCATTGCCGTGCTATGCGCCAGCTGTCCCAAAATATCTACCCACCTAACGGTCATATCATTGAAGGGCATTTATGTCTTATCATGTCGGGCTGCTCCCTTGGCTATAAATAGCTGCCCCCTACAACCACTAGCTGGTTGGCTGCTCCGAGAGAAACTGACTAAGGGAGTCCTGGATTAAGGGGTCTCCGGACAGCCGGACTATATCCTTTGGCCGGACTGTTGGACTATGAAGATACAAGATTGAAGACTTCGTCTCGTGTCCGGATAGGACTCTACTTGGCGTGGAAGGCAAGCTAGGCAATACAGATATGGATATCTCCTCCTTTGTAACCGACCTTGTGTAACCCTAACCCTCTCCGGTGTCTATATAAACCAAAGGGTTTTAGTCCGTAGGACAACAACCACAACATACAATCATACCATAGGCTAGCTTCTTGGGTTTAGCCTCTCTGATCTCGTGGTAGATCTACTCTTGTACTACCCATATCATCAATATTAATCAAGTAGGACGTAGGGTTTTACCTCCATCAAGAGGGCCCGAACCTGGGTAAAACATTGTGTCCCCTGCCTCCTGTTACCATCCGGCCTAGACGCACAGTTCGGGACCCCCTACCCGAGATCCGCCGGTTTTGACACCGACATTGGTGCTTTCATTGAGAGTTCCACTGTGCCGTTGCCATCAGGAAGGATGCCTCATCCCGTCTTTAAAGACGAAACTGTTGCTGAGGGAGCTTTGGCTATCGGCCAAACTCTCCGACTAGGTGGTTTTCTTATGACCGCCTGTTCGGCCGCTGCGCCGACGATGACTTCTCGGGTCATCGAAAGCAATCTTCACGTCAACTCGGAACTCGCCGAGCAGTTAGATCCAATGGATCTCTCTTCCCTGAACGATCTCTTGGATCGCATCGCCGCCCTAGGAGTCGCTACAGACTGCGATCAGATTGGGCCTAAACCCGATCTGAGAGAGATCAACTCTCCCAGGTCACCCATCACGTTGCAGTGGTGGAGGAACAATGCGACAACCCTTTATCTATCTTAAGGACTAGCTATGTCCGGATTCCCGATCCCTCCAAGCCGGATACCCGCGGAGGGGAGGACGTCACTCAAGACCTGAACCTAGAGTTAGGCAGTTGGCTGGATTTATTGGAAAACCTCCAAGAATCCAAACCTCCGAGTTCGGAAACTCCTTGGCCCTTGAGTCTCAGATTGGGTGAGGATTCGGGTTCAATTCCACCCACCACCCAAACATAAGCGATCTATCCCAAATTAGGCAAGAGCCCGAAGAAACAGTATACCATTACTGGGCCAGATTCCTCCTGGTCATGAACAGGATAAAGGACTACCGCGAGGAAGACGCAATTTCATTATTCTGCAATAATTGCACGGACAAGGGAATCCTCAACGCCATAAGTCGCCGCGAAATTACACGCTTTGCCGACTTCGTGTCCATAGTACAAAAGTACTGTGCGATGGAAAGCGCCTAGAAAACCGAAATAAAATTTTGGGATAATCCGGCCCTGAATACAAACCCAGTCCGAAATAAAAAGGTGCATTATCACAATACACCTGGGTTAACTACCAAAAAGCAAAATCCCTCTATAGGGCAAGGAACCGTACTGGAGGGATGGCTCAACGGACCCTGCAAAATTCATAGTACAGTGGATGCAATACCAACGCACAACCTTAGAGCATGTTGGATACTCCGGCAGGTGGCCAAAAGTGGTGAGGATCTACTCCTCCCAAATACCACAGAGCACCATCCCGTGGACAACAATACGGTGTTAACGGTCTTTGAGACCTTCGCGTCAAATAATAGACGCAAGCGAACACTCCGCAGCATGACCGAAATCTGCCACATAGCAGAAATAAATCCTTGGAGTGACACGGCTATTACCTTCAATGCCAGTGACGAACCTAAATTCCGAACGGCCCGAGCACCTGCCGCACTGGTCCTTAGTCCAATCATGGACGACTTTCGACTCACCAAGGTACTCATGGACGGCGGCAGCGGATTAAACCTCATCTATGAGGAAACTCTTCAAAAGATGGAAATAGACTGGAGCCGCATTGAGCAAAGCAGCACAACCTTTAGAGGAATCATCCCCAGTCGGGAAGCATGCTGTGCTGGGAAAATCACACTAGATGTGGCATTCGGCATGCCGGATAATTACAGGTCCGAAGAAATTACATTCCAAGTGGCCCCGTTCAGCAGCGGATACCACACACTATTAGGACGGGAGGCATTTACAATCTTCCAAGCCATACCCCATTACGGGTACATGAAGCTCAAAATGCCCGGGCCCAACGGAATCATCACTCTTGCTAGTGATCCGGACATAGCACTCCGCGCCGAAAATAAGACAGCCGCACCGGCCCTCGAGGCACTATCCGAAGCCTTTGCAGCCAAGGAACTAACTGCGCTGAGCTCCACGGTGAACAGGGACGGCGTGATACTCGATAAAAGATCCAAGTCCACCTCCTTTAAACCGGCGGATGAAATAGTCAAATTCCAAGTCCATCCAACGGACCCTACAAAAAAAGCTTCCATCGGGGCACAATTAAACCCTGATGTCGACGCCGCACTGCGAGAGTTCCTACGTGAGAACTGGGACATTTTTTCCTAGCACCCTTCAGACATGCCAGGAATCCCACGCAGGCTGGCCGAGCACAGCCTAAATATCCTAAAAGGATTCAATCCAGTCAAGCAGGCTCTTTGGCGTTTCTCCGAACCTAAGAGACAAGCCATCGGAGAGGAACTAGCCAAGCTATTGGAGGCCGGATTCATCAGAGACATAAAACATCCAGACTGGCTAGCAAACCTGGTGATGGTACCAAAGAAGGACAAATCCTCGCACTTGTGCGTTGATTTTAAGGACCTTAACAAAGCCTGCCCAAAGGATCCCTTCCCCCTCCCCCGCATCGATCAAATCATCGATGCTACCGCAGGACATGATTCATTGTGTTTCCTCGACGCATACTCTGGCTACCATCAAATTAAAATGGCAGAGCCAGACCAAGCCGCAATGGCATTCATCACACCATACGACCCATTCTGCTTCAACACAATGCCCTTCGGGCTCAAAAACGCCGGCGCAACATATCAGCGCATGATTCAGACATGTCTGGCAAACCAGATCGGCAAAATAGTGGAGGCATACGTAGATGACGTGGTCGTCAAAACCAAGCATGTCGAATCTCTAGTAGACGACTTGAGGCTCACATTCGATAACCTCCGAACATATGACATCAAGCTCAATCCGGAAAAATGCGTTTTCGGCGTACCAGCCGGAAAGCTCCTGGGATTCATTGTCTCCAGTAGAGGTATTGAAGCTAATCCGGCCAAAATCCGAGCATTGTCACAGTTGGCTACCCCAACAGACCTCAAACATATACAAAAATTGACCGGATGCGTGGCGGCTCTAAGCCGCTTTATCTCCCGCTTGGGAGAAAAGGCATTACCCCTTTATCGCCTCCTCCGGCGCACCGAACACTTCGAGTGGACGGATGCCGCCACGGCCGGACTCAACGAAATAAAAGCCATGTTGGCAACAAACCCAGTCCTGGCCGTGCCAAACATTGGCGAACCAATGCTATTACACATTGCAGCAACTCATCAAGTAGTAAGCGCAGTGCTCGTCGTCGAGCGAGAAGTGGACGGACACAAATTCCCCCTTCAAAAGCTAGTTTACTATGTGTGCACTGTCCTTACTCCATGCAAATCACGGTACCCGCATTATCAAAAGATAGCGTATGCGGTATTTATGGCATCCCGGAAGCTGCGACACTACTTTCAAGAGTGTTCGATAACGGTAGCCTCGGAAGTACCACTTAATGATATTATAAACAACCGCGACGCGACGGGCCGGATTGCCAAATGGGCCATTGAGATCCTCCCGTTCGACATAACTTACAAGCCACGACGAGCTATTAAGTCGCAAGTTTTGGCTGACTTCGTCGCCGAGTGGACGGACTAAGGAGTATGACACATATCCAAACTGGATCATGCACTTCGACGGCTCCAAAATGTTGGCTGGTCTGGGGGCTGGCGTTGTTTTGAGGTCCCCAACAGGAGATACCATTCAATACGTACTACAGATAATTTATACGGACTCCAACAACGCAGCCGAATATGAGGCCCTTCTACATGGTCTCCGGATGGCAGTATCCATGGGCATTCAACGCCTAGAGGTGCGCGGGGATTCGAACCTCGCGATATCCCCAATAAATGGAGACTTTGATGCCAAGGATCCGAAAATTGCAGCTTATCGCAATGCCGTCCTAAAAATGTCAGCTCGGTTTGAGGGGCTCGAATTTCACCATGTGGCTCGGGAAAACAATCAGGAGGCGGATATCCTTGCCCGCATCGGCGCAAAACGCGATGCGGTCCCTCCCAACATATTTCTGGAAAGTCTCTTCAAGCCATCCGTAGCATGGGAAGGGGACACCGGTAACAACAGTCCGGACCCGGCCAAAATACCCGATACCGAACTCTCTGACACAATCGGAGGCTCCGCCATCGAAATAACACATTTAGCCCACGAAATAATGGCTACTATTGCCCCGTGGACAGAACCATTCCTAGCCTACCTAACTAGACAGGAACATCCGGAAGACCAAAATGAGGCACCCTGCATAGTGCGGCAATCCAAGGCCTACAAGGTCCATGAGGGAGAATTGTACAAGAAAAGCACTACAGGAGTCCTTCAAAGGTGCATCTCCGAAGAGGAAGGGCGGAACCTTTTGGCAGAAATTCACGCCGGACTCGGCAGTCATCACGCCGCAGCTCGGGCTCTTGTAAGCAAGGCCTTCCATACATGATTCTATTGGCCAACAGCCCGGGCAGATGCACAAGACTTGGTCCAACGTTGCGCCGGTTGCCAGCTCTTTGCAAATCAAAGCCACATGCCACCCACCGCCCTCCAAACAATCCCCATTACATGGCCCTTCACGGTCTGGGGGCTTGACATGGTTGGACCCCTTAAAGGGGGAACCCACAATAAAAAATACTTATTGGTCATGGTGAATAAATTCACCAAATGGATAGAGGCTAAACCGGTTAAAACAGCTGAATCCGGACCGGTGATAGATTTCATATCCGGGGTTGTACACCGTTACAGCGTCCCCACAGCATCATCACTGATAACGGCACGAACTTCACGGCCGACGAGGTAAAACTCTGGTGCAGCAAAATGGGCATCAAGCTCGATTATGCTTCAGTCTATCACCCACAAACCAATGGTCAAGTCGAACGAGCAAACAGTCTTATAATGAGCGGCATTAAACCCAGATTAGTGCGTTCCTTAACGGAGTCTGACATGCACTGGGTAGAGGAGCTCGACTCCGTACTCTGGGGGCTGCGGACCATGCCGAATCGTTGTACCGGATATACACCGTTTTTTATGGTGTACGGCGCAGAGGCGGTCTTGCCCTGTGACATAATTCATGACTCACCTCGAGTGCACATGTACGAAGAAAGAGAAGCCGAGCTTGATCGGCAGGATAGTCTGGACACCTTGGAGGAAGAGCGCGACGTAGCCAAAGCCCGTTCCGCATTTTACCAGCAATAGGCTCGCAGATACCAAAGCAGAGAAGTACGGGCCAAAACTTATAACGTTGGCGAACTAGTTCTACGACTGCCGGATAAGAAAAAGAACAAGCTCGAGCCCAAATGGGAAGGTCCCTTCATTATCGACCAAGTTCTGACCGGTGGAGCGTACCGACTGCGGGATGCATCGACTAGTCGACTCGAGCCGAACCCATGGAACGCAGACAGGCTTCGAAGATTCTACGCCTAGCACCGGACCCTATGTTAGTCCCCTCCCTTTGTCCATTTTTTGCATATGCATCATCTGTCTTGTTTCCCTTTCTTTCTTTTTATTATTATTTCTCTAGGCCTTCAAGGGTCACCTTGTGCCTCACTCGTACATTACAGATGCGCTAGCCGCACTCTTCATACCTGGGGGCTTCTCTCACAGAAGCTTAAATTATTTACCTGGGCCTCACGCCCAACACATGTGTTATACTTCCGCATGTACCTTTTTTCACCATTATATGCATCGATATGACTTAAGTTTTGGCCAAGCTGGGTTGCCTGGCTCTTGTATTTATGCCCTACATTCCCGTTAATTCGGCTAGGGCATAAGGGGAGCACCTCTGCGATTGTTACCGCCGGGTCAGCCGGATGTGTACCTCAGACTGGGTGAAGCCGAAAGCTAGCATTCTTAAGGGAATATTCGGTCGGTGAACAAAAGATGACTTTTATTTATTTTCCATATCTGCCCCCAGATTCTTTTTCTGCGCTTCTTGTCGCAGTCCGGACATGCACTTTAGGGCATGCTTACCCAGGGAAAGGAACCCTTAACGGAACTATTCTCCCTGGAAGATGTTTCTTACTACCCATGTAATATAACATAACTAGTTGCGCACTTGTCTGATAAAGCACTAATGACCCCTACGCCTGGTCTCCACGCATCCCCGGTTCTTACATAACCGAGAGGGTATTCGGATACACTCCGGACCGTCGGGTCCCGAGGTTGAAGCGAAAAGGTCCGCCATGACAAATGATCTACAATCCGGCTAGAAGGCATTATACATGTCACTTTAAATTACATAGTCAATTTGACTGGTTGAATTCCTCTTCAATACCATCCAATAGGCTGTCTAGTCTACAGTCCTGTTGGGAATACTTTGCGGCCAATTCTACTTGGCCGTACACTAAGCTCACAGGGATCTCCTTCCCATCGGGCCCCACAGGTCTGACTTCGGCCATGTGGTTCGGGTCAGCCTTCGTGTACCGTGTCTTCACCATTGCCCAGGCTTCCCTGGCGCCCTGACGACAGGCCGATATCTTCCATAATCGGAAGCGCCGCCGCGCTCCCTTCAGCTTTTCTGCAAGCTCTCCAAGGCCTTCGGGTATGGAGACGGATGGCCACAAGGCCTGGGCGACGCCTTGCATCACCTGCCGAACTCGTTCGTGCAGCTGTGAGAGCTCGAGAAGAAGGTCACCCGTTGAACCGGGCATTTCCTCGGTAGGACGACCTGTTAGCATACCTACAGACATAACTCTGTCAGCCAGCTTCCTCGCCGAACTCTTTTTCAAAGTTCGTTCAAGCACTTACTAAATATGCCGCGTCGAAGCCGCCGATTCTCCTTAACAGAATCCGACAGTTGGGCACGAACATCTTTTAGTTCCACGCCCAGCTTGGTGTTGGCATCTAGGAGATCATTCTTCTCCTGCCTCACCCTCGTAAGCACGCTCTCACCAGCCTTAAGCTGGCGTAGGAGCTGTTGCTTATCCGGATTCACTCCAGCGCCATCTGCAATTTTATCATCAGATCTGCATATACGCCGCATCCTATATGACACTTATCATTCGAAGGATATATTACCAGAGGGGGTCTCTTTGGGCTCCCCCGCCGCAGCCAGTGCGGCCTGAAGTTGGGCTCTGCACTCTTCTAGCTCCTGGGACAGTTGAGTATTCTTTTCGGTAAGAACCTGCATAACAAATGATCCTTAAATCAGTTATTCTAACTGTTTCAAGTCTCAGGGGCTACTGATATATATAATCACCAAATTTTCTCACCCGTATGTCTTTTACATACTGCTCCGTGGCTCTGGCTAGACCATTTTGAGCGGCATGGAGGTACGCATCTCCCAAATTGAAGGCATCCAATGCCTCTTGGGAGAAACAAGCGTCACGAAGAACAGTCCGGCGACGCCTGTGGTTCATGGCACTTTCCACCTCGGAATTGGTGGCAAACAGTTTATCCGCATCCTCTGTCGGAGGAGCGCCCGGCGCACGCCTCGCATTCGTTTCCGCCTCCGAATCCGGCCTTGGAGCCTGGCTGGTGGATGCGCGATTAGTAGCCTCTACGGGTATAGTCCGACGAGCGCTCTTTTTCCTGAAAAGAAGGCATGGGCGTTAATATGCCTCTAAGAATAATGTCTTGCAATAAAGACGGTGTGCCGTACCGCTGTGCCGGTGTCTCAATCCGGATTGCGGATCTTTTCAGCCTGCCTGGCCTCGCGGCCCCTTGTTGGCTAGTCGCCGCAGGCTCGACCTTACGCCTCAAGGACCTCCCCTGGAAAACACAGCTGTTATACGACAATCAAAAACACGCAAGGACGGATCCCTTTTCGAAGTGCTAGGACTTCGGTCTCAGTCACCTGTGAGGCTGGAAGTAGCCCTGGGTAATCGGCCGTAATGGCCACCAAAGCGTTGTCATTACTCAATTGGTAAAATACCCCATCGATCAGCTCCACAGATATGTCCGGATCCTCCTGGGAGGCTGGGTCAAGGGACCGTCCAGGGTCCTCGGGTTGTGGAGGGGGGTTGTTTATCTCCCTTTCAGCCTGGCGCAGCTCCTGCGATGAAATCGCTAGACTGAATACTTAACTACGGGAATACAAAATGGATGGGCGAGAAAAAGTCTCCGCTTACCCAGCTCGGAGGATTGTACATGGAAAATCTTCCCTGCGGGTTAACGCGAAGGAATTCCTCCTCTTCTCCCTTGTACAAAGTGGATAAGATCTTTATTAGATCAGCAACCGATCCCGGCCCTTTAAGGCCGTGGCGGGTGGCGTCATCCTCCCCGTTGAAATCCACATGGGGTGGCCTCTATATTGAAGCAGCTGCACCCCCCGCATAATACATATGGCCATGACCTCGATCATGGTCAATCCGGATCGAGCTAAAAAACTTATCCGGCTCATCAGGTAAAGAATGTCCCTGTCATCTTCCTCTAGGGAGCTCCATGGACGCCAGCTCCGGCGCTTCTTCATAGGGGCGTTGTCGAACTCAGGAAGGCCGATTCTAATAGGATCCGGGAGGGGGACATCTTCTATATAAAACCATTCTGAAGGCCAGTCTTCAGACGTCTTCTTTGGGGTTCCGGGCAGGTATCCGGTCCCGGCAATGCGCCACACTTCGGCTCCGCCCACTTGATATATTGACCCCTTCTGAGAACGGGGCACAAGGCAGAACAACTTCTTCCACTGAGCGAAATGAGCCTCACAGCCCAAAAACAACTCGCAAAGGGCTACGAATCCCGCAATATGCAGCATGGAGGCAGGCGTAAGGTTGTGCAACTGGAGGCCGTAGAACTCCAGGAGCCCCCAGAGAAACGAATGAATTGGAAATCCGAGCCCTCTTACCAAATAAGGGACAAGGCATACCCGCTCTCCTTTGGAGGGATTGGGAAGGCTCTCTGCTTGCTCTCCGCCATTATAGGTGGCAAGCACGGCTCGAACCGGGACCATGTACGCTGGGGGAAGAAATCCCTTGGTCTAAAGCATCACTAATTTGCTGTGCGGGACGGAACATCTCTCCCAATCTCCAGGCTTGGGGCTAGGGGAGCGAGAGGAGGAGCTGCGTCGACCGGCCATGATGGAATGGATCTCTGTTGAATGCACTCCGATGAAGGCTCGCCAAGGGAGGATGGTGTGATTTGGATCTGAATCCTCATCTTTTTAATAGGCAGCTCATTCACACAGCTAGGGGGTAAATGTAAAAACACCCTGGCTCTTCACATTCGCCCGACACGTGGGAAGTGGCCATTATTGGGCGTGGAAGCCAAGGAGTGCAACATTCACAAGAGGTCGGACACTATTTCGACAGGTACACGGAATTTGGAGAGGAACCCGCCCTGCAATGCCGAACACAATACTGCGCGCTGAACTCATCGTCATTGAAGCCTGGTTCGGGGGCTACTGAGGGAGTCCTGGATTAGGGGGTCTCCGGACAGCCGGACTATATCCTTTGGCCGGACTGTTGGACTATGAAGATACAAGATTGAAGACTTCGTCTCGTGTCCGGATAGGACTCTACTTGGCGTGGAAGGCAAGCTAGGCAATACGGATATGGACATCTCCTCCTTTGTAACCGACCTTGTGTAACCCTAACCCTCTCCGGTGTCTATATAAACCGAAGGGTTTTAGTCCGTAGGACAACAACCACAACATACAATCATACCATAGGCTAGCTTCTAGGGTTTAGCCTCTCTGATCTCGTGGTAGATCTACTCTTGTACTACCCATATCATCAATATTAATCAAGCAGGACGTAGGGTTTTACCTCCATCAAGAGGGCCCGAACCTAGGTAAAACATTGTGTCCCCTGCCTCCTGTTACCATCCGGCCTAGACGCACAGTTCAGGACCCCCTACCCGAGATACGCTGGTTTTTGACACCGACACTGACACTTGTCATTTGAGAGCATCCCATCCTCCAAGGACTTTGAGTGAAAATCATCAAGTGAGGAAAACTCAAAACCAAACACCTACAAACCCCAAGTGATTGAGCATCACTGAAGAGATTGATCCTACATGGATCCGACGCTTGTTACCTTTGAAGACTTCGCATCTTCCAGACGGTTAGGTGTCATGGTCTAGACCATCCAAGAGGAAATTGTGGATCGCCGAGTGACCGCGTCTGTGAAGGTTTGGAAGTCACCTGAAGACTTACCACGAGTGATTGGGTGAGGTCTGTGTGACCTTAGCTCAAGGGGAATATAGTGAGGACTGAGTGTTCTGGACTGCATGTTCAGAACTGGGTGTCCGGGACCGTGTGTCCTCAGGTTTAAATACCTAGCCGCCCTAACCAGACGTACAACTGTCACAGCAGTTGGAAATGGTCTATCAAATCATTGTCTTCACCAAGCTACCTGGTTCCAATTCCTCAACCCTTTCATTTCCTCATTTCTGTGTTGTGAGCTTGTTCATATCTGTTTTAGGACTTTGACTGAAGACTTTCTCAATTTCCTCAGTTCAATTTCTTCAGTCTGTTTGTGTTATCCTGTGTTTACGCTTTCTGTACTTTGTGCTTGTTTTTCATTTCATCATGAAGACCATGCTCATGTTCTATTATGTTTACTTCTGAGTACTTATTCCGCTGCAAGTAGTTCTTCACTCAGGAACTTCCTCACCCTGAAATTCCTTAGTGAAGAATTCATAAAAATCGCCTATTCACCCCCCTCTAGTCGATATAGCGCACTTTCAGAATGCTAGCAAAGTGCATAAGTTTAATCAATGACAATTTCAATCACTTTTTCTAGCATCATAACAACAATTCTTTCTTATAAAACTTCTCATGTTATAGTAGCAACCAATTCACATGTTAAGGTTCAAACAATGAATTCTCTCGAAACTTAACAACCTATGTTCTCAGTCACCAAGCAATTGCAATTCAACTTATTCAACAAAGTTTAAGTAAGAGCTCCACATACTCAACCATCATATAGTCTTCTATGATTGCTAACACTCACCTTGTACACAGGAGCAAAACGTTTCGACCAGACACATAGAAAGATAGGGGCTTATAATTTCGCCTCCCAACATATTCACCTCAAGGGTGATGTCAACAATAATAACTCATGCTACCCATATCCAACTGGATATATGTGCCTAGATCTTTCCTCACCACATGATGCTCGCCAAAAGAGAAAAATAAAAAGGAATAGAGAGAAAAACTTTGACTCTTTGCATAAAAGTAAATACTGAAAAGTAAAATATAGGCCCATTCGTAGAGGGGAGAAAAGGTTGCCATGCGCTTATTTGTTTGCATGCTCAACCCCTTAGTGCAAAAGAACGTCACATTATATTGCCCCTTGTGATAGCAACCTTTATTATGCAGTCTGTCGCTTTTATTGCTTTACCAGCACAAGTTCATACAACGCTCAATTTTCTCTTACACAAAATGATCTTACACTTCTAAAAGCAATTTTTATTGCCTTATTGCACCGATGACAACTTACTTGAAGGATCTTGCTCAATCCTTAGGTAGGTATGGTGGACTCTTGAAAATAAGATTTTGGTTTAAGGGTTTTTGGATGCACAAGTAGTATCTCTACTTGGTGCGGAATTTTTGGCTAGCAAAGATGGGGGGCAAGAACCACATGTTGAAGGATCTATGGCAATATAACTTCTATGTGAATATGAACAAACATAAACCATTACGTTGTCTTCCTTGTCCAACGTCAACAATTTTGGCATATAATGTTTTGATGGGGGCTCACAATCACAAAAGATTTCCATGATGGTGTATTTATATGTGAAAGTTCTCTTCCTTATACTAATTATTCGTGAATTGCTTGTATGACCAATATTGTGATTGTCAAGCCTTAAAAGATTTCACTTTCTAAACCCAATGTGATGCTACCACTAGGCATGATATTATTTCAACTTCATGACATTCAATTTATTCAACAATTTACTCACAGGATGTAAGTGAAGCACAAGAGTAAATGACATAGGAAAAGAGCTTCGTTGACGGGATGTCAATGCTGCTTACTTAGCCTCCCTGGCAACTATTTGAGGACTCTATTTTATTTAAAAACTTTCAGATCTAAGTGCTTTATTAAAACAGAAAGCAAAACAAAATAAAATGACAATCCAAGGATGGCACACATCATGTGAAGAAGCAAAAACTTAGGCTCAACCGATACTAACCGATAATTGTTGAAGAAGAAAGGTGGGATGCCTACCGGGGCATCCCCAAGCTTAGATGCTTGAGACCTCTTGAAATATATCTTGGGGTGCCTTGGGCATCCCCAAGCTTGAGCTTTTATGTCTCCTTAATCCCTCTCATATCGCGGTTTTCCTAAATCTCAAAAGCTTCATCCACACAAAACTCAACAAGAACTCATGAGATAAGTTAGTATAAACCAATGCAAAAACCTTATCATTCTTTACTGTAGAAAATCACTAAAATTATTATTTAACATTGCATACTATATGGCTCTGCATATTTAATACTCCTATCCTCAAATAGAATCATTAAACAAGAAAACATATGCAAACAATGCAAACATCACAGCAATCTGCCAAAACAGTACAGTGTGTAAAGAATGCAAGCGTATCAATACTTCCCTAACTCCAAAAATTATGAAAATTTTATACACTGTAGAAAATTTATAACAGAAAATTTTACACACTATAGAAAATTTATAGGAGCTCATTTTGTAAAAAGTTTCAACATTTTATCACATTCTGACTTTTCTAGGGAATTTTTGCAACATCGGTAAACTTTCTGTTTTCAAACAACAACATGTATACTTGCAAAATAAGCATGGCAAAGGCTACCATTGCCACTTTTATTGAAATAAAAAGATGAAAAACAATATTCTGAACAGAAAGCAAATCCTAAAAAAATAAAATGACGCTCCAAGCAAAACACATATCATGTGACGAATGAAAACATAGCTCCAAGTGAGGTTACCGATAATGTTGAAGACGAAAGAGGGGATGCCTTCCGGGGCATCCCCAAGCTTAGTTGCTTGTATCTTCCTTGAATATTTCCTTGGGGGTGACTTGGGCATCCCCAAGCTTAGGTTCTTGTCACTCCTTATTCTCCTCATATCGACATCGCACCCAAAACTTGAAAACTTCAATCACACAAAACTTAACGGAACTTTGTGAGATAGGTTAGTATGATAAAGAGCAAACCATTTCACTTTTGGCACTGCCAAAGACAAGATTCATAATTTTTCTCACACAATGCCTACTGTAGCATATCATTTCCACAAATTATATTGAGTAATATAAGCCATAGAAACTAGAAAACAAGCAAACTATGCATTGAAAACAGAATCTGCCAAAAGCAGAGTCTGTAATGATCTGTACTCCAACCATACTTATGCTACTCCAAAAATTCTAAAAAATTAGGACAACCTGAGAAATTTGTCTATTAATCTTCTACAAAAATAATCAGAATTTTGTCACGCTTCTGTTAAAAATGAGAATTGTTTTCCTGAGCGCAAAAGTTTCTTTTTTCAGCAAGATCAAATCAACTATCACCGTAAGCCATCCCAAAGGTCTTACTTGTCACTTTATTGAAACGAAAGCAATAAAACATTATTACTGCATTATCCTAATCATGTGAACACATAAAAACAGTAGGTAAAAGTGTTGGGTTGTCTCCCAACAAGCGCTTTTCTTTAATGCCTTTTAAGCTAGGCATGATGATTTCAATGATGCTCGCATAAAAAATAAGAATTGAAACATGAAGAGAGCATCATGAAGCATATGACTAACACATTTAGGTCTAACCCACTTCCTATGCATAGGGATTTTGTGAGCAAACAACTTATGGGAACAAGAATCAACTAGCATAGGAAGGCAAAACAAGTGTAACTTCAAAATAATCAACACATAGAGAAGAAACTTGATATTATTGAGATATGTCAGAGCATAAGTTCCTTCCTCATAATAATTTTCAGAAACATCATGAATAGATTCAACAATATAACTATCACATACAACACTCTTTTCATCATGCACAAGCATAGAAGATTTATCACTCTTTATGGCATAGATGTCATCATAATAATCATCATAGATAGCAACTTCATTGTCATAGTCAATTGAAACCTCTTCCAAAATAGTGGACGTATTACTAAATAAATTCATGGCCTCTCCAAATCCACTTTCATCAATATTGTAATAAGATTAACACTCTCCAAAAGAATGGGATCACTACTACCTAGAGTTGACACTCTTCCAAACCCACTTTTATCAATGTAATCATCATAAATAGGAGGCATTGCTATCATCATAATAAATTTTCTTATCAAAAGTAGAAGGAATCAAAGGATCATATTCATTAAGCAAATCATCCCCAAGCTTAGGACAAGCATTATTTCCAGCAAATAAATCTTCAAACATATCATACTCATTAAACATAGCATCCCCAAGCTTGTGGTTTTGCATATCATCACAATCATTCTTATCAATAGCATGAATGGCACCAATAGTATAGCAAACATTATTATCATATTCTTCTAAGCAAGTGCTAAAAAGATTTTCAAGATCATAATGGATATCGTTGTCTTCTCAATCATAATCATTACAACAAGTAGTAGGTATCACAAAATCATACTCAATATCATCATCCTCCATTGACATATCTGATTCACTTTCATGAGGTACAATGGTGATAGGAGCAACATTATTTGGGAGAGATACCTTTTTACCTTTATTCTTTCTTCTTTTCTTCTTCTTCACCACATCATGTGTGGGTTTAATTAATTTTTTCAAGCTTCTTGTTGAAAAGATTGATTGGATAGGAAGCTCCTCGTTACCTGATTCATCATAATAAACACTAGGAGGGTATTGGGAAACATTTTCCCTTTCATTAGGTAGTTGGCAATATAAGGATTCTCAATGCAATTTACCACACAAAACATATAAATTTCTTCTAGATCAAAATCAAGAAATCTCTCAGGATTTGGAAAAACCTTAGTTATATGTTTCATTTCTTCATACCCCAAAAGAAGACTAAGCTCTTTATGATGCTCAAGGGAAATCAAGGTATCACAATTTTTGGACATGAATTGATCATGAAACAATTTGCATTGGAGATTTAAATCAACATGTTCATTGCAAAGTTCACAGGGAAGGTGAAAATAATTACATCTTTCAGCACAATCATCTAGCCTCTCTTGCAACTTTTTCATTTCTAAATATTTATGCTTCTTACAAAATCTATCTTCCCTTTTTGGTGTGCAAAGGCACTCCCAATTCACTCCGCAAAAAGTAACATGCTTATAAGAAATATTTTTTCATGACTTGTGAAATCATCATTAGCATTTTGGATATTCAAAGAATTCACACTAACAACATTGCAATCATGCTCATCATTCAAATATTTTGTGCCAAACATTTTATTGACTTCTTCTTCTAACAATTGAGCACAATTTTCCGATCAATCATTTTCAAGAAAGATATTATAAAGATGTTGGGTAACGTAGTAATTTCAAAAAAATTCCTACGCACATGCAAGATCATGGTGATGCACAACAACGAGAGGGGAGAGTATCGTCTACGTACCCTCATAGACCGTAAGCGGAAGCGTTATGACAACGTGGTTGATGTAGTCGCACGTCTTCACAGTTGACCAATCTAGTACCGAAGATACGACACCTCCGCGACCTGCACATGTTCGGCTCGCTGACGCCCCGCGAACTCACGATCCAGTAGAGCTTCGAGGGAGAGCTTCATCAGCACGATGGCGTGATGACGGTGATGATGTTGCTACCGGAACATGGCTTCGCCTAAGAACCGCTACGATATTACCGAGGTGGATTATGGTGGAGGGGGCACCACACACGGCTAAAGATCAATGATCAACTTGTGTGTCTATGGGGTGCCCTCCTCCCCGTATATAAACGAGTGGAGGAGGGGGAGGGCCGGCCCTCCTATGGCGCGCCCCATGGGGAGTCCTACTCCCACAGGGAGTAGGATTCCCCCCTTTCCATGTAGTAGGAGTAGGAGAAGGAAGGAGGAAAGGGGGCGCCGCCCCCCTTCCTATTCCAATTCGGACTAGAGGGGGAGGGGGCGCGGCCTGCCCTGGCAGCCCCTCCTATCTTTCCACTAAGGCCATAAGGCCCATTAAACTCCCTGGGGGGTTTCGGTAACCCCCCGGTACTCCAGTATATGCCCGATCTTTATCGATAAAACCGCATAACTATATACGTTGTTCCCTTTGTCATCAATATGTTACTTGTCCGAGATTCGATTGTTGGTATCTCAATACCTAGTTCAATCATGTTACCGGCAAGTCTCTTTAATCGTTCTGTAATGGTACATCCCGTAACTAACTCATTAGCTACATTGCTTGCAAGGCTTATAGTGATGTACATTACCTAGAGGGCCTAGAGATACCTCTCCGACAATCGGAGTGACACATCCTAATCTTGATCCATGCCAACTCAACAAACACCATCAGAGACACCTGTAGAGCACCTTTATAATGACCCAATTACATTGTGATGTTTGGTAGCACACAAAGTGTTCCTCCGGTATTCGGGAGTTGCATGATCTCATAGTCATAGGAACATGTATAGTTATGGAGAAAGCAATAGCAACAAACTAAACGATCATCGTGCTAAGCTAACGGATGGGTCAAGTCAATCACATCATTCTATAATGATGTGATCCTGTTAATCAAATGACAACTCATGTCTATGGTTAGGAAACATGACCATCATTGATTCAACGAGCTAGTCAAGTAGAGGCAAACTAGTGACACTCTATTTGTCTATGTATTCACACATGTACTAAGTTCCCGGTTAATACAATTCTAGCATGAATAATAAACATTTATCATGATATAAGGAAATATAAATAAAAACTTTATTATTGCCTCTAGGGCATATTTCCTTCAGTCTCCCACTTGCACTAGAGTCAGTAATCTAGATTACATTGTAATGATTCTAACACCCATGGAGTCTTGGTGCTGACCATGTTTTGCTCGTGAGAGAGGCTTAGTCAACGGGTCTGCAACATTAAGATCCGTATGTATCTCGCAAATCTCTATGTCTCCCTCCTTGACTTGATCGCGGATGGAATTGAAGCGTCTCTTGATGTGCTTGGTTCTTTTGTGAAATCTGGATCCCTTTGCCAAGGCAATGGCACCAGTATTGTCACAAAAGATTTTCATTGGACCCGATGCACTAGGTATGACACCTAGATCGGATATGAACTCCTTCATCCAGACTCCTTCATTTGCTCCTTCTGAAGCAGCTATGTATTCCGCTTCACACGTAGATCCCGCCACGACGCTCTGCTTGGAACTGCACCAACTGACAGCTCCACCATTCAATAAAAACACATATCCAGTTTGTGACTTAGAGTCATCCGGATCAGTGTCAAAGCTTGCATCGACGTAACCGTTTACGACAAGCTCTTTGTCACCTCCATATATGATTAACATATCCTTAGTCCTTTTCAGGTATTTTAGTATGTTCTTGACCATTGTACAGTGATCCACTCCTGGATTACTTTGGTACCTCCCTGCTAAACTTATAGCAAGGCACACATCAGGTCTGGTACCCAGCATTGCATACATGAAAGAGCCTATGGCCGAAGCATAGGGAACACCTTTCATTTTCTCTCTATCTTCTGCAGTGTTCGGGCATTGAGTCTGACTCAACTTCACACCTTGTAATACAGGCAAGAACCCTTTCTTTGCCTGATCCATTTTGAACTTCTTCAAAACTTTATCAAGGTATGTGCTTTGCGAAAGTCCAATCAAGCGTCTTGATCTATCTCTGTAGATCTTGATGCCCAATATATAAGCAGCTTCACCGAGGTCTTTCATAGAAAAATGCTTATTCAAGTATCCTTTTATGCTATTCAGAAATTCAGTATCATTTCCGATCAACAATATATCATCTACATATAATATCAGAAATGCTGGGCTCCCACTCACTTTCTTGTAAATACAGGCTGCTCCAAAAGTCTGTACAAAACCATATTCTTTGATCACACTATCAAAGCGTATATTCCAACTCTGAGAGGCTTGCACCAGTCCATAAATGGATCGCTGGAGCTTGCACACTTTGTTAGCACCTTTTGGATCGACAAAACATTCTGGTTGCATCATATACAATTCTTCTTTAAGGTATCCATTAAGGAATGCAGCTTTGACATCCATTTGCTAAATTTCCTAATCATAAAATGCGGCAATTGCTAACATGATTCGGACAGACTTAAGCATCGCTACGGGTGAGAAGGTCTCATCGTAGTCAACTTCTTGAACTTGTCAAAAACCTTTTGCAACAAGTCGAGCTTTGTAGACAGTAACATTACCGTCAGCGTCAGTCTTCTTCTTGAAGATCCATTTATTCTCTATGGCCTCCAATCATCGGGCAAGTCAACCAAAGTCCATAGTTTGTTCTCATACATGGAACCCATCTCATATTTCATGGCCTCAAGCCATTTTGTGGAATCTGGGCTCATCATCGCTTCCTCATAGTTCGTAGGTTCATCATGGTCAAGTAACATGACTTCCAGAACAGGATTACCGTACCACTCAGGTGCGGATCTTACTCTGGTTGACCTACGAGGTTCAGCAGTAACTTGATCAGAAGTTTCATGGTCATCATCATTAGCTTCCTCACTTACTGGTGTAGGAAACACTAGAACTGATTTCAGTGATGAACTACTTTCCAATAAGGGAGAAGGTACGATTACCTCATCAAGTTCTACTTTCCTCCCACTCACTTCTTTCGAGAGAAACTCTGTCGGTGTCAAAACCGACGGATCTCGGGTAGTGGGTCCCGAACTGTGCGTCTAAGGCGGATGGTAACAGGAGGCAGGGGACACGATGTTTTACCCAGGTTCGGGCCCTCTTGATGGAGGTAAAACCCTACGTCCCGCTTGATTATTCTTGATAATATGGGTAGTACAAGAGTTGATCTACCACGAGATCGAAGAGGCTAAACCCTAGAAGCTAGCCTATGGTATGATTGTATGTTGTCCTACGGACTAAAACCCTCCGGTTTATATAGACACCGGAGGGGGCTAGGGTTACACAAGGTCGGTTACAAAGGAGGAGATATACATATCCGTATTGCCTAGCTTGCCTTTCACACTAAGTAGAGTCCCATCCGGACACGGGACAAAGTCTTCAATCTTGTATCTTCATGGTCCAACAGTCCGGCCAAAGGATATAATCTGGATGTCCGGATACCCCCTAATCCAGGACTCCCTCAGTAGCCCCCGAACCAGGCTTCAATGACGATGAGTCCGGCGCGCAGTGTTGTCTTCGGCATTGCCAGGCGGGTTCTTCTCCAAATTTCGAACATTTGTTAAGCAGTGTCTGGTCCCATAAATGCTGGACCTCTTGGCTTCTATGCCCAATAAGGGCTATCTTCCACGCGTCGAATGAATGCGAGGCGCCAGGGCGTTTTTACATTCGCCCCCCTAGCCAGATAAATAAATTGTCTATTAAAGGGATGGGGATTCTTAGATCCAACCCATACCATCCTCCCCCAGCGAGAATCCATTGGAGCGCGCTTCAGAAAGATCCACTCCAGCATGGCCGACCTCCGCAGCTCCTCCTCCCGCCCCCGTAGCCCTAAGACCGGTGATTGGGAGAGGTGTTCAGTCCCACACAGTCGATTAGTCGAACTGCAGACTAAGGGATTTCTCCCTCCAACGTATATGGTGCTCGTCCGAGCCGGGCTCGCCACCTACAATGGCGGGGAGCAAGCGGAGAGCTTCCCCAGCCCCTCTACGGGGGAGCGGGTATGCCTTGTTCCTTATTTATTGAGGGGACTCGGATTTCCAATTCATCTGTTCCTCCACGGGCTCCTGGAGTTTTACGGCCTCCAACTGCATAATTTCACCCCTGCTTCCATTTTACACATCGCCGGCTATGTTGCCCTCTGCGAGTTATTCCTGGGCTGCGAGGCTCATTTCGAGCTGTGGAAAAGGTTATTTTGCCTCGTCCCTCGCACACAGAAGGGTTCACTTTATCAAGTGGGCGGAGCCGAAATATGGCGCATCGCCGAAACCGGATACCTGTCCGGTACTCCGAAGAAGACGTCCGAAGACTGGCCTTCGGAATGGTTTTATATGGAGGACGTCCCCCTTCCGGACCCTGTTCGGCGGGGTCTTCCTGAGTTCAGCAATGCTCCTCGGAAGAAACGCCGAAGTTGGCGCCCATGAAGCCCCCAGGAGGAAGACAACGGAGAAGTCCTTTACCTGATGAACCGGATTAAAGCGCTGGCTCAATCAGGATTGACAGTAATCGAGTTTATGTCAATATGCATGATGCGGGGAGTGCAACCACTTCAATATCGAGGGCACCCCTTGTGGTGTTTTAACGGGGAAGATGACGCCACCCGTTGCGGGCGTAAGGGTCTGGACAACGCTGCCGCTTTAGCAAAATTTCTGTCCAAATTGTTCAAGGGAGAGGAAGAGGAGTTCATCCGCATCAAGCCACGGGATGGATTCTCCATGTACAACCCTCCAAGCTGGGTGAGTTATATCTCCTTACTCCCATTCTTCCCGCATTCTTTGTCGTAGGTACTCACCTTGCCATTTTGCGGCAGGAACTGCGAAAAGCCATAAGGGAGGTCAGCAGCCCATCTCCACAACCAGAGGACCCTGACCGGGCCCTCGGTCCCGGACTCGAAGAAGATCTGGACATATTCGTGGAGCTGATAGACTGGCAGTTCTATCAATTAAGCTGTGATGACGCCATGGTGGCCATTATGGCCGACTATCTCGGACTGCTTCCTGCATCGCACATAAGAAAAACCAAAAATCCCAACTCCAAAAACTAGGATCCCCTTTTAGACACCTCACCTACCATATACATATGGTGTTTTACAGGGAAGGCATTTGGGACGCCATGCCGAACCCGCAGCAACTCGCCAACAAGAGGCACCGAGGCCGGGCAGGCCAAAAAGGAAGGCAGTCAGGATGGAGACGCCGACGCAGAGGTATGACAGAAACCCCGCTCCGTGGTTGTCGTCTTTCTTGAAATGTAATGATGTCCATGTTTCTTTAACAGAAAAAACGCTCGCTAGAATATGTCTGGTGAGGCTGCTGATCACGCTTCCACCAGTCGGGCTCCAGGACCGGACATATAGGCGGAAGCCGGCATGGGGCGGACGCCGGATACTCCCCCTACAGAGGATGCGGATAGGCTATCCGCTACAAATTCAGAAGTGGAGAGCGCCATGAATCATAGGCATCGCCGGGCCGTACTCCGCAACGCTTGCTTCTCACCAGAGGCATTTGATGCCTTCAATTCTGGAGAGGCATACCTCCATGCTGCTCAAAATGGTCTAGCCAGAGCCACGGACCAGTATGTAAAGGATGTACGGGTAAGCAAATCTGACGATTATATGTATCAGTAGCCCCTGAGACTTTAAACAGTTAGCAGAACTGATTTAAGGATCATCTCATTGTGCAGGTTCTTACAGAGAAGAATACTCGACTATCACAGGAGCTGGAGGAATGCAAGACCCAACTTCGGGCCGCTGTTGCCGCATTGGAGGAACCCAAAAAGTCCCCAGCTGGTAACATTTCTTTCAAAGAATGATAGGTACCATATAGCGTGCGGCATGGCTGCAGATCTAACAATAGATGTTGCAGATGAATCCGGAGAGAATCCGGAGGACCAGCATGCCGTACGACAGCTAAAGGCTGGCGAACGCGTGCTGACTGAGGTCAGGCGGGAGAAAAACAAGCTCCAAGACGCCAATACCAAGCTGAGCGTGGAACTGCAAGATGTTCGAGCCCAACTTGCGGACTCCGAGAAGGAGAATAAGCGGCTTCGACGCGGCATATTCAGTAAGTGCTTGAACGAACCCTTAAAAAAAGGGAATGGCGGAGAAGCCGACTAACAGAGTTATGTCTGCAGGTATGCTGACGGGTCGTCCCGCGGAGGAGATGCCCGGATCTACGGGTGATCTTCTATCCGAGCTCTCACAACTGCACGAACAAGTTCGGCAGGTGATGCAAGGTATTGCCCAGGCTTTGTGGCCATTATTCTCCCTGCCAAAAGGCATTGGAGAGCTTGCGGAGAAGCTCAAGGGAGCACGGCCGTGCTTCTGATTATGGAAGATATCGGCCTACTGTCAAGGTGCCAGGGAAGCCTGGGCTATGGTGAAGACGCGGTATACCAAGGCTGACCCAAACCACATGGCCGAGGTCGGACCTGTGGGGCCCGATGGGAAAGAGATCCCCGTTAGCTTAGTCTATGGGCATGTAGAATTAGCCGCAAAGTATTCCCAACAGGATTGTAGGCTGGACCTCCTGTTGGATGGTATAGAAGAGGAATTTAGTTAGTCTACATGACTATGTAATTAAAGAGACATGTATGACGCCTTCTAGCCGGATTGTAAATCATTTGTCATGGCAGACCTTTTCGCTTCAACCTCGGGACCCGATAGTCCAGAGTGTGTCTGAATACCCGCTTAGTTATATAAGAACCAGGGTATGCGTGGAGACCAGGCGTAGGGGTCATTGGTGCTTAAACAGACAAGTGCCCAACTAGTTATGTTATATTACATGGGTAGTAAGAAACATCTTCGAGGGAGAATAGTTCCGTTAAGGGTTCCTTTCCCTGGGCTTGCATGCCCTAAAGTGCATGTCCGTACTGCGAGAGGAAACGCAGGCAAAAACATATAGGGGCACATATGGAAAATAAATAAAAATCATCTTTTGTTCACCGACCGAATATTCACTTAAGAACGCTAGCTTTCGGCTTCACCCAGTCTGAGGTACACATCCGGCTGACCCGACAGTAACAATCGCAGAGGTGCTCCCCTTATGCCCTAGCCGAATTAACGGGAACGTAGGGCATAAATACAAGAGCCAGGCAACCCAGCTTGGCCAAAACTTAATTCATATCGATGCATATAGTGGCAAAGAAAAGGTACATGTGGAAGAATAACACATGTGTGGGGCGTGAAGCCTAGATAGATAATTAGGCTTTTGTGTAAGAAGCCCCCAGGTATAATGAGCGCGGTTAGCACATCTATAATGTGCAAGCGAGGCACAAGTGGGCCCTTGAAGGCCTAGAGAAAGAATAAAAGAAAGAAAGATAAAAAAGACAAATAATGTATATGCAAAAAATGGATAGAGGAAGGAGACGAACATAGAGTCCGGCGCTAGGCATAGAATCTTCGGAGCCTGGCTGCGTTCCATGGGTTCGGCTCAAGTCGATTATTCGATGCATCCCGCAGACGGTACGCACCACCGGTCAGAACTTGGTCAATAATGAAGGGACCTTCCCATTTGGGCTCGAGCTTGGACTTTTTCTTCTCCGGCAGGCGTAGAACTAACCCGCCAACGTTATAAGTTTTGGCCCGTACTTCTTTGCTTTGGTATCTGCGAGCCTGTTGCTGATAAAATGCGGAACGGGCTTTTGCCACATCGCGCTCCTCCTCCAGGGTGTCCAGACTGTCCTACCGATCGAGCTCGGCTTCTCTTTCTTTGTACATGCGCACTCGAGGTGAGTCATGAATTATGTCGCAGGGCAGAATTGCCTCTGCGCCGTACACCATAAAGAAGGGTGTATATCCGGTAGTGCGATTCGGCGTGGTCCGCAGCCCCCAGGGTACGGAGTCGAGCTCCTCTACCCAGTGCGTGTTAGACTCCTTTAAGGACCTCACTAATCTGGGTTTAATGCCGCTCATGATAAGTCCATTTGCTCGCTCAACTTGGCCGTTGGTTTGTGGGTGACAGACGAAAGCATAATCGAGCTTGATGCCCATGTTGCTACACTAGAGTTTTACCTCGTCGGCCGTGAAGTTCGTGCCGTTGTCAGTGATGATGCTGTGGGGGACGCCATAACAGTGTACAACCCCGGATATGAAGTCTATCACCGGTCTGGATTCAGCTGTTTTAACAGGTTTGGCTTCTATCCATTTGGTGAATTTATCCACCATGACCAGTAAGTATTTTTTCTTATGGGTTCCCCCTTTAAGGGGTCCAACCATGTCAAGCCCCCAGACCGCGAAAGGCCAGGTAATGGGGATTGTTTGGAGGGCGGTGGGTGGCATGTGGCTTTGGTTTGCAAAAAGCTGGCAACCGGCGCAGCGTTGGACCAAGTCCTGTGCGTCTGCCCGGGCCGTCGGCCAATAAAAACCTGTACGGAAGGCCTTGCTTACAAGGGCCCGGGCTGCGGCATGGTGGCCGCCGAGTCCGGCATGAATTTCTGCCAAAAGTTTCCGCCCTTCCTCTTCGGAGATGCACCTTTGAAGGACTCCGGTAGTGCTTTTCTTATACATCTCTCCGTCGTGGACCCTGTAGGCTTTAGATCGCCGCACTATGCAGCATGCCTCATTTTGGTCCTCGGGAAGTTCCTGCCTAGTTAGGTAGGCCAGGAATGGTTCTGTCCATGGGGCGATGACGACCATTATTACGTGGGCTGAAGGTGTTATTTTGGTGGCAGAGCCTCCGATTATGTCAAAGTGTTCGGTATCGGGCATTTTGGCCGGGTCTGGACTATTGTTACCGGTGTCCCCTTCCCATACCACCGATGGCTTAAACAACCTCTCCAAAAAGATGTTGGGGGGGCCGCGTCGCATTTTGCGTCGATGCGGGCGAGGATATCTGTCGCCTGATTGTTTTCCCGAGCCACATGGTGAAATTCGAGCCCCTCGAACCGAGCTGACATCTTTAGGACGGCGTTTCGATAGGCCGCCATCTTCGGATCCTTGGCATCGAAGTCTCCATTTATTTGGGATATTGCGAGGTTCGAATCCACACGCACCTCCAGGCGTTGAATGCCCATGGAGACTGCCATTCGAAGACCATGCAACAGGGCTTCGTATTCAGCTGCGTTGTTGGAGTCTATATACAGTATCTGCAGTACGTACTGAACGATATCTCCGGTTGGGGACGTCAGGACGATGCCAGCCCCCAGACCAGCCAACATTTTGGAGCCGGCGAAGTGCATGATCCAATTGGAGTATGCGCCGTACTCTTTAGGGAGTTCGGCTTCCATCCATTTGGCAACAAAGTCGGCCAATACTTGCAATTTAATGGCTCGCCGAGGTTTGTATGTTATGTCGAACGGGAGGAGCTCAATGGCCCATTTGGCAATCCGGCCCGTGGCGTCGTAGTTGTTTATAATATCATTAAGTGGCACTTCCGAGGCTACTATAATCAAACACTCTTGAAAGTAGTGGCGCAGCTTCCGGGATGCCATGAATACCGCATAGGCTATCTTTTGATAATGTGGGTACCGTGATTTGCATGGAGTGAGGACAGTGGATACATAATATACCGGCTTTCGAAGAGGGAATTTATGTCCGTCCGCTTCTCGTTAGACAACGAGCACTGCGCTTACAACCTGATGAGTTGCCGCAATGTATAACAACATTGGTTCGCCAATGTTTGGCGCGGCCAGGATTGGGTTGGTTGCCAGTATGGCTTTTATTTCTTCCAATCCGGCTGTCGCGGCGTCCGTCCACCCGAAGTGTTCGGTGCGCCGAAGGAGGCGATAAAGGGGTAATGCCTTTTCTCCTAAGCGGGAGATAAAGTGGCTTAGAGCCACCACACATCCAGTTAATTTCTGGATTTGTTTGAGGTCTGTTGGGGTAGCCAACTGTGACAAAGCTCAAATTTTTGCCGGATTAGCTTCAATGCCTCTACTGGAGACAATGAAGCCCAGGAGCTTTCTGGCTGGTACGCCGAAAATGCATTTTTCCGGATTGAGCTTGATGTCGTATGCTCGGAGGTTGTCGAATGTGAGCCTCAAGTCGTCTATTAGAGAGTCGACGTGTTTGGTTTTGACGACCACATCATCTATGTATGCCTCTACTGTTTTGCCGATCTGTTTCTCCAGACATGTCTGAATCATGCGCTGATACGTTGCGCCGGTGTTTTTGAGCCCAAAAGGCATTGTGTTGAAACAGAATGGGCCGTATGGTGTGATAAATGCTGTTGCGGCTTGGTCGGACTCCACCGGAGTATGCATCGAGGAAACACAATGACTCGTGTCCTGCGGTAGCATCGATAATTTGATCAATGCGGGGGAGGGGGAAGGGATCCTTTGGGCAAGCCTTGTTGAGGTCCTTGAAATCGACACATAGGCGCCAGGATTTGTCCTTCTTTGGTACCATCACCAGTTTTGCTAGCCAGTCCGGGTGTTTTATTTCTCTAATGAATCCGGCCTCCAATAACTTGGCTAGTTCCTCTCCTATAGCCTGTCTCTTAGGTTCAGAGAAACGCGGAAGAGCCTGCTTGACCGGCTTGAATCCCTTTAGGATATTGAGGCTGTGCTCGGCCAGCCTGCATGGGATTCCTGGCATGTCTGAGGGGTGCCAGGCGAATATGTCCCAATTCTCGCGCAGGAACTCTCGTAGTGCGGCGTCCACGGTGGGGTTTAACTGTGCCCAGATGGAGGCTGTTTTTGTAGGGTCCGTTGGGTGGACTTGGAATTTGACTATTTCATCCGCTGGTTTAAAAGAGGTGGACTTGGATCTCTTGTCAAGTATCACATCGTCCCTGTCCACTATGGAGCATAGTGCAGTTAATTCCTCGGCCAAAAGGGCTTCGGATAATGCCTCGAGGGCCAATGCGGCTGTTTTGTTTTCGGCGCAGAGTGCTGTGTCCGGATCACTAACGAGAGTGATGATTCCGTTGGGCCCGGGCATTTTGAGCTTCATGTACCCATAATGGGGTATGGCTTGGAAGATCGTGAAAGCCTCCCGTCCCAAAAGGGCGTGGTATCCACTACTGAACAGGGCCACTTGGAATGTAATTTCTTCGGACCTATAGTTCTCCGGCATGCCGAATACCACATCTAGTGTGATTTTCCCAGCATAATGTGCTTCCCAACTGGGGATGATTCCTCTGAAGGTTGTGCTGCTTTGCTCAATGCGGTTCCAGTCTATTTCCATATTTTGAAGAGTTTCTTCGTAGATGAGGTTTAATCCACTGCCGCCGTCCATGAGTACTTTGGTGAGTCGAAAGCCGAACACAATTGGACTGAGGACCAGTGCAGCTGGTGCTCGGGCTGTTCGGAATTTAGGTTCGTCACTGGCATTGAAGGTAATAGCCGTGTCGCTCCATGGATTTATTGCTGCTACGTGGCAGATTTCGGCAATGCTGCGGAGTGTTCGCTTGCGCCTATTATTTGATGCAAAGGTCTCAAAGACTGTTAATACCGTATTGTTATCCCTGGGATGGTGCTCTGTGGCATCTGGGATGAGAAGATCCTCGCCGCTTTTGGCCACCTGCCGGAGTATCCAACATGCTCTAAGGCTGTGTGTTGGTATGGTATCCGCTGTACTATGAATTTTGCAGGGTCCGTTGAGCCATCCCTCCAATACGGTTCCACGCCCTGTAGAGGGTTTTTCCTTCTTTGTAATTAACTCGGGTGTCTTATGATAGTGCACCCTTTTACTTCGGACTGGGTGTATATTCGGAGCTGGATTATCCCAAAATTTCATTTCAGTTTTCCAGGCACTTTCCATCGCACAGTACTTTCGTACTATGGATGCCAAGTCGGTGAAGCGTGATATGTCACGGCGACTTATGGCGTTAAGGATTCCCTTGTCCGTGCAGTTATTGCAGAAAAGTGAGACTACGTCTTCCTCGCGCAGTCCTTAACCTTGTTCATCACAAGGAGGAATCTGGCCCAATAATGATGTATTGTTTCATGGGGCTCTTGCCTAATGTGGGAAAGATCGTTTATGTCTGGGTGGGTGGGTGGGTTTGAGTACGAACCCCTACCTGATCTGAGACCCAGGGGCCGAGGAGTTTCCGATCTTGGAAGTTCGGATTCCGGGATGTTGCCCGATGAGTCTGGCCCGCTGCCTGACTCGAGGTTTAGGGCTTGGGTGATGTCCTCCCGTAAACGGGTATCCGGCTTGGAGAGCTCAGGAATCTGGACATAGTTAGTCCTCAAGATAGAGGAAGAATCGACGCATTGTTCCTCCACCACCACAACATGATGGGTGACCAGTGGAGAGTTAATCTCCCTTTGATCGGGTTTAAGCCCAATCCGATCATAGTCCGTAGCGACTCCCAAGGCGGCGATGCGATCTAAGAGCTCGTTTAGGGAAGAGAGCTCCATTGGATCCATCTGCTCGGCGAATTCCGAGCCGACGTGGAGGCTGTTTTTGATGACCCGAGAAGTCATCGTCGGTGCAGCAGCCGAACAGGCGGTCATGATGAAACTGCCTAGCCGGAGAGTTTGGCCGACAGCCAGGGCTCCCCCGGCGGTAATGTTGTTTTTAACAACGAGATGAGGCATCCTTCCTTATGGCGATGGCACAGAGGAACTCTCAATGAAAGCACCAATGTCGGTGTCAAAACCGGCGGATCTCGGGTAGGGGGTCCCGAACTGTGCGTCTAAGGCGGATGGTAACAGGAGGCAGGGGACACGATGTTTTACCCAGGTTCAGGCCCTCTTGATGGAGGTAAAACCCTACGTCCTGCTTGATTATTCTTGATAATATGGGTAGTACAAGAGTTGATCTACCACGAGATCGGAGAGGCTAAACCCTAGAAGCTAGCCTATGGTATGATTGTATGTTGTCCTATGGACTAAAACCCTCCGGTTTATATAGACACCGGAGAGGGCTAGGGTTACACAAGGTCGGTTACAAAGGAGGAGATATACATATCCGTATTGCCTAGCTTGCCTTCCACGCCAAGTAGAGTCCCATCCGGACACGGGATGAAGTCTTCAATCTTGTATCTTCATGGTCCAACAGTCCGGCCAAAGGATATAATCCGGATGTCCGGATACCCCCTAATCTAGGACTCCCTCAAACTCCTTCTCTAGAAAGGATCCATTCTTAGCAACGAATATCTTGCCTTCGGATATTTGATAGAAGGTGCACCCAACAGTCTCCTTTGGGTATCCTATGAAGATACATTTCTCCGATTTGGGTTCGAGCTTATCAGGTTGAAGCTTTTTCACATAAGCATCGCAGCCCCAAACTTTAAGAAATGACAACTTGGGTTTCTTGCCAAACTACAGTTCATAAGGTGTCATCTCAACGGATTTAGATGGTGCCTTATTTAATGTGAATGTAGCCATCTCTAAAGCATAACCCCAAAATGATAGCGGTAAATCAGTGAGAGACATCATAGATCGCACCGTATCTAGTAAAGTATGATTGCGACGTTCGGACACACCATTACGCCATGGTGTTCCAGGTGGCATGAGTTGCCAAACTATTCCACATTGTTTCAAATGAAGTCCAAACTCATAACTCAAATACTCACCTCCACGATCAGATCGTAGAAACTTGATTTTCTTGTTACGATGATTTTCCACTTCACTCTGAAATTCTTTGAACTTTTCAAATGTTTCAGACTTATGTTTCATCAAGTAGATATACCCATATCTGCTCAAATCATCTGTGAAGGTGAGAAAATAATGATATCCACCACGAGCTTCAATGTTCATTGGACCACATACATCAGTATGTATGATTTCCAATAACTCTATTGCTCGCTCCATTGTTCCGGAGAACGGAGTTTTAGTCATCTTGCCCATGAGGCATGGTTCGCAAGTACCAAGTGATTCATAATCAAGTGATTCCAGAAGTCCATCAGAATGGAGTTTCTTCATGCGCTTTACACCAATATGACCTAAACGGCAGTGCCACAAATAAGTTGCACTATCATTATCAACTCTGCATCTTTTGGCTTCAATACTATGAACATGTGTATCACTACTATCAAGATTTAGTAAAAATAGACCACTCATCAAGGGGCATGACCATAAAAGATATTACTCATATAAATAGAACAACCATTATTCTTTGATTTAAATGAATAACCATCTCATACTAAACAAGATCCAGATATAATGTTCATGCTCAACGCTGGCACCAAATAACAATTATCCAGGTCTAAAACTAATCCCGAAGGTAGATGTAGAGGTAGCGTGCCGCCGGCGATCACATCGACTTTGGAACCATTTCCCACGCGCATCGTCACCTCGTCCTTATCCAATCTCCGCTTAATCCGTAGCCCCTATTTCGTGTTGCAAATGTTAGCAACTGAACAAGTATCAAATAACCAGGTACTACTGCTAGCATTAGTAAGGTACACATCAATAACGTGTATATCAAATATACCTTTCACTTTGCCATCCTTCTTCTCCGCCAAATACTTGGGGTAGTTCCGCTTCCAGTGACCAGTTCCTTTGTAGTAGAAGCACTCAGTCTCAGGCTTAGGTCCAGACTTTGGTTTCTTCACTTGAGCAGCAACTGGCTTGCTGTTCTTTTTGAAGTTCCCCTTCTTCCCTTTACCCTTTTTCTTGAAACTGGTGGTCTTGTTGACCATCAACACTTGATGCTCTTTCTTGATTTCTACCTCCGCAGCCTTTAGCATTGCGAAGAGCTCAGGAATCGTCTTATCCATCCCTTGCATATTATAGTTCATCATGAAGCTCTTGTAGCTTGGTGGCAGTGATTGAAGAACTCTGTCAATGACACTATCATCAGGAAGATTAACTCCCAGTTGAGTCAAGTGGTTGTGGTACCCAGACATTCTGAGTATATGTTCACTGACAGAACTATTCTCCTCCATCTTGCAGCTGTAGAACTTATTGGAGACTCCATATCTCTCAATCCGGGCATTTGCTTGAAATATTAACTTCAACTCCTGCAACATCTCATATGCTCCATGACGTTCAAAATGTCATTGAAGTCCCAGTTCTAAGCCGTAAAGCATGGCATACTGAACTATCAAGTAGTCATCAACTTTGCTCTGCCAGGTGTTCATAACATCTGGCGTTGTTCCTACAATGGGTTTGTCACCTAGCGGTGCTTCCAGGACGTAATTCTTCTGTGCAGCAATGAGGATAATCCTCAAGTTACGGACCCAGTCCATGTAGTTGCTACCATCATCTTTCAACTTAGCTTTCTCTAGGAACGCATTAAAATTCAATGGAACAATAGCACAGGCCATCTATCTACAACAACATAGACATGCAGAATACTATAAGGTACTAAGTTTATGATAAATTAAAGTTCAGTTAATCAAATTACTTAAGAACTCCCACTTAGATAGACATCTCTCTAATAATCTAAGTGATCACGTGATCCATATCAACTAAACCATGTCCGATCATCACGTGAGATGGAGTAGTTTTCAATGGCGAACATCACTATGTTGATCATATCTACTATATGATTCACGCTCGCCCTTTCGGTATCCAGTGTTCCGAGGCCATATCTGCATATGCTAGGCTCGTCAAGTTTAACCTGAGTATTCCACGTGTGCAAAACTGGCTTGCACCCGTTGTATGTGAACGTAGAGCTTATCACACCCGATCATCACGCGGTGTCTTGGCACGATGAACTGTAGCAACGGTGCATACTCAGGGAGAACACTTATACCTTGAAATTTAGAGAGAGATCATCTTATAATGCTACCACTGAACTAAGCAAAATAAGATGCATAAAGGATAAACATCACATGCAATCAATATAAGTGATATGATATGGCCATCATCATCTTGTGCCTTTGATCTCCATCTCCAAAGCACCGTCATGATCACCATCGTCACCGGCTTGACACTTTGATCTCCATCGAAGTATCATTGTCGTCTCGCCAACTATTGCTTCTATGACTATCGCTATCGCTTAGTGATAAAGTAAAGCAATTACATGGCGATTGCATTTCATACAATAAAGCGACAACCATATGGCTCCTGCCAGTTGCCGATAACTGTATTACAAAACCTGATCATCTCATACAATAAAATTTAGCATCATGTCTTGACCATATCATATCACAACATGCCCTGCAAAAACAAGTTAGACGTCCTCTACTTTGTTGTTGCAAGTTTTACGTGGCTGCTAAGGGCTGAGCAAAAACCACAACGTGGTATAGTGATTGCTTTTTGATCTTCAGAAAGAACCCTGTTCATTGAATCCGATTCAACTAAAGCTGGAGAAACAGACACCCACTAGCCACCTGTGTGCGAAGCAAAGCGGTAGAACCAGTCTCGCGTAAGCTTTCGTGTAATGTCGATCTGGGCCGCTTCATCCAACAATGCCGCTGAATCAAGAATCAACTAGTGACGGCAAGCAATATGTATATACCCACGCCCACAACTCCTTTGTGTTCTACTTGTGCATATAACATCTACGCATAATCCTGGCTCTGATACCACTGTTGGGTAACGCAATAATTTCAAAAAAAATCCTACGCACATGCAAGATCATGGTGATGCACAACAACGAGAGGGGAGAGTGTCGTCTATGTACCCTCGTAGACCGTAAGTGGAAGCGTTATGACAACGCGGTTGATGTAGTCGTACGTCTTCATGATCGAATGATCTAGTACCGAAGATATGGCACCTCCGTGATCTGCACACGTTCGTCTCGGTGATGTCCCGCAAACTCACGATCCAGTAGAGCTTCGAGGGAGAGCTTCGTCAGCACGACGGCGTGATGACGGTGATGATGTTGCTACTGGAACAGGGCTTTGCCTAAGCACTGCTACGATATTACCGAGGTGGATTATGGTGGAGGGGGGCACCGCACACGGCTAAAGATCAATGATCAACTTGTGTGTCTATGGGGTGCCCCCTCCCTATATATAAAGGAGTGGAGGAGGGGGAGGGCCGTCCCTCCTATGGCGCGCCCCATGGGGAGTACTACTCCCACCGGGAGTAGGATTCCCCCCTTTCCATGTAGTAGGAGTAGGAGAAGGAAGGAGGAAAGAGGGAGAAGGAAAGGGGGGCGCCGCCCCCCTTCCTAGTCCAATTTGGACTAGAGGGGGAGGGGGCGCACGACCTGCCCTGGCAGCCCCTCCTCTCTTTCCACTAAAGCCCATAAGGCCCATTAAACTCCCTGGGGGGTTTCGGTAACCCCCCGGTACTCCAGTATATGCCCGAACTTCACTCGGAACCCTTCCGATGTCCAAACATAGTCGTCCAATATATCGATCATTATGTCTCGACCATTTCGATACTCCTCGTCATGTCCGTGATCAAATCTGAGACTCCGAACTACCTTCGGTACATCAAAACACATAAACTCGTAATACCGATCGTCACCCTACATTAAGCGTGCGGACCCTACGAGTTCGAGAACTATGTAGACATGACCGAGACATGTCTCTGGTCAATAACCAATAGTGGAACCTGGATGCTCATATTGGTTCCTACATATTCAACAAAGATCTTTATCGGTCAAACCGCATAACGATATACGTTGTTCCCTTTGTCATCGATATGTTACTTGTCCGAGATTCGATAGTCAGTATCTCAATACCTAGTCCAATCTCGTTACCAGCAAGTCTCTTTACTCATTCCGTAATGCTTCATCCCGTAACTAACTCATTAGCTACATTGCTTGCAAGGCTTATAGTGATGTACATTACCGAGAAGGCCCAGAGATACCTCTCCGACAATCGGAGTGACAAATCCTATTCTTGATCTATGCCAACTCAACAAGTACCATCGGAGACACCTGTAGAGCACCTTTATAATCCCCCAGTTACGTTGTGACATTTGGTAGCACACAAAATGTTCCTCCGGTATTCGGGAGTTGCATGATCTCATAGTCATAGGAACATGTATAGTTATGGAGAAAGCAATAGCAACAAACTAAACGATCATCGTGCTAAGCTAACGGATGGGTCAAGTCAATCACATCATTCTCTAATGATGTGATGCCGTTAATCAAATGACAACTCATGTCTATGGTTAGGAAACATAACCATCATTGATTCAACGAGCTAGTCAAGTAGAGGCAAACTAGTGACACTCTGTTTGTCTATGTATTCACACATGTACTCAGTTTCCAGTTAATACAATTCTAGCATGAATAATAAACATTTATCATGATATAAAGAAATATAAATAACAACTTTATTATTGCCTCTGGGGCATATTTCCTTCAAAAGATGGTCAATAATATGATGCAACCTCAATTCCAGTTTTTATATAGTTTTCTTTTATAACCAAACTAGTGATAAAACAAGAAACTAAAAGATTCAATTGCAAGATCTAAAGATATACCTTCAAGCACTCACCTCTCTGACAACGGCACCAGAAAAGAGCTTGATGTCTACTACGCAACTTTATTCTTGTAGACTCGTGTTGGGCCTCCAAGCGTAGAGTTTTGTAGGACAATAACAATTTTCCCTCAAGTGGATGACCTACGGTTTATTAATCTGTGAGAGATGTAGGATGAAGATGGTCTCTCTCAAACAATCCTGCAACCAAATACAAGAAATCTCTTGTGTCCCCAACACACCTAATACAATGGCAAATTGTATAGGTGCACTAGTTCGGCGAAGAGATGGTGATAAAAGTGTAATATGGATGGTAGAAATATATATTTATAATCTGAATAAATAAAAACAACAATGTAGCAAATAGTAAACGTGCACAAAAACGGTGTTGCAATGCTTGAAAATGAGGCCTAGGGTCTGTACTTTCGCTAGTGCACTCTCTCAACAATGCTAATATAATTGGATCATATAACCGTCCCTCAACGTGCAACGAAGAATCACTCCAAAGTTCCTATCTAGCGGAGAACATAAGAAGAAATTGTTTGTAGGGTACAAAACCACCTCGAAGCTATTCTTTCCGATCGATCTATCCAAGAGTTCGTACTAAAATAACACCAAATAATTTCAGATTCATAATACTCAATCCAACACAAAGAACTTCAAAGAGTGCCCCAAGATTTCTACTGGAGAAACAAAGACAAGAACGTGCATCAACCCCTATGCGTAGATTACCTCAACGTCACCTCGGGAATCCGTGAGTTGAGCGCCAAAACATATATCAAGTGAATCAAAATAATACCCCATTGTCACCACGAGTATTCATTTGCAAGACATATATCAAGTGCTCTCAAATCCATATTGAAGGAAATATGCCCTAGAGGCAATAATAAAGTTGTTATTATATTTCCTTATATCATGATAAATGTTTATTATTCATGCTAGAATTGTATTAATTGGAAACTTAGTACATGTGTGAATACATAGACAAAACTGAGTGTCCCTAGTATGCCTCTACTTGACTAGCTCGTTAATCAAAGATGGTTAAGTTTCTTAACCATAGATATGTGTTGTCATTTGATGAACGGGATCACATCATTAGAGAATGATGTGATGGACAAGACCCATCCGTTAGCTTTGCATAATGATCGTTTAGTTTTATTGCTATTGCTTTCGCTACAAAAAAAGACAGATCCATGACATTTTGGGCCGAACAGATTTTTTTCTGTCATACTTATGACACTTCTATGACAATAATTGTGACAAAACACGGTATCATCATAGATGTGGTGGGGTCCTACTTCTATGACAAAAAATCATGACAGAAAATGGGCTTTTCGTCCTAGGCGGGCCGGAGACGCGGCTGCATGACATTCTTTGGGCCGTCCATGATGGAGAAAACCATGGTAGAAGCGAGGGCGAGGAAAATATCGGGGTGTTCCCGGTTACGGTGGGTGGTCGGGGCTGAGCGATGCGCGTTTCTCTCGTACACGCACGCGCGTGGGTGCGAGGCGTTGGGCTCTAACTGAACCCGAGCGATTACACTAGAGGCTACGTGTTACTGAACCCGAGCGATCGATCGATGGCTGTTAACTGAACCTGATCGAGCGATTCCTTCGCTACTGCTGCTAACTGAAGCCAATCGATGCTGCCCCTGGATGAACGGTGAGCGTTGCTGGGGGGTTTGGATGAACAGTTCCCGGTGGGGGTGGATGAACAGGACCCCGTGGTGTTTCCTATGGATGAACAGTGAGTGTTGCTGGGGGGTTTGTATGAACAGTTCCCGATGGGGGTGGATGAACAGGACCCCGTGGTGTTGCCTCTGGATGAGCAGGACCCTGATCGATCGAGTCGGTTGGCGCTGGATGAACAGGACCCGGTGGAGGGCTGGATGAACAGGACCACCCCGTGGAGGGCAGGATGAATAGTAGACGGTGGAGGGCTAGATGAACAGTAGCCTGTGGAGGGGTGGTTGAACAGGAGCCCGTGGAGATGGCTGGTTGAACAATAGCCGATGGAGTAGCGCGCGGTGGAGGCTGGATGAACAGGAGCCCATGGATGAACAGTCGTAGGTGGAGGCTGGAGGATGTCGATGGTGGATGAACAGTAGCCCGTGGAGGCTGGAGGGGGTCGACGGTGGAGATGAACAATATCTCGTGGAGTCCCGTTTTGTGGTACGCCACACCCCTCCCGATGAACAGGAGCCCCGTTTCGACCGTAGCGCTCCAACACAAGTCCGTTTCCTCCGTTTTGCGGTATGCCACACCCCTCCTATCAGCGTTCTGGGAACGGGGGTCCCCAGACTTGCCTGCCTGCGGCCCACGGCGTGGCTGAGCTAGCAGGCCCGTACGACCCATCTTCATCAACAAGGCATTCAAGACCCTCGCGAGGGGCCAAGCCTCGCGAGGCAGACGACGCAAGACCTCCTCAGGAGAGGCCTCGCCAGGAAGGCTCACGAGGGGCGAAGAGATCAAGGCAGGGCAAACCTCGCGAGGTCCTCATGACGTGAGCCATGACGATCGAGACCAGGCGGGCGCCAGTGCGCGCAGTGTCCTTGCTTCCTCTTTGGTGCCAAGGGGGCAACCGCAGGCGTGGAGTACCGAGGCATCAAGCAAAGGTTTCCATAGTGGTGCAACGAGACCAAGACCAGAAGGACGGCAAGACAGAGGTAACCATGGAGCCCAGGACGGCGTCACCACCAGAGCCTTTTGCAGGCGAAGACCACTTTTGTCAGGATAAGCTGTACTAGCTGTCCCATTTCAAATTGGTCGTTGTTAGCTCCCTTCCTGCTCAATATTTGGGGAGAGGACCATGGCCTATATAAGTAGAACTGGCCACCACAGTAGGGGGATTGACCTCATCACAAATCGATAACGGATCCAAGATCATCTCACCCACACAAGTTCGCCAAGCACAAGAACACCTCAACCTCAGGAGGCTGTTCTTCCCCTTGTACTGTTCATCATCAGCCCAAGAGGCAATCCACCACCACCACATTGGAGTAGGGTATTACATCACAACGGTGGCTCGAACCAGTATAAATCGTGTGTCTTTCTGTGTTGTGAGTTCATCAAGTTCGTCCGCGAGATCTTAGAGAGCTAGGGCGTGGATTGATAGGGAGAAAACCTTCGCGCGCACCCCAGTGTTTGAACCGTGAGGGTTTTGCCGGAACCCGTGATCCGACATTTTGAGCCCTAGGTAGGGGTGCGCCGAAGCTTCCTTCCATCGCCCCGCGTCCCGTTGCCTCGCCGTCTCCATGGCAGACACGCGCCGCGCTTGTGCTGAGTGCCGGGCTGCCCTCGCCGCCCACGTCGCTCAGACAGCTCCCGTCGGTGGGCCACCTCGTCGTTCCCCGTTGCCTGCCGCCAACGCCGCCACCGGCCCGGCGGGGAACGAGCAGCAGGCATCCTCACTGCACCCCTCGGTGCGGCGGGACGGCCGCACCGCCACTCCATCGCTAACCCCGGCCGGTTCTTCTTCCCATGCACGTCGCCCTCCCATGGACACACGGGCCGTGCTCCTTATGGCGCACGAGCTCCTGTGCTACCGCCCGGTCGACGACCTCTACGAGGAATGGGTCGACCGCATCACCAAGCTTGTCCACGCCGCAGGGGGCTCCCTTGCGCCATCCCTCTCTCCGCCTCGCCCTCCGCCAGCTACAGGCGACGTAGCTCACGGAGCGCCTCCACCACCTCTGCCCCAAGACGGCGCCCTGGTGCCAAGACACGCGGCTCCGCGGCACGACCTGCCGCGCCCCGCGCCCGTGCATGAAGAAAGAAGCTGTCAAGAAGTCCCTCGACCGCAAGAAAATGCTCCGCCGCTCCTCGCGCCACCGCGCCAGGACCGGCTGCTGCGGCAAGACCGTGCGCCACCTGTAGCGGTAGGGCGTGGAACCCATCAAGACCAAGCTCCACCCCCAAGGCGGGCCCCGGTGACCACAGCTGGCTGCCGCGCTTTCACCCACGAGCTGCGTAGCGTCGCCTTGCCGGGAAAGTTCAAGCTGGATCTGCCTCCTCGCTACGACGGCACCCTCGACCCCGTGGAGTTCTTGCAGCTCTACGAGATGAGCATCGAAGCGGCCAACGGCGAGGAGAAAGTCATAGCGAACTGGTTTCCCATGGCTCTCAAGGAGGGTGCCCGCTCCTGGCTCCTGAACCTGCCTCCAGGCTCAATTTCCTCCTGGGACGAAATGCGCAACCGCTTCATCGCCAACTTCCAGGGCACTCACGACCGCCCCCTGGTCATGGGCGACCTGCCCCGTATCAAGCAACAATCAGGAGAGACCCTGCAGAAGTACATTCAGCGCTTCAACGGCGCATGGATCAAGATCCCCAAGGTGACCGACGAGGCAATCATATCAACATTCTCCGACGGTGTCAACGATGTCAAGATGAAGGAGGAGCTCGCCATCCATGAAGAGTTGTGCACGACCCTGGAGCTGTTCAACATCGCGACCAAGTGTGCTAGAGATGAGGAGGGGCGCCTCTCCCTCCTCGAGCTCCCTGCTGCGGACCCAGAGGAGAATAAAGCCAAGGCCAAGGATGTGAAGCGCAAGGGAGCTGCCGTGCTCGCAGCGGAACCAGACACCAAGCGCGGCAGAGACCAACTAGAGTCATACAAGAGCAGCCATCCATTCTGCGCCTTCCACAACCTGAACACCCACAACACCAGTGACTGTCAAGAGCTCAGAGCCATTCGCGAAGGACGCTTCAGTCGACGCCCATAGCGCGGCGACCGGGGCTACGACCGAGGAAGAGGACGTGGTGGCGGACGCTCGGACGACCGTGGCCCGTGCCAGGAGTGGCGCGACCAGCCTCGTGAGGACTGTTGGCAGGATCAGCCTCGTGAGGGCGCCTGGAGGTATCAGCCTCGTGAGGATCGTCCTCAAGGCAACGCCGGACTCCCTCCGCTGCCGCCACCGCCAAGAAGGAATGACGAACACCATCAAGACGAGGGGGCTGGGGGCTTCCAGGAACCGCGTGCTATCGCCTGCATCTTGGGAGGAGCCCAGGCCCCAGCCTCGCAGTGTATCTTCAAGCAGTTTGCTCATGAAGTGAATGCAGTCCTCCCCAAGCTCGAAGCCACACGCCCGCTCAGGTGGTCCCAGTGCCCCATCACGTTCAACTCAGCAGACCAGCTCAAGTGCGCAGCTACCGCTGGCGCCCTCCTGATGCTTTGCTCCCCAGTCATTAACAACGTGCAAGTTACCAAGACCCTCATCAACGGCAGCACAGGGCTCAACGTCCTGTCCGTCGAGACGTCCGACAGCCTCCAAGTGCCATATGACCAGCTTCAGCCCACCAAGCCCTTCTCAGGAGTGACCGACGGTTCCACCACGCCGATAGGGCAGGTCCGCCTCCCTGTCACCTTCGGGGAACGCAAGAACTACCGCACCGAGCTCATCGACTTCGACGTCGCACACATCCGCCTACTATACAATGCCATTCTCGGGTATCCATCCCTGGCCAAGTTCATGGCGGTGACCCATCATGGCTACAATGTCCTTAAGATGCCGAGAAGCGGCGGGATCATCACGGTCCCATGTGAAGAAAGAGATGCGGTGTGCTCCCTCGAGCGTGCCTTCCAAGTTGCAGCAATCGACGACCCCAACAGCAAGGGCGAGGGCCCTCCTGAGGCCATCCCCAAGAAGAAGAAGCAGCTGCGATGCACAGGACCTCAGGAGGGTGGCATCACAGCCGGAGCCTTGTCAGGATCAGCGCCTGCTCCAGGGGCGCCTCCCTCCATCGCATAGGAAGGCGCGCCTGGCGCCCTTCTCGGGCAGGGCTCAGGGGCTTTCTTCTGGAAGGCCTCAGATCTTGCCCACATCACGAGGGAGGCGCTTGGGTACCACCCGGAGGTGTGCTTCACGGCATGTTTCCCTCAGGAGGGCACAAAGCAAGGATTGCCCACCGTTCAGGAGTTCATCACCAAGACCACCGAGGAATTGCAAGACGCAAGGGCCATGCGCAGCGACCACTGCTCACGAGGCGCAGCTTCCCATCCAGGAGAGGACGCCGGGTTGCGCATCTACATCGATGTTCCAGGGCTCAACAGGGCCGCTTCTCAGGAGCTTTTCTGGCCTTCGCGCGTGGGATGCTGCGAGGGCCCACCGCACAGCTACGTTCGCATGCCCTTTGGCCTGCCGAGCGTGTCGTTCGCCTACTAGCGCAACTTGCGGTGCATCCTAGTGGCTCAGGAGGCCAGGTACCATGCCGTCCTGATGGAGATGGAGATAGTCCTCAAGGAACCACCTGAGCCCCCAGAGCCTCCTGAGGCTCAGGGCCCCGGTGGCTCGTGAGGAGCAACCCTTTCACCGCGCACCTTCAGCTGCCCCAACTCTCCTTCGTCAATAGAGCCAGGTGACGTTTTCCAAGTTCATTTAGCGGGGGCCGCCCCTCGGGCTGCATCATTCCCAGGCCGCGTGGGTCCGTCCCTGTGGCATGTATCCCTTTTCATGTCTTGAGCTTACCTTGTTGGGAGTGCCCCTCAGGCTGCATCATCCCCAAGCCGCTTGGGCCTGACCCAGTGGCACGTATCTCCCATGCACTTACTTAAGCCTACTACTCTCATGATTAATGTAACTATGATTACTACTTGCTTGATCACCACCCATCATGGGGACCGCGCATCGGCCGTCTTTCTTCAGGAGCCTTCGAGTGAGTAAGTTGAGCATGGCGTCTGTGCTCGGGCCCGTCCCTGCAGCGTCGATAAATCCAATGGCTGAGCTCTGTCTGGCGGGCCGGCCCCATTTACATCACCTCCTGGGGCCATTGGTGCTTGGCTTTTCACGTGATAACCTCAGGAGATTCGTTCAGCGCGGGTTGTCTGACCACCTCGCAGGACCAGCACAGCAAACAAGAACCAAGACCAGGCGCAACCCGCCTTGAGGTAGGGCCTCGTGAGTCCCGCGCTGGCTCATGAGTGCCCAGATACACCTCGTCTAGCCCTGCCGTGCAAGCCACGTGTTAGGGAAGGGCTGTACATGCCCCGGGGGCTCTCCGCAGAGGGAGCCCCCTCCCACGCACAAGTGGAAGCACCATGCTCCGCACTGGCCGTCGACACTGCCGAGGAGCGGCTATGCTCGTGCACAAGCGGAAGCACTATGCTCCGCGCTGGTGATAAACAACTGAGGGCGGCTTCACGGTCATACCAACCTTAGGGAGCACCAGAGCTCAGCGTCCGGCCTCACCACAATGCCTCCCCTTGGGAGAGCCGCGCGAGGGGGCTGGGCACGGGGGCTGCGCTCGGGTCATGCCCAAGCGCACGCCACCCAACCAGGTCTCCCGGACCTAGTCGTCGCACGCCCCTCCTGACCCGAGCCTCGGCGAGGGAAAGGTATAGAAATTGTTTGCACGTCAAGGGGGACTCCTGAGCATCGCGACTCAGGTACCTAACTGGTCACGTAGCCCCTCACTCCTTGGTCCGTCCTGGTCTCCGGTCGGCCCAACGGTGGTTGAGGTATGCGCGGGGCCAGGCTCTGCCGATGTAGAACATCAACCTATCCTCGCGTACTCTCCCTCTAAGCTGTTTGCGTGTCAAGGGGGCCTCCTGAGCATCGCGACTCAGGAGCCTAACTGGTCACATAGCCCCTCACTCCCTAGTCCGTCCTGGTCTCCGGTCGGCCCAACGGCGGTTGAGGTATGCGCGGGGCCGGGCTCTGCTGACGCAGAACACAAAGCAAATAGGAAGAAAATCGCAAAATCTCGAAGCAAATATTACAAGGCATATTGTTCTCACAATATCAAATAAAAGTTTAACGCCTCCACGAGGCCTGATGCATATTGCAGGAATGAAACAAGAAAGCAGCCGCAGGTCACCCCTGGACACCGCCATCGCCTGCAGAAGGTGCTCCTCCCTTGGTAGCGTCGCCTTCACCCACACCACCAGCCGCAGGATCGGTGGCATCGCCGGTCGAGGGCGCGAGGATGAAGCCACAGAACTTCTTCAGTAGGGCCTCCACCTGACCTTTCATGGCTGCGGCGGCGGCCGCACAATGTTCATCAGCTACAGGCTCCAGCAGCTCGTCGAGACGAGCATTGGGGTTGCGAAGGTACAGACGGCTGAAGACACGCGTCAGCGCAGATGAAGAAAGGACACGAGCCTCAGCCTTAGCCATGGGACCGATGCCCTCCATGACTTCCTCAAGCGCCTTCACCAAGTGGGGAAGCAGCTGAGCAGGGCCATCTTCGTCGGTGGTCAGCGGCTTCTCCAAGCCCTTCTCATACAGTGACTTCAGCGCCACGCTAGACCTCTTCTCAAGAAGCAAGAAGGCCACGCGGTCTTCAGCCAGGACCTTCGCCTTGGCGTCGAGCTCGGCCTCCCTCGCCTTCGCCTTCTGCTCCAGCCCCTCTAGTCGACTTCGCTCCGCGGCCCGTGCCTTTGTCAGCTCCCCCAACTCGGCGTCGCGGCCCTTGATGGGGTCCTCCCGAGCCTTCATCTCCTCCTCCCTCGCTTCGCGGTCACGTGCTTCTTTTGCGCGCTCGTCGCGCAGCCTCTTTAGCTCGCCCTCTAGCTCTCGGCAGCGGTCGCGGGCGGCCTCGGCATCCTTCAGAGCCGCCTCGCGATCGGCCGCAGCTCTGGCGGCGGCCTGCTTCTCCTTCTCGGAGGCCGCCACAGCCTGGCTTAGCGACGCTCGAACTGCCGAGTCGGAGTGAAGCCAAGGCCAGCTCCAGGCGCCCGACCACTAGGTGCGGGTCCGCGCCTAGGAGGTCTTCCCGCAGCTTAGCCATCCCTGAGAAAACACGCTCCAAGACTGTGGAGGAGGCAGAAGAACTTGGGGCCGGAGGCGCGGCAGGAGGAGGAGGCGACGTCGTTACCAGAGCCTGGAAGATCGAGGGCTCCGGAGCCCTTGGGACCTCATCAGCAGAGCCGGTTGCCGGCACTTCCGGAGCCAGCGGGGCCATGGGGGCTGGTTCATCCTGCCGATGCTCCTCTTGGCCTCGCGAGGGCAACATGGATGGGGAGGTGCGGGTGCTGTCACCTCTCTTCTCCGCAGAGGGGGGCATGGACGCGGCATCCTCCTTACTCTTCTTCCCTGAAGACACCGGCCTGATCAACCAAGGGCGAATGTTAGAAAATAGCAAGTACAAGCAGGAACAAGATGAAGCTCGAAGGACTTACTGATCCACTGCGACATAGTCCACCTTCCGCTTGGTGAGCCTGAAACCCGAAAGCGTCGGGGCCTGAGGAGTGGGCACACGGGCTTCGGGAGCAGAAGACGCTGCATCAGAAGGGCCGAAGCCGGCCCCAGGCGGTACCAAGTCGGAGGCAGCATCTCGAGAGACCAGTGACAATCTACCCCTTGTCGGGATGAGGGGAAGCTCCCTCACCTCCTGGCGGGCGTCGACCTCGGCATCGTCTGGTAGAGCACGGAGGATGTCGGCCTTGCTCAAGGGGGAGTTCTCCCCCATCTCCTTGGGGGTCTCCTCCGAGTCCTCCTCCCCCTCTTCTTCCCCAAGGGACTCGCTAGAAGACACCTCCACCGGCTTCGGCATTGTAGAGGCCCCAGCAAGCGCCGGCGGCACCAGCCCGCGCGTGTCAAAGGTCGGCCTGGAGGCAACGAATTGCTCCCAGTCCTTGCGATGGAACAAAGGAACAAAGGCGCTCGGCGGGTACTCTTGGTTATCCCCAACCAAGAGGCACAAAACTGCAGTCAGCTCGTCATCAGGCAGGGCCACCAGGCTCAGACGAACCTTGTCTTCTTCATCTCCAAGCTTCCACAAAGGGCGCGTGCGCGCCTGGAGTGGAGCAACGCGTAGTGTCAAGAATTCCCTTAGGAGCATGACCCCCGTCACCTTGGCCGCCTTCGCATTGCCCGGCTTCAAATCAATCTTCATCTGCTACAACACCGACGACACCCGCTCGTTGGTGAGCTCTACACGAGACCACCCCTGTCCGACTGGGGTGCCTACGTCGGTAGTTCCAAGCGTGGATGGACGCACTTGGCAGTCATCATGACCCATTTGGCCCTGATGTTGTCAACCCTCTTCCCGGTGTTCAAGATCGAGTTGGCCTGGCCGGCTGCGATGAAGTTGGCGCACCTGGAGATATGGCCACCGGTGACACGGAGGAAGAAGAAGTGGCACAGCAGTGCCACAGACGACATCACGCCCAGGTACGCCTCGCAGTAGTAGGCGAAGATAGACAAGAGAATAATGCAGTTGGGATGGAGATGCAGCGCCTGCAGCCCGAAGTGGTCGAGGACCTCGAAAAAGAAGTCAGAAAAGGGGGGAACCAAACCGGCGGTGATGCTGCTCATAAAGAAAGGGAAGAAGGTGCTTCCCTCAGGCTCTGGCGCGTCAGAGGCAAGCCGGAGGTCCATCTTCCCCCTCTCGTTACTCTCCCCTGCCGTCAGCAAGCGCGTGGCGGCAAGGTTCTTCTCCGTGACATTGGGCGCATCGAGGGCTGGCTCGAACCAGGCCGGCACCGAGGAGGACTTGACCTTGCGCGGCGCCATTGGTCGCAGATGCGGAGCGAGGTTGGAGAGGATTTGGAGGTTTCGGCAACAAGGACCGAGAAAGGGGATTTGGAGCAAGGCGAGGAAGAAGCAATGAAGGCAAGCACTATCTGCGCCAGCCTTTTTTTCAAGACGGGCAGTTGCCGAGGCAGTGTGGGGAAGCGGAGACGCCCATGTCCGATTAACCGCCACGTATCAACCAAGGCCGCAGGCTTTTGGGGCCCGCGGCGCTCTGCGCTTGACCTTTGGCTTCGCCTCGAAGCCATGCCCGAGTGCACCTTGGGACAGGGGGCTACTATCGGCATTCTGGGAATGGGGGTCCCCGGACCTGCCTGCCTACGGCCCACGACGTGGCTGAGCTAGCAGGCCCGTACAACCCATCTTCATCGACAAGGCATTCAAGACCCTTGCGATGGGCCAAGCCTCACGAGGCGGATGACGCAAGACCTCCTCACGAGCGGCCTCGCCAGGAAGGCTCACGAGGAGCGGAGATATCAAGGCAGGGCAAACCTCATGAGGTCCTCGTGACGTGAGCCATGACGATCGAGACCAGGCGGACGCCAGCGTGCAGTGTCCTTGCTTCCTCTTTGGTGCCAAGGGGGCAAGCGCAGGCGCGGAGTACCGTGGCATCAAGCAAAGGTTTCCATATTGGAGCAACATGACCAAGACCAGAAGGGTGGCAAGATGGAGGTCACCATGGAGCCCAGGATGGCGTCACCACCAGAGCCTTTTGCAGGCGAAGAACATTTTTGTTAGGATAAGCTGTACTAGCTATCCCCTTTCAAATTGGCCATTGTTGGCTCCCTTCCTGCTCAATATTTGGGGAGAGGACCAGGGCCTATATAAGTAGAACTAGCCACCACAGTAGGGGGATCGACCTCATCATGAATCGAGAACGGATCCAAGATCATCTCACCCACACAAGTTCGCCAAGCACAAGAATACCTCAACCTCAGGAGGCTGTTCTTCCCCTTATACTGTTCATCATCAGCCCAAGAGGCAATCCACCACCACCACACTAGAGTAGGTTATTACACCACAACGGTGGCCCGAAACAATATAAATCTTGTGTCTTTATGTGTTGTGAGTTCGTCGAGTTCGTCCACGAGATCTTAGAGAGCTAGGGCGTGGATCGATAGGGAGAAAACCTTCACGTGCACCCTAGTGTTCGAACCTTGAGGGTTTTGCCGGAACCCGTGATCCGATTGTTGGATGTGGGGCTCCGGCTAACCCTTAAGGTTCGAACACTGGGGTGCGTGCGAAGTCTTTCCCTCCTACCGATCTACGCTCTAGCTCGCTAAGATCTTGCGGACGAACTCGACGAACCCACAACATAGAAAGAAACGGGGTTTATACTGGTTCGGGCCACCATTGTGGTGTAATACCCTACTCCTGTGTGGTGGTGGATTGCCTCTTGGGCAGATGATGAACAGTACAAGGGGAAGAACAGCCTCCTGAGGTTGAGGTGTTCTTGTGCTTTCGGACTTGTGTGTCTCTCTGGGTCTGGTGAGGTCTCTCTATCCCTGGTGAGGTCTCTCTCCTTCTCTTATGGTGGTTAGTCCTATTTATAGAGGCCCTCGTCCTCTTCCCAAATATTGAGAGGGAAGGGAGCCAACAATGGCAGGCTAATTTGAAGGGGGACAGCTAGTACAAGCTATCGTGACAAAAGCGGTCTTCGCCTGCACAAAGCTCTGGTGGTGATGCCGTCTCGGGCTCCATGATGACCTCCATCTTGCAGTCCATGGTCTTGGTCTTGTTGCACCGAAATGGCAACCTTTACCTAATGCCTTGGTACTCCGCGGCTGCGCTTGCCCCCTTTGCACCAAAGAGGAAGCAAGGACGCTGCGCGCGCTGGCGCCCACCTGGGGTCCGCCTGGTGTCGATCGTCATGGATCACGTCACGAGAGCCTCATGAGGTTTTCCCCGCCTTGATATCTCCGCTCCTCACGAGCCTGCCCAACCAGGCCGCTCCAGAGGAGGTCTTGCGTCGTCCGCCTCGCGAGGCTTGGCCCCTCGCAAGGGTCTTGGGTGCCTTGTTGATGAAGATGGGCCGTACGTCCTGCTGGCTCCGCCACGCCATGGGCCGCAGGCAGGCAAGTCTAGGGACCCCAGTTCCCAGAACACCGACAGTAGCCCCCGGGCCCAAGGTGTGCTCGGGCTTGGCTTCGCGGCGAAGCCAAGGGTCAAGTTTGAAGCACCGCGGGCCCCCAAAAGCCCGCGGCCTCGGTTGACGCGTGGCAGTTGATTGGATGTGGGCGTCTCCGCTTCCCCACGCTGCCTCGACGACTGCACGACTTAACAAGTCCCTGCGACATGCAAGGGAAACCATCATTACCTGCGATCGTGGGAGACGCCGGTTGGCATTCTCTTGCTATAAATGGGGAGGGGGGCGGAGCCCCCGTTGCCCATCTCTTCCTCGCTTCTTCTTTGCTTCAATGCCTGCAGCGCCTCCGATGGCGCCACAAAGGAAGTTCTCTGCCGCCAAGAAGGGGAAAGCCCCTCGCTAGGGCCCCGGTTCCCCGGCGCCCAAGCGTGGTCACGGCCATCCATGCAAGCACGCTGCGACCCCCACCGTCAAGGCGGCACCGCGGCATGCGGAGGGGACCGTCCCAACCATGGCGGTCCAGCTGATGAGGGGAGGCGCGCGATGGTGGCGCGGCCTCCCCGCCCACGCTTCCATTCAGCAGAGGTGTCGCCGGAGTTCGTTGTCTGGTCAGAGAACCCGGCCGGCAACTGGCTCCAGCTTCCGCGCTTCTTTGTTGATGAACTGCTGGCCCCTGGTCCACGCGGGCTCTGGTTGCAGGAGGATGGTTGCTACAGCAAGGCCTCCTGGGTCGCGGTCGAGACTTCTACCGCGGGCAACATAGCCCTGGCCCGCGGCTGGCAGACGTTCGCTCGTGCGCGGCCTAGGCAGGCGGTGCACGCTCCACTTCAGGTATGACGGTGGGTCGACCCTCTACGTGAGGGTGTTCGGGGAAGATGGTCGCCGTGTCGGGTGCTGCCCCGAGACGAACGACGGTGAGGAGGTGCTCGGCCTTGGCAACAGTCGCGACGAGGATGAGGGCGAGCTTGATCTCAGCGGTGACCGCGTCTCTTCCAGCTATGGCGGCACTTCCTTCGGTGACAGCTCCAGCAGCGGTGGCTACGACCAGCCGCCGCGCCTGCTTCGAAGGAGGCAGTGGGTCATCTTGTCGCGCTCCTCCGTGAAGCGTGAGGAGGGGTCTAGCTAGGCTCGGGGCGTCGCCAAGGGCCTGCCTCCGCGGATTGCTGAAATGCCACTCTGTTTAGCTTTTTCCTTTTTCCCGCATCAGAAAATGAAACCAGTATGGGCCCAGAGGGGCGTGTATCAAACTGTAATGCGACGTGCATGTTATTCCCATGCCATGTTGTTATTTTGCGCAAAGATAACTTAGCCTGATGCGTCTGGGATGCCCTTTCCTTCACGATGTGCCTGCCTGGTGCGTTTGGGACACCCTTTCCTTTACAAGATGCCTGCGTTTGCTCAGAAACTGCCAAAAAATTTGTTAGCAGGTGTGCTAGAGGGTTTGCCATTCACCCAAACCTTGACTTGGCGCTTTGTATCGCGGTACCCGAGGGGCACGGATTAGGAGAGATGTGCCAGGTTTTAGGCTCGAACGAGGGTGACTCGCGAGAAGGCAGAGAGAGGAAAAATGCTCGCGAGGGCACCTGCCTAGCCCCCTCGCGAGGTATGCGAGAGAGAGACCACGAGCAAACCAAAGCCAAAAAATGCGGTAAAAGGCGAAGGAACCAAATCAGCAAGGAACGCCAAAAAGCAAACTTGATTAAGGAGAAACGAGCCAACTACGGAAAGCAAATGGAAAGCCGCGTCCGGCACCTAATCTAGTCTTCAAGTCTTCTCACCAGCGCGGAGCTAAGTGCTGTCCACTAGGCGTGGGAGGGACCCCCAGGGCCTGAGGCCGGTGCTCCTGAGACTCCGGGGCGTGTACAGCCCCAACTCATTATTACGTGAGAGTGTCACAGATGGCGATTCTCCACAGGGACCGGGCCTTCTTCACAGGCTCTGGGCCTTTCTTCACAGGCTCTGGGCCTTGCTTCACAGGCTCTGGGCCTTGCTTCATGGGTAGAACTTCCGGAGGTGCCGGATGTTCCAGGAGTTTTGGATTGGTGTCCCTTCTTGCGTCTCCAGGCGCACGGCGCCAGGCCTGGAGATGTGGACGATCCTGAACGGGCCCTCCCACATGGGTGAAAGCTTGTGCAACCCTTCCCTGGAGAGGACCCGCCTCAGGACCAAGTCACCCATCTCGAGCATCCTGGAGAGAATGTTGCGGCAGTGGTAACGCCGCAGCGCTTGCTGGTACCTTGCCGCCCTTGATGCAGCTGCGCGTCGGCGTTCCTCCCCCACTACGAGATCCATCCCCCGCATTGCGTCCTACTGTGTTTCGTCGAACACCAGAACCCGCACGGAGCGATGCTTGACCTCGTGAGGGAGTACTGCTTCAGCTCTGTAGACGAGGAAGAACAGGGTCTCGCCCGTTGGCTTGGTAGCGGTGGTGCGGATGGACCACATCACGGACTGGAGCTCGTCATGCCAGCCCCTGCCGCAGGCCTCCAGCTTCTTCTTGAAGGTCCTGGTTTTGACGACCCTCAGGACCTCAGCGTTGGCGCGCTCAGCCTGGCCATTGCTCCTAGGGTGGGCCACCGAAGCATAGTAGATCTGCATTCCAAGGTTAGCAGAGTAGGTTTTAAAGAGGTTACTAGTAAACTGCGAGCCGTTATCGTGATGATACGATTGGGGACCCCAAAGCAGCTCACGAGGCCCTTGATGAACTTGACAGCAGAGCCGGCTAGAATGGTTCGGACGGCTTCCACTTCCGCCCAATTGGTGAACTTGTCGATGGCGACGTAGAGATAACGGTAGCCCCCTGGCGCTCGTGGGAACGGGCCTAGGATGTCTAGCCCCCAGACCGCGAACGGCCATGTGAGCAGGATGGTTTGGAGGCCCTGAGCAGGCTGATGGATTTACTTGGCGTGGAATTGGCAAGCTTCGCAGGACTTCACCAGCTCGGCTGCATCATTGAGTGCTGTGGGACAATAGAATCCGCTGCAGAAGGCCTTGCCAACGAGGGTCCGCGCTGATGAGTGATGTCCACAGTCCCCGCCATGTATGTCAATCAGCAGCTCCCTCCCTTGATCGCTGGAGATGCAGCGCAGCATGAAATCGTTCGGCCGTCAACTCGCCATCTTTAATGCAGTATGTTGTGGCCTGTCGGGCCACGCACTCCGCATCCTCTTCCTTCTCCGGCAGTGTCCCGTGCATCAGGTACTCCTTAAACTCCTTGGTCCAGCACTTCTCCTGGGGCTCGAGCGCCAAGAGTAGCCGAGCTCCTGAGGTTGGGCCGCAAGCTGGTGCTCCCGTGGCCGGGGGTTGTGGGAGCTCCTCCCGAGGCTGAGTCGTGCTTGAGAGAGGTGGCGTAGCTGACGGCTTGAAGAGCCGCTCTTCGAAGACGCCGGGCTCTTGCGGTTGCCGCTTGGATGCTCTCTTAGCGATGTCGTCAGCTTCCTTGTTGGTGCCCCTGGGTACGTGCTGCAGCTCCAAGCCTGAGAACTGCTTTTCCATCTTGCGCACCTCTGCAAGGTCGGCCTCCATGTGCTCATCCTTTGGCTCGTACACTTTGTTGGAGAAGTTGACGAGGAGATGCGAGTCGCCCTTGACGGTAAGGTGCTTCACCCCCAGAGCCGCCGCAGCCTTCAGGCCGGCTATGAGGCCTTCATATTCTGCAATATTGTTGGAGACCCTCTCGCCGTGCTGGAAGCAGAGTTGCATGGCGTAGTAAAGCTTGTCCTGACTGGGCGAGATGAGCACTGCTCCAGCCCCCGCGCCCTGGTGCGCAAAGGCGCCATCAAAATACATGACCCAGCCATCTGGTGCCTCACTTCTTGGGGAGGTGGACCGGTCTTCTCCTTCCTCAAGAGCCGGGGCATCTGTCAATTCGCCACAAAATTGGCGAGCGCAACTCCCTTGATGACCCTGGTGGTGCTGAACTCTAGCTGGAATGCTTTCAGCTCAATGTTCCATTTAGCGACCCTTCCGGCTGAGTTTGGGCTCCTGAGTACCCTCTCCAACGGGTAAGATGAGACGACCTTGATGGGGTGCCCCTGGAAGTAGTGTCGCAGCTTGCGCGAGGCCACCAAGAGTGCGAGCAGGAGCTTTTGCGGCATGGGGTAGCGTGCCCTTGTGTCTCGCAGTACGGTGCTGACGAAGTACACTGGGTGCTCGACGAGGGCTGGCACACTGTTGTGGCTCGGGTGTTGCGGAGATTGTGGCGCATCCTGAGGTTGAGGGCTTCCTGAGACTTGGCCATCCTCAGGAGTTTCCGCGATGCTGCCCTGCCGAGCTTGAGCTTCCTCCGCTGATGGCTCTGGTGTGCCTTCCTGACCCTGCGATGCATTAGCTCTGGCTTGGTGCGGCACACCTTTGTCTCTGCGCTCCTCCCGAACCGCCACCCGCGCCGCGCTGGCGGAGTACGAGGTGGCGGCGAGGTAGAGTACCAGAGGCTCGAGAGGCCGCGGCGCCACCATCACCGGGGGGCTGGTGAGGTATTCCTTGAGGTCTTGGAAGGCCCGGTCAGCCTCCGGGGTCCACTCGAAGGGGCCTTTCTTCTTCATGAGCTTAAAGAAGGGTAAGGCGCGCTCGCCTAGCTTAGAGATGAAACGCCCTAATGTGGTCACTCGTCCTTCCAGCTTTTGCATCTCCCTGAGGGCCTGTGGTGGGCTCATGTCTTCGATGGCCTTGATCTTCTCCGGGTTCGCTTCGATCCCTCTATGGGATACGAGAAACCCCAGCAGCTTGCTAGAGGGGACGCCAAACACACACTTCTCCGGGTTAAGCCTCAAATCACCCGGCGCAAACTCTCAAAGGTCTCTTCCAAGTCTTGAATCAACGTCCTCGCCCCGCGAGATTTGACCACTATGTCATCAATGTAGGCCTCGGTGTTCCTGCCAAGCTGCCGCCCCAAGGCGATGTGCATCAGCCGCTGAAAGGTTGCGCCCGCGTTGCAAGGCCGAAAGGCATGCATGTGTAGCAGTACACCCCACATGGTGGCAAGAAGGCCGTCTTCTCCACATCCTCCACCGCCATCTTGTTCTGATGGTATCCAGAGAACACATCCAGGAAACATAACAAATCGCACTCGGCGGTGGAGTCGTCGATCTAATCGATGCGCGGAAGGGGGAACAGATCTTGGGGGCAGGCTTTGTTGAGGTTGGTGAAGTCGACACACATCCGTTCCTTCCCACCTTTCTTCGGTACTACGGCGGATTTGCCAGCCATTCGGGGTATCGAACTTCTTGGATCGTACCTGCCGCCTCTAGTTTGCGTGTCTCTTGGACGATGAAGGCCTACTTCTCAGTGGACTGTCGTCTTGCTTGCTGCTTCACGGGGCGTACGTTGGGGCATACCATTAGATGATGCTGGATTACCTCTCTCGGGACGCCTACCAGCTGATTAGGCTCCCACACGAATATCTCCTTGTTCACGCGCAAAAACTTCACCAAAGCTTCTTCTTGTCTTGGGCCAAGGCCGGTTCCTATGGTGAAGGTGGTTCCTGAAGACCCGTCCTCGTTGATCGGCACCTTCTTGGTCTCTGCCTTGTCTTGGGTGAACAACTGCCTCTTCTTGGTGGGCGCGGTCTCCTTGGCCTCGGGTGCACCGGCGCCGGCTGGTTGTGCCGCTGCCGCAGTCTTGAAGGCGAGCCTGAGTGCTGTCACGACCTCCTTAGTGTCCCCCTTGATGGTGAGGATGCCCTTGCTCCCTGGCATCTTCATGAAGTTGTAGGCCGGGTGAGTCGCCGCCATGAACTGAGCGAGAGCCGGGTACCCGAGGATGGCGTTGTACGGGAGACCAATGTGAGCGATGTCAAAGTCCACCAGCTTGGTGCAATAGTTGTCTCGTGTGCCAAAGGTGACAGGGAGGCGAATCTGCCCCAGAGGGTGAGCAGCTCCACCACCCACTCCTGTGAAGGGCTTGCTGAGGCCGAGCCATTCGAGCGACACATGAAGAAGGCTGAAGGCTTCCACGGAGAGCAAGTTGAGCCCGGCGCTGCCGTCGATGAGGGTCTTGGTGACGGCCACGTTGCAGATGGTGGGCGTGCATAGCACCGAGAGCATCCTGGAGTCGGCGGTGGAGTCGGGGTGGTCTTTCGAGTCAAAGGTGAGGTCGGCCTCCGGTGCAGCCCAACCCGGCGGAGCCCCCGGGCGCTTGCAGGCTGCCCCAATCTGACAGAAGAAAGGCTTGACATGGCGATCTGAAGGAGGTGCTTGGGAGCCACCCAGCAGTGCCGCGACTGCGTGGTGTGCCGGCGCCGTGTAACACGCAGCGAAGAGGTCACGGAGTTCCCCCCCAGGACGTCACCGTGGATCCTGGTAGGTTGAGCAGCTAGGCGCGCGGCTCGCCGGCGAGCGCCAGGGGGAACAAGTTTGCCATGATCTTGTCGTCGCATCCGGCTTCGAGGGCGGCCTCCTCATATGCTAGCAGGAACAACGCCGAGTCTGCCGTGCCATCGTAGCGCGGCGGCATCTCCGACCTGAACTTGGCCGGCCACTGCACTTGCCGCAGAGCGGGGGACAGGGCCCGGTACCCAGAATCCCTGCTGCTGGTGTTGGCCGCAGAGGTTGGTGGCGGGGCACCTGCCATGGGAGTGTAGTGCGGCGGTGCAGGGCACTGGCTGGTGGAGAGAAGCCCCGGCGCACCCCTACCTGGTGCGCCAAAAGTCGGATGTGGGGCTCCGGCTAACCCTTAAGGTTCGAACACTGGGGTGCGCACGAAGTCTTTCCCTCCTACCGATCCACGCTCTAGCTCGCTAAGATCTTGCGGACGAACTCGACGAACCCACAACACAGAAAGACACGGGGTTTATACTAGTTCGGGCCACCGTTGTGGTGTAATACCCTACTCCAGTGTGGTGGTGGATTGCCTCTTGGGCAGATGATGAACAGTACAAGGGGAAGAACAACCTCCTGAGGTTGAGGTGTTCTTGTTCTTTCGGACTTGTGTGTCTCTCTGTGTCTGGTGAGTTCTCTCTATCCCTGGTGAGGTCTCTCTCCTTCTCTCTCTTTCTCTTATGGTGGCTAGTCCTATTTATAGAAGCCCTGGTCCTCTTCCCAAATATTGAACGGGAAGGGAGCCAACAATGGCAGGCTAATTTGAAGGGGGACAACTAGTACAAGCTATCCTGACAAAAGCAGTATTCGCGTGCACAAAGCTCTGGTGGTGACGCCGTCTCGGGCTCCACGATGACCTCCGTCTTGCTGTCCATGGTCTTGGTCTTGTTCCACCGAAATGGCAACCTTTGCCTGATGCCTCGGTACTCCGCGGCTACGCTTGCCCCCTTTGCACCAAAGAGGAAGCAAGGACGCTGCGCGCGCTGGCGCCCGCCTGGTGTCGATCGTCATGGCTCACGTCACGAGAACCTCGTGAGGTTTTCCCAGCCTTGATATCTCCGCTCCTCGCGAGCCTGCCAGACCAGGCCGCTCCAGCGGAGGTCTTGCGTCGTCCGCCTCGTGAGGCTTGGCTCCTCGCGAGGGTCTTGGGTGCCTTGTTGATGAAGATGGGTCGTACGGCCTGCTGGCTCCGCCACGCCGTGGGCCGCAGGCAGGCAAGTCTGGGGACCCCCGTTCCCAGAACGCCGACACCGACACCTCCCGATCAACAGGACCCCCGTTTTGACGGTAGGAGGTCCGTTTCCTCCGTTTTGCGGTACACCAGACCCCTCCCGATGAACAGGATCCCGTTTCGACCATGGCTGGTCGAACACAAGGCCATTTCCTCCATTCTGCGGTATGATAGGCCTCGTTTCCATCGGCTGTTCCATCCAAGCCCTCCCGATGAACACGACGACGCATTCCGTTCCGACCCAGCCGGTTGGCTCCCCATGAACACGACGATGACGCAGTTTCTCTATTTCGACCCAGCCATGTACACAAGCCCTGGCCATACGTATGCGCGCGTAGGCGTTTGAGACCCTGCCCATATGTACGTACGTGGCCGTATTTTCTTTCGTGCACACTGGCGCTGTACGTATGTGTACATGCTACGTGCGCGCCTCTACTACGACACGTGCGTGCCTCTACATCGACCAGTATGTACGTACATGTTCGTGACCAGAATGACAACGCTACGTACGCTTCGACCAGGTGGGTCCCGACTATCAGGCACTTCCTTGCGTGCGAAGATGTAGCTGGTGGGTCCCAGCAGTCAGGGGGCGAATCGTTTTTTTTGCCTGGACGCACTTCCTTCCGTGTGAAGATGTAGCTGGTGGGTCCCAGCAGTCAGGGGGAAACGTTTTTTTTGCGAAATACGGTGGCCCATCCGGTGGGTCCCCGCTGTCAGGTGGAGGAATAAGGAGGCACTTCCTTGCTGCAGCCGTGGACCCAGCTGTCAGCCTCTCCACGTACAGTCCATGTCCGATGGAAGTCATTCCTTGACCATGTTGACCACGCCACGCCGAGAGCGCCTGGGCGGTGGATGATGGCGAGGCCTAGGAAGGGGATGACGCGGAGCCAGGGAAGACATGGTGGTAGAAGCCCGCACGGAGAGGAGTACGAGGGTTCACTAGTTCGGCTGCGGTGTGAGGCTGCCATCACCGCAGAATAACAGGGGGAGTGGGTGAGTAGAGGGATGGCCTGGCCAGCGGTGGGAGTAGTAGGGGGTGGTGAGGCCTCCGCGGCATCACAGCCGTCCATGGGAGGCAGGAGCACGCGACACGACCGACGCTGGTTTTGGCGGCTGGAGCATGAAGACAAGAGGTTGAAGAAGCACTACGGCCGTTGGATGGACATCGTACGGTCACTCGAGCTAGAATCGTTCATATTGACTAAGTTGACAAAGCCCTCCATCCCCGTCAACTTAGTAGGCCCACAAGTCAGCCTCCTACCAAGGTGGGTCCCAGCTAGTAGGGGGAGTATTCATTTTTTCTGCATAATAAGGAGGCACTTCCGGTGGGTCCGAGCTGACAGCGAGGGGAACGTTTTTTTTCGCAAAATACGGTGACCCGTCCGGTGGGTCCCAGCAGTCAGGGGGAAACATTTTTTTCACAAAATACGGTGGCCCGTCCGGTGGGTCCCTGTTGTTAGGTAGAGGAATCATTATTTTCCACGTAATAAGGAGGCACTTCCTTGCTGTGGCTGTGGACCCAGCTGTCAGCCTCTCCATGTATAGTACACTTCCGATGGAAGTCGTTCCTTGACCACGTTGACCACGCCGCGTTCCGTTGCATGCATGCGTCCATGGGCATGGTGCGTCCCCACTGTCAGCCTCTCACATACAGTCATCTTTCGATGGCTCTCGATTGTTTACCACGTTGACGACACCATGCAGAGCACACCAAACGCCGGTGGACAACGGCGAGGCCCCAGACTGGAACGACCCGGAGATGGGGAAAACGGGCAGTGGAGTCGCAGATGGAGAGGAGTGGGAAACTTGACTGGTTCAGGTGCGCGGCAGCACAGCCACGGGGCCGCCCATGGGAGACAGGAGCAAGAACAGAGGTTGAAGAAGGAGCACTGCTGTTGGATTAACATCCAATGGTTCAGCTGCTAGAATCATTTGTTGATTAAGTTGACAAAGCCCTACGTACATGTCCGCTTAGTAGGCCCACAAGTGAGCCACCAAATCTGACGGGTCCCAGCTGTCAACGGGAGGAATAATTTTTTTCGCATAACAAGGAGGCACTTCCTTCCATGCAAAGATACAGCCGGTGGGTCCCAGCTGTCAGGTGGAGGAAACATTTTTTGCAGCTTAATAAGGAGGAACTTTCCTTGGGTGCGACCATGGACCTCGTGGGTCCCAGCCGTCAGGCTCTCCACGTACATTCCTCTTCCGATGACTCTCGTTTGTTGACCACGCTGCACCGAGCGTAGCGAGGCGGTGGACGGCGGCGAGGCCCCGGGCGGGAATGACTCGGAGATGGGAAGACGCGACAGTGGAGTCGCAGATTGTGTGGAGGAGAAGGGTTATAACTGGTTCTGGTGTGGCGTGGGGCTGCAGTCGGTGGAGAATAACAGGAGGTGTGAAGGGGTGGAGGGATAGCCTGGCCGGCGGTGGGGTAGCGCTTCGCAGCGATGCGTGCTAAGCAGAGCCGCTAGCCGCCGGAGGCCGGACCAGGCGGTCCCGACGACGCTGGAGGAAGAAGAGTAGAGATTGAAGGTGCATGCCGACCAAGGTGACAACGCCCTGCATAGGCTTCGACCTATTGGCCCACATGTCAGCCTGCAAAAATGTGGCATATATTTAACCCATGTTTTCTAGAATGTACAATCCATTTGCTGGGCTGGGTGAACAAATAATTTCGCATCAATGTGGCCCATTTATATTATCTAAGAAATCCCAGCCCATTTGCACTTCCTTCAAATACACGAATTAGCTGTGCTCGTTATATATATAATGTTATGTTAGAAGGAGCAATTAATATAAAAAATAAACCAGAGAGGCACATTTTTTATATACATAATTAACAAAATAGCGAGTTATTGCTCAAAATAAAAATGAGTGTGTTATTATTACATTGGTCCTTAAAAACTTCGCGAGCTTTTGTATGCAATCACCAGGATTTTCCTTGCCTGTGAGTCAAAAACAACCAGGATTTTCCTTGCCAAGTTCTGTTAAACATTTACTTTTATAAGTTAATAACACGTGGGATGTTTTTATAATGTATATATAAGTCTCTATAAAATATACGATAATAGTAATAATATAAATATATATAATGTGGTTAAAAAAATACATTGGGCTGCCGATCTTTAAGAAAAAGCCCATAGGTATGGACCTAAAAAAAGTTGAAACCACTGTCACCGTATGTCGTGGGCTACGCATGTTAAAATACAAAACCTAGGCCTAGCTGATACTTGTTCGCCCTCTGGAAAAAATGATACCAGATCCCCAAGCGAACTGGATTATAGAGGGGGCCGGCGGCACAACTGAAGAAGCACATTAGGAGTGATTTTTTCTTCTTCAGTGGATGGCTCTCGATGGCGTTTTTTACTTGCCTCTGCACCATACAACTTGTATTTTTAGCCTCCCAGACCGTGGTGGACCAGCAGCCCATTTGCTGGGCGGGCCAACCTACAAAAACCAGCACTCAATTTTTCATCAAGCCCCAAAAACAACGTAGTACTATGTTTGTTTTGAGGCCGAAAACATTACGGCAGGGGTTGAGCGTGGGAGGGGGCAAGACAGAGCAAAAAGATTAACAAGAGCTGATGCGCCGTTGCTACCCTAACAAAGCAGGTGCAATTCTTCTCGGGAAGAAGGTGTACCGTTGACACCCACACGTCACATACCCCAAAGTAGGCATACTAACAAGTTCACACCCAAGCACAACATAAAAGGTAAACATTCATATCAAACTCATGTTCACAGGGCACGTTCATATTCATAGCCAACATTCACTATCAACAACTCAAAAGATTCATATATACACAAGTGCAGCATACCTATGGATCCAAATGATTGATAGATCACACACCAATATTCATAGATAATTCATAAAAAGATTCAGATATACACATGTTCAGTATGTTTATGCATCCAAATGATTGATATCACAACCAATATGATCCATGGATGAACTTTAATTACCTAGGGTACAGACTGGTAAATGGTGTTCAGTCGGAGGTACTTCTTGCTAAAATTAATGCTTATACGAGTAAACTTTCGAGTACATAAGAGGCAGCACAGACAATCTGGACTTTGCTTGTAGGTTTATCCTCAAATAGTGGCCTCGTGTCGAGGGAGGTTTGAGCAACTTGGCCACTACTTTCATCCAACTAGTTTACTGGCTCATCTTGGTCCTGTAGCTCGCCAAAATTCTACATTGCAGATTGGTAAATGGTGTTCAGTCGGAGGTACTTCTTGCTAAAATTAATGCTTGTACGAGTAAACTTTCGAGTACATAAGAGGCAGCACAGACAATCTGAACTTTGCTTGTAGGTTTATCCTCAAATAGTGGCCTCGTGCTGAGGGAGGTTTGAGCTACTTGGCCACTAATTTCATCCAACTAGTTTACTGGCTCATCTTGGTCCTGTAGCTCGCCAAAATTCTACATCGCAGACAAGAAAGGAGGCGGTTGAGAAAATGAACCACCCAAAATTTTTGTGCAGTTCAACTGAAATGGAGCATCCCTGGCATGCAGACTGATTAAGTGCCAGATGAATATACGCGTCAACCAACTTGTCTGGAATCTTTAGACTCCATGCCATACAGTTCGCTACCATATCTACCGATAACCAAAAGGCACGAGTTGGGACCAAAGACTAGACTGTGTTTTTCTGGGCTATGCGCCAAGCAATATTTTTAGTGTTCACTCTCCTAATACTTGGAGTTTGACAAATGGTTGACGCTGGTTGATACTCGAATGAATATAGGCACTTCTTGTCAACATCGATGCTTGTCTAAGTGAACTTTGGAGTACATAGCAGCAGCATAAGTATCTGTCCATCTGATCTTTTTGTGCAGTTCTACTGAAATCACCCAACGCAATGATTAGCCTGCGAGTTCAGGCTCCAAGTTACTCCTTTATAAAATCGGCAAATAGTAGCTCGATACCAAATTACCAATACATGACAAGCACAATAATCAGGATAAAGACCAGTACCAACTTGTGTGAGGTAGCATATCAATTACTTTTTCCTTTGGCTGGAAGCCGAGATGAGCGAAGCGACTGACAGCAAAGGAAGAAAGCAGGCCCAGATTAGCGACTGATAGGAAAGGACGGAAGAAGTCGAGGCAATGAAGCACCCAAAGTTTTTGTGCAGTTCCACCAAAATCGAGCATCCCTGTTGGCACATATATTGAGAGAGTGAGATTACTATAATAGTGGGACTAGTTGATGAAACATACACTAACAAATAGAAGCACCCTCATTATCTTAATGGGTAAAGTTAGCAACATAGTAGTCTTTCTTAAAGAAAGGAATTAGTTTATTTAATCAGTGCCAATTAGCTCAACACTCAAAGCATTGCCATGTATCATAGGTTGCAAAAATTTAACGTGCAAAGATAAAGGAGTTTCTCATGACAGTAGCACGATACAAATAGAGATGACAACAAACTAATATGGATGAAGGCCTTAGGCCCGTACCAACCTAAGGAAAAAAGCTTATTCATGTAGTCCCATAAGAGATGATAAAGCACTCACTGGAATCACTCAATAATATATATTTTTGTGCACTTCAAATGTATGGTTGAAATCACTCTTGTTTACCAGTGCTGAGATTATATCGAGAGATTATCAAGAACTTCCAGCAAAATTAAAGCACAGGTTGGGATACAGTTCATTGTATTATCTTGTGTAGTTCCACTAAAATGTATGATTGGCACAACACAATCCCTGTTTGCACAAGTAGGAACAAGGTGAAACCTTCATTAGCTTAGTGAGAAAGGATAGAAAGACATTAGCATATTACTCTAACAGTAGCATCAAATTCACGATGGAAAATACGCAAAACATTGCCTCATTGAACCAATGGCAATAAATTGACATGCAAAACAATAACATTATTATGTCATGACACTAATAATATTACCTCCCTGCTCCACCACATGATTCACCTCCATAGACAAACATACACACGTACATGATTCAGCATAGGGTGCTACTAAAGATTTGTTTAACTCCGATAGGAAAATTAGGCAGCAATAAATTAGTGGCACTTAAGTACTCGTAATTAATTAAGTGAGACAGTAGAAGTGGAAGGGCTCCCTGGAGGATCGTCTCACATGTAAGGTAGTCATTACCGGAGCCCTTGAATGGCCTCGACTGAGGCCTCTAGCTTCAGCAAGATCGCCTTGGCACTGTTTATTCTTCTTCTTCCTCCTCTTCATGCTCTGTTTCTCATTCTCCTCACCAGTTGGTGAAACCAAGTACATGATTGGCCTTCTATTTCAGAATTGGTTTTGTGAGTGAGGGAGTACAAGTGTACTAGTAAAAATAGCATTATTTTCTCATGGCAGTCGCAAAATAGAGATGAAGACATGCATTAAATATCATTTTTACCTAAATGAAGGTTATGGTGCCAATATGAATGATGAGGATTGGAACATAGATCTCCCTTTGTGCAGTTCCACCGAAATGAACCAACTGTTCCATTCTGACATTCCTGTTAAACAACACAAAAGTCACTGCTTTTAAGAGGACCTTTTAAGAAGAATTTTGTGCAGTGCACCAAAAGGTCACAACAGCAACCAGGTGAAATGGATATCCCTGTTTACACAAAAAGCTACAGAGGAAACAGTCAGAGTCTCAAACAATTACAGGCAAAAACATTTGGCTAAACTTGTCATGGCTTATAAAAGTGGCATGGCTTCATTTTTACCAGGGGCATTAGATTAAGAATAGCGAAATATTTGGTATAAGGGCATGGGACAGTGGGTGCACCAGCAGTCCAGCACCATGTACCAAAACGGGGGCATAAAGTGGTGATTCATAGTTTGTTGCCCCGAGAAACAAAAATCCAAGAAACATATCTGGGTTGGTCCCATTTTTTCACTCTAGCCACCTTCTCCTATGTGTGGATAGCAAATCTAGTCCTGGTCATACCACCGTGTTCAGCGTTACCCCTATATTTCCCTTTTCGACCAAGAGACCGGTTGGATGACCAGTCTGTACTACTTTCACCCCCTTTCCTTCCTGTTTGTACCAAGTCCAATGTACTATGTTTGGTTCTAGGCCTAGTATTGCCATATTTTGCCACACATTTTTGCCAACCTTGCCTAAGTTTAGGGGCTGTTTGGTTCTAGGCCTAGTATTGCCATATTTTGCCACACATTTTTGCCAACCTTGCCTAAGTTTTTAGTTCATCAAAATGAAAGCCACAAGTTGGCAAGCCTAAGGGAATCTTGCCACACTTTTTGTGTGTATGCCATGTGGGGCTCAAGTGTGGCTTGCCTAAGGTGTGGCTTGAACCAAACGCTCACCTAAGTTAGTCAAACTTGCATAACCTTAGGTGTGGCAACCTTTGGCAAAGTTAGTCACAAACCAAACAACCCCTTCTTGTTTGAACCAAGTACAAGATTTGAATCCATGAAAAAAATAGGTGACGTTGGACCATCCGATCGAGAGGGGCTGAGAGGTAGAAAATGATGCACATCCAGCGACGTAGCGAGCTGGGGAAGTAGAGCTAAGGCGGTTTCGAAGGAAGATATACCTGAAGGTCATCGAAATGTGGATAGGTGGGCGGCGGGAGGTCGGATCCGCCCACACTAGGGCAACGACGAAGGGATCGGAGGACCTCCCGCGCCAGCGCTCGGCCAGAGATAACGGTGCGGCCGGTAGTGGGTCTCCTCCCTCGCTGTCGACGAAGGCCTAAATGCTGCCCCTCCTCCCCTTCACCAGCGAAGGGGGATATGTCCGGATCTATTACCAGTGGTGAGGATATAAAGACAATGTTTTTTGAAGGGAGAAAGACAGTGTTACCACCCCTATCTTGTTTAGATCTGGAGAGGATGAGAGTGTGTGAATAGAGAAACCCTAGCAAGCAAGCGCGGAGGCTCCAGCCTATATATATGTAGTGGGGTAGTTTTCCTTTTTCACTCCATCAAAACAATCGTTTAAAATTGTGTACTACGTGCCAGGTCACCGTTTTTTAGTTGTTGATTGTTTTTTTGAGATAGCTACCCGCTTGTTCCAAGTGGTGATACGGTGTGCCAGGTCCCACTTTGTATCGTTCAAGTCTAGTACTAGTCCCTCCATTAAATGGACAACCACCCCCTTGTAAAAATTGTGAACAAGCCCACGGCTAAAATTATCGGAAATGTGGGTTTCCCCAACATGCATTATTATTTATATTTTCTACTCCCGCCGTTCCTAAATATAAGTCTTTTTTATTAGCCACACCTAAGACAACAATTTTTTTTATTAGCAGTGAACCCCACATGTCATAGACACAAAAAGTGTGGCAAGATTCCCTTAGGCAAGCCAAAGTGTGTCTAACAATTTGAGCAACTCAAGTTAGGCAAGTGTGGGAAAAATAATGTGGCAACATAAGACAAACATAGTCACAATCCAAACAGCCCCGTAATTTTTTGTGACATGCATGAAAATTTGGTTAGTTAAATTTATAGACAAAATTTGGCAAGGTGCATCAAATCAACACATGCAAGTATCAAAAGGGAAGTCACGGCATGCATGCATGCGTTGTACTCCCTCCGTTTCCAAATATAAGTCTTTTTAGAGATTGCAACAAGTGACTACATATGAAGCAAAATATGTCTACATACATCCGTATGTAGTAGTCCATTTGAAATGTGTAAAAGGACTTATATCGAGTGCAGTGCTTTGATGTGTTGCGTCAACTCGTACAAGACCGAGAAGTTTGATTACTACAACGCCCTCTCCCTCGCAGACTGAGCTCCGGTGCCTTAACTACACCTTCCTTTGGCTGCATGATAGGTGGGCCAACCACCTGTTGGGCCCACCTGTCATAGACGCAAAGGCAGGAGCAGTAAGTCAATGAAGGTGCGCCCCTCCCTCGTGCATGAGCGTGGTGGCTGGCAGGACTAGTAGGAGCTTTCGCTACACGCTTCTTGACAGCGGCAAACTTGTGGATGGAGTTGACCATCATGTCGTCCATGCGAGAGGGGAAGCCGGCGTTGGCAAGGGCTACGATGCCCGCGGTCGCCAGCACCGTCTGGAAATGGTGCGTGGTGCGGGGCCGCAGGCCGACGCCTTGGATGATTTGGCAAAGTCGACTATCGCTCGTGACCATCGCCTCCATAGGTGGTTCTGGCTTCTGGTCACTTGGTCTTGGATTGGAGTGAGCAGTGTTGCGCAGAGACTAAGGAGTAGATGGATTTGGATTGGTGGGGCGCCTTTATATGAGAATCCAAACTATGTTGCATTCACATCGTGCTGGCTCTATTCTGCTTCTCCAATTAATTCCCTCTACATGTAGAGTAATTTGAGGATGCATCATTGACCGTTCAACGTCTTGGGAACCGCTACCCTCTCCCTCCTTGGCATTCATGCACCTATGGAGGCGACTGCCGCTCGCGTCTATCGCGTGTCAGGAGACGTTCCCGTCGACGACGAGGTGCCTATGGTGACTTCATAAATTTCAAGATGATAGTACTAGTATACTCAATATTGTGCACCGCGACCAAGGCCGAGAGGAAAATGATAGAACTACATATTTATTTACGGTGTAGATTCACTCATTTTGCTCCATATGTACTCCGTCTCGGTGTAGTCCAGTCACTTGTTGAAATCTCTAGAAAGGCAAATTCTCCTTTGTGGTTTATAGGGCTATACTAGCAAGTACTCCCTCTGTCCGAAAATACTTGTCATCAAAATGGATAAAAAAGATGTATCTAGAACTAATATACATTTAGATACATCCCCTTTTATTCATTTTGATGACAAGTATTTCCGGACGGAGGGAGTACTACAATAGTGGGCTCACAGAGCAATTTTGTCTCATGCAAGAGCCTGGCTATATGCATGCTCCAAGGTGGCAACTGCCACATTCGGGTTGCACTTGGCTCTTCGCCTTTTCGAGAAGACGAACAATGATGTTACTACTACTGCTTCTATAGTATTGAATCCACTGTTGCATGTCCATCCACCGCGAGCGGGAGGGATAGCTTGTTGTAGTACTATAAGCAAAAGCATGTCCTCATCTGCGAGCCACCGCGCGCATGGGTGAGGGAGAAGGCGTGTAGTAGTAAAATCAAGCTTCTCATCATTGTACGAGTTGACGCTGAAAGACCCGCAGTGTGCAATACTCCATTTGCTGCAACCTCTAACATTTACCCCACCACAAATTAAAATATATATTCCTGTCTTGACCAGATGAGCGTGCAAACTAGAATCACCAGGATGATAGGTAGGGCCAGAAGATTATTTTAATCAAAAAATATAGCATGGAGCCGACCCCAACGATTTTAAGCTTATAGGCACGGTACACACTATCCTAGACTACTCTACATAGTAAACTGCCACACGAGCATCCAGGCTGCGCTTGGCTCTTCGCCTCTTCGGGAGTACTACTGCAGTGGAGGAGTACTACAGTATGCTTCTGGCCATCTGACACTGATTGAACTGCTGCATGTCCACCGTGTATGGGAGGGAGAGCATGTAGCGAACGAAAAAGCTTCTCCTAGTCCTGCCAGCTACCACGCTCATGGGCGAGGGAGGGACGCAGCTTCATAGACATACTGCTCCTGCCTTTGCGTCCATGATAGGTGGGCCCAACAGCTCGGTGGCCCACCTGTCATGCAGCCAAAGGCAGGTGCGGTTAAGGCGAGAGCACGTTGTAGTAATCAAACTTCTCGGTCTTGTACGAGTTGACGCGACACATCAAAGCACTACACTCGATATATTTCAATAATTTGCATTTACTGGTGCATTAATTACAACGCATGCATGCATGCTGTGACTCTCCTTTTGATACTTGCATGATTTGATTTAATGCACCTTGAAGTAGTATGAATATGTGACGGTAAAGCTTTGTAATGCCCCGGCCCTAATAAAGCGAGAGATGGTTGTGCACGAGGAGGGCGAGATCATGCAGACGGAACAGGACCCGACGATGGAGCTCTCTATGGTCTCGATGGACCTCAACTTGCTCCATTGCCCCTTGTGCCTCCGCCCCTTAAAGCCTCTAGTGTATGAGGTTCGTATACACCTCATCCGTTCGGTTGATCGAGCAAGGTGCAGGTTTCTTGATTGATGTGTTGTTCGATTGATTTGTGCAGTGCAAGGGAGGGCACCTGGCTTGCACGGACTGCCGTGTCGAGCGCCTCGGGAACCAACGGCAGTTCCAGAAGTGCGAGCGCGGCGGTGGCTTCGACGTGCGGAACACGGTGGTGGACGCCGTCCTCTCCTCGGTGAGGGTGGAGTGCCCGCATGAAGGCTATGGGCTCTACGTCACTTACCACAAGCTCGCCGATCACCAGAGTGTGTGTCAGCTCGCGCCCTTTAAATGCCCCGTGCCTGTCTGCGGCTACGAAGGCCCGCCGCCAGTGCTCTCCCACCACATCAGCACCATGCAACCCATGCCCGTGCACATGATCCAGTACGGCAAGGCGCTCCAGCTGCAAGTGCCACTATCGGAGCCACGGCTCTTGCTGTTCGTGGAGGAGGACGACCACGCGGTTTTCTTGGTGAACGGCGTGCTCTACATAGGCGCGCCTATCGCCGTGTCAGTCGTCTGCATCAGAGCGGGGGCGTCCCCACTGCCGCACTACGTGGCCAAGCTGTGGGCGAACGGCCTGCCGGGGGAGCCCAAAGGCAGGACCGACGTCGTCAAGGTGGAAATGGAGGTGACAAGCAGCAGGGATCCCGGCAACGTCGCCGTGCAGGAGCTGACCTACTTCACAGTTCCGCCCAAGGTGCTGGCCGGGGCTAAGCTGGTGTCCCTCCACATTTAGATTGACAAGCTCACGTCCTAAATGATTCTACAATGCCTTCTGTTTATCTTAGTAATATGCTAATATAGGGGTTAGCTCGGTCTACTTTAGCTTAAGAGATGGTGGGTTTTGGTGGTGATGCAGCAATTACCTCGACATAGATCAGGAGTGAAAGTAATTTCAAACAGTCGAATGGATATTTTGTGTCTGTTGGATATAAAGATCCTTTGGGCAAGAAGTAACAGCTTATATGCTTTTTTCGAAACGGAACATCGATACTAGTATAATTTTTGTTGACATGCACTAATATTTTCCAAACGGACGTCGGGCTGTAGCTAGAAGGCGGTTGGGACGCGGCATTAGCCCATACCGCAGTGACCCCCGATTGGGATGCACCGACTGTGGATTTTCTCCCTCATCAATGTCGACCGCGTCTACGCAGAACATTGTTCCCTTCCCCCAGCTGCGGGATCAGGCCGGTTATGTGACCAGCGGTGTGGCCACCGTCGTTCTATGCTTGTTAAGAGAGCAACCCAAGCAAGCAGGCTTGTAGCTTAGGCTCCTACTAGTGTATATATAGTGGTTTTCTTTTTCTCTCCATATCAACCATTTTATATTGCGTACGTGTCATTGAAGAGTGAAATGATGGTTGCTTCTTCCGACTAACTTACTGTGTGATTTGATTGCTCCTTTAGTGGCCCCTACACATACCCCCCCTACGTGTATGCAACAGTCACACGTACACATGGACGCAAAAACGCGCGCGACGCCCTAATGCATGCATGTCTGAGCACACGACGGAACACACACGGTCATGCTCAAGTGCTCAACCTACATGTGCATGCACACACATACTCAGCCAGGGTGAGCTAGTGACTGTATAAACACCAGAAAATGTATATATTGAGCGCAATGAGCATATTATGAAGTCCACTGACTTTATTTTTACAAATATACAGTGACAGATAGTGTATTTATCTCGTTTGAAATTAAGCCATATTAACCGGAGAGGAGGCAGTATGGACTAGCATTACTTTGCTGTGTCCCGTCAACTTGCCGAACGAGGAGAAGCTTGCAGGACGGGAGAAGCTTGCGCGTGGTGGCTCGTAGGACAAGGAGAAACTTTTAACTAATGCAAGCTCTCCTTCGCTCAAGCTGTCGACGTGCAACAGTTAATTCGGTGTCAGATTGCCAAAAGCATACACTGTACTAGTACTATTATTGTTGCACTTCCCGAAGAGGCGAACAACCAAGCGCAAAGTTTACTAGTACTAGTACTACTACTATAGTCTATAGAGGTATGTACTATACTAGTACTAGGAACCGGATGGAGGAGCGTCTGCACTCTTATTATATTTTTAAAATGTGATAAAGCAATCTTCAACACATTTGGTTCTCTTCGAGGGTTCTCGCATGTGATAATGGAAGTTGATTGCATGGAACACTCGCCACAAGTATCGCTTAATTCTGGCTCATATCCTGTTACAAATAGGAGCGCTCAATAATATTTCCTCTTTTTTTGTTATTCAGCATGTAAACAGGTCAGCAAACCTTGCGGCGTATCTTTGTGCGAACCATGCTTGCTGCACTTTGAATGTGGCCGAGAGCTAGCTTGATGAAACACCTCGCTTCCTACTTCTTTTTTTGTGGGGTACCTCGCTTCCTAGTGACCAGTGTCTTGGCTGATCGTCCTAATAATGCTTATATATGAATAAAGCTCTCTCATTTACCTGCAAACAAGATTAAGCCATATTAACCTGAAAGGAGGGAGTATGGACTAGCACTACTTGTTGGTGTGTCCCGTCAACTCGCAGAACGAGGAGAAGCTTGTAGGACAAGGTGAAGCTCGCTTACGCCTTTTGACTAATGCAACGTACCCTCGCCCAGGCGGTGGACATGCATCCGTTCATTCGGTGTCAGATTGCCAGAGGCATACACTGTACTAGTACCGAACATGCGGAGTACCATCATTGTTTGACTTCACGAAGAGGCGAAGAGCCAAGCGCAAGGTTTAGTAGTACGAGTAGTACTACTACTAGAACCACATGGTGGAGCCTCTGTACTCTTATTTTTTTAATCTTTGATAAAGTACATTTTTATTCCGGAGAAGGGCGGAAAACGGCAGCCCAACATGTAAAGATGATATCGATCAACCATGCTCGAATATATCTTGGCCTCCGTGTGAGCCCGTTTGTGTGTTCTTGCTCCTTATCTCTCTCAAGGAACGGTGGGTTGGCCATTTTGCCGTCAATTGAGATCGGTTTGCTCACACTCCGGTCCCACATGTCAGTGATATGCCAAGAGGAGGTGCGTTGATCGACTGGCCATACGCGTACTTGGTTTTGCACCTTCATACTACTCCTCCCTCTGTCACAGTTTATAGGGTGGCTTCATTATGATGCATTTCTCTCAATGCATTTCCACCACCAGAGAGACTTTAGACGCGTTTGGTTTAAATGCTCAATTAATTAGGGCGTGGTAACCGCAATTTTCTCTCGATGTAGCACTACGGAGTGGAGTAAGTGCATGCATGTGTGTACCCGGGGTGGAAGCACTGCATGCATGTTTGTACGCATTATTTCCTCTACTAATAGACGTCGTGCTATAACTACCAATACTATTTTTCAGGCCGATCGCTGGACGCCTTGGTCCTAGAGATTTTCTCTTTTTCTGAAGCGCGCTCTATAAACAGTGACAGATGGAGTAGTATGAGCGGATTCAAAGAAGAGCGTATTGATGGTTGCTTCTTCCGAGCAACTTACAGTGGGAAAGGTGGGGCTTATGATTTGACTGCTCATTACTCACTATTAATGCGGTGCAACGACCGGTCTGAGTCTCCCATGCGGCTGTGCACTACCCCCTCGGTTCTTAAATATACTCCGGAGTATTTGTCTTTCTAGAGATTTCAACGAGTGACAACTCAAATATTTGTCTTCTTAGAGATTCAAATGGACTACTGATACGTCTCCAATGTATCTATAATTTTTTATTGCTCCATGCTATATTATCTACTGCTTTGGACATTATTGGGCTTTATTATCCACTTTTATATTATTTTTGGGACTAACCTATTAACCGGAGGCCCAGCCCAGAATTGCTGTTTTTGCCTGTTTTAGGGTTTCGAAGAAAAGGAATATCAAACGGAGTCCAAATAGAATGAAACCTTCGGGAATGTGATTTTCTCACCGAATACAACTCAGGAGACTTGGACCCTACGTCAAGCCAACTAACAGGAGGCCACGAGGTAGGGGGGTGCGCCTGCCCCCCCCAGGCGTGCCCTCCACCCTCGTGGGCCCCCTGTTGCTCCACCGACGTACTTCTTCCTCCTATATATACCCACGTACCCCCAAACGATTAGAACAGGAGCCAAAACCCTAATTCCACCACCGTAACTTTCGGTATCCACGAGATCCCATCTTGGGGCCTGTTCCGGAGCTCCGCCGGAGAGGGCATCGATCACAGAGGGCTTCTACATCAACACCATAGCCTCTCCGATGAAGTGTGCATAGTTTACTTCAGACCTACGGGTCCATAGTTAGTAGCTAGATGGCTTCTTCTCTCTTTTTGGATCTCAATACAATGTTCTCCCCCTCTCTTGTGGAGATCTATTCGATGTAATCTTCTTTTTGCGGTGTGTTTGTTGAGACGGATGAATTGTGGGTTTATGTTCAACTCTATCTATGAATAATTTTTGAATCTTCTCTGAATTCTTTTATGTATGATTGGTTATCTTTGCAAGTGTCTTCAAATTATCAGTTTGGTTTGGCCTACTAGATTGATCTTTCTTGCAATGGGAGAAGTGCTTAGCTTCGGGTTCAATCTTGCGGTGTCCTTTCCCGGTGACAGTAAGGGCAACAAGGCATGTATTGTATTGTTGCCATCGAGGATAACAAGATGGGGTTTTCTTCATATTGCATGAGTCTATCTGTAACACCCCGGATGTAACTTTCCCTATTTGTACTCCAACTCTTGCCGTTTCCGGCGTTAAGTTATATTTATTTCTCGGGTTCGGGTCTTTGTCTCCGTGTGTTGTTTTCTTTTCCGTGCATCTCTTATCATGTCATCACGTGCATTGCATTTGCATACATGTTCATCTCATGCATTCGAGCTTTTTCCCCGTTGTCCGTTTTGCATTCCGGCGCTTCGTTCTCCTCCGGTGGCCATTTCTAACTTTCTTTCGTGTGTGGAGATTAAACATTTCCGGATTGGACCGAGACTTGTCATGCGGCCTTGGTTTACTACCGGTAGACCGCCTGTCAAGTTTCGGGTCAGTTGGACTTCGTTTGATACTCCAACGGTTAACCGAGGGACCGAAAAGGCCTCGTGTGTGTTGCATCCCAACACCCCCCAAATTTGTCCCCAAACCCACCAAACTCTGCTCCATGTCCTAGAGCGTTCGATCACGATCGCGTGGCCGAAAACCGCACCTCATTTGGACTCTCCTAGCTCTACTTATGCCTATTTATACCCCCTCCATTCGGATCTTCTTCCCCCTCCAAACCCTAGTCTAAAAAAAACATCTCCGCCGCCGCCGGACGTGTCCGTACAGGCCGGACAACGTCCGGATCCACCCGCCGCCGCCACGTCAGCGCCCGCGGGACCGCTTCGCCGTCGGCGCCCGAGGCCCGCCAGGCCCGTGGCCGGCCCCCGAGGCCCACGCCGCCGCCCGCCTCCACCGGCTCCTCCGCCGCCCGCGCCTCCTCTCACCGCCCGGCGACGCCACCGCCCTCGCCGGCCGCCGCGGCGCCCGCCGCCCGCGCCTGCCTCCGCCGCCTCGGCCCCGCCTCGCCCTCGCCGCCCGGCGGCCTTCCCCGCCGGCTGCTTCCTCGACGTCGCCGGCCGTCCTCGGCTTCCGTGCCGCCGGTGAACAGTGTCGCCCGCGCGATCCAGATCTGTGCTACAGTAAACCCTAGGGTTGACTTTTGCCTCTCTCCGTTAAGTTTTTATGCCCACTTTGACCGCCCGTAACTTTGCATCCGTAGCTCCGCTTTGGACATATGATATACCAAAATGTTCGCCTCGACGAGTACATCATTTCATTCCATTGCATCATTTGCATTTGAGTTCATCTTGATGCCCAAAATGCTGTTAGAAGGAGGCTTCGTGAGTTAATTGTCAGATCTGCTAGTTCATCTTAAACTTTTGTCATTTTTGCCATGATTATTGTGTGCATGCTATGCATGTGAGTCCTTCATATGTTTTGTTAAGCATTTTGTCTTCTTTCTAGAGGTGCAACCCATGCATTTTTAGGATGTGTGTGGTGACTTGTGCAAGCTTGCAAAGTGAGGCACCCGGGAAATCTGTTTTCAGGGACTTAGTGATTTTCACTAAGTCTGGGATATTTTAGTTCATGATGCTATATGTCCAGCTTGTTTCCTAGTGATCCGTGCCTATTTTGAGGATGATCAGTAAGGGATTTTTGATATTTATGTTATGCTATATCCATCCATGTCTTTGTTTGAATATGTGGAGTGCTCTAGGTTGACTCAATCGAGCTCAACTTTTGCTTCGTTGTTAATCTGGGCAGATCGTCAACTTGTTTGCGATTTTGCCGATGCTACCGTTAGTGTTCCATGCATGCTATGCCTTTGTTCTTGCTATGTGTAGCTAGCATATTGTGCCTTCTTGCTGGTTATATGCTTGCCTTGCCATGACTTGCACCGTAGTGAGTGCATCGAGCTCGTTTACATGCCTTCGTGAGTTAAATTTCTGCATGTCTCAGTTTTCACCAAGTCTGAAAACTGATTGTGTGCGAGCTATGTTCGTGAGCTCGGTAGAGTATTTTGTGGACCCTTTTGGCCCCAGGTCACTTTGGGTGTTTTGTTAAGCTTGTTGAGTAGCTCCATGCCATATTCTTACTTGTCATGCTCAGGTCATTTATCATGTTGTTTTGCTGCTCCGAAGAGGGCTTCGTGATCTGAAATTTCAGGCTAGTGTTAATTTCACTAAGTCTGGAATCTGTTTTGCATATTCATTTTTGCCATGCTTGTTTGAACCTCTTATTTGTTGAATTTTCCTATGGCTCAGTGCTAGTGTTTTGTTAACCATCTTGTGTACATAACTGCCATGTATTTTGTTTTCATGTTTGGTGGCTGTAGCATGTTCATTTCGTTGCGTTTAGATGCCTACTTGCTGTAAATCGCAGACCGGTGTCATATCTTAAAACGCTTGCCATTTCCAAACCGTAACTCCGATTTCAATGATCTTTATATCGTTTTCAAGCGATTTCGTCCCCTCTATCCAGTGGCACCCTTGGAATTCCAAGTTGAGGCCAGGTTCATGCATTTCCTGTCATATCTTGCATTTTGCATCCCGCATCGCATCCCGCATAGCATATCATCATTTCATCTCATTGCTTGGTCTTGCACGTGGTTGATTGTATCCTTGTTGCTTGTTTGTCTTGTTTTGGGTAGAGCCGGGTGACGAGTTCGATACCGAGGAGCCCGTTGAGTTTGCTTGTGAGGATCCAGTCAGCTTTGACAACTGTGCAGGCAAGATGATCATACCCTCGAAATCACTACTATCTTTGCTATGCTAGTTTGCTCGCTCTTTTGCTTTGCCACTGCTATGATGCCTACCATTTGCTTGTCAGCCTCCCAATTGCATGATTGAACCTCTAACCTACCATTGTCCTAGCAAACCGTTGATTGGCTATGTTACCGCTTTGCCTAGCCCCTCTTATAGCGTTGCTAGTTGCAGGTGAAGATTGAAGCCGTTCCTATTGGAACATCTTTTATTTGCTTGTTGGGATATCACTATATTGCTATGTTATCTTAATGCATCTATATACTTGGTAAAGGGTGGAAGGCCCGGCCTCTCGCCTAGTGTTTTGTTCCACTCTTACTGCCCTAGTTTCCGTCATATCGGTGTTATGTTCCCGGATTTTTGCGTTCCTTACGCGGTTGGGTTATATGGGAACCCCTTGATATTTCGTCTTGATTAAAGCTTTTCCAGCAATGCCCAACCTTGGTTTTACCATTTGCCACCTAGCCTTTTCTTTCCCTTGGGTTTTGCAGACTCAAGGGTCATCTTGTTTTAACCCCCCCGGGCCAGTGCTCCTCTGAGTGTTGGTCCACCTGTCAGCTGCCGGTGGCCACCAGGGGCAACTCTGGGCTGGCCTACCCGTACCTAAGACAATCTGAGTGTGCCCTGAGAAAGAGATATGTGCAGCTCCTATCGGGATTTGTCGGCACATTCGGGCGGTGTTGCTGGTCTTGTTTTAACCTGTCGAAGTGTCTTGAGTTACCGAGATACCGAGTCTGATCGGAACGTCTTGGGAGGAGGTCTTTTCCTTCGTTGACCGTGAGAGCTTGTTATGGGCTAAGTTGGAACTCCCCTGCAGGGATTGAACTTTCGAAAGCCGTGCCCGCGGTTATGGGCAGATGGGAATTTGTTAATGTCCGGTTGTAGATAACTTTAACTAAACTTAATTAAAATGAATCAACCGTGTGTGTTACCGTGATGGCCCCTTCTCGGCGGAGTCCAGGAAGTGGACACGGTGTTGGAGTTATGCTTGCGCAGGTTGTTCCTCTAGTTTCTCGCTCGCGCCTTGCCTCCTCTTCTCGCTCTCTTTTGCGGATAAGTTAGCCACCACATATGCTAGTCGCTTGCTGCAGCTCCACATATACGTGCCTTATCCTTCCTATAAGCTTAAATAGTCTTGACCGCGTGGGTGTGAGATTGCTGAGTCCCCGTGGCTCACAGATACTACAACTCCAGATGCAGGTCCAGGTGATTCCGCTCCAGGTGACGAGTACGAGCTCAAGTGGGAGTTCGACGAGGACTCTCAGCGATACTACGTGTCTTTTCCAGATGATCAGTAGTGGTGCCTAGTTGGGGTTATCGATTCAGGGCCTTGTCGCATGTTGGGGGTCTTTTCTATTTTGGCATCGTAGTCGGGCCATGAGTGATTTGTATGATGGATGTTATTTATGTACTTTGATGTGACGTGGCGAGTGTAAGCCAACTATGTACCTCCCCTTCATATTATTTATGTACATGGGATGTGAGATGATTTCCTGACTTGCGACATTGCTTTCAATGCGGTTATGCCTCTAAGTCGTGCCTCGACACGTGGGAGATATAGCCGCATCGAGGGCGTTACAAGTTGGTAATCAGAGCCTTCCCCGACCTTAGGAGCCCCCATTGCTTGATCGTTTTTAGAAGCCGAGTTGTGTCTAGAAAAATGTTTTGAGTCACTTAGGAATTATATATCTGAGAGTTAGGAATTCTTTTTACTTCCCAGTCTCCTCATCACTCTGGTAAGGCGTCCTGACGTAGAGTTTTGACTCTTCTCTTCTCAAATTTCACTAAAAAAAATTTTAGGATCACGCGAGTATCTTGGTTTTGTTCCGATGGTTTTGTGACGAGAACATTGTTCTTGGTGCCTCCTGTCTTTAGGGGTTGTGGCAGTGTCCCGGGGAGTTGAGCTCCGAGGTGTTGTCGTCACAATTTTATCGTTGCAATTCTGGTATACTTGAGATTTGTGCGCGACATCGAAAATCTCCTTTATGCAGTTCGTTGGTGAGATAACCTCGACGCCACCCAGTACTGGGGCGGGAGTTCGGGAGTATCGCCATAACTTGTATAACGGATGCTTTTCGAAGGTTGAGATAGATGGTTTCCGAAGGTTTCTTGGTTATGTGTTGAAGGATGGATACAGCTGGATGTAGGATTTGCTAGCTTGAGTGAGATATTATGCTCCCCTGTATCCCCAACACCTGATTGCATAACCGGGAAAATTTCGGGAATTTCATAGGTGGGAATTCAAGTAGCCTTAGGATATCTTTCCGACAGATGTATGATATGAAATTGGGGTTCGACGTCTAGTGGTTCGCCTATTCACGGTCGATTTTACAGTGGTCTCGTTGTATCTTAAAGAGTCCTTGGCTATGCTGACTCGGGGACGCTTCGTATGTCATGTGCACTGCCTTGTACATGATGGTGCTGTACGATCGAGCCCGTGTAGGTCCACCACAAAAACTTCGGACGAAATTTCTATCATGTATTTGTTCCGGCTTATTCCGCAAGCCAACCCTTGGTTTTATTTTCAGTTGTGGCATTCGTTTGGCTTCGACGTCATATGATGATTCCATCCCTCGTTGTTGTACCCCTTCTACCTGATTCTTCGTGGCTTCGCAATTTAGAAATATGTGACCACTTCAAGAGAAGTGCATTCGTTCATTTTGTTCGGATGTGAAGACTTTATGTTGCAATTTTCATTCCGTTGGATTCAGCTTCAATATTTATCTGTCTATGTGCTAATGGTGGTCAACCTCTTCAGGATGGCTCCTCCAACGCGCACGACTCCTAATCCTGATCCGCCACCACCTCCACCTCCTCCAGAGGCATGGCAAGCTGTGATGGCCGCAACCAATGCAAACACTCAGCTGATCATGCAAATTCTCCAAGAGTGCAATCAAGGCAGTCAAGGGAATCAAGGCAGCAACCAGGGTCGCTTTGCTACACTCAACCAGTTCCTTGCTAACGGGCCAAAGACTTTCAGTAATTGTGTTGAGGCAACCGATGCTGACGATTGGCTTGTGGATCTGTGTAAGCATTTCGAGTGCAGCAACGTCAGGCCTGAGGACTTTGTGAAATTCGCTTCTTTCCAACTCAAAGATCAGGCTGCAGAGTGGTTCCAGCAGTACAAGGATTCCAGAGGTGGACGTTTGATCACTTGGGATGATTTCCGTCAAGATTTCCGCGCTCATCACATTCCGCAGAGCGTGGTTGAAAGCAAGCGTGAGGAATTCCGCAATCTGAAGCAAGGCTCTTTGTCTGTCTATGACTACAACAAATTGTTCCAGAAACTTGCCCGCTTTGCCAAGCAGGACGTGCCTGATGAGAAGAGCATGATCTATCAGTTCAGGGGTGGTCTTCGTGAGGAAATTCAGCTCGCTCTTGTCCTCTTTGAGCCGTTGAGATACGATGAGTTCTACAACATGGCACTGAAGCAAGAGGCTGCTCAGTTGAGGTGTGATGCTTCCAGGAAGCGAGTCAGAGATGTTACTCCTTCTTCCTCTACTCAAGTGGCCAAGCAGCAGAAGTATTGGCTTCCTCCTCCTCCGTTCCGTCAGCCGTATCAGCAGAAGAGCAAAGGTGGCAGTGGTTCTTCCCACCCACCCAACCCAGGCTTTCAGAACAAAACTTCGTCTCAAGCTCCAAGATCGAGTGCTCCGTATCACCGTCCGCTTTCAGAGGTCACGTGCAACAAGTGCCAACAGAAGGGTCACTATGCCAACAAGTGTTTCAACCAGAGGCGTCTTCCTCCTCCTCCTCCTGTGAGATCGGCAAGTACAGCTGTGGTCAAGCATAATTCCAAGCACGCCAAGGTCAATTTGATGAATGCAGCTCAGGCAGAGGACTCGTCAGATGTGATCATGGGTAACCTTCCTGTTAATGATATTCCTGCAAATGTTCTTTTTGACACGGGTGCATCGCATTGTTTCATCTCGAGACCGTTTTCATCTAAGCATGGGTTGCCTTTGCAAATTTTGCCTAGTCCTTTAGCAGTTGTCTCTCCCGGTAAGCGCATGCAGGCTAACTCCATTGCTCCGGATGTTTCTATTACTTTGGGTGACTACAAGTTTCTTGCTTCTCTTACGGTTCTCGGTGACTCGGATATTGATCTTATTCTCGGGATGGACTGGCTCTCTAAGCATAAAGCTCAACTTGATTGTGCAGCCAGGCAGATTCAACTGACTCATTCGTCTGAGGATGTCATTGTCTTTGCCGCTCGGGATAATACAATCCGGTTGTTTTCTCTCAATGAGAAGGGTGAATTGGATGCTATTTCGCAGATTCCGGTTGTTTGTGAATATCAAGACGTTTTTCCAGAAGAACTCCCAGGGATGCCTCCAAACCGGCCGGTTGAATTTGTTATTGAACTTGAGCCCGGTACGCAACCTGTGTGCAAACGTCCCTACAAGCTCGGCCCCGAAGAGTTGAAGGAGTTGAAGAAACAACTCGATGAGCAAGAAAGATTGGGTCTCATCCGGCCTAGTACTTCTCCGTGGGGTTGTGGTGTTCTTTTTGTGAAGAAGAAGGATGGATCGAGTCGACTTTGTGTTGATTACCGTCCAGTGAACAAGAAGACCATCAAGAACAAATACCCACTTCCCAACATCAATGAGCTGTTCGAACAACTCAAGGGTGCCCAAATATTCTCCAAGCTTGATCTCCATATGGGTTATCACCAGATTCGCATTCGTGAAGAAGATATTCCCAAGACAGCATTCAGAACAAGCTTTGGTTCATATGAATACACTGTCATGTCTTTTGGCCTCGCCAACGCTCCTCCGACGTTTTCTCGCATGATGAATTTCATCTTCAACGCCTACACCAATGACTTCGTTTTGGTCTATCTCGATGACATTCTGGTTTTCTCGAAGAATAAGGAAGATCATGCCAAGCATTTGCGTTTGGTTCTCGATAAGCTCAGGGAACATCAATTCTATGCCAAGTTCTCCAAGTGTGAATTTTGGCTCGATGAGGTTCTTTATCTTGGCCATATCATCTCTGCCAAGGGCATTTCCGTGAATCCCGAGAAGGTATCCGCAATTGTGAATTGGGAACCTCCTCAGAATGTGAAGCAACTCCGCAGTTTTCTCGGACTCGCAAGCTATTGCAGAAGATTCGTTGAAAACTTTTCCAAGATCGCGAAGCCTCTCTCAAATCTTCTTCAGAACCACGTCAAGTACGTTTGGTCTCCGGAGTGTGATATTGCTTTCAACACTTTGAAAGAGAAGTTGATCACTGCTCCAGTTCTGACTCCACCTGATGAATCCAAGCCGTACGAGGTCTTTTGTGATGCCTCTCTCCAAGGTCTCGGTGCAGTTTTGATGCAAGAGAAGAAAGTTGTTGCTTATACCTCTCGCCAGTTGAAGCCTAATGAGAAGAACTACCCCACTCATGATCTCGAGTTGGCGGCAGTTGTGCATGCTCTTTTGACTTGGAGACATCTTCTATTGGGAAGAAAAGTGGACATTTTCACTGATCACAAGAGTCTCAAGTACATCTTCACCCAGCCTAATCTCAACCTAAGGCAAACTCGATGGGTCGAAATGATTCAAGAGTATAATCCGAGTATTGAGTATACTCCAGGCAAGGCCAATGTGATTGCTGACGCTTTGAGCAGAAAAGCATATTGCAACAGTCTGATTCTCAAGCCTTATCAACCCGAGCTTTGTGAAGCTTTTCGCAAGCTGAATCTTCAAGTTGTTCCTCAAGGTTTCCTCGCCAACCTTCAAGTTTCTCCTACCTTAGAAGACCAGATTCGCCAAGCCTAGCTTCTTGATGCTATGGTGAAAAAGGTGAAGATTGGGATTGCCAAGAGTCAGTCCAAGTACAAGTGCTACCGCCTTGATGACAAGGACACTCTCTTCTTCGAGGATCGTATTGTTGTGCCCAAAGGTGAACTTCGTAAAGTGATCATGAACGAGGCTCACAATTCTCTCCTCTCCATCCACCCTGGGAGCACGAAGATGTATCAGGATCTCAAGCAAGCTTATTGGTGGACTCGAATGAAGCGCGAGATCGCTCAATTCGTGAATGAGTGTGATGTCTGCAGAAGAGTGAAGGCAGAACATCAAAGGCCAGCTGGTCTCCTCCAACCTCTTGCCATTCCAGAATGGAAGTTTGACCACATTGAAATGGACTTCGTGACTGGGTTTCCAAAGTCCAAGCGTGGCAATGATGCTATATTTGTTGTCATCGACAAGCTCACCAAAGTGGCTCACTTTCTGCCTATCAAAGAGTCGATCACTGCAGCTCAATTGGCGGAACTCTATACCTCTCGCATTGTCTCTCTGCACGGTATTCCTCAAGTGATCTCTTCAGACCGTGGCAGCATCTTTACCTCCAAGTTTTGGGATTCTTTTCAGAAGGCCATGGGCACCAACATCCGCTTCAGCACTGCGTTCCATCCTCAAACAAGCGGTCAAGTCGAGCGTGTCAACCAGATTCTTGAAGATATGCTCAGGGCTTGTGTGATCTCCTTCGGCATGAAGTGGGAGGATTGTCTTCCTTATGCTGAATTCTCATATAACAACAGTTTTCAAGCAAGTTCGGGCAAGGCCCCCTTTGAAATTCTGTATGGCAGGAAGTGCCGTACCCCTCTCAACTGGTCTGAAACCGGTGAACGTCAGCTGCTGGGTAATGACTTAATCACAGAAGCAGAAGAAATGTGCAAAGTCATTCGTGATAACCTCAAAGCAGCCCAATCCCGTCAGAAGAGCTACTATGATAGTAAGCACCGTGATTTGGCTTTCGAGATCGAAGATCATGTTTACCTCCGCGTCTCTCCTATGAAAGGTACTCGTCGCTTCGGTATCAAAGGGAAGCTTGCCCCTAGATACGTGGGACCTTTCAAGATTGCTAGCAAGAGAGGCAACCTCGCCTATCAGCTCGAGCTTCCTTCAAACTTTGCCAATGTTCATGATGTGTTCCACGTCTCTCAGCTTCAAAAGTGCTTCAAGACGCCTGAACGTACAGTCAACTTCGAGGACATTGAGCTCCAAGAAGATCTCTCTTATCGTGAACGCCCAGTTGCTATTCTTGAAGAGACTGAACGCAAGACTCACAACAAGTCAATCAAATTTCTAAAAGTCAAGTGGTCTCACCATTCCGACCGTGAAGCTACCTGGGAACGCGAGGATCACCTCCGTTCTGAGTACCCGGAGTTCTTTCAGTCCTAGATCTCGGGACGAGATCTTTTCGTAGTGGTGGAGTGTTGTAACACCCCGGATGTAACTTTCCCTATTTGTACTCCAACTCTTGCCGTTTCCGGCGTTAAGTTATATTTATTTCTCGGGTTCGGGTCTTTGTCTCCGTGTGTTGTTTTCTTTTCCGTGCATCTCTTATCATGTCATCACGTGCATTGCATTTGCATACATGTTCATCTCATGCATTCGAGCTTTTTCCCCGTTGTCCGTTTTGCATTCCGGCGCTTCGTTCTCCTCCGGTAGCCATTTCTAACTTTCTTTCGTGTGTGGAGATTAAACATTTCCGGATTGGACCGAGACTTGTCATGCGGCCTTGGTTTACTACCGGTAGACCGCCTGTCAAGTTTCGGGTCAGTTGGACTTCGTTTGATACTCCAACGGTTAACCGAGGGACCGAAAAGGCCTTGTGTGTGTTGCAGCCCAACACCCCCCAAATTTGTCCCCAAACCCACCAAACTCTGCTCCATGTCCTAGAGCGTTCGATCACGATCGCGTGGCCGAAAACCGCACCTCATTTGGACTCTCCTAGCTCTACTTATGCCTATTTATACCCCCTCCATTCGGATCTTCTTCCCCCTCCAAACCCTAGTCTAAAAAAAAAACATCTCCGCCGCCGCCGGACGTGTCCGTACAGGCCGGACAACGTCCGGATCCACCCGCCGCCGCCACGTCAGCGCCCGCGGGACCGCTTCACCGTCGGCGCCCGAGGCCCGCCAGGCCCGTGGCCGGCCCCCGAGGCCTACGCCGCCGCCCGCCTCCACCGGCTCCTCCGCCGCCCGCGCCTCCTCTCACCGCCCGGCGACGCCACCGCCCTCGCCGGCCGCCGCGGCGCCCGCCGCCCGTGCCTGCCTCCGCCGCCTCGGCCCCGCCTCGCCCTCGCCGTCCGGCGGCCTTCCCCGCCGGCTGCTTCCTCGACGTCGCCGGCCGTCCTCGGCTTCCGTGCCGCCGGTGAACAGTGTCGCCCGCGCGATCCAGATCTGTGCTACAGTAAACCCTAGGGTTGACTTTTGCCTCTCTCCGTTAAGTTTTTATGCCCACTTTGACCGCCCGTAACTTTGCATCCGTAGCTCCGTTTTGGACATATGATATACCAAAATGTTCGCCTCGACGAGTACATCATTTCATTCCATTGCATCATTTGCATTTGAGTTCATCTTGATGCCCAAAATGCTGTTAGAAGGAGGCTTCGTGAGTTAATTGTCAGATCTGCTAGTTCATCTTAAACTTTTGTCATTTTTGCCATGATTATTGTGTGCATGCTATGCCTGTGAGTCCTTCATATGTTTTGTTAAGCATTTTGTCTTGTTTCTAGAGGTGCAACCCATGCATTTTTAGGATGTGTGTGGTGACTTGTGCAAGCTTGCAAAGTGAGGCACCCGGGAAATCTGTTTTCAGGGACTTAGTGATTTTCACCAAGCCTGGGATATTTTAGTTCATGATGCTATATGTCCAGCTTGTTTCCTAGTGATCCGTGCCTATTTTGAGGATGATCAGTAAGGGAGTTTTGATATTTATGTTATGCTATATCCATCCATGTCTTTGTTTGCATATGTGGAGTGCTCTAGGTTGACTCAATCGAGCTCAACTTTTGCTTCGTTGTTAATCTGGGCAGATCGTCAACTTGTTTGCGATTTTGCCGATGCTACCGTTAGTGTTCCGTGCATGCTATGCCTTTGTTCTTGCCATGTGTAGCTAGAATATTGTGCCTTCTTGCTGGTTATATGCTTGCCTTGCCATGACTTGCACCGTAGTGAGTGCATCGAGCTCGTTTACATGCCTTCGTGAGTTAAATTTCTGCATTTCTCAGTTTTCACTAAGTCTGAAAACTGATTGTGTGCGAGCTATGTTCGTGAGCTCGGTAGAGTATTTTGTGAACCCTTTTGGCCCCAGGTCACTTTGGGTGTTTTGTTAAGATTGTTGAGTAGCTCCATGCCATATTATTACTTGTCATGCTCAGGTCATTTATCATGTTGTTTTGCTGCTCCGAAGAGGGCTTCGTGATCTGAAATTTCAGGCTAGTGTTAATTTCACTAAGTCTGGAATCTGTTTTGCATATTCATTTTTGCCATGCTTGTTTGAACCTCTTATTGGTTGAATTTGCCTATGGCTCAGTGCTAGTGTTTTGTTAACCATCTTGTGTACATCACTTCTATGTATTTTTGTTTCATTTTTGGTGGCTGTAGCATGTTCATTTCGTTGCGTTTAGATGCCTACTTGCTGTAAATCGCAGACCGGTGTCATATCTTAAAATGCTTGCCATTTCCAAACCGTAACTCCGATTTCAATGATCTTTATATCGTTTTCAAGCGATTTCGTCCCCTCTATCCAGTGGCACCCTTGGAATTCCAAGTTGAGGCCAGGTTCATGCATTTCCTGTCATATCTTGCATTTTGCATCCCGCATCGCATCCCGCATAGCATATCATCATTTCATCTCATTGCTTGGTCTTGCACGTGGTTGATTGTATCCTTGTTGCTTGTTTGTCTTGTTTTGGGTAGAGCCGGGAGACGAGTTTGATACCGAGGAGCCCGTTGAGTTTGCTTGTGAGGATCCAGTCAGCTTTGACAACTGTGCAGGCAAGATGATCATACCCTCGAAATCACTACTATCTTTGCTATGCTAGTTTGCTCGCTCTTTTGCTTTGGCACTGCTACGATTCCTACCATTTGCTTGTCAGCCTCCCAATTGCATGATTGAACCTCTAACCTACCATTGTCCTAGCAAACCGTTGATTGGCTATGTTACCGCTTTGCTCAGCCCCTCTTATAGCGTTGCTAGTTGCAGGTGAAGATTGAAGCCGTTCCTATTGGAACATCTTTTATTTGCTTGTTGGGACATCACTATATTGCTATGTTATCTTAATGCATCTATATACTTGGTAAAGGGTGGAAGGCTCGGCCTCTCGCCTAGTGTTTTGTTCCACTCTTACTGCCCTAGTTTCCGTCATATCGGTGTTATGTTCCCGGATTTTTGCGTTCCTTACGCGGTTGGGTTATATGGGAACCCCTTGATATTTCGTCTTGATTAAAGCTTTTCCAGCAATGCCCAACCTTGGTTTTACCATTTGCCACCTAGCCTTTTCTTTCCCTTGGGTTTTGCAGACTCAAGGGTCATCTTGTTTTAACCCCCCCGGGCCAGTGCTCCTCTGAGTGTTGGTCCACCTGTCAGCTGCCGGTGGCCACCAGGGGCAACTCTGGGCTGGCCTACCCGTACCTAAGACAATCTGAGTGTGCCCTGAGAAAGAGATATGTGCAGCTCCTATCGGGATTTGTCGGCACATTCGGGCGGTGTTGCTGGTCTTGTTTTAACCTGTCGAAGTGTCTTGAGTTACCGAGATACCGAGTCTGATCGGAACATCTTGGGAGGAGGTCTTTTCCTTCGTTGACCGTGAGAGCTTGTTATGGGCTAAGTTGGAACTCCCCTGCAGGGATTGAACTTTCGAAAGCCGTGCCCGCGGTTATGGGCAGATGGGAATTTGTTAATGTCCGGTTGTAGATAACTTTAACTAAACTTAATTAAAATGAATCAACCGTGTGTGTTACCGTGATGGCCCCTTCTCGACGGAGTCCGGGAAGTGGACACGGTGTTGGAGTTATGCTTGCGCAGGTTGTTCCTCTAGTTTCTTGCTCGCTCCTTGCCTCCTCTTCTCGCTCTCTTTTGCGGATAAGTTAGCCACCACGTATGCTAGTCGCTTGCTGCAGCTCCACATATACGTGCCTTATCCTTCCTATAAGCTTAAATAGTATTGATCGCGTGGGTGTGAGATTGCTGAGTCCCCGTGGCTCACAGATACTACAACTCCAGATGCAGGTCCAGGTGATTCCGCTCCAGGTGACGAGTACGAGTTCAAGTGGGAGTTCGACGAGGACTCTCAGCGATACTACGTGTCTTTTCCGGATGATCAGTAGTGGTGCCTAGTTGGGGTTATCGATTCAGGGCCTTGTCGCATGTTGGGGGTCTTTTCTATTTTGGCACCGTAGTCGGGCCATGAGTGATTTGTATGATGGATGTTATTTATGTACTTTGATGTGACATGGCGAGTGTAAGCCAACTATGTACCTCCCCTTCATATTATTTATGTACATGGGATGTGAGATGATTTCCTGACTTGCGACATTGCTTTCAATGCGGTTATGCCTCTAAGTCGTGCCTCGACACGTGGGAGATATAGCCGCATCGAGGGCGTTACACTATCCCTCTACATCATGTCATCTAGCTTAAGGCGTTACTCTGTTTTTAACTTAATACTCTAGATCATGCTGAATAGCGGTCAATGAGTGGAGTAATAGTAGTAGATGCAGGCAGGAGTCGGTCTACTTGTCTCGGACGTGATGCCTATATACATGATCATACCTAGATATTCTCATAACTATGCTCAATTCTGTCAATTGCTCAACAGTAATTTGTTCACCCATCGTAGAATACTTATGCTCTCGAGAGAAGCCACTAGTGAAACCTATGGCCCCCGGGTCTATCTTTATCATATTAATCTCCTACTACTTAGTTATTTACTTTGCCTTTATTTTACTTTGCATCTTTATCATAAAAATACCAAAAATATTATCTTATCATATCTATCAGATCTCACTCTCGTAAGTGGCCCTATAGAGATTGACAACCCCTATTTGTGTTGGTTGCGAGGATTTATTTGTTTTGTGCAGGTACGAGGGACTCGCGCGTAGCCTCCTACTGGATTGATACCTTGGTTCTCAAAAACCGAGGGAAATACTTACGCAACTTTGCTGCATCATCCCTTCCTCTTCGGGGAAAACCAACATAGTGCTAAAAGAGGTAGCAAGAAGAATTTCTGGCGCCGTTGCCGGGGAGGTCTACACAAAAGTCAACATACCAAGTACCCATCACATACCCTTATCTCCCACATTACATTATTTGCCATTTGCCTCTCGTTTTCCTCTCCCCCCAATTCACCCTTGCCGTTTTATTCGCCCTCTCTCTCTATCCTCCCTCTCTTTCTCTATTTGCCTCTTTTTGCCCGCTTGCTTTTTGTTTGCTTGTGTGTTAGTTTGCTTGTTTGTCACGATGGCTCAAGATAATACTAAATTGTGTGACTTCACCAATACCAACAATAATGATTTTATTAGCACTCCGATTGCTCCTCTTACCGATGCTGAATCTTGTGAAATTAATACTATTTTGCTGAATCTTGTGATGAAAGATCCATTTTCCGGCCTTCCTAGTGAAGATTCCGCTACCCATCTAAATAGCTTCGTTGATTTGTGTGACATGCAAAATAAGAAAGATGTGGATAATGATATTGTTAAATTGAAGCTATTTCCTTTTTCGCTTAGAGATCGTGCTAAAGCTTGGTTTTTGTCTTTGCCTAAAAATAGTATTGATTCATGGAATAAGTGCAAAGATGCTTTTATCTCTAAGTATTTTCCTCCCGCTAAGATCATCTCTCTTAGAAACGATATTATGAACGTTAAGCAACTTGATCATGAACATGTTGCACAAGATTGGGAGAGAATGAAATTAATGATACGTAATTGCCCTACTCATGGTTTAAATTTGTGGATGATCATACAAAATTTTTATGCCGGATTGAATTTTGGCCACGGGAGGCACTTTTATGGAAATCACCTTAGGAGAAGCTACTAAACTCCTAGATAATATTATGGTTAATTATTCTCAATGGAATACTGAAAGATCTACTAATAAAAAGGTGCATGCGATAGAAGAAATTAATGTTTTGAGTGGAAAGATGGATGAACTTATGAAATTATTTGCTAATAAGAGTGTTTCTTCTGATCCTAATGATATGCCCTTGTCTACTTTGATTGAGAATAATAATGAATCTATGGATGTGAATTTTGTTGGTAGGAACAATTTTGATAATAATGCGTATAGAGGAAATTTCAACCCTAGGCCTTATCCTAGTAATTCCTCTAATAATTATGGTAATTCCTACAACAATTCTTATGGAAATTATAATAAGATGCCCTCTGATTTTGATTCTAATATTAAAGAATTTATTACTTCGCAAAAGAATTTTAATGCTATGATTGAAGATTTGGCTAGGAACGTTGGTAGAATTGCTCTTGATGTTGATTCCTTAAAACTTAGATCTATTCCACCTAAGCATGATATCAATGAGTCTCTCAAAGCCATGAGAATTTCCATTGATAAGTGCAAAGAAAGAACCGCTAGGATGCGTGCTAAGAAAGATGCCTTTATAAAAGCGTGTTCTTCTAGTTCCTATGAAAATAATGATGAAGATCTAAAAGTTATTGATGTGTCCCCTATTAAATCTTTGTTTTGCAATATTAATCTTGATAATTATGGGACTGAATATGATCCACCTTTACCTAGAAGGCGTTCCAAGAATTCTGAATTTGCTGATCTTGATGCTAAATTTGATAAAAGCTGGATTGAAGAAATTAAAACCCTAGATGTTGCTAAACCCACTATTATGGATTTCAAGGAATTTAACTATGAAAATTGCTCTTTGATTGATTGTATATCCTTGTTGCAATCCGTACTAAATTCTCCTCACGCTTATAGTCAAAATAAAGCGTTTACTAAACATATCGTTGATGCCTTGATGCAATCTTATGAAGAAAAACTTGAATTGGAAGTTTCTATCCCTAGAAAACTTTATGATGAGTGGGAACCAACTATTAAAATTAAAATTAAAGATCGTGAATGCTATGCTTTATGTGATTTGGGTGCTAATGTTTCCACGATTCCAAAGACTTTGTGTGATTTGTTAGGTTTCCGTGATTTTGATGATTGCTCTCTAAACTTGCACCTTGCGGATTCCACTATAAAGAAACCTATGGGAAGAATTAATGATGTTATTATTGTTGCAAATAGGAATTATGTGCCTGTAGATTTTATTGTTCTTGACATTGATTGCAATCCTTCATGTCCTATTATTCTTGGTAGACCTTTCCTTAGAACGATTGGTGCAATTATTGATATGAAGGAAGGAAATATTAGATTCCAATTTCCGTTAAGGAAAGGCATGGAACACTTTCCTAGAAAGAAAATTAAATAACCTTATGAATCTATTATGAGAGCCACTTATGGATTGCCTACCAAATGTGGCAATACCTAGATCTATTCTTGCTTGTTATGCCTAGCTAGGGGCGTTAAACGATAGCGCTTGTTGGCAGGCAACCCAATTTTATTTTTATTCCTTGCTTTTTGCTCCTGCTTAGTAATAAATAAATTATTTAGCCTCTGTTTTGGTTGTGTTTTTTGTGTTTAATTAGTGTTTGTGCCAAGTAGAACCGCTGGGAAGACTTGGGGAAAGTCTTGTTGAACTTGCTGTAAAAAACAGAAACTTTAGCGCTCACGAGAACTGCTGTCATTTTTATTTGGAAAGTGATATTTAGTTAATTATTTTTGCAGATAATTAATAGATAAATTCCTCAAGTCCATAAATTTATTTTAGAATTTTTGGGGTTCCAGATATTGCGCTAGCTACAGATTACTACAGACTGTTCTGTTTTTGACAGATTCTGTTTTGCGTGTGTTGTTTGCTTATTTTGATGAAACTATGGCTAGTAAATTAGTTTATAAACCATAGAGAAGTTGGAATACAGTAGGTATAACACCCATATAAATAAATAATGAGTTCATTACAGTACCTTGAAGTGGTCTTTTGTTTTCTTTCGCTAACGGAGCTCACGAGATTTTCTACTTTAAGTTTTGTGTTGTGAAGTTTTCAAGTTTTGGGTAAAGATTTGATGGATTATGGAACAAGGAGTGGCAAGAGCCTAAGCTTGGGGATGCCCATGGCACACCCAAGATAATCTAAGGACACCTAAAAGCCAAAGCTTGGGGATGCCCCGGAAGGCATCCCCTCTTTCGTCTACTTCTGTTGGTAACTTTACTTGGAGCAATATTTTTATTCGCCACATGATATGTGTTTTGCTTGGAGCGTCTTGTATGATTTGAGTCTTTGCTTATTAGTTTACCACAATCATCCTTTCTGTACACACCTTTTGAGAGAGCCATACATGATTTGGAATTTGTTAGAATACTCTATGTGCTTCGCTTATATCTTTTGAGTTATATAATTTGCTCTAGTGCTTCACTTATATCTTTTAGAGCATGGTGGTGGATTTGTTTTATAGAAACTATTAATCTCTCATGCTTCACTTAGATTATTTTGAGAGTCTCAATAGCATGGTAATTTTCTTAAAATCCTAATATGCTTGGTATGCAAGATTAATAATAAAACTTTCTTATGAGTGTGTTGAATATTAAGAGAAGTTTGATGCTTGATGATTGTTTTGAGACATGGAGGTAATAATATCAAAGTCGTGCTAGTTGAGTAGTTGTGAAATTGAGATATACTTGTGTTGAGGTTTGCAAGTCCCGTAGCATGCACGTATGGTAAACTTTATGCAACAAATTTGAAACATGAGATGTTATTTGATTGTCGTCCTTATGAGTGGCGGTCGGGGACGAGCGATGGTCTTTTCCTACCAATCTATCCCCCTAGGAGCATGCGCGTAGTACCGAGGTTTTTGATGACTTGTAGATTTTTGCAATAAGTATGTGAGTTCTTTATGACTAATGTTGAGTCCATGGATTATACGCACTCTCACCCTTCCATCCTTGCTAGCCTCTTCGGTACCGTGCATTGCCCTTTCTCACATTGAGAGTTGGCGCAAACTTCGCCGGTGCATCCAAACCCCGTGATATGATACGCTCTTTCACACATAAACCTCCTTATATCTTCCTCAAAACAGCCACCATACCTACCTACTATGACATTTCCATAGCCATTCCGAGATATATTGCCATGCAACTTTCCATCATTCCATTCATCATGACACATTCATCATTGTCATATTTCTTAGCATGATCATGTAGTTGACATAGTATTTGTGGCAAAGCCACCGTTCATAATTCTTTCATACATGTCACTCTTAGTTCATTGCATATCCCGGTACACCGCCGGAGGCATTCATATAGAGTCATCTTTGTTCTAGTATCGAGTTGTAATCATTGAGTTGTAAATAAATAGAAGTGTGATGATCATCATTTTCTAGAGCATTATCCCAAGTGAGGAATATAAAAAAGAGGAAAGGCCATAAAAAGGAAAAGGCCAAAGAAAAAAAAGAAAATGAGAGAAAAAGAGAGAAGGGACAATGTTACTATCCTTTGCCACACTTGTGCTTCAAAGTAGCACCATGATATTCATAGTAGAGAGTCTCTCATGTTATCACTTTCATATACTAGTGGGAATTTTTCATTATAGAACTTGGCTTGTATATTCCAACAATGGGCCTCCTCAAGTGCCCTAGGTTTTCGTGAGCAAGCAAGTTGGATGCACACCCACTAGTTTCTTTTTTAAGCTTTCATACATTTATAGCTCTAGTGCATCCGTTGCATGGCAATCCCTACTCCTTGCATTAACATCAATCGGTGGGCATCTCCATAGCCCATTGATTAGCCTCGTTGATGTGAGACTTCCTCCTTTTTTGTCTTCTCCACATAACCCCCCTCATTATATTCTATTCCACCTATAGTGCTTTGTCCATGGCTCGCGCTCATATATTGCGTGAAGGTTTATAGGTTTGAGATTACTAAAGTATGAAACAATTTCTTGGCTTGTCACCAGGGTTGTGCATGATGATAGCATTCTCGTGTGACGAAAATGAAACATGACTAAACCATACGATTTTGTAGGTATGAACTTTCTTTGGCCATGTTATTTTGAGTAGACATAATTGCTTAGTTAGTATGCTTGAAGTATTATCATTTTTATGTCAATATGAACTTTTGTATTGAATCTTTCGGATCTGAATATTCATACCACAATTAAGAATAATTACATTAAAATTATGCCAAGTAGCACTCCACATCAAAAATTCTGTTTTTATCATTTACCTACTCGAGGACGAGCAGGAATTAAGCTTGGGGATGCTTGATACGTCTCCAATGTATCTATAATTTTTGATTGCTCCATGCTATATTATCTACTGTTTTGGACATTATTGGGCTTTATTATCCAATTTATATTATTTTTGGGACTAACCTATTAACCGGAGCCCCAGCCCAGAATTGATGTTTTTTTCCTGTTTTAGGGTTTCGAAGAAAAGGAATATCAAACGGAATGAATCCTTCGGGAACGTGATTTTCTCACCGAATACAACTCAGGAGACTTGGACCCTACGTCAAGCCAACTAACAGGAGGCCACGAGGTAGGGGGGCGCGCATGCCCCCCCCCCCCAGGCGCGCCCTCCACCCTCATGGGCCCCCTGTTGCTCCACCGACGTACTTCTTCCTCCTATATATACCCACGTACCCACAAACGATCAGAACAGGAGCCAAAACCCTAATTCCACCGTCGTAACTTTCTATATCCACGAGATCCCTTCTTGGGGCCTGTTCCGGAGCTCCGCCGGAGGGGGCATCGATCACGGAGGGCTTCTACATCAACACCATAGCCTCTCCGATGAAGTGTGAGTAGTTTACTTCAGACCTACGGGTCCATAGTTAGTAGCTAGATGGCTTCTTCTCTCTTTTTGGATCCCAATACAATGTTCTCCCCCTCTCTTGTGGAGATCTATTCAATGTAATCTTCTTTTTGCGGTGTGTTTGTTGAGATCGATGAACTGTGGGTTTATGATCAAGTCTATCTATGAATAATATTTGATTCTTCTCTGAATTCTTTTATGTATGATTGGTTATCTTTGCAAGTCTCTTAAAATTATCAGTTTGGTTTGGCCTACTATATTGGTCTTTCTTGCAATGGGAGAAGTGCTTAGCTTTGGGTTCAATCTTGCGTTGTCCTTTCCCGGTGACAGTAAGGGCAGCAAGGCACGTATTGTATTGTTGCCATCGAGGATAACAAGATGGGGTTTTCTTCATATTGCATGAGTCTATCCCTCTACATCATGTCATCTTGCTTAAGGCGTCACTCTGTTTTTAACTTAATACTCTAGATGCATGCTGGATAGCGGTCGATGAGTGGAGTAATAGTAGTAGATGCAGGCAGGAGTCGGTCTACTTGTCTCGGATGTGATGCCTATATACATGATCATACCTAGATATTCTCATAACTATGCTCAATTCTGTCAATTGCTCAACAGTTATTTGTTCACCCACCGTAGAATACTTATGCTCTCGAGAGAAGCCACTAGTGAAACCTGTGGCCTCGGGGTCTATCTTTCTCATATTGATCTCCTACTACTTAGTTATTTACTTTGCTATTTACTTTGCCTTTATTTTACTTTGCATCTTTATCATAAAAATACCAAAAATATTATCTTATCATATCTATCATATCTCACTCTCGTAAGTAGCCCTATAGGGATTGACAACCCCTATTTGCGTTGGTTGCAATGATTTATTTGTTTTGTGCAGGTACGAGGGACTCGCGCGTAGCCTCCTACTGGATTGATACCTTGGTTCTCAAAAACTGAGGGAAATACTTACGCTACTTTGCTGCATCATCCCTTCCTCTTCGGGGAAAACCAACGCAGTGCTAAAAGAGGTAGCAACTACTACATACGGATGTATATAGACATATTTTAGAGTGTAGATTCACTCATTTTGCTCCGTATGTAGTCACTTCTTGAAATCTCTAGAAAGACAAATATTTAGCAACAGAGGGAGTACACATACGAAGCAAAATGAGTGAATCTACACTCTAAAATATGCCCATTTGAAATTTGTAAAAAGACAAATATTGTTGATGACAGTTGCGACGACAAAAAAGAAGCATATTCCTTGTCCTAAGGGAAGATAACAACACGGCTGTGTTTGTCTGAAACGGTGTGAGGACGAGATTGCAATATGGAAAGTACGCCAGACGAGCTACGTTTTGTGCAAAGAACTATGGAAGATCCACATGCAGCAACGTGGGAAGACGGGCGGTGGAGCAAGGCCGGAGGGGATACCTGGAGGTCGTCGGGATGTAACTAGGTGAGCAGCGACGGGAGGAATCTTCCCATACTGCGGCAGCGAGCAGGTGGCGTAGGCCCTACCGTGCCAGAGCTTGGTCAGAGAGAACGACATGTACCGCAGATCGGGACATGATGCCTCGGCGCCGTCGAACGGAGAAACGATCCACGTGCTCCCTTTCCGCCGGCGGACGGGATGCAGCCGGATCAGTGACCAACGGTGAGAGAGAGAGAGAGAGGCCACCGCAGCCTTGTGTGAGATACTCTGAGGAGAGACAAACCAGGCAGGGAGGCTCCATTGTATATAGTGGAGCGGACTACCTTGTTTCCATAAAAATCATTTTATATTCTATGTATGTGCCATTGAGCGATATAACTTTATTTAAAAATAACACGCCAACGCATCAAGTCGAACTTTGGTTCCTGCACGCGTGGTACACGACCTCCGTAGGTAAACAACCGCTACACGCGTTCAAATTAGCACGTGGGCTGCCATTTCGTACAAAAATGAGCTCCACCGTGTACCCGCGCGGATGTGGCTGGGCACGAAGCATGAGTACGTGCACAGTCACCTATTCTCTTCTTGTATACGTACACCACCTACGTGGGGTTTTGTGAGAGAGATACACACGCAGAGAGATATAGTGTGGGGGTTCGTGAGAGTTTTTTTTGGGAGGGGAGGGGTCAATCAAAAAATGTAACATATGCAATGTGTGTGAAATAGAGTCCTGGATATATCATATATATAGAGGGGGCGATCCACGAGAAGAGAGTGGAGGTATCATCGACTTGAGGTGTCCATAGAACCGAAGAGAGGGATGATGTGTGTGTGTGTGCGCGCATGCGGTCGATAGAGAGTGCCATCGAATTTGTGTGTGCCCACGTCAAAGATATAGAGTGGCTGGCCTACTAGAACGAGAGAGGGGACAGGTGCAGTTTGTCTCTGTGGCATGGATACCTACCTACAGCGCTCGACTATAGGTGTGTGGTGGGGGGAGGGAGGCCTAATTAACTATAGAGGTACAATGGCTGGTATATGTGTGGAGGAGGAGAGAGCCTACCTCATGTATTAAGGGATATTGATCTACCTCATGTATTAAGGGAGATCGATCGGCATCCATGCATATGTGTAGGAGAAGAATAAGGTTGGGAGAGAGACAGAGCTAGAGTGTTGGAGGGGGTGGTAGTGGAGTTGATTCTAACAAATGGTGGTATAGGCTTGCTAGACAACCAGAGGGCACGCCTGCAATATCAATAAGAGAGGGGATGGCTGCCTATCTATGCACATGCGTGTGAGAGACGGGTCAGGAGGCATGCACAAATGATGAGGGGGGACGATATGGCTGTGGTAAGCAGACATAACTACATAGGAAGATCAAACATCCTTTGTCAGAGAAAGGAGAGACATAACTTGTGAGGTATGTCAATCGATGGGGGGGATGTTAAAGTTGACTTAGGTATATGTTGGGATATCGATAGGTATACATGCATGTGTGTGTTAGAAGCAAATGAGGCATGGGGAGAAGGATAGAGAGAGAGAGGGATGCATCTAGGAGGTGGTGCGAGAGTCATACTATATCGAGGGGGAAGGAGTGTGCGAGTACGAGATCAATGAAAAGAGTGGTGGGAGTGAGGCATGGACGGTGATAAGAGAATAGGGGAAGCTTGTGTTTGTGCTAGGCACACCTGGCTAGAGAGGCATATCGATCAATGTGTGCCGTAAAGAAGGAGCTGGGGGGGCCTACACACACCGTGGGTGAACGACCTAAAGTGAAAAGATGAATTTGTGCGATGGAGCTAGAGAATGCTGAGGGAGGGTGAGAGGGACGCGGGCGTGTGCATGCACGAGAGAAAGTTAGCGCTAGCTAGCTACAAAGATAAGAGGATTGTGTGGGTGTAAAAGACGAATAGAGATCATACTTCATTATAAAAAGCGAATTCGGATATTTGAAGAACTTATCATAGTGTTTTAAACCGACGCATGTGTGAATATATATAACGGTGATACACATGGTGTGGTTATGAAGATGTTATACTACATATAATATATTTTATCTCTACTCTTATAAAAAAACGGAGTTGTTGATGATGGTGTGCCTGCCATCCTGCAATATAGGCCGTCTGATTTATATCTGACGGATAGGAAGGAAACTATGGCAATTTTGAAAAAAGATACCCACACCCCTCTCCATATTTGCAAATTAGGCCTCCCCTTGATCATGTTGATGTTCTGTGGAACGCATGGGCATCTTGCTAGTACTACGTATAATATATAGAACATTGATCATAATTTGGGCTAATGTGTGGCTTTTGCAGCTCAGGTCTAAATACTTGTCATAATGTAGGGGCCGGGGCACTATACTATGTGTGATAAACATGGTGTACACGTATGGAACATGGTTTAGATTATGAATATATAGTTAGTACATCAAATGTACTATTATTTGGAATCAACATCAAGTGTATTCAAAAAATAGAATTCGAGTTCATGTAGTACACATAGTTCATATCTATCTCTATAGTAATCATGTGGTGTGTTATTAAGGTAATACACGAATGATGGTTGAAGTTGGCAACAATCATGATTGTAGATTCTTATTGAAATAGAGAAACGAATTTAAATTCAGTTCGAATTGCAGCGGTAGTATAGACATTTGGAATGCACTAAAATGTTGGTATGAGTAGGTTACATGCATTATACAGCAAGCGAAAAAATTTAATTGGACATAACATGGATTCATACTCCCTCCTTCCATCTATATAGGGCGTAATGCGTTTTTAAGACCGCCTTTGACTATTGACAAGATTAATAGTACATGACAAGCACAATGTGAAAATTATATCATTGAAAGAACCTTTCACAGAAGAATTTAACGGTGTGCTTTGTGTAAGTTGCATGTCATATATTATTGCTCCAATATTTTGTAACACCCCGGATGTAACTTTCCCAATTTGTACTCCAACTCTTGCTGTTTCCGGCGTTAAGTTATATTTATTTCCTCGGGTTTGGGTTTTGTCTCCGTGTGTTGTTGTCGTTGTCATGCATCTCATATCATGTCATCATGTGCATTGCATCTGCATACGTGTTCATCTCATGCATTCGAGCATTTTCCCCGTTGTCCGTTTTGCATTCCGGCGCTTCGTTCTCCTCCGGTGGTCATTTCTAGCTTTCTTTCGTGTGTGGGGATTAAACATTTCTGGATTGGACCAAGACTTGCCAAGCGTCCTTGGTTTACTACCGGTAGACCGCCTGTCAAGTTTCGTATCATTTGGACTTCGTTTGATACTCCAACGGTTAATCGAGGGACCGAAAAGGCCTCGTGTGTGTTGCAGCCCAACACCCCTCCAATTTGGCCCAAAACCCACCTAACTCTGCTCCATCATCTAGAGCGTTCGATCACGATCGCGTGGCTGAAAACCGCACCTCATTTGGACTCTCCTAGCTCCCTCTACCTCTATTTAAAGAACCCCTCCGTTTTCGGATCTTCCTCTCCCCCCGAAACCCTAAAAAAATCCACCTTGCGCGCCGGACATGTCCGCTTCTCGCCGGACAGACGCCGCCGCCGCCCGCAGCCACTGAGGGGCTGCCACATGGCATCGCGCCGCCACCACCGCCGAAGCCCGCCGCGGCCCGAGCCGGGCCCCCGCGGCCCAGTCGCTCCCGCCGCCGCCCGGGTCGTCTCCCTCCTCCGCCCGACCGCCCGCGCCGCCTTGCGCCCCCGCGCCGACCACCGCCGACTCGCCGGCCGCCGCGCGCCAACTCCGGCGGCTCGGCCCTCGCCTCCGCCCGCCGGCCCTCGCCTCTGCCCACCGCCCGGTGCTTCCGGCACCGCAAGATCCGGCCGCCGCGGGCCCCTGCGCCGCCGCCCCCGGCCACCGGCGACCTCGCCCTCGCCGGCCACCGTCCTCGTCCCTGCCGTGCTACAGTGCGCGCCGCCGTGCTATAGTGCACGAGATCTAGATCCGTGAACAGTGAAACCCTAGGTGGTCTTTTTTTCTCCAAGTCCCGATTTTTCCAGATCCATGTGCTCATGTTCATGACCCCATAACTTTGCATCCGTACCTCCGATTCATGCATATAGCATATCAAAATGTTCATCTCAGAGAGTACATCATTTCGTTTCATTGCATCATTTTCATTTGAGTTCATCTTGATGCTCGAAATACTGTTAGAATAGGGCTACTTGAGTTAATTGTCAGATCTGCTGCTCCATTTAGGTTTTTGTCATTTTTGCCATGATTAATGTGTGCATGCTATGCCATGATGCTCTACATATGTTTTGTTGAGGGTTTTGTCATCTTTCCAGAGGTGCAACCCATGTATTTTTGTGATGTGTGTGGTGACTTGTGCAAGCTTGCAAAGTGGTGCACTTAGTAATTCTGTTTTCAGGGACTTAGCATTTCCACTAAGTCCTTGAGCTATTTATCTCATGTTGTCATATGTTCATGTTGTTTCCTAGTGATCTGTGCCTCTTTTGAGGATGATCAGTAAGGATGTTTTGTTAATCTTGTAGTGCTCTATCCATCCATGTCTTTGTTTGCAATTATGGAGCACCCTAGCTTGAGTCAATCGAGCTCTACTTTTGATACTTTGTGAATCTGGGCAGATTGTCAACTTGTTTGCAATTTTGCCGATGATGTTGTAGTTGATCCGTGCATGCTATGCTATTGTTCTTGCAATGACTAGATTGCATTTTGTGCCTTCTTTATGTGTGTATGCTTGTCTTGCCATGACTTGCACTGTAGTGAGTGCATCGAGCTCGTAAACATGCCTACTTGAGTTATATTTCAGCATGTGTCAGTTTTCACAAAGTATGAAAACTGATTATGTTTTTGCTATGTTCACATGCTTGCAATTGTATTTTCTGATCCCTTTTGGCTCAAGGTCACTAAGGGACTTTTGTTAAGCTCTTTGAGTAGCTCCATGCCATGCTTTACTTTGCCTTGTTCAGATCCTGTAGCTTGTAGTTTTGTTGCTCCGAAGAGGGCTACCTGATCTGAAATTCCAGACAAGTGTTAATTTCACTAAGTCTGAGATCTGTTTGTCATATGCATTTTTGCCATGCTTGTTTGAACCTGTTAATGGATGAATTGGCCGTAGCTCAGTGCTAGACTTTTGTTAAGCATCTTGAATGCATCCCTGCCATGTATCTTGTTGTCATGTTTGGGTGCTGTAGCATGTTCATTCCATTGCATTTAGATGCCTACTTGCTGTAAATCACAGACCGGTGTCATATTTGAATCGCTTGCCATTTCAAAACCGTAACTCCGATTCCGGCGTTCTTTATATCGTTTTCAAGCGATTTCGTCTCATCTTTCCAGTGGCACACTTGGATTTCCATGTTGAGGCCAGGTTCATGCATTTCCTGTCATATCTTGCATTTTGCATCCCGCATCGCATCCCGCATAGCATATCTTCTTTGCATTGTGTTGTTTGAGTTTGCACGTGGTTGATTGTATCCTTGTTGCTTGTTTGTCTTGTTTGGGTAGAGCCGGGAGATGAGTTCGCTAACGAGGAGCCCGTTGAGTTTGCTTTCGAGGATCCAGTCAACTCTGACAATTGTGCAGGCAAGATGATCATACCCTCGAAATCACTACTATCTTTGCTATGCTAGTTTGCTCGCTCTTTTGCTATGCTAGTGCTACGATGCCTACCACTTGCTTTCAAGCCTCCTAAATTGCCATGTAAACCTCTAACCCACCATGTCCTAGCAAACCGTTGATTGGCTATGTTACCGCTTTGCTCAGCCCCTCTTATAGCGTTGCTAGTTGCAGGTGAAGATTGGAGGTTGTTCCTTGTTGGAACATTTATTTACTTGGTGGGATATAATTATATTATCTTGTTATCTTAATGCATCTATATACTTGGTAAAGGGTGGAAGGCTCGGCCTCTCGCCTAGTGTTTTGTTCCACTCTTGCCGCCCTAGTTTCCGTCATATCGGTGTTATGTTCCTGGATTTTGCGTTCCTTACGCGGTTGGGTTATAATGGGAACCCCTTGATAGTTCGCCTTGATTAAAGCTTTTCCAGCAATGCCCAACCTTGGTTTTACCATTCGCCACCTAGCCTCTTTTCCCCTTGGGTTACCGGAGCCCAAGGGTCATCTTATTTTAACCCCCCCGGGCTAGTGCTCCTTTGAGTGTTGGTCCGAACTGAGCTGCCTGCGGGGCCACCTCGGGGAAACTTGAGGGTTGGTTTTACTCGTAGCTAGTCTCATTTGAGTGTGCCCTGAGAACGAGATATGTGCAGCTCCTATCGGGATTTGTCGACACATTCGGGCGGTGTTGCTGGTCTTGTTTTAACCTGTCGAAGTGTCTTGAAGAACCGAGATATCGAGTCTGATCGGAACATCTTGGGAGGAGGTCTATTCCTTCGTTGACCATGAGAGCTTGTCATGGGCTAAGTTGGGACTCCCCTGCAGGGATTTGAACTTTCGAAAGCCGTGCCCGCGGTTATGGACAGATGGGAATTTGTTAATGTCCGATTGTAGATAACTTGAACCTTAACTTAACTAAAATGAATCTACCGAGTGTGTTACCGTGATGGCCTCTTCTCGGCGGAGGCCGGGAAGTGGACACGTCGTTGGAGTAATGTTTGCGCAGGTTGCTCTCTAGTTTCTCGCTCGTGCTTTGCCTCCTCTTCTCGCTCTCTTTTGCGAATAAGTTAGCCACCATACTTGCCAGTCGCTTGCTGCAGCTCCACATATTTGTACCCTGTCATACCTATAAGCTTAAATAGTCTTGATCGCGAGGGTGCGAGATTGCTGAGTCCCTGTGGCTCACAGATTACTATTACACCAGATGCAGGACCTGATGATTCCGCTCCAGGAGACGCGTATGAGCTCAAGTGGGAGTTCGACGAAGACTCTCAACGTTACTATGTTTCCTTTCCCGATGATCAGTAGTGGTGCCCAGTTGGGGGTGTTTGGGACCGTGTCGCTTGTTGGGCTATCTTTTATTTTGGCGCCGTAGTCGGGCCATGAGTGTTTGGATGATGTAATGTTATTTATGTACTTGATTGACGTGGCGAGTGTAAGCCAACTATGTTATCTCCCCTTTATTATTCATATTACATGGGATGTTGTGAAGAATGCCTAACTTGCGACATATGCCTTCAATGCGATTATGCCTCTAAGTCGTGCCTCGACACGTGGGAGATATAGTCGCATCGAGGGTGTGACAAGTTGGTAATCAGAGCCTTCCCCGACCTTAGGAGCCCCATTGCTTGATCGTTATTAGCGGCTGAGTTGTGTCTAGAAAAATGTTTTGAGTCATTTAGGAATTATATATCGGAGAGTTTAGGAATTCTTTTCACTTCCCAGTCTCCTCATCGCTCTGGTAAGGCATCCTGACGTAGATTTTTGACTCTTCTCTTCTCAAATTTCACTAAAAAAATTTTAGGATCACGCGGGTATCTTGGAATCATTCCGATGGTTTTATGATGAGAACATTGTCTTGGTGCCTCCTGTCAGGGGTTTAGTGGAAGTGTCCCGGGGAGTTGAGCTCTGAGGTGTTGTCATCATAATTTTATCGTTGCAGTTCTGGAATACCTGAGTCTAGTACGCCGACATCGAAAATCTCTTTTATGCAGTTCGTTGGTGAGATAACCTCGACGCCACCCAGTACTGGGGCGGGAGTTCGGGAGTATCGCCATAACTTGTATAACGGATGCTTTTCGAAGGTTGAGGTAGATGGTTTCCGAAGGTTTCTTGGTTATGTGTTGAAGGATGGATACAGCTGGATGTAGGATTTGCTAGTTTGGGTGAGATATTATGCTTCCCCTGTATCCCCAACACCTGATTGCATAACCGGAAAGGTTCGGGAGTTTCATAGGTGGGAATTCTTGTAGCTCTAGTTCTTCCACGGATATTGGTTTGAGATTGGGATTTCTTACCGATTATTCGTTCTTGATCCGTACCTTGTTGATTTATTTCTCTACCTTAATTCTACGTGGCTTCTCAATTTATGGATATGTGACCATTTCAAGAGGAATGCATTCGTTCATTTTGTTCGGATGTGAAGACTATATGTTGCAATTTTCATTCCGTTGGATTCAGCTTCAATATTTGTCTATCAATGTGCTAATGGTGGTCAACCTCTTCAGGATGGCTCCTCCAACGCGCACGACTCCGAATCCTGATCCGCCACCACCTCCACCTCCTCCAGAGGCATGGCAAGCTGTGATGGCCGCAACCAATGCAAACACACAGTTGATCATGCAAATTCTTCAAGAGCGCAATCAAGGCAGTCAAGGGAATCAAGGCAGCAATCAGAATCACTTTGGTTCACTCAACCAGTTCCTTACTAACGGGCCAAAGACTTTCAGCAATTGTGTTGAGGCAACCGATGCTGACGATTGGCTTGTGGATCTGTGCAAGCATTTCGAGTGCAGTAACGTCAGGCCTGAGGACTTTGTCAAGTTCGCTTCCTTCCAACTCAAAGATCAAGCTGCAGAATGGTTCCAGCAGTACAAGGACTCTAGAGGTGGACGTGTTATCACTTGGGATGATTTCCGTCGAGATTTCCGAGCTCATCATATTCCTCAAAGCGTGGTTGAAAGCAAGCGTGAGGAATTCCGCAACCTGAAGCAAGGCTCTTTGTCTGTCTATGACTACAACAAGTTGTTCCAGAAGCTCGCCCGCTTTGCCAAGCAGGACGTGCCTGATGAGAAGAGCATGATATATCAGTTCAGGGGTGGTTTCAGAGAAGAAATTCAGCTCGCTCTTGTTCTCTTTGAGCCCTTGAGATACGATGAGTTGTACAACATGGCATTGAAGCAAGAGGCTCTCAGTTGAGGTGTGATGCTTCCAAGAAGCGAGTCAGAGATGTTACTCCTTCTTCCTCTACTCAAGTGGCCAAGCAGCAGAAGTATTGGCTTCCTCCTCCCCCGTTCCGTCAGCCGTATCAGCAGAAGAGCAAAGGTGGAAGTGGTTCTTCCCACCCACCCAACCCTGGCTTTCAGAACAAGACTTCGTCTCAAGCTCCAAGATCGAGTGCTCTATATCACCGTCCGCTTTCAGAGGTCACGTGCAACAAGTGCCAACAGAAGGGTCACTATGCCAACAAGTGTTTCAATCAGAGGCATCTTCCTCCTCCTCCTCCTCCTGTCAGATCGGCAAGTACAACTGTGGTCAAGCATAATCCCAAGCACGCCAAGGTCAACTTGATGAATGCAGCTCAGGCAGAGGATTCGTCAGATGTGATCATGGGTAACCTTCCTGTTAATGATATTCCCGCAAAAGTACTTTTTGACTCTGGTGCATCGCATTCCTTCATGTCATTCCCATTTGCATCGGAGAACAATTTTAGTACTAAGGCTTTACCTAGAGCCATGCAAGTCGTCTCTCCAGCTAAGCGTCTGAGTTCTAGTTTGATGGTTCCGGATATTTCTATCTTGATGGGTGATTTCAAGTTTCTGGCTTCTCTAATGGTTCTTGGTAACTCGGATATTGATCTTATTCTCGGGATGGATTGGCTTTCTAAGCACAAGGCTCAGCTTGTTGTGCAGCCAGGCAGATTCAATTGACTCATTCGTCAGAGGATGTAATTGTCTTTGCCACTCGGGATAATTCTATCCGTCTATTTTCTCTCAATGAGAAGGGTGAATTGGATGCTATATCTCAAATTCCAGTCGTTTGCGAATATCAAGACGTCTTTCCAGAAGAGCTTCCAGGAATGCCTCCGCACCGGCCAGTTGAATTTGTTATTGATCTTGAGCCTGGTACGGAACCTGTGTGCAAGCGTCCTTACAAGCTCGGACCTGAAGAGTTGAAGGAGCTGAAGAAGCAACTCGATATTCAAGAGAAAATGGGTCTCATCCGGCCTAGTTCTTCTCCGTGGGGTTGTGGTGTTCTTTTTGTGAAGAAGAAGGATGGAATGGACCGACTTTGTGTTGATTACCGTCCAGTGAACAAGAAGACCATCAAGAACAAATACCCACTTCCCAACATCAATGAGCTGTTCGAACAACTCAAAGGTGCTCGAGTATTCTCCAAGCTTGATCTCCGTATGGGTTATCATCAGATTCGAATCCGTGAGCAAGATATTCCCAAGACGGCTTTCAGGAAAAGCTTTGGTTCATATGAATACACTGTCATGTCTTTTGGCCTCGTCAACGCTCCTCCGACGTTCTCTCGCATGATGAACTTCATCTTCAACGCCTACACCAATGACTTCGTTTTGGTCTATCTCGACGACATTCTGGTTTTCTCCAAGAACAAGGAAGATCATGCCAAGCACTTGCTTTTGGTTCTCGATAAACTCAGGGAACACAAGTTCTATGCCAAGTTCTCCAAGTGTGAATTTTGGCTTGATGAGGTTCTTTATCTTGGTCATATCATCTCTGCCAAGGGCATTGCCGTGAATCCTGAGAAGGTGTCTGCAATTGTGAATTGGGAACCTCCTCAGAACGTGAAGCAACTCCGTAGCTTCCTCGGTCTCGCAAGCTATTGCCGAAGATTCATTGAAAACTTTTCCAAGATCGCGAAGCCTCTCTCTAATCTTCTCCAGAAGCACATCAAGTACGTTTGGTCTCCGGAGTGTGACATTGCTTTCAACACTTTGAAAGAGAAATTGATCACTGCTCCAGTTCTCACTCCGCCTGATGAATCCAAGCCATACGAGGTCTTTTGTGATGCCTCTCTCCAAGGTCTTGGCGCAGTATTGATGCAAGAGAAGAAAGTTGTTGCTTATACATCTCGCCAGTTGAAGCCTAATGAGAAGAACTACCCCACTCATGATCTCGAGTTGGCGGCAGTTGTGCATGCTCTTTTGACTTGGAGACATCTTCTATTGGGAAGAAAAGTGGACATTTTCACTGATCACAAGAGTCTCAAGTACATCTTCACTCAGCCTAATCTCAACCTCAGGCAAACTCGATGGGTCGAAATGATTCAAGAGTATAATCCGAGTATCGAGTATACTCCAGGCAAGGCCAATGTGATTGCTGACGCATTGAGCAGAAAGGCTTACTGCAACAGTATGATTCTCAAGCCTTATCAACCCGAGCTTTGTGAAGCTTTCCGCAAACTTAACCTGCAAGTTGTTCCTCAAGGTTTCCTTGCCAACCTTCAAGTCTCTCCTACCTTAGAAGACCAGATTCGCCAAGCTCAACTTCTTGATGCTATGGTGAAAAAGGTGAAGATTGGGATTGCCAAGAGTCAACCCAAGTACAAGTGCTACCGCCTTGATGACAAGGACACTCTTTTCTTCGAGGATCGTATTGTTGTACCCAAAGGTGACCTTCATAAAGTGATCATGAACGAGGCTCACAATTCTCTCCTCTCCATCCACCCTGGGAGCACGAAGATGTATCAGGACCTTAAACAGGCTTATTGGTGGACTCGAATGAAGCGCGAAATCGCTCAATTCGTGAGTGAATGTGATGTCTGCAGAAGAGTGAAGGCCGAACACCAAAGGCCAGCAGGTTTCCTCCAACCTCTTGCCATTCCAGAATGGAAGTTTGACCACATTGAAATGGACTTCGTGACTGGGTTTCCAAAGTCCAAGCGTGGCAATGATGCTATATTCGTTGTCATCGACAAACTCACCAAAGTGGCTCACTTTCTGCCTATCAAAGAGTCGATCACTGCAGCTCAATTGGCGGAACTCTATACCTCTCGTATTGTCTCTCTGCACGGTATTCCACAAGTGATCTCTTCAGACCGTGGCAGCATCTTTACCTCGAAGTTTTGGGATTCTTTTTAGAAGGCCATGGGCACCAGCATCCGCTTCAGCACAGCTTTCCATCCTCAAACAAGCGGTCAAGTCGAGCGTGTCAACCAGATTCTTGAAGATATGCTCAGGGCTTGTGTGATATCCTTCGGCATGAAGTGGGAGGATTGTCTTCCTTATGCTAAATTCTCCTACAACAACAGTTTTCAAGCAAGTTCGGGCAAGGCCCCATTTGAAATTCTGTATGGCAGGAAGTGCCGTACCCCTCTCAACTGGTCTGAAACCGGTGAACGTCAGCTTTTGGGTAATGACTTAATCACAGAGGCAGAAGAAATGTGCAAAGTCATTCGAGATAACCTCAAAGCAGCCCAATCCCGTCAGAAGAGCTACTATGATAGTAAGCACCGTGATTTGGCTTTTGAGATCGGAGATCATGTTTACCTCCGCGTCTCTCCTATGAAAGGTACTCGTCGCTTCGGTATCAAAGGGAAGCTTGCCCCCACATACGTGGGACCTTTCAAGATTGTCAGCAAGAGAGGCGACCTCGCCTATCAACTCGAGCTTCCTTCAAACTTTGCAAATGTTCATGACGTGTTCCATGTCTCTCAGCTTCGAAAGTGCTTCAAGACTCCTGATCGCACCGTCAACTTCGAGGACATTGAGCTCCAAGTAGATCTCTCTTACCGTGAGCACCCAGTTGCTATTCTTGAAGAGACTGAACGCAAGACTCGCAACAAGTCAATCAAATTTCTCAAAGTTAAGTGGTCACACCATTCCGACCGTGAAGCTACCTGGGAACGCGAGGATCACCTCCGTTCTGAGTACCCGGCGTTCTTTCAGTCCTAGATCTCGGGACGAGATCCTTTCGTAGTGGTGGAGTGTTGTAACACCCCGGATGTAACTTTCCCAATTTGTACTCCAACTCTTGCCGTTTCCGGCGTTAAGTTATATTTATTTCCTCGAGTTCGGGTTTTGTCTCCATGTGTTGTTGTCGTTGTCAAGCATCTCATATCATGTCATCATGTGCATTGCATCTGCATACGTGTTCATCTCATGCATTTGAGCATTTTCCCCGTTGTCCGTTTTGCATTCCGGCGCTTCGTTCTCCTCCAGTGGTCATTTCTAGCTTTCTTTCGTGTGTGGGGATTAAACATTTCCGGATTGGACCGAGAATTGCCAAGAGGCCTTGGTTTACTACCGGTAGACCGCCTGTCAAGTTTCGTATCATTTGGACTTCGTTTGATACTCCAACGGTTAACCGAGGGACCAAAAAGGCCTCATGTGTGTTGCAGCCCAACACCCCTCCAATTTGGCCCAAAACCCACCTAACTCTGCTCCATCATCTAGAGCGTTCGATCACGATCGCATGGCCGAAAACCGCACCTCATTTGGACTCTCCTAGCTCCCTCTACCTCTATTTAAAGAACCCCTCCGTTTTCGGATCTTCCTCTCCCCCCGAAACCCTAAAAAAATCCACCTCGCGCGCCGGCCATGTCCGTTTCTCGCCGGACAGACGCCGCCGCCGCCCGCAGCCACTGAGGGGCTGCCACGTGGCATCGTGCCGCCGCCACCGCCGAAGCCCGCTGCGGCCCGAGCCGGGCCCCCACGGCCCAGTCGCTCCCGCCGCCGCCCGGGTCGTCTCCCTCCTTCGCCCGACCGCCCGCGCCGCCTTGCGCCCCCGCGCCGACAACCGCCGACACGCCGGCCGCCGCGCGCCAACTCCAGCGGCTCGGCCCTCGCCTCCGCCCGCCGGCCCTCGCCTCTGCCCGCAGCCCGGTGCCTCCGGCGCCGCAAGATCCGGCCGCCGCAGGCCCCTGCGCCGCCGCCCCCGGCCACCAGCGACCTCGCCCTCGCCGGCCGCGGTCCTCCTCCCCGCCATGCTACAGTGCGCGCCGTCGTGCTACAGTGCACGAGATCTAGATCCGTGAACAGTGAAACCCTAGGTGGTCTTTTTTTTCTCCAAGTCCCGATTTTTGCAGATCCATGTGCTCATGTTCATGACCCCGTAACTTTGCATCCGTAGCTCCGATTCATGCATATAGCATATCGAAATGTTCATCTCATAGAGTACATCATTTCATTCCATCGCATCATTTTCATTTGAGTTCATCTTGATGCCCGAAATGCTGTTAGAAGAGGGCTACTTGAGTTAATTGTCAGATCTGCTGCTCCATTTAGGTTTTTGTCATTTTTGCCATGATTAATGTGTGCATGCTATGCCCTGATGCTCTACATATGTTTTGTTGAGGGTTTTGTCATCTTTCCAAAGGTGCAACCCATGTATTTTTGTGATGTGTGTGGTGACTTGTTCAAGCTTGCAAAGTGGTGCACTTAGTAATTCTGTTTTCAGGGACTTAGTGGGAATAAGTCCTTGAGCTGTTTATCTCATGTTGTCATATGTTCATGTTGTTTCCTAGTGATCTGTGCCTCTTTTGAGGATGATCAGTAAGGATGTTTTGTTAATCTTGTAGTGCTCTATCGATCCATGTCTTTGTTTGCAATTATGGAGCACCCTAGCTTGATTCAATCGAGCTCTACTTTTGATACTTTGTGAATCTGCGCAGATTGTCAACTTGTTTGCAATTTTGCCGATGATGTTGTAGTTGATCCGTGCATGCTATGCTATTGTTCTTGCAATGCCTAGATTGAATTTTGTGCCTTATTGATGGGTGTATGCTTGTCTTGCCATGACTTGCACCGTAGTGAGTGCATCGAGTTCGTAAACATGCTTACTTGAGTTATATTTCAGCATGTGTCAGTTTTCACTAAGTATGAAAACTGATTATGTTTTTGCTATGTTCACATGCTTGCAATTGTATTTTCTGATCCCTTTTGGCTCAAGGTCACTACTTTTGTTAAGATCTTTGAGTAGCTCCATGCCATGCTTTACTTTGCCTTGTTAAGATACTGTAGCTTGTAGTTTTGTTGCTCCGAAGAGGGCTACCTGATCTGAAATTCCAGACAAGTGTTAATTTCACTAAGTCTGAGATCTGTTTGTCATATGCATTTTTGCCATGCTTGTTTGAACCTGTTAATGGATGAATTGGCCGTAGCTCAGTGCTAGACTTTTGTTAAGCATCTTGAATGCATCCCTGCGATGTATCTTGTTGTCATGTTTGGGTGTTGTAGCATGTTCATTCCATTGCATTTAGATGCCTACTTGCTGTAAATCACACACCGGTGTCATATTTGAATCGCTTGCCATTTCGAAACCGTAACTCCGATTCCGGCGTTCTTTATATCATTTTCAAGCGATTTCGTCTCATCTTTCAAGTGGCACACTTGGAATTCCAAGTTGAGGCCAGGTTCATGCATTTCCTGTCATATCTTGCATTTTGCATCCCGCATTACATCCCGCATAGCATATCTTCTTTGCATTGTGTTGTTTGAGTTTGCACGTGGTTGATTGTATCCTTGTTGCTTGTTTGTCTTGTTTGGGTAGAGCCGGGAGACGAGTTCGCTAATGAGGAGCCCGTTGAGTTTGCTTTTGAGGATCCAGTCAACTCTGACAACTGTGCAGGCAAGATGATCATACCCTCGAAATCACTACTATCTTTGCTATGCTAGTTTGCTTGCTCTTTTGCTATGCCAGTGCTACGATGCCTACCACTTGCTTTCAAGCCTCCTAAATTGCCATGTAAACCTCTAACCCACCATGTCCTAGCAAACCGTTGATTGGCTATGTTACCGCTTTGCTCAGCCCCTCTTATAGCGTTGCTAGTTGCAGGTGAAGATTGGAGGCTGTTCCTTGTTGGAACATTTATTTACTTGTTGGGATATCATTATATTATCTTGTTATATTAATCCATCTATATACTTGGTAAAGGGTGGAAGGCTCGGCCTCTCGCCTAGTGTTTTGTTCCACTCTTGCCGCCCTAGTTTCCGTCATATCGGTGTTATGTTCCCGGATTTTGCGTTCCTTACGCGGTTGGGTTATAATGGGAACCCCTTGATATTTCGCCTTGATTAAAGCTTTTCTAGCAATGCCCAACCTTGGTTTTACCATTAGCCACCTAGCCTCTTTTCCCCTTGGGTTACCGGAGCCCAAGGGTCATCTTATTTTAACCCCCCCCCCCCGGGCCAGTGCTCCTTTGAGTGTTGGTCCGAACTGAGCTGCCTGCGGGGCCACCTCGGGGAAAGTTGAGGGTTGGTTTTACTCATAGCTAGTCTCATCTGAGTGTGCCCTGAGAACGAGATATGTGCAGCTCCTATCAGGATTTGTCGGCACATTCGGGCGGTGTTGCTGGTCTTGTTTTAACCTGTCAAAGTGTCTTGAAGAACCGAGATATCGAGTCTGATCGGAACATCTTGGGAGGAGGTCTATTCCTTCGTTGACCGTGAGAGCTTGTCATGGGCTAAGTTGGGACTCCCCTGCAGGTTGAACTTTCAAAAGCCGTGCCCGCGGTTATGGTCAGATGGGAATTTGTTAATGTCCGGTTGTAGATAACTTGAACCTTAACTTAACTAAAATGAATCTACCGAGTGTGTTACCGTGATGGCCTCTTCTCGGCGGAGTCCGGGAAGTGGACACGGTGTTGGAGTAATGTTTGCGCAGGTTGCTCTCTAGTTTCTCGCTCGTGCTTTGCCTCCTCTTCTCGCTCTCTTTTGCGAATAAGTTAGCCACCATACTTGCCAGTCGCTTGCTGCAGCTCCACATATTTGTACCCTGTCATACCTATAAGCTTAAATAGTCTTGATCGCGAGGGTGCGAGATTGCTGAGTCCCTGTGGCTCACAGATTACTATTACACCAGATGCAGGACCTGATGATTCCGCTCCAGGAGACGCGTATGAGCTCAAGTGGGAGTTCGACGAAGACTCTTAACGTTACTATGTTTCCTTTCCCGATGATCAGTAGTGGTGCCCAGTTGGGGGTGTTTGGGACCGTGCCGCTTGTTGGGCTATCTTTTATTTTGGCGCCATAGTCGGGCCATGAGTGTTTGGATGATGTAATGTTATTTATGTACTTGATTGACGTGGCGAGTGTAAGCCAACTATGTTATCTCCCCTTTATTATTCATATTACATGGGATGTTGTGAAGAATGCCTAACTTGCGACATATGCCTTCAATGCGATTATGCCTCTAAGTCGTGCCTCGACACGTGGGAGATATAGTCGCATCGAGGGTGTGACATATTTGGTCAAAGTTAGCATCGAAAACCGCATTTGGCCCTATATAGATGGAAGGAGGGAGTAGCTTTGAATATCATTTTTATAGTAAAATGGGGCAAGACTCTCTCCTTGTGTGGTGTGAATATTTTTATTTTTTTCATTTTATTTTTGGTTGAGGGAAGTGCGAATTGATTTGGTACGAACAAGTACAATATTACACGTTAGGCTTGTCCCTAAAATTCAACCCGCGCCTTGTTATATCCCGAAAATTCAGATATCGTGCTCCCAAAACTGGCGCCTTCACAACCCGTGCCTTGCTATCCCGAAATTACAACATGCGCGAAAACTCCCTCCAGCTGCCAGATCCCGACACGCGAAATCCCCCTGCTTACCCTGAGCCGAAAGGGCCGCTAGTTCAAATCGGTGGGGGGGTACTTTTGTGACACATCCTACATTTTGGACAAGCGCGTCCCTAAGTCATGGTTCACCCCCTCCCATCGCCTCCTTTTTGCCATTCGAAATCCCAGGCCGCCATAACCTCTCTGCTCAGCCGCGAAACCCCACCCTCCTCCGTTCGCCACCTCACCGCTGCCCAGCCGAAGCCTCTTCCCCGACGACGCCGTCCACCGCAACAGCTCGACGTCCCTCGTCCACCTCCCTGGATGAGGATTCGTCATCCATCTCGTCGTCCCGCCGGTTCACCGCCCCGTCCTCCACCTCCAAGGAGCTGCTCCGATGATCGCCTCATCTATCGTGGCTGCTCCATCCCCATAGCGCGGCCTTAACCTGCTCCACTGGAACCGCAGTATCCTCACCGACTCCTCGGACGAAGCCGAGGCCTACTCGGCGCCACCAAAGAGGTTGTACACTCATCACATCGCACCTTCTCCTTAGCTCGACCTACCGGCGCCGACGGTGCTCCATCCCGCACCCCCATGGAGCGGCTACCTTGAAGCAGGCGCCCTGGGCGACATCTCCACGACGGCTTTCCCCTAGTGCGAGGCCCCTTCGGCGACGGCGTCCATACCAGCCGGATCTGCCGCTGCTGCTCCGGCTCTCGCTCACTCACGCTGCTGCTGCTCCGGCTCTCGCTCGATCGCTCGCTCGCTATCACACCCTAGCTAGTTCAAGCATTAGAGTGTGCATCATGTTTAATTTCCTTTTAAGTTTGAAATGGGGAAGGCAGAAACCCCCAACACCCCCTGGAAACAACTAGGGTTTACTAAAATTATTTTCAATGAACCTGAAATGCCCTTCTAAAAAGTTCACCCGCTTTGTCTTGGGTAGAACCTCTGGCAAAATTGGTGCACAATTTTCTGGGTCAACAGAAGGTCATTGAATTAAATCATAAGTATTTGAATTTGGGCATTTAAATGCTATAAAATAATTTAAATGCTCAAATAATTCCGGAAATAAATGCTTGCTATTGGATATATTCTAAACAGAGCCCACAATTATTTTCAGGATTTTTGGAAACGTTTTAGTATTTTAAATAAAGCCCAACAGTTGCAGTTAAATAGAAAAAACAGAAACAAATCAAAAAAGAGAGAGAGAGGGAAGCCCACCTGGGCCTTACCTGTGCTGGCCCAGCCCACCTGGCTTGGCCCAGCCGACTGGCTTGCCAGTCGTCGTCCTCCTCCCGCCAGAAGGACGAGGAGCGCGTGGCCAGCGCCCGCGGCCACACGCCGGCCACCTCCTGCTTCTGCCGACGCCCTGGAGACGTCCAGGGATGCCACGCGACCCCCACGTCCCCCTCTCATCCTCCCTCACTCTCCCCCTCGTCTCCCTCACTCTCTCCCGCGATGGCCGAGCGCGTTCCTCGCCGCCGTTCGCCATAGACGCCACCAGAGCCACCCCCTCGCCCCTCCGACGAGCCCAATAGCTGCGCCTCGTCGCCCTGGACCTCTCCGCCGACCCACGCGACTCCAAACGCCGCCAAATGCTGTCTTCGCCCTCGTCTTCGACCTCGGGCACCCGAGCCGTCTCCGGTCGATTCGGCGCCGCCAGGACCTCCCCGAGCTCGCTGACCCCCTCTCCGACCCCGCTGTGAGCTCCTCTTCCTCTTCCCCTAGCTCCTGTGCTCGTTTGGCCTCTGTAGTCGCCATTTCCACCGTACCCGAAAGTTCCCCGCCGCCAGCCATGGCGCCGTCGTGGCCAGAGCCACAGTGGCTCGAAGCCAAGCTCGCTGTTGTGCTCGGCGCAGCACCAGGAGCCCGTAGCCACCACCAGCTCCTTCTCCCATGCACCGTAGCATCGAACCCAACCCCATCCGAACTCCGGCCGCTGTCACGAGCTCGATTCCGGCGAGCTCGCTCCACCCCAGCTCCTCCCACTTGCCCCACTAGATGCACGCGAGCCCCAGCTACGCGTAGCACGTCTCCGCCATCGATTTGGTCACCGGAGGACCAAATCCGAAGCCCTCCGCCGTCTCGGCCTCGCCGGCGAATCAACGCCGGCGGGATTAGCCCCGCTGATGAGGGGTTTGACCCTAGTTTGACTTCCCTGAGTCAATGACAAATGGGCCCCCCTCTGCTAACTAAATCAAATTAGTCTTAACTAAAAATAATTAGTTTAATTAACTACTGACACGCGGGACCCACCAGTCAGGTTTGACCTGGACGTCCCCGTTGACCACTGACGTCACCCTGACGTAATGCTGACGCAGTAATTAAATTACTGGAATTATTCTTATACAGGAAATTCCAGAAAATAATCAAAACTTCTAAAAATCATAGAAAATCAACCATAGCTCCAAATGTAAAGATTTATATATGAAAAAATGATCAGAAAAATTCAATCTATCCATCTGTAATGGTTTCATGCATGAAAAAACAAGTTTACCTTGCTGTTTAAGAAGAATAAGGTAATGCACTATTAAGGCCATGTTTAATGAGCTAATAATTGAATCTTTGATTCAAATGAGTTCATCCCCTTCTTTTTTAGCTTGCATTAGGCCAAGACACATTCATATTGCCATGTCAAAGCATGCATCATATTGTTGCATATCGTCATGTGATTGATTGTGTTCCGATGTGTTCTTTGTGGTAGGTTCTGCCTCCGAGGATATTCACGAGTATCCAACTGAAGGGCAGTATCCCACTACCACTCCATTAGGCAAGCAACCCATTGATCATTCCGATACAAACCCATGTTCTCGCTTATGCTCTTGTTTACTGCATTAAGACAACGCGATTCAAACTGCTGTGTGCTACGGTAGCTGAACCCTTATCCTCTGCATGACCTGTCATTGCCACAGTAATTAGATGAAACCCACTAGCATGTGTAGGAGTTGATTGAGCCATGTATGTGATTCCTACCTTGCTATGCCTGCTATGCTTAGAGTTGTGTCAGGTCTGGTTCATCTGGGTGATGGGCTAGAGTGATATGTTTATGTCGGTAATAGAGGGATGTGTTGAACATGTTTTGGTAAAGGTATCGATGAGAGGCCATGTAGGAGTACATGGTGGGTTGTTTCATTGAGGCCGTCCATAAGAACTGAGATCTGTATGTGTGATTTAAGATGCAGTTACTACCGTACATTGGGCCCAAAACCAATGGACCCTCTCGGCTTCTTAATCACCCTAGTACTGTGTCCAGGAGTTGCAAATAGTTTCTGGTGTTTGTAGGTTATGTGTTGGCGGCCGTGCGTAGCGCTGACCCTAGGGGTGGGCTATGTTGCGGTAGATACACCGTGGCACGGTGTACCGAGTCACCCGTTTGGTGTCTCGGGAACCCTGTTCACATCGTTCAAGGCCGTAAGTGGAAACCTCGGCCGGACTCCCTGCGGATGGAGCCTGGATAGGCGATAAATCTGGACTAGAGACTTAAGCGTTTAGGTAGGCCGTGGCCGACACCCTCGCTGGGCTTCCGCTTGAAGGTTGCCGAGTACATGTCGTGTAAACGGCGATAAGTGGTGAAAGCGTGTATGAAGAAGTACACCCCTGCAGGGTATAAAACTATTCGAATAGCCGCGTCCACGGTAAAGGACTACTTGGTTGCCTATACAGTTCATAGACAAGTTAATGGATACTACTAAAAGACTCAAGATAAGTGTGAGTACCGAGGATGGCCCTCTCGCAGGATAACAAGGGAGGATCCCCGGTGGAGTATTGTGTTGGTGAGTAGTGGACTCGTGTGCGAAAAATATTTTACTAGTGGAGTTCCATAGGATAGCTTAGCCAAGAGTCAAAGCTGGCTTGCTGCAATAACCCCACCACCTTCTTGAGAATGAGCATGTATATTAGGTTCTGATGTAAGACTTGCTGAGTACCTTTGTACTCATGTTTGCTTAATTACTGTTTTCAGACGACAACACCGCCCCCTCCGATGGGTTCTACGTAGACCTTGACGTTGACGAGTGACTTGCCACCAAGGTGGTGATCCTGGCCATGGAGGGCCCTATGTAGATAGACAGGCTTCGAGAAGCCTTCTTTCTTTCTAGAGTCTGTACTCAGACTAGTTGCTTCCGCATGTGCTTGTATGATTGTATGACTTGAGTGTTGGGTCATGTGGCCCCTATCTGTATGAACTTGTTATGTATGGCTCCCTGGAGCCTTTAAATAAAGTACTTGAGTTGTAGAGTTCTGTTGTGATGCCATGTTGTATGTACTCATATCGGGCTTATTGTGTGTATGATTGAAATGCTTGGTATGAGTGGGATCCAACAATCTAGTTGTTTATCCTTGGCAGCCTTTCTTATGGGGAAATGTAGTCTAGTGTTCCTCGAGCCATAGTAGTCCGCTACAACCCGGTTAACCGGAGTCCTGCTAGCCCAGCACTACTGTTTAGGCCACTTGACTGGCCGGCATGTGTTTCACTTTGTTCCTATGTCTGTCCCTTCGGGGAAATGTCACGCGGTGATATCCGGAGTCCTGCCTAGCCTGCTACAGCCCAGGTTCCCCGGAGTCCTGTTAGCCCAGTGCTACAGCCCGGAATCACTCGCTGATGACCGACATGCTCGATGTGATTCATGTATGCCTGTCTCCATAGGTCTGTGCCGCTTTGGGTTCACGACTAGCCATGTCGGCACGGGTTCTCTGTCATATGGATGCTAGCGACACTATCATATACGTGAGCTAAAAGGCGCAAACGGTCCCGGGCCATGGTAAGGCGACACCCGTGGGATACCATGCGTGAGGCCACAAAGTGATATGAGGTGTTACCGTCTAGATCGATGTGACTTGGAATCGGGGTCCTGACAGCGTTGGCATCAGAGCCGGACTGCCTGTAGGTTCGTTGAGCCAAACTGGTCGATGTCGAGTCTAGAAATGCTTTAGTTATATGTAGGGGAATTGATTGTGGGAGGGAACGTAAGGCTCTTTTACTCCTTTACCCTATGCCTCTGATCTGAGTCATTCTCTTCTCATTCAACATGGGTTAAGGACTAGGCTCTCTTCTTCTATCAGGTTCACGTGTTACTAATCCGTAGTAGCTTATAGGATTGTTGTTACAAGTCCCAGTTCATTTTCTACTACTTTTAGTATGTTGCTAATTGGATCAGAACCTTGATATGATGTTGTTGAGTGGTATTGCAAACTGTTGTGGATGTCTCAAATCTTTTTCTGAGCATTTACAGCTGTTATGCTGTCCAATTTTCCCTAGAAATTCTGATGTCTTTGCATTGTGGTTGTGCTTTCAGATGGCCAACCATGTTCAAAACCAAGTGGTTCGCCTGACCCGGTGCCTCGACGTGCCCGGTCATACTGCTATGTTAGTCCGGGTAATGATCGAGACGGGTTACCGTTGGTATCCCGAATACACCGTCGAAGAGCAATTCCGAGACTTTAATCAAAGCCAATATTTCTACACCGTCAGGATATTTCCTTCTTATCCTGGATCTACCGAGCCCCTTCACTGTTCCTATGGACTCGGGGTTACTGTTGAGATGGCTGTGCAGGATGCTGCCTATTCCATGATGACCATCATGCGAGTCCGGACTGGCCTGCTTCGGAACACCGACTTCCGTTACATGCCAGCTTCACTTCCGGGAGCGCAAGGGTATCTTGAGGCTATCTATGCTGACTCCACTCAGGAGGACTCATTAACTCGTACCACTGCCGAGATGCTCGAAGATTAGGACCGAGAGAATCGGGCCTTGAGGCTGGAGCTTTTCAATACCCGTGCTGATCATTGGGCCACATCGACTCGGTTTGCACCTGCGGTGCAAGCTGGATGTATGGATACAAGGAATCTGTATCCTGTGAGCTCTGCTCTGCCAGACATGGTGGATTGGCGTGATGTGGGAGGCATCACCCCACCCCGTGGTCCCCGCAGGCCACCGTTTGTTGGTCCAAGACCTCATCCTAGCCCCTATGGTCCACAGGCTCCTCAGGACCGTCTGTTCCCGGATGGTCACGTTGAACTTCCAGGCTATGGAGGTGACCTCTATGAGGACTACTACGGAGCTGTCTGAGTTAGTAGTAGTACCACTAGTATTGTAGTAGTTGTATCTCCACTGTCCTACGTGACTTGTGGAATATTACTTTGTGTGTAATCAACCCCGGAGGTGTAGACAAATAATGTATAGGAGCTTGGGATGCCTCCGATGAGATGTAACGTCTTTCATCATAGTTGTACTGTAGCCTGGGCTTGTACTAAACTATGTATGATGGGTATGACCGTTGGTATATATATGGCAGTTTTATATTACCATGACATACGGATGAACATCTCTGCATTCCGTGTTATCCATTACATTCTGCACTTCCTTGCTAAGTTTGATCCATCATTGTCTAAACCGTTGTCTTGTTTTCTCCTAGGATGGTCAACACCCGCAGCAACCCTGCTGCCTCGGAGCAGGGGGAAGCCAGTGCAGCTAGGGGTGAAAATCTGCCTCACCCGCCTTCTCTGGCCAAAGTGATGCTGGAGGCGGAAAGAAACAAGCGTGAGACTAACCGCCTGCTGGAGCGGATTGAGCAGAACACTGCACGCCACCCACGAAATGACTTGGTGTCAATCAATGACTTTATCAAGCTGTACCCACCAAAGTTTAACCATTCCGTCGAACCCCTCGACGCGGATGACTGGCTTCGCAGCATTACCCACAAGCTACGTTCTGCCAACGTAGCCGAAGCCGACAAGGTTACTTACGCTGCCTACCACCTCGAAGGCCCTGCTAGCCTCTGGTGGGAGAATTTTGAAGCTATGCGCCCGGTCGGCCAAATTACTACTTGGGCTGAATTCAGTGAGGCTTTCCGTGAGCATCACATTCCGAAAGGTCTCATGGATCGCAAGAGGGAGGAGTTCTGCAATTTCACCCAAGGAAGACTGACTATGGATGCATATAGTCGTGAATTTGGGAATCTGGCACGCTATGCCCCTGAAGAGGTATCTACTGACGCTAAGAAGTAGGCAAGGTTCCGCAAGGGACTTAGCCCTGAGCTTCGCCGTGATCTTCGTCTGCATGAGTGCACCTCCTTTCAGAAGTTGGTCAATAAAGCCATCAGTGCTGAGACAGGCCAGACTGATTATGATGTTTCACGCAAGCACTCCCGTGATTTTGGCTCTTCATCCGACTCTGGAGCTCAGAAGCACCGGGTGTGGATCCCAAGCACCGCACTGCCACCCAGGTTCATCCCGAGGCCATCCTTTGAGGCGCCTCATCCCAACCCGCAATTTGCACCGCCCAAGCCCTATGGTGGCCCCGCTGCTAATGCTGCTTCATGCCCCAATGTGGTGACATGCTTTAAGTGTGGAGAACTGGGTCACTATAGTCGAGAGTGTCCCCAGAACAACAGCCCCAATCAAACTGGAAAGTCCGTTGGCCGTGGTAAGCCCGCGGGAAATACATTCTACGCCAAGCCGGTCACCACTGCCCGTGGCCATGTCAACTATGTTTCAGCCGAGGAGGCTCATGAGGATCCCAACGTTGTTCTTGGTACGCTCCTTGTTAACTGCCATCTAGCATCTGTTCTTTTCGATACTGGAGCATCTCATTCATTCATATCCGAGAACTATGCTCGATTGCATAACACGACATTCTGTGACATGCCCACTTCCATGGTAATTCAAACTCCGGGTTCCAAATGGCAAACCTCTAGAGTAAGCCATGGGAACGAAATTCTTGTCGATAGACTTGTCTTCCTTGCATCATTAATAGCTCTCAAGTCCACGGACATAAACATCATCTTGGGTATGGACTGGATGTCAGCTCATTATGCTAAGATCGCTTGTGCCACTAGAACCATTCAACTTACTCACCCATCGGGCAAGACAGTCAATGTCTTAACCCGAGTGGCCAAGCGCCAGCTTTACTCCCTAAATGCCAACCCTCTTCCAGACCTTGAGGATGTTCCGGTAGTCCGAGACTTTCCGGATGTCTTTCCAGAAGAACTGCCAGGTGTTCCACCTGACAGGGATGTCGAGTTTGTGATAGACCTTGTTCCAGGAACCGTTCCAATTTCTAGAAGACCCTACAAGATGGCACCCTTAGAACTAGCCGAGCTTAAGAACCAACTCGATGAGTCCTTGAAAAAGGGTTTCATCCGTCCTAGTTCCTCTACTTGGGCTTGCCCCGTCCTCTTCGTCAAGAAGAAGGATGGAACGGACCGAATGGTTGTAGATTTCCGACCTGTCAACTTGGTCACTATCAAGAACAAATACCCGCTTCCCAGGATCAACGATCTGTATGATCAGCTCGCTGGATCCTCAGTCTTTTCCAAGATGGATTTGAGGTTGGGCTACCATCAAATCAAAATCAGAAACGGGGACATTCCCAAAACGGCCTTTGTTACTCGTTATGGCCAATATGAGTACACCATTATGTCCTTCGGTTTAACCAATGCCCCAGCCACCTTCTCTCGGTTAATGAACTCGGTCTTCATGGAGTACTTGGATAAATTCGTCGTAGTATACCTCGATGACATACTCATCTACTCCAAGAATGAAGAGGAACATGCCGAACATCTAAGGCTGGTATTGATGAAACTTCGAGAGCATCGCCTTTATGCCAAATTCTCCAAGTGTGAATTTTGGTTGCCAGAAGTGACCTATCTAGGCCATGTAATCTCTGGTAAGGGTATTGCTGTCAATCCCGAGCGAGTTCAAGCCGTCCTTGATTGCACTCCACCTGAGACGGTCAAGCAAGTTTGGAGCTTCCTTGGCTTAGCAAGCTATTGCCGCCGCTTCGTCGAGAATTTCTCCAAGGTTGCTAAACCTCTAACTGAACTCCTTAAGAAAGATAAAAAGTTCGAGTGGAATCCACAGTGCGAGTTTAGTTTTCAGGAACTGAAAAGACGCCTGACATCTGCTCCCGTACTGGTACCACCAGATTTCTCCAAGGACTTTATTATATATTGCGACGCCTCGCGACAAGGACTAGGTTGCATACTCATGCAAGATCGTCAGGTAATTCCCTATGCTTCACGGCAATTACACCCACATGAGGAAAATTATCCCACACATGATCTAGAGCTTGCAGCTGTAGTCCATGCACTTAAAACTTGGCGACATTACCTCCTCGGTAATCGTTGTGAGATCTTCACCGATCACCAAAGTTTGAAATATATTTTCACCCAACCAGATTTGAATCTCAGGCAAAGACGTTGGGTTGAGTTGATCTCGGATTACGACTTAGGAATAACTTACGCCCCGGGCAAAGCCAATGTCATGGCTGATGCGCTAAGCCGTAAGTCCTATTGTAACAACCTGATGTTACAACAAAGTCAACCACTTCTCCATGAGGAATTTCGTAAGCTAAATCTTCACATTGTTCCTCGAGGATTCCTATCCACCCTGGTGGCGAAACCTACCCTTACGGATCAGATCATCAAGGCACAGAAGGTAGATCCAGGAATCTCCCGTATTAAGAGAAACATTAAGAAAGGGGTCGCGAATTGTTTCTCCATTGATGATCAAGGTGTCGTATACTTTGGAAATCGCCTAGTGGTTCCAAAGGCACGAAACCTGAGGTGGCTGATCCTTAAGGAAGCTCATGAATCCCCTCTCACCATTCATCCCGGTAGTACCAAAATGTATCAAGACCTACGCCAGAGGTTTTGGTGGACTAGGATGAAGAGACAAATCGCTCAATACATTGCTAATTGCGACGTTTGTCGTCGTGTTAAAGCAGAGCATCAACGGCCTGCTGGCACCCTTCAACCTTTGGCCATTCCTGAATGGAAATGGGATAAAATCAGTATGGATTTCATCACTGGGTTTCCCAGGACTAAGAGAGGGAATAATGCCATCTTCGTCATGATCGACCATCTTTCCAAAGTAACCCACTTTCTACCTGTTCGTGAGAGTATCACCGCTAGCCAGCTAGCCGATTTATACATCTCCCGAATAGTGTCTCTTCATGGTGTCCCATTGGAAATTAACTCAGACCGTGGGAGTCTCTTCACCTCTCGATTTTGGCAAAGTTTCCAAAATGCTATGGGAACTCGTCTCTCTTTTAGTACCGCCTTCCATCCTCAATCAAGTGGTCAGGTAGAGCGAGTCAATCAAATTCTGGAAGATATGCTCCGAGCTTCTGTAATCTCGTTCGGAATGAGTTGGGAGAATTCCCTCCCATTCGCGGAGTTTGCTTATAACAATAGTTATCAAGCCAGCTTGGGCAAGGCTCCTTTCGAAGTTCTCTATGGACGAAAATGTCGAATGCCTCTTAACTGGTCAGAAACCGGGGAAAGACAACTCTTTGGCCCGGATATGATTCAGGAAACAGAAGGGCAGGTTCGTGTTATTCGTGAGAAATTGAAAACAACCCAATCTCGTCAAAAGAGTCAATATGATCGTAAACATAAGCCTATGACTTATGAAGTCGACGAGAAGGCTTACCTTCGGGTTACTCCGTTAAAGGGAACCCATCGTTTCGGTATCAAAGGCAAATTGGCTCCTCGTTACATTGGACCCTTTCGCATTCTTGCCAAATGAGGAGAAGTTGCCTACCAATTGGAACTACCTCCGCATCTTTCCAGAGTTCACGATGTCTTCCATGTTTCACAACTCAGGCGTTGCTTTGCGGATCCTATCCGTGGAGTGGACCACGAAACGCTTGATCTACAAGATAACCTCTCATATCGGGAATATCCCGTTCGTATCCTTGATCAAGCCGAGCATACCACTCGACATCGTAATATCAAGTTTCTCAAGGTTCAATGGTCACACCATTCCGAGAAAGAAGCCACTTGGGAAAGGAAGGATCGTCTTCGACTCGAGTACCCCACCTTCTTTCCAGAGGATCCTAAATCTCGGGACGAGATTCTATTGAGTGGGGGTGAGTTGTCACACCCTAGCTAGTTCAAGCATTAGAGTGTGCATCATGTTTAATTTCCTTTTAAGTTTGAAATGGGGAAGGCAGAAACCCCCAACACCCCCCTGGAAACAACTAGGGTTTACTAAAATTATTTTCAATGAACCTGAAATGCCCTTCTAAAAAGTTCACCCTCTTTGTCTTGGGTTAGAACCTCTGGCAAAATTGGTGCACAATTTTCTAGGTCAACAGAAGGTCATTGAATTAAATCATAAGTATTTGAATTTGGGCATTTAAATGCTATAAAATAATTTAAATGCTCAAATAATTCTGGAAATAAATGCTTGCTGTTGGATATATTCTAAACAGAGCCCACAATTATTTTCAGGATTTTTGGAAACGTTTTAGTATTTTAAATAAAGCCCAACAGTTGCAGTTAAATAGAAAAAACAGAAACAAATCAAAAGAAGAGAGAGAGGGAAGCCCACCTGGGCCTTACCTGTGCTGGCCCAGCCCACCTGGCTCGGCCCAGCCGACTGGCTTGCCAGTCGTCGTCCTCCTCCCGCCAGAAGGACGAGGAGCGCGTGGCCGGCGCCCGCGGCCACACGCCGTCCACCTCCCGCTTCTGCCGACGCCCTGGAGACGTCCAGGGATGCCATGCGACCCCCACGTCCCCCTCTCATCCTCCCTCACTCTCCCCCTCGTCTCCCTCACTCTCTCCCGCGATGGCCGAGCGCGTTCCTCGCCACCGTTCGCCGTAGACGCCACCAGAGCCACCCCCTCGCCCCTCCGACGAGCCCAATAGCTCCGCCTCGTCGCCCTGGACCTCTCCGCCGACCCACGCGACTCCAAACGCCGCCGAACACCGTCTTCACCCTCGTCTTCGACCTCGGGCACCCGAGCCGTCTCCGGTCGATTCACCGTCGCCAGGACCTCCCCGAGCTCGCTGACCCCCTCTCCGACCCCGATGTGAGCTCCTCTTCCTCTTCCCCTAGCTCCCGTGCTTGTTTGGCCTTTCTAGTCGCCATTTCCACCGCACCCGAAAGTTCCCCGCCGCCGGCCATGGCGCCGTCGTGGCCAGAGCCACAATGGCTCGAAGCCAAGCTCGCTGTTGTGCTAAGCGCAGCACCAGGAGCCCATAGCCACCACCAGCTCCTTCTCCCGTGCACCATAGCGTCGAACCCAACCCCATCCGAACTCCGGCCGCCGCCACGAGCTCGATTCCGGTGAGCTCGCTCCACCCCAGCTCCTCCCACTTTCCCCACTAGATGCGCGCGAGCCCCAGCTATGCGTAGCACGTCTCCGCCGTCGATTTGGTCACCGGAGGACCAAATCCGAAGCCCTCCGCCGTCTCGGCCTCGCCGGCGACTCAACGCCGGCGGGATTAGCCCCGCTGACCAAGCGTTTGACCCCAGTTTGACTTCCCTGAGTCAATGACAAGTGGGCCCCCCTCTGCTAACTAAATCAAATTAGTCTTAACTAAAAATAATTAGTTTAATTAACTACTGACACGTGGGACCCACCAGTTAGGTTTGATCTGGACGTCCCCGTTGACCACTGACATCACCCTGACGTAATGCTGACGCAGTAATTAAATTACTGGAATTATTCTTATACTGGAAATTCCAGAAAATAATCAAAACTTCTAAAAATCATAGAAAATCAACCACAGCTCCAAATGTAAAGATTTATATATGAAAAATGATCAGAAAAATTCAATCTATCCATCTGTAATGGTTTCATGCATGACAAAACAAGTTTACCTTGCTGTTTAAGCAGAATAAGGTAATGCACTATTAAGGCCATGTTTAATGAGCTAATAATTGAATCTTTGATTAAAATGAGTTCATCCCCTTCTGTTTTAGCTTGCATTAGGCCAAGACACATTCATATTGCCATGTCATAGCATGCATCATATTGTTGCATATCGTCATGTGATTGATTGTGTTCCGATGTGTTCTTCATGGTAGGTTCTGCCTCCGAGCATATTCATGAGTATCCAACTGAAGGGCAGTATCCCACTACCACTCCATTAGGCAAGCAACCCATTGATCATTCCGATACAAACCCATGTTCTCGCTTATGCTCTTGTTTACTGCATTAAGACAACGCGATTCAAACTGCTGTGTGCTACGGTAGCTGAACCCTTATCCTCTGCATGACCTGTCATTGCCACAGTAATTAGATGAAACCCACTAGCATGTGTAGGAGTTGATTGAGCCATGTATGTGATTCCTACCTTGCTATGCCTGCTATGCTTAGAGTTGTGTCAGGTCTGGTTCATCTGGGTGATGGGCTAGAGTGATATGTTTATGTCGGTAATAGAGGGATGTGTTGAACATGTTTTGGTAAAGGTATCGATGAGAGGCCATGTAGGAGTACATGGTGGGTTGTTTCATTGAGGCCGTCCATAAGAACTGAGATCTGTATGTGTGATTTAAGATGCAGTTACTACCGTACATTGGGCCCAAAACCAATGGACCCTCTCGGCTTCTTAATCACCCTAGTACTGTGTCCAGGAGTTGCAAATAGTTTCTGGTGTTTGTAGGTTATGTGTTGGCGGCCGTGCGTAGCGCTGACCCTAGGGGTGGGCTATGTTGCGGTAGATACACCGTGGCACGGTGTACCGAGTCACCCGTTTGGTGTCTCGGGAACCCTGTTCACATCGTTCAAGGCCGTAAGTGGAAACCTCGGCCGGACTCCCTGCGGATGGAGCCTGGATAGGCGATAAATCTGGACTAGAGACTTAAGCGTTTAGGTAGGCCGTGGCCGACACCCTCGCTGGGCTTCCGCTTGAAGGTTGCCGAGTACATGTCGTGTAAATGACGATAAGTGGTGAAAGCGTGTATGAAGAAGTACACCCCTGCAGGGTATAAAACTATTCGAATAGCCGTGTCCACGGTAAAGGACTACTTGGTTGCCTATACAGTTCATAGACAAGTTAATGGATACTACTAAAAGACTCAAGATAAGTGTGAGTACCGAGGATGGCCCTCTCGCAGGATAACAAGGGAGGATCCCCGGTGGAGTATTGTGTTGGTGAGTAGTGGACTCGTGTGCGAAAACTATTTTACTAGTGGAGTTCCATAGGATAGCTTAGCCAAGAGTCAAAGCTGGCTTGCTGCAATAACCCCACCACCTTCTTGAGAATGAGCATGTATATTAGGTTCTGATGTAAGACTTGCTGAGTACCTTTGTACTCATGTTTGCTTAATTACTGTTTTCAGACGACAACACCGCCCCCTCCGATGGGTTCTACGTAGACCTTGACGTCGACGAGTGACTTGCCACCAAGGTGGTGATCCTGGCCATGGAGGGCCCTATGTAGATAGACAGGCTTCGAGAAGCCTTCTTTCTTTCTAGAGTCTGTACTCAGACTAGTTGCTTCCGCATGTGCTTGTATGATTGTATGACTTAAGTGTTGGGTCATGTGGCCCCTATCTGTATGAACTTGTTATGTATGGCTCCCTGGAGCCTTTAAATAAAGTACTTGAGTTGTAGAGTTCTGTTGTGATGCCATGTTGTATGTACTCATATCGGGCATATTGTGTGTATGATTGAAATGCTTGGTATGAGTGGGATCCAACAATCTAGTTGTTTATCCTTGGTAGCCTTTCTTATGGGGAAATGTAGTCTAGTGTTCCTCGAGCCATAGTAGTCCGCTACAACCTGGTTCACCGGAGTCCTGCTAGCCCAGCACTACTGTTCAGGACACTTGACTGGCCGGCATGTGTTTCACTTCGTTCCTATGTCTGTCCCTTCGGGGAAATGTCACGCGGTGATATCTGGAGTCCTGCCTAGCCTGCTACAGCCTGGGTTCCCCGGAGTCCTGTTAGCCCAGTGCTACAGCCCGGAATCACTCGCTGATGACCGACATGCTCGATGTGATTCATGTATGCCTGTCTCCATAGGTCTGTGCCGCTTTGGGTTCACGACTAGCCATGTCAGCCCGGGTTCTCTGTCATATGGATGCTAGCGACACTATCATATACGTGAGCTAAAAGGCGCAAACGGTCCCGGGCCATGGTAAGGCGACACCCGTGGGATACCATGCGTGAGGCCACAAAGTGATATGAGGTGTTACCGGCTAGATCGATGTGACTTGGAATCGGGCTTTGAATATCATTTTTATAGTAAAATGGGGCAAGACTCTCTCCTTGTGTGGTGTGAATATTTTTATTTTTTTCATTTTATTTTTGGTTGAGGGAAGTGCGAATTGATTTGGTACGAACAAGTACAATATTACACGTTAGGCTTGTCCCTATAATTCAACCCGCGCCTTGTTATATCCCGAAAATTCAGATATCGTGCTCCCAAAACTGGCGCCTTCACAACCCGTGCCTTGCTATCCCGAAATTACAACATGCGCGAAAACTCCCTCCAGCTGCCAGATCCCGACACGCGAAATCCCCCTGCTTACCCTGAGCCGAAAGGGCCGCTAGTTCAAATCGGTGGGGGGGTACTTTTGTGACACATCCTACATTTTGGACAAGCGCGTCCCTAAGTCATGGTTCACCCCCTCCCATCGCCTCCTTTTTGCCATTCGAAATCCCAGGCCGCCATAACCTCTCTGCTCAGCCGCGAAACCCCACCCTCCTCCGTTCGCCACCTCACCGCTGCCCAGCCAAAGCCTCTTCCCCGACGACGCCATCCACCGCAACAGCTCGACGTCCCTCGTCCACCTCCCTGGATGAGGATTCGTCATCCATCTCGTCGTCCCGCCGGTTCACCGCCCCGTCCTCCACCTCCAAGGAGCTGCTCCGATGATCGCCTCATCTATCGTGGCTGCTCCATCCCCATAGCGCGGCCTTAACCTGCTCCACTGGAACCGCAGTATCCTCACCGACTCCTCGGACGAAGCCGAGGCCTACTCGGCGCCACCAAAGAGGTTGTACACTCATCACATCGCACCTTCTCCTTAGCTCGACCTACCGGCGCCGACGGTGCTCCATCCCGCACCCCCATGGAGCGGCTACCTTGAAGCAGGCGCCGTGGGCGACATCTCCACGACGGCTTTCCCCTAGTGCGAGGCCCCTTCGGCGACGGCGTCCATACCAGCCGGATCTGCCGCTGCTGCTCCGGCTCTCGCTCACTCACGCTGCTGCTGCTCCGGCTCTCGCTCGATCGCTCGCTCGCTATCACACCCTAGCTAGTTCAAGCATTAGAGTGTGCATCATGTTTAATTTCCTTTTAAGTTTGAAATGGGGAAGGCAGAAACCCCCAACACCCCCTGGAAACAACTAGGGTTTACTAAAATTATTTTCAATGAACCTGAAATGCCCTTCTAAAAAGTTCACCCGCTTTGTCTTGGGTAGAACCTCTGGCAAAATTGGTGCACAATTTTCTGGGTCAACAGAAGGTCATTGAATTAAATCATAAGTATTTGAATTTGGGCATTTAAATGCTATAAAATAATTTAAATGCTCAAATAATTCCGGAAATAAATGCTTGCTATTGGATATATTCTAAACAGAGCCCACAATTATTTTCAGGATTTTTGGAAACGTTTTAGTATTTTAAATAAAGCCCAACAGTTGCAGTTAAATAGAAAAAACAGAAACAAATCAAAAAAGAGAGAGAGAGGGAAGCCCACCTGGGCCTTACCTGTGCTGGCCCAGCCCACCTGGCTTGGCCGCCGACTGGCTTGCCAGTCGTCGTCCTCCTCCCGCCAGAAGGACGAGGAGCGCGTGGCCGGCGCCCGCGGCCACACGCCGGCCACCTCCTGCTTCTGCCGACGCCCTGGAGACGTCCAGGGATGCCACGCGACCCCCACGTCCCCCTCTCATCCTCCCTCACTCTCCCCCTCGTCTCCCTCACTCACTCCCGCGATGGCCGAGCGCGTTCCTCGCCGCCGTTCGCCGTAGACGCCACCAGAGCCACCCCCTCGCCCCTCCGACGAGCCCAATAGCTGCGCCTCGTCGCCCTGGACCTCTCCGCTGACCCACGCGACTCCAAACGCCGCCAAACGCTGTCTTCGCCCTCGTCTTCGACCTCGGGCACCCGAGCCGTCTCCGGTCGATTCGGCGCCGCCAGGACCTCCCCGAGCTCGCTGACCCCCTCTCCGACCCCGCTGTGAGCTCCTCTTCCTCTTCCCCTAGCTCCTGTGCTCGTTTGGCCTCTGTAGGCGCCATTTCCACCGTACCCGAAAGTTCCCCGCCGCCAGCCATGGCGCCGTCGTGGCCAGAGCCACAGTGGCTCGAAGCCAAGCTCGCTGTTGTGCTCGGCGCAGCACCAGGAGCCCGTAGCCACCACCAGCTCCTTCTCCCATGCACCGTAGCATCGAACCCAACCCCATCCGAACTCCGGCCGCTGTCACGAGCTCGATTCCGGCGAGCTCGCTCCACCCCAGCTCCTCCCACTTGCCCTACTAGATGCACGCGAGCCCCAGCTACGCATAGCACGTCTCCGCCATCGATTTGGTCACCGGAGGACCAAATCCGAAGCCCTCCGCCGTCTCGGCCTCGCCGGTGACTCAACGCCGGCGGGATTAGCCCCGCTGACGAGGGGTTTGACCCTAGTTTGACTTCCCTGAGTCAATGACAAATGGGCCCCCCTCTGCTAACTAAATCAAATTAGTCTTAACTAAAAATAATTAGTTTAATTAACTACTGACACGCGGGACCCACCAGTCAGGTTTGACCTGGACGTCCCCGTTGACCACTGACGTCACCCTGACGTAATGCTGACGCAGTAATTAAATTACTGGAATTATTCTTATACAGGAAATTCCAGAAAATAATCAAAACTTCTAAAAATCATAGAAAATCAACCATAGCTCCAAATGTAAAGATTTATATATGAAAAAATGATCAGAAAAATTCAAGCTATCCATCTGTAATGGTTTCATGCATGACAAAACAAGTTTACCTTGCTGTTTAAGAAGAATAAGGTAATGCACTATTAAGGCCATGTTTAATGAGCTAATAATTGAATCTTTGATTCAAATGAGTTCATCCCCTTCTTTTTTAGCTTGCATTAGGCCAAGACACATTCATATTGCCATGTCATAGCATGCATCATATTGTTGCATATCGTCATGTGATTGATTGTGTTCCGATGTGTTCTTTGTGGTAGGTTCTGCCTCCGAGGATATTCACGAGTATCCAACTGAAGGGCAGTATCCCACTACCACTCCATTAGGCAAGCAACCCATTGATCATTCCGATACAAACCCATGTTCTCGCTTATGCTCTTGTTTACTGCATTAAGACAACGCGATTCAAACTGCTGTGTGCTACGGTAGCTGAACCCTTATCCTCTGCATGACTTGTCATTGCCACAGTAATTAGATGAAACCCACTAGCATGTGTAGGAGTTGATTGAGCCATGTATGTGATTCCTACCTTGCTATGCCTGCTATGCTTAGAGTTGTGTCAGGTCTGGTTCATCTGGGTGATGGGCTAGAGTGATATGTTTATGTCGGTAATAGAGGGATGTGTTGAACATGTTTTGGTAAAGGTATCAATGAGAGGCCATGTAGGAGTACATGGTGGGTTGTTTCATTGAGGCCGTCCATAAGAACTGAGATCTGTATGTGTGATTTAAGATGCAGTTACTACCGTACATTGGGCCCAAAACCAATGGACCCTCTCGGCTCCTTAATCACCCTAGTACTGTGTCCAGGAGTTGCAAATAGTTTCTGGTGTTTGTAGGTTATGTGTTGGCGGCCGTGCGTAGCGCTGACCCTAGGGGTGGGCTATGTTGCGGTAGATACACCGTGGCATGGTGTACCGAGTCACCCGTTTGGTGTCTCGGGAACCCTGTTCACATCGTTCAAGGCCGTAAGTGGAAACCTCGGCCGGACTCCCTGCGGATGGAGCCTGGATAGGCGATAAATCTGGACTAGAGACTTAAGCGTTTAGGTAGGCCGTGGCCGACACCCTCGCTGGGCTTCCGCTTGAAGGTTGCCGAGTACATGTCGTGTAAACGGCGATAAGTGGTGAAAGCGTGTATGAAGAAGTACACCCCTGCAGGGTATAAAACTATTCGAATAGCCGCGTCCACGGTAAAGGACTACTTGGTTGCCTATACAGTTCATAGACAAGTTAATGGATACTACTAAAAGACTCAAGATAAGTGTGAGTACCGAGGATGGCCCTCTCGCAGGATAACAAGGGAGGATCCCCGGTGGAGTATTGTGTTGGTGAGTAGTGGACTCGTGTGCGAAAACTATTTTACTAGTGGAGTTCCATAGGATAGCTTAGCCAAGAGTCAAAGCTGGCTTGCTGCAATAACCCCACCACCTTCTTGAGAATGAGCATGTATATTAGGTTCTGATGTAAGACTTTTTGAGTACCTTTGTACTCATGTTTGCTTAATTACTGTTTTCATACGACAACACTGCCCCCTCCGATGGGTTCTACGTAGACCTTGACGTCGACGAGTGACTTGCCACCCAGGTGGTGATCCTGGCCATGGAGGGCCCTATGTAGATAGACAGGCTTCGAGAATCCTTCTTTCTTTCTAGAGTCTGTACTCAGACTAGTTGCTTCCGCATGTGCTTGTATGATTGTATGACTTGAGTGTCGGGTCATGTGACCCCTATCTGTATGAACTTGTTATGTATGGCTCCTTGGAGCCTTTAAATAAAGTACTTGAGTTGTAGAGTTTTGTTGTGATGCCATGTTGTATGTACTCATATCGGGCATATTGTGTGTATGATTGAAAAGCTTGGTATGAGTGGGATCCGACAATCTAGTTGTTTATCCTTGGCAGCCTTTCTTATGGGGAAATGTAGTCTAGTGTTCCTCGAGCCATAGTAGTCCGCTACAGCCCGGTTCACCGGAGTCCTGCTAGCCCAGCACTACTGTTCAGGACACTTGACTGGCCGGCATGTGTTTCACTTCGTTCCTATGTCTGTCCCTTCGGGGAAATGTCACACGGTGATATCCGGAGTCCTGCCTATCCTGCTACAGCCTGGGTTCCCCGGAGTCCTGTTAGCCCAGTGCTACAGCCCGGAATCACTCGCTGATGACCGACATGCTTGATGTGATTCATGTATGCCTGTCTCCATAGGTCTGTGCCGCTTTGGGTTCACGATTAGCCATGTCGGCCCGGGTTCTCTGTCATATGGATGCCAGCGACACTATCATATACGTGAGCCAAAAGGCGCAAACGGTCCCGGGCCATGGTAAGGCGACACCCGTGGGATACCGTGCGTGAGGCCACAAAGTGATATGAGGTGTTACCGGCTAGATCAATGTGACTTGGAATCGGGGTCCTGACACTCGCCCAGCTGCTGCTGCTCTGGCTCTCGCTCGATCGCTCACTCGCGCTGCTGCTGCTGCTCTCCCCCTCGCTCATGCTTCTACTCTACTCCGATTTACCTACACTTCAGTCGACTGAATCGACTTTTGGGTCAGTCGATTTTTAGGGGGTGGGGGGCTCACCGGAGTTAAGGAAGAACCACCCGCAGCAGGGACGGGGGCTCGCCGGAGAGGTACCCCACTATCTATCTTAGGGTTCAGGGTGGGGGCGGGGGTCCTATAGGGCTGGCCGGGGCGGCGGCGGATCGGCGGTGGGGAGTTGTTTCGGGGCGGCGAGGCGGCGCTGGGGCCGGTGGTTCGGCCGGTGGTGGCTGGCGGCTCAGGGGGTGCAGGTTGAAGATGAACTGCAGGCCCTCCCTAAACTACATGCCAAGTGCCTCTCTGCAAGCATTGCGTTCAGTTTTGACAGTAACATTTAGATTCCACAGTAAATTTCAGTTTCGACAGTTAAGTTCAGATTCAATAGTTTTTACCTCATCCGTTGTAGTTAGGTGGTTTTTGGTGATGTAAACTTTACATCTATTTTACATCATCTATTGGAGATGTTATTAGAATCCCACTTGAGATTGACGATGTCTGTCTTGTGCTGCTTCAGCCTTGACGTATTACGGCTCACCGGGGCTGCTCCAACAACAGAACGATCCATCACAACAGAGCAGTGCCCTGGACGCCATCTACAGATTCCTAAGATCTTCCTCCACACCTCCGACAGCCACCTCTGCCTCAACTGCTTCAGCGACCACCCCAATGATGCTGAGGTCGACACGGCTACGGCAAAGAGGTTGTACACTTGTTGCATCACTTATTACTATACATTCATGTCGATCCATTAGGGCTATTTTGGCTCGATGGAAAAACATAGCAATAGGTAATTTTCCAATGGCACTCTACTATTCAATTATTCATGCATTTTGTTGAAAGGAATGAAGCAAAACATCCACCTGGACCTACTTTTCAAAATCCTATGCATGAAAACAAGACCAAGTGCATTAGTGGCAGAATAACATTCTAAGTGTACACGCTTTCATATGGTTTCACTTTATTTTGGCCATGTTTCTTTGCATTCCTCTGCTCTTCCAATTCCTGTAAACCAAACACTCAAGTTGACAGAAATCCTGTGTTTACAAATGCTCTGTTTACCATGTGCATTCCTATCCTATTCTGGTGTTTTTCCTATCCCTGCGTTTTTAGAATCATCCAAGCCAAATGAGCCCTTACAGAATTACTTTAGTTACAGGTAGGTGTCGAAGGGAACTTTGTGTGGTTTGTCCTGCTCCTGCCGCGATGTCGTCCACCTCAACTGAGCTGCTCCATCGATAGAAACATCCACCAAACTAGACATCACGACTCTTGGCCGTTTTTCGCCGCCTCAGATCTCCTTCCCTGCCGCCGGCACCCACCGCAACGGCATCACCATCATCGACTCAGTAGATGAACCTAAGGAGTACACGGGTCCACAAGAGAGGTCGCACTCTTTTGTTTCTGCTTATGTTATGCATTGCTTAAAATTACCTGCTACTTTATCGTCCTGTTCACCTCTTGGACTCCAAGTCAGGTCCAAATTAATGTTCAAACTTGAATTCTAAATTAGTTGTGGGGCACATATCGAGGAAGCAATGAATAGTATCTCTACCTAATATCTAGTTCACCTAGGGTATGCCTATGTTGTTCATCTTGGGTGGGAAACAAATAGTAAATCAATCATCATCTGTCTTTTTATTAAATTAAAGCAATCATCAGCCTGCTATAGTCCTGGCCATGGGCAGCCCGGCCTGAACGGCCCGGCCCGACCCGGCCCGAAAAAGCCCGACCAGGCCCGGCCCGACGCAGCTCCCGGGCTAGGCTCGGGCCTAGATTTTGAGCCCGAAGGCCGGGCTGGGCCCGGGCCCATCATTTTCGCATTTTTCTGAAGGACGGGCCAGGCCGGCCCGAAGCCCGATGGGATTTTATGTGTTCGGGCCGGGCCGGGCTCGGGCCTGGGTTTTTTGCGTCGGGCTTGGCTAGGCCCAGCCCGAAGCCCGGCTCGGCCCGAGGTATGGCCAGGTATAGCCTGCTATCATTATTTTTGGATCCATCCACTGGTTGTTACCATCACTCTAAATTTTGGCATGCTCTCCTTACATAATCTCACCATATTTTTTCGTATGCATGTCAGATATTGTACACAGTCGTGCTGAACATGTAGAGAAAAAGAGAAGAGTTTTGCGCGGCAATACAATGTCATGCGGACATCGCTCCATGGTGGGTTCAATGGCAAACCCTCCCCACCCCTCTCCATATTGTAATCCAGAGGAAGATATCTGTTCTGAGGCAGATTCAGACGCCGCTGACCACTCCTATTTACCGCCCAAGGTGTTTGCTCGACCTTGGCATGATGATGTTAGTCATATCATGCATATGTTGCCTTGCAGTGCCTACTTTTGACATCATATATGCCATCTGCTTAGTTTAGACATGTTCTGTAATGCCACCTGTTTAGTTTCTATATCATATATGGGAATTATGCAGTCTCATGTCTTTTAGCCAGCCATAATATACGTGAAATGTGCAATGGCATCCTGTTTAACCAGGCATCATATATTTGAATGATATCTTGCCCATCTTTTTCTTCATTACATTTCCATTTGTCGACAATGTTTGTACGTTAAACTACTCTTCCTGTGAATCAGCCATTTGGGTGGGAGATTGAAAAATCTGGAGTGAAAACAAGGCCTTTAGAGCAGACAGTGCTACCTGTCGAAGCAGATCTCTTGTTGGGTCCCGATAGCTCCTCAGAGATGGATTCAGAGATAGATGACCAGTCCTATTCCCCCACCAAGGTGTATGCTCTAACTTGGCACAGTTATACTGCTCATATCATGCATATGGTGTCTTGCATTGCATAGTTTAGACATCATATACACAATATTCAACACCATGTTCTTAGTTCAGACATCATATCTAATGCCCTCTGTTTAGCATATAAATCACATATGTGAATTAAATGATGCGATCCTGATTACTTAGATAACATGTAGGTGAATTATGTCATGCGATCCTGTTTAGTTATTCATCATATCTTTGAATTATGTTATGCTATGCTATCCAGTTTAGATAGACATCATATATGTGAAATTATGTCATGCAATTCGTTTTAATTAAACAATATACATGTCAACTATTTCATGCCCTCTTTTTTCCACACTATCTATTGCATCTGTCTCTCATACAATGTGTGTACATTCAACTATGTTTCCTGTTTATCAGCCATTTGAATTGGAGCGGGTGATGCCAGCATCTAGCAGACTAAAAACACGGTCTTCAAATAAAACAGTGCTACCTCTTGGTGGAGATAGCACTCCGGTTGTACATGCACGAGAACCAGCCCTACCACACATAACCCAAACTCTCGCAAATTGTAACCCTACTGTGATGGACAGAGAACCAGCTAAAATAGTGCTACCTCTTGGTGGAGATAGCACCCCGGTTGTACATGCACGAGAACCAGCCCTACCACACATAACCCAAACTCTCGCAGATTGTACGCCTACTACGATGGACAAAGAACCAGCTTCACCCAATCTAACCCCAACCCCAACAGATAGTAACCCAGTTCATGTTGACACAACACCATCTCCACCACATAGCTCCCAAACAAGAGCAGTTAGTAAGGCAGCTCCAGTGCCCAAAGGGCCAGTACTACCACGGCGAACCCCAACTCCACCAGTTAGTATGCCTATTCTTGTGGAGGAAGCACAACCAGTTAGTCGTAGTTTAGCATCTATCGCATTTGATGTTGTTAAATCATATGTGCGTATCTTCCCATCTTGGAAATATTATACTGAAGATGAAGGACAATGCCAGTTGCAGGTGTTTGTCCAGGAGTTATGTGTAAGTAATGTTATTCATGGCAATTACTTTGCTTTGTCCCATACATCCTACCTCCATGATGGTTATAATACAACAAATTTTCCCATTTTTCTCTATAGAGAAGGACCGATTTGGAATCTCAGGATGAGGTAACCTATGCTAATACCTCTGCTATCTTCAAGAATGCTTGGTGGAAATATCAGAATTACCTGAAGAAAACGTACTTCACCAGCAAAGAAACTCATCAAATTCCCTTACGTTCTCCTGAGACACATTTACTGGACGATGATTGGGAATGCCTTGTTCTTTACTGGTCCTGAACCAAGAATGTGGTAAGGTCTATGAGGTCATTTTCTATTTTTAAGTACTATATTCTTGCGTCTTACTGTACTCTGTTCATGTAGAACAAGTGCCTAAACCTGAAGAACAACTGTTCTAATTTAAGATTCCATTGCTATCATATTTCAAAAAAGCGCTAGGCGTTAATTGTGCGTTTTGCCACCGCCTTGCGCTTTACTGACCAAAGCGCATGCTTATGCGCAGTTATGCACAGATTAAGCATAGTTATGCGCAATGTGTTTCGCTAATGCCTAGAGCCTAGGCGCGGTTAAGCGCTCGCTTAGGCGCACCTTTTTTAACTATGATTGCTATCGTGCATACTGCTTTGCTCTTGTATCACTGTATTTACTCATACAAAATTATTTTTAAATTGAAGGATCCAATCGAAACTCCAATGGCACAGTAGGTATGTTCGCGCATGTTTCTTTAACAGGCTTGCTCTTATCAATAGCTCTGTTGATTTCAATTTCAATTGTGTATACAGTTGACTTCTCATATCATGCACATTACTAGCATCACAACAGAGACAATAGTGTTGTTGTACATGTAGACCCGTGGTACCCATCTGAAATCTTGTTGTGCCGTGTAGTTTCCCACGCTTTGTATTCTTTCACTGCTGCTTTGTCTTGAACTGATATGATTTGAACCGTGTCTCTATTTTGATTTGGCAAGACAATGCAGTGACCATAGGACATAGATATATGTTTGTTTGATGCTTTTATTATGTACTAGTACTTGGCAATAGAAGACTTGGTAGTTTAATCCTGTCCACCTTACTAATGAACTGGTTCACCGAAATGAGTTTCATATACTAGTACATGCTAAACCTGTTATGTGTCTGCTTGTTTCTTCTTTTAGAATGTTGAAAGAATATTGGGGAAGAGTGCCTTATTAAGCAATGGTAAAAGAAGTAATGCAGATAAGGTTCAGGATAGTGACACATCCTTGTTGGTCTCCAACAAAGCTGATAAAACAGCTAAGGAAGACTATCTCAAAGACAGTGAGACAACCCCAAAGTCCTGTATTGGTTTAGTGTTCGAGTTACTGGCCACTACCGCTTGCACAAGCTATTCAAACCCACTGTCTGAATCAGTTCGGTTTCTTGAGTCTCAACTATTTGCTGAAAGACATCGATCAGCTGTGCTGTGACAAGAAGCGAAAGGACTGCGGAAGTCCCTGGAGCATTCAGATGCATACATTCTAGTGCAACAGCAAGCGTTGGAGGATTTTAGCGCCAAACGGGACAAAGCTAATAAGCTTGCTAAGCATATTGCCAACATGGTGGATACCACGTTTCTTGAGCTCTTTTGAAGTTGTTTCAGTTATGCTCTTGTTTTGCTGCCGGGTTTATTTGCACTGGTGGCCAATTTTGATGGCCAGTGTATGTAATATGCTGCTTTTTTCCCTATATTTGCACTGGTGGAAAACTTTGATGCCCAGTGGATGTAATATGTGTAATAGCGGTAATAGTCTAGCGTTAATTGCTTGCTTATTTATTTCCTTATTGTCTTGTTTAGTTGTTTGCTTGTAGTCACTACAGTTCTTTTTCTGTGTTTTTCTAGTGGCCACAATAACCTATTTTTGGAAACTAGGCCGAAATAATCATGGCAACACACGGACTTTTGTAACCATGGGCCTCCTGCGGGTTGTATGATCCATGGGCCTTCTACGGGCCGTAGGATCCATTGGCCTTCTATACGGGCCGTAGGATCCATGGGCCTTCTACGGGCCGTACGATCCATGGGCCTTTTACGGGCCGTACGATCCATGGGCCTTCTATGGGGCGTATCATCATTTTACCAATCATGGGCGTACTATTCGTGGACAATAACGGGCCGTTAATAGGCCGTATTTGATAACTCTATGAAAACAACCCAACGGGTTTTTTTCGACATGAAAATGGCCCAACGTATTAACGAGCCACAAACGGGCCGACTATAAACACGGGCTAAATTTGGCCCATAAGCAGAAAATGACAGTAACGGTCCGTAAGTAACCGAATGCTGGAAATGAGCCCAAGAATAAATGGGTCCTAAGAAGGCCGAAAGATAACATGGGCTAGGAACGGGCCAATGGAATAATGGGCCGTTAATGGGTATAAAGTGATACACTATTCATTACGGGCCAGCTTTACCACGGGCCGTTAAGGGGCCGAGGGTTAATAAGGGCTCATATGGGCCGAAAGACGTCATGGGCCATACATGGGCCAGAAGTTAAAACGAGCTGGAATTATATTGGACGGCCCAGATAACGCTACTAGGCCTAATTCGAATAGGCCGTAAACGGGCCCTGGGATAGCGGGATGTAAATGGGCTATACGCGAACAAGCCGTTAATAGGCTTGCCGTGGGCCGGCCCACCACCTTTTAACCAAGTCAAACGGGCCGGCCTTTTCACAGGAATGGGCCTCTGTTGGGTCATGCCACGTGTCAACATATCGTAGGCGCTTTGGGTCCAATGAGTGGATGACATCTGTCCCGACGGTGAGCCGACACGTGTTTCCTCCAGCCAATGCTGATTTTACACGTGGAAAATCCCCATTGGTCGGGGCTGTTAACGGGTTATCGGATCCAAAACCGGACCCGACAGCTTAACGGCGTTCCGTTACGGTGGATGCCACGTGTCGGTCACCCTTGAAGAAAGCACTTCTGTGACGCGTGATTTATCGTCATGGAAGTGGACACTTCCATGATGACAATTTTGGTAATGTCATGGAACACTTCTACAACAGCACAAGTATGACTATCTTGATTCTGTCATAAATTTGTCATGGATGTACATGCATGATAGAAAACGTGACCTACTGTGAAAAACACGTATCATCACGGAAGTGTATTTTTTGTAGTGTTTCTTCATGACTTATACATGTTCCTCTGACTATGAGATTATGCAACTCCCAAATACCAGAGGAACACCTTGTGTTCTATCAAACATCACAACGTAACTAGGTGATTATAAAGATGCTCTACAGGTGTCTCCAATGGTGTTTGTTGAGTTGGCATAGATCGGGTTTAGGATTTGTCACGCCATGTATCGGAGAGGTATCTTTGGGCCCTCTCGGTAATGCACATCACTATGAGCCTTGCAAGCAATGTGACTAATGAGTTAGTTATGGGATGATGCATTACAGAATGAGTAAAGAGACTTGCCGGTGACGAGATTGAACTAGGTATGAAGATACCGACGATCGAATCTCGGGCAAGTAACATACCGATGACAAAGGGAACAACGCATATTGTTATGCGGTTTGACCGATAAAGATCTTCATAGAATATGTAGGAGCCAATATGAGCATCCAGGTTCCGCTATTGGTTATTGACTGGAGATGAGTCTCGGTCATGTCTACATAGTTCTCGAATCCATAGGGTCCACATGCTTAACGTTCGATGATGATTTGTATTATGAGTTATGTAATTTGATGACTGAAGTTTGTTCAGAGTCCTGGATGAGATCACGAACATGACGAGGAGTCTCGAAATGGTTGAGACATAAAGATTGATATATTGGACAATGTTATTGGGACACCGGATGAGTTCCGAGAGGTACCGGGTAACTATCGGAGTGTCGGAGGGTTATCGGAACCCCTCGGGGGAACTAATGGGCCTTCATGGGCCTTAGTGAGGAGAGAGAAGGGCCACAAGGGGCTAGCCACGCGTGTCCCCCTTGGCAGTCTGAATTGCACTAGGGGAAGGGGCGGCGTCCCCCTTTCCTTCCCTTCCCCCTCTCCCTTCGTCCTTTCCCCTTCCACCAAGTGGAATCCTACTAGGACTTGGATTCCTAGTAGGACTCCTCTCCTTGGCGCCCTACAGGGGCCGACCAGCCTTCCCCTCTCCTCCTTTATATACGGGGGCAGGGGCACCCTATAAGACACAAGATCAATTGTCTTAGCCGTGTGCAGTTCCCCCCTCCATAGTTACACACCTCGGTCATATCGTCGTAGTGCTTAGGCGAAGCCCTGCGCCGGTAACTCATCATCACCGTCACCACGCCGTCATGCCGATGGAACTCTCCCTCGTCCTCAACTGGATCAAGAGCTCGAGGGACGTCATTGAGCTGAATGTGTGCTGAACACGGAGGTGTCGTACGTTCGGTGCTAGGATCAGTTGAATCGCAAAGACGTTCGACTACATCAACTGCATTGCTAAACTCTATCGCTTTCAATCTACGAGGATACGTGGACACACTCTCCCCTCTCGTTGCTATGCATCTCCTAGATAGATCTTGCGTGATCGTAGGTAATTTTTTTTGAAATACTACCTAACCCAACAGTGGCATCCGAGCCAGGTCTATGCTTAGATGTTATATGCATGAGTAGAACACAAAGAGTTGTGGGTGATAATAGGCATACTGCTTACCAGCAATGTCTTACTTTGATTCGGCGGTATTGTTGGATGAAGCTGCCCAGACCGACATTACATGACCGCATTCATGAGACTAGTTCTACCGACGTGCTTTGCACACAGGTGGCTGGCGGGTGTCTGTTTCTCCAACTTTAGTTGAATCGAGTTTGACTATGCCTGGTCCTTGTTGAAGGTTAAAACAACACACTTGACGAAAAATCGTTGTGGTTTTGATGCGTAGGTAAGAACGGTTCTTGCTAGATGCCCGTAGCAGCCACGTAAAACTTGCAACAACAAAGTAGAGGACGTCTAACTTGTTTTTGTTGGGCATGTTGTGATGTGATATGGTCAAGACGTGATGAGATATAAATTGTTGTATGAGATGATCATGTTTTGTAAAAGTTATCGGCAACTAGCAAGGAGCCTTATGGTTGTCGCTTTATTGTATGAAATGCAATCGCCATGTAATTGCTTTACTTTATCACTAAGCGGTAGCGATAGTCGTAGAAGCAATAGTTGGCGAGACGACAACGATGCTACGATGGAGATCAAGGTGGCAAGCCGGTGACGATGGTGATCATGACGGTGCTTTGGAGATGGAGATCAAAGGCACAAGAGGATGATGGCCATATCATATCACTTATTTTGCTTAGTACGGCAGTAGCATTATAAGATGATCCCTCACTAAATTTCAAGGTATAAGTGTTCTCCCTGAGTATGCACCGTTGCTATAGTTCTTCGTGCCGAGACACCACGTGATGATCGGGTGTGATAAGCTCTACGTTCACATACAACGGGTGTAAGCCAATTTTGCACGTGCAGAATACTCGGGTTGAACTTGACGAGCCTAGCATATGCATATATGGCCTCAGAACACTAAGGCCGAAAGGTCAAACGTGAATCATATAGTATATATGATCAACATAGTGATGTTCACCATTGAAAACTACTCCATCTCACGTGATGATCGGACATGGTTTTGTTGATATGGATCACATGATCATTTAGATGACTAGAGGGATGTCTATCTAAGTGGGAGTTCTTAAGTAATATGATTAATTGAACTTTAATTTATCATGTACTTAGTACCTGATAGTATTTGCATGTCTATGTTGTTGTAGATCAACGGCCCGTGCTACCGTTCCGATGAATTTTAATGCGTTCCTAGAGAAAGCTAAGTTGAAAGATGATGGTAGCAATTACATGGACTGGGTCCGTAACTTGAGGATTATCCTCATTGTTTCACAGAAGAATTACGTCCTGGAAGCTCCGCTAGGTGTAAAAGCCGCTGCAGGAGCAACTCCAGATGTTATGAACGTCTGGCAGAGCAAAGCTGATGACTACTTGATAGTTCAGTGTGCCATGCTTTACGGCTTAGAATCGGGACTTCAAAGACGTTTTGAACGTCATGGAGCATATGAGATGTTCTAGGAGTTGAAGTTAATATTTCAAGCAAATGCCCAAACTGAGAGATATGAAGTCTCCAATAAGTTCTATAGCTGCAAGATGGAGGAGAATAGTTTTGTCAGTGAACATATACTCAGAATGTCTGGGTACCACAACCACTTGACTCAACTGAGAGTTAATCTTCCTGATGATAGTGTCATTGACATAGTTCTTCAATCACTGCCACCAAGCTACGAAAGCTTCATGATGAACTATAATATGCAAGGGATGAATAAGAAAATTCCCGAGCTCTTCACAATGCTGAAGGCCGCGGAGGTAGAAATTAAGAAGGAGCATCAAGTGTTGATGGTTAACAAGACCACTAGTTTCAAGAAAAAGGGCAAAGGGAAGATGGGGAACTTCAAGAAGGACGGCAAGAAAGTTGCTGCTCAAGTGAAGAAGCCCAAGTCTGGACCTAAGCCTAAGACTTAGTGCTTCTACTGCAAAGGGACTGGTCACTGGAAGCGGAACTGCCCCAAGTATTTGGCGAATAAGAAGGATGGCAAAGTGAAAGGTATATTTGATATACATGTTATTAATGTGTACCTTACTAATGCTCGTAGTAGCACCTGGGTATTTGATACTGGTTCTGTTGCTCATATTTACAACTCGAAACAGGGGCTACGGATCAAACGAAGATTGGCTAAGGACGAGGTGATGATGCGTGTGGGAAATGGTTCCAAAGTTGATGTGATCGTCGTCGGCACTCTACCTCTACATCTACCGTCGGGATTAGTTTTAGACCTAAATAATTGTTATTTGGTGCCAACGTTGAGCATGAACATTATATTTGGATCTTGTTTGATGTGAGACGGTTATTCATTTAAATCAGAGAATAATGCTTGTTCTATTTATATGAGTAATATCTTTTATGGTCATGCACCCTTGATGAGTGGTCTATTTTTGTTGAATCTCGATAGTAGTGATACACATATTCATAATATTGAAGCCAAAAGATACAAGTTTAATAATGAAAGTGCAACTTATTTGTGGCACTGCCGTTTAGGTCATATTGGTGTAAAGCGCATGAAGAAACTCCATGCTGATGGAATTTTAGAATCACTTGATTATGAATCACTTGATGCTTGCGAACCATGCCTCATGGGCAAGATGACTAAGACTCCGTTCTCCGGAACAATGGAGCGAGCAACTGACTTATTGGAAATAATACATACTGATGTATGCGGTCCGATGAGTGTTGAGGCTTGCGCCGGGTAACGTTATTTTCTGACCTTCACAGATGATTTGAGAAGATATGGGTATATCTACTTGATGAAACATAAGTCTGAAACATTTTAAAAGTTCAAAGAATATCATAGTGAAGTGGAAAATCATCGTAACAAGAAAATAAAGTTTCTACGATCTGATCGTGGAGGTGAATATTTGAGTTACGAGTTTGGTATTCATTTGAAACAATGTGGAATAGTTTCGCAACTCACGCCGCCTGGAACACCACAGCGTAATGGTGTGTTCGAACGTCGTAACCGCACTTAATTAGATATAGTGCCATCTATGATGTCTCTTACTGATTTACCACTATCGTTTTGGGGTTATGCTTTAGAGACGTGTGCATTCATGTTAAATAGGGCACCATCTAAATCCATTGAGACGACACCATATGAACAGTGGTTTGGCAAGAAACATAAACTGTCATTTCTTAAAGTTTGGGGCTGCGATGCTTATGTGAAAAAGATTCAACCTGATAAGCTCGAACCCAAATAGGAGAAATGTGTCTTAATAGGATACCCAAAGGAAACTGTTGGGTACACCTTCTATCACAGATCCGAAGGCAAGATATTCGATGCTAAGAATGGGTCCTTTCTAGAGAAGGAGTTTCTCTCGAAAGAAGTGAGTGGGAGAAAAGTAGAACTTGATGAGGTAACTGTACCTTCTCCCGAATTGGAAAGTAGTTCATCACAGAAATCAGTTCCAGTGATTCCTACACCAATCAGTGAGGAAGCTAATGATGATGATCATGAAACTTCAGATCAAGTTACTACTGAACCTCGTAGGTCAAACAAAGTACGGCCCGCACCAAAGTGGTATGGTAATCCTGTTCTGGAGGCATGTTACTTGACCATGATGAACCTACGAACTATGAGGAAGTGATGATGAGCCCAGATTCCGTGAAATGGCTTGAGGCCACGAAATCTGAGATGGGATCCATGTATGAGAACAAAGTGTGGACTTTGGTTGACTTGCCCGATGATCGGAAAGAAATAGAGAATAAATGGATCTTCAAGAAGAAGACTGACGCTGAGGGTAATGTTACTGTCTATAAAGATCGACTTGTTACGAAAGGTTTTCGACAAGTTCAATGAGTTGACTACGATGAGACCTTCTCACCCGTAGCGATGCTAAGTCTGTTCGAATCATGTTAGCAATTGCCGCATTTTATGGTTATGAAATTTGGCAAATGGATGTCAAAACTGCATTCCTTAATGGATATCTTAGAGAAGAGTTGCATATGATGCAACCAAAAGGTTTTGTCGATCCAAAAGGCGCTAACAAAGTGTGCAAGCTCCAGCTATCCATTTATGGACTGGTGCAAGCCTCTCAGAGTTGGAATATATGCTTTGTTAGTGTGATCAAAGCATATGGTTTTATAGAGACTTTTGGAGAAGCCTGTATTTACAAGAAAGTGAGTGGGAGCTCTGTAGCATTTCTAATATTATATGTGGATGACATATTGTTGATTAGAAATAATACAGAATTTCTGGATAGCATAAAAGGATACTTGAATAAGAATTTTTCAATGAAAGACCTCAGTGAAGCTACTTATATATTGGGCATCAAGATCTATAGAGATAGATCAAGACGCTTAATTGGACTTCCACAAAGCACATACCTTGATAAAGTTTTGAAGAAGTTCAAAATGGATCAGTCAAAGAAAGGGTTCTTGCCTGTGTTACAAGGTGTGAAGTTGAGTCAGACTCAATGCCCGACCATTGCAGAAGATAGAGAGAAAATGAAAGTCATTCCCTATGCCTCAGCCATAGGTTCGATCATGTATGCAATGCTGTGTACCAGACCTGATACGTGCCTTTCTATAGGTTTAGCAGGGAGGTACCAAAATAATCCATGAGTGGATCACTGGACAGCGGTCAAGAACATCCTGAAATACCTGAAAAGGACTAAGGATATGTGTAAGGGAATATTTATCCCTAAGGTGTTTTGGTGATTGATGACAATGCTTTTGCGGACTAATCGTGTGCCTTGAGTATTTCAGAAGTTTCATCACTAGGCACAAGACGGTTTTTGTCCCCCTCGAAGACTATTGAAGATGGCGTTTGTCTACGTTTCTTTTCGGTGGATTTGAGTCGTAGGAAAGTCGTACTATTAAGAAGGGGTCTGCATTGGTGAGGCTAGGGTGGAATCAACACGTACACATCCCTTTTGCACACTCTCAGCTTTTCCATTTCGTTGAAGGATCCCTTGCTGCCATCTCCCTGTGGTCTGGTCCCAGCGGTAGTACCATGAACCCCATTGGTAGTACCGCTCAAGAGGTACAAGCGGCAGTACCGCTCCACAACGGTAATACCGATTTTACATCTCAGTCGTAGTACCGGTGCGGCTCCGTGCTCCTACCACCTCGATTCGAGGGTTCTCCTCTCGTGTGGGGTTTGGCGGCACTAGCTGCGGTAGTAGAGGTGGAAGTACCGCTCGTGGGCGGTAGTACCGCCCTTACCTCCATGGTAGTACCACCCTGGGTCCAGGTCCTGCTCTGCACCTTACTGCACGGCAGTACCGCGAGGTGGAACGGTAGTACCGCTGGCCACAGCGGTAGTACCGCTCACCCCTGCGGTAGTACCGCCCTGTGCGGGGCTGAGCAAGGGTAACAGTTGGATTGTCTTCCCCTGTTATAAAAGGAGGTCTTCTTCTCCAAGTTGACCTACCTCTTTTCCCCAAGCTCCATTTGTTGCTCCAAAGCTCATTTTCGCCCGATCTCTCTCCCTACCCAATAAAACTTGTTGATTTTCTAGGGATTGGTTGAGAAGGCCCATATCTGCACTTCCACCAAGAGAAATTTGATTCCCCCCACTCATCCCTTGCGGATCTTGTTACTCTTGGGTGTTTGAGCACCCTAGACGGTTGAGGTCACCTCGGAGCCATATTCCATTGTGGTGAAGCTCCGTGGTTTCGTTGGGAGCCTCCAATTCGGTTGTGGAGAGAGCCCCGACCTTGTTTGTAAAGGTCCGGTCACTGCCTCCAAGGGCACCAATAGTCGAATCACGGCTTCTCACATTGTGTGAGGGCATGAGGAGAATACGGTGGCCCTAGTGGCTTGTTGGGGAGCATTGTGCCTCCACACCGCTCCAACGGAGACGTACTTCCCCTCAAAAGGAAGGAACTTTGGTAACACATCCTCGTCTTCACCGGCTCCACTCTTGGTTATCTCGTGCCTTTACTTGTCCAAGCTTTTCGTGTTGTATCCTTAGCTTGCTTGTGTACTTTTTGTTGTTGGACCATATAGGTTGCTCACCTCGTTGCATATCTAGACAACCTACTTTGATGCAAAGTTTAAATTGGTAAAGAAAAGCTAAAAATTGTTAGTTGCCTATTCACCCCCCCCCCTCTAGTCAACTATACTGATCCTTTCAATTGGTATCAGAGCCTCATCTCTTTACTAAGGACTTTGTCGTCCAAAGAGTATGGTTGACACCATAGACGGTGCGGAGGAGCACTCCGGTGTGAATCCAATCTCGTCTACGGCCGATGGGGGAACCGCGGTCTCTCCTGAGGAATTCAATGTGGCCTTGGACACATTGAAGACCTCCATGATGACCGAGGTTGAAAGCATGTTTAACAAATTCATAGAAGGGCTTAAACTATCCACCTCACCGTTGAGAGTGGGTGATCCCACTAACAAGGTGACGGATGCTAACTCCGACAAGGGGGAAGCTACTAGTGATCAAGTTCCTTCTTCTAGTGGTAAAAATGGCACCGGCATCTTTGCCCATGTGGACCCTCCACTTGTTTATGGTGGACTGATTCCTTCCACTCATTTGAATCATGCCGGTCCTCCCCCCAAGATTGTGAAAAATGAGGACTTTGATTCTTGGGTCTATCGCTTTAAGCGTCATTTAAATCATGTAAATACTAATCTTTAGAGAATCATTGAAGAAGGTTTCTATCCGCATGACCGAAGCAACTTAACTCCTAGAGAAGCCGCGGATAATCAATTCAACGAGAATGCTCTCTTCATCATCCAAGATGCAATTCCACCCGAAGATCTTCCTCATCTCCGGCCCTTCGCCATGGCCAAAGATGCATGGCATCAAGTTGTTTCCCTCTACAAGGGAAGAGCAAGAATACAACGCTCCAACTATGAAGTGGTGTAAGATGAAGCCGATGAGTTTGCAATGAAAGAAGATGAAGAACCTCGTGAGCTTTATCGGAGGGTAACCAAACTCGCGGTCTCACTCCGAGATCATGGGAGCAAGGACATGGATGATAATTGGATCAAGCACAAATTCCTCAAGGCAATGATGCCTTACCACAAGGCCATGTCCTCCGTCATTTGTCAAAGGCCGGACTTCCACACCTTGTCCTCAAGTGAAGTGTTGGATGAGTTTGTGGCCATGAGCATCTTGGACAAGACCACCGACAATTCGGTGCTACGTTATCAAAGAGCAAAGAAGCCCAACCTTGCATTAAAGGCCAAGGTTAGTGTGGAAGAAGAGGACGAAGAAGAAGAAGAGGGGAGCAACCCCGAAGATACAAAGTATGCCTATCATGAACACATGGCTCTTGCTTCAAGGCAATTTTGGAGCAAGAAAAACTCAAGGCCCAACTTCAACAAGAACAACTCAAGTGGCACTAAGGGCAAGCAACACGTGAGGACTTGCTATAATTGTGGCAATGTGAGCCATTTTGTTGCGGAGTGCCCATATGAGAAGAGGGAAGACAATGGTGGCAAGCTCATCCGAAAGGACAAAGCCAAGTCTTTCCCAAACAAGAGCAACTTCACCAAGAAGAATCCTCCCAAGGCGTTGGTGGTACAAGAAGAATACAATGAGGATGATGATGATGATGACGAGGATGGTGAGTTGGTTGCCATGGCCTCCGTTGCCATTGCGACAACTCCACGAGTGTCACTCTTCGACTCACCCAATGAGAGCATCACCGCCAAGTGCCTCATGGCTAAAGCCACCAACAAGGTAACCCCCGACATCAAAACTACCATCATTAATAATCCTTCTTTGACGGATTGCATTGATGAACATGATGGATCTAATGTGGAGGAGAATGAGTTTGAGTCCTTTATGGGTAAACTCAAGGGTAAATCCAAGAAGCACTTCGTTGCTCTCTTGGAACAACTTGGTGAAGCCAATGACATGATCGAGGCTCACGAAGATACCATCTCTAAGATGGAGGGGCATAGTCGTGACTATGCCGATGAGATTTCGGATCTTTCCAATGCCCTTGAGAAAGAGAGCGGTCTTCGTTTGGCTCTTGAGGAGTCACACAACGATGATCACGCTAAGTTAAAGAAAGATCTTGATCATGCCATTGTTGTTTCTCGTGTGCTAAACTCCGAGAAGGCCAAGCTTGGGGTTTATCTTTCTATACTCAAAGAGGAGTTTGACCTACTTGACAAGGCTCACAAGGTCTTGAAGGGTACTCATGCTCAACTTCAAGTAAAGCTAACCAAGGAGAAAGCCACATTTCCTCATATGGTGTTAATTGATAATTCAAATGCTACTAACCCATGTTGTGAGCATGTGCATCTTGTTGAGGAGAATGCTAAGTTGAAGGAGCGACTTGAGAAAGGCCTTGTTTCTTGTATACAAGGCGAGAAAAACCTCAACAACCTTTTGAACAATCAAAAGGGAGGTGTGGCCAAGGAAGGGATTGGGTACGCGCCCGAGTCCAAGAACAAGAAGAAGAATGACAAGGCCAATACCTCCCCCTCTCAAGCAAACCTTTGTGAAGGCGGGAGAGGGTGCTACTAAGGATAAGAAGAAGAACATCATTGATACGTATCCAACATATCTATAATTTTTTATTGCTCCATGCTATATTATCTACTGTTTTGGACATTATTGGGCTTTATTATCCACTTTTATATTATTTTTGGGACTAACCTACTAACTGGAGGCCCAGCCCAGAATTGTTGTTTTTTGCCTGTTTTAGGGTTTCGAAGAAAAGGAATATCAAACGGAGTCCACACGAAATGAAACCTTCGGGAACGTGATTTTCTCAACGAACAAGACCCAGGAGACTTGGACCCTACGTCAATACACAAAAGAGGAGGCCATGAGGTAGGGGGCGCGCCTACCCCCCCCCCCCCCCAGGTGTGCCCTCCACCCTCGTGGGCCCCCTGTTGCTCCACCGACATACTCCTTCCTCCTATATATACATACGTACCCCCAAACGATCAGATACGGAGCCAAATCCCTAATTCCACCGCCGCAACTTTCTGTATCCACGAGATCCCATCTTGGGGCCTGTTCCGGAGCTCCACCGGAGGGGGCATCGATCACGAATGGCTTCTACATCATCACCATAGCCCCTCCGATGAAGTGTGAGTAGTTCTCCTCAGACCTACGGGTCCATAGTTATTAGCTAGATGGCTTATTCTATCATTTTGGATCTCAATACAATGTTCTCCCCCTCTCTTGTGCAGAACTATTCGATGTAATCTTCTTTTTGCGGTGTGTTTGTTGAGACCGATGAATTGTGGGTTTATGATCAAGTCTATCTATGAATAATATTTGAATCTTCTCTGAATTCTTTTATGTATTATTGGTTATCTTTGCAAGTCTCTTCGAATTATCAGTTTGGTTTGGCCTACTAGATTGATCTTTCTTGCAATGGGAGAAGTGCTTAGCTTTGGGTTCAATCTTGCGGTGTCCTTTCCCAGTGACAGTAGGGGCAGCAAGGCACGTATTGTATTTTTGCCATCGAGGATAACAAGATGGGGTTTTCATCATATTGCATGAGTTTATCCCTCTACATCATGTCATCTTGCTTAAGGCGTTACTCTATTTTCATTAACTTAATACTCTAGATGCATGCTGGATAGCGGTCGATGAGTGGAGTAATAGTAGTAGATGCAGGCAGGAGTCGGTCTACTTTTCTCGGACGTGATGCCTATATACATGATCATACCTAGATATTCTCATAACTATGCTCAATTCTGTCAATTGCTCAACAATAATTTGTTCACCCACCGTAGAATACTTATGCTCTTGAGAGAAGCCACTAGTGAAACCTATGGCCCCCGGGTCTATCTTCATCATATTAATCTTACAATACTTAGTAATTTCCTTTGCGTTTTCACTTTGCTTTTATTTTACTTTGCATCGTTATCATAAAAATACCAAAAATATTATCTTACCATATCTATCAGATCTCACTCTCATAAGTGGCCGTGTAGGGATTGGCAACCCCTTATCGCGTTGGTTGCGAGGATTTATTTGTTTTGTGCAGGTATGAGGGACTCGCGTGTAGCCTCCTACTGGATTGATACCTTGGTTCTCAAAAACTGAGGGAAATACTTACGCTACTTTGCTGCATCATCCCTTCCTCTTCAGGGAAAACCAACGCAGTGCTCAAGAGGTAGCAACAAGGATTTCTAGCACCGTTGCCGGGGAGTCTACGCAAAAGTCAATATACCAAGTACCCATCACAATCCCTATCTCCCACATTACATTATTTGCCATTTGCCTCTCATTTTCCTCTCCCCCACCTCACCCTTGCCGTTTTATTCGCCCCCTCTCTCTATTCTCCCTCTCTTTCCCGTTTGCCTCTTTTTGCTCGCTTGCTTTTTGTTTGCTTGTGTGTTAGTTTGCTTGCTTGTCACGATGGCTCAAGATAACACTAAATTGTGTGAGTTTACCAATACCAACAACAATGATTTTATTAGCACTCCAATTGCTCCTCTTACCGATGCTGAATCTTGTGAAATTAATACTGCTTTGCTGAATCTTGTCATGAAAGATCCGTTTTCCGGCCTTCCTGGTGAAGATGACGCTACCCATATGAATAGCTTCGTTGATTTGTGTGATATGCAAAAGAAGAAAGATGTGGATAACGATATTGTTAAATTGAAGCTATTTCCTTTTTCGCTTAGAGACCGTGCTAAGGCTTGGTTTTCGTCTTTGCCTAAAAACAGTATTGATTCATGGAATAAGTGCAAAGATGCTTTTATCTCTAAGTATTTTCCTCCCGCTAAGATCATCTCCCTTAGAAATGATATTATGAATTTTAAGCAACTTGATCATGAACATGTTGCACAAGCTTGGGAGAGCATGAAATTAATGATACGTACTTGCCCTACTCATGGTTTGAATTTGTGGATGATTATACAAAAAATTATGCCGGATTGAATTTTGCTTCTAGAAATCTTTTAGATTCGGCCGCGGGAGGCACTTTTATGGAAATCACTTTAGGAGAAGCTACTAAACTCCTAGATAATATTATGGTTAATTATTCTCAATGGCATACTGAAAGATCTACTAATAAAAAGGTGCATGCGATAGAAGAAATTAATGTTTTGAGTGGAAAGTTGGATGCACTTATGAAATTATTTGCTAGTAAAAGTGTTTCTTCTAATCCTAATGATATGCCCTTGTGTACTTTGATTGAGAATAATAATGAATCTATGGATGTGAATTTTGTTGGTAGGAACAATTTTGGTAACAACGTGTATAGAGGAAATTTTAATCCTAGGCCTTATCCTAGTAATCACTCTAATAATTATGGTAGTTCCTACAACAATTATTATGGAAATTATAATAAGATGCCCTCTGATTTTGAATCTAATATTAAAGAATTTATTACTTCGCAAAAGAATTTCAATGCTTTGATTGAAGAAAAATTTCTTAAGATTGATGAGTTGGCTAGGAACGTTGATAGAATTTCTCTTGATGTTGATTCTTTGAAACTTAGATCTATTCCACCTAAGCATGATATCAATGAGTCTCTCAAAGCCATGAGAATTTCCATTCATGAGTGCAAAGAAAGAACCGCTAGGATGCATGCTAAAAAAGATGCCTTTATAAGAGCGTGTTCCTCTAGTTCCTATGAAAATAAAGATGAAGATCTAAAAGTTATTGATGTGTCCCCTATTAAATATTTGTTTTGAAATATGAATCTTGATAATGATGGGACTGAATATGATCCACCTTTACCTAGAAGACGTTCCAAGAATTCGGAGTTTTTAGATCTTGACGCTAAAATTGATGAAAGTGGGATTGAACAAATTAAAACCCTAGATGTTGCTAAACCCACTATTTTGGATTTCAAGGAATTTAATTATGAAAATTTCTCTTTGGTTGATTGTATTTCCTTGTTGCAATCCGTGCTAAATTCTCCTCATACTTATAGTCAAAATAAAGCGTTCACTAAACATATCGTTGATGCCTTGATGCAATATTATGAAGAAAAACTTGAATTAGAAGTCTCTATCCCTAGAAAACTTTATGATGAGTGGGAACCAACTATTAAAATTAAAATTAAAGATCATGAATGCTATGCTTTATGTGATTTGGGTGCTAGTGTTTCCACGATTCCAAAGACTTTGTGTGATTTGTTAGGTTTCCATGATTTTGATGATTACTCTCTAAACTTGCACCTTGCGGATTCCACTATTAAGAAACGTATGGGAAGAATTAATGATGTTCCTATTGTTGCAAATAGGAATTATGTGCCTGTAGATTTTATTGTTCTTGACATAGATTGCAATCCTTCATGTCCTATTATTCTTGATAGACCTTTCCTTAGAACGATTGGTGCAATTATTGATATGAAGGAAGGAAATATTAGATTCCAATTTCTGTTAAGGAAAGGCATGGAACACTTTCCTAGAAAGAAAATTAAATTACCTTATGAATCTATTATGAGAGCCACTTATGGATTGCCTACCAAAGATGGCAATACCTAGATCTATCCTTGCTTGTTATGCCTAGCTAGGGGCGTTAAACAATAGCGCTTGTTGGGAGGCAACTCAATTTTATTTTTATTCCTTGCTTTTTTATCCTGTTTAGTAATAAATAATTTATCTAGCCTCTGTTTAGGTTGTGTTTTTTGTGTTTAATTAGTGTTTGTGCCAAGTAGAACCGTTGGGAAGACTTGGGGAAAGTCTTGTTAATCTTGCTGTAAAAAACAGAAACTTTAGCGCTCACGAGAACTGCTGCCATTTTTATTTGGAAAGTGTTATTTAGTTAATTATTTTTGAAGATAATTAATAGATAAATTCCTCACGTCCACAACTTATTTTAGAATTTTTGGGGTACCAGATCTTGCGCTAGCTACAGATTACTATAGACTGTTCTGTTTTTGACAGATTCTGTTTTTCGTGTGTTGTTTGCTTATTTTGATGAATCTATGGCTAGTAAAATAGTTTATAAACCATAGAGAAGTTGGAATACAGTAGGTTTAACACCAATATAAATAAATAATGAGTTAATTACAGTACCTTGAAGTGGTCTTTTGTTTTCTTTCGCTAATGGAGCTCACGAGATTTTCTACTTTAAGTTTTGTGTTGTGAAGTTTTCAAGTTTTGGGTTAAGATTTGATGGATTATGGAACAAGGAGTGGCAAGAGCCTAAGCTTGGGGATGACCATGGCACCCCCAAGATAATCTAAGGACACCCAAAAGCCAAAGCCTGGGGATGCCCTGGAAGGCATCCCCTCTTTTCTTCTACTTCTATCGGTAACTTTACTTGGAGCTATATTTTTATTCACCACATGATATGTGTTTTGCTTGGAGCATCTTGTATTATTTGAGTCTTTATTTGTTAGTTTACCACAATCATCCTTGCTGTACACACCTTTTGAGAGAGCCATATATGATTTGTAATTTGTTAGAATACTCTAAGTGCTTTGCTTATATCTTTTGAGTTATATAGTTTTGCTCTAGTACTTCACTTATATCTTTTAGAGCATGGTGGTGGATTTGTTTTATAGAAACTATTGATCTCTCATGCTTCACTTAGATTATTTTTAGAGTCTTAAATAGAATGGTAATTTGCTTAAATAATCCTAATATGCTAGGTGTTCAAGATGAATAATTTTTTTTCTTATGAGTGTTTTGAATACTAAGAGAAGTTTGATGCTTGATGATTGTTTTGAGATATGGAGGTAATAATATCAAAGTCGTGCTAGTTTAGTAGTTGTGAATTTGAGAAATGCTTGTGTTGAAGTTTGCAAGTCTCGTAGCATGCACGTATGGTAAACGTTATGTAACAAATTTGAAAGATGAGGTGTTATTTGATTGTCTTCCTTATGAGTGGCGGTCGGGGACGAGCGATGGTCTTTTCCTACCAATCTATCCCCCTAGGAGCATGCGCGTAGTGCCCAGGTTTTTGATGACTTGTAGATTTTTGCAATAAGTATGTGAGTTCTTTATGACTAATGTTGAGTCCATGGATTATACGCACTCTCACCCTTCCATCATTGCTAGCCTCTTCGGTACCGTGCATTGCCCTTTCTCACATTGAGAGTTGGTGCAAACTTCGCCGGTGCATCCAAACCCCGTGATATGATACGCTCTTTCACACATAAACCTCCTTATGTCTTCCTCAAAACAGCCACCATACCCACCTATTATGGCATTTCCATAGCCATTCCAAGATATATTGCCATGCAACTTTCCACCATTCCGTTCATCATGACACATTCATCATTGTCATATTGCTTAGCATGATCATGTAGTTGGCATAGTATTTGTGGCAAAGCCACCGTTCATAATTCTTTCATACATGTCACTCTTGGTTCATTGAATATTCCGGTACACCACCGGAGGCATTCATATAGAGTCATATCTTGTTCTAAGTATCAAGTTGTAATCATTGAGTTGTAAATAAATAGAAGTGTGATGATCATCATTCATAGAGCATTGTCTCAAAAAAAGGTCAAAAAAGGAAAGGCCAAATAAAAAATAAAAAAAATAAAAAGAAGGGACAATGCTACTATCCTCTTTCCACACTTGTGCTTCAAAGTAGCACCATAATCTTCATGATAGAGAGTCTTTTTTGTCACTTTCATATATTAGTGGGATTCATTATAGAACTTGGCTTGTATATTCCAACAATGGGACTCCTCAAGTGCCCTAGGTATTCGTGAGCAAGCAAGTTGGATGCACACCCACTTATTTTCTTTTGTTGAGCTTTCATACATTTATAGCTCTAGTGCATCCGTTGCATGGCAATCCCTACTCCTTGCATTAACATCAATCGATGGCCATCTCCATAGCCCGTTGATTAGCCTCGTTCATGTGAGACTATTTCTTTTTTTGTCTTCTCCACATAACCCCCATCATCATATTCTATTCCACCCATAGTGCTATGTCCATGGCTCACGCTCATATATTGCGTGAAAGTTTATAGGGTTGAGATTGCTAAGGTATGAAACAATTGCTTGGCTTGTCATCGGGGTTGTGCATGATGAGAGCATTCTTGTGTGATGAAAATGAAGCATGACTAAACTATATGATTTTGTAGGGACGAACTTTCTTTGGCCATGTTATTTTGAGAAGACATAATTGCTTAGTTAGTATGCTCGAAGTATTATTATTTTTATGTCAATATGAACTTTTGTCTTGAATCTTTCGGATCTGAATATTCATACCACAATTAAGAATAATTACATTAAAATTATGACAAGTAGCACTCCGCATCAAAAATTCTGTTTTTATCATTTACCTAGTCGAGGACGAGTAGGAATTAAGGGATGCTTGATACGTCTCCAATGTATCTATAATTTTTTATTGCTCCATGCTATATTATCTACTGTTTTGGACATTATTGGGCTTTATTATCCACTTTTATATTATTTTTGGGACTAACCTAGTAACCGGAGGCCGAGCCCAGAATTGTTGTTTTTTTGCCCGTTTTAGGGTTTCGAAGAAAAGGAATATCAAACGGAGTCCAAACGGAATGAAACCTTCGGGAACGTGATTTTCTCAATGAACAAGACCTAGGAAACTTGGACCCTACATCAAGACATAAAAGAGGAGGCCATGAGGTAGGGGGCGCCCCTACCCCCCCAGGCGTGCCCTCCACCCTCGTGGGCCCCCTGTTGCTCCACCGACGTACTCCTTCCTCCTATATATACATACGTACCCCCAAACGATCAGATACGGAGCCAAAACCCTAATTCCACCGCCGCGACTTTCTGTATCCATGAGATCCCATATTGGGGCCTGTTCCGGAGCTCCGTCGGAGGGGGCATCGATCACGGAGGGCTTCTACATCATCACCATAGGCCCTCCGATGAAGTGTGAGTAGTTCACCTTAGACCTACGTGTCCATAGTTATTAGCTAGATGGCTTCTTCTCTCTTTTTGGATCTCAATACGATGTTCTCCCCTCTCTTGTGGAGAACTATTCGATGTAATCTTCTTTTTGCGATGTGTTTGTTGAGACCGATGAATTGTGGGTTTATGATCAAGTCTATCTATGAATAATATTTGAATCTTCTCTGAATTCTTTTATGCATGATTGGTTATCTTTGCAAGTCTCTTCGACTTATCGGTTTGGTTTGGCCTACTAGATTGATCTTTCTTGCAATGGGAGAAGTGCTTAGCTTTGGGTTCAATCTTGCAGTGTCCTTTCCCAGTGACAGTAGGGGCAGCAAGGAACGTATTGTATTGTTGCCATCGAGGATAACAAGATGGGGTTTTCATCATATTACATGAGTTTATCCCTCTACATCATGTCTTGCTTAAGGTGTTACTCTATTTTCATTAACTTAATACTCTAGATGCATGCTGGATAGCGGTCGATGAGTGGAGTAATAGTAGTAGATGCAGGCAGGAGTTGGTCTACTTGTCTCGGACGTGATGCCTATATACATGATCATACCTAGATATTCTCATAACTATGCTCAATTCTGTCAATTGCTCAACAGTAATTCGTTCACCCACCGTAGAATACTTATGCTCTTGAGAGAAGCCACCAGTGAAACCTATGGCCCCCGAGTCTATCTTCATCATATTAATCTTACAATACTTAGTAATTTCCTTTGCCTTTTACTTTGCTTTTATTTTACTTTGCATCTTTATAATAAAAATACCAAAAATATTATCTTATCATATCTATCAGATCTCACTCTCGTAAGTGGCCGTGTAGGGATTGACAACCCCTTATCGCGTTGGTTGCGAGGATTTATTTGTTTTGTGCAGGTATGAGGGACTCGCGCATAGCCTCCTACTGGATTGATACCTTGGTTCTCAAAAACTGAGGGAAATACTTACACTACTTTGCTGCATCATCCCTTCCTCTTCGGGGAAAACCAACGCAGTGCTCAAGAGGTAGCAACCGTGAAGGGTGATGATGCCAAGAAGGGCAACACTTCCCTTCCCAACCAAGCCGGCGACTTTAACCCTTCTTATGTGTTGTGTCGTGCTAGTGATGGACATGTTTATGCCAAATTTGTTGGCTCTCCTTATGAGTACATTGAATGGTCTATTTGGGTTCCTAAGACCCTTGTTACTAACATCAAAGGACCCATTACTAAATGGGTACTTAAAACCAAGCATTGATCTCTTGTAGGTGTTTGCTTCCGGTGGGGGATCATGGTTGCTCGATAGTGGAGCCACTAATCATATGACCAGAAGCAAGGACTTGGTGGTGGATGTTCACAAGATTCCATCTATGCCCACCAATGTCGAGTGGGGTGATGCCTCGTCCTCCAACGTATTGGGGCTTGGCAAGGTTGTCATTTCTCATGATCCCATGATCGAGAAGGTCATGCTTGTTGAGTCCCTTGCATACAATTTACTTTCCGTTCATCAACTTGCACTCATGGGCTTTGCCACTTTCTTTGATGTTGATACCGTGGCCCTCTTGTGGAGCAAGACTCTTAAAGTAGCCTTTGTTGGGCATGTCAAGAACGGTCTCTATGTGATTAACTTTTTGAAGCGACCCACTAAGACCACGACATGCCTAATGGCTAAAGTTGACGTGGGATGGATTTGGCATCGCCGTTTAGCCCATGTCAATATGAGATCTTTGCAAAGTCTTCTCAAGGGGGACCATGTCCGTGGACTAACAAATGTTAGTTTTGCTAAAGATCATGCTTGCAGTGCTTGTATCGAAGGAAAGCTTCATGAAAAGGCTCACCCTCCCACGACTATCATCTACTCGAAGAGGCCTTTGGAGCTCCTTCACTTGGATCTCTTTGGGCCTCCATCCTTTCATAGTCTTGGGGGTAGAAAGTATTGCTTGGTGATTGTGGATGACTATTCAAGATACACTTGGGTATACTTCTTCAAGAGGAAGAGCGAGACCCAACAAACCGTCATTGACTTTGCAAATGAAGCCCAACGACAACACGATGCAAAGATCTTGACAATAAGAAGCGACAAAGGCACCGAGTTCAAGAACTACACCTTGGATGAGTTCCTTAGTGATGAGGGGATCAAGCATCAATATTCCGCACCATACACCCCTCAACAAAATGGTGTAGCGGAGAGGAAGAACCGGACGTTGATGGATGCGGCAAGGACCATGATGGCGGAGTTCAAGTCTCCATACAACTTTTGGGCCGAAGCCATCAACACTGCTTGTCATGCATCCAATCGGTTCTACCTCTGCAAGGGCTTGAACAAGACTCCTTATGAGATACTCACCGATAACAAGCCCAACCTCAAGTACTTCCGGGTGTTCGGGCGTAAGTGTTTCATTCTCAAGAAAGGTGTCCGTTTGTCTAAATTTGAGGCTAGAGCTTATGAGGACATATTTGTTGGTTATTCTACCAACTCTCATGCTTACCGTGTCCTCAGTAAGTCCACGGGACTCATTGAGGAGACGTGTAACATGGAGTTTGATGAGAATAACGGCTCCCAAGTGGAGCAAAGTGGCACTTGTGATGTAGGTGATGAAATTCCTCCCCAAGCCATAAGAAGAATGGGAGTTGTCTTTATCCTACCCATTGAGGAACCCCTTATGGACGAAGGAGAAGGAAAATGCTCCACTCAAGTGGAGCCATCACCAACCCAAGGCCCACACGCTTCCGAAGAACAAAGTGAAGGCCCTCAACATCATGAACAAGACCAAGGGCAAGATCAATCTCAAGATAGTGTTGAATCACCAAGTGATGCCCAAGGTCAAGTTCTCTCCTCCGAGCAAGTTCAAGATCAAGAGCAAGCTCAAGATCAAGAACAAGCTCAAGACAGCGCCCAAGATGATCAAGTCACCGCTCCTCAACTCACCCCAGAGGAGGAATTGGAGCATCGTGCCGCCAAGATCGCTTCCAAGCTCACAACCAAGGGCCATCTCATGACAAATGTGCTTGGAAGCATCCGAAAGGGGGTAAGCACTCGTAGACAATTGGCAAACTATTGTGAACATCACGCGTTTATCTCTTGTGTTGAACCCCAAAAGGTCTATGAGGTGCTCGAAGATCCGGATTGGCTCAATGCCATGCATGAAGAACTCAACAACTTCGAGTACAACAAGGTGTGGAGATTGGTGCCAAGGCCAACGGGGAACCACAATGTCATTGGAACCAAGTGGATATTCAAGAACAAGCAAGACGCTCATGGAATTATCATTCGCAACAAGGCCTGGTTGGTAGCACAAGGCTATTCCCAAGTCGAGGGTATCGACTACGGTGAAACCTTTGCTCCCGTTGCTCGCCTTGAATCCATTCGCATGTTGATTGCTTATGCTTCTCATCATAACTTTAAGTTGCAACAAATGAATGTGAAGAGTGCATTTCTTAATGGTCCCGTTAACGAGTTGGTGTATGTCAAGCAACCCCCCGGGTTCGAGGATCCCTATTTACCCGATCATGTGTACCAACTCGATAAGGCACTCTATCGCCTTAAGCAAGCCCCACGTGCGTGGTATGACCACCTTACCGAGTTGTTGCAAGATCGTGGTTTTGAAATTGGGAAAATTGACCCCACTCTTTTTACCAAGAAGGTCAAAGGGGAGTTGTTTCTGTGCCAACTATATGTTGATGATATTATCTTTGGTTCCCCTAACAAAGCTTTCAATGAGTAATTTGCCGCACTCATGACCTCCAAGTTTAAGATGTCCATGATGGGAGAATTGAAGTTCTTTCTCGGGTTCGAAGTCAAGCAACGGAGAGAAGGAACCTTCATCAACCAATCCAAATACACTCAAGACATGCTCAAGAGATTCAAGCTCAATGATGTCAAGCCGGCTTCCACTCCAATGCCCGTCAAATGCCAACTTGACTTAGATCCCAATGGTAAAGCAGTGGATCAAAAGGTATGTCACTCCATGATTGGCTCCTTGCTTTACCTTTGTGCATCTAGACTGGATATCATGTTGAGTGTGGGAATTTGTGCACGGTTTCAAGCCGCACCTAAGGAAAGCCACTTTGTGGCAGTCAAGCGAATCTTTCGATATTTGGCTCATACCCCAAACTTTGACTTATGGTGCCCAAGAGGAGCAAGCTTCAAGCTTGTAGGTTATTCGGACTCCGATTGGGCGGGAGACAAAGTGGATAGGAAGTCCACTTCCGGAGGGTGCCAATTTCTTGGTTGCTCTTTGGTGAGTTGGTCTTCCAAGAAGAAAAATTGTGTGTCTCTCTCGTCCACCAAGGCGGAGTACGTGGCCGCCGGTAGTTGTTGTGCACAACTTCTTTGGATGAGGCAAACTTTAAAGGATTACGGTGTCATTTGTGACAAGGTGCCTCTTTGGTGTGACAATGAAAGTGCCATCAAGATTTCTCTCAACCCGGTTCAACATTTCAAGACGAAGCATATTGAGATTCGGTATCACTTCATCTGGGATCACATTAGGCGAGGGGAGATTGAGCTCAACTATGTCAACACTCATGATAACCTTGCAGATATTTTCACGAAGCCTTTGGATGAAGCAAGATTTCGCGAGTTAAGGCATGAGCTAAATATCATTGATTTGAGCAATGTGACTTGAACCCTTGCACACCCCACCATACTCAACTTGTTGTCTTGTTTAGGTGTAGGCATGGACATAGGGGGAGTGTTGTTCTCTCAGTGAACTCTCCCTCCCCCCATTATGAATAAATTGATCAAGTATGTCACATTAGCCATTTTTTATGGTACTTGTGCTTCAAAGACGAGTTGTGGTCATGGGCCCAAGGTTAAAATCTTCGCGGCGCCATACCTCTTGACTCATACATAGGTGGCCTCGGCCACCGCCCTCTCTTGAAGAGGTGTGTGTTTCTTGTCCTCTCTCTAGTGTTCTCATTGATGTGTTTTGCTTCCCTCTTCTTGCCTTTTGTTTTTCCCTTCTTTTTGAGCTAGTCATTTAGTGTCTAGTCTTTGGGTCTTGCTGGGCGGTACTACCGCTGGTGATGCGCGGTACTACCGCTTATGTTGACAAGCGGTACTACCGCCCACCCGAGCGGTACTATTGTTGAGGGGCGGGACCAGGGGGTTATGTCGGGGCAGGGGGAGGTTTTGTCTCCCCCATACCCATTCGCACCACCCCCTCATTCCTCTTCATCTCTCCAACGTCGCCTCACCGCGGGAGGGCTCCAGCTAGCCGCCGTCTCCAGGCCATCCCTCTCCTTTTCCTTCGGTTGAGTCGATCCCCACCCCGTCCTCTTGTCATGGATGCCGGTATTGCCCCCGTTCCTACTCTCCTTTTGTCTAGATTTCAGATCTAGTGTCTTACGGGCAATAGTGGTTGCATCTCTCAATTTTTGCCTAAATCTAGGCTTGAGTAGGTTGGAGAAGGCAACTAGACTAGTTGGATTGATAGTTGTAGGAGTATTTTTGAATTTGGCAGTCCGCCGGATTTGACCACGGCAGTAGGGAACCGCCGTTTCCCCGTCTTCAGCGGTACTACCGCTCCCTGTGGAGCGGTACTACCACTCGGGCGGTACTGCCGCTTATGGATCGCGGTACTACCACTATTTGCCTAATTCCACCATGTTCATGCCATTTTTTGATCTCTTTTGGTGTGTTTTGTGGCTTATGCTCGTTCTTTCTGGTTGTTCCGTGTGTCCGTGTGTTTGGTTCCAGGTGATGGTCCTTCTGAGCAGCATGTGCGCCGTGTCAACCCCGGGCGTGCCACTTCCAAGCGCTACCGCACTTATGAGACAACAGCGGCCTCATCAAGTGTTCCACCTCAAATGAAGAAGATGAGTGCGTCCAAGCCCAAGCCAAGGGCCAAGTCTGTGACAAAGATGTCTGCCAAGGAATTCTGGGAGAAGCGTTGGCGCAACCCCTATGAGGTCACTCAAGAACCTGCCTTGGTCAACCGCCCGTTCTGGAACCGTTTTCAGTATGCCATCTACTTTGATGTGATCAAAGCCAAGAAGAATCTTTTTGTTGATGTTCGCTCCATCGACATTGCCTTTATGGAGAAGGATCCTGACTACTTTGGGGAGGCTCTTCAGATGTGCTCTCGGTTGAACATCCTCAGGATCATGCAGTTCAACAAGGATTTTGATGCAGATTTGGTGGCTCAGTTTTATGCCACCGTCCATCTTGGAACAGATGAGGACAGGACTCTGACTTGGATGACAAATGGCAGGCTGCTTACTGTCAAGTGGAAGGCCTTCATGGAGCTTCTTGAAGTTGAGGATCAAGGACTTGCCAACTCAGTTGGATTTCGTCCTCACCGCAATGCAACTTCCACTCACAAGCAATCTCTCTGGCCATACTGTACCTTGAAGATTAACCCAGTGACTCAGAAGGAGACCTATGAGCTGCCAGCATTTCTAGATATTCTCCATCGCATCTTCAGGGAGACCCTCTTCCCTCACATTGGCAACTTGGATATGGTACACTCTTTTCTTGTGGACATGCTTCTTTTCTGTCAACATGAGAAGGAAGAAAACACTCGAGACTCTTTGGATATCTCTCATGTCATGTGGTCTGAGTTGGTTTCCGCCATCTCTGAGCGCAAGTGCCCTATCTATGGACCGTTTATCATGTTGCTCATTGACAAGGCCTGGGAGTGTGTGTATCCTAAGGTGGTTTTGGAGATTGGGGATCTAGTTTCTCATGAGATCAAGCGTCTGAGGAAGAAGGAGAACTGGGGCACCGCAGCTCCGAGTTCGGGCGTTCCGCCTGGAGCTGCTGACATGGAGAGCGAGGTTGATGCTGATGATGACGATGACTATGAGCCATTTGGAGTAGAGCCCTCTTGGGCAAAGCAGCTCAAGCGCAAGATGAAGAAACTCTTCTGCATGGAGTCTCACGGTCAGTACATGACTCATGTGGCTGAGAAGCAGGCCAGCAGTCGTCACAAGGAGCTCATGCGTCAGTTGGGCGCGACCGTTACCAGCGGTTCTGAGGGCAAGATCACTGATGAGGAGGAGTGGATTCAGCAGCATTGTCCGTGGATAGATTCAGACACCGAGCAGTTTCCGACTAAGGATGGTAGTGCAGACGATCCTGCCAGGATGTGATGATAGAGCCCCTCAGTTTACTATCACCTGGAGCCTTAGCAGCGCTCTTTGCCTTTTTGGTGTCTCGATATCAAAGGGGGAGAGAGCTTAGGGATTTTTTGTTGTCGAGTTGCGAGCGTGTGTTTGTGTGTGTTTGCCTTGCCTGTCTTTCTCGCAAACTCTTTTGTCGTGTTGAACCTTGCTTGCATTGGTTTGGATGTGCTCGTGAAACTTATCTATCATATGGTGTAAGACATATGCACTCTATCGCATCTTATTGAGCTTATGTTATCTTGTACTATTTATGTTATGCCCATATTTACTATCTTGCTTAGTGTTAGCCTTATTGTTGCAAGATATGCATTGTCTATAAAATATAGGGTGAGTGTTGATCCTAGTATGTGCGTCGTGCAGTCCAAAGCACTTTTCTAGATAGCACACATCTAGGGGGAGCTCGTCTATATTTTAGAGATGGGGGGTTTTCTTATGTCCTTTATTTTCCCCTTTGTGCAAATCCCGTATTGTCATCAATCCACCAAAAAGGGGGAGATTGTAAGGGCATGTTTATCCCTAAGGTGTTTTGGTGATTGATGACAATGCTTTTGCGACTAATCGTGTGCCTTGAGTATTTCAGACGTTTCATCACTAGGCACAAGATGGTTTTTGTCCCCCTCGAAGACTATTGAAGACGGCGTTTGTCTATGTTTCTTTTCGGTGGATTTGAGTCATAGGAAAGCCGTACTATTAAGAGTGGGTCCGCATTGGTGAGGCTAGGGTGGAATCAACACGTACGCATCCCTTTTGCACCCTCTCAGCTTTTCCGTTTCGTTGAAGGCTCCCTTGCTGCCTTCTCCCTGTGGTCTGGTCCAAGCGGTAGTACCGCGAACCTTAGCAGTAGTACCACTCAAGAGGTATGATGACCCACAAGTATAGGGGATCTATCGTAGTCCTTTCGTTAAGTAAGAGTGTCGAACCCAACGAGGAGCAGAAGGAAATGATAAGCGGTTTTCAGCAAGGTATTCTCTGCAAGTACTGAAATAAGTGGTAACAGATAGTTTTGTGATAAGATAATTTGTAACGAGCAACAAGTAACAAAAGTAAATAAAGTGCAGCAAGGTGGCCCAATCCTTTTTGTAGCAAAGGACAAGCCTGGACAAACTCTTATATAAGGAAAAGCGCTCCCGAGGACACATGGGAATATCGTCAAGCTAGTTTTCATCACGTTCATATGATTTGCGTTTGGTACTTTGATAATTTGACATGTGGGTGGACCGGTGCTTGGGTGATGTTCTTACTTGAACAAGCATCCCACTTATGATTAACCTCTATTGCAAGCATCCGCAACTACAACAAAAGTATTAAGGTAAACCTAACCATAGCATGAAACATATGGATCCAAATCAGCCCCTTACGAAGCAACGCATAAACTAGGGTTTAAGCTTCTGTCACTCTAGCAACCCATCATCTACTTATTACTTCCCAATGCCTTCCTCTAGGCCCAAATAATGGTAAAGTGTTATGTAGTCGATGTTCACATAACACCACTAGAGGCTAGACAACATACATCTCATCAAAATATCGAACGAATACCAAATTCACATGACTACTAATAGCAAGACTTCTCCCTTGCCTCGGGAACAAACGTAACTACTCACAAAGCATATTCATGTTCATAATCAGAGGGGTAATAATATGCATAAAGGATCTGAACATATGATCTTCCACCAATTAAACCAACTAGCATCAACTACAAGAAGTAATTAACACTACTAGCAACCTACTAGCACCAATCCCGGACTTGGAGACAAGAATTGGATACAAGAGATGAACTAGGGTTTTGAGATGAGATGGTGCTGATGAAGATGTTGATGGAGATTGCCCTCTCCCGATGAGAGGAGCATTGGTGATGACGATGGCGATGATTTCCCCCTCCGGGAGGGAAGTTTCCCCGGCAGAACAACTTTGCCGGAGCCCTAGATTGGCTCCGCCAAGGTTCCGCCTCGTGGCGGCGGAGTTTCGTCCCGAAAGGTTGTTTCTGGGTTTTTTCTCGATGAAAGACTTCATATAGCAGAAGATGGTCATCAGAGAGCCACCAGGGGGCCCATGAGGTAGGGGGGCGCGCCCCCCATCCTCATGGACAGGGTGTGGGCCCCCTGGTCTTCAGCTTTGGCGAGGATTTTTCATTATTTATTATAAGGTATTCCGTGGAGTTTCAGGACTTTTGGAGTTGTGCCGAATAGGTCTCTAATATTTGCTCCTTTTCCAGCCACGAATTCCAGCTGCTGGCATTCTCCCTCCGTATGTAAACCTTATAAAATAAGAGAGAATAGCCATAAGTATTGTGACATAATGTGAAATAACAGCCCATAATGCAATAAATATCGATATAAAAGCATGATGCAAAATGGACGTATCAACTCCCCCAAGCTTAGACCTCGCTTGTCCTCAAGCGAAAGCCGATAACAATAAATATGTCCCCATGTTTAGAGGTAGAGGCGTCGATAAAAATAAAATATGGACATGGAGGCATCATGATTATTCTCATAACAGCAACATATATAGATATTGTCATATGATTACTTATGTTCGAGTGATGATCTATTCACAATGCAAAAGTATGAATCAGAAACCTTATTGAGAACCAACAAACTATAACCTCAGTCATTGAGCAATTGCAATTTATCATAACATCAGAAAGAGTCTATGTCAGAGCTAAAAAGCAAGTCCACATACTCAACTATCATCTAGTCCTTCATAATTGCTAACGCTCATGCAATACTTGTGGTTACGGAGTTTTAATCGGACACAGAGAAAGATAGGGGCTTATAGTTTCACCCCACAACATTTTACCTCGAGGGTAATGTCAACAATAATAACTCATGCCCCCCTACATCCAATTAGATATATATATCAGGTTCTTTCCAACATGCTGGGCTTGCCAAAGGATAAAACGAAAAAGGAAAGGTGAAGATCACCATGACACTTGCATAAGGTAGAAGATAATAATAAAAGATAGGCCCTTCGCAGAGGGAAGCAGAGGTTGCCATGCGCTTTTATGGTTGGATGCACAAAATCTTAATGCGAAAGAACGTCACTTTATATTACCCCTTGTGATATGAACCTTTATTATGCAGTCCCTCGCTTTTATTACTTCCACATCACAAGATCGTATAAAGCTTATTTCTCCCCCACTAATCATACATATTTAGAGCAATTTTTATTGCTTTTCACCGATGACAACTTACTTGAAGGATCTTACTCAATCCATAGGTAGATATGGTGGACTCTCATGGCAAAACTGGTTTAAGGGTATTTGGAAGCACAAGTAGTATCTCTACTTGGTGCTAAGAATTTGGCTAGCATGAGGGGGAAAGGCAAGCTCAACATGTTGTATGATCCATGACAACATACTTTATCTCAGATATAAGAAAACATAACCCATTGCGTTGTCTTCCTTGTCCAACATCAACTCTTTAGCATGTCATATTTTGATGAGTGCTCCCAATCATAAAAGATGTCAATAATAGTATATTTATATGTGAAAGCTCTCTTTCCTTATTACTTTCTATTAATTGCAACGATGACCAAAGCTATGTCTGCCAACTCCCAACAACTTTTAATCGTCACACTCTTTCTATGTGAAGCCATTACTATCAATAAGATCAATATGAACTTCTGTTTCTTCTTATTCTTGTTCTCTTTTCTTTTATTCACCCAAGATCATAGCAAGAAAATCAACCCCTTGACTCAACACTAATCTTTATTATATAGCTCACGGACTCGATTACAAAGAGAGATCATAAGGCAAAACTCAAAACTAGATCATGCCATAAACTTTATTCTACTAGATCAAAATACTACTAATAGGATCGAACTAAGGAAAACGGTAAAGATAGGAGTTGTGATTGTGATACGATACCGGGGCACCTCCCCCAAGCTTGGCGGTTGCCAAGGGGAGTGCCCATACCCATGTGATTATATCTCCTTCGTTGGTGAAGAAGGTGGAGGTGTTGTTTACTTAGTTGATGGCATAGACTTCTCCCTTAATTTACGCTTGAGGACGGCATTTTGATCCCTCAGATCATCAATCTCCCACTCCAGGGTTAATATCTTTTTGCATAGGTCCTGCTTATTTTCCTGCAAGAGACGAAAAGGGATAAACTCGAATTTTGGTTTCTTTACCCTATCAGGGAGACTTGACTTTTTGAACTCCACGTGCATATCCCCAGGTTGAGGTAATGGGGCTTCAAGAACATTCTCTAACCTAGATAAGTTGTCTGCAACGGGGTTCTCAGCTCCTCTTCTAACAACAATATGCAAATCAAATTCTTGTAGCAAGAGAACCCATCTAATAAGTCTAGGTTTAGCATCTTTCTTCTCCATAAGATATTTAATAGCAGCGTGATCAGTGTGGATAGTTACTTTAGAATCAACAATATAAGGTCTGAACTTATCACAAGCAAATACAACTGCTAAAAGTTCTTTTCAGTAGTAGCATAATTTCTTTGAGCATTGTCTAGAGTCTTACTGGCATAATGGATAATATTTAATTTCTTATCAACTCTTTGCCCTAAACAGCACCTGCAGCATGATCGCTAACATCACACATAATTTCAAAGGGTAAATTCCAATCAGGTGGCTGAACAATAGGTGCAGAGACTAATGCTTTGAGGATATAACAACTGAGGGTAAACCGCCCAGGAGGGGTCGGTTCACCTTCAGCTATACTGAAGCCCAAGGGAACCCAAAAGATGGCGCTTTACGGATGAAGCTTAGAGGCCCAGAGCCCGCAGGCGATTTAGGGCCCATGATTGTATAAACTTGCATTGTAAGATAAGAAAGAAGAGACCGAGGCGGACACTTGTATGAGCCGGCCTCGGGGCTCTGTAGACCGGCCGGGGTCCTCCTGAGTATATAAAGGGGTGACCCGGCGGCGGTTTAGGGACAGACAAACAACAACTCGAAGCCAGAAAAAGCGGATTCGCTCCCTGGTCTTCGAAACCCCAGCAATAACAATCACAACTAGACGTAGGCTTTTACCTTCATTGAAGGGGCCGAACTAGTATAAAACTCTCGTATCCCCTTGTCCGATTTAACCCCTTCAAGCTAACCCATAGCGATGGCTCCACGACTAAGTCCTTTCATGAGGACATCTGCCGTGACAATTCCACGACAGTTGGCGCCCACCATGGGGCTATCGCATGATGGTTTCAAGTTCTTGAAGGGCGGCTTTGATGGACTTAAGGGATACGCTGTGGGCCGGATGACGAAGAGTCGCCGTGGCAAGCTCTACACCGACAACGCAGGATGGGGTCCCGAGGCCGATTCAATCGAATACGAGTATCGGGTCCCCTTTGGTGGAATTCACGTCTTCGTCGGCAAGATCGGTGAACCGGCCCCCGAGCCAGGCACCTGCACCGGCATCATCAAAATGGCTCGGCGTGCAAGTTCTTCACCGGTTCAGCCTGAGACAAGGCATGTTTTCGTAGGTGTCGTCCATGGTTCAGGGTACGAGGAGGAACCGGTCTCTGATGAAGAAACCGTAGACCGCAGCGGTGACGAGTCTTCCGGAGAAACCGAATCACTTTACCAGTTGCACGATGGCCGGATTGAGGGAGGATCCGAGGGCAACAGTATTCCGGATTCCCCCGGTCTGCCAAACTGGGCCGCCGTCTTCATGGCCGGCACACGACCAGCGCCTCATTCATCTACAACTGCAGCAATGCTCTCCAGTTCAACGATGGCCACGCCAGCAGGGACAGGAAGCTCGGCACCGCCTCCGGCCCAAGTCTTGTCTGATTTGTTTGACGCTCTAGCGGCACTGATGTCCGCGGAGGTAGACGCGGCAGCCAAGGATCAGCACGATGCAGAGATTCAAAAGGTGAAAGATCAGATAGCCCAGGCTAAAGCAGGCCTGGCAGCGGAGAACGCCAGGATGGCCACAGAGCGGGCCCAGTTGGAAGCACAGGCTTATCGGATTAGACTGGATCAGAATGCTTCAGAAGAGGTCATGAGAAGAAGGTACCGATCACGTCTCCCGTCAGTTTATGAGCCGCAGAATCTTTTCAACACGCCAGGTCCAGGAGCTGGTAACCTACCCGCGCCAAACCAGGCGGGGGCACCGGAAGCAGGAGCGTCGGTTCAGCCACGCGCAACAAACCTGCCTCGCCAGAACAACGTTGTATCATCAACGCCGCCCGGGCATTATTCCAACCCGTTGGATAATATTGTGGCCGCCGCTTCACGCCTGGCGGCTCTCCCAACCGACGGCGAATCACCAGTTGCAGTGGAAGCGCGTCGGGCCAGGGATCTCCTTCAGACAGCACTGAATCAACAGCAAGCGTATTCACACAGCCGTGAGAGAATTCATTCCACTCCCCGACCAAGCCGGAGTTATAGCAGACGCGTGGAAGACGAACCGGCTGCGTCCAGTAGTGCGCACCACCGACAACATACTCCGGTTCACCCCACTGCCTCCGTGGAGCCAGGGGTAATGTTCAGTTCCCTAGGGGTACCATGTTTAATTCCCGCATTGCGTAATGTGCGATTGCCCAAGGATTTTAAGGGACCTCGTAAGGTACCAAATTACACCACCGATTTGCAGCCAGAGGCGTGGGTGGAGAGCTATGAGATGGCAATGGAGATGTTAGATGTGGATGAGGCGATATGTGCTAAATATTTCACCATGATGCTGGAAGGAACATCTCGCACTTGGTTGAAGAGCTTGCCAACCAACTCTATTGATTCATGGGCTGAATTAAAGCACCGGTTTATCCAGAACTTCAAGGATACGTGCAAGCAGCTGATGTCAATTGTAGATCTGGCTGCTTGTGTCCAGGAGGAAGGGGAGTCCACGACCCATTGGGTTAAACGGGTCTCGACGATTTTGCATTCATCAGATCGTATTACTTCAGACACCACAGTATTAACGTTAGAGGGCAACTGCCGTTTCAAGCCGTTGAAACAGAAGTTGGGAAGGCTCAAACGTCATTGCAACGACATGTCAACACTCATGGCCGCTTTAGTTAAGTATGCCGATTCAGATAATACCAAGGATCCGGATTCAGAGGAAGACAAACCGGAGAAGGGAAAGAAGAATGGCGGTGCTAAAGGGCAGCACCACAACCAAGGGGGCCATGGGAATAACAGTAAGCGTAAAGCGGATAATTCAGATTTGGTGGCTAACCCAAATATGCAGCGTCGCAAAGGTAAACCACCCCAGCGCGGCATGAATCTGGAGCATTTGTTAAACCAGCCCTGCCCGAAGCATGGAACCAAGGAGGTCCCTTCCACACATCTTTGGAAGGATTGTCACATAATGAGGGAGTTCAAAAAATCTGATTTATACCGGTATGATCAGGATCCACCGGGCGGTTCAGGCCCAGGTTTCCATGGGGGCGGTGGGTCAAGCTCTGGATTTCAGAACAATCAGGGCCATCAGAACAACCATGGTAATAACCAGCAGAATAACCAAGGGAATCAGCAACGGTCAGGTTACCAGAGTCACCCCAAACAGTTGAACAGCGGACAATATCATGTGTTCACTACTAGCCTGTGCAAGCGGGATCAGAAACTTCACAAGAGGGCAGTCAATACTGTTGAACCGGCCGTACCACACTATCTACGATGGTCGGAACAACCCATTGTATGGAGCAGAGAGGATCACCCACCCCGGGTTGATAATCTAGGTCAACTAGCTTTGGTGGTAGCCCCTCGGGTGGGGGGCTATAAGTTTACCAAGGTTCTGATGGATGGAGGGAGCAGTATCAACATCCTGTACTATGAGACTTTCCGTCGCATGGGATTGACAGATAAGAGTCTTAAACCGTCAAACACTGTTTTTCATGGTGTAGTACCAGGTAAATCGGCATACCCTGTGGAAAAGATCGCTTTGGAAGTCGTGTTTGGAGATGAGCTTGATTCTAGGTCTGAGACGTTGACCTTTGAGGTGGTGAAAATCCAGAGTCCATATCACGCGCTATTTGGACAGCCGGCTTACGCGAAGTTCATGGCGAGACCCTGTTATGTTTATCTACAGCTCAAAATGCCGGGTTATAAGGGGATGATCACAGTACATGGGAGTCAAAGGGTTGCTTTGGATTGCGAGGAAGGTGAAGCGGCCTATGCTGAATCGGTTTGTGCGACAGAGGAGCTAAAATTCTATAAAGACAATGTTGATCCGGCAGACATGACCCCTCTGAAGAAACCTACGACTGAGCATGACCCGGCCCGGACGTTCAAACCGGCTAATGAGACTAAACTCGTTGACTTCGTCCCTGGTGATTTATCCAAGCAGTTTAGTATCAGTACAAATATGGATCCGAAATAGGAAAGCGCGCTCATCGAGTTCATCCGTGAGAACCGGGACATCTTTGCATGGAAACCTTCTGACATGCCAGGTGTACCGAGGGAACTCGCTGAGCACACTCTAAATATTGATCCTAAGTTTAAACCGGTCAAGCAGTACCTTCGCCATTTTAACGAAGAAAGACGCAAGGCCATCGGTGAAGAGGTAGCCCGGCTACTGGCAGCTGGGTTTATTGTCGAAGTGTTTCAGCCCGAATGGTTGGCTAATCCGGTGCTTGTTCTTAAGAAAATGGCACTTGGCGTATGTGTGTGGACTACACTGATTTGAATAAAGCTTGCCCGGTGGATCCTTTCGCTCTCCCACGTATTGATCAGATCATTGACGCAACCGCGGGTTGTGAGCGCCTGAGTTTTCTGGATGCTTATTTAGGTTATCATCAGATTAAGATGGCAGTTAAGGACCAGGAGAAGACAGCCTTCATCACTCCCTTTGGAGCCTTCTGCTATGTTTCTATGCCTTTTGGGCTCAAGAGCGCCCAAGCAACCTACCAGCGTTGTGTGCAAAATTGTCTTCACAAACAGATCAGGCGTAATGTTCATGCCTATGTGGATGATATTTTGGTAAAATCCAAGAAGCAGGAAAGCCTGATAAATGATCTCAAGGAGACGTTCGACAATCTTCGGGTTTACAAGATGATGCTCAACCCAGACAAATGCGTTTTTGGTGTTCCGGCAGGCAAACTCTTGGGTTTTCTTGTGTCTAACAGGGGTATTGAGGCAAATCCAGAAAAGATCAAAGCAATTACATCCTTGGCTAAACCGGCTTGTATCAATGATGTTCAGCGTCTGGCGGGCCGGATTGCAGCCCTCAGCCGATTTATCAGCCGTTTGGGAGAGAAGGCGATTCCCCTGTATCAGATGTTGAAGAAAACAGATAAATTCGTCTGGAGTGACGCCGCCAATGCGGCATTCGAGGAGTTGAAGCGGCAGCTAGCTGAACCGCCAGTCCTCGCTGCTCCAGTTGATAATGAACCCCTATTGTTGTACGTGGCTGCCAATGCCCGAGCGGTCAGTGTGGCGATTGTGGTTGAGTGTAAGGAGGCCAGAAAAGAATATCCGGTTCAACGACCAGTTTATTATATCAGTGAAGTACTGATCGAATCAAAGCAAAGATATCCGCATTGGCAGAAGCTAGTGTATGGAGTTTTTATGGCAAGTAGGAAACTCAAGCAATATTTTCAAGTTCATCCTATCACAGTGGTCAGTTCTGCTCCCTTGGGCGATATAATCCAGAATAGAGAGGCAACTGGCCGGGTTGTGAAGTGGGCGATCGAGCTTGGTCCCCACGGTTTGAAGTATACGCCCCGAATAGCCATCAAATCTCAGGCGCTTGTGGACTTCATCAATGATTGGACCGAGTTACAGGCACCAGAAGACAAATCGGATAATACATACTGGACCATTCACTTTGATGGATCCAGGCAGCTGGAAGGCTCGGGGGCTGGAGTCGTCCTCACTTCCCCTTGAGGAGATAAGATTTGTTATGTTCTCCGCTTAATGTTTCCTTGTACTAACAATGCAGCGGAGTACGAGGCCTTGCTCCACGGTCTTCGTGTAGCTAAGGAAATGAACTTAAGCCGGGTCCGATGCTTTGGAGATTCCGATCTGGTGGCTCAGCAAGTTTCTGGTACTTGGGATTCTAAGGACCCACTCATGGCGGCTTATAGGCACGAGGTGGATATTGTGGCAGGTCACTTTAAGGGTTATCAGGTGGAGCACATTGACCGATGCAAGAATGAAGCAGCAGATGCTCTAAGCCGGCTGGGATCTCAGCGTAAACCGGTACCACCTAATACCTTTCTAGATATCTTGCATAACCCGTCTGTAAAGTTGCCTATAGAGGAGGATTTAGCTGTTCCTGATCCGGAGGCCCAGTTGGTAGCCGTTTTACATGCCACTCCGGATTGGACGGTTCCATATTTGGCGTATCTGAACCGGGGCGAATTACCAGAAGACGAACTTTTCGCCAGGCAGATAGTCCGGCGGTCCAAGTCTATAGTTGTTCACAATGGTGAGTTGCACCGTTCTAGCGTTTCAGGCATATTCCAACGTTGTGTTTCTCCTGAAGAAGGACAAGAGATTCTACGGGAAATCCAAGAAGGGGATTGCGGTCATCATGCCGTCTCAAAGTCCTTGGTTGCTAAGGCTTTCCGACACGGGTTCTACTGGTTGACAGCTCATTCTGATGCGGAAGACTTGGTAAAGCGGTGTGACGCTTGTCAGAAGTTTTCACGTCGAGCTCATGTTCCTGCTCAAGAGTTACGTATGATCCCCATCACTTGGCCGTTTGCTACTTGGGGGCTTGATATGGTTGGACCCTTTAAGCGTTCTAAGGACAAGAAGACCCACCTGTTGGTGGCGGTTGACAAGTTCACCAAATGGGTTGAAGTGGAGCCCGTTAGTAAATGTGATGCAGCCACGACAGTTCAATTTCTCAAAAAGATTATTTTCCGTTTCGGCTTTCCACATAGCATCATCACAGATAATGGTACGAACCTTTCTTAAGGTGAGATGGACGAGTTCTGCCAACGAGAGCACATCCGGCTTGATGTAGCGTCTGTGGCTCACCCCCAGTCTAATGGTCAAGCTAAGAGGGCGAATCAAGAAATCCTGAAGGGTATCAAGCCTCAGCTCATGGTCCCTTTGAAGCAGACGCCGGGTTGTTGGGTGGAAGAATTACCATCTGTGTTATGGAGCATAAATACCACCCCAAACCGATCTACAGGATATACACCCTTTTTCCTGGTCTATGGGGCTGAGGCTGTCCTCCTAAGTGATATTCGTCACGACTCACCCCGGGTCGCGAATTATGTTGAAGCGGATAACGAGCAAGCACGCCAAGAGGCGCTGGACCTATTAGATGAGAAGCGAGACATGGCTTTGGCTCGGTCGGCAGTTTATCAACAAGACCTGCGGCGTTATCACAGCCGCCGGGTTAAGACAAGAACCTTTCAAGAAGGCGATTTGGTACTTCGGCTCATTCAAGACCAGACTGATATGCACAAGTTATCCCCACCTTGGGAAGGGCCTTTTGTGGTCAGCAAAAATCTGTACAATGGTGTAACGCCCTCGATGCGGCTATAGCTCCCACGTGTCGAGGCACGACTTAGAGACATAACCGCATTGAAAGCAATGTCGCAAGTTAGGCAATCTTCACAACATCCCATGTAATATAAATAATAAAGGGGAGATACATAGTTGGCTAACACTCGCCACGTCAATCAAAGTACATAAATAGCATTACAACATTCAAACACTCATGGCCCGACTACGGCGCCAAAATAAAAGATAACCCAACATGCGACACGGTCCCGATCACCCCAACTGGGCACCACTACTGATCATCAGGGAAAGACATGTAATATCATTGAGAGTCCTCGTCGAACTCCCACTTGAGCTCAAGCGCGCCATCTGGAGCGGAATCATCAGGCCCTGCATCTGGTTTGGAAGTAATCTGTGAGCCACAGGGACTCAGCAATCTCGCACCCTCGCGATCAAGACTATTTAAGCTTAATAGGTAAGGCAAGGTAAATATGTGGAGCTGCAGCAAGCGACTAGCATATATGGTGGCTATCCTGTTCGCAAAAGAGAGCGAGAAGAGGAGGCAAAGCGCGAACGAGAAACTAGAGAACAACCTGTGCAAGCATTACTCCAACACCGTGTTCACTTCCCGGACTCTGCCGAGAAGAGACCATCACGGTAACTCACACTGTTGATTCATTTTTAATTAAGTTAAGGTTCAAGTTATCTACAACCGGACATTAACAAATTCCCATCTGCCCATAACCGCGGGCACGGCTTTCGAAAGTTCAAATCCCTGCAGGGGAGTCCCAACTTAGCCCATGACAAGCTCTCACGGTCAACGAAGGAATAGACCTTCTCCCGAGACATTCCGATCAGACTCGGTATCCCGGTTCTTCAATACACTTCGACAGGTTAAAACAAATCCAGCAACACCGCCCGAATGTGCCGACAAATCCCGATAGGAGCTGCACATATCTCGTTCTCAGGGAACACTCAGATGAGACTAGCTAAGAGTAAAACCAACCCTCAAGTTTCCCTGAGGTGGCCCCGTAGGCAGCTCAGTCGGACCAACACTCAGAGGAGCACTGGCCCGGGGGGGCTAAATAAGATGACCCTCGGGCTCCGGAAACCCAAGGGAAAAAGAGGCTAGGTGCCAAATGGTAAAACCAAGGTTGGGCATTGCTGGAAAAGCTTTAATCAAAGCGAACTATCAAGGGGTTCCCATTATCACCCAACCGCGTAAGGAACGCAAAAATTCGGGAACATAACACCGATATGACGGAAACTAGGGCGGCAAGAGTGGAACAAAACACTAGGCGAGAGGCCGAACCTTCCACCCTTTACCAAGTATATAGATGCATTAAGATAACATGGCAATATAATGATATCCCAACAAGTAAATAGTGTTCCAACAAGGAACGGTCTCCAATCTTCACCTGCAACTAGCAACGCTATAAGAGGGGCTGAGCAAAGCGGTAACATAGCCAATCAACGGTTTGCTAGGACATGGTGGGTTAGAGGTTTGACATGGCAATTTGGGAGGCACGATAAGCAAGTGGTAGGCATCGTAGCATAGGCATAGCAAAAGAGCGAGCATCTAGCAAAGCAAAGATAGTAGTGATTTCGAGGGTATGATCATCTTGCCTGCAAAGTTGTCAGAGTTGACTGGATCCTCGAAAGCAAACTCAATGGGCTCCTCGTTAGCGAACTCGTCTCCCGGCTCTACCCAAACAAGACAAACAAGCAACAAGGACACAATCAATCACGTGCAAGGATCAAACAACATGATGCAAAGATGGTATGCTATGCGGGATGCAATATGTGATGCAGATGCAAGATTTGACAGGGAATGCATGAACCTGGCCTCAACTTGGGAATCCAAGTGTGCCACTGGAAAGATGAGATGAAATCGCTTGAAAACGATCTAAAGATCACCGGAATCGGAGTTACGGTTTGGAAATGGCAAGCAATTCAAATATGACCACGTTCTACGATTTACAGCAAGTAGCCATATAAATGCAACAAGATGGACATGCTACAGCACCCAAACATGGCATCAAAATACATGGCAGGGTTCCATTCATGAAGCTTAACAAAAGTCTAGCACTGAGCTACGGCCAATTCATCCATTAACAGGTTCAAACAAGCATGACAAAAATGCATTTGGTAAACAGATTTCAGACTTGGTGAAATTAACACTTGTCTGGAATTTCAGATCAGATAGCACTCTTCAGAGCATGAAATCTATATGCTACAGGACCTGAACATGGCAAAGTAAAGCATGGAATGGAGCTACTCAACGATCTTAACAAAAGTCCCTTAGTGACCTTGAGCCAAAAGGGATTAGAAAATACATTTGCAAGCATGTGAACATGGCAAAAACATAATCAGTTCTCAGACTTAGTGAAAACTGGAGCATGCTGAAAACAGATATCAAGTAGGCATGTTTACGAGCTCGATGCACTCACTACAGAGCAAGTCATGACAATCTAAGCATGCACCCATCAAGAAAGCACAAAATACAAGCTAGACATGGCAAGAACAATAGCATAGCATGCACGGATCAGCTACAACATCATCGGCAAAATCGCTAACAAGTAGACAATCTGCCCAGATTCACGAAATGACAAAAGTAGAGCTCGATTGACTCAAGCTAGGGTGCTCCATAATTGCAAACAAAGACATGGATAGATAGAGCACTACAAGATTAACAAAACATCCTTACTGATCATCCTCAAAAGAGGCACGGATCACTAGGAAACAACATGAACATATGGCATAATGAAATAAACAGTCCAAGGACTTAGTGGAAATGCTAAGTCCCTGAAATCAGCATTAACGAATGCACCACTTTGCAAGCTTGTGCTAGTCACCACACACATCACAAAAATACATGGGTTGCACCTCTGGATAGATGGCAAAACATATAACAAAACACATGTAGAGCTCATGGGCATATCATGCACACAATAATCATGGCAAAAATGACAAATATCCAATTGGAGCAGCAGATCTGAGAATTATCTCAAATAGCACTCTTCTAACAGCATTTCGGGCACCAAGATGAACTCAAATGAAAATGATGCAATGAGATGAAATGATGTACTCTCTGAGATGAACATTTTGATATGCTATATGCCCAAAACGGAGCTACAGATGCAAAGTTACGATGCGATGAATAGGAGTAATTAGTTAGGGTTTCGGGGCAAAAGTCAACCCGCGGATCTCAGATCCAGATAGGATCCGGGCGGTTACTGTAGCAGGGCGCGGTTCCCGAGGATGGTCGTCCGGAATCGAGGTCGCCAGAGCCGCTGGATGTCGCCGGAGGAAGGGGACGAAGGCCGGGGCGGTGGAGACGAGCGGCGGAGCTCGCCGAAGCGGTGGCGGCGGTGGCCGGCCGGCGTGGCAAGGTCGGAAGAAGGGCGCGGCGAGGTCGGGCATCCCGCCGGCGAGGGATGCGGCGGACGGCGCGGTGGCCCGCGGCGGAGGGAGCGGCGCGCCCCCGGAGATGAAGAAGGCGGCGGGGGGGGTGCGGGCGAGCGCCTCGGCCCGGACGGGAGCGGCGGAGGGCCTGCCTTGGGCCGGGACGGGCCGGCGGCGGGAGGAGTGCGGCGGCGCCACGTGGCGTCAGGCGGTTGACCGCGGCGATGCGTCCGGCCGGGATCGGACATGTCCGGCGCGGCGTGGGTGGATTTTTAGGGTTAGGGGGAGAAGATCCGGGAATTGGAAATGGGGGTCTATTTATAGAGGTAGAGGGAGCTAGGAAGCTCCAAATGAGGTGCGGTTTGCGGCCACGCGATCGTGATCGAAAGCTCTAGATGATGGAGAGGGTTTGGTGGGTTTTTGGGCCAAATTGGAGGGGTGTTGGGCTTCAACACACACGAGGCCTTCTCGGTCCCTCGGTTAACTGTTGGAGTATCAAACGAAGTCCAAATGGTACGAAACTTGACAGGCGGTATACCGGTAGTAAACCAAGGCCACTTGGCAAATCTCGGTCCAATCCGGAAATGTTTAATCCCCACACACGAAATAAAGGTAGAAATGACCACCGGAGGAGAACGAAGCACCGGAATGCAAAACGGACAACGGGGAAAATGCTCGAATGCATGAGATGAACACGTATGCAAATGCAATGCACATGATGACATGATATGAGATGCATGACAACGACAACAACACATGGAGACAAAAACCCGAACCCGAGAAAAATAAAATAACTTAAGGCCAGAAACGGCAAGAGTTGGAGTACATATTGGGTAAATCACATCCGGGGTATTACAACACTCCACCACTACGAAAGGATCTCGTCCCGAGATCTAGGATTGAAAGAATGCCGGGTACTCAGAACAGAGGTGATCCTCGCGTTCCCAGGTAGGTTCACGGTCGGAATGGTGTGACCACTTGACTTTGAGGAATTTGATTGACTTGTTGCGAGTCTTGCGTTCAGTCTCTTCAAGAATAGCAACGGGGTGCTCACGCTAAGAGAGATCTTCTTGGAGCTCAATGTCCTTGAAGTTGACGGTGCGGTCAGGAGTCTTGAAGCACTTTCGGAGCTGAGAGACATGGAACACGTCATGAACATTTGCAAAGTTTGAAGGAAGCTCGAGTTGATAGGCGAGATCGCCTCTCTTGTTGACAATCTTGAACGGTCCCACGTATCTAGGGGCAAGCTTCCCTTTGATACCGAAGCAACGAGTACCTTTCATTGGGGAGACGCGGAGGTAAACATGATCTCCGATCTCGAAAGCCAAATCACGGTGCTTACTATCATAGTAGCTCTTCTGGCGGGATTGGGCTGCTTTGAGGTTATCTCGAATGACTTTGCACATTTCCTCTGCCTCTGTGATTAAGTCATTACCCAAAAGCTGGCGTTCACCGGTTTCAGACCAGTTAAGAGGGGTACGGCACTTCCTGCCATACAGAATTTCAAATGGGGCCTTGCCCGAACTTGCTTGAAAACTGTTGTTGTAGGCGAATCCAGCATAAGGAAGGCAATCCTCCCACTTCATGCCGAAGGAGATCACACAAGCCCTGAGCATATCTTCAAGAATCTGATTGACATGCTCGACTTGGCCGCTAGTTTAAGGATGGAAAGCTGTGCTGAAGCGGATGTTGGTGCCCATGGCCTTCTGAAAAGAATCCCAAAACTTGGAGGTAAAGATGCTGCCACGGTCTGAAGAGATCACTTGTGGAATACCGTGCAGAGAGACAATCCGAGAGGTATAGAGCTCCGCCAATTGAGCTGCAGTGATTGACTCTTTGATAGGCAGAAAGTGAGCCACTTTAGTGAGTTTGTCGATGACAATGAATATAGCATCATTGCCATGTTTAGACTTTGGAAACCCAGTCACGAAGTCCATTTCAATGTGGTCAAACTTCCATTCTGGAATGGCAAGAGGTTGGAGGAGACCCGCTGGCCTTTGGTGTTCTGCCTTCACTCTTCTGTAGACATCACACTCATTCACGAATTGAGCAATCTCGCGCTTCATTTGAGTCCACCAATAAGCTTGCTTGAGGTCCTGATACATCTTCGTGCTCCCAGAGTGGATGGAGAGGAGAGAATTGTGAGCCTCATTCATGATCACTTTACGAAGGTCACCTTTGGGCACAACAATACGATCCTCGAAGAAGAGAGTATCCTTGTCATCAAGGCGATAGCACTTGTACTTGGGTTGACTCTTGGCAATCCCAATCTTCACCTTCTTCACCATAGCATCCAGAAGCTGAGCTTGGCGAATCTGGTCTTCCAAGGTAGGAGAGACTTGAAGGTTGGCGAGGAAACCTTGAGGAACAACTTGCAGGTTAAGTTTGCGGAAAGCTTCACAAAGCTCGGGTTGATAAGGCTTGAGAATAAGACTGTTGCAGTAAGCCTTCCTTCTCAATGCGTCAGCAATCACATTGGCCTTGCCTGGAGTATACTCGATACTCGGATTATACTCTTGAATCATTTCGACCCATCGAGTCTGCCTGAGGTTGAGATTAGGCTGAGTGAAGATGTACTTGAGACTCTTGTGGTCAGTGAAGATATCCACTTTTCTTCCCAATAAGAGATGTCTCCAAGTCAAAAGAGCATGCACAACTGCCGCCAACTCGAGGTCATGAGTGGGGTAGTTCTTCTCATTGGGCTTCAAGTGGCGAGAGGTATAAGCAACAACTTTCTTCTCTTGCATCAACACTGCGCCAAGACCTTGGAGAGAGGCATCACAAAAGACCTCGTACGGCTTGGATTCATCAGGCGGAGTCAGAACTGGAGTAGTGACCAATTTCTCTTTCAAAGTGTTCAAAGCAATGTCACACTCCGGAGACCAAACGTACTTGACATGCTTCTGGAGAAGATTTGAGAGAGGCTTCGCGATCTTAGAAAAGTTTTCAACGAATCTTCGACAGTAGCTTGCGAGACCGAGGAAGCTATGGAGTTGCTTCACGTTCTGAGGAGGTTCCCAATTCACAATTGCAGACACCTTCTCAGGATTCACCGCAATGCCCTTGGCAGAGATGATATGACCAAGATAAAGAACCTCATCGAGCCAAAATTCGCACTTGGAGAACTTGGCGTAGAACTGGTGTTCTCTGAGCTTATCGAGTACCAAACGCAAGTGCTTGGCATGATCTTCATTGTTCTTCGAGAAAACCAGAATGTCGTCGAGATAGACCAAAACAAAGTCATTGGTGTAGGCGTTGAAGATGAAGTTCATCATGCGAGAGAAAGGCGGAGGAGCGTTGACGAGGCCAAAAGACATGATAGTGTACTCATATGAACCATAGCTTGTCCTGAAAGCCGTCTTAGGAATATCTCGCTCACGAATTTGAATCTGATGATAACCCATACAGAGATCAAGCTTGGAGAATACTTGGGCACCTTTGAGTTGTTCGAACAGCTCGTTGATGTTGGGAAGTGGGTATTTGTTCTTGATGGTCTTCTTGTTCAATGGACGGTAATCAACACAAAGTCGGTCTGTTCCATCCTTCTTCTTCACAAAAAGAACACCACAACCCCACGGAGAAGAACTAGGCCGGATGAGACCCATTCTCTCTTGAATATCGAGTTGCTTCTTCAGCTCCTTCAACTCTTCAGGTCCGAGCTTGTAAGGACGCTTGCACACAGGTTCCGTGCCAGGCTCAAGATCAATAATGAATTCAACTGGCCGGTGCGGAGGCATTCCTGGAAACTCTTCTAGAAAGACGTCTTGATATTCGCAAATGACTGGAATTTGCAAGATAGCATCCAGTTCACCCTTCTCATTGAGAGAAAACAGACGGATGGTATTATCCCGAGGGGCAAAGACAATTACATCCTCAGACAAATGAGTCAATTGAATCTGCCTTGCAGCACAATCAAGATGCGCCTTGTGCTTAGAAAGCCAATCCATTCCAAGAATAAGATCAATATCTGAGTTACCAAGAACCATCGGAGAAGCCAGAAACTTGAAATCACCCATCATGATAGAAATATCAGGAACCATCATACTAGAACTCAGACGCTTAGCCGGAGAGACGACTTGCATAGCTCTAGGTAATGCCTTTGTACTAAAATTGTTATCCGATGCAAATGGGAATGACATGAAGGAATGCGATGCACCAGAGTCAAAAAGTACTTTTGCAAGAACATCGTTAACAGGAAGGTTACCCTTGATGACATCTGACGAATCCTCTGCCTGAGCTGCGTTCATCAAGTTGACCTTGGCGTGCTTGGGGTTATGCTTGACCACAGTTGTACTTGCCGATCTGACAGGAGGAGGAGGAAGAAGACGCCTCTGATTGAAACATTTGTTGGCATAGTGACCCTTCTGTTGGCACTTGTTACACGTGACCTCTGAAAGCGGATGGTGATACGGAGCACTCGATCTAGGAGCTTGAGACGAAGTCTTATTCTGAAAGCCAGGGTTGGGTGGGTGGGAAGATCCACTGCCACCTTTGCTCTTCTGCTGATACGGCTGACGAAACGGAGGAGGAGGAAGCCAATACTTCTGCTGCTTGGCCACTTGAGTAGAGGAAGAAGGAGTAGTGTCTCTGACTCGCTTCTTGGAAGCATCACACCTCAGTTGAGCAGCCTCTTGCTTCAGTGCCATGTTGTAGAACTCATCGTACCTCAAGGGCTCAAAGAGAACAAGAGCTAGCTGGATTTCTTCTCTGAGACCACCCCTGAACTGGTATATCATGCTCTTCTCATCAGGGACGTCCTGCTTAGCAAAGCGGGCGAGCTTTTGAAACAACTTGTTGTAATCATAGACAGACAAAGAGCCTTGCTTCAGGTTGCGGAATTCCTCATGCTTGCTTTCAACCACACTCTGAGGAATATGATGAGCTTTGAAGTCTTGACGGAATTCATCCCAGGTAATCGCACGGCCTCCTCTGGAATCCTTGTACTGCTGGAACCATTCTGCAGCTTGATCTTTGAGTTGGAAGGAAGCGAACTTGACAAAGTCCTCAGGCCTGATGTTACTGCACTCGAAATGCTTGCACAGATCCACTAGCCAATTGTCAGCATCGGTTGCCTCAACACAATTGCTAAAAGTCTTTGGCCCGTTAGCAAGGAACTGGTTGAGTGTAGCAAAGTGATTCTGATTGTTGCCTTGGTTGCGTTGGTTCGCTTGATTGCGCTCTTGAAGAATTTGCATGATCAACTGTGTGTTTGCATTGGTTGCGGCCATCACAGCTTGCCATGCCTCCGGAGGAGGTGGAGGTGGTGGAGGATCTTGATTCTGATTCTAATTGGTGCTCTTAGCGGGAGCCATCCTGAAGAGGTTGACCACCGTTAGCACATTGACAGATAAAATGAAGCTGAATCCAACGGTTTGAAAATTGCAACATATAGTCTTCACATCTGAACAAAATGAACGAATGCATTCCTCTTGAAATGGTCACATATCCATAAATTGAGAAGCCACTTAGAATTTAGGTAGAGAAATAAATCAACAAGGTACGGATCAAGAATGAATAATCGGTAAGAAATCCCAATCTCAAACCAAATATCCGTGGAAGAAGAACTAGAGCTACAAGAATTCCCACCTATGAAACTCCCGAACCTTTCCGGTTATGCAATCAGGTGTTGGGGATACAGGGGAAGCATAATATCTCACCCAAATCTAGCAAATCCTACATCCAGCTGTATCCATCCTTCAACACATAACCGAGAAAAACTTCGGAAACCATCTACCTCAACCTTCGAAAAGCATCCGTTATACAAGTTATGGCGATACTCCCGAACTCTCGCCCCAGTACTGGGTGGCGTCGAGGTTATCTCACCAACAAACTGCATAAAAGAGATTTTCGATGTCGGCGTACTAAACTCAGGTATTCCAGAACTGCAACGATAAAATTATGATGACAACACCTCGGAGCTCAACTCCCCGGGACACTACCACAAAACCCCTGACAGGAGGCACCAAGACAATGTTCTCATCACAAAACCATCGGAACGATTCCAAGATACCCGCGTGATCCTAAAAAAATTAGTGAAATTTGAGAAGGGAAGAGTCAAAACTCTACGTCAGGATGCCTTACCAGAGCGATGAGGAGACTGGGAAGTAAAAAGAATTCCTAAACTCTCTGATATATAATTCCTAAATGACTCAAAACATTTTTCTAGACACAACTCGGCCGCTAAAAACAAGCAAACAGTGGGGGCTCCTAAGGTCGGGGAAGGCTCTGATACCAACTTGTAATGCCCTCAATGCGGCTATAGCTCCCACGTGTCGAGGCACGACTTAGAGACATAACCGCATTGAAAGCAATGTCGCAAGTTAGGCAATCTTCACAACATCCCATGTAATAGAAATAATAAATGGGAGACACATAGTTGGCTTACACTCGCCACGTCAATCAAAGTACATAAATAGCATTACAACATTCAAACACTCATGGCCCGACTATGGTGCCAAAATAAAAGATAACCCAACATGCGGCACGGTCCCGATCACCCCAACTGGGCACCACTACTTATCATCAGGGAAAGACACGTAGTATCGTTGAGAGTCCTTGTCGAACTCCCACTTGAGCTCAAGCGCGCCATCTGGAGCGGAATCATCAGGCCCTGCATCTGGTTTGGAAGTAATCTGTGAGCCACAGGGACTCGGCAATCTCGCACCCTCGCGATCAAGACTATTTAAGTTTAATAGGTAAGGCAAGGTAAATATGTGGAGCTACAGCAAGCGACTAGGATATATGGTGGCTATCCTGTTCGCAAAAGAGAGCGAGAAGAGGAGGCAAAGCGCGAACGAGAAACTAGAGAACAATCTGCGCAAGCATTACTCCAACACCGTTTTCACTTCCCGGACTCCGCCGAGAAGAGACCATCACGGTAACTCACACTGTTGATTCATTTTTAATTAAGTTAAGGTTCAAGTTATCTACAACCGGACATTAACAAATTCCCATCTGCCCATAATTGTGGGCACGGCTTTCGAAAGTTCAAATCCCTGCAGGGGAGTCCCAACTTAGCCCATGACAAGCTCTCACGGTCAACGAAGGAATAGACCTTCTCCCGAGACATTCCGATCAGACTCGGTATCCCGGTTCTTCAAGACACTTTGACAAGTTAAAACAAATCCAGCAACACCGCCCGAATGTGCCGACAAATCCCGATAGGAGCTGCACATATCTCGTTCTCAGGGCACACTCAGATGAGACTAGCTACGAGTAAAACCAACCCTCAAGTTTCCCCGAGGTGGCCCTGCAGGCAGCTCAGTCGGACCAACACTCAGAGGAGCACTGGCCCGGGGGGGCTAAATAAGATGACCCTCGGGCTCCGGAAACCCAAGGGAAAAAGAGGCTAGGTGGCAAATGGTAAAACCAAGGTTGGGCATTGCTAGAAAAGCTTTAATCAAGGCGAACTATCAAGGGGTTCCATTATCACCCAACCGCGTAAGGAACGCAAAAATCCGGGAACATAACACCGATATGACGGAAACTAGGGTGGCAAGAGTGGAACAAAACACTAGGCGAGAGGCCGAGTCTTCCACCCTTTACCAAGTATATAGATGCATTAAGATAACATGGCAATATAATGATATCCCAACAAGTAAATAATGTTCCAACAAGGAACGGTCTCCAATCTTCAGCTGCAACTAGCAACGTTATAAGAGGGGCTGAGCAAAGCGGTAACATAGCCAATCAACGGTTTGCTAGGATATGGTGGGTTAGAGGTTTGACATGGCAATTTGGGAGGCACGATAAGCAAGTGGTAGGCATCGTAGCATAGGCATAGCAAAAGAGCGAGCATCTAGCAAAGCAAAGATAGTAGTGATTTCGAGGGTATGATCATCTTGCCTGCAAAGTTGTCAGAGTTGACTGGATCCTCGAAAGCAAACTCAACGGGCTCCTCGTTAGCAAACTCGTCTCCCGGCTCTACCCAAACAAGACAAACAAGCAACAAGGACACAATCAATCACGTGCAAGGAACAAACAACATGACGCAAAGATGGTATGGTATGCGGGATGCAATATGTGATGCATATGCAAGATTTGACAGGGAATGCATGAACCTGGCCTCAACTTGGCAATCCAAGTGTGCCACTGGAAAGATGAGATGAAATCTCTTGAAAACGATGTAAAGATCACCGGAATCGGAGTTACGGTTTGGAAATGGCAAGCAATTCAAATATGACCACGTTCTACGATTTACAGCAAGTAGCCATATAAATGCAACAAGATGGACATGCTACAGCACCCAAACATGGCATCAAAATACATGGCAGGGTTTCATTCATGAATCTTAACAAAAGTCTAGCACTGAGCTACGGCCAATTCATCCATTAACAGGTTCAAACAAGCATGACAAAAATGCATTTGGTAAACAGATTTCAGACTTGGTGAAATTAACACTTGTCTGGAATTTCAGATCAGATAGCACTCTTCGGAGCATGAAATCTATATGCTACAGGACCTGAACATGGCAAAGTAAAGCATGGCATGGAGCTACTCAACGATCTTAACAAAAGTCCCTTAGTGACCTTGAGCCAAAAGGGATTAGAAAATACATTTGCAAGCATGTGAACATGGCAAAAACATAATCAGTTCTCAGACTTAGTGAAAACTGGAGCATGCTGAAAACAGATATCAAGTAGGCATGTTTACGAGCTCGATGCACTCACTACAGAGCAAGTCATGACAATCTAAGCATGCACCCATCAAGAAAGCACAAAATACAAGCTAGACATGGCAAGAACAATAGCATAGCATGCACGGATCAGCTACAACATCATCGGCAAAATCGCTAACAAGTAGACAATCTGCCCAGATTCACGAAATGACAAAAGTAGAGCTCGATTGACTCAAGCTAGGGTGCTCCATAATTGCAAACAAAGACATGGATAGATAGAGCACTACAAGATTAACAAAACATCCTTACTGATCATCCTCAAAAGAGGCACGGATCACTAGGAAACAACATGAACATATGGCATAATGAAATAAACAGTCCAAGGACTTAGTGGAAATGCTAAGTCCCTGAAATCAGCATAAACGAATGCACCACTTTGCAAGCTTGTGCTAGTCACCACACACATCATAAAAATACATGGGTTGCACCTCTGGATAGATGGCAAAACATATAACAAAACACATGTAGAGCTCATGGGCATATCATGCACACAATAATCATGGCAAAAATGACAAATATCCAATTGGAGCAGCAGATCTGAGAATTATCTCAAATAGCACTCTTCTAACAGCATTTCGGGCACCAAGATGAACTCAAATGAAAATGATGCAATGAGATGAAATGATGTACTCTCTGAGATGAACATTTTGATATGCTATATGCCCAAAACGGAGCTACGGATGCAAAGTTACGATGCGATGAACAGGAGCAATTAGTTAGGGTTTCGGGGCAAAAGTCAACCCGCGGATCTCAGATCCAGATCGGATCCGGGCAGTTACTGTAGCAGGGCACGGTTCCCGAGGATGGTCGGCCGGAATCGAGGTCGCCGGAGCCGCTGGATGTCGCCGGAGGAAGGGGACGAAGGCCGGGGCGGTGGAGACGAGCGGCGGAGCTCGCCGGAGCGGTGGCGGCGGTGGCCGGCCAGCGCGGCAAGGTCGGAAGAAGGGTGCGGCGAGGTCGGGCGTCCCGCCGGCGAGGGATGCGGCAGACGGCGCGGTGGCCCGCGACGGAGGGAGCGGCGCGCCCCCGGAGATGAAGGAGGCGACGGTGGGGTGCGGGCGAGCGCCTCGGCCCGGACGGGAGCGGCGGAGGGCCTGCCTTGGGCCGGGACGGGCCGGCGGCGGGAGGAGTGCGGCGGCACCATGTGGCGTCAGGCAGTTGGCCGCGGCGATGCATCCGGCCGGGATCGGACGTGTCCGGCGTGGCGCGGGTGGATTTTTAGGGTTAGGGGGGAGAAGATCCGGGAATTGGAAATGGGGGTCTATTTATAGAGGTAGAGGGAGCTAGGAAGCTCCAAATGAGGTGCGGTTTGCAGCCACGCGATCGTGATCGAACGCTCTAGATGATGGAGAGGGTTTGGTGGGTTTTTGGGCCAAATTGGAGGGGTGTTGGGCTGCAACACACACGAGGCCTTCTCGGTCCCTCGGTTAACCGTTGGAGTATCAAACGAAGTCCAAATGGTACGAAACTTGACAGGCGGTCTACTGGTAGTAAACCAAGGCCACTTGGCAAATCTCAGTCCAATCCGGAAATGTTTAATCCCCACACATGAAAGAAAGGTAGAAATGACCACCGGAGGAGAACGAAGCGCCGGAATGCAAAATGGACAACGGGGAAAATGCTCGAATGCATGAGATGAACACGTATGCAAATGCAATGCACATGATGACATGATATGAGATGCATGACAACGACAACAACACACGGAGACAAAAACCCGAACCCGAGAAAAATAAAATAACTTAAGGCCGGAAACGGCAAGAGTTGGAGTACATATTGGGTAAATCACATCCGGGGTGTTACAAATGGATCATACTACCTCATTGACGTTCGAGAAGACTCACGTAGCTCTGAGGAGGAGACCCGGCGGCCATGGAACATAGCTCTCCTACAGCCTTATTATACTTGAAGCCACATGCTTTTCATATGTACATATTTCAACAATGTATATATTATGATCAATATAATAAACTGGCATCCTTGCTATCAAGCAGGGCCTCCGCCGTTTTTTCCTTCAAATATCTGTTAACTTGGGGGCTTCCTGTTCAAACATAGATATATTCACCAAAGAGAACATAGCGTTACTACCCTCTTAATGCGGCTATCACGCCACAACAAAACTTGGGGGCTTCCTGTTCAAACATAGGTGTATTCACCAAAGAGAACATAGCGTTACTACCCTCTTAATGTGGCTATCACGCCACAACAAAGCTTGGGAGCTTCACACCCAAGGGGCCAAAGAGAGTCTTGCTACTACGCACAACTCAAACATAGGCACCCATTGAGCACAGCTCACAAAGTTACTTGGGGGCTCTTTGCGTCAAATACCAAAGAGTTTGAAAGGACCCTTGTAGCTGGGTATCGACCCACGGCTTTGAAGCCTGGTGTATTCACCTAAAACCCCGGGTTAACCTGCCTTCATCAAGTAAGCCACTCCTATCCAGGTAATCCTGGCACGACCCTTCGAACGTTTGACAGTTACTCTCATTGAGACCCTGAACTTGTCAAAGTTAAAACGATGATTGGTTAGTTGGAGGGCCATATTGAAAGGCTAAGCCGAAATGGTTTAACTCAGTGGCCTGGCAGCCCATGAAATACCTCGATTTGGGCCTGGCAGCCCTCGAAAAGCCTCGACTACAGTTTTTTGTTTGCTTTTTTTGCCAAGTTTTTGTTTTTCGTGAGGTCTATGTTAAACCGGAGTTTTTCTGTTCAAATATACAATTAAAGGTAATCCGGCATCCTTCAAAACCGGTCTGGCTTTGACGCTTTGTCTCCAGCAATCGGCCGGTGTTCATCACAACCCGGTTCTATATCATATATATACCAACATGGTACGGTGGAGGTTGGGTTTTCACCCTTATTCAAATCACAATTGGTAAACCGACAGCAATGTTTTATATCACAGGTATGATTTATTATTGCTGCAACCATAGTTGCTTACCAAGTTGGATATGTTGACCCGTCCGGTGGTAAACCGCCTGGACAGATTTTCCTTATGCAGGCACAGGGATTGCATAATATTGTAAAAATACATAAGCCAGTACTAAAATTCTCATGGCAAATCAACGCAAAGTGTATCCCAGTGCACGATGGCAACGGATCAAAGTATTTTTACTAGCCTATTACAAGGCGCTTGAAGGCCCAAAATATGGTGTTTCCAGCAGAACAAGGTTTATCGAGCATCACTATGATGGCCGGATCAAGTTTCATTACCATGTTGATGCGATGTTGATGGGTCATCTGGCGTCGGCTCAGCTTCCTCCTCCCCACCTAGCGGTTGGAAGTTTGTAGTGGTCCAGTCAATCCGGGTTAAGGCCTGAAATATAGCTTCTTCACTGATAAGTTCAGACGGATCAATTTCAGGGGCATAAGTGTGCTTACAGTTTCCTGGAATAAGATTTTGCGCCTCCGGAATGACAGGGTTAATCCGTTTGTTGTTGGCATCATAATAAGACTGATGAACCGTCAAGTTAGCATCTTCTGCCAGCTAACTCGCTAGAGGACGCATTTCCCTTGTCACTCTTTTAAGGGCGGCATCATCAAAATCTGCCCCGTTTTCTTGTGTGCTTGGAAAGCCTTTGGCAAGGTTAACCGGATCCAAGTCAGCTATCCACGCTTTGGCTCGGGTAAGTGCCAACAAAGCGCCGGCCCTGGCAGCAGACCGCTTCACCTCTTCTAGCTGTGTTGGTACCATGGATAGCCTTGCCAGAGTGTCCTTGATCAGTGTTGGGGCCGGATTGTCATAGGATGCTGCGCAGATAACCCGTTGAGCACCGGTGTATAGTTGTTCAAGAAGAGTATATGTTGCTTTCAGCTTCATCCGTATATCTGAGCCCAGATGAGTAATGCGGCTACCTGCAATGGTTTAAGAATTTCATATTTCACCTAGCACCTTGCAAGATGGATATTACAGATACCTTGCCAGGAGTACTTACCAAATACTGCGGAGGTCATGGCGTTCACTTGACGTTTCAACCCAGAAAGTTCTTCTGCCACCGGTTTAAGAGCAGATTCGGCATCTTCAGCCCGTTTCAGCAATGTGCCCTTCTCAGTGTCCCAATTGGCATGTTCCGTCTTGAATTCTTCCTTCAGTCGTTCCATGGAAGTTAAAGCGGCTCGAAGTTCATCTTTGGCTTTGGAAGATTCTTCTTGATGAGATTTGATACTCTCTTGAAGATCAGCAATCTACGTCCGTTGATGGTTTATGTCAGCCTGCCAAAATCAAGAGGAGCATTTCAATATTTTATCAAAAGTCCCAAGCATACAACTGGTTCTACACTTGGCATTTGGGGGCTAATGCGGATTGCTTCTTTCTTACTACTTATTCAAAGTCCCAAGGATTCATACAAGTTTCAATCCTGGCACTTGGGGGCTAATGCGGATTCCTTCTTTCTTACTGCTTATTCAAAGTCCCAAGGATTCATACAAGTTTCAATCCTGGCACTTGGGGGCTAATGTGTATCTGTTCAAACTACTTAACAATCAACAATGTGCAGTTTGGAAATTCAAAGTCCCAGTTTGTTTTTACAAGCAAACCGACCCTTGGGGGCTACAGGATACAAGGCAGATAAAATACAAAGATAAGGAGGAAAATGTTTACCTCATAACATTCCTTCATCAGATTTACCAAGTCAGCCTCATGGTCTCGGCTTGTATAAAGCCGGTTCAAGAATCCGGAATGAAGATCCTGGGCAGAAAGATTAACATATTTTGACATATCAGTTTCCGTCTTCTTCTTGCCCATTGAAATAAACTCATCCTTGGCAGTATGTTTTGCCAATACAACTGGATCGCCCGGAGCGGTATAAGCAGTGCCGGTAATAATAACGTCATCGTCTTTGGCTGGGCTTGGCGGATTAGCACTTGACTTCAGTGGATTAGCAACCGGACTTGCAGGCATAGCATGTGGACTTGAGGTATCCTCATGTATGGCCGGATCAGCTTCCGGTGGATTAGCATTGATAGTTGGCTCTGGCGGGACAAAATCATCCATGAGATTATCAAGATTTTTATCAAGATCCTCAGGAGCTTTCTCTGGTTCAACTTCACCGGTAGAGGCACTGGTCTTGGCCTTCTTACTCAAACGAGCCTGAGCACTAATATTAAAACAAAGATTAGCATGGTCAACTGAGTTATGAAAGAGAAGGGAAGATTACACACTTACCCAGGGACGGTTTTCAGTGGAGGCAGCTGAGTGGTTGATGAACCGCCAGACGAATTAGAAGATGCCTGATAATTTGAATTAGATGAATTGAGAGGGAATCAGAAGAAACCTTTCGAAAGATAACGTTTTTCAGGAGAACAAGTAACCTCTGGACGACGTTTCCGGTTTGGGGTATGAGGTAAACCGGAAGAAGTGACCTGTTGACCACTGTGCCGGGTTGTGCGACGCCCTTCGGTTTGCTGTGTCTTCAAAGAAAGTTTTTGATCCAAATGAGCAACAGGGTGAGAGCATTTCACTTTCCGAACTACACGGCGAAATCGTTGAACTGGCACAAGTTCTGAGTCAGAAGAAAGACAAATTACCTCAACATGATCTGTGTGGCTGGCCTCCGCATCATCCTGGGAGTAATCATTATCAGTAGAATATATGGATAGAAGTCAAGGGAGTCAAACTTTACCTCTTCAGCCGAGTCATCGACATCTTCTGGCAGTTCCGAAGACTCAGCAGTTTTCTTTTTGGCAGCTTTCTTGATGACCTTGGTCTTTCCAAGAGGAGCCTTAGCTACTTTGTCTTGAGATTTCCTTTTCCAAAAGGAGCTACTGGCCTATGGGATTGCACAAAAGGATTATTATAGCAGTGTCAGAGCGGAGAAGGATCAGGAAAAGTACAAGGTTAAAATCCTTACCGCTGGCGATTTGTTGGAGGCGTAAAAAGGACGCGGACCAATTTGAGTACATGCGGTGAGCGGTTCGTCAAGTAATTTCTTTACACTTTCACTGACTTCATCATCAGTCAGTTCTATTTCATTAAACCGTTGTGGATCATTGGTGTTGCCGGTATATTCAAACATCAATCCGGGCCGGCGGCTTAAAGGAAGAATGCACCATGAAATCCAGCAACGGACAAGATCAACACCAGTTAAACCGTTGGCAAGGAGAGCCTGGAGTTTGGCGAGTTGAGGTGCATAGGCTTGTCGATCTTTGGCAGGCAATCTCTGAGGTAAAGGGTGATTATTGCTGAGCCGGTGTGGACAGTAGCCCGGCAAGGGATTCTCTTCAGCAGGGGCAGTATTCTGACAGTAGAACCAGGTTTGGTTCCAGTCCTTTGGATGGCTGTGAAGTTTGGCGTGAGGAAAATCAACCTCTTTCCTCTTTTGGATTGACACACCGCCAAGTTCAGTATTAGGTCCATCAAAAAATTCCGTCCGGCGGTTTAAGTGAAAGAGATCTAGAAAGAGGTCGACAGTTGGTTCTTCTTGCAGATAAACCTCGCAGAATACTTGGAAATTGCATATGTTGGACACAGAATTTGGTCCAATATCTTGAGGATGAAGTTGGAGCCTGGCAAGAACGTCCCGGAAAAACTTTGATCCGAGAGGACTGAAACCTCGAGCTAAATGTTGCAAGAATACAATCACTTCTCCATCTTGAGGTTCAAGGGGGCACTCAAGGCCAGGAACTCGCCAATTGAGGACATTTTTTGAAGCTAAAGCGCCGGTGGTGACATATTCATTGATTTGCATTTCTGTGATCCGAGACGGCACCTAGTTGCAAGCAGCAAATTGCTTTGTCATCTTACAAAGTCTGTAAAAGGAAAATGGATGGTTTACGATTGGCGGTTCGTATGTGTTTGTCAAATGTTAAACCGACAGTTTAAGGTATATATATGAAGTAAACCGGGCATGGCTGTTCAAAGTCTAGATGGCGGTTTAAGAGAGGGCTAATGACATACGACAGATTATCAACACCAAAGGATAAACCGCCTTTTGGAGGCAGAACCCCAAGCTGAAAATTTGTTAAGTATGGAACAAACAGGTTTCACAAGTTGCAATTATTATTTTGGATCAAACGGTCGCTCTGGAAAGAAAAATTTCTAGACCTAAAAACAGTGCAGAGAAGTTCATACACTCGAAGAGGGCTTCCAAACAATGGAAATGAGATCTATTTTTATGCAAGATAAGCACAAACAATTGCCACGGCAGTTCTACATTGTTTTTACGATCTAAACAGGGCATTGGAGGTGAACACTAACAAGGGTTTGCATCGGGCGGCGATGACCACCGACGAACTCAACAAAGTTCCAATGCAGATCTGAGAAGGGGAACGAGAAGAACTCACGGGTGTGGACGAGCTGTGGAGGTTCGCCGTCAATTTCTGGTCAGAGTCAGGTCGATGCAGCGGCCTGAGTTGGTGCGGACTGGAAGATCAACGACGGCGGCTGCGGCGATACTTGAGGTCTTCGGGTCGCGAGGAGGAAGACGGTGCAGTTTGGAAAGGGGGAAAATGGAAGGCGCCCCGGTCTTATTTATAAGGAAGTGGGATAAAACAGCAGGCGCAAAAATCGAGGAATCGGAAGCGGCAAAAGAGGATGCAGCTGTCGCCTTGATCTTCGGGAATTAATTAAAGAGAAGGGAATCTTTATAAAACTTTTTATACAGGGATGACGTCACAATGATTTACTACAGTAACGGAAGATGACGTCATGGCGATTCAACAAAGTTCACAGGGAGAAGACGATATGGCGGTTTATGAGAATTGCAAAAAATTTAATGATTGAAGATTGACATGAACAGGTTCAAACCAATCTGGGGCCTAATGTTGAGGATATAACTACTGAGGGTAAACCGCCCAGGAGGGGCCGGTTCACCTTCAGCTATACTGAAGCCCAAGGGAACCCAGAAGATGGCGCTTTACGGATGAAGCTTAGAGGCCCAGAGCCCGTAGGCGATTTAGGGCCCATGATTGTATAAACTTGCATTGTAAGATAAGAAAGAAGAGACCGAGGCGGACACGTGTATGAGCCGGCCTCGGGACTCTGTAGACCGGACGGGGTCCTCCTGAGTATATAAAGGGGTGACCTGGCGGCGATTTAGGGACAGAAAAACAACAACTCGAAGCCAGAAAAAGCGGATTCGCTCCCTGGTCTTCGAAACCCCAGCAATACCAATCACAACTAGACGTAGGCTTTTACCTTCATCGAAGGGGCCGAACTAGTATAAAACTCTCGTATCCCCTAGTCCGATTTAACCCCTTCAAGCTAACCCGTAGCGATGGCTCCACGACTAAGTCCTTTCATGAGGACATCTGCCGTGACAATTCCACGACACTTTCTTAAGTATTTCAAATGCTTCTACACAATCCTCATCGAAGACAAATGGTATATCTTTTTGTAATAAATTAGTCAGAGGCCGATAAATTTTTGAGAAGTCCTTAATGAACCTCCTATAAAATCCGGCGTGACCAAGGAAACTTCTTATACCTTTGATGTCCTTGGCACACGACATCTTTTCAATAGCATCAACCTTGGCTTTATCAACTTCAATACCTCTTTCAGAAACTTTATGCCCCAAGACAATACCTTCATTAACCATAAAGTGGCACTTTTCCCAATTCAAGACAAGATTAGTTTCTTCACATCTCTACAAAACTCGATCAAGATTGCTCAAGCAATCATCAAAAGAAGATCCATAGACGGAAAATTCGTCCATGAAAACCTCACAAATATTTTCACAAAAGTCAGAGAATATAGCCATCATGCATCTTTGAAAGGTAGCAGGTGCATTACATAAACCAAAAGGCATACGTCTATAAGCAAAAGTACCAAAAGGGCATGTAAAAGTAGTCTTTGATTGATCTTTAGCCGACATAGGTATTTGAGAGAAACCAGAATAACCATCTAGAAAGCAGTAGTGTGTATGTTTGCATAATCTTTCTAGCATTTGATCGATAAAAGGTAAGGGGTAATGATCTTTCTTAGTAGCCTTATTTAATTTGCGGAAATCAGTTACCATCCTATGACCTGTAATAATTCTTTGTGGAATCAATTCATCTTTATCATTAGGAACAACAGTAATACCTCCCTTCTTAGGGACACAATGAACAGGACTTACCCACTGACTATCAGCAACAGGATAAATTATACCTGCCTCCAGAAGCTTTAGTATTTCTTTTCTTACCACTTCTTTCATTTTAGGATTCAGACGTTGTTGAGGATCACAAACTGGTTTGGCATCTGCTTCCAAATTTATTTTATGTTGACATAGAGTGGGACTAATGCCCTTAAGATCATCAAGAGTATATCCAATAGCAACACGGTGCTTCTTTAGAGTTTTCAATAATCTTTCTTCTTCATGCTCTAAAAGGTTAGCACTAATAATAACAGGATATAACTTCTTTTCATCAATATAAGCATATTTAAGATTATCAGGCAACGGTTTAAGCTCAAACACGGGATCACCCTTAGGTGGAGGGGGATCCCCGAGGATTTCAACAGGCAAATTGTGTTTCAGAATAGGTTCCTGTTTAAAGAATACCTCATCTATTTCCCTTCTTTCATTCATAAACATATCATTCTCATGGTCTAGCAAATATTATTCTAAAGGATCACTAGGAGGTATGGCAATAGAAGAAAGACCAATAATTTCATCCTTACTAGACAATTCTTCTTCACGGTGTTGTTTACTAAATTTAGAGAAATTAAATTCATGAGTCATATCATCTAAACCGACAGTAACAACATCCCTTGTGCAATCTATGGTAGCATTAACAGTATTTAAGAAGGGTCTACCAAATATAATGGGACAAAAGCTATCTTGTGGGGAACCAAGAACAAGAAAATCAGCAGGATATTTAGTTTTCCCACACAAGACTTCAACATCTCTAACAATTCCCATTGGTGAAATGGTATCTCTATTAGCAAGTTTAATAGTGACATCAATTTCTTCTAACTCAATAGGTGCAATGTCATGCATAATTTCTTTATATAAGTCAATAGGTATTGCACTAGCACTAGCACCCATATCACATAAGCCATGATAACAATGTTCTCCTATTTTAACAGAAATAACAGGCATGCCTATCTTTAGCACAAGGTTTGGCAATTCTAGCAGTTTCACCGCAGAACTGAATAACATGCCCATCAATATTATCAGACAAGAGATCTTTAACAATACAATATTAGGTTCCACTTTAACTTGCTTGGGAGGTGTATATGTTTTAATATTGCTTTTACGAACCACAGTTGAAGCTTTAGCATGATCCTTTATCCTAACAGGGAAAGGTGGTTTCTCAACATACAAGTAGGAACAATAGGATCATTATAAGTGACAGTCTTTTCTTCAACTTTAATAGGTGCAGCTACTTTTACTTCTATGGGAGGATGATATTTAAACCACTTCTCCTTAGGGAGATCAACATAAGTAGCAAAAGATTCACAAAAAGAAGCTACTATCTCAGAATCAAGTCCATATTTAGTGCTAAACTTACGGAAAATATCGGTATCCATAAAAGATTTAACACAATCAAACTTAGGTGTCATACCTGACTCTTTACCTTTGTCGAGATCCCAATCTTCAGAGTTGCGTTTCATTCTATCCAATAAATCCCATCTAAATCCAATAGTCTTCATCATAAAAGAGCCAGCACAAGAAGTATCGAGCATGGTGCGATTATTTTCAGAAAGTCGAGCATAAAGTTTTTGAAGAATTGTTTCTCTTGGGAGCTCATGATTGGGGCATGAATATGACATTGATTTAAGCCTCCCCCAAGCTTGAGCGATGCTTTCTCCTTCACGAGGCCAAAAATTATATATATAATTGCGGCCACGATGAACAAGATGCATAGGGTAATACTTTTGATGAAATTCCAATTTCAATCTTCTATAGTTCCATGATCTCATATCATCACATAGCCCATACCATGTCAATGTGTATCCCTTCAAAGATAAAGGGCAGACCTTCTTATTAGCAACATCATCGGGTATACCTGCAAGCTTAAATAATCCACAAACTTCATCCACGTATATTAGGTGTTCATCAGGATGCTTTGTTCCATCTCCTGTAAAAGGATTAGCTAGCAGTTTTTCTATCATACCCAAAGGATACTCATAAGGAATTTCATTTTCAATAGGTTCAGTAGGTTGAGGAGCAACTCTTTGCTCTACTGGTCAGGGTGAAGATACCCCGAACAAGCCCCTCGGAGGATTACTTTCCATAGTAACAAGAGACAGTAAATTTCAGCACACTATATAAATTTTTCCTTAACAAATTCCACCAACCAAAGGCGCTTCACTCCCCGGCAACGGCGCCAGAAAAGAGTCTTGATGACCCACAAGTATAGGGGATCTATCGTAGTCCTTTCGATAAGTAAGAGTGTCGAACCCAACGAGGAGCAGAAGGAAATGATAAGCGGTTTTCAGCAAGGTATTCTCTGCAAGTACTAAAATAAGTGGTAACAGATAGTTTTGTGATAAGATAATTTGTAATGAGCAACAAGTAACAAAAGTAAATAAAGTGCAGCAAGGTGGCCCAATCCTTTTTGTAGCAAAGGACAAGCCTGGACAAACTCTTATATAAGGAAAAGCGCTCCCGAGGACACATGGGAATATCGTCAAGCTAGTTTTCATCACGTTCATATGATTTGCGTTTGGTACTTTGATAATTTGACATGTGGGTGGACCGGTGCTTGGGTGCTGTTCTTACTTTAACAAGCATCCCACTTATGATTAACCTCTATTGCAAGCATCCGCAACTACAACAAAAGTATTAAGGTAAACCTAACCATAGCATGAAACATATGGATCCAAATCAGCCCCTTACGAAGCAACGCATAAACTAGGGTTTGAGCTTCTGTCACTCTAGCAACCCATCATCTACTTATTACTTCCCAATGCCTTCCTCTAGGCCCAAATAATGGTGAAGTGTTATGTAGTCAATGTTCACATAACACCACTAGAGGCTAGACAACATACATCTCATCAAAATATCAAACGAATACCAAATTCACATGACTACTAATAGCAAGACTTCTCCCTTGTCATCAGGAACAAACGTAACTACTCACAAAGCATATTCATGTTCATAATCAGAGGGGTAATAATATGCATAAAGGATCTGAACATATGATCTTCCACCAATTAAACCAACTAGCATCAACTACAAGGAGTAATTAACACTACTAGGAACCTACTAGCACCAACCCGGACTTGGAGACAAGAATTGGATACAAGAGATGAACTAGGGTTTTGAGATGAGATGGTGCTGATGAATATGCTGATGGAGATTGCCCTCTCCCGATGAGAGGAGCGTTGGTGATGAGGATGGCGATGATTTCCCCCTCCGGGAGGGAAGTTTCCCTGGCAGAACAGCTCTGCCGGAGCCCTAGATTGGTTCCGCCAAGGTTCCACCTCGTGGCGGCAGAGTTTCGTCCCGAAAGGTTGCTTCTGGTTTTTTTCTCGACGAAAGACTTCATATAGCAGAAGATGGTCATCGGAGAGCCACCAGGGGGCCCACGAGGTAGGGGGCGTGCCCCCACCCTCATGGACAGGGTGTGGGCCCCCTGGTCTTCATCTTTGGTGAGGATTTTTCATTATTTATTATAAGGTATTCCGTGGAGTTTCGGGACTTTGGAGTTGTGCAGAATAGGTCTCTAATATTTGCTCCTTTTCCAGCCCAGAATTCCAGCTACCGGCATTCTCCCTCCTTATGTAAACCTTATAAAATAAGAAAGAATAGCCATAAGTATTGTGACATCATGTGAAATAACAACCCATAATGCAATAAATATCGATATAAAAGCATGATGCAAAATGGACGTATCAAGGTACAAGCGGCAGTGCCGCTTCTACATCTCAGTCGTAGTACCGTTGCAGCTCCGTGCTCCTACCGCCTTGATTCGAGGGTTCTCCTCTCGTGTCAGGTTTTGTGGCACTAGCTGCGGTAGTAGAGGTGAAAGTACTGCTCATGGGCGGTAGTACCGCCCTGGGTCCAGGTCTTGCTCTGCGCCTTACTGCACGGCAGTACCGTGAGGTGGAATGGTAGTACCACTGGCCACAGCGGTAGTACCGCTCACCCCTGCGGTAGTACCGCCCTGTGCGGGGCTGAGCAAGGGTAACGGTTGGATTGTCTTCCCCACTTATAAAAGGAGGTCTTCTTTTCCAAGTTGACCTACCTCTTTTCCCCAAGCTCCATTTGTTGCTCCAAAGCTCATTTTCGCCCGATCTCTCTCCCTACATAATCAAACTTGTTGATTTTCTAGGGATTGGTTGAGAAGGCCCAGATATACACTTCCACCAAGAGAAATTTGATTCCCCCCACTCATCCCTTGCGGATCTTGTTACTCTTGGGTGTTTGAGCACCCTAGATGGTTGAGGTCACCTCGGAGCCATATTCCATTGTGGTGAAGCTCCGTGGTTTCGTTGGGAGCCTCCAATTCGGTTGTGGAGAGAGCCCCAACCTTGTTTGTAAAGGTCCGGTCACCGCCTACAAGGGCACCAATAGTGGAATCACGGCTTCTCGCATTGTGTGAGGGCGTGAGGAGAATACGGTGGCCCTAGTGGCTTCTTGGGGAGCACTATGCCTCCACACCGCTCCAACGGAGACGTACTTCCCCTCAAACAGAAGGAACTTCGGTAACACATTCTTGTCTTCACCGGCTCCACTCTTGGTTATCTCGTGCCTTTACTTGTGCAACCTTTTCGTGTTGTATCCTTAGCTTGCTTGTGTACTTTTGGTTGTTGCATCATATAGGTTGCTCACCTCGTTGTATATCTAGGCAACCTACTTTGATGCAAAGTTTAAATTGGTAAAGTAAAGCTAAAAATTATTAGTTGCCTATTCACCCCCTTCTAGTCAACTATACCGATCCTTTCAATATGTTTCTCGTTTATGGAGGTGACAAAGAGCTCGTCGTAAATGGTTACGTCGATTCAAGCTTTGACACTGATCCGGATGACTCTAAGTCACAAACCGGATATATATTTATATTGAATGGTGGAGCTGTCAGTTGGTGCAGTTCCAAGCAAAGCGTCGTGGCGGGATCTACGTGTGAAGCAGAGTACATAGCTACTTCAGAAGCAGCAAATGAAGGATTTTGAATGAAGGAGTTCATATCCGATCTAGGTGTAATACCTAGTGCATCGGGTCCAATGAAAATCTTTTGTGACAATACTGGTGCTATTGCCTTGGCAAAGGAATCCAGATTTCACAAGAGAACTAAGCATATCAAGAGATGCTTCAATTCCATCCGCGATCAAGTGAAGGAGGGAGACATAGAGATTTGCAAGATTCATACGGATCTGAATGTTGTAGACCTATTGACTAAGCCTCTCTCATGAGCAAAACATGATCAGCACCAAGACTCCATGGGTGTTAGAATCATTACTATGTAATCTAGATTATTGACTCTAGTGCAAGTGGGAGACTGAAGGAAATATGCCCTAGAGGCAATAATAAAGTTGTTATTTATATTTCCTTATACCATGATAAATGTTTATTATTCATGCTAGAATTATATTAATCGGAAACTTAGTACATGTGTGAATACATAGACAAAACTGAGTGTCCCTAGTATGCCTCTACTTGACTAGCTCGTTAATCAAAGATGGTTAAGTTTTCTAACCATAGACATGTGTTGTCATTTGATGCACGAGATCACATCATTAGAGAATGATGTGATGGACAAGACGCATCTGTTAGCTTAACATAATGATCGTTTAGTTTTATTGCTATTGCTTTCTTCATGACTTATACATGTTCCTCTAACTATGAGATTATGCAACTCCCGAATACCGGAGGAACACCTTGTGCGCTATCAAATGTCACGGCATAACTGGGTGATTATAAAGATGCTCTACAGGTCTCTGATGGTGTTTGTTGAGTTGGCATAGATCGAATTTAGGATTTGTCACTCAGTGTATCGGAGAGGTATCTCTGGGCCCTCTCGGTAATTGTAACATCCCAAAATTCTAAATTTTGGAATGTTATATTAAATAGATAAATTTGATTGATTGTTGATTGTTGTGTGATTGATTGAGTGAAATTCGAAACTTTTTGAAAGTTAAATGAGCGGGAATAAAAGGACTTTCCCAAAACTTTCATTTTTGCATTTATGATCTTCGTGAATTCAAATTATTTTCAAACACAAAACCCTAGAGAGAAGATGACATGACTTCTTCCATTTAAATAAATGAAAAGGGTGTTTGAAAAATATTTGAATTCCATTTGGAAATATATTTTTTTCAATTCAGAAACTTTATGCAACTCAATGATTTCCACGAGAGAAGATAAAATGACTTCTTCAAATTATGAAATATGAGTTGGGAGTTTCAAAGATCAAATTTAAAGTCCTTTTTGAATATATTTTCAATTTGGAGTTATTTTAGTTTTAATTCAATTTATTTTTCTCCAAAACTAAAATACATGGAAAATAGGGTAACATGATTCCCTACAATATAAATTGGAGAGAAATAAATTTGAATTCATTTTGGTATTTTTTTTAAATGATTTTTATGGGATTTTAGTAGGGCAGTAGCACTCTGTGAACTATTTGAAATTGTGTGGATTTTATTTGACTCTAGAGAAATGTTCATGTTGTAGGAAATCTTTTTCTGAAAATTTTGATACATTATATGCCTAAGTGATATTTTTATTTATTTTGTTTTATTTTTTTGTCTGGGAAAATCTTTAAAAAAAGAAGAAAAAAATATTTTCTCCGCCGACTGGGCCGGCCTAGCCGAAGCCAGGCCAAGGCCCAGCGCGCCACCGCCTTCGTCCCCGACCCCGTGCATGACCCAGACTCGCCGGAGTCCGAGTGCCGCTGAAAGTGCAACTATCCCTGGGTGGTTTTGGTAATTCCTAGCAACATATAGCTCATTGAGCTAACATTATTCCAAGATTAATATTTCAGGAAAAGCTCAATGAATGGCATGGCATGGATGAGGAAAGTGGATCCCTCAAAATTCTAAGGACAAAAAGTTTGGCTCAAGCTTGAAGCTCAAGACTCTACATTTTATATTTTAGTGATCCAAGATCACATTGAGACTATAGGAAAAGCCAATACTATTAAGGAGGGATGAGGTGTTTCTTAATGGCTTGCTTGCTCAAAGTGCTTAGTGATATGCTCCAAAACCCTCAACTACCTTCCCACATCCACATATGACCTAAACCAAAAGTCAAACTCGGCCCCACCGATTCTTTCTATCCGGCGCCACCGAGTTTCAAATGTCATAGCCACTGCCACAAACCCTAGGCAAATCGGTCTCACCGATAGGGATCTCGGTCTCATCGAGATGGGATTGTAATCTCTCTGTTTCCCTTTTTAACGTTTCGGTCTTACCGAGATGAGCGATCGGTCCCACCGAGATTACAATGTAAACTCTCTGTTTCCCTTTGTAACATTTCGGTCTCACCAAGATGAGCGAATCAGTCCCACCGAGTTTACCTGACCAACTCTCTGGTTAGCTTATTACCAAAATCGGTCCCACCGAGTTTGTGTAATCGGTCACACCGAGATTACATTATGCCCTAACCCTAACCATATCGGTCCTACCGAGTTGCATCTCAGTCCCACCGAAAATCCTAACGGTCACTAGGTTTGCTAAATCGGTCCGACCGAGTTTCTCAATTCGGTCTCACCGAGATTGATAAATTGTGTGTAACAGTTAGTTTTTGTGTGGAGGCTATATATACCCCTCCACCCACTCTTCATTCGTGGAGAGAGCCATCAGAACATACCTGCACTCCCAATACACATTTTCTGAGAGAGAACCACCTACTCATGTGTTGAGGCCAAGATATTCCATTCCCACCATATGAATCTTGATCTCTAGCCTTCCCCAAGTTGCTTTCCACTCAAATCTTCTTTCCACCAAATCCATATCCCGTGAGAGAGAGTTGAGTGTTGGGGAGACTATCATTTGAAGCACAAGAGCAAGGAGTTCATCATCAACACACCATTTGCTACTTCTTGGAGAGTGGTGTCTCCTAGATTGGCTAGGTGTCACTTGGGAGCCTCCGACAAGATTGTGGAGTTGAACCAAGGAGTTTGTAAGGGCAAGGAGATCGCCTACTTCGTGAAGATCTACCGCTAGTGAGGCAAGTCCTTCATGGGCGACGGCCATGATGGGATAGACAAGGTTGCTTCTTCGTGGACCCTTCATGGGTGGAGCCCTCCGTGGACTCGCGCAACCGTTACCCTCCGTGGGTTGAAGTCTCCATCAACGTGGATGTACGATAGCACCACCTATCGGAACCACGACAAAAACATCCGTGTCTCCAATTGCGTTTGAATCCTCCAAACCCTTCCCTATACATTGTTGCAAGTTGCATGCTTTACTTTCCGCTGCTCATATACTATTTTGCATGCTTGCTTGAATTGTGTGGAGATTGCTTGACTTGTGCTAAGATAGCTAAAATTTGCCAAGAACAAAAATTGGGAAAAGGCTAGATTTTTATTTGGTCAAGTAGTCTAATCACCCCCCTCTAGACATACTTTCGATCCTACAACTGGTATCAGAGCTTTGGTCTCCATTTGCTTTGATTTCCATAGCTTTTGGTGGTCATAGCCTTGGTTTCACAACCTAGGAGAGTATGGCGTCTAGCGAGGGAAATTATCACCGTAGAGGTCCTTACTTTGATGGTACTAATTTTGCTAGTTGGAAGCATAAGATGAAAATGCATATTCTTGGACATAACCCCGTCGTTTGGGCTATTGTGTGTGTTGGCATGCAAGGTGAATTCTTTGATGGGAGAGAACCGAATCGTGAAGCTACCGCGGATGAGTTGAAGATGCTACAATACAATGCTCAAGCTTGTGATATCCTCTTCAACGGATTGTGCCCCAAAGAATTCAACAAAATCAGCCGTCTTGAGAATGCAAAGGAAATTTGGGATACTTTGATTGATATGCACGAAGGTACCGACTCCGTCAAGGAATCCAAATTGGATGTGCTTCAAAGTCAACTTGACAAGTTCAAAATGAAGGATGGTGAAGGTGTCGCTGAAATGTACTCTAGGCTTGCTCTTATCACAAATGAGATTGCCGGCTTAGGGAGTGAAGAGATGACAGATAGATTCATCATCAAGAAGATCCTAAGAGCCTTGGATGGAAAATATGATACCGTGTGCACATTGATCCAAATGATGCCCAATTACAAAGATCTCAAGCCAACGGAAGTCATCGGAAGAATTGTTGCTCATGAGATGTCACTCAAGGATAAAGAGGAACTTCACAACAAATCAAGTGGTGCTTACAAAGCCTCATGTGAAGCCCCCAAATCATCGAGTGAGAAACAAACCTTCAATGAAGAATTGAGCTTAATGGTGAAGAACTTAAACAAGTTCTACAGGAGTAGAAGCAAAGAGAGAAGCTCCAAGTCAAGGTCCTACAATGACAAAAGATCTTCTAGTCGAGAGCAAAACTGCTACAATTGTGGAAGGCCCGGACACTATTCCAATGAGTGTACGCCTCCCTACAAGAGAAGAGAAGATTCTCCCAAGAGAAGAAGTAGAAGAGAAGAATCACCATCTAGAGAAAGAAGGAGTAGAGATGATCGTTATGAACGAAGACCCTCACGGAGAAGCAAGGATTCGGAAAGAAAGGACAAGTCATCAAGGAGCTACACAAAACGAATACATCAAGCTCATGTTGGTGAATGGGTATCCGGCTCCGACTCCGACAACCACTCCGAGAGAAGCTATCACTCTGACTCCGGATATACTCAAGATGAAGGTGTTGCCGGTCTAGCACTTGTGACAACCAACTCCTATGACATATTTGACTCACCAAATGAAGGAGTTGGAACATGCTTCATGGCTAAAGGCCCAAAGGTATCACACCCCAAGTATGTTGATTTCAATAGTGATGAAGATGACTTGTTAGGTGATGATGATTTACTTTTTGACAACTCTAGTGATGAATACTATGATGAAACGTCAATTAATCATGCTAATCAAGATAAAACGAATGACAATGATAAGGAGAAGATTGAGTCTCTAACTAAAGAACTAAACACTCTTAAGTTAGCTCATGAAACTATCTTAGGAGATCATCGACAACTTTTAAGGACTCATGAGAAATTGCGCTTTGAAAAGCTCAACCTTTAGCAAGAGCATGAGTTCTTAAAAGCAATCAATGATGATCTTCGTAAGAAAAGTTCTTCTTACATTGCCAAGCGTTTACTCTTATCCACTTACATGCCTCAAGTCAAGTCTAGTAACAAGAACAAGAAAGATTCTTCCTCTAGTAGTAACAATAATCATGCTAAATCCAATATTGTTGCTTCTAGTAGTTCTCTTGATTCCACTAATGATTCTCTTAGCCAAGTTACACTTGAGCAAGAAAATAGCTTATTGAAGGGAATTATAGAGAAAGGTGTTCACAAGAGCCTTGCCGGAAGTAAGCAATTCGAGGAAATTGTACGCAAGCAAGGAAGGCACCAGAAGAATCAAGGTGTTGGTTTTGAATGAAAGTTCAATGCTAATGGAGTTGAGTGGGAAGAAGATCAATACCCCAAGACTAAGTTTGTTCCTCAACAAGATAAGTATGATCCTACTTCTCTCAAAGGGACACAAGCTCAAGATGATCTTCCACCACAAGACCACAAGCAAAAAGGCAAGGACAAGCTTCAAGAGGAAATTGATGCATTTGAAGAAGCTCCGAAGGCCTTGGTCAAGTGGGTTCCCAAGACTACTTCAAGTTCCACTTCATTAAGTACAACTACAACACCAAGGATTCCCATCAAGATGGTGTGGATCCCGAAGAAGAACTAGAGAGTTCTTGAGGGTGACTCCGCCAACATACTTCACTCTTATCATCTTGGCAAGAACAAGTGCAATCAACTTCCACATCTTGCACTAGTTCAAGGAGTCACAAACCCTCTTGTTGGTAAGACAAGGGACAAGGTAACCTAAAAGCTTTCATAGACATCATCTTGTGTGTGCATCACTCTATGTCTATGGATATCCTTGTTTGTTCCTTGTGGGACTAACCCGTGTAGGTATTGAAAGTGCAACTCACTCCAATGGATAGCTCCAAATGATCTACATCAACATTGAGCATCCACATATTCAACATCTACATGAAGTCATCATCGACAAAACCCAAGGTTAGTTCATCCCTCTTAGGGGGATCTCACATCTAGGGGGAGCTTTACTCTAAGAATTGAGCTAAAGAAACTCTAATGGTGTGAACACAACAATGCTTTATGTAAAAGTGGTAACCCCACTTGTGCTTAAACGATGAGTATGACCTATGATCAAATGTTCTCATTTGACTCATAAGTCAATATACTCATATATAGATAACCTAGTCATCGCAAATTGTTTGATAGATGCTAGAATTGGTTGTGCATGCTTTGCCACATATTTCAATTACCATTTTATTGTGTGAGCATGTTGATTGCATATTTCACTCATTCGAGGACATCCACTTGTTGTTTTGATTGATTGGTTTTCTTTTCTTTTGCCAAGTGGATGGACAAGAATGCCTAAGAACCCTATCCAGCTATATATGCTTTTCTCGTCTCAAACTCTATTCATGCTACATCACAAAATTTGATCAAGTCAGATTCGAACCACTCTGTGTGAGGAGCACTCGGAGTCCCCGATTCGTCATAGACTTAAACTTCCAAAACTTCTTTGTGCGTTTCGGTCTGACCGATTCATCCATTTTGGTCATACCGAGATCACTAAGTCGATCTAGGTTTTCAATCTCGGTGCAACCGATTTGAACTTTTCGGTCACACCGAGTTGCTGTAACTGTCAACAGTTATGCATCTCGGTGCCACCGAGTTGTTCCACTCGGTCACACCGACAGGGTCGGGCTATATATACTCACGGGCAAAAATTTGGAAATTTCTCCGAAACCCCTTCGCCCACGCATAGCTCGCTCTGCCTCCTGGGTCTCCGGATCGTCCTCCTCGTTGCCAGTCGCCTCCTGTCACTGGTCTCCGCCGCCGTCAACGGAATTCTTCCCTGCCGTTGCCGCCGTAGAGAGTTCATCGCCGAACTAGGGTATGGACTCGATCACAGTGCTATCCCCGTCCGATTCCTAGCACATTGTGTTCATTATGATTCTTACCATGATTGAAACGCTTCTATCCAGTCAAAACACTCCGTAGATTAGAGTTGAATTGAAAATTTAGGGTTAGGTTTCCGCCGAAACCATCTCGGACCCACCGAGTTGTGGAACTCGGTACCACCGATTCGGCTCAAGCCATTGCACATGTAATTTTCGGTCTGACCGAGAATTGCAAATTGGTGTGACCGTGTTCAGGACTTTGTGAAACCCTAGCAGTCTCGGTGCCACCGAACTGTGACTCGGTCTGACCGAGTTCACTAGTTTAGGTTCCAACAGCTGCTTCGGTATCACCGAGTTTACAAATCGGTTGATCCGAAATGCTTTTTGTGGAAAACTAAAACTAAGTTTTTGACTCATTCTTTTGCAAAAACCTCTGCATTTTGTGATGCTCATCCACTCTATCTCATCTATATCTATTCACAGGGTTTGCTGTCAGTGTTTGCAATATGTCTGATCAGAGTGACAGCCAGAACAGGTCAGAGGAGCAGGTTCACCTGAGTGAGGGCACTAGTCCCTCTAGCAGTTCAGATGATGGTAGCAGGAGCACTCCCAGCAACTTGCCCAAAGCTGCCACCAGAACAAGGAAGAAGAAAACTTCAGAGTCTGAGGATGAAGACTATGTGGCCACTGAGGATGATGATACATCAAAGAAGAAAGTGCTTAAGAAGGAATATGGCACAACTGCTTCAACCAAGCCAGGTCTGAAGACCAAGAGGTCAGCAAGGAGACAGCCAATGTCTAAAGCCAGAGCCTCCTCTCAAGCATCTTTGGAATCTCAACCCAAAGAGGCTGCTGCGGAAGGGAAGAAGAGGAAGGAGAGGATCAAAAAGACTACTGCTAGAGTGCATGGGAGATCCTCAATCATGAGAGATTATGAAGAGGAAGAGGAAGAAGAGGTTGCTGCACTAGCACCCAAGGCACAAAAGCTGATGGGTGATGCTATAAAGTCAGGGGCTGCAACATCAAAGCCCAAAGAAGCACCCAAAGCTGCCTCCAAGCCCAACACTGCACCAAAGAGAAATACCAGAAACATCCCTGCAGCTGAGAAGAACAAGGCCCCAGTGCCTGAGACTTTTGCTGAAGAAGAAGGAAATGAAGAGCATGTTCTAAGAAAATTGAAGCCAAAAATTCCAGACCACAATGATGCTCATCCTGTGGCTGAGAACATGAAGATCAAGAGAGACTCAGGGTTGAGGCTATGGAGAGAGTCAGATCCATATGCCACCATAAGAAGAACTGCTGTTGATTACAGGTTCCACATAAAGGAACAGCAAGATTTCTATGAGACAGTGCTGCTGGACAAGAAGCCTATAGTGTGTGAAATGAGGTGGGTCGACTGGAAGTATATCAAGGAAAATGAGGAACACTATCCTGGTGTGTTTGACAGCTACAGTGCTTGTGGAGTTGCATACTTTGTTGGGCAGAAGCTCACAAAGTGGAATGAGGAGCTCATAATGCAATTCTACTCCACAGCACACTTCTATCCAAATGGCAGGATAGTATGGATGTCTGAAGGTACAAGGTACCACTCAACTATTGAGGAATGGGCAAATCTGATCAATGCTCCTAAGGAAGAAGAAGATGACTTGGATGTCTATGCCAAGAACAAGATGGATCACAACTCTATGGCAAACATGTACAAGGAGATTCTTGAAGATGATCTTGAGACTCACCAGTTTGGGTCAGTAAAACACTTGCTGTCAGGGCTGCCTACAATCAATTGGATCCTTAGGCACACTCTCTTGCCCAAGTCTGGTGATCACAGAATGATCAGAGGCCATGCAATTAACTTGCTACATATATTTGATGTGCCACAGAAGTTCAAGGTCATGAGCCTTATAGTTGAGACTATCAAGAGGACTGCAGCTGGCCAGAAAAGAAGTTGTGGATATGCCCCACAGATCCAGGAGTTGATAAACTCAAAGATGGGCACAGGCACATACTTGTTGGATAAGGAACACTTGCCTATCTATCCTGACTTTGAGGACAATCAAGTTGTGATGAATGAGAATGAACCATCATCAGTACAAGCTCAAGAGAAGAAGGAGAAAGCAAAGAAAGAGAAGGCTGCCAAGATGCCAACTCAAGAGGAGGCATCTGAGTACTTTTTGAAAAACAAGCAGGACCAGCTTGGTTATTTGATAGCATCATCTCTGAGGATTAAGAAGGGGTTGGCCACCCTAACTCAAAACCAGGAGAGCCTGGAAAGAATCGTGGAGCAAAAATTCTATGACTTGGATGTGAAGGTAACTGAGATTCAGTGTGTTGTGGAGCAACTTCAAGATGATATGTAGGAGAGGAAGGGCAAGACAACCACGGATGCATTTTCCAGAGTGCCTCGAGCTCAGAGATCTGCTGCAGTGCCTGTTCCAGACACTAGAGTCACTTCATCTGCACCAGCTACAGCTCCAGCGCAACCAGCTCCAGCACCAACTCCATCAGCTCCATCTACTTCGACTGAAGCCTTCGTCCTTGGCGTTCTCTGGACACCACCACCTGAAGACCAAGCTTGAGATACGTTCTAGTGCTATGCATTTTCTATGAACTTTTTGGTAACTTGTTGCCAAAGGGGGAGAAAAATGTATAGATCATAGGCTTCGAGAGAGAGCGTTGTTTCTTTATTCTCTCTTGCTTTGGTGGTTGAACTTTGTTTGTCTTTTGATTGCTTGAGATACTATGCTATTATCTGTGAGACATTGATGATCATGTGGTTGATCATAAGCTACACTTATGCTTGTTAGATGATATTATCTTACTTATCCTTATATGATCATTCACTTTGCTTGGTGATGAGTGCATGTATTTAATTCTTATCATTTGGAGCGCTCCACCAAGATGTATGTGACATGGAAGAGTAACCCATGATCCTAACTCATTGTGCATTTGCAGTCCAAAAAAAATCTTAAGATATGCACAAATTTAGGGGGAGCTCTTGCTTTTCACATACTTCTCAAAGCGACAATATCTTTCTCTTATTATCATTTGTCGAAGCTTTGATCTATATTTGTCATCAATTACCAAAAAGTGGGAGATTGAAAGTGCAACTATCCCTGGGTGGTTTTGGTAATTCCTAACAACATATAGCTCATTGAGCTAACATTATTCCAAGATTAATATTTCAGGAAAAGCTCAATGAATGGCATGCCATGGATGAGGAAAGTGGATCCCTCAAAATTCTAAGGACAAAAAGTTTGGCTCAAGCTTGAAGCTCAAGACTCTATATTTTATATTTTAGTGATCCAAGATCACATTGAGTCTATAGGAAAAGCCAATACTATCAAGGAGGGATGAGGTGTTGCTTAATGGCTTGCTTGCTCAAAGTGCTTAGTGATATGCTCCAAAACCCTCAACTACCTTCCCACATCCACATATGACCTAAAACAAAAGTCAAACTCGGCCCCACCGATTCTTTCTATCCGGCGCCACCGAGTTTCAAATGTCATAGCCACTGCCACAAACCCTAGGCAAATCGGTCTCACCGATAGGGATCTCGGTCTCACCGAGATGGGATTGTAATCTCTCTGTTTCCCTTCGTAACGTTTCAGTCTTACCGAGATGAGCGATCGGTCCCATCGAGATTACAATGTAAACTCTCTGTTTCCCTTTTGTAACATTTCGGTCTCACCGAGATGAGCGAATCGGTTCCATCGAGTTTACCTGACCAACTCTCTAGTTAGCTTATTACCAAAATCGGTCCCACCGAGTTTGTGTAATCGGTCACACCGAGATTACGCTATGCCCTAACGCTAACCATATCGGTCCTACCGAGTTGCATCTCAGTCCCACCGAAAATCCTAACGGTCACTAGGTTTGCTGAATCGGTCCGACCGAGTTTAACCATTCGGTCCCACCGAGTTTGGCAAATTGTCTGTAACGGTTAGATTCTGTGTGGAGGCTATATATACCCCTCCACCCACTCTTCATTTGTGGAGAGAGCCATCAGAACATACCTACACTTCCAATACACATTTTCTAAGAGAGAACCACCTACACTTGTGTTGAGATCAAGATATTCCATTCCAACCATATGAATCTTGATCTCTAGCCTTCCCCAAGTTGCTTTCCACTCAAATCTTCTTTCCACCAAATCCAAATCATGTGAGAGAGAGTTGAGTGTTGGGGAGACTATCATTTGAAGCACAAGAGCAAGGAGTTCATCATCAACACACCATTTGTTACTTCTTGGAGAGTGGTGTCTCCTAGATTGGCTAGGTGTCACTTGGGAGCCTCCGACAAGATTGTGGAGTTGACCCAAGGAGTTTGTAAGGGCAAGGAGATCGCCTACTTCGTGAAGATCTACCGCTAGTGAGGCAAGTCCTTCGTGGGCGACGGCCATGATGGGATAGACAAGGTTGCTTCTTCGTGGACCCTTCATGGGTGGAGCCCTCCGTGGACTCGCGCAACCGTTACCCTCCGTGGGTTGAAGTCTCCATCAACGTGGATGTACGATAGCACCACCTATCGGAACCACGACAAAAACATCCGTGTCTCCAATTGCGTTTGAATCCTCCAAACCCTTCCCTATACATTGTTGCAAGTTGCATGCTTTACTTTCCGCTGCTCATATACTATTTTGCATGCTTGCTTGAATTGTGTGGAGATTGCTTGACTTGTGCTAAGATAGCTAAAATTTGCCAAGAACAAAAATTGGGAAAAGGCTAGATTTTTATTTGGTCAAGTAGTCTAATCACCCCCCCTCTAGACATACTTTCGATCCTACAGCCGCCCGCTTCCGGCCGCCCCCTTCCCCAAGCTGGTGTCGCCCCGACCCCGCCTTTAAAAGGCCGAGGCCCCGGGCCTTTCCTCTCTGCTCACGCCGCCTCGCCTCCTCTCGCTTCGCACCGCTGCCCTCACAGATCGCCGCCGCCGCCGCTTGCTCCAGCTGCTACCGCTGCAAGCGAGCTTCTCGCTGCCGCACAGCACCCCGTCGCCTCGCGCCGCCGCCGCTGCTAGCTCCGCTGCCCCGCGCCGCCTTCCTGCGCCACGTAGCCACCGCCCCACCCTGCTGTTGCCACAGATTTCGCCGGAGATCGCCGGGAACCGCCGCCGCTGGTTCTTTGGCGTAAACCGCCCCGAACCGCCCTAGCCGGTATAACCGCTATAAAACCCTCCCCGGTTTTTCTTTAGTTCGGTTTTCTTTTAAGAACGGTTTTTTTGGTTTTGTTAAATAGCGAGCGTTCACCGGTTTAGATCTGTAGCGAACAGTTTTCGTTCTTTAGCGTTCGACAGCGAACATTTGTTCGATAGGATTTTTTTTCTTTTTCTTTTAGTTTTCGGCCAGGGACCTATTCGTGATAAATTTCTTCACAAATTAGTCCCTGTACTTCAAACGACCACATCTTTTTACCCCTCTTATCCAAATTCAATGAAACCAAAGCCCACATCTTTGTTATGATCTCCTCTATCCAGTAAAACAACTTGAACATGCTTTTGAAAAATTAAAATATGATTTTATATAGATTTGAATTTGAATCTTCTTTTGATCGTAACTTGAGTTCCGTAACTCCGTTTGAGTTGATTCTTTTTGCAAAGCGAAGCTCTTGACCTAAACGTTCTGATAAGGCCAAATTCACATAATTTTGGTACTGTTAGAAATTGTTTTATGTTGCAAGAGTTATTTTCTTGGTTTTGATGTTTTCCGAAGTGTCTTCTTCGTTCTTTCTGACTTTTTGAGTGGTTGCTTATGTGTGGTTACTATTGCTTGCTTACGATAGATTGACCGGAGTGTGACGAGTAGAACTATCAAGAGTTTTGAGTGCGAATCATCTTCATCAACATTGCAGGCAAGTTCACACGTTGATCATATCCCTTTCATACCCAGTTTTTATGCATTAGTTTCACCCTCAAACATTGCATGAGTAGGATTGATAACATGTGGGTATTGGGAAGTACTTGATGAGGTAGGAACCTATTGCCCTGCATTCAAACCTTTGGAGTTACTATACGTTATGCTTATAATACCATGCTATGCTCGTAGACGTGGATTGGGTTTGAGTGTATTCATGACAGATGTGAGATTGTTATTTAATGGTTTACTTAAGGTGGCAACTTTAACACACTTCTGGGTGGATTGAGGCACCTGGGTATTCCAGCGATTGCCTGTTTTTCTTTATGGACCTCCACCCAGGCTCAAAGGGATCATGAGATTATTCATACTAGAAACTTCCGTGTGCAGCCACAAGCTACTATGGGCTTTAGCATAGTTGACTAAGTCGTGCGAACTCTTACAGTGGTAGACTAGCAGATGTAGGGGGGTGTAGGTTGGTACTGTCTACCCGATCGTAAGGTGCTAGCGCTTCTGAAAGACTATGTCTCGGTCATCCGTTTCTCAAACATCATGTAGTGCGAGAATCCCAACGAAGGAGATCGAGTCTTGTGGGGAAAAGTGCGCAAACCTCTGCAGAGTGTATAAACTAATCATGATTAGCCGTGTCCCCGGTTATGGACATCTTGAGTATCTAGTACTTGGATTATCATGTGAATCTCATCATGTGACTTTAATTAATTTTGGTTGGGTTTTAATGATGAGGTTTAATTGGGATTGAGAGGGTGTCTACACTCTCAATGTTTAACAACCACCATAATAGTTAAAAAAAATTATTCCTTTGCAGTAGGGAAAAATTGGCTTTTCGCAAAAACATATAACCATAGAGCTTTTCCACCAGCCATATATGCATGTAGTGATAGCCATTGTTCATCATTTCTCTATGGTGTGAATTTGCCAGTACATTCAATGTACTGACCCTTGTGGCTGCAACGTCTCATGTTGCAGGAATCTTACGACGAGTAAGTGATACGTCAGGGTTACGATTTCTACACTCAACTTTGTCGTTGGTGTTGATGGGAATCCCCAACCTTGTTGCTTCCGCTATTTGGATTGAGGTAATAGTATTTTACGTTACTTTATACATGTCATTTACCTCTGTTATAAATCCTCGAGTACTGTGTGTGTCAGCATACCGATCCAGGGATGACACTTAAGCACAGAGACTTGACCGTCTGAGGTTGGGTCGCTACAAGATTGTATCAGAGCACATGTTGACTGTAGGACGTGACCCTAGAAACTGGCAAGCCCATAGGAAAGATTTTTCTCTACAACTTCTTTTTTAAAAGATCTGTTACCTCTCTTCTCTTCTGAGCTTATTCAAAAATTCCTTTTTAGTGAGACTATACCCCTTTCCCCTTTTGACCACTCAAAGATTCGACGGATGAGACCACTCCAAGAAGTACAAGATATCGGACAACCACGACCACTACGGAATGAAGAAGATTTTACCATGCATCTGAATAATGGAAACTACAACAGTTGAAGACTCCGAAGACTAGGAGAATTTGAAGGCTCTGAAGAATTCCCAGATTTTTTTATGACCTAGGAAGGCTACCCTTATGGAACTTGGCAGACTATGGAAGTTGTCAATACCCGAGATCAAGGTGTATCGGAGAAAGACCGGAGCATGGAGAGTTAAAAACTCAAAGTTCTGTCAAGGAAAACCCTAAGGCAGGAGATATCAACTATGGAGAGATAGCTCATGGAAATGACAAGAGAAGAAACACGGCTATCCATGAGGTTATCGCCCGCTTATGCTATTTTTGCCGTGCTAAGTTAAGCATGCATATGCATGGAAGGATTGGATGGTAGAAGGCTGATGGAGCACCTATCAGCAAGATGATGTTTTAACCTTAGCCGGTGTATCACCAAGATCTGGAGTGTTACATCAAGAATTTTAAGATGGACCTGCAGGAAGCCGTATTTGACGAGAAATCATTCCGTGAAGAACTTAGGACCAAGAAGCTGAGGTAGCCAAGCTGGAGGAGCAAAACCTTGAGATACCGGAGATTCGTCAGGAATTGAAGGACAGTAGGACCATGGTTCATGCCAAGGATGTTGAAACCCAGAAGTTTGGAATGCAACTCCAGAAATATTAAAGGACGTCACAAGAGACTTCGCGTCAATAGAGATGATCTAGCAAAAGACCTTGTGAAAGACAAGCACGATCGGAAGAAGCCATCGGAGACATGAATAAGACTTGAAGGGTTTGGCGATTTTGAAGATTTATTGACCTTTAGAAGACCAAACCCCTGTTATACCTACGTTAGATGCGACGTTTGTGAGCTGTCATTTGTTTGATGTTTTTCTCGACAGCCACAAATAAAATTTGCTTTTTCAAAAAATTTGTTTGTATTGTGTGCATCCCTCTCTATCTCTCTTATCTCAACCCCAAACCCATGGACCCAATAGAGGACGAATGGAGATGAGCACGTATTTTCTGGACCGATGAGTCAATTGGAGACAGACCGATGGATTCAGAACATGGAGGATCACATGAAGAATAACCCTATAGTTGAAAAGGATATGACCTAGCATGCTCTTCAGTGTTTTGAAAGAGGTGCTGCTACTTGGTGGAGTATGTACCAAACCATCAATGGATGGCAAGGAGTAACCACTTGGAAAGATTTTAAGTTGACTTTGCTAAAGTCTCGGTTTGTGTCCTAGAAATTGAAGCCTTCTGGAAAGGATATGAAGAAACCTTGTGCATGCAAGATTAGTGGAGAAATAGGACACAACCATAAGGAACAGAAGGATGAATGCCCTAATTGTGAAGAAAGTCACCCAGATGAAGAATGCCCAACTAGGTAGATTACTTGTTTCTTATGTGAAGGGACTACCCACTACCCTGCACAATGTCACATTTACCCCATGGTACGAAGAACCGTATAGCAGAAGAAAGAAGTAAAGAAAGGAGCCCTTATGGGAATTTTAGAAGAACCCGTGATGAAGGAAGATGTCGGGGACACACCCAAAGAAGAACCAATTAAACCCTGCACCAAGTCATGCTAATCATGTTGAGAAGAAGGACACATCTCCCAGAATTGTATGAATGTGGATCTAGTAGAATTCCCGACGGAGGAAGTAGAATATGACCCACAAGAAATAGAAGCCATGATTGGCATGGAAAGGTCCAGTAAGAGAAGTAGATTGGATTCCAGGAAGGACCTGAGTCATATCACCTGTTACAGGTGCAAGGAATCAGGGCACTACCTCAGCAGTTTCCCAAAAAGGAAACCTTGAGACTTGTCAGAAGTAGTATGTTTTCGTTGTAAGGGAGCAGGGCACTTTGCCAGAGAATGCCCCAAGGAGAAGGAGACTTTTGCTAGATAGTTGAGTTTGCAACAAAAGAAATGGAGTAGTAGAAGTGAGAACATTTTGTTTTATATTGAGGTGTTGAGTTGAGATTGTAATCAATTGAGAGTGAATAAAGTTAGCATCGTTGGTACTGATATGGATTTTATGAGTTGTTACTCTATGAAGAAGGATTTTGACCATTTTGAGGATATGAGAAATATGGTCTATGGAAGATTTGTGCATTTAAAGGGTGGTAGTACCCTATAAGAACCCTTGACCCCTGGAAAAGATAAGGATACTCCACTGAGTGGATTTTGGACAAAATGAATACGAGTTTTGTCTCGATATGTATAATACCCCAAGAGTATGTGGGATGAAGTTGGAGACCGTCAATTGTTTGGACCAAATGTGATCAAGGAGTCAGAAGAGAATGTTAAGTTGATTCGAGATAGACTGAAGGTAGCTCAGTCCAGGCATAGGAGTTATGTAGACTCAAAAACGCAAGGAGGTAGTCTATGAAATTGGAGACAGAGCATGTCTTCATGTGTCCCCTCTGCGAGGAGTTAAGCACTTTGGAGTTAAAGGAAAGCTATCCCCGAGATTTGTAGGATCATACCGAGTTTTGGAGCGTATGGGAGAAGTGGCCAACAAGTTGGAGTCACCCAAACGACTGTCAGGAGTTCATGATGTGTTTCATGTTTCCAGGTTGAAGAAGTGTCATGCAGAGATGGCCGACATTCCCCTGTGAGGACGCTTGACCATGGAAAGGATAATGATATTCCATGAAGTGGATTTTGGACAAAATAAGTATGAGCTTTGTCTCGATATGTGGGGTATCCCAAGAGTATGGATGGATGAAGTATTATTGGATATAAAGGAGGTAGAATGTTGGTAATATGGAGCAATTGTAACTCCACGATGAGTTTGAGTAATCACGTCTTGGTTTGGTGCCAATAGAAGGAAGAGAGACAGTACAATTGGATGGATTTAAGTATGCTATGAAGTTGGATGTTGGAATAAAGATCAGTTGCCCCGATGATGAGTTCAAGGTTTGCAAGTGATGAGATGGCCATAACCCACATGCCCCAGGACCTGCCAAGAAGCAAGCACATTCTTGCTGAACGAAAAACCCTGGAAGAGGATATGCCTTTATCAATAGATGATATTATAAGAGTTTACGCAAACCTGAGAGTTGTGAAGGAACGATAGATGATCGTTGGGCTTGCAGAATCAATGGATTTATCCGAACTTGGTTCGTTGACAAGAGAAATTCTGCAATGCTTGTGAGGATGACCGAGTGTTAGAATGCGAGATTCACTAAACCGTATACAGGGTAATGATTTGGGTGCGGGATGGATTGATCACCATACCGACTTACTCTTATTATTCGCCTTGCTATATGGGATGGTAAATCTGAGAGACTTACCTATAGTAGAGAGATGACGACCAAAACCTTGTATAAGCCTTAGAATGGTATAGCAATTTTCCCTTGTACAAGGCAGTTGTGCCCACCGTAGGTTATACGGTGAGGATCAACCCAGACCCATTTCCTGCAGGAGAAACCATAAATTGTTGACCACCATGAGATATCGAAAGTTGTTTAGCATTGGCGCCAGACCCGTCAGCTAAGAAGACCCAGTCTCGAAATAACCTTACCAAGATGAAAGGACAGAAGAATTGAGGAAAAGGTTATGCCGCTACCGGAAGAGCCAGAGAAGGAATTATACTGAAGATCTGAGAAGACCGGCCCTGTCAAGAATAAGGATGGAGGACATGAGTATTGATGGGGCCATAACAATGTTTCTAAGGGTGGTAGCACCCCAGACCCCCTGTGTTAATCGATGGATTTTGAGAAGACCCCAAACCTAACCTATCTCTTTCTAGCCTCTCCGAATCTTGAGGACGAGATTCATTTTAAGGGTGGTAGGTTTGTAACATCCCAAAATTCTAAATTTTGGAATGTTATATTAAATAGATAGATTTGATTAATTGTTGATTGTTGTGTGATTGATTGAGTGAAATTCGAAACTTTTTGAAAGTTAAATGAGCGGGAATAAAAGGACTTTCCCAAAACTTTCATTTTTGCATTTATGATCTTCATGAATTCAAATTATTTTCAAACACAAAACCCTAGAGAGAAGATGACATGATTTCTTCCATTTAAATAAATGAAAAGGTTGTTTGAAAAATATTTGAATTCCATTTGGAAATATTTTTTTTCAATTCAGAAACTTTATGCAACTCAATGATTTTCACGAGAGAAGATAAAATGACTTCTTCAAATTATGAAATATGAGTTGGGAGTTTAAAAGATCAAATTTAAAGTCCTTTTTGAATATATTTTCAATTTGGAGTTATTTGAGTTTTAATTCAAATTATTTTTCTCCAAAAATAAAATACATGGAAAATAGGGTAACATGATTCCCTACAATATAAAATTGGAGAGAAATAAATTTGAATTCATTTTGGTATTTTTTTTAAATGATTTTTATGGGATTTTAGTAGGGCAGTAGCACTCTGTGAATTATTTGAAATTGTCTGGATTTTATTTTACTCTAGAAAAATGTTCATGTTGTAGGAAATATTTTTCTGAAAATTTTGATATATTATATGCCTAAGTAATATTTTTATTTGTTTTATTTTTTTGTCTGGGAAAATGTTTTTTTTAAGAAAAAAGAAAAATATTTTCTCCGCCGACTGGGCCGGCCCAGCCGAAGCCAGGCCAAGGCCCAACGCGCCACCGCCTTCATCCCCGACCCCGTGCGCAACCCGGACTCACCGGAGTCCGAGCGCCGCCCGCCTCCGGCCGCCCCCTTCCCCAAGCTGGCGTCGCCCCGACCCCGCATTTAAAAGGCCAAGGCCCCGGGCCCTTCCTCTCTGCTCGCGCCGCCTCGCCTCCTCTCGCTTCGCGCCGCCGCCCTCGCAGATCATCACCGCCACCGCTTGCTCCAGCCGCCGCCGCCGCAAGCGAGCTTCTCACCGCCGCACAGCACCCTGTCGCCTCGTGCTGCCGCCGCTGCTGGCTCCGCTGCCCCGCGCCGCCTTCCTGCGCTGCGTAGCCACCGCCCCACCCCACCGTCGCCGCAGATCTCGACGGAGATCGCCGGAAACCGCCGCCGCTGGTTTTTTGGCGCAAACCGCCCTGAACCGCCCTAGCCGGTATAACCGCTATAAAACCCTCCCCGGGTTTTCTTTAGTTCAGTTTTCTTTTAAGAACGGTTTTTTTGGTTTTGTTAACCGCTATAAAACCCTCACCCGTTTAGATCTGTAGCGAACGGTTTTCGTTCTTTAGCGTTCGATAGCGAATGTTCGTTCGATAGGATTTTTTTTCTTTTTATTTTAGTTTTCGGCCAGGGACCTATTCGTGATAAATTTCTTCACAGATTAGTCCCTGTACTTCAAACGACCACATCTTTTTACCCGTTTATCCAAATTCAACGAAACCAACGCCCACGTCTTCGTTATGATCTCCTCTATCCAGTAAAACAACTTGAACATGCTTTTGAAAAATTAAAATATGATTTTATATAGATTTGAATTTGAATCTTCTTTTGATCGTAACTTGAGTTCCGTAACTCCGTTTGAGTTGATTCTTTTTGCAAAGCGAAGCTCTTGACCTAAACGTTCTGATAAGGCCAAATTCACATAATTTTGGTACTGTTAGAAATTGTTTTATGTTGCAAGAGTTATTTTCTTGGTTTTGATGTTTTCCGAAGTGTCTTCTTCGTTCTTTCTGACTTTTTGAGTGGTTGCTTATGTGTGGTTACTATTGCTTGCTTACGATAGATTGACCGGAGTGTGACGAGTAGAACTATCAAGAGTTTTGAGTGCAAATCATCTTCATCAACATTGCAGGCAAGTTCACACGTTGATCATATCCCTTTCATACCCAGTTTTTATGCATTAGTTTCACCCTCAAACATTGCATGAGTAGGATTGATAACATGTGGGTATTGGGAAGTACTTGATGAGGTAGGAACCTATTGCCCTGCATTCAAACCTTTGGAGTTACTATACGTTATGCTTATAATACCATGCTATGCTCGTAGACGTGGATTGGGTTTGAGTGTATTCATGACAGATGTGAGATTGTTATTTAATGGTTTACTTAAGGTGGCAACTTTAACACACTTCTGGGTGGATTGAGGCACCTGGGTATTCCAGCGATTGCCTGTTTTTCTTTATGGACCTCCACCCAGGCTCAAAGGGATCATGAGATTATTCATACTAGAAACTTCCGTGTGCAGCCACAAGCTACTATGGGCTTTAGCATAGTTGACTAAGTCGTGCGAACTCTTACAGTGGTAGACTAGCAGATGTAGGGGGGTGTAGGTTGGTACTGTCTACCCGATCGTAAGGTGCTAGCGCTTCTGAAAGACTATGTCTCGGTCATCCGTTTCTCAAACATCATGTAGTGCGAGAATCCCAACGAAGGAGATCGAGTCTTGTGGGGAAAAGTGCGCAAACCTCTGCAGAGTGTATAAACTAATCATGATTAGCCGTGTCCCCGGTTATGGACATCTTGAGTATCTAGTACTTGGATTATCATGTGAATCTCATCATGTGACTTTAATTAATTTTGGTTGGGTTTTAATGATGAGGTTTAATTGGGATTGAGAGGGTGTCTACACTCTCAATGTTTAACAACCACCATGTTAGTTAAAAAAAATATTCCTTTGCAGTAGGGAAAAATTGGCTTTTCGTAAAAACACATAACCATAGAGCTTTTCCACCAGCCATATATGCATGTTGTGATAGCCATTGTTCATCATTTCTCTATGGTGTGAATTTGCCAGTACATTCAATGTACTGACCCTTGTGGCTGCAATGTCTCATGTTGCAGGAATCTTACGACGAGTAAGTGATACGTTAGGGTTACGATTTCTACACTCAACTTTGCCGTTGGTGCTGATGGGAATCCCCAACCTTGTTGCTTCCGCTATTTGGATTGAGGTAATAGTATTTTATGTTACTTTATACATGTGATTTACCTCTGTTATAAATCCTCGAATACTGTGTGTGTCAGCATACCGATCCAGGGATGACACTTAAGCACAGAGACTTGACTGTTTGAGGTCGGGTCGCTACAGTAATGCACATCAATATGAGCCTTGCAAGCAATGTGACTAATGAGTTAGTTACGAGATGATGCATCACAGAACGAGTAAAGAGACTTGCTGGTGTCAAGATTGAACTAGGTATGAAGATACCGACGATCGAATCTCGGGCAAGTAACATACCGATGACAAAGGGAACAATGCATATTGTTATGTGGTTTGACCGATAAAGATATTCGTAGAATATGTAGGAGCCAATATGAGCATCCAGGTTCCGCTATTGGTTATTGACCGGAGATGAGTCTCGGTCATGTCTACATAGTTCTCGAACCCGTAGGGTCCGCACGCTTAACGTTCGATGATGATTTCTATTATGAGTTATGTAATTTGATGAGTGAAGTTTGTTCGGAGTCCCGGATGAGATCACGGACATGACAAGGAGTCTTGAAATGCTCGAGACATAAAGATTGATATATTGGACGATGTTATTCGGACACCGGATGAGTTCCGAGAGGTACCGGGTAACTATCAGAGGGCCGGAGGGTTACTGGAACCCCTCAGGGGAACTAATGGGCCTTCATGGGCCTTAGTGGGGAGAGAGAAGGGCTACAAGGGCCTGGCCACACCCCCTCCCCCCTTGGCAGTCTGAATTGGACTAGGGGAAGGGGGTGGCGCCCCCTTTCCTTCCCTTCCCCCTCTCCCTTCCTCCTTTCCCCTTCCACCAAGTGGAATCCTACTAGGACTTGGAGTCCTAGTAGGACTCCTCTCCTTGGCGCACCCTACAGGGGCCGGCTGGCCTCCCCCTCTCCTCCTTTATATACGGGGGCATGGGGGCACCCTAGAAGACACAAGATCAATTGTCTTAGTCGTGTGCGGTGCCCCCCTCCACAGTTACACACCTCGGTCATATCGTCGTAGTTCTTAGGTGAAGCCCTGCGTTCGGTAACTTCATCATCACCATCACCACGCCGTCGTGCTAACGGAACTCTCACTAGTCCTCAACTAGATCAAGAGCTCGAGGGACGTCATCGAGGTAAACGTGTGCTGAACACGGAGGTGCCGTACGTTCGGTTCTAGGATCGGTTAAATCGCGAAGACGTTCGACTACATCAACCTCGTTGCTAAACGCTTCCGCTTTTGGTCTACGAGGGTACGTGAACACACTCTCCCCTCTCATTTATATTCATCTCCTAGATAGATCTTGCGTGACCGTAGGTAAATTTTTTGAAATACTACCTAACCCAACACATAAAAGTATTCAATCCGATAAAATGAAATCTCAAAGGGAAAACTCAATTCATCACAAGATAGAGAGGGGAAAACACCATATGATCCGACTATAATAACAAAGCCCGTGATACATCAAGATTGTGACATCTCAAGAACACGAGAGAGAGAGAGAGATTAAACACATGGCTAGTTAGCTACTGGTACAAACCCTCAGCCCCGAGGGTGGACTACTCCCTCCTCACCGTGGTGGCAGCCGGGATGATGAAGATGACCGCCGGAGATGAGTCCCCCCTCCCGCAGGGTGCCGGAAAGGGTCTAGATTGGTTTTTGGTGGCTACAGAGCCTTGCGGCGGCGGAACTTCTGATCTAGGTTAACCCCGAAGGTTTTCAGAATATATGGGAATTTATAGTGCAAAGAAGGGGTACGGGAGGCCACCAAGGTGGGCACAACCCACTTGGGCGCGCCCTGGTGGGTTGTGCCCCCTCGGGGCACCCCCCAGGTGTAGCTCTGGCCCATTGGAAGTGTTCTGGTCCATAAAAAATTCTCAAAAAGTTTCGCGGTGTTTGGACTCCATTTGATATTGATTTTCTGCGATGTAAAAAACAAGCAAAAAACAGCAACTGGCCCTTGGCACTGGGTCAATAGGTTAGTCCCAAAAAATGATATAAAGTTGCTATAAAATGATTGTAAAACATCCCAGAATGATAATATATTAGCATGAATACTTCATAAATTATAGATACGTTGGAGACGTATCAGTGGGCGCCATTGTGAGATGATATGCGGATGAGGTGGTGTCAGGAGGTGGGTTGAAAACCCCGCCTCGATTGTGACCATGACCAACGATGGCGGTGGCTATGGCCGTCGCTTACCTTCTTGGAAGCATTGTTGTACCGCTGTTGCATCCCTCCAGCACGGATGGTTGTAGCTCCAGGGCAAACCCTTGATCTTGTTAGATCGGACGATGACGGTGCCTTGGTGCCGTTTCCCCCTTGGGGGTTTCGTCGTTGCAGTTGGGTATTGGGAGCCGGACCAGTGGAAGACGGTGGTGTTGGCGTCGAGACTTCTGTGGAAACAATGATGGGGCGAGCAACGTCGAAGACGTGGTTATGGATGAGGTGGTTGGCTCTTCTCCGGCATGTCCGTGGGATTGCCTCGGTTGGTTTGTTGCCGTGAAGTCAAAGCTATGGTGGCGGGGCCCAGGTGGTATACGATGACATGCAACACATGGTCCATTCGATGATCTTCTACGACGCCAGTCGTGCCTAGTTCTCCTTTGTGGTTCTCCGTCAGAGTCGGAGTTGCGCTATCTGGTAGGCGGGGTCTGGCGTGGACCTTCATGCATCTCCACACTGCCTCTTCAGTGTGGTTGGGTCGACGATCGCCTACAGCGAAGTTAGAGTCTTTTGCTCAGGGTTTGGCTAGGGATGGCGATGATGCCTGTAGGGGAGGAGTGATGATGATGCTCCTGTGTGTTGTCTCGATAAGACCCTGTTTGGAGTGGTGTGCATGAGGCACCTTGTGTGCCGCTCAACGGTTGTGATGATTTTCTACCGGTTCTCCATAATTAACCGGGCAATTTGGTTTTTGCTCAATTTTTCTCAATTAACCGAGCAACTCTTTTTTTCCTAATGAATGCAGGATAACTGCCATTTTGAAACACACACAAAAAACAAATAGGCTTTCATTCAGCTCGTTATAGTGCAATTTACACCACGAAGAAAGATACGGGTTCTGGTAAATACAGACGAACAATCGACACACAAAAAGATGGTCTAGAGCCTGCATACCCTTAAACAGGCTCCACTGTCCAGGCTCCCAGGAAACATGAAAAAAACATGCAGATAACTAAACATGCCCTTGATGCGGGTTTTGATGTGGACACGCTTGAGGGAACGGTTGGAGCAGTCATCCGAGACCATCATGGAACGTTCATTGCAACTGCAAATGAAAAGATTGATCTTTGCTTTGACTCATTCACGGCGGAGGCAGTTGGAGTGAGGTTTGGAATGAACCTGGCAGTACAGTTGGATGCAGTAAGATCGAGGTCAACTACGATAGTGTGAAGGTTGTTGCTGTCCTAATCGATGATTACTCTTCTTCAGTAGCTTCTGCTATCTTTAGTGACTGTTATTTTGTATCGCTTGATTTTACTCATGTCATCTATTATTATTGTAATAGAGAAAGAAATCAAGTAGCTCATGAACTGGCTGGGATGGTTAATTTTTCTTTTTAAAACTAGCACATATGCCCGTGCGTTGCAAAGGGAAAGAAAACTACGGTTATGTGCAATCACAATGGTTCATAGTGAATACACTATGAAGAAACGCTAGTTGTCCCACCTATATATTCAAAGAAACGCTGATTGTCCCATTCACCTAAACATCCAACAGTGCTACCGACGGTAGGGAGGCGCACATTGAGGTCTAGAAGAAATACATCACAGCCGCACAATCACAAAAGGAACCACAGCGTAGTTGGGAGTTCTTTTTTGGAGCGTGGTTGACAGTTACACGTAAGGTCATCGTTGCCTATTAGACGCCCAGACCACGGGCAGTCATCTGGACACTGTCGGCTAGCCATGCCTCGCTTGATGCAAGGCGGTCTTTTGCCCCGTACAACATGAAATATCCATGCATCAGTTTCTTGGTATAATTTGAATTTTCATCCACACACAGGCCCAGCGAAACAACTGGAGGAACCCGTCAAGCGAAGGCCCAACCCAGCAACGTGGAAGCTCAATCTTGCGTGGGCTTCGACTTCGCCTAGGCTCGTTAACCAACGTCACAAATAACATAATCTATAAAAAAATATAACTTCACTTTAGAACGCATCATATTATCTGGTTGGGTGGCAACCCCTAGGTTGTCTCTCGTGTAGGTCGTGTGTTCAACTCCTAGCTGTGGCCATTATTTTTTAGTCTTCAGCAGACTCCCGGTTTTCAGGCGAAGGCCCAACTCAGCAACGTGGAAGCTCAATCTTGCGTGGGCTTCGACTTTGCCTGGGTTTTTTAACCAGCGTCACAGATAACAAAATCTATAAAAAAATATAACTTCACTTTAGAACGCATCATGTTGTCTGGTTAGGTAGCAAATCCTAAGATGTCTCTCGTGTAGGTCGTATGTTCAACTCCTAGCTGTGACGATTATTTTTTAGTCTTCAGCAGACTCCCGGTTTCGTTCGTACATCTGTTTCCTTTATTTGCACAAATATATGTTCCTCCATCGGATGGACAAAACTAAAAAATAGCCTACGTAGAAATTTTCAAGACGGGACGAAACAAAGTAGAGCCAAAACTAAAAATACCTATTCCCTCTAATAGTAGGTCTAGATAGATATCTAGATGGACATCGTTCCGAATGTGGTTATTTCTCTTTTTGTAAGCGATGTTATGATTCTTATAAATGAATAAAGGAGAGATAATTGTCAAAAAAAAGTTTCATATGTCGTGATTTCCAGAGTTGGCACGCATGCAATGACCACATCGTCTCCGTCTATGGCGTCGCTGCTGCTGCCGCATCTTGTGCCTTTTTTTTCTTTTCCGAGCGTAGGATGGGTTGTCTTTTTTTTTTGAGACAATTCACGAAGCCTTTATTACATCGTCACCATAGTTACATGGACAAAAGAAAGGTTTCCGAGGTGGCCTAATCAGACACGGCGGCCCGTCCCTATCTTTAGAGCATGCTTCGCTAAATTGTGAGCCTCGACATTTAAACTTCTAAACTCATGAATAAAATTATATAAAGTAAAACTATGAGAGTGTTGTATAATCTCATGTATGATTGCACCGTAAGCTGTCCTATTAGTCTGCTTGATATCATCGATCACGACCTTGCAGTCCGAGGCCATCAGAATGGACTGAAGTTGTAAATCATCCGTCAGCGCCATTGATTCTCTTATCGCCAAAGCCACTAGAGTCGGTGGGTCGGTGATGGTTGCGAAGCCCGTAGTTGATGCACCCAGGGTTGTCGTTTGCACAGAAGGAGAAGGACGCGGTAGCCTCAATCTTGGCCCATCAAAGCAAGAGGCCTACAAGCGCGGGTGCTTTTGATGAGCCCATCGCTGACCAGCCCACGACACGAGCTTCGGTTGGTTGCCTCGTCGTGTCTCCTGTTCCCCCACCTCTCCAACCGCGGCAATTGCAGAACCGGAGGAGCTCCGGGTTCCTCCGAAATCCGCCGAATCCTCCCGAGCTCCCGCGCCGGCCGATCCATTGCTCGCCGCGATGGAGTCTCAGCACGCCTCCAGGGGCCGCCGCACCGTACGCCTCCGGCCTCCCCCCGTTTTTAACTTTCTTTCCTTTTTTGGAGGCGGGCAGCGGCTCAGATCCGCGCCTCGCTTCGCCCGTCAGCTTCTGATGTCCGAGGCTCCGATCTCTGTTGCGTGTGTGGCAGCTGGAGGAGATCCGGCAGAAGAGGTCGGCCGAGAGGATGCAGCAGCAAACGCCCGCCGCGACCGCGTCCCACGGCGACCCTCACGGTTGGTCCATCCTTCTCTCTATCTGTCTGCCAGAACAATTCCTTTGCTATCTTTGCTTAATCCGGTGCTAATCCTGCCTTTAAAACATTTCCGATGATCTGCAGGGAACCAAAGAGCCGCGGCAGAGGTTAGTTTTTCAGTTTCCTCCTGTATCCAAGAGCTGGGACATGTTTGCTACGCCATTTGTCTGCATTGGGGCATTGAAAAAAAATGCTTTTTGTTGCAAATGTGTAGCAACCCTGTTGTTTATAGATTGTAACTAAGGCCTTTTTTTTCGTCTGAAATGGTAGCTCCTTGCACGAGTTCAACAACTTGAAAATGGGAACTTGGAATTGGAGAGGGAAAACCAAATGCTGATGTCCAAGGTATCTTTGTCTGTGATATGGCGTATTGCATAGTTATTTGTGGAATAGCAAGTCCTAACACACACGGCATGCGTCCCGCAGTTTGCCGAGAAGGAAGTCGAAAAGGATTCCCTGGTTAACCGATTGAATGACCTCGTGAGTTACATCTTGTCTAGCCAGTACTGGTAGCACATCTTAGTGCATCTCAGTTTACATGCACCTAAGCGGTTTGTTGCCTGATTTGTGACTTGCAGGAGAAAAATGTAGTGCCCTCGTTGAAAAAGGCTCTAAATGACATTTCATTGGAGAAAGACGCTGCAGTTGTCGCTAAGGTATTCAACACTTGTTTTGTAGGAATATTTGTGCAATATTCTGCTAACTGTGCATGCATGCCTCATCATTTCTTCCTGGTATGATAATTAGGAGGATGCTCTAGCGCAACTAAGGAGCATGAAGAAGCGGTTGAGAGAGGCAGAAGAGGAGCAGTACAGGGTATGTCTAAAGTTTGTGCCTTCTTAGCATTACAGTCAGCATGCTCATGTTGCAACTCAACAGGCAGAAGAAGACTCTGCATCCTTGAGAGCGCAGCTCAATACCCTGCAGCAGCAAGTAATGAGCAACTCTTACAGTGGATATGCAGTGGGAACATCAAGTGAGCAAACTCTTGCCATGGAAAAGGAGATACAGGATTTACAAGCTCAGCTAAAGGTAGGTTGTTTATGCCTTCCACTTTAGCGCTGTACTTGCTTCCATTCTCGTATGGTCTATCTAAAAAATCTTTGATATCTAAAAAAAATGGCAAACACAGCAAGAGTCACTGCTAAGGCAACAGGAGCAGCAAAAACTAGCTGAAGAGACCCTACTGAGGCAGCAAGATCAGCAAAGGCTAGCTGAAGAACAATCCCGTACCACTTCTCTTGCAGCTGAAAAGCGAGAGATGGAAGAGAAAATTGCTGCATTAACAAAGAAATCTTCAGGTGTGGATGAAAATTATTTCGTGGGTATTATATCATATCTAACTGAGGAAGTAGAAAAATTTAAGCAAACATGTAACTCTATTCTCCAGATGTTGCTGTAGGTGTTTTCTGCCATGCTTTATGGTTTTGTAGTCATTTAGTGTTGAAACATTCCATAATTTTTGATATATAGACATATAGTTACATGCTAAGGTACTTACTACCATGTTGCAAAATTATGCACCTACTTGCTGAAATAAGTTTTCCCTTCCATGCAGAAGAGGCTTCTGAATTTGCTGCACGCAAGGCATTTTCAATGGTAACACATCTAACAAACTTTATGTTCGTTAATTTCATCAGAAAGTAAGCTTCTTACAGTATAGACCATTAGACTGCATAGGCACATGTTTAGGCATGGTGCTATGGCCATTCACAGTAAGACCATACAGTTATGCCCAGATTGATCAAGAGCTTTGGAGGTATGTATGGCTGGTATCAGATCATGTGGTACCTGGTGATTGAGCACCTTTAGTTCTGAAGGCATAGTTAAAAGTCAAAAATTGCAGTGGTGACTAGAATAGTCACACGCACATGTAGTATTGTAGGTTCATAGTACTCTTGTAGCTGAACTCAGCTCTTAAAACAATCTGTACTGATCGCTTTTTTCGTTATGGCAGCAAGATAGGGAAAAACTTGAAAACCAGTTGCATGATATGGCTTTGATGGTTGAGAGGTTAGAGGGCAGCCGCCAAAAGCTGCTGATGGAGGTGTTTGGCTTTGCCTTCCTTTTATTTTTGCTAAAGTAAGTTTCCTAAACGGTGACTAATTTCTTTATGTGTTCAACAGATTGATTCCCAGTCATTAGAAATAGAGAATCTGTTTGAGGAGAACTCGGTCTTGTCAACTTCATATCAAGAAGCTATGTCTGTTACGATGCAATGGGAGAACCAGGTGTGCTGTTCGTATTCAGTTTGTGCATGGAGTATGCTAAAAATCTTTGTTACGAAATCTGCATCTTGCCTACTGACTTCATCTAAACTTGCAGGTTAAAGATTGTCTGAAGCAAAATGAAGAGCTTCGTCTCCACTTAGAGAAGCTAAGAATTGAGCAAGCTAACCTGTTGAAAACAAACAATACTAGTGTCCAGCTAGATGGCCAAAGTGAGACCAGCATCCCACCAGAACTGGTCACAGAGAATCTTTCTCTAAAGGTTAATAACTGAAACTGGTGAAAACGTTTTTTGTTGTTTGGGTGATGACCAACTTGTGGTCAAATCCAGTTAATATCATGTCCTCAATTTACAGTAGCTTCCTGCCACATGTAGGATGAACTTGTGAAAGAACAGAGCAGATCTGAGGGATTATCGGCAGAGATAATGAAACTTTCAGCTCAGCTTAGAAAGGCGGTCCAAGCACAGAATAACCTTACACGCTTGTAAGTCTGCTACCATTTTCTTATATTTTCCTTAGTCGACCCCATTTTGTGTTGGTAAAATCAAACTGTTTCATCTCTTGTGCAGATATAGACCTGTATTAAAGGACATCGAGGGTAATCTGATGAAAATGAAACAAGAAACTTATGCGACAATTCTATGATTTTGCTGAGGCATGAGTGCAAACCTCAGCGAGGACACCACTTGCACCACAAATTGATCGGTGTTTTTTTTTATGTGTCTGCCTACCTTCATTAGGCAGTTCTTAATTTGTAGAGTTCGATCAACATTGTTGTACATGTGTGGTACTGATGTATCTATCGTTTATGCTGATGTATTTTGTAAACTGGCTGAAATGATGAAAGGAAAAATCAGTATACCATTTGTTAGCCTGTGGACATTTATTTAGCTTGCGCTGGATCACTTGTGTTTGCCTCGTGCCTACACAAACATGTGACTACAAAATTAGTTTGCCTCGTGCCTAACTTTGCACCTTAAAATAAAGGGCAAAATAGTCAGGATGTGATTTCATGATATTGTAGATGATTATCATTTCATGATATTAAGCAGCATTACAATGCATTTGCAGTAACTGTGCCAGATCATGAGTGAATGGGGATCTGAATAGGATACCGCTATCTTTGATCTTATACAACTTAGCCATCTCGAGTGCAACTCTGTTGCTATCTTTACCAATCTTGTGGCTATGAATATTTGGCTTTCTCCTCAACATGTCTAGCATCTCATGTAAGGTTCTCTCCAAGCAGAAAGAGGGTTCATATTTGCAGGCAATCTCATGTAAGGTAATCACAATGGCAGAATCGTCGAACAATCATCTAAGATGATATGCTCGTGGACCAAATGTAGCGCGTCGCTTAGGCCAAGGACACAATCTCATGCTTCAGCTCTTCGGCACAAGCACAAGGTGGAAGTTTTGCCCCTCCGCTTTTCTGGTACCTGCACAAAACGTCGCATCACGTTAGCCTCCACATAGCCCTCTGGAAGATAGGACCAACTTGTAGGTATTGCTGATTACTCTTTTCAATAATGGTTTTGGTAACTGGTAAAGAAAGCCAAAGGAAAGCAACAAGAGTTGCAAATAATGTTCCAAAAGTAAAGGTGACATATATTTCAGACAAAATGTTCTGCCTGACGCAGAGCACCCCATAGACATCACCATGGATTCTACACCAACACTCCAACCGTTATGTGTTGGGAAACATACTAGAAAAAAAACCCCGCACCTATGATCGCCCAAGATCAATATGAAGATGCATAACGGGTTGAGATCATGATTGTACCGTCACCGAGTTGTAGCGGAAGAAGAACGTGTCGATGTAGATCGTACTTGGAGTCTCTCGAACTGTCGATGAATGATCCCTCGTACCGCCCACGAACAGTCACTCGAACCGAAGACCGAAAGCGCGGCCTCTCTACTTGGTTGCAAGCGTGCAACCTTCACGACCGGTAGCACTTCGCCATCCAAAGCTAATCGTCGCCAGAGAATTAGAGGAAGGAGATTAGAATCACACAGGGCTTCTAAATATGAGGACAGGAGGATTAGCCTAACTCTAATTAGTCAACTAGGACCAACTAGAACTAGAACTAGAAGAACTAGAGTAGGCTCCAAAACTTGTATGCACAATTTGTGGCCAAGACCTCAAGTATATATAGGTTAGAGGAGAAAAGGAGGGCTGCTACCAAGGAGGGAAAGCCTCCTTGGGACGCCGGCCTAAGGGGAGGAGTACCCCAATTCGGCCTCCTAAGGAGCCTCCCCCACTTGGGCCTTCGTGGCCCAAGTTGCCTTTCACCTCTTGGCCTTTTTAGACCCGTTGATATTAAATTAAAGGGCCATTTACATTTCTGTCCCTAACTCGAACCAACTACTCAGATTTGCCCATAATTTCGAAGCCTGCTCAAATTTGCCCCTCTGCCGTTAGGTGCTCTTAAAAAATTGCCCTTCCACGCCGTTACCGTCCGGTCAAAGGGCTTTGACCGCCCAGAAAAAATAGCAAAAGAAATCTAAAATTTTGTGCGATCGAAGATACTCGTGTGCGTGCAAATTTTCGTGCTATTTGGACATTCCAGGAGCTCGTGGCGAGGAAAAACAGTTAATCTGTATACTTGTGAACAGTAAATTTGAAATAAAATAGCAAGAAAATTCAATAAATATGAATTTTTTGGCATCAAAGAAGCTTGGGTGCACAAGGTGCTTGCAAGTTTTTGTGATCAAATGACATGCGAGAAGGTCTAGACAAAAAAACAAAATAGTCATTTTTTTCAAAGTTTTTTCCCGAGCCAAATTTTTTTCCTCCACGAGCTCCTACAGTGTCCAGACACAACAAAAATTTGCATGCACCTTGGGGACCCGAACCTCTTTGATGCCAATTTTTTTTCATATTTTTTTGAATTTTCTTGCTATTTTTGAATTTACTATTCACATGCGTACATATTAACTGTTTTTTCTTTGCCACGAGCTCGTGGAATGTCCAAACAGCACAAAAATTTGCACGCGTCTTGCGAACCTGATTATCTTTGATCCCACAAAATTTCATATTTTTTGATATTTCTGCTATTTTTTTCAGGACGGTCAAAGCCCTTTGGCCGGCTTTATGAGTAGTGGGTTCCAGTTAAGGACACAGATGTAAAAGACCCTAAATTAAGTATAAAATAGTTTTAGATATTTTCAGACCATTATATATAATTTAACATCCCCACAAATATTTTCCACCTATATATATTTATCGGGTGGAAAATATTTGTGACCCCGAAACGCTTCTGGATCCTCTCAGAACTATTCCGAGTGTTAATGAAACAATTCCACAAATATATTCTTATCACTCCTGTCCTACTAACACTTAGCAGATCTTCATTGCCTTAAGCTTGTGACCCCGTAGGTTCGGTAACTCATAGACATGAACGAAACCCCTTCGTTCAATGACCGATAGCGGAACCGTGGGCATCCATATCGATCCCTATGAGCACACGAATGATATTTGAGTGAACCTATGATTATCATATGATGTTCCCTTTGCTTCAGGATACTTAACAAAACTCGGGATGCATTGGTATCCTCTTGAGTCATCACTATGCTCACTATACCGAAATCCTTGTTACCGATTTTGTTCTTTCTTGTTATTATCTTCCAGCATCCCCATGACGTAGTCACCTGTGTCTGGCCAGGCAATGGTGGATGCCGTTATACCGAGAGGGCCCTAAGAATATATCTCCATCGTTAGAAGAGCAAATCCCACTCTCGAGCTATCTAGTCCCTTGTCAAACTTTCCGATGAACCTGTAAGTTGTTGTTATGATCACAGTGTCACATGTGACATTTGAGCAACTCCTAAGTCCACCATATGGTAAGAAGTGACTACGATACTCTCATGGTCCAAGGAGCAAAATCACATGTTAACACTCCATGTCATTAGAATTGATTACAAACAATATTATCTTAATTCATAACAAACAAGTTTGGGTCTATTCAATATGATCGTTCTTCCAACGTCATAATCTCAGTGTTGTTTTAGGACTATCGTTACACTTAACGATATCCTAAGAGCCGGAAAACATGATCACCAACAACACTTGAGCTAGTCTTAGAGGCGAGACTAGGAACCTTTATTTAATCTGTTTATCATTTCACACATGCATATGAGTTTTCCACTGAATCGCATATTTCAATATCATAGCAGTTATAACATCAAATATAAACACTTAATATAAATATGTAAATGTAACAATACAATAGTATTGCCTCTCGGGCATATTTCTAACAGTCTCCCACTTGCATTAGAGTCAATAATCTAGTTACCACTTTTAACTTTTACACCAATGGCAATCTGGTGTCAGTGCATGCTTTGCTTGTGGTATAGACTTCGTCCTGTCGAATATGACAATCTTCAGATCCATGTCTATCATTTGCATTTCAATGCATTTGTCATGCTTCCATATGAATTCATAATTTATGTGAAACAAGCTTAGTATGCATTGAATCACTGGCAGGACCTTTGATTCATTGAGACATAGAACCACTATTGAGAACAATGATCCATTTGCACAATCATCTAGAAATCATACCAAGCTCATAAATGAACTTTTTGATTCATCACCCTCTATTGTTACTTATAAAGTGACAATATACTCAGCCTTCTGTTGTAGAATTCTCCACAGTAATCTTTTGGACCAATTCCAACTTACTGTGCCACCAATCATTTAACTGAAACTGATAAATCGCTTGGAGTACTGATGAAGATTTTATCAAGGTACTTACTTACAACGAGCCTGTACTGATTTAACTCCTTACACCAATCTTTTCATCTTATCCATATGCGAGAAACAAGTCATTTGTACTTAACGACATTTTTCACTGTTATCCTATGATCAATAATTTGGTCATTTTGGTAACTCTACTCACAACTTAATTGGAGTATTAGACATGTCTGGTTGTTTACATACCATGGAACATTTATAACACAAGACTGATTGAAATCATGTATTTCGCTTATCAGTGTTTCATGACACTGATTCTTGCTTAAAACTCCTTCCATGTGACTTTGACAAGAAACTCTTGGCGTTTTCTTACTAAACTACTTTAGTACTTTGTAAATATGTATTTTGGCTAAGCCCTGATTAGACACTACTATCTCCATACATTATAATGCTTAATACAAGGACCATATTGCCTAAATACTTTACTAAAAAAACTAGTTTCAATAAATTCTTAATCCGTGTCAAGAAATTTATATAATTTCCAATCAACAATGTGTCATGCACACACAGTGTTCAGAAATATTACCATGCTCCCACTTACTCTCTTGTAAATACAAGCACCTTTGTTTCTATCGATGGAATCATATTTTTTGATCAATTCATCAAAACAAAAATTCCAACTCCACTATACTTGCTTCAGATCATTACTGAATCTCTTGAAGTTTGCACACTTACTAGCATCCTCTGGATCGAGAAAATTACCTTGGACCGTATCAAATATTCAACCATGGTTCTATTTCCATCTCATGCGAATCATTTTGATATCCATCTGTTATATCTCATAACTGAAATATTTAGTAAATGCTAGTTTAATCCGAACTGACTTTAAGTATTATTATGATGAAGCAATATTGTCATAATCAACTCCTTGATCTTGTGATAAACAATTTACAACAAGTCAAGCATTATAAAACATTTTATCTTTGTCAATCTATAGATCCATCACTACATTTTTAGACTTTTAAGTATTTCAGAGGGTCTATGAAGTTCTAAACTTGAATTTATGTGCATGGATACTATCTCAGATTATTTTGGCATATAGCCAATTCCGGAGTCAGGGCTCATCAACGCTTCTCTATGTATTATAGGTTCATTGGTTGTTTCAACAATATTTCGTTTGCAAACCTTGAAGGTCTGTATGAATTTTCCAACCTATGTAGTTCAGTTGCACATTCAACTGTGGTCTCTATATCCTATGTAGAGGCTTCTGTATCAGTCATGGTAAGAAATTTAAGAACCACTTCTAGCATTTCTTTTCTTTGACCCGATCATGAAGATTTTGTAATCTCATCGAATTGCATTGTCCTCCCACTCACTCTTTTGCAAAAAAAACATTCTCTTCAAAATTTCCACACTCCGTGACAAAACACTTTGCCTCGGTGTAGTGATAGAGGAATACCAACCATTTGGCATAACCTACACAATAGCATTTATTTTAACAAATTTGATGGGGCTCTTTTTAGTGTAAAAGCCATAGTCTCTAAAGCATCACATTAAAAAGTATATTGGCAAAACAATCAATGTCATTTCTGATCTCACCATATCATACATAACTTTATTACATCTACTCAAAACATTCTACTCTTAGTAATGTTCTGGGAAGTGCAAGCTATAAAATTCTTTTACAGCTCATAGGACATTGGCTAAATTTGTAACTCAAATATTATTTTTTGCAATTCAGTTGTAGAAACATAATTTTCTTGTTACAATAATTTCTTATTAATTCTGAAAATCTTTTGATACATTTCAAAAGATCCAGTTTTATGTCTCAATTAGTAAATATAAATATCTACTTGAGTCATCCTTGAAGATAGATAAATCCACTGCTTGCAACAACACTTATTGGACTACATACATCAATATGTATATTTCCAATTATTTTGTTGCTCATTCTTCATGGCCTGTGAATGGTATTTGAGTTTACTTCACTATTTGGACAAAAGTTGCAAGTGTCAGATGATCCGTAATCATATGACTCTAAAATCCACCACTATGGAATTTCTCCATGCGAGTTTCTCCAATGTGACTAAATGCAGTGCCACACATATGTGGTATTCTTTTAGTCTTGCGACATTTAGCATTAGTAGGATAAAGTGAATAAATTCTATCATCAATATTCACAACTTACATCCTATTCAGAAGTAGGAGTATGGCCATTTTGTTTATTACATCGAGCAACTATTGTTCTCTTATAAACAACCTCCTTGCAACTTCTATGCAATGGGCTAAAGTGTACAAAACTCTAAAATGAATTATGACAATAAATTAGAGGTAATATGCTGATGAAAAAGTATCATAACTATTACAAATTCGTTGGTCGTTAGGTCGTAGTAATTCTTGCATCAATTCGCAACAACATGCAATTGAGTCGGTATCCTTGTGATCAACTTTTAACCACAATTCCCGAAGAATATAGTGTTTAACAATTTAATCACAATTCTCAAGAATTACACTTTACTTGATCGACTTTCTCTACATCTCATAACTTGTATGGCATTCATACCTGATCTGGACATTCCAGTCTTCTTTACTTTCCACCTCTAAACTTCTTATAGTTTTACTTTCAATATTTCTCCCACTCAACAGAAGAGCTATCTAACTTTTTAAGAGTGGCATGAGCCCTGAACATCCCTAGGCATGTAAGTCTCACTACATCCTTTGGTTTTGTTCTTTCTCTTTAAGTTCTCACCAACAACTCATGACTGGTGTTCTTCTAGATCTTATACATTTTAGTCTTGAACATAGTTGAATCTTGAATGCTTCACTAGAACTTGCAAACAAAACACTTCTTTGGATATCATATATATATATATATATATATATATATATTAATCTTTGTTTGCTTTTGAAAAAAATCAGTTCCAAGAATATCACATAACTATCCAAACATTTTTGAACTTCGGTTCTCGGAAGCAAGCATACCGTAATGTAATTCTTAGCCTTTTGGACCAAAAGGCGTAAAGTCTCGTCATCCATAGCATTAGCAGGAGAGTGTTGCAAGCATGCAGTAGGACAAAATCCTTCTTGGCCCTCTTCGAGGACAATCCTCTCAATCGTAAAAGATTCAACCCGATAAATAATAGTCAATCCATTTCAACAGCAAAGGTGGAACCATGAGCCATAATTCTACAACTATAATGCAAACTACACATATACATTGTTCATAATTAATTGGCAGTAGTGATTAAACTGAATTAATGCATAAATGTTCTCCCACTCGAATCAATATATCTCATAATTGATATTAAGTGATTCAAGACCCTGATTTTATTCACAACCATTAACGTGGACATCACTGACGACATGAAGTTCAACCGGTAGGCAGTCTTTTGCCGATCATAGCTCCATATGACTCTTGTTCATCTTTCAATGCTTCATGCTCTGAGCTCAGAACGATTCTGCCAGAACTTCCCGTCTTACAGCTCACGGCCCATTTATACTCATGTGGACATGGCGTACTCTGGAACGCTACATGTTATAGACTGTTGCAACACTAGGAAGAGCACCCTTTTAACTTGATTTTTACTGTGAGAGATCACCCTAATAATTGACTACCATGCAATCAAAGGGTACAAACAACAAAGGGATAAACATCCCAGGCAATTCATAAAAGCATGACATGGTATAGCCCTGGGTGCCGGGAATTCTCTGTGACCATCTTCAATCTTCTATTGAAGCGTCGTGGCATCCAATATCTCATTGTCATGGCAACCATTTAAAAAACGTTGCCATGGTGGCAATTTTAGAAAACGTTGTCGTGGCACCACATTCAGAAATTCCGTCGTGGCACGAAATTACAGCTCCTCGTCCCGCGCCAAGTACACCTTCTCAACGTCGGGGTCCTCCGTGTATGTTTGCCATCGTCACGTGTAACCTGCAGGCTATCTCTATGATATTTACATTAACATGGCAATCTCATGGCTCCAGCCATCATGCCGTGACGCACAGGCCACTTAAAATTACAACATATAACCATCTCATACATAAACTCATTATCACAACGAAGGCTATACCACATTATATGCATACTCTGCAAAACCAAGTTAGACGTCCAATAATCGGTTTTAGCAAAATATTAGTTACGGGGTTAACCAACTTCAACAAATAATACTAGTTATCTACATCCACAATTTAGGTGATGATTCATGATGCTAGATTAAGTTTCAGGGTGTGTGAAATAAGAGACGTAACTAAAAATCTCTAGCCCCACACTAAACTTCGTCAAATATGCATAACCCCTAGAAGATCATCCATCTTCGGCACCCTCTTGTGTATGCGATGATTCACTATTCTCAACTATGGTGAAGCACAAGGAACTGTTAGCAAATCGTCGACACCCAGAGCCGATCGGTTGTCAGAACCTTGTAGAAAGCGACACCATGTCGTCGATAAATTGAACCAAAACAACACTCGAGGGAAGCATATCAAGAACATCAACCCTCACAATCACATGTGATCTGGATCGCAACCTGTACCTACTCATATAACTGCTCATGATGCCACTGTTGGGAAATGTAGTAGAAAACAAAAAAGTCACACCTACGGTCACCAAAGATCAATATGAAGATGCATAACGGGTTGAGATCATGATCGTTACCCTCACCGAGTTGCAGTGAAAGAAGAACATGTCGGTGTAGATCATAGCTGGAGTCCCTCGAACCACTGGCGAACGATCCCTCATACTGCCCATGAACAATCCATCGAACTGAAGACCGAAAGCACGACCTCTCTATACTTGGTTGCAAGCGTGCATCCTTCATGATGAGGCAGCGCTTCACCGTCCAAAGCTATTCATTGCCGGAGAATTAGAGGGAGGAATTAGAACCACACATGACTTCTAATTATCAGGAAAAGAGGATTAGCCTAGCTCTAATTAATCAACTAGGACCAACTAGAACTAGAATTAGAAGAGCTAGAGGAGGCTCCAAAACTTGTATGTACAATTTGTGGCCAATACCTCAAGTATATATAGGTTGGAGGGGAAGAGGAGGGCTGCCACCAAGGAGGGAAAGCCTCCTTGGGGCTCCGGCCTAAGGGGGAGGAGTTGGACCCCTCCCCTACCCCGCCTCCTTCCTTAGGGAAGGAGGCCTTTGTGGCCCAAGTTGCCTTCCACCTCTATTAGGCCCGTTGATATTAAATTAAATATAAAATAGTTCTAAATATTTTCATACCATTATATATATAATTTAACATCCCCAGAAAATTTCCATCTATATATATTTATCACTAATACCCGATATTCACCGAAACCCTTCCGGTGACCCCGAAACGCTTATGTATCCTCTCGGAACTATTCCAAATATTAATGAAACAATTCCACAAATATATTCTTATAACTCTGTCCTACTTACACTTAGTAGATTGTGATTACCTTAAACTTGTGACTTTGTAGGTTTGGTAACTCATAGACATGAACGAAACCCCTTCGCTCATTGACATATATCGGGACCGTGGACGTACATATTGATCCCTATGAGCACATGAATGATATTCGAGTGAACCCGTGGTTATCACATTATGTTCCCTTTGCTTCACGACACTTCAAAAAACCCGGGATGCATTAGTATCCTCCTAAGTCATCACTATGCTCACTATACCAAAATCCTCATTACCGGTTTTGTTCTTCTTTCTTGTTATTGTGCTCCGGCATCCCTGTGATGTAGTCACCGGTGTCTGGCCAGACGATGATGGATGTCATCACACCAAGAGGGCCCTAAGAATATATCTCCATCATTGGAGGAGCAAATCCCACCCTCGAGCTATCTAGTCCCTTGCCAAACTTTTCGATGAACCTGTAAGTTGTTGTTATGATCATCATGCCACAAGTGACGTTTGAGCAACCCCAAAGTCCACCGTACGATAAGAAGTGACTATGATACTCTCATGATATAAGGAGCAAAATCACATGTTAACACTCCGTGTTATTACAATTGATTACAAATGATACTATCTAAATTCATAACAAACAAGTTTGGGTTGATTCAATATGATTGTTCTTCCAATGTCATAATCTTGAACTCTTGGGTTGTTTGTGACACTTATAGGCATAGCTCGATAGATTGATCGGAAAGGATAACTTTGAGGTGGTTTCGTACCGTACAAACAATTTCATCTTATGTTCTCTCTAGATAAGAACTTTGGAGTGATTCTTTATTGCATGTTGAGGGATGGTTATATGATCCTATTATATTAGCATCGTTGAGAGATAGCACTAGTGAAAGTATGAACCCTAGGCCTCATTTTCAAGCATTACAATACCGTTTGTGCTCACTTTTTTTACTTTCTACCTTGCTGTTTTTCTATTCTTCCTATTGCAACATCAATATCTACTATCATTACTACACTTGTATCACCATCTCTTTGCCAAACTAGTGCACCAATACAAGTTACTGTTGTATTTGATGTGTCGGGGACACAAGAGACTCTTTGTTATTTGGTTGCAAGGTTATTTGAGAGAGACCATCTTCATCCTACGCATCCCACAGATTGATAAACCGTAGGTCATCCACTTGAGGGAAAATTGCTATTGTCCTACAAAACTCTGCGCTTGGAGGCCCAACATGACTCTACAAGAATAAAGTTGCGTAGTAGACATCAGGTAGCTCCATATTGTAAAAAGCAATGAATCCTTCTCTCTGATTTTTTTCTTAGCAAACATGTATATATGGAGTTGGAGTTAGGGTTGCCGGAGGTCTAGGGGGGTCCATAAGCCTGCAGGGCACACCCTAGGGGGGTGGGCGCGCCCCCCTAAGCTTGTGTCTCCTGGGTGGCCCTCTCTGGTGTATTATTCTGCCAGTATTTTTTATATATTCCACAAAAATTCTCTGTAAATTTTTAGGTCAATCCGAGAACTTTCATTTCTGCACAAAAACAACACCATGGCAATTCTGCTGAAAACAACGTCAGTCCGGGTTAGTTCCATTCAAATGATGCAAATTAGAGTCGAAAACAAGAGCAGAAGTGTTTGGAAAAGTAGATACGACGGAGACGTATCAGCTAGTGTTACATGTCTTGGGTTGGTTTATCAGTGTGCTCGTGCCTTTTAGTCTTGCCGAACCATGCAATGCGTTGGTGGCCTCTTTTCACGCCCTCCAAGTTGCGAGCACCCTAGCTAACTTTTGGGCTTGAGGGGTCAATTTGGAGTCATGCGCCAACCAGGGGCCAAGGCTTGGGTCAGGTTGGCACTTCAAAGTGTCGTACCCTCTCAAGCAGGAATAGAGTTTTTAATTGCATAGTGGGGTCCCAAACCTGGGTTAGACTTGTGCCATGTGTCCATGTGTTAACCTAAGGTTATGTTCCGTTGTCATACAAATGTACATGCAACTATCGTAATACTATACATTAGGTACATTGGGAAACACCTCGACAGGACCCTCCGAGAATATTTGGGATCAATTTAAGGTATAATTGTATTCTTTTGCAATCCCTCAAACTCCTAACGATGGGGTTATTCAAGCCTGGTATGTTGACTATATATTCAATAAGGAGCATTTTCAAGCATTAAAGGGAGATTTCATGTACCAATAACAATGTAAGAAATCAACTGGAATGATGAAGATATTTTCATCTCAAATCCATGTTCTCAAAGATCTGAATACCACTTGAGAGGATCACTAATTTTCACCACATTTCAAATGACCTACCAAATTCATTTACTAACTACATAAGTGCCACAAAATCCTATAAGCCCGCAAAAAATGCGCTAAAAGAGTGGATGTACCAATAAAACCACTCAATTCCTTAAACAAAACAAGAGGGGGAGAACTATGGCCACACACATGATTTATGTTCTCGTAAGAAACAAAGGAAGTAGAGGAAAAAAACTCTAAATCAGTAAATGCAAGTCAAGTTCGTGTTGATAAACACATAATTGGCAGTATACACGTAGTGAATGGATAACCTCGACAACCTAGCTCGATACAATAACTAGTACATCGAAATGCCGAGTCTTGGTCATATTGGAAAGCCATGAAAATTTAACTGGGATAAACTAGATTCCAATAATCATATTTAGATTCTAAAGTACTGATGTAACTGAAAGTCTACAACCATCGATATAAGTTTCTCAATTGTGATTGAAAACAACCTTCATAGTCATTCAGATTGAAAGATAATGGCTATGGAAACATGTGAATACAACTCGTATTGGGACCAGTGGAATGATGCAATCCAAGTAGAAATATTCTCTCTCGATAAAAGGAAGGTATTAAAGTAATACCTACACCAGTGTTCTTTCAAAACGAGAAGATGAGAGGTATTGCAACACTTGTAGCACAAGGGTTCATGCAGGCACCTGAAACTCTCCAATATATGTGGAATCACTTTCCAATATCTTATCTCAGTGGCATTTTAGAATCATCTATCTATGCATTTGATAGATATAGTGATCACATATTATTATGTGTCACTTAATTCAGACATATAGGTCACGGGATCACAATTCCCAATCCTTACGTGAAACACATCATACATTGTTTAAATTCAATAAGTCATTTCATGGCTTAAATTAGACAAAAAAATGGTGCAACCAACTTACTGAGTTCCTTATACCAAAGGGTTACTCCAACAATGATGATTGTCCATGCATGTTCATCAACAAATCCTCAACATTGTTTTGCATTATATCAATGTATGTATACACGAGATATTTACCAAGCGCATGATCATCTTAAGGTGAAAGTTGAGATGAAAACTTTGGTAAAACCTGAATTTGGTTGATGTACACCAAACTGCGTACATCTAGAATCTATCCATTCAAAACTCTCATGGTTGTTCAATCTTTAGACATAGAGAGCAATCATTTTAGACCATGAGAATGTGCAAAAGATATATTGAGACCCAAGGTTCTATATCCCATTGCCATTGGACCCACCAAACACAATTGGTTGGGAGTCAAGAATTACCTTTTGATATCTCCATGCCACCAAAGCTCTTGGCATATTCTATCAAGTTTATAGAAATCTAGAGTTCAGTATCATCGGATACATTGATCATGTCATCACATTGCCAGATCAAAGAAAAGCTTCGTGTTCCTACTCGGTGTCATGTTCATCTCATGGAAGGCTTCCTAATATGCCCTAGTGGCAACATCCAACAATCACTAGAAAATATGAGACATTATGTGTGTGTGTGTGTGCGTGCGCGCGTGTGTGTGTGTGGCCTCGCAGAGATAAATCACATACAACAGTCATTGTCATGTGAACATGTATTCCATCATATCACCAACCATTCTCTTGAAGATAATGTTGCTTAGGTGCAAATGGCTTACATAAAGAGCAATAATATGTTTGCTCTAGTATTGCTTCATTCCTGTGAGTTACAACAATGTTGGTTGATAAACGTATTTGTTGTGGTGTTCTCACGGTAGATGCCATGGGATGGCTTATCGAAGGTGGTTGGGGCCAGAGAGCGTCGGTGGGTTCTGGAAGCGAGACTGGGCACAAGCAGTGCGAGACACATGATGTACCCAGGTTCGGGGCCCTCTGTGGGAGGTAACACCCCTAGTCCTGCCAGATCAACTGTGAAGATCACAAGGGCTACAATGGTGCTCCTAGAGTTGTTTGTGTGGAGGAGGGAGAAGGAGCTAGCTCTCTTTCGTGCCTCTCATATATGTGTTTGTGCGGAATGAGACAACCCCTCCTAGGAGGTCTTATAGCCTGGCCTCCGAGGTTACAAATAATAAAGAAATGACGGCGGCGCCTTGTTGTCGGCGTCTCTGGCCTTCTGTGGGGCCCGCCAGCTGCACATCACTATAGCCCGTCGTCCTCCACGTCACGGAGTGGTCGGCACTATGCCGCCACAATGTCGTGCCGCGCTGACGTCGGTCGCCCCGGTCAGCGGCGCCACGCGCACTGTTGCCATGCTCTCCCCAGTCAGCGGTATTGCAAGCACTATTGCCATGTCCTCCTCGGCATGGGAGGGGTCATGTTGTATGGTGGGACAAGACATGCGCTGATGCTATCGGCCGCCGGCTTGGGCGCGGCACTGCACCTAGCCGGCACACACCTAGGGAGCCGGATTGAGGGGTGTTGGCTACCCCGATGTTTTGTAAAGTGGACTTGTGCTCTTGAGCCTACCCGGGGGTCATCCCCAAACAGTAGTCCCGGAAACTGCTGAGGCCCGGTGAGGGAGTCCTGGATTAGGGGGTCTCTGGACAGCCGGACTATCTCCATTGGCCGGACTGTTAGACTATGAAGATACAAGATTGAAGACTTCGTCTCGTGTCCGGATGGGATATGGATATCTCCTCCTTTGTAACCGACCTTGTGTAACCTTAACCCTCTCTGGTGTTTATATAAACCGAAGGGTTTTAGTCCGTAGGACAACAACCACAACATACAATCATACCATAGGTTAGCTTCTAGGGTTTAGCCTCTCCGATCTCATGGTAGATCTACTCTTGTACTACCCATATCATCAATATTAATCAAGCAGGACGTAGGGTTTTACCTCCATCAAGAGGGCCCGAACCTGGGTAAAACATTGTGTCCCCTGCCTCCTGTTACCATCCGGCCTAGACGCACAGTTCGGGACCCCCTACCCGTGATCCGCCGGGTTTGACACCGACATTGGTGCTTTCATTGAGAGTTCCGCTGTGCCGTCGCCACCAGGAAGGATGTCTCATCCCGTCTTTAAAGACGGCACTGTTTCTGAGAGAGCTTTGGCTATCGGCCAAACTCTCCGGCTAGGTGGTTTTCTTATGACCGCTCGTTCGGCCGCTGCGTCGACGATGACTTCTCGGGTCATCGAAAGCAATCTTCACGTCAACTTGGAACTCGCCGAGAAGTTAGATCCAATGGAGCTCTCTTCCCTGAACGAGCTCTTGGATCGCATCGCCGCCCTGGGAGTCGCTACAGACTACGATCAGATGGGGCCTAAACCCGATCTGAGAGAGATCAACTCTCCCCAGGTAACCCATCATGTTGCAGTGGTGGAGGAACAATGCGGCAACCCTTCATCTATCTTAAGGACTAGCTATGTCCGGATTCCCGATCCCTCCAAGCCGGATACCCGCGGAGGGGAGGACGTCACTCAAGGCCTGAACCAAGAGTCAGGCAGCGGGCTAGATTTATCGGAAAACACCCAAGAATCCAAACTTCCGAGTTCGGAAACTCCTTGGCCCCTGAGTCTCAGATTGGGTGAGGATTCAGGTTCAATTCCACCCACCCACCCAAACATAAGCGATCTATCCCAACTTAGGTAAGAGCCCGAAGAAACAGTACACCATTACTGGGCCAGATTCCTCCTGGTCATGAACATGATAAAGGACTGCCGCGAGGAAGACGCAATTTCATTCTTCTGCAATAATTGCACGGACAAGGGAATCCTCAACACCATAAGTCGCCGCGAAATTACACGCTTTGCCGACTTGGTGTCCATAGTACGAAAGTACTATGCGATGGAAATCGCCTGGAAAACCGAAATAAAATTTTGGGATAATCCGGCCCTGAATACAAACCCAGTCCAAAATAAAAGGGTGCATTATCACAATACACCTGGGTTAACTACCAAAAAGCAAAAGCCCTCTACGGGGCAAAGAACCGTACTGGAGGGATGGCTCAACGGACCCTGCAAAATTCATAGTACAGCGGATGCAATACCAACGCACAGCGTTAGAGCATGTTGGATACTCCGGCAGGTGGCCAAAAGTGGTGAGGATCTACTCCTCCTGAATACCACAGAGCACCATCCCGTGGACAACAATACGGTGTTAACGGTCTTTGAGACCTTCGCGTCAAATAATAGACGCAAGCGAACACTCCGTAGCATGGCCGAAATCTGCCACGTAGCAGAAATAAATCCTTGGAGTAACATGGCTATTACCTTCAATGCCAGTGACTAACCCAAATTCCGAACAACCCGAGCACCAGCTGCACTGGTCCTCAGTCCAATCATGGACGGCTTTCGACTCACCAAGGTACTCATGGACGGCAGCAGCGGGTTAAACCTCATCTATGAGGAAACTCTCCAAAAGATGGAAATAGACTGGAGCCGCATTGAGCAAAGTAGCACAACCTTTAGGGGAATCATCCCCAGTCGGGAAGCACGCTGTGCTGGGAAAATCACACTAGATGTGGTATTTGGCACGCCGGATAATTACAAGTCCAAAGAAATTACATTCCAAGTGGCCCCGTTCAGCAGCGGATACCACGCTCTATTAGGGCGGGAGGCATTTACAATCTTCCAAGCCATACCCCATTACGGGTACATGAAGCTCAAAATGCCCGGTCCCAACGGAATCATCACTCTTGCTAGTGATCCGAACATAGCACTCCGCGCCAAAAATAAGACAGCTGCACTGGCCCTCGAGGCACTATCCGAAGCCCTAGCGGCCGAGGAACTAACTGCGCTGCGCTCCATGGTGAATAGGGACGATGTGATACTCAATAAAAGATCCAAGTCCACCTCCTTTAAACCGGCGGACGATATAGTCAAATTCCAAGTCCATCCAATGGACCCTACAAAAATAGCTTCCGTCGGGGCACAATTAAACCCTGATGTCAACGCCGCACTGCGAGAGTTTCTACGCGAGAACTGGGACATTTTTGCCTAGCACCCTTCAGACATGCCAGGAATCCCACGCAGGCTGGCCGAGCACAGCCTAAATATCCTAAAAGGATTCAAGCCAGTTAAGCGGGCTCTTTGGCGTTTCTCCGAACCTAAGAGACAAGCCATGGGAGAGGAACTAGCCAAGCTATTGGAGGCCGGATTCATCAGAGACATAAAACATCCGGACTGGCTAGCAAACCTGGTGATGGTACCAAAGAAGGACAAATCCTGGCGCTTGTGCGTCGATTTTAAGGACCTTAACAAGGCCTGCCCAAAGGATCCTTTCCCCCTCCCCCGCATCGATCAAATCATCGACGCCACCGCAGGACATGATTCATTGTGTTTCCTTGACGCATACTCCTACTACCATCAAATTAAAATGGCAGAGCCAGACCAAGCCGCAACGGCATTCATCACACCATACGACCCATTCTGCTTCAACACAATGCCCTTCGGGCTCAAAAACGCCGGCGCAACATATCAGCGCATGATTCAGACATGTCTGGCAAACCAGATCAGCAAAATAGTGGAGGCATACGTAGATGACGTGGTCGTTAAAACCAAGCATGTCGAAACTCTAGTAGACGACTTGAGGCTCACATTCGATAACCTCCGTACATATGACATCAAGCTCAATCCGGAAAAATGTGTTTTTGGCGTACCAGCCGGAAAGCTCCTGGGATTCATTGTCTCCAGTAGAGGTATTGAAGCTAATCCGGACAAAATCCGAGCGTTGTCACAGTTGGCTACCCCAACAGACCTCAAACAAATACAAAAATTGACTGGATGTGTGGCGGCTCTAAGCCGCTTTATCTCCCACTTGGGAGAAAAGGCATTACCCCTTTATCGCCTCCTCCGGCGCACCGAACACTTCGAGTGGAGGGATGCCGCCATGGCCGGACTCAACGAAATAAAAGCCATATTGGCAACAAACCCAGTCCTGGCCGCACCAACCATTGGCGAACCAATGCTATTATACATTGCGGCAACTCATCAAGTAGTAAGCGCAGTACTCGTCGTCGAACGAGAAGCGGACGGACACAAATTCCCCCTTCAAAAACCGGTTTACTATGTGTCCATTGTCCTTACTCCATGCAAATCACGGTACCCGCATTATCAAAAGATAGCGTACGCGGTATTTATGGCATCCCGGAAGCTGCGACACTACTTTCAAGAGTGTTCGATAACGGTAGCCTTGGAAGTACCACTTAACGATATTATAAACAACTGCGACGCAACGGGCCGGATTGCCAAATGGGCCATTGAGCTCCTCCCGTTCGACATAACTTACAAGCCACGACGAGCTATTAAATCGCAAGTTTTGGCTGACTTGCATCCTACCCTTGATGAGTCAATTGACATGATTCGCAATCTTAGAACTGTTAATCTTATCACTAGAGGCTTGCCTAGAAACTTGATTGGATGTTTGCCTACTCTTAAGTGTGCCTACACCATATGGAAATTTCTTTAGGAACTCTTTCCAAATTATTCCTTGGAAGATCTAGATGAAATCCTCCACAAGTCTATTGCCTTGATTAAGATGAGTTCCAATGATCCCAAATTTGGTGAGTGCTTATTTGAGCTTACTAATCTTAGAGTGCCAAAGGAGATGTTGAAATCATTGGCAATATCATTTCCAGAGCTATTAGAATTCATAAAGATAACCATAGAAATGATCATTTATCTAATGAATTACCCTCTCTAGGAATTGATCAATCACAAGATGATGTTGAACATGGATACTCTGATGAGGATGATGATGATAGTGACTATGATCTCGATGATGTGATGAGACACTTTGGTCATATGGAAAATCTTCGCGGCTACATGGCTGGAGGAAAGTAATGGGTCCTTGATAGTGGATGTACTGATCATATGACCGGAGATAAAGACATGTTCCGTGAGCTTGCTGAAAACGACGGCCCTCGAAAGTATGTCACTTTTGGTGATAATTCAAAGGGTAAGGTGGACATCTCACATGATAGCTCCATACAAAATGTCATGCTCGTTGAATCTCTTGGCTACAACTTACTTTCAGTATCTAGACTTGCTGATTTCGGTTTCAATGTCCTGTTTACTGAAGTAGACTGCCAAGTGTTTCATAGAGATAATCATAAAATGGTCTTTACTGGTATACGTAGAGGAGATCTTTACATTGTTGATTTCACTAAAAAGGCTCAACCTAAAACTTGGTTAATTGCTAAATCTTCTAAAGGCTGGTTGTGGCATAGAAGGCTAGGCCATGTGGGCATGCGAAACCTTGACAAACTCATTAAAGGAAATCATATCCTTGGTGTTAATGATGTCATATTTGACAAGGACAAACTTTGTAGTGCTTGTCAAGCAGGGAAACAAGTTGGAGGAAGTCATCGCGCTAAGAACATCATGACCACAAGAAGACCACTCGAGCTACTTCACATGGATCTCTTTGGTCCAAACGCCTACAAGAGTCTCGGTGGTAACTCATTTGGTCTGGTCATAGTTGATGATTTTTCAAGATTTACGTGGGTGTTCTTTCTTGATGACAAATCGCAGGTCCAAAAGATCTTCAAAAACTTTGCTAGGAAGGCCCAAAATCAATTTGACGTGAAGATCAAGAAGGTTCAGAGCGACAACGGAACGGAGTTCAAGAACGCAAATGTGGACACCTTTCTTGATGAAGAAGGGATTACACATGAGTTCTCGGCTACGTACACACCTCAACAAAATGGAGTTGTTGAGAGGAAGAACCGGACTCTTATCAAGATGGCAAGAACAATGCTTGATGAGTACAAGACGCCAAAACACTTTTGGGAGGAAGCGGTTGAGACAACTTGTCATGCAACAAATCGTTTGTATCTTCACAAACTACTTGGCAAGACGGCATACGAGATCCTCACCGGTAACAAACCCCAAGTTGGATACTTTCGAGTATTCGGCTCAAAGTGCTACATTCTTGATAAGCATCATCGTTCTAAATTTGCTCCTAAGTCTCATGAAGGTTTCCTACTTGGTTATGGCTCAAACTCTCACACATACCGTGTCTACAACAATTTCACCTGAAAGGTTGAAGAAATGATAGATGTGAAGTTTGATGAATCTAACAGCTCACAAGTAGAGCAATTGCCAATTGATGTAGGAGACAAAGATCCCTCGGAAGCAATCCAAGACTTGTCTATCGGCATGATTCGTCCAATGGAGGTGAAGGAGAGTACCTCATCCGTCCAAGTGGAAGCTTCTACCTCACGACAAGGTGAACGAAGAATTGATACGGAAGCATCCACGAGTGGGACACACCAAGATGAAGAAAACGAGGAAGTGCACCAAGACGAACGTCAACAACCTCCTTCTCCACCACGACAAGAGAACGACAACGCTAACAATGAAGAAGGCCAAGAAGAAGAAAAAGATGAAGAAGATGTTCAACAAAGACCCAAGCAAAAGCTTTCACGAGTTCGAGCAAGAATTGCTAAAGATCATCCCGTGGAGCAAATCTACAATGATATCCAAACCAGGAGAATCACTCTCTCAAAAACTCGTTTAGCTAACTTTTGTGAACACTATTCATTCATCTCTCGCATTGAACCTATGAAGGTTGAAGAAGCATTGGAAGATCCGGATTGGATAAACGCTATGCATGAAGAGCTACACAACTTTGAGAGAAATCAAGTGTGGACATTGGTTGAAAAGCCCAACAACAACCACAACATCATTGGTACCAAATGGGTGTTTCGCAACAAGCAAGATGAAGATGGACAAGTAGTTCGCAACAAAGCACGTCTCGTCGCCCAAGGCTACACACAAGTCGAAGGTATGGACTATGGTGAGACATATGCTCCCGTTGCTAGACTTGAGTCCATTCGCATCTTACTTGCTTATGCTAATCACCATGATATCACTTTGTACCAAATGGACATTAAAAGTGCTTTTCTAAATGGTGAAATTGAGGAGGAAGTTTATGTTAAGCAACCTCCCTGCTTTGTCAATCCTAAGAAACCTAATCATGTCTACAAACTTCACAAAGCCCTTTATGGTCTTAAACAAGCTCCTAGAGCATGGTATAAATGCTTGACCAAGTTTCTTATTGAAAAAGACTTTGAAATTGGAAAAATAGATTCTACTCTTTTTACTAAAAGGGTTAATGGAGAACTATTTGTATGCCAAATTTGTGTCGATGATATTATATTTGGATCAACTAACCCTCATTTTAGTGAAAAGTTTGGGAAGCTAATGTCGGAGAAGCTTGATATGTCTATGATGAGTGAACTCAAATTCTTTCTTGGTTTGCAAATCAATCAAACTAAGGAAGGCACCTTTGTCTCTCAAATGAAGTACACCAAGGACTTATTCAAGAAGTTCAATATGCAAGAATGCAAAGGTATGACTACACCCATGCCTACTAGTGGACATCTTGATTTGACCAAAGATGGTGAACCGGTTGATCAAAATGTTTATCGCTCTATGATTGGTTCATTATTATATCTATGTGCTTCGCGTCCCGATATCATGCTAAGTGTGTGCATGTGTGCATGATATCAAGCTGCTCCTAAGGAATGTCATCTTAAGGCCGTGAAGAGGATAGTGAGATACTTAATACATACACCAAATTTTGGCATTTGGTATCCAAAGAGGGCTTGCTTTGATCTTGTTGGCTACTCCGACTTGAACTATGCCGGTGACAAGGTTGATAGAAAGTCCACTTCAGGTACTTGTCAATTCCTTGGTAGATCTCTTGTGTCTTGGTCTTCCAAGAAAAAACTCAGTATCCTTATCCACCGCCGAAGCGGAATACATTGCCGCTGGTTCATGTTGTGCTCAATTACTTTGGATGACCCAAACTCTTAAAGATTATGGGATATATGTGAAACATGTTCCATTACTTTGTGACAATGAAAGTGCTATTAAGATTGATCACAATCCCGTGCAACACTCTCGAACTAAGCATATTGAAGTTCGTCATCATTTCATTCGAGATCACGTTGCTAAGGGTGACATAAACCTTAAGCATGTTCGCACCGATAAGCAATTAGCGGATATATTCACTAAACCACTTGATGAAAAAGTGTTTTGCAAGTTAAGAGGTGAATTGAACATCATTGATGCTTCAAACTTGGAGTAGGAACTCCATTGGATACATGCAAGACTTGAGATTATGACTAATCCTTGATATTTCTCTTATGATGATAATCTTATGTCTTGGATATATTTGCACCTTGCATGTTATCTAACCCTTGTAGGTACTTGGATGAATCTAATTCTATGAGATTGCAACTCACTCACATCTTGAGAAATCTCTACATCACCAAGTCTCTACACAATGGTGGTTGATGACAAGGAAGCACGAAACCTTTCAAACATATCCTTTGACAAATTCTATGTTGAGTTTCATGATTGTCATGTTGGATACACAAGTGCTCTTCCTTGCGAAAACTAACCCATGTAGGTAGACGAACTCAAAATCCAAAGGGTGCTCCCAACTCTTGATGGGCTACATCAACCTTGAGCAACCCACACAAGTTCAACTACATGATCAAGATCACCACCGCCACCCAAGGTATGTTATTCCATCTTAGAGTAGCTTTACTCCAAGTCATGAGTCAAAGCAACTTGACAAGATGTGAATACATCAAGATACTTAAACGAAAAATGGTAACCCCATTTTGAGCTTAAACGATGAGTACGACCTATGATCAAGTGATCTCACTTGACTCCTAAGTCAATGTACTCTAACATAGGTGACTTTGTCACCGCCCAACTCTAGATGAAGTTCTCTCGTGTTCTTTTCTGTGTTCTTGCATTTGTCTCATGCATATTTGTTTCCCCTTTCAAACTTCATCTAGACCTTTTAGTTTCTTTTCTTTGCTCTTTTGTTCTACATCTTCTGCATCCAATTCATTGCAAATCTTTGTGAGATCTTATTTGTCTAAGTGAACTGAGGTGACAAGTGTTTTTCTTTGTGATGAACTCGGTTCCACCGGTTTCATGTCTCCGGTCTAGCCGAAGATTTTCGGAGCAACCGAAGCATACAACTCGGTGTCACCAATTTCACTACAGGAAAAACATTTTGCCACTTATTCCTGCTTTATTCTTGATCCGGCTCCACTCAATGAATTTTGTCCTCTGCAAGCATCACATTTACCTTAATGCTTTGTACTGTGATTCAAGGACAGAACCCATTAACAACAAATTCCAGAAGACCCTTCTTGGAAATTGATGTCAAAGGGGGAGAGAGAGATCACATCAAAGCTTAATAATATCTCTAGGGGGGAGATCTCTAGGGGAGGGAATACTCCAGGAAAGAGTAATCTTCAAGGATCCCAGATGCTTGATGTTCAAGAGGAGAGATGCCACATGTCTTCTTGGGGGAAAGACATGTTCATATGTGCTTATTTGCATTAGCTCTGTTCATTTGTTCTTTGAGCTCTGTTTTTCTGTTCCCTATCTTCTCCCAGCATCCCATGCTAGATTCAGGGGGAGCAAGACATCCAAGGGAAATAAATTCATTAAATTCATTGCATATCTTTCTCTTTGGGGACATGTCAATATCTATCATGGTACTCTATACTCACTCTACATGTCATCCCAGTCTTGGTACTCTTGTGGTTTCTTTTGTTTGCTCTAGCTAGTGGGTGCATCTGTGTTATCTAACCTTGTTTACGCAAGCTCATCCCATCCTAGCCAACTCAAGACCACAAGGTAAGTTTATGCATCATAGTCATGTGTATGAGAAATTATTGTTGATGTACATACTGTTTGCAAGAAGGACTCATGGGTATGAAGGTACATTTCTCATATTTTCATCACTTGCTCTGATGCATATAGCCAAGATACATGTAACACATTGCCTACTCTGTCATGGTTATGCTCTCACATGCTTCTATATTCCATATTCACATGATTGCATACATGTAGGGGGAGCCTATGCTTGTTACATGTCTTTCCAAAGCTTTACTTGCTACTCTCTATATCTTTATCTAAAGCTTTGATGTATGTTGCCATAAATTACCAAAAAGGGGGAGATTGAAAGCACAAGTGCTCCCTAGGTGGTTTTGGTAATTAATGACAACATATCTCTTGTTGGACTAACACTTTTACCTAGTATGTTTCAGATAAGTTCAACAATGAAGTGGCATGGACTAGAGGATGTGGAACCCCTTCAAAATGCTAAGGACAAAGGATTGGCTCAAGATTCAAGATCAAGACTCTACATTTTCTATTTTAGTGATCCAAGATCACATTTGAGTCTATAGGAAAGCCAATACTATTAAGAAGGGATGAGGTGTTGCTTAATGGCTTGCTTGCTCAAAGTGCTTAGTGATATGCTCCAAAGCCCTCAACCACTTTCTCACTTCCAAATATGTCCTAAACCAAAAGTCAAACTCGGCCCCACCGATTCTCTCTATCCGGAGCCACCGAGTTCAGTTGACATAGCCACTGCCAGAAACCCTAATCAGTTCGGTCTCACCGATGGGATCTCGGTCTCATTGAGATGGGCTTGCAAACTCTCTGTTACCTGTTGCAATATTTTCAGTCCCACCGAGATATGCAATCGGCCCCACCGAGTTTGCTTGGCCAACTCTCTGTTTCGCTTATCACCCAAATCGGTCTCACCGAGTTTGAGTACTCGGTCAAACCGAGTTTTGGTTTTACCCTAACCCTAGCACATCGGTCCCACCGAGTTGATCCAGTCGGTCCCACCAAAAACCCTAACGGTCACTAGGTTTGCTAAATCGGTCCGACCGAGTTTTTCAATTCGGTCTCACCGAGATTGGTAAATTGTGTGTAACGGTTAGTTTTTGTGTGGAGGCTATACATACCCCTCCACCCACTCTTCATTTGTGGAGAGAGCCATCATAACATACCTACACTTCCAATACACATTTTCTGAGAGAGAGCCACCTACTCATGTGTTGAGGCCAAGATATTCCATTCCTACCATATGAATCTTGATCTCTAGCCTTCCCAAGTTGCTTTCCACTCAAATCTTCTTTCCACAAAATTCATATCCTGTGAGAGAGAGAGAGTTGAGTGTTGGGGAGACTATCATTTGAAGCACAAGAGCAAGGAGTTCATCATCAACACACCATTTGTTACTTCTTGGAGAGTGGTGTCTCCTAGATTGGCTAGGTGTCACTTGGGAGCCTCCGACAGAGATTGTGGAGTTGAACCAAGGAGTTTGTAAGGGCAAGGAGATCGCCTACTTCGTGAAGATCTACCGCTAGTGAGGCAAGTCCTTCGTGGGTGATGGCCATGATGGGATAGACAAGGTTGCTTCTTCGTGGACCCTTCGTGGGTGGAGCCCTCCGTGGACTCTCGCAACCGTTACCCTTCGTGGGTTGAAGTCTCCATCAACGTGAATGTACGATAGCACCACCTATCGGAACCACGACAAAAACATCCGTGTCTCCAATTGCGTTTGAATTCTCCAAACCCTTCCCCTTACATTCTTGCAAGTTGCATGCTTTACTTTTCGTTGCTCATATACTCTTTGCATGCTTGCTTGATATGTATTGTGTTTGTTAAACTTGTGCCAAAACTCCACTTCAACTTAAAGAAATTAAAAGCTGCAACTTTTAGCACTTAGGGTCTAATCACCCCCCTCTAGACACCTCTTCTCGATCCTTTCACTCGCACCCATCCGGCATGGCGATTCGCGCCCGCCACATGCACCCCAGCGATGGGTCGAGCCCGACGGTTGGGCTCCCAAACGCATTAGCTGCGCTCGGGTATTACGGGGGTAGTGGGGCCCGTGGGCGCGAACGATCCCACTGCCACATGATCCCCACAGGGGTTTAAATGGAGGAGAGGGGGAGCGGCCGAAACGCTCACACCACTTTCCCCCCATCCCCTTGCTACTTTGTCTTCTTCCTCTGCCCTCTCTTCTCCATGCGCTCACGCATGCAACGCTCCGCCGTAGTGCCATCGCCCAAGCCGCCACCGCGCCACACCGGTGACCCACTGGGTCATCTTCTCAGCGCCCTCCGCACCGTCGTGGCTTTCGCGCCCACACCACATCCAGAGATGGCAGGGCCGACAGGCTCATGGGACAACTCGAAGGTCTCTGAGGAGTTAATCGAGCACCTTCGCCTCCAAAGGAGGAGGTGAAGGCATGCGTCCCCAGAGTCGAGGTCGCATCGGAGCCGCGGGAAGGTGAGATCGTCGTCTTCGTCGAGCACTTCTTCCACGGGTTTGGGCTCCCCACGAGCACCTTCTTCCGGCGCTTCCTCATGCATTTTCTTTGCATCCTCATCATCTTGGCCCAAATTCAATCCTACAACTTGCCACATTCTCCATGTTTTGTGAAGGATACATTCGCCTCGTACCGACAATGGAGATTTGGAACCGGCTGTTCTACCTCCGCCCACAAACGGCATAGACGACGGGGAATAGCGTCATGATCACCTGTGGGGCGGCCCTCATCTAAATTCGGCCAGTTGGCGGCTTCCCCAAGCTCCTGCTGCTCGAGTCGGCCAAGAAGTGCAAGCGGTCATTCTTCTATGTGAAGAACGCCAACTAGGCTGCCGACCGCGTCAACCTTCCCCCGTTCATTGACGCCCCGCCGACTACGAAGCAAAACTGGGTCTTCGACTTGAAGAAGTTGACAGATGAGGCCATCGCCATCTGCGCTGGCTGGGCGAGATGATCAAGAAGGAGAATCTTGTTGCTATGGACTTCATCGCGGCCTTCAACGACCGCCAGGTACAGCCACTGCAGCGCCAGCTGCATAGGATATGCAACATGAGCGGCCAATTCGACCCCTGCTGGCTTTCGACTTCCGAGTTGTCGTCAACTCGGGTCGTCCGCCACGTCAACAATATCACCACCGCCAAGCTCGCCCCGGCGACTTGGTATTTTGGCAAGGAGCCCTACATCCGAGCTAATCCGGCGCATGCGGTAAGCCTTCACCTAGTCATGTTTCATCCTCTTTCCTTTATTTCTTTGCCTTGACTTGCGCTGGCCTCGGCTGTAGAGGTTCCCGGGCCACCTGACGCACGACGGGCCACACACGCAGGACCTGATGCCAGACCGGCTGGATTCTGGCGGGAAGGACGAGTCAAGCAAAGAGGCGGACATCGGAGGTGACGAGCGCTCGGAGGACATTGAAGCCGGCGGATCCAGCCCAGCCGATGAGTCCCTGAACTCCTGCCCCTTGCGTGAGTGGCCTGACAATGATGCATATGATCTGAACACTACACACGGTGCAGCATAACTGTCCGTGTTGACCGGTGCCGGCCCTATCATTAGGCGGCCGATGCCGCTCCGTCCGACAAGCAAGTGGCAGTGGGGCCGCCGCATGGGAAGCAAGTGGTCAAGCCGCGACCCTTCGATGAGCGTCCAGCTGGGGCGCAGCCGGGTGAAGAGCGGCGGACCGTGAAGAAGGTGCAGTGTGCCGCCCCAGGACCCAACAAGCGGCAGCCAGTCGAGCGCTCCACGGGCAGCAAGCGGCCAATCCCTACGAGCGCCTGGTGAGTGCCTTTGCATTTGGTGATTTTTTTCTTCCAGTCTTGCTTTGGTTCATCTTGTGTTTCTCTTTTCTGGATTCTTCTTTTGTCGCCTAGGACTGCCAGCAAATTCTCCAAGACTGTCATGTCGGGCTCGTCTGGCGCGGGCAAGCACCAGCCAGAGGGTACCACCATGGAGGAGGCCGCAGCGCGGTAGGCCACCCATGCCCATTAGGAGGCGAAGCACGCCGCAATGGTGCGGGAGGAAGATGCCACCAGGGCATAGGAGGCCGCCGCGGCGAAGTTGAGGGAGGACGGTGCAGCCCAGGCGCAGGCGGGCGCCGCAGCCAAGGCGCAGAAGGACGCCGTGGCCTAGGACGGGGCAAATGGCTCCGGGTCGCCGACCCGGGAAGAGGACTCCCCGCCGCCGTCGCCACCCTCGAAGCATTGCTCGAAGCAAATGCATGACCCAACTCGATGGGCGAAGGTCGACACACTTGCGGTCGGCGGAGCAGCCAGCCAGGACACAGAGGGCTCCCACAAGCCAATGGTCGGCCAGACAGGAACGCCTGACGCGGCACCATCCACCAACCGAGACCAAGGAGCCGGCCAGAGCGACAAGGCCAACTAACCAGGACACCGTAGCTGAATGTGGGGACGACGCTTGAGGGCATCAACGCCATCATTCTCTTAGGCGCCCGCACCACTGAGCGGAGCACCGAGCCGAGGCCGGCGGGCTACAGTACTAGCACCGGCTCCGTGGCCCAATTGCAGTGGGAGTGGGCGAACATGGGTGAGGTCAACAACGGGCCGACCCCGGGCATCTTGACCTCCACAGTGAACTCAGTGTGTGGCAGTTCGCCGACCACTGCAGCCAACTGCAGGAGTTCGCCCAGGGAGCGCAGGGCCAGTTGCATCAGCCGGAGCAGTCCGTCGCGGCTAGTTCCTCTTTCTAGGCGACTCAGTTTCTTTACACAGTGGGGGCACGCCAGCGCGCCCACTGTGTGCAGCCCCTGAGGCTCAGGCCGGCTACGCAGTAGACAGGTCGAGCCTTCTCGAGCATTCTTCTAACTTTTGCTTTTCTCCTGCCCTTTTCTTGTAGGCCTCCATGACAAGCGGGTGACAGCATTCAACAAGTTCCTGGGCCTGTATAAAGCGGGCAAGTTCCAGCTTGCGGCCAAGGAGGTGGAGCTGCAATGGGCCAAGGGTATGTGACTTGCTCTTTTCTAGTGGGGCCGCGTCAGCACACTCACTACGTGTTGTCCCCGAGATTCGAGTCGGCCGCACAGCAGCCGGGTCGAAACTTCTTGGACTTTGGTTTTTCTTCATCTTCTTTTGTCTGGCTGCTGACTGGGATTTTTGCTTCGTCGTGTAGCCACCATCGTTGACCTAGCCGAAGTCCAAGACCTATGGTGTCGGTTGGCCCGGGCCAGCCAGCAGCGTGACCTGACCGCCATGGAGCGTGATCGGATGTAGGAGTAGGTGAGTCAGCTAGCCGCGGAAAGGATCGGCTGGCGGCCTCCCATCAGACCGGGCTCAACCGGCTGGCGGAGGAGCACCGCAAGGTGGTTTCTGAGAAGGATGCGCTAGTGGGTAAGGCCGCCGAGGAGGCCACCTAGCTGAAAACTAACTACGACCGTCGGTCCAGCAAGTGGTCGGTGAAGGAACACGGGTTGCTGGGGAAGGTGGAACACGTCGACACCCTCCTCGCCGGTGAATTTCTGTTTCTCGCCGAGTTTTCCTGTTTTCGCGTGCCAGGATAGCCACGACCGCCCACCGAGGCTCTATTTGTTTTTTCTCACTTCTTCTTGCCCACATGCCTTCCCCAATATGCAGGAGCTGGCCGAGGTGACCGTGAACGCACATCGGGAGGAGCAATGGGCGACCGGAGTCCATATCGTCCTGCTAGCTGCCTGGACGGTGGCGAAGATGGGCCTCTCAGCCGAGGCCCGGTGCTACCTCTTGAGCATGCGTTGGTTTTCCCTTGAAGAGGAAAGGGTGATGCAATAAAGTAGCGTAAGTATTTCCCTTAGTTTTTGAGAACCAAGGTATCAATCCAGTAGGAGACAACGCAGAACTCACCTAGTACCTGCACAAACAATCAATAACCTTGCAACCAACGCGATAACGGGGTTGTCAATCCCTTCACGGTCACTTGCGAAAGTGAGATCTGATAGAGATAATAAGATACATATTTTTGGTATTTTTTTGTATAGATTGGAAAATAAAGATTGCAAAATAGTAAACGAGATGCGATAATAAAAGAGATGCAATATAATAAGGAAGAGACCCAGGGGCAATAGGTTTCACTAGTGGCTTCTCTCGTGATAGCATGTATTACAGTGGGTGAACAAATTACCGCCGAGCAATTGATAGAAAAGTGCATAGTTATGAAGATATCTAAGGCAATGATCATGAATATAGGCATCACGTCCGTGTCAAGTATATCAAAATGATTCTGCATCTACTACTATTACTCCACACATCGACCGCTATCTAGCATGCATCTAGACTATTAAGTTCATAAGAACAGAGTAACCCATTAAGGAAGATGAGATGATGTGGAGGGATAAACTCAAGCAATATGATATAAACCCCATCTTTTTATCCCCGATGGAAACAATACAATACGTGCCATGCTGCCCCTACTGTCACTGGAAAAGGACACAGCAAGATTGATCCCAAAGCTAAGCACTTCTCCCATTGCAAGAAAGATCAATCTAGTAGGCCAAACTAAACCGACAATTTGAAGAGACTTGCAAAGATATCAAATCATGCATATAAGAATTCAGAGAAGAACCAAATAATATTCATAGATAATCAAGTTCATAAACCCACAATTCATCGAATCTCGGCAAACACACCGCAAAAGAGTATTACATCGAATAGATCTCCAAGAACATCGAGGAGAACTTTGTATTGAAGATCAAAGAGAGAGAGAGAAGAAGCCATCTAGCTAATAACTATGGACCCGAAGGTGTGTGGTAAACTACTCATGATTCATCGGAGAGGCTATGGTGTTGATGTAGAAGCCCTCCGTGATCGATTCCCCCTCCGGCAGATCGCCGGAAAAGGCCCCAAGATGGGATCTCACGGGTACAGAAGGTTGCGGCGGTGGAAAAGTGGTTTCATGGCTCCCCCTGATGTTTCTAGGGTATAAGATTATATATAGGCGAAAGAAGTATGTCGGTGGAGCTCCGTGGGGCCCACGAGGGTGGGGGCGCGCCCTCCTATCTCGTGGCCACCTCATGGAGTTCCAGACTTCCACTCCCAGTCTCCTGGTTTGCTTTCAGTCCAAGAAAGATCATCGTGAAGGTTTCATTCCATTTGGATTTCGTTTGGTATTCCTTTTCTGCGAAACACTGAAATAGGCAAAAAACCAGAAACTGGCACTGGGCCTCCGGTTAATAGGTTAGTCCCAAAAATAATATTAAAGAGCATATTAAAGCCCATTAAACATCCAAAATAGATAATATAATAGCATGGAACAATCAAAAATTATAGATACATTGGCGTCGTATCACCCAGCTGAGGACGGTTAAGAGCGTCATGCATCGGGTTCGTGATGCCGGCTTTGCGGTGGTGCATACCCTCTGGCCGGCTGCGGTGAGCCCCAGTCTGTCAACCAGCTGGCGAGGTGGATCAAGGTGGCGTCGACCAGGATCAACGCATGGAGAGCCTCCGTGGCTCGGGCCTGCGTGGAGATGGCGCTGAGTTTCGTGTTGTCCTGGTACCCAGAGGTGGGGCTGGCACAGCTGTGAAGGAAATATGCCCTAGAGGCAATAATAAAGTTGTTATTTTATATTTCCTTATATCATGATAAATGTTTATTAACCATGCTAGAATTGTATTAACCGGAAACTTGATACATGTGTGGATACATAGACAAAAGAAAGTGTCCCTAGTATGCCTCTACTTGACTAGCTCATTAATAAAAGATGATTAGTTTCGTAACCGTAGACATGTGTTGTCATTTGATGAACGAGATCACATCATTAGAGAATGATGTGATGGATAATACCCATCCATTAGCTTAGCATAATGTGTTGGGGAACGTAGTAATTTCAAAATTTTCCTACGCACACGCAGGATCATGGTGATGCATAGCAACGAGAGGGGAGAGTGTCGTCCACGTACTCTCGTAGACCATTAAGCGGAAGCGTTATGACAACGCGGTTGATGTAGTCGTACGTCTTCACGATCGACCGATCCTCAGTACCGAACGTACGGCACCTCCGCGTTCAGCACACGTTCAGCTCGGTGACATCACGCGAACTCACGATCCAGTAGAGCTCGGGGAAGAGTTTCGTCAGCACGACGGCGTGCTGACGATGTTGATGAAGCTACTGCAGCAGGGCTTCGCAAAAACATCGCTACAGTATGACCGAGGTGGATTATGGTGGAGGGGGCACCGCACACGGCTGGAGAGATCTCTACGATCAACTTGTGTCTTTAGAGGTGCCCCCTGCCCCCGTATATAAAGGAGCAAGGGGGGAGAGGCGGACGGCCAGGAGGAGGCGCGCCACCGGGAGTAGGACTCCCTCCTTTCCTACTTGGAGTAGGAGAAGGGGGAAGGAGGAGGGAGAGAGGAAGGAAAGGGGGGCGCCGCCCTCCCCTCCTTGTCCAATTCAGACTAGTGGGATAGGGGCGCGCGGCCTGCTCTGGCCGCCCTTCCTCTTCTCCACTAAGGCCCATATTGGCCAATTAAACCCCTCAGGGGGTTCCGGTAACCCCCGGTACTCCGGTAAAATCCTGATTTCACCCGGAACACTTCCGATATCCAAATATAGGCTTCCAATATATAAATCTTTATGTCTCGACCATTTCGAGACTCCTCGTCATGCCCGTGATCACATCCAGGACTCCGAACTACCTTCGGTACATCAAAACATACAAACTCATAAAACCAATCGTCACAGAGCTTTAAGCGTGCGGACCCTACGGGTTCGAGAACTATGTAGACATGACCGAGACACGTCTCTGGTCAATAACCAATAGCGGAACCTGGATGCTCATATTGGTTCCTACATATTCTACGAAGATCTTTATCGGTCAAACCGCACAACAGTATACGTTGTTCTCTTTGTCATCGGTATGTTACTTGCCCGAGATTTGATCATCGGTATCCCAATACCTAGTTCAATCTCGTTACCGGCGAGTCTCTTTACTCATTCCGTAATACATCATCCGGTAACTAACTCATTAGTTATCATGCTTGCAAGGCTTATAGTGATGTGTATTACCGAGAGGGCCCAGAGATACCTCTCCGACAATCGGAGTGACAAATCCTAATCTTGATCTATGCCAACTCAACAAGTACTATTGGAGAAACCTGTAGAGCACCTTTATAATCACCCAGTTATGTTGTGACGTTTGGTAGCACACAAAGTGTTCCTCCGGTATTCGGGAGTTGCTGTCGGCGTTCTGGGAACGGGGGTCCCCAGACTTGCCTGCCTACGGCCAACGGCGTGGCTCAAAGGGGGGGGCAGCACGGCCCATCTTCACCAACACAGACCCAAGACCCTCGCGAGGGGCCAAGCCTCGCGGGGCAGACGACGCGGAGCATCCTCAGGCACGGCCTCACCAGGCTGGCTCGCAAGGAGGTGGAGAGATCAAGGCGGGGTACCTCATGAGGTGCCCGTGACGCAAGCCATGACGACCAAGGGCGCCAGGCGGGCGCCAGCCCGCGCAGTGTCCTCCTTTCCTCTTTGGTGCAAAGGGAGCAAGCGCAGCCGCGGAGTACCGAGGCATCAGGCAAAGGTTGCCATTTCGGTGCAACAAGACCAAGACCAGGAGGACTGCAAGACGGAGGTCATCGTGGAGCCCAAGACGGCGTCACCACCAGAGCTTTGTGCAGGTGAAGACTACTTTTGTCAGGATAGCTGGTACTAGCTGTCCCCCTTCAAATTAGCCCGCCATTGTTGGCTCCCTTCCCGCTCGATATTTGGGAAGAGGACCAGGGCCTCTATAAATAGGACCAGCCCCCCACAGGAGAGGCAGAATCAGAATCAGAATCAGAGAGAGAGAGAGAGAGAGAGAGAGAAAGAGAGAGAGAGACTAGAGGTTGGAGATCAACAATCGGAGAAGAGAGAGAGAAGGGTGACTGAACTCCTCCCAGTAGTTCATCGCCCCAGCCAAGAGCAGACCCTTGCGAGGCTGTTCTTCCTTGTATTGTTCATCATCATCAGCCCAAGAGGCAATCCACCACGCCACACACTGGAGTAGGGTATTACACCACAACGGTGGCCCGAACCAGTATAAACCCTGTGCCTCACGTGTTGTTCTTTCCATAGCTTAGATCTTAGCGAGACGGAGGGGTGCAGGTAGGTAGGAGGCGAAATCTCCGCGCGCACCCCAGTGTTCGAACCTCAAGGGTCTGCCGGAACCCGAAATCCAACATTTGGCGCGCCAGGTAGGGGTGCGCCGGAATTCATCTTCCACCACCCCGTTCTCCTCTGACCATTGCGCCCATGTCTGACACTCGTCGGGCCCGCGCCGAGCGCCGGGCCGCTCTCGCTTCCTACGTCGCCCAGACGGCTCCTGTCGCCGGGCGTCCTCGCCGTTCCCCGTCACTTGCCGTCAACGCCGCCACCGGCCCAGCGGGGGACGAGCAGCAAGCATCGTCTCAGCATCCGTCCGTGCGGCAAGACGGCCGCACCGCAACTCCCTCGCTCACCCCAGCTAGTTCTTCGTCCCGCGCGCTCCGCGCACCCGTGGAGGCTCGAGCTGCGCTCATCGCGGCAAACGAGCTCCTGCGCTACCGTCCCGTCGATGACGTCTACGAAGAATGGCTCGACCGCATCGCCGAGCTCGTCCGCGCCGCAGGGGGCTCTCCTGCGTCGTCCATTCCGCTGCACCGCACCCCGCCCCACGCGGGCGACGAAGCTCCGGCGGTGCCCCGGCTGCCTCCTCCTCAAGAAGGCGCCATGGCTCCAAGGCGCGTGGCCCCTGGGCGGAACCCGCTCCATCAGGTGCCAGCGCAGCAAGAGCAGAGCTGCCAGGAAATCCCTCGCCCGCAAGAAGCTGCCCGGGCGCTCCCTGCTCCAGCACGTCGCGACCATGCTCCTGCTCCCGCACGTCAAGACCCAGCTGCGGCACGTGGGGACATGCAAGACCAAGCTCTCCGTCACCCAAGGCCTCCCGTGGCCACAGCAGGCTACCGTGCCTTCACCACCGAGCTATGCAGCGTCGCGTGGCCCGGCAAGTTCAAGCCAGACCTGCCTCCTCGTTATGATGGCACGGCTGACCCTGCGGAGTTCCTCCAGCTCTACAAGCTGGGCATCGAAGCTGCCAACGGCGACGAGAAGGTCATGGCGAACTGGTTTCCCATGGCACTCAAGGACGGGGCCCGCACCTGGCTCCTGAACCTGGCTCCAGGCACGATCTCCACCTGGGACGAGATGCGCACCCGCTTCATCGCCAACTTCCAAGGTACTCGCGACCGGCCACCCGCCGTGAGCGACATGCGCCGCATCAAGCAACAACCCAGGGAGACCCTGCAGAAGTACATCCAGCGCTTCAACAACGCACGCCTCAAGATTCCCAAGGTGACTGAGGAGGCCATCATCTCAGCCTTCTCCGACGGCGTGCGCGATGTCAAGATGAAGGAGGAGCTGGCGATGCATGAAGACCTGGGCACTTCCTTGGAGCTGTTCAACTTAGCAACCAAGTGCGCCAGGGCTGAGGAAGGGCGTCTCTCCCTCCTCGAGCTGCCTGCCGCAGACCCAGAAGAGAAGAAGCCCAAGGCCAAGGATGTGAAGCGCAAGGGGGCTACCGTGCTCGCGGCAGAACCAGACACCAAGCGCGGCAGAGATCAGCCCGAACCTTCCAAGGGCAGCCGGTACTATGTGTACCACGACCTCCACACCCACAACACCAACGAATGTCAAGAGCTCCGAGCCGTGCGGGAAGGAAGGATCGGCCGTCGCCCCGACCGCGGTGACCGGGGCTACGGTCGAGGAGGAGGAAGGAACGCAGGACGCTGGGAAGACCGTGGCCCGCGCCAAGGGTGGCACGATCAACCTTGCGAGGATCACTGGCAAGACCCGCCTCGCGAGGGAGACTGGAGGGATCAGCCTCGCGAGGATCGCCCGCAAGGCAACGCAGGCCTCCCTCCGTTGCCGCTGCAGCCAAGGAGAAACGAGGACCACCACCAAGACGAGGGGGCTGGGGGCTTCCAGGAGCCGCGCGCGATCGCCTGCATCCTGGGCGGGGCTCAGGCCCCAGCCTCTCAACGCATCTTCAAGCAGTTCGCCCGCGAAGTGAATGCAGTCCTCCCCAGGCTTGAAGCCACGCGCCCTCTCAGGTGGTCGGCGTGCGCCATCACGTTCAGCTCAGCAGATCAGCTCAAGTGTGCGGCTACAGCCGGAGTCCTCCCAATTCTTTGTTCCCCAATCATCAGCAACGTGGTGGTAACCTGGACCCTCATCGATGGCGGGGCAGGGCTCAACGTCCTGTCCGTGGAAACATTCAACAATCTCCAAGTGCCCTACAGCCAGCTTCAGCCAACCAAGCCTTTCTCTGGAATCACCGACGGCTCCACGGTCCCGATTGGGCAGGTCCGCCTCCCTGTCACCTTCGGGGCATGCGACAACTACCGCACTGAGCTCATCGACTTCGACGTCGCTCACATTCGCCTGCCGTACAACGCCATCCTTGGGTACCCAGTGCTGGCCAAGTTCATGGCCGTAACTCACCACGACTACAACGTCCTCAAGATGCCAGGAAGTGGCGGAGTCATCACGGTGCCCTGTGAAGAGAAGGACGCGTGTGTTCCCTGGAACGAGCCTTTCAGGCCGCGTCACTGGAAGACCCGGATCGCGTAAGCAGGAGGCTTCCCGAGACCGCCCCCAAGAAGAAGAAGACATTGTCCGGCCTGGCCCCTCAGGAGGCAGGCCCCTCTGGGCCCGTGCCTGCCCAGGGGGAACCTCCTTCCATCGCATAGGAAAGCGCACCCGGCACCCTCCTCAGGCAGGGCTCGGGGGCTCTCCCCTGGAGGGCCACCGACCTGGCTAGGGTCCCGAGGGAGGCGCTTGGGCACCACATGGAGGCGTGTTTCGAAGCACGTTTCCCTCAAGAAGGAGTAAGGCAAGGAGAGCCAGACCCTCAAGAGTTCGTCAGCAAGGCCATTCAGGAGCTACAGGAGTCAAGGGTCATGAAAGGCGGCCGCCGTCTACCAGTAGTGGCTCCCCATCCAGGCGAGGATGGTGGGCTGCGCATCTGCATCGACATACCAGGGCTCAACCGAGTCGCCTCTCTGGAGCACCTCCGGCCCTCGCGAGTGGGGCGCTGCGGAGGTCCACCCCACAGCTACGTTCGCATGCCTTACTGCTTGCCAAACGCGGCTGCCACGTACCAGCGCCTCATGAGGGGCATCATGGAGGCACAAGAGGCCAGGCGTTCCGCAGCCCTAGCGGAGATGGAGATGGTCCGCGGGGAGCCGCCAGCACCTCCGGAGCCTCCCGAGGCCCCCGGGCCTGGGGGCTCGTGAGGATCGGCTTCCGCAGCCCACCGAGTCTGCTACACCAACACCCCTTCGTCCTCAACGTCATCAGGTGACATCTTTCAAGTTTCACTTCCAGCTGGGAGCGCCCCCCAGGGCTGCATTATTCCCAGGCTGCGTGGGTCCGTCCCTGCGGCATGTATCCCTTTTATTTCATGTTGTTAGCTTACCTTGTTGGGAGCGCCCCTCGGGCTGCATCATCCCCAAGTCGCTCGGGCCTGACCTAGTGATGTCCGCCTTCCTAGCATCTATTAGGATGAATCCACTCCTTCGCGGCTAATGTGTTTGACCTAGCTGCCCGCTCAACTGACGCCAACTGACGGAACTGCTCTCAAACGGCACGACGCTTGCGCATGGGTCCGTCCCTGCAACACCGACAAACCTGAATGGCTGAGCTCTGGCCGCGGCAGCCCCGCATGGCTCCACCTCGTCAAGCCTTCAGTGCCTCGTTACCCCTCGGAAGCAACCAACGGCTGACTGTCAATTGTCATGGCAACCCCTCGTTTTTTCTATGATGGGTCTATAGGACCTCCTGAAGGAGCTGTGTCAGGCGAGGCCCTTGCGGTGTCTCCTTCACTCTCATCCGCGCGAACCGCTTGCACGTTAAAGGGGGGTGCCTGAGCATCGCGACTCAGGGCTCCTACTGGCTCTCCAGCCCTCACCCTCTGTCCTTGTCCACGGCATCGCGACCTGGCATACCAGCGACGGCTGAGACTCGCTCGAGGGCCGGGACCCGAGGACGTAGAGCAGAAAGGGGAGCAAAGGCGAGAGGGGAGGGACACGCGAGGACCTCGCCGAGCAACCTCGCGCCTGCCGATGCATGGACCCGACGACACACCAGAGAGCGGCCCCTGATTCTCGAGATAAGTCACCACCCGGAAGCGCCAGCTACCGTGGCACCACCCCCACACCTAATGCAATCCCGTGTTAGCGACGCCGCTCTCCTTTCTCACCGAACAACGGCTGCTTGAGGGCCAAAGGGGACCTCCTGAGCATCGCGACTCAGGGGCTCTTACCGGACTCCGGGTCGCTCACCTCCTGGCCTTGACCACGACATCGCGACCTGGCATACCAGCGACGGCTGAAGCCGCCTTGGGACTGGGACCTGTCGGCGCAGAGCACCAAGCCCTCGTGAGGTTCGAAAGGGAGGACTGAGCTAAGACGGAATGAGCAACTCGCACAATTCTACGACAAGGGTTATATTAACAAAACAGGATCACAGGCACCTTACAAGCCTCCACGGGACGCGTCTTTGATTCCTCGCAGGGAACAGATCCTAAAGGGACACTAACTACGTGCGCCCCTGCAGAAGACGCCATCATCAACAGTGGGCCGTCAAGCACCGGTGCCAACCCCATCCAGATCAGAGTCGGCAGCGGCCTGACGAGCCCGCCCTGCTCCAGGAGCGGCGCCGGCTCGGGGGCTCGTATCTGTCGTCGCTCGTCTCCGGAGTCGCGAAGAGCTCGTTGGAGTCGCTGGAACCTCCGACGCCTCCGCCGCCTGAGGAGCCGCCAAGGGAGCGGTCGGCGGGCCCAGTCCTCGCCGCAGCAGGGTCCCATCCACCTCTCTCGGGGTAGCACTCCAGCCGGCACCCGTTCGCATCGAAGACCTTGAAGAACATCACCGAAGCACCGTCGTAATCCAAGTGGATCGCGAAGGCGCCCCTTGTCCTGCAAACCCGGGCGATTTCGCTCCAGCCCCGAGTCATGAAGACCTCGCCTGGGGCAACAACCGCGACCTCTGCCTCGGTCGCGAGGGTGCTGCAGCCGGCATGCTGCAGCCAAAGCTCCAGGGGCTCTCCCTGCGGGATGATGGAGGCGAAGAAGGAAGGAGAGGCGCAAGAAAGGGGATCTGAGCAGCAACCGGATAAAGCAAAAAGCAAAGCCTAGGCAGATGTCGCTCCTTTATCAACTCGCGCGGTTGCTAAGGCGCTCACGTCCAATCAACCGCCACGCGGCGCCCAAGGCCGCAGGCTGTTAGGGCCCGCGGCGCTTCGCTCTTGCCCTTCCGCCTCCCTGCACGGCCAAGTCCGGGCGCGCCTTGGGCCTAGGGGCTACTGTCGGTGTTCTGGGAACGGGGGTCCCCAGACTTGCCTGCCTGCGGCCTGCGGCGTGGCTCAAAGGGGGGGGCAGCACGGCCCATCTTCACCAACACAGATCCAAGACCCTCGCGAGGGGCCAAGCCTCGCGGGGCGGATGACGCGGAGCTTCCTCAGGCACGGCCTCACCAGGCTGGCTCGCAAGGAGGCGGAGAGATCAAGGCGGGGTACCTCATGAGGTGCCCGTGACGCAATCCATGACGACCAAGGGCGCCAGGCGGGTGCCAGCCCGTGCAGTGTCCTCCTTTCCTCTTTGGTGCAAAGGGAGCAAGCGCAGCCGCGGAGTACCGAGGCATCAGGCAAAGGTTGCCATTTCGGTGCAACAAGACCAAGACCAGGAGGACTGCAAGACAGAGGTCATCGTGGAGCCCAAGACGGCATCACCACCAGAGCTTTGTGCAGGCGAAGACTACTTTTGTCAGGATAGCTGGTACTAGCTGTCCCCCTTCAAATTAGCCCACCATTGTTGGCTCCCTTCCCGCTCGATATTTGGGAAGAGGACCACGGCCTCTATAAATAGGACCAGCCCCCCACAGGAGAGGCAGAATCAGAATCAGAGAGAGAGAGAAAGAGAGAGAGGCTAGAGGTTGGAGATCAACAATCGGAAAAGAGAGAGAGAGAAGGGTGACTGAACTCCTCCCAGCAGTTCATCGGCCCAGCCAAGAGCAGACCCTCGCGAGGCTGTTCTTCCTTGTATTGTTCATCATCACCAGCCCAAGAGGCAATCCACCACGCCACACACTGGAGTAGGGTATTACACCACAACGGTGGCCCGAACCAGTATAAACCCTGTGTCTCACGTGTTGTTCTTTCCATAGCTTAGATCTTAGCGAGGCGGAGGGGTGCAGGTAGGTAGGAGGCGAAATCTCCGTGCGCACCCCAGTGTTTGAACCTCAAGGGTCTGCCGGAACCCGAAACCCGACAGTTGCATAATCTCATAGTCATAAGAACATGTATAAGTCATGAAGAAAGCAATAGTAGTAAACAAACGATCAAGTGCTAAGCTAACGGAATGGGTCAAGTCAATCGCATCATTCTCCTAATGATGTGATCTCATTGATCAAATAACAACTCATGTCTATGGTTAGGAAACTTAACCATCTTTGATCAATGAGCTAGTCAAGTAGAGGCATACTAGTGACACTATGTTTCTCTATGTATTCACACATGTATTATGTTTCCGGTTAATACAATTCTAGCATGAATAATAAACATTTATCATGAAATAAGGAAATAAATAATAACTTTATTATTGCCTCTAGGGCATATTTCCTTCAGTCTCCCACTTGAACTAGAGTCAATAATCTAGATTACACAATGATGATTTTAACACCCATGGAGCCTTGGTGCTGATCATGTTTTGCTCGTGGAAGAGGCTTAGTCAAGGGTCTGCAACATTCAGATCTGTATGTATCTTGCAAATCTCTATGTCTCCCACCTAGACTTGATCCCGGATGGAGTTGAAGCGTCTCTTGATGTGCTTGGTTCTCTTGTGAAATCTGGATTCCTTTGCCAAGGCAATTGCACCAGTATTGTCACAAAAGATTTTCATTGGACCCGATGCACTAGGTATGACACCTAGATGGGATATGAACTCCTTCATCCAGACTCCTTCATTTGCTGCTTCCGAAGCAGCAATGTACTCTGCTTCACATGTAGATCCCGCCACGACGCTCTGTTTAGAACTGCTCCAACTGACAGCTCCACCGTTTAATATAAACACGTATCCGGTTTGCGATTTAGAATTGTCCGGGTCAGTGTCAAAGCTTGCATCAACGTAACCATTTACGATGAGCTCTTTGTCACCTCCATAAACAAGAAACATATCCTTGGTCCTTTTCAGGTACTTCAGGATGTTCTTAACCGCTGTCCAGTGATCCACTCCTGGATTACTTTGGTACCTCCCTGCTAGGCTAATAGCAAGGCACACATCAGGTCTGGTACACGGCATTGCATACATGATAGAGCCTATGGCTGAAGCATAGGGAACACTTTTCATTTTCTCTCTATCTTCTGAAGTGGTCGGACATTGAGTCTTACTCAACTTCACACCTTGTAACACATGCAAGAACCCTTTCTTAGCTTGATCCATTTTGAACTTCTTCAAAACTTTATCAAGGTATGTGCTTTGTGAAAGTCCAATTAAGCGTCTTGATCTATCTCTATAGATCTTGATGCCCAATATATAAGCAGCTTCATCGAGGTCTTTCATTGAAAAACTCTTATTCAAGTATCATTTTATGCTATCCAGAAATTCTATATCATTTCCAATCAGCAACATGTCATCCACATATAATATTAGAAATGCTACAGAGCTCCCACTCACTTTCTTGTAAATACAGGCTTCTCCAAAAGTCTGTATAAAACCATATGCTTTGATCACACTATCAAAACGTTTATTACAACTCTGAGAGGCTTGCACCAGTCCATAAATGGCTCGCTGGAGCTTGCACGCTTTGTTAGCTCCCTTTGGATCGATAAAACCTTCAGGTTGCATCATATACAACTCTTCTTCCAGAAATCCATTCAGGAATGCAGTCTTTACATCCATTTGCCAAATTTCATAATCATAAAACGCGGCAATTGCAAACATGATTCGGACGGACTTAAGCATCACTACGGGTTAGAAGGTCTCATTGTAGTCAACTCCTTGAACTTGTCGAAAACCTTTCGCAAGAAGTCAAGCTTTGTAGACAGTAACATTACCGTCAGCGTCAATCTTCTTCTTGAAGATCCATTTATTCTCGATGACTTGCCGATCATCGGGCAAGTCAACCAAAGTCCACACTTTGTTCTCATACATGGATCCCATCTCAGATTTCATGGCTTCAAGCCATTTTGCGGAATCTGGGCTCATCATCGCTTCCTCATAGTTCGCAGGTTCATCATGGTCAAGTAACATGACCTCCAAAACTGGATTACTGTACCACTATGGTGCGGATCTTGCTCTGGTTGAGCTACGAGGTTCGGAAGTAACTTGATCTGAAGTTTCATGATCATCATCATTAGCTTCCTCAGTAATTGGTGTAGATGTCACAGAAACCGGCTTCTATGGTGTACTACTTTCCAATAAGGGAGTAGGTACAGTTACCTCATCAAGTTCTACTTTCCTCCCACTCACTTCTTTCGAGAGAAACGCCTTCTCTAGAAAGGATCCATTCTTAGCAACAAATATCTTGCCTTCGGATCTGTGATAGAAGGTGTACCCAATAGTTTCCTTTGGGTATCCTATGAAGACACATTTCTCCGATTTGGGTGCGAGCTTATCAGGTTGAAGCTTTTTCACATAAGCATCGCAGCCCCAAACTTTAAGAAATGACAACTTTGGTTTCTTGCCAAACCATAGTTCATAAGGGGTCGTCTCAACGGATTTTGATGGTGCCCTATTTAACGTGAATGCAGCCGTCTCTAAAGCATATCCCCAAAATGATAGCGGTAAATCAGTAAGAGACATCATAGATCACACCATATCTAGTAAAGTACGATCACGATGTTCGGACACACCATTACGTTGTGGTGTTCCGGGTGGCGTGAGTTGTGAAACTATTCCGCATTGTTTCAAATGTATGCCAAACTCGTAACTCAAATATTCTCCTGCACGATCAGATCGTAGAAACTTTATTTTCTTGTTACGATGATTTTCCACTTCACTCTGAAATTCTTTGAACTTTTCAAATGTTTTAGACTTATGTTTCATTAAGTAGATATACCCATATCTGCTCAAATCATCTGTAAAGTGAGAAAATATTGATACCCGCCGCGAGCCTCAATATTCATCGGACCACATACATCAGTATGTATGATTTCCAACAAATCTGTTGCTCGCTCCATAGTTTCGGAGAATGGAATTTTAGTCATCTTGCCCATAAGGCATGGTTCGCAAGTACCAAGTGATTCATAATCAAGTGATTCCAAAAGTCCATCAGTATGGAGTTTCTTCATGCGTTTTATACCAATATGACTGAAAGTGCAACTATCCCCAGGTGGTTTTGGTAATTCCTAACAACATATAGCTCATTGAGCTAATGCTATTCCAAGATTAATATTTCAGGAAAAGCTCAATGAATGGCATGGCATGGATGAGGAAAGTGGACCCCTCAAAATACTAAGGACAAAAAGATTGGCTCAAGCTCAAAGCTCAAGACTCTACATTTTATATTTTAGTGATCCAAGATCACATTGAGTCTATAGGAAAAGCCAATACTATCAAGGAGGGATGATGTGTTGCTTCATGAGGTTCTTGCTTCATAGTGCTTAGTGATATGCTCCAAAACCCTCAACTATCTTCCCACATCCACATATGACCTAAACCAAAAGTTAAACTCGGCCCCACCGATTCTTTCTATTCGGCGCCACCGAGTTCAGATGTCATAGCCACTACCACAAACCCTAGGCAAATCGGTCTCACCGATAGGGATCTCGGTCACACCGAGATGGGGTTGTAATCTCTCTGTTTCCCTTCGTAATGTTTCGGTCCTACCGAGATGAGCGATCGGCCCCACCGAGATTGCAAAGTAAACTCTCTGTTTCCCTTTTGTAACATTCGGTCCCACCGAAATGAGCGATCGGTCCCACCGAGTTTACCTGACCAACTCTCTGGTTAGCTTATTACCAAAATCGGTCCCACCGAGTTTGTGTAACCGGTCACACCGAGATTACGTTATGCCCTAACCCTAACCATATCGGTCCTACCGAGTTGCATCTCAGTCCCACCGGAAATCCTAACGGTCACTAGGTTTGCTAAATCGGTCCGACCGAGTTTCTCAATTCAGTCTCACCGAGATTGATAAATTGTGTCTAACGGTTAGTTTTTGTGTGGAGACTATATATACCCCTCCACCCACTCTTCATTCATGGAGAGAGCCATCAGAACATACCTACACTTCCAATACACATTTTCTGAGAGAGAACCACCTACTCATGTGTTGAGGCCAAGATATTCCATTCCCACCATATGAATCTTGATCTCTAGCCTTCCCCAAGTTGCTTTCCACTCAAATCTTCTTTCCACCAAATCCATATCCCGTGAGAGAGAGTTGAGTGTTGGGGAGACTATCATTTGAAGCACAAGAGCAAGGAGTTCATCATCAACACACCATTTGCTACTTCTTGAGAGTGGTGTCTCCTAGATTGGCTAGGTGTCACTTGTGGTGCTTACAAAGCCTCATGTGAAGCCCCCACATCATCAAGTGAGAAACAAACCTTCAATGAAGCATTGAGCTTAATGGTGAAGAACTTCAACAAGTTCTACAAGAATAGAAGCAAAGAGAGAATTTCCAAGTCAAGGTCCTACAATGGTAAAAGATATTCTAGTCGAGAGTGAAACTACTACAATTGCGGAAGACCCGGACACTACTCCAATGAGTGTACGGCTCCCACAAGAGAAGAGAAGATTATCCCAAAAGAAGAAGTAGAAGAGAAGAATCACCATCAAGGGAGAGAAGGAGTAGGGATGATCGATATGAATGAAGACCCTCTCGGAGAAGCAAGGATTCGGAAAGGAAGGACAAGTCATCAAGGAGCTACACAAAACGAAGACATCAAGCTCATGTTGGTGAATGGGTATCCGGCTCTGACTCCGACAATGACTCCGAGAGAAGCTATCACTCCGACTCCGAATATACTCAAGATGAAGGTGTTTCCGGTCTAGCACTTGTGTCAACCAACTCCTACGACATATTTGATTCACCAAATGAAGGAATTGGAAGATGCTTCATGGCCAAAGGTCCAAAGTTATCACACCCCGAGTATGTTGATTTCAATAGTGATGAAGATGACTTGTTAGGTGATGATGATTTACTTGTTGACAACTATAGTGATGAATACTATGATGAAACGAATGACAATGATAAGGAGAAGATTGAGTCTCTAACTAAAGAACTAAACACTCTTAAGTCAGCTCATGAAACTATATTAGGAGATCATCGAGAACTTTTAAGGACTCATGAGAAATTACGTTTTGAGAAGCTCAATCTTGAGCAAGAGCATGAGTTCTTAAAGGCAATCAATGATGATCTTCACAAGAAAAGTTCTTCTTACATTGCCAAGCGTTTACTCTTATCCACTTACATGCCTCAAGTCAAGTCTAGTAACAAGAACAAGAAAGATTCTTCCTCTAGTAGTAACAATAATCATGCTAAATCCAATGTTGTTGCTTCTAGTAGTTCTCTTGATTCCACTAATGATTCTCTTAGCCAAGTTATACTTGAGCAAGAAAACAGCTTATTGAAGGGAATCATAGAGAAAGGTGTTTACAAGAGCCTTGCCGAGAGTAAGCAGTTCAAGGAAATTGTACGCAAGCAAGGAAGGCACCGGAAGAATCAAGGTATTGGTTTTGAACGAAAGTTCAATGCCAATGGAGTTGAGTGGGAAGAAGATCAATACCCCAAGACGAAATTTGTTCCTCAACAAGAGAAGTATGATCCTACTTCTTTCAAAGGGACACAAGCTCAAGATGATGTTCCACCACAAGACCACAAGCAAAAAGGCAAGGACAAGCTTCAAGAGGAAATTGATGCATTTGAAGAAGCTCCTAAGGCCTTGGTCAAGTGGGTTCCCAAGACTACATTAAGTTCCACTTAATCAAGTACAACTACAGCTCGAGGATTCCCATCAAGATGGTGTGGATCCCGAAGAAGAAGAACTAGAGAGTTCTTGAGGGTGACTCCGCCAACATACTTCACTCTTATCCTTTTGGCAAGAACAAGTGCAATCAACTTCCACATCTTGCACTAGTTCAAGGATTCACAAACCCTCTTGTTGGTAAGACAAGGGACAAGGTAACCTAAAGCTTTCATAGACATCGTCTTGTGTGTGCATCACTCTATGTCTATGGATATCCTTGTTTGTTCCTTGTGGGACTAACCCGTGTGGGTATTGAAAGTGCAACTCACTCCAAAGGATAGCTCTAAATGATCTACATCAACATTGAGCATCCACATATTCAACATCTACATGAAGTCATCATCGACAAAACCAAGGTTAGTTCATCCCTCTTAGGGGGGATCTCACATCTAGGGGGAGCTTTACTCTAACAATTGAGTTAAAGCAACTCTAATGGTGTGAACACAAGAACGCTTTATGTAAAAGTGGTAACCCCACTTGTGCTTAAACGATGAGTATGACCTATGATCAAATGTTCTCATTTGACTCATAAGTCAATATACTCATATATAGATGACCTAGTCATCGCCAATTGCTTGATAGATGCTAGAATTTTTTGTGCATGCTTTGCCACATATTTCATTTGTCATTTTATTGTGTGAGCATGTTGGTTGCAAAATTTACTCATTCGAGGACATCCACTTGTTGTTTTGATTGATTGGTTTCTTTTTCTCTTGCCAAGTGGATGCACAAGAATGCCTAAGAACCTTCTCTAGCTATGTATGCTTTTCTCGTCTCAAACTCTATTCATGCTACATCACAAAATTTGATCAAGTCAGATTCGAATCACTCTGTGTGAGGAGCACTCGGAGTCCCCGATTCATCATAGACTTAAACTTCCAAAACTTCTTTGTGCGTTTCGGTCTGACCGATTCACCCATTTCGGTCATACCGAGATCACTAAGTCGATCTAGGTTTTCAATCTCGGTGCAACAGATTTGAACTTTTCGGTCACACCGAGTTGTTCCACTCGGTCACACCGACAGGGTCGGGCTATATATACCCATGGGCAAAATTTTGGAAATTTTCTCCGAACTCTTTCGCCCGCGCTTAGTCCGCTCTGCCTCCTGGGTCTCCGGATCATCCTCCTCGTCGCCAATTGCCTCCTGCCGCTGGTCTCCGCCGCCGTCAACGGGAATCATCCCCGTCGTTGCCGCCGTTGCGAGTTCATCGCCGAACTAGGGTATGAACTTGATCACTGTGCTATCCTTATCTGATTCCTAGCACATTGTGTTCGCCATGAATCTTCCCACGATTGAAACTATCTTATACAGTCAAAACACTCTGTAGATTAGAGATGATTTGAAAATTTAGGGTTAGGTTTCCGCCGAAACCATCTCGGACCAACCGAGTTGTAGAACTCGGTACCACCGATTCGGCTCAGGCCATTGCACATGCGATTCTTGATCTGACCAAGAATTGCAAATCGGTGTGACCGAGTTCAGGACTTTGTGAAACCCTAGCAGTCTCGGTGCCACCGAACTATGACTCGGTCTGACTGAGTTCACTAGTTTAGGTTCCAAAAGTTGCTTCGGTATCACCGAGTTTACAAATCGGTTGATCCGAAATGCTTTCTAAGGAAAACTAAAACTAAGTTTTTGATTCATCCTTTTGCAAAAACCTCTATATTTTGTGATGCTCATCCACTCTACCTCATCTATAATCTAGTCACATGGTCAGTTGTCAGAGATTGCAATATGTCTGATCAAAGTGACAGCCAGAACAAGTCAGAGGAGCAGGTTCACTTGAGTGAGGGCACTAGTCCCTCTAGCAGCTCAGATGATGGAAGCAGGAGCACACCAAGCAATCTGCCAAAGGCTGCCACCAGGGCCAGAAAGAAGAAAACTTCTGAATCTGAGGATGAAGACTATGTGGCAGTTGAGGATGAGGCCACTTCCAAGAAGAAAGTGGTTAAAAAGAAATATAGCACTGCAGCTACAACTAAGCCTGGTATAAGACCAAATTACCTGTAAAGAGAATTCCCATGTCTAAAGCCAGAGCCTCCACTCAAGTACCTTTGGAATCTGAACCCAAAGAGGGTGCTGTGGAAGGGAAGAAGAGGAAAGAGAGGGTCAAGAAGACCACTTCCAGAGTGCTTGGGAGATCCTCAATCATGAGAGACTCTGAAGAGGAAGAGGAAGAAGATGTTGCACCAGCACCTAAGGCACAGAAACTTATGGGAGATGCCATAAGGTCAGGGGCTGCTTCATCTAAGCCCAAAGAAGCTTCTAAGCCAGCTGCTCCAAAACCCAAATCTGCACCAAAGAGGAGTACCAGGAACATTCCAGCTGCTGAGAAAAACAAGGCCCCAATGCCTGAAACTGTTGCTGAAGAAGAAGATGATGAGACACATGTCTTGAGGAAATTGAAGCCAAAAATTCCAGATCACAATTCTAGTTGCAGAGAACATGAAAGTCAGGAAGGACTTTGGTCTAAGGCTATGGAGAGAGTCTGATCCATATGCCACCAGGAGAAGGACTGCCGTGGACTACATGTTCCATACAAAGGAACAGCAGGACTTCTATGAGACCATCTTGCTTGACAAGAAGCCCATAGTGTGTGACATGAGATGGGTCGATTGGACATTCATTGAGGAAAACGAGGATCACTTCCTTGGTGTATATGACAGCTTCAAGGCTTGTGGAGTTGATGAGTTTGTGGCTCAGAAGCTCACAAAATGGAATGATGAGCTCATCATGCAGTTCTACTCCACAGCTCACTTCTACCCAGATGGAAGGATTGTCTGGATGTCTCTAGGGACTAGGTACTAGTCAACGGTTCCTGAATGGGCGAAATTGATCAATGCTCCAGAAGAGAGTGAAGATGACTTGGATGTCTATGCCAAGAAGAAGAAGGATCACAACACCATGTCACACATGTACAAGGAGATCCCAGATGCTGCTCTTGAGACACACAAGTTTGGATCTGTACATTACCTTCTGTCAGGCTTGCCAACTATCAATTGGATCCTCAGGCACACTCTCTTGCCAAAGTCAGGAGATCACAAGATGATCAGAGGCCATGCAATTAACTTGCTTCACATCTTTGATGTCCCACAGAAGTTCAAAGTCATGAGCCTAATAGTGGAAACCATAAAGAGGACAGCTGCAGATCAGAAGAGGAGTTGTGGGTATGCCCCACAGATCCAGGAGCTGATTAACTCCAAGATGGGCACTGGCACATATCTGCTGGACAAGGAGCACCTGCCCATCTACCCAGAATTTGAGGACAACACTGTGATGATGGATGAAAATGAACCATCTTTTGTGCACGCACAAGCCAAAAAGGAGAAGGCAAAGGCTAAAAGGCTGCAAGGATGCCAACTACTGAAGAAGCATCTCAGTATCTTCTAAAGAGCAAGCAAGGTCAGCTTGGCTACTTGATTGCCTCCACTATGAGGATTGAGAAGGGACTGGCCACCCTGACTCAAAACTAGGAGAGCTTGGAAAGGATCGTGGAGCAGAAGTTCTATGACTTGGATGTGAAGGGAACTGAGATCCAGTCTGTTGTGGAGCAACTTCAGGATGATATGCAGGAGAGGAAGGGCAAGACAACCACTGATGTATTTGCCAGAGTGCCTAGAGCTCAGAGGTCTGTTGCAGTGCCTGTTTCAGACACCAGAGCCACTTCATCTGCACCAGCTACAGCTTCAGTGCCACCAGCTCTAGCACCTACTCCATCAGCTCCATCTACATCGACTGAAGCCTTCGTTCTTGGAGTTATCAGGACACCACCACCTGAAGACCAAGCCTGAGAGATGATTTAGTTCTATGCATTTTCTAGGAACTTTTTGGTAACTTGTTGCCAAAGGGGGAGAAAAATGTATAGATCATAGGCTTCGAGAGAGAGCGTTGCTATTTTTTTTATTCTCTCTTGCTTTGGTGGTTGAACTTTATTTGCTTGTTTGAGATATTTTCTGTCTGTGTGATACTTGGATGACCATGTGTGTTTTTATCCCTATATGACATCCAACACTCATCTATCTGTGTGATATTTTCTGTCTGTGTGATACTTGGATGATCATATGCTACATTAATGCTTGTTGGATGACATTATCATTTTATCCCTATATGATCATTCACTTTGCTTGGTGATGAGTGCATGTATTTAATTATTATCATTTTGATCGCTCCACCAAGATGTATGTGACATGGAAGAGTAACCCATGAGCCTAACTCTCTGTGCATTTGCAGTCCAAAGCAAATCATAAACTATGCACAAATTTAGGGGGAGCTCTTGCTTTTCACATACTTCTCAAAGCGACAATGTTTTTCACTCTTATTATATTTGTCAAAGCTTTGATCTATATGTTGTCATCAATTACCAAAAAGGGGGAGATTGAAAGTGCAACTATCCCTAGGTGGTTTTGGTAATTCCTAACAACATATAGCTCATTGAGCTAATGCTATTCCAAGATTAATATTTCAGGAAAAGCTCAATGAATGGCATGGCATGGATGAGGAAAGTGGACCTCTCAAAATACTAAGGACAAAAAGATTGGCTCAAGATCAAAGCTCAAGACTCTACATTTTATATTTTAGTGATCCAAGATCACATTGAGTCTATAGGAAAAGCCAATACTATCAAGGAGGGATGAGGTGTTGCTTCATGAGGTTCTTGCTTCATAGTGCTTAGTGATATGCTCCAAAACCCTCAACTATCTTCCCACATCCACATATGACCTAAACCAAAAGTCAAACTCGGCCCCACCGATTCTTTCTATCCAGCGCCACCGAGTTCAGATGTCATAGCCACTGCCACAAACCCTAGGCAAATCGGTCTCACCAATAGGGATCTCGGTCACACCGAGATGGGGTTGTAATCTCTCTGTTTCCCTTCGTAACGTTTTGGTCCTACCGAGATGAGTGATCGGTCCCACTGAGATTGCAACGTAAACTCTCTATTTCCCTTTTGTAACATTTTGGTCCCACCGAAATGAGCGATCAGTCCCACCGAGTTTACCTGACCAACTCTCTTGTTAGCTTATTACCAAAATCGGTCCCACCGAGTTTGTGTAATCGGTCACACCGAGATTACGTTATGCCCTAACCCTAACGATATCGGTCCTACCGAGTTGCATCTTAGTCCCACCAAAAATCCTAACGGTCACTAGGTTTGCTAAATCGGTCCGACCGAGTTTCTCAATTCGGTCTCACCGAGATTGGTAAATTGTGTGTAACGGTTAGTTTTTGTGTGGAGGCTATATATACCCCTCCACCCACTCTTCATTCATGGAGAGAGCCATCAGAACATAACTACACTTCCAATACACATTTTCTGAGAGAGAACCACCTACTCATGTGTTGAGGCCAAGATATTCCATTCCCACCATATGAATCTTGATCTCTAGCCTTCCCCAAGTTGCTTTCCACTCAAATATTCTTTCCACCAAATCCATATCCTGTGAGAGAGAGTTGAGTGTTGGGGAGACTATCATTTGAAGCACAAGAGCAAGGAGTTCATCATCAACACACCATTTGTTACTTCTTGGAGAGTGGTGTATCCTAGATTGGCTAGGTGTCACTTGGGAGCCTCCGACAAGATTGTGGAGTTGAACCAAGGAGTTTGTAAGGGCAAGGAGATCTCCTACTTCGTGAAGATCTACCGCTAGTGAGGCAAGTCCTTCATGGGCGATGGCCATGATGGGATAGACAAGATTGCTTCTTTGTGGACCCTTCATGGGTGGAGCCCTCCGTGGACTCGCGCAACCGCTACCCTTCGTGGGTTGAAGTCTCCATCAACGTGGATGTACGATAGCACCACCTATCGGAACCACGACAAAAACATCCGTGTCTCCAATTGCGTTTAAATTCTCCAAACCCTTCCCTTTACATTCTTGCAAGTTGCATGCTTTACTTTCTGCTGCTCATAGACTCTTTGCATGCTTGCTTGAGTTGTGTTCAGATTGCTTGACTTGTGCTAAGATAGCTAAAATCTGCCAAGAACTAAAATTGGGAAAAGGATAGATTTTTAATTGGTCAAGTAGTCTAATCACCCCCCCCCCCTCTAGACATACTTTTGATCCTACAATGACCCAAACGGCAGTGCCACAAATAAGTTGCACTATCATTATCAACTCTCCATCTTTTGTCTTCAACATTATGAATATGTGTATCACTACTATCGAGATTCAACAAGAATAGACCACTCTTTAAGGGCGCATGACCATAAAAGATATTACTCATATAAATAGAACAGCCATTATTCTCTGATTTAAATGAATAACCGTCTCGCATCAAACAAGATCCAAATATAATGTTCATGCTTAACGCTGGCACCAAATAACAATTATTTAGGTCTAAAACTAACCGCGAAGGTAGATGTAGAGGTAGCGTGCCGACGGCGATCACATCAACTTTGGAACCATTTCCCACACGCATCGTCACCTCGTCCTTAGCCAGTCTTCGCTTAATCCATAGTCCCTGTTTCGAGTTGCAAATATTAGCAACAGAACCAGTATCAAATACCCAGGTGCTACTGTGAGCTTTGGTGAGGTACACATCAATAACATGTATATCACATATACCTTTGTTCACCTTGCCATCCTTCTTATCCGCCAAATACTTGGGGCAGTTCCGCTTCCAGTGACCAGTCTGTTTGCAGTAGAAGCACTCAGTCTCAAGCTTAGGTCCAAACTTGGGTTTCTTCTCGTGAGAAGCAACTTGTTTGCCGTTCTTCTTGAAGTTCCCCTTATTCTTCCCTTTGCCCTTTTTCTTGAAACCAATGGTCTTATTGACCATCAACACTTGATGCTCCTTCTTGATTTCTACCTCCGCAGCCTTTAGCATCGCGAAGACCTCGGGAATAGTCTTATTCATCCCTTGCATATTATAGTTCATCACGAAGCTTTTGTATCTTGGTGGCCGTGATTGAAGAACTCTATAAATGACACTATCAACAGGAAGATTAACTCCTAGTTGAGTCAAGTGATTATGATACCCAGACATTTTGAGTATATGCTCGATGTCAGAACTATTCTCCTCCATCTTGCAGCTATAGAACTTATTGGAGACTTCATATCTCTCAATCCGTGCATTTTCTTGAAATATTAACTTCAACTCCTGGAACATCTCATATGCTCCATGACGTTCAAAATGTCATTGAAGTCCCGGTTCTAAGCCGTAAAGCATGGCACACTGAACTATCAAGTAGTCATCAGCTTTACTCTACCAAACGTTCTTAACGTTGTCAGCAACATCTGCAGCAGGCCTGGCACCCAGCGGTGCTTCCAGGACATAATTCTTCTATGCAGCAATGAGGATAATCCTCAAGTTACGGACCTAGTCCGTGTAATTGCTACCATCATCTTTCAACTTTGCTTTCTCAAGGAACGCATTAAAATTCAACGGAACAACAGCACGGGACATCTATCTACAACAACATAGATAAGCAAAAATACTATCAGGTACTAAGTTCATGATAAATTTAAGTTCAATTAATCATATTACTTAAGAACTCCCACTTAGATAGACATCCCTCTAATCATCTAATCTAAGTGATCACGTGATCCATATCAACCAAACCATAACCGATCATCACGTGAAATGGAGTAGTTTTCAATGGTGAACATCACTATGTTGATCATATCTACTATATGATTCTTACTCGACCTTTCGGTCTCAGTGTTCCGAGGCCATATTTGCATATGCTAGGCTCGTCAAGTTTAACCTGAGTATTCTGCGTGTGCAAAACTGGCTTGCACTCGTTGTAGATGAACGTAGAGCATATCACACCCGATCATCACGTGGTGTCTCGGCACAACGAACTTTGGCAACGGTGCATACTCGGGGAGAACACTTTTATCTTGAAATTTCGTGAGAGATCATCTTGTAATGCTACCGTCAAACAAAGCAGAATAAGATTCATAAAGGATAAACATCACATGCAATCAATATAAGTGATATGATATGGCCATCATCATCTTGTGCTTGTGATCTCCATCTCCGAAGCACCATCATGATCACTGTCGGTGTCAAAACCGGAGGATCTCGGGTAGGGGGTCCTGAACTGTGCGTCTAGGCCGGATGGTAACAGGAGGCGGGGGACACGATGTTTTACCCAGGTTCGGGCCCTCTTGATGGAGGTAAAACCCTACGTCCTGCTTGATTAATATTGATGATATGGGTAGTACAAAAGTAGATCTACCACAAGATCAGAGAGGCTAAACCCTAGAGGCTAGTCTATGGTATGATTGTATGTTATGGTTGTTGTTCTACGGACTAAAACCCTTCGGTTTATATAGACACCAGAGAGGGTTAGGGTTACACAAGGTCGGTTACAAAGGAGGAGATATCCATATCCGTACTGCCTAGCTTGCCTTCCACGCCAAGTAGAGTCCCATCCGGACACGAGACGAAGTCTTCAATCTTGTATCTTCATAGTCTAACAGTCCGGCCAATGGAGATAGTCCGGCTGTCCGGAGACCCCCTAATCCAGGACTCCCTCAGTAGCCCCTGAACCAGGATTCAATGACGATGAGTCCGGCGCGCAGTATTGTCTTTGGCATTGCAAGGCCGGTTCCTTCTCTGAATACACCGCAGAAGAATTTGAATATGAGGATAGTGTCCGACCCCTGGAAAATAAGTTCCACATTCCACCGTAGAGAGAATAATATTTTCACAGATCTAATTTGTTGTCTTGTTTTGGCAGCATGACGTTACGTCATGGCCCGGTGATTATTTGAACCGTTTCTTTTAACCAGCCCCGCACATAACGCGAGGCAGTTTTTCGACACGTCTTGTCAAAGCAGAGATCGTGTCCCCTTATTACGGGATTCTCATCAATACGGGCGTGGGTAACCCAACCGCGCCATCAATTGCGGCGCTTGGGGGATAAGCGAGTTTTACTAGGCAAGTGGGGACGCTTAGTTTCGTCTGCCCATATAAAGGGATAAGGATTCACCTTTCTATCCACGCCTTCTTCCTCCCTTACCCATCTGTTTTCGCACACTCGAGCTCTAGCGCCCAAGTCCGCACTTCCCACCTCGATCTTCTCCAATCATGTCCGGAGCGGGAGGCAAGTGGATGATCTCCTCCGTCACGGAGGGAGACATCAAGAAACTGAGGAGAGCCGAATACCTACCCGACGACATCGCGCACCGGCTCCCAGATGAGGGGCAGCTCATCCCCACCCCAGGCCCCATGAGAGGGTAGTATTCTGTCAGGACCCTGATTCCAAGTCACATCGATCTAGCCGGTAACACCTCATATCACATTGCGGCCTCACACACGGTATCCCCACGGGTGTCACCTTACCATGGCCTGGGACCGTTTGCGCCTTTTGGCTCACGTATATGATAGTGTCGCTAGCATCCATATGACAAAGAACCCGGGCCGACATGGCTAGTCGAGAACCCAAAGCGGCACAGACCTATGGGGACAGGCATCCATGAATCACATCAAGCATGTCAGTCATCAGCGAGTGAATCCGGGCTGTAGCACTGGGCTAACAGGACTCTGGGGAACCCGGGCTGTAGCAGGCTAGGCAGGACTCCAGATGTCACCGCGTGACATTTCCCCGAAGGGACAGACATAGGAACGAAGTGAAACACATGCTGGCCAGTCAAGTGTCCTGAGCAGTAGTGTTGGGCTAGCAGGACTCCGATGAACCGGGCTGTAGCGGACTACTATGGCTCGAGGAACACTAGACTACATTTCCCCATAAGAAAGGCTGCCAAGGATAAACAACTAGGTTGTCGGATCCCACACATACCAAGCATTTCAATCATACACACAATATGCTCAATATGTGTAAATACAACATGGCATCACAACAAAACTCTACAATTCAAGTACTTTATTTAAAGGCTCCAGAGAGCCATACATATCATGTTCATACAGGTAGGGGTCACATAACCCAACACTCAAGTCATACAAGCATACAAGCACATTCGGAAGCAAATAGTCTAAGTATAGACACTAGAAAGAAAGAAGCTTCTCGAAGCCTTTCTATCTACATAGGGCCCTCCATGGCCAGGATCACCACCTGGGTGGCAAGTCACTCATCGACGTCGAGATCTACATAAAACCCATCGGAGGGGGCGGTGTTGTCGTCTAAAAACAGTAATTAAACAAACATGAGTACAAAGGTACTCAGAAAGTCTTACATCAGAACCTACTATACATCCTCATTCTCAAGAAGGTGGTGGAGTTATTGCAGCAAGCCAGCTTTGACTCTTGGCTAAGCTATCCTACGGGACACCACTTAGTAAAATAGTTTTCGCACACGAGTCCACTAATCACCAACACAATACACCACCGGGGATCCTTCCTCGTCATCCTACGAGAGGGCCATCCTCGGTACTCACACTTATCTTGAGTCTTTTAGTAGTATCCATTAACTTGTCTATGAACTGTATAGGCAACCAAGTAGTCCTTTACCGCGGACGCGGCTATTCGAATAGATGATGTTAACCCTGCAGGGGTGTACTCCTTCATACATGCTCTCACCACTTACCGTCGTTTACACGACATGTACTCGGCAACCTTCAAGCGGAAGCCCAACAAGGGTGTCGGCCACAGCCTACCTAAACACTCAAGCCTCTAGTCGACGTTTATCGCCTATCCAGGTTCCATCCGCAGGGAGTCCGGCCGAGGTTTCCACATACGGCCCCAAACGATGTGAACAGGGTTCCCGAGACACCAAACGGGTGACTCGGTACACCGTGCCACGGTATATCTACCGCAACATAGCCCACCCCTAGGGTCAGCGCTACGCACGGCCACCAACACATAACCTACAAACACCAGAAACTAATTGCAACTCCTGGACAGAGTACTAGGGTGATTAAGAAGCCTAGAGGGTCAGTTAAGGATCCCAATGCATGGTAGTAGCTGATTCTTAAAATCACACATACAGATCTCAGTTCTTAGGGACGGCCTCAATGAAACAACCCACCATGTACTCCTACATGGCCTCTCATCGATACCTTTACCAAATCATGTTCAACACATCCCTCACATTACCGACATAATCGTTTCACTCTAGCCCATCACCCAGATGAACCAGACCTGACACAACTCTAAGCATAGCAGGCATAGCAAGGTAGGAAGCACATACAAGGCTCAATCAACTCCTACACATGCTAGTGGGTTTCATCTAGTTACTGTGGCAATGACAGGTCATGCAGAGGATAAGGGTTCAACTACCGTAGCACACAGCAGTTTGAAACGTTGTTGTCTTAATGCAGTAAATGAGAGCAGAGGCGAGAACATGGGATTGTATCGATATGATCAATGGGGCTGCTTGCCTGATGTAGTGGTAGTAGGGTACTGCCCTTCAGACGGATATTCAGGGTTATCCTCGGAGGCAGAACCTACCACGAAAGACACACCGAGCATAATCAACACATGACAATATGCAACAATATGATGCATGCTATGACATGGCAAGATGAATGTGTCTTGGCCTAATGCAAGCTAAAACAGAAAGGAATGAACCCATTTGAATCAAAGATTCAAATGTTAGTTCATTTAACATAGCCATATTAGTGCATTATCTTATTTTGCTTAAACAGCAATGTTATCTTGTTTTGTCATGCATGAAACCATTACCAATGGATAGATTGAATTTTTCTGATCAAAATTCATATATAAATCTTTTCATTTGGAGTTACAGATTAATTTCTATGATTTTTAGAAGTTTTGGCTATTTTCTAGAATTTCCTATATAAAAATAAATCCAGAAAATGAATAATTGCGTCAGCACTGCGTCACTGTGACGTCAGCGAGTCAAAGGCGCCAGGGCCAGTCTAACCTGACTGGTGGGCCCTGTCTGTGAATGTCTCAGCTAACTAACAGGATTAAGTTAATACTAACTAACTGTCAGTGGGGCCTGGGCCCACATGTCAATGAACTAAACTAATTATAATTAGTTAGCACTAATCCTAAACTAATTAACAGGCCGGCCCCACCTGTCATAGGCTCAGGGGGGAGTCAACCTGGGCCCACACGGGTCAGGCGTGGTCAACTCGCCGGTCAGCGGGTCAAAGCCTGCCGGTGTTTAGCCGCCGGCGAGGCCAGACGCGGTGGCACGCTGCGGGATTTGCCCAAAGGGCATCATTTGCTGCGCGGAGAGCAGCTACGGGCAGCTGGTGCTCGACCGCATCCAGCCATGGTGATGGCTTGGCCGGGGAGTGGCCGGAGCATCGCCGGCGACGCGGTTGGCGGAGGCCGAAGCTCGGGTCAGCTCGTGCGCGTGGCTGCAGTGGCCTAGGCGATGTGGCGCTTGCACCTACAACATCTACGCGATGCAGTGAGTGTGACGGGCACAAGCCCGTGACCAAAAGGTCATCGGAGCATCGCCGGCGACGTGGTCAGGCGGCGGTGCGTTCGGACGGAAAAGGCACGGCGGCTACAAAGCTCTAGCGACGAAGCGGAGAGAAGGGGGAGGAGCAGTAGCTCACTGGGAAGCCGCAGAGAAGGTCAGCGTGCTCAGGGAAGGCTCGGTGCGGTCGGAACGGCGACGGGGATCTCGGCGGCCCGAGGTTGAAGATGACGGCGGCGGGGACGATGCAGGGGCTCCGGTGTCATGCGGCTTGGCTAGTCGACATAGTCGACGACGGCGAACCGTCCGGACACGGTGAGAGGGCGCGGGGACGGCGTTGGACGTGGTTGCGGCGAGCGGCGGCGACGGTGACGTCTTGGGCGACGTCGGGGAGGGCAAGAGAGAGGAACTAGAGGGAAGAGCAAATGTCTGCGAGGTCGGGGAGAGAGAGGGGGGTCGTCCCACGTCGACAGCTCGACGAGGGGAGCAGCGAGGCGGCGGGTAGCTGCGTGGCGCGCATGCTGTGCTCGCCGTCGAGGAGCTGCTTGCCTGCCTGGCCAAGCCAAGCAGCTCGCTGGAGCGTTGGCTGGGCTGGGCCGACAGGTGGGCCTGCTGGGGTGGGCGCCAGGTAAGCTTTCTCTTTCTCTCTTTTCCTGTTTGTTTTCTTTTCTATTTTTCTGTAACTTTAGGGCTTTATTAAAAATACTTAGGCACTTACTAAAATCCTGAAAATAATTGAGGGCTCTGTTGGGATTATTCCTAACAGCCCTCACTTAACTCCAGAATTATTTGGGCATTTAAAATATTTTATAGCATTTAAATGCCCAAATTCAAATACTTATGATTTAATTCAAAGAATCCAGAATGTCCTAGAAAAGAGTGCACCATTTTTCCAGGGGTTTTAACCCAATCCAGAAATGATGAACATTTTGTGAAGGGCATTTTGGGTTCATTGAAAATAATTTTAGTAAACCTTAGTTGTTTCCAGGGGGGTTGCTGGGGGTTCTGTCATCCCCATTTCAAGTTTCTGTAAAAGTAGACATGATGCAACACTCTAATGCATGAACTAGCTAGGGTGTGACAAATCACCCCCACTCAAAAGAATCTCGTCCCGAGATTTAGGATCCTCCGGGAAGAAAGTGGGGTACTCGAGTCGAAGATGATCCTCCCTTTCCCAAGTGGCTTCTTTCTTGGAATGGTGTGACCATTGAACCTTGAGAAACTTGATATTATGTCGTCGAGTGGTATGCTCGGCTTGATCAAGGATACGAACGGGATATTCCCGGTATGAGAGGTTATCTTGTAGATCAAGCATTTCATGGTCCACTCCACGGATAGGATCCGTGAAGCAACGCCTGAGTTGAGAAACGTGGAAGACATCGTGAACTCTGGAAAGATGCGAAGGTAGTTCCAATTGGTAGGCAATTTCTCCTCGTTTGGCAAGAATGCGAAAGGGTCCAATGTAACGAGGAGCCAACTTGCCCTTGATACCGAATCGATGGGTTCCCTTTAACGGAGTAACCCAAAGGTAAGCCTTCTCGCCGACATCATAAGTCATGAGCTTATGTTTATGATCATATTGGCTCTTTTGACGAGATTGGGCTGTTTTCAATTTCTCACGAATAACGCGAACCTGCTCCTCTGCTTCCTGAATCATATCCGGGCCAAAGAGTTGTCTTTCCCCGGTTTCTGACCAGTTAAGAGGCGTTCGACATTTTCGTCCATAAAGAACTTCGAAAGGAGCTTTGCCCAAGCTAGCTTGATAACTATTATTATAAGCAAACTCCGCGAATGGAAGGCATTTCTCCCAACCCATTCTGAATGAGATGACAGAAGCTCGGAGCATATCTTCCAAAATTTGATTGACTCGCTCTACTTGACCACTTGATTGAGGATGGAAGGCGGTGCTAAAAGAGAGACGAGTTCCCATAGCATTTTGGAAACTTTCCCAAAATCGAGAGGTGAAGAGACTCCCACGGTCTGAGTTAATTTCCAATGGAACACCATGAAGCGACACTATTCGGGAGATGTATAATTCAGCTGGCTGGCTAGCGGTGATACTCTCACGAACAGGTAGGAAATGGGCTACTTTGGAAAGACAGTCGATCACGACGAAGATGGCATTATTCCCTCTCTCGGGCCTGGGAAACCCAGTAATGAAATCCATACTGATTTTATCCCATTTCCACTCAGGAATAGCCAAAGGTTGAAGGGTGCCAGCAGGCCGTTGGTGCTCTGCTTTAACACGACGACAGACGTCGCAACTAGCAATGTATTGAGCACTTTCTCTCTTCATCCTAGTCCACCAAAACCTCTGGCATAGGTCTTGATACATTTTGGTACTGCCGGGATGAATGGTGAGAGGGGATTCATGAACTTCCTTAAGAATCAACTGGCGTAAATGTTGTTTCTTGGGAACCACCAAGCGGTTCTCGAAGAAGACAACACCTCACTCATCCATGGAAAAACATTTAGCAACTCCGCTAGCGATGTTCTCCTTAATCCGGGATATGCCCTTATCATACTGCTGGGCGGTTATGATTTGATCCATAAGGTTAGGCTTCGCCACCAGGGTGGATAGGAAACCTTGAGGAACAATGTGAAGATTAAGCTTACAAAATTCCTCATGGAGAAGTGGTTGACTTTGTTGTAACATCAGGTTGTCACAATAAGATTTACGACTTAGCGCATCAGCCATGACATTGGCTTTGCCCGGGGTGTAAGTTATTCCTAAGTCGTAATCCGAGATCAACTCGACCCAACGTCGTTGTCTGAGATTCAAATCTGGTTGGGTGAAGATATATTTCAAACTTTGGTGATCGGTGAAGATCTCGCAACGATTACCGAGAAGGTAATGTCGCCAAGTTTTAAGTGCATGGACTACAGCTGCAAGCTCTAGATCATGTGCGGGATAATTTTCCTCATGTGGGTGTAATTGCCGTGAAGCATAGGCAATTACCTGACGATCTTGCATGAGTATGCAACCTAGTCCTTGTCGCGAGGCGTCGCAATAGATAATAAAGTCCTTGGAGAAATCTGGTGGTACCAGTACGGGAGCAGATGTCAGGCGTCTTTTCAGTTCCTGAAAGCTAAACTCGCACTGTGGGGTCCACTCGAACTTTTTATCTTTCTTGAGGAGTTCAGTTAGAGGTTTAGCAACCTTGGAGAAATTCTCGACGAAGCGGTGGCAATAGCTCGCTAAGCCAAGGAAGCTCCGAACTTACTTGACTGTCTCAGGTGGAGTCCAATCAAGGATGGCTTGAACTCGCTCGGGATTGACAGCAATACCCTTACCAGAGATTACATGGCCTAGATAGGTCACTTCTGGCAACCAAAATTCACACTTGGAGAATTTGGCATAAAGGCGATGCTCTCGAAGTTTCGTCAATACCAGCCTTAGATGTTCGGCATGTTCCTCTTCATTCTTGGAGTAGATGAGTATGTCATCGAGGTATACTACGATGAATTTATCCAAATACTCCATGAAGACCGAGTTCAATAACCGAGAGAAGGTGGCTGGGGCATTGGTTAAACCGAAGGACATAACGGTGTACTCGTATTGGCCATAACGAGTAACAAAGGCCGTTTTGGGAATGTCCCCGTTTCTGATTTTGATTTGATGGTAGCCCAACCTCAAATGATCTTGGAAAAGACTGAGGATCCAGCGAGCTGGTCATATAGATCGTTGATCCTGGGAAGCGGATACTTATTCTTGATAGTGACCAAGTTGACAGGTCAGTAATCTACAACCATCTGATCCGTTCCATCCTTCTTCTTGACGAAGAGGACGGGGCAAGCCCAAGGAGAGGAACTAGTACGGATGAAACCATTTTTCAAGGACTCATCGAGTTGGTTCTTAAGCTCGGCTAGTTCTAAGGGTGCCAGCTTATAGGGTCTTCTAGAAATTGGAACGGTTCCTGGAACAAGGTCTATCACAAACTCGACATCCCTGTCAGGTGGAACACCTGGCAGTTCTTCTGGAAAGACATCCGGAAAGTCCCGGACTACCGGAATATCTTCAAGGTCTGGAAGGGGGTTGGCATTTAGGGAGTAAAGCTGGCGCTTGGCCACTTGAGTTAAGACATTGACTGTCTTGCCCGATGGGTGAGTAAGTTGAACGGTTCTAGTGGCACAATCAATCTTAGTGTAATGAGCTGACATCCAGTCCATACCCAAGATGATGTTTATGTCCGAGGACTTGAGAGCTATTAAGGATGCAAGGAAGATAAGTCTATCGACAAGAATTTCGTTCCCATGGCTTACTCTAGAAGTTTGCCATTTGGAACCCGGAGTTTGAATTACCATGGAAGTGGGCATGTCACAGAATGTCGTGTTATGCAATCGAGCATAGTTCTCGGATATGAATGAATGAGATGCTCCAGTATCGAAAAGAACAGATGCCGGATGGCAATTAACAAGGAGCGTACCAAGGACAACGTTAGGATCCTCATGAGCCTCCTCGGCTGAGACATAGTTGACATGGCCACGTGCAGTGATGACCGGCTTGGCGTAGAATGTCTTTCCCGCTGGCTTACCACGGCCAACGGACTTTCCAGACTGATTGGGGTTGTTGTTCTGGGGACACTCTCGACTATAGTGACCCGGCTCTCCACACTTGAAACATGTCACAACATTGGGGCGTGGAGCAGCATTAGCAGCGGGGCCACCATAGGGATTGGACGGTGCAAACTGCTGGTTGGGGCGGAATGAACCTGGGTGGCAGTGTCGTGCTTGGAATCCACACCCGGCGCTTCTGAGATCCAGAGCCGGATGAAGAGCCAAAATCACGGGAGTGCTTGCGTGAATTTTCATAGTCAGACTGGCATGTCTCAGCACTGATGGCTTTATTGACCAACTTCTGAAAGGAGGTGCACTCGTGCGGACGAAGATCACGGCGAAGCTCAGGGCTAAGTCCCTTGCGGAACCTTGCCTTCTTCTTAGCGTCGGTAGATACTTCTTCAGGAGCATATCGTGCCAGATTCCCAAATTCACGACTATATGCATCCACAGTCAGACTTCCTTGGGTGAAATTGCAGAACTCTTCCCTCTTGCGATCTATGAGACCTTCTGGGATGTGATGCTCACGGAAAGCCTCACTGAATTCAGCCCAAGTAGTGATTTGGCCGACCGGGCGCATAGCTTCAAAATTTTCCCACCAAAGACTAGCAGGGCCTTCGAGGTGATAGTCAGCATAAGTAACCTTATCAGCTTCGTCTACGTTGGCAGAACATAGCTTGTGGGTGATGCTGCGAAGCCAGTCATTCGCATCGAGGGGCTCGACGGAATGGTTATACTTTGGTGGGTACAACTTGATGAAGTCATTGATTGACACCAAGTCATTTCGCTGATGGCGTGCAGTGTTCTGCTCAATCCGTTCCAGCAAGCGGTTAGTCTCACGCTTTTTTCTTTCCGCCTCCAGCATCACTTCGGCCAGAGAAGGCGGGTGAGGCAGATTTTCACCCCTAACTACACTGGCTTCCCCCTGCTCCGGGGCAGCAGGGTTGCTGCGGGTGTTGACCATCCTAGGAGAAAACAAGACAACGGTTTAGATAAGGATGGCACAACTTAGCAAGGAAGTGCAGAATGTAATGGATAACACGGAATGCAGAGATGTTCATCCGTATGTCATGGTAATATAGAACTGCCATATATATATACCAACGGTCATACACACCATACATAGTTTAGTACAAGCCCAGGCTATAGTACAACTATGATGAAGGACGTTACATCTCATCGGAGGCATTCCAAGCTCCTATACATTATTTGTCTACACCTCCGGAATTGATTACACACTAAGTCATATTCCACAAGTCACGCAGGACAGTGGAGATACAACTATTACAATACTAGTGATACTACTACTAACTCGGACAGCTCCGTAGTAGTCCTCATAGAAGTCACCTCCATAGCCTGGAAGTTCAACGTGATCATCCAGGAACAGACGGTCCTGAGGAGCTTGTGGACCAAAGGGGCTAGGATGAGGTATTGGACCAACAAACGGTGGCCTGCGGGGACCACGGGGTGGGGTGATGCCTCCCACATCACGCCAATCCACCATGTCTGGCAGAGCAGATCTCATAGGATACAGATCCCTCGTATCCATACATCCATCTTGCACAGTAGGTGCAAACCGAGTCAAAGTGGCCCAACGATCAGCACAGGTGTTGAAAAGCTCCAGTCTCAAGGCCCGATTCTCTCGGTGCTTATCCTTGAGCATCTTGGTACTGGTGCGAGTTAGTGAGTCCTCACGTGTGGAGTCAGCATAGATAGCCTGGAGATACCCTTGCGCTCCCGGGAGTGAAGCTGGCATATAACGGAAGTCGGTGTTCGAAGCAGGCCAGTACGGACTGGCATGATGGTCATCATGGAATAGGCAGCATCCTGCACAGCCATCTCAACAGTAACCCCGAGTCCATAGGAACAGTGGAGGGGCTCGGTAGATCCAGGATAAGAAGGAAATATCCTGACGGTGCAGAAATATTGGCTTTGATTAAAGTCTCGGAATTGCTCTTCGACAGTGTATTCGGGATACCAACGGTAACCCGTCTCGATCATTACCTGGACTAACATAGCAGTATGACCGGGCACATCGAGGCACCGGGTCAGACGAACCACTTGGTTTTGAGCACGAGTGGCCATCTGAAAGCACAACCATAATGCAAAGACATTAGAATTTCTAGGGAAAATTGGACAGCATAACAGCTGTAAATGCTCAGAAAAAGATTTGAGACATCCACAACAGTTTGCAACACCACTCAACAACATCATATAAAGGTTCTGATTCAACTGGCAACATACTCAAAGTGGTAGAAACTGAACTGAGGTTGGTAACCAACAATCCTATAAGTTACTACGGATTAGCAACACATGAACCTGACATAAGAAGAGAGCCTAGTCCTTAACCCACGTTGAATGAGAAGATAATGAATCAGATCAGAGAGCATAAGGTAAAGGAGTAAAAAGAGCCTTATGTTCCCTCCCACAATCAATTCCCCTACATATAACTAAAGCATTTCTAGACTCGACATCGACCAGTTTGGCTCAACGAACCTACAGGCAGTCTGGCTCTGATGCCAACGCTGTCAGGACCCCGATTCCAGGTCACATCGATCTAGCCGGTAACACCTCATATCACATTGCGGCCTCACGCACGGTATCCCCACGGGTGTCGCCTTACCATGGCCCGGGACCGTTTGCGCCTTTTGGCTCACGTATATGATAGTGTTGCTAGCATCCATATGACAGAGAACCCGGGCCAACATGGCTAGTCAAGAACCCAAAGCGGCACAGACCTATGGGGACAGGCATACATGAATCACATCGAGCATGTCGGTCATCAGCGAGTGAATCCAGGCTATAGCACTGGGCTAACAGGACTCCGGGGAACCCGGGCTGTAGCAGGCTAGACAGGACTCCGGATGTCACCGCGTGACATTTCCCCGAAGGGACAGACATAGGAACGAAGTGAAACACATGCCGGCCAGTCAAGTGTCCTGAGCAGTAGTGCTGGGCTAGCAGGACTCCGGTGAACCGGGCTGTAGCGGACTACTATGGCTCGAGGAACACTAGACTACATTTCCCCATAAGAAAGGCTGCCAAGGATAAAAAACTAGATTGTCGGATCCCACACATACCAAGCATTTCAATCATACACACAATATGCTCGATATGTGTAAATACAACATGGCATCACAACAAAACTCTACAACTCAAGTACTTTATTTAAAGGCTCTAGAGAGCCATACATATCATGTTCATACAGGTAGGGGTCACATGACCCGACACTCAAGTCATACAAGCATACAAGCACATGCGGAAGCAAATAGTCTGAGTACAGACACTAGAAAGAAAGAAGGCTTCTCGAAGCATGTCTATCTACATAGGGCCCTCCATGGCCAGGATCACCACCTGGGTGGCAATTCACTCATCGACATCGAGATCTACATAAAACCCATCGGAGGGGGCGGTGTTGTCGTCTGAAAACAGTAATTAAACAAACATGAGTACAAAGGTACTCAGCAAGTCTTACATCAGAACCTACTATACATCCTCATTCTCAAGAAGGTGGTGGAGTTATTGCAGCAAGCCAGCTTTGACTCTTGGCTAAGCTATCCTACGGGACACCACTTAGTAAAATAGTTTTCGCACACGAGTCCACTAATCACCAACACAATACACCACCGGGGATCCTCCCTCGTCATCCTACGAGAGGGCCATCCTCGGTACTCACACTTATCTTGAGTCTTTTAGTAGTATCCATTAACTTGTCTATGAACTATATAGGCAACCAAGTAGTCCTTTACCGCGGACACGGCTATTCGAATAGATGATGTTAACCCTGCAGGGGTGTACTCCTTCATACATGCTCTCACCACTTACTGTCGTTTACACGACATGTACTCGGCAACCTTCAAGGGGAAGCCCAACGAGGGTGTCGGCCACGGCCTACCTAAACACTCAAGCCTCTAGTCCAGGTTTATCGCCTATCCAGGTTCCATCCGCATGGAGTCCGGCCATGGTTTCCACATACGGCCCCGAACAATGTGAACAGGGTTCCCGAGACACCAAACGGGTGACTCGGTACACTGTGCCACGGTGTATCTACCGCAACATAGCCCACCCCTAGGGTCAGCGCTATGCACGGCTGCCAACACATAACCTACAAACACCAAAAACTAATTGCAACTCCTGGATAGAGTACTAGGGTGATTAAGAAGTCGAGAGGGTCAATTAATGATCCCAATGCATGGTAGTAGCTGATTCTTAAAATCACACATACAGATCTCAGTTCTTAGGGACGGCCTCAATGAAACAACCCACCATGTACTCCTACATGGCCTCTCATCGATACCTTTACCAAATCATGTTCAACACATCCCTCACATTACCGACATAATCATTTCACTCTAGCCCATCACCCAGATGAACCAGACCTGACACAACTCTAAGCATAGCAGGCATACCAAGGTAGGAAGCACATACAAGGCTCAATCAACTCCTACACATGCTAGTGGGTTTCATCTAGTTACTGTGGCAATGATAGGTCATGCAGAGGATAAGGGTTCAACTACCGTAGCACACAGCAGTTTGAAACATTGTTGTCTTAATGCAGTAAATGAGAGCAGAGGCGAGAACATGGTATTGTATTGATATGATCAATGGGGCTGCTTGCCTGATGTAGTGGTAGTAGGGTACTGCCCTTCAGACGGATATTCGGGGTTATCCTCGGAGGCAGAACCTACCACGAAAGACACACCGAACATAATCAACACATGACAATATGCAACAATATGATGCATGCTATGACATGGCAATATGAATGTGTCTTGTCCTAATGCAAGCTAAAACAGAAAGGAATGAACCCATTTGAATCAAAGATTCAAATGTTAGTTCATTTAGCATAGCCATATTGGTGCATTATCTTATTTTGCTTAAACAGCAAGGTTATCTTGTTTTGTCTTGAATGAAACCATTACCAATGGATAGATTGAATTTTTCTGATCAAAATTCATATATAAATCTTTTCATTTGGAGTTACAGATTAATTTCTATGATTTTTAGAAGTTTTGGCTATTTTCTGGAATTTCCTATATAAAAATAAATCCAGAAAATGAATAATTGCGTCAGCACTGCGTCACTGTGACGTCAGCGAGTCAAAGGCACCAGGGCCAGTCAAACCTGACTGGTGGGCCCTGTCTATGAATGTCTCAGCTAACTAACATGATTAAGTTAATACTAACTAACTGTCAGTGGGGCCTGGGCCCACATGTCAATGACCTAAACTAATTATAATTAGTTAGCACTAATCCTAAACTAATTAACAGGCCGGCCCCACCTATCATAGGCTCAGGGGGAGTCAACCTGGGCCCACACGGGTCAGGCGTGGTCAACTCGCCGGTCAGCGGGTCAAAGCCTGTCGGTGTTTAGCCACCGGCGAGGCCAGACGCGGCGGCGCACTGCGGGATTTGCCCACAGGGCATCATTTGCTGCGCGGAGAGCAGCTACGGGAAGCTGGTGCTCGCCCGCATCTAGCCGTGGTGATGGCTTGGCCGGGGAGTGGCCGGAGCATCGCCGACGACGAGCTTGGCGGAGGCCGAAGCTCGGGTCAGCTCGTGCGCGTGGCTGCAGTGGCCTAGGCGGCGTGGCGCTTGCACCTACAACATCTACGCGATGCAGTGACTGTGACAGGCACAAGCCCATGACCAAAAGGTCATCGGAGCATCGCCGGCGACGTGGTCAGGCGGCGGTGCGTTCGGACGGAAAAGGCACGGCGGCTACAGAGCTCTAGCGACGAAGCGGAGAGAAGGGGGAGGAGCAGTAGCTCACTGGGAAGCCGCAGAGAAGGTCAGCGTGCTCGGGGAAGGCTCGGTGCAGTCGGAACGGCGACGAGGATCTCGGCGGCCCGAGGCTGAAGACGATGGCGGCGGGGACGATGCGGGGGCTCCGGCGTCGTGCGGCTTGGCTAGTCGACGTAGTCGACGATGGCGAACCGTCCGGACACGGTGAGAGGGCGCGGGGACGGCGTTGGACGTGGCTGCGGCGAGCGGCGGCGACGGTGACGTCTCGGGCGACATCGGGGAGGGCGAGAGAGAGGAACCAGAGGGAAGAGCGAATGTCTGCAAGGTCGGGGAGAGAGAGGGGGTCGTCCCACGTCGACAGCTCGACGAGGGGAGCGGCAAGGTGGCGGGCAGCTGCGTGGCGCGCATGCTGTGCTCGCCGTCGAGCAGCTGCTTGCCTGCCTGGCCAAGCCAAACAGCTCGCTGGAGCGTTGGCTGGGCTGGGCCGACAGGTGGGCCTGCTGGGGTGGGCGCCAGGTAAGCTTTCTCTTTCTCTCTTTTCCTGTTTGTTTTCTTTTTCTATTTTTCTATAACTTTAGGGATTTATTAAAAATACTTAGGCACTTACTAAAATCCTGAAAATAATTGTGGGCTCTGTTGGGATTATTCCTAACAGCCCTCACGTAACTCCAGAATTATTTGGGCATTTAAAATATTTTATAGCATTTAAATGCCCAAATTCAAATACTTGTGATTTAATTCAAAGAATCCAGAATGTCCTAGAAAAGAGTGCACCATTTTTGCCAGGGGTTTTAACCCAATCCAGAAATGATGAACAGTTTGTGAAGGGCATTTTGGGTTCATTGAAAATAATTTTAGTAAACCCTAGTTGTTTCCAGGGGGGTTGCTGGGGGTTGTGTCATCCCCATTTCAAGTTTCTGTAAAAGTAGACATGATGCAACACTCTAATGCATGAACTAGCTAGGGTGTGACATATTCCTCACCCATTTCCTCCACGGACTGGGTTCCCTCTCCATCCCTTCGTCCGGGGGCTCATGTTTTATTACGGCCTAGATTTCCACGATCTGGCCCTGAACTTCATCCTCAACATCTTGGCGTTTATCGACGTGTGCGAGGCCTTCCTCCGCATCAAGCCCCACTTCGGCTTATGGCTGAAGACCTTCAATGTCAAGCCGAAGGTGGTGGACGGCCGCCAGGCGGAGTGCGGAGTGCGGAGGCGCCATGGTGGGCAAGATGCCCAACATAACATGGCTCGAGGGCTCCTTTGTGGAAACCATAAAGGGGTGGCAATCGGGGTGGTTCTACATCACCGAGCCGCGCGACCCTGCATGGGCAGCGGCCCCCGAGTTCCGATCTGGCTTCCCCACACGGCTCACCTCCTAGAAAGAGAAGGGCCTGTCCTGGGGTAGTTCGAAAGAGCTGACCAGACTCCAAACATGTATTCAAAACATGGTGGACAAGAAGCTCAAGCTTGTCAACATAGTCCAAGTTATGCTCATCCGCCGGATACTCCCGTGCCAACAACGGGAGTTCAACTTGTGGGAGTTCAATCCGGCGCAGCAAGGAACTCTGAACAGGCTCTTCGACACAACTCATGAAGACGCCTGGAGGGTGCTGTTCAAAAGTGCTGAGGTCCCCCCCCCTATTACTGAGGATCATGGATTCAGCACGAAGCGCCAAGCCAGTGCGGTAACCTGTTTTACCTTTCACAGGATAATTATTTTTTATATAGATTGACTCTATGCGGGATCTAAACTCCCGTACCTTTGACAGGACTGGCAGAAGATGGCCGGACAGATCGACTGTCCGGCTCCTTTGCCCGAAGGCCCCGCAGACGCTCTTCTGGCAAAGATGCTAACTTCGGCCCCTTATAAGGTGCCGGAGAAGACCAAGAAGGCCAAGGGAACCCGAAAGAGTTCCCGGCGCCAGGCGTCGTCGGACTCACCGTCCGATGACTCTGCGGTGCTCTCTTCCCTCGAAGACAAGGAAGAAGAAGAAGATGCTCCCCCACCGACTGGGGGAGACAAGAAAAGGAAGGCCGCCCCAACCGGGGAGGCCGGAGGGTCCAAGAAGGGAAGGACTCTCCTTCCAGACAGTTCCACCGCCGCCGACGAAGGCGAAGGCGAGTGGTTGCCCAAGGTCAAGCCCCCGGGGAGATCTTAAGTATTCGGATACCAGAGTAACTCCTAGGATTCCTTTGTCGCACTGCTTTCCCTAACGCCGAACGCAATTATGCAGGCCGCCACGAGCCAGTATCGATGTATCATCGGACGGCTCCTTGGGCTTGTCGGACATGGATAGCGATCCAGTCCCGACCGTCCCCTCATCCTGCCGACAATGCCGAGGTGTTGTCTCAAGAGGCACCGGATCGAGGGGAGACAGTCCTGGAGGCGCCTCAAGGCGACCTTCCGGACTCCGGGAGCCATGGGGACGGGGCCCCCGAGAGCTCCGAGTTCGTCCCTCAGCCAAACACCGTGTCGGACCCTCCAGCGGTTCCGGGCTCGGGCAGGCGGCCTCCTTCTAAGAGGGGCAAGACGCCTATGCCGGTGACCTCTGTCCATCCAGAGGCACCGGACAATCTGCTGGAAGCACTTCGCAGCGCTTCCATCGACGAGGAGCACCGCATTATCATGAGTGCGGTGATCCAGAAGGTTCAGTCCGCCAAGAGCGGATTGACTGAAGCCTGTGCCAGCCTTCTAACAGGCTTTGAGGTAAGTGTTTTAAAATGTAGTAGAAATATTACCGCATAGACAGTAGCCCCTGATGCTTTGTTCGGTGTTCACAAAGAAAAGCCAAACAGAGGATCAAATAATATCACAGGAGTCTAATATAAGTATGTCAATATGCATATGCAGGCTTCGCTGCTGGCGTCTGCCGCACTAACTGCGGAGGTCGTCGTACTGAAGCAGGACCTTGAGGGGTCCAAGAAAGAGCTCGGCCTTGCCAAGAGGCAGCTCGAGGAGAACAAGGTTAAGTAATACCCCGTCTATAGATATGTATATATAAAAAAGGACGCGATTGCAAAATGACAGGATCATTGTATGTTTTCCAGGGGCCACGACTGAGGTGGCGACCCTGAAGCAAGCGCTGACCAAGGCCGAAGATATAGCGGCCAAGGAGCACACCGAGCGAGAGAAGTACGAGGCTCGGGTGGGCGAGGTGCAGCAAGAGCTCCAGGCTCTTGTGGCGAAGCACGAGGCGTTGGAGCTTGACTCCAAGACGCGGGAGTCTGAGCTTGCCGCGGCCCTCGAGAGTGTAAAAAGTGCCAAGGCCGAAGCCCAAAAGGCCCTCCAAGAGATCGACGTGATGAAGAAGATAGCGGCGGGTAAGGCTTTCTATATGCAAAGCAAGCATGTAAAAGTAAATTACCGATTACTTACCCGGATCCGGAGCTCTTCAGGAGCATTCGCAGATTTGCCCTGAGTGTGTCCGATGCCGCACAATTTTACCAGGCCGAGGACGGAAGCTTGACGGAGAAGCTGTTCTGGTCTCAGTATGCTGAGGTCGAACATCCGGTGCCAATGAGCGACCAGCTGAAGCAGATGGTCGAGCTACATAAGGCGGCCGATTAGGCCATGAAGAGCTTTATAGTCCGGTTGTGGCCTAGCGACGCCTTCCGAACAGCTTCTTCAGACTGGTGAGGCGGCTCGTGGATGCCTGCCCGCGGCTAGAGGTTGTCAAGCGATCTGTCTGCATTGAAGGTGCACGTCAGGCTTTCGCCCGTGTGAAATTGCAGTGGGTCAAGCTAGACGCCGTGAAGCTGATCAAGGAGGGGCCGCTAGAGGGCAAGGAGCACCGCCACCCCGAGATGTACTACGAGGGTGTTCCACCGGGCGCCCGTCTCATCGCGGACGAGTGTTTGAAAGATGTAATATTCGAATGATACTTGCTCGTTTTATCCTGTATATATGAAAACTTGTTTCATATGCGCTATGCAACGCTTGTTGGAATTTAAAATATTACCTTCTGTTTGGCTGTTTATCCAATCTGAGAGATGGCTAGTCCTCGGCTTCTGCCCCCATGCCACGAGTGCTGGGGTGTTTGGGATAAACCTGAGCACTCTTGTTCCCATGTTTGGGTCCTTCGAGGGAGGTGCTCAGCACAACGAACAAGGCAACCGGACTAATAATGCTTTATCACTCTCACTTAGCCATAGAATTCTATAATTTTAAATTTTGGCGAAGCCCCTAGTATTCGGAAGGCCGGATTCGGGGCGCGATACATGCCTGTAAGCCGGACAGGGCCGGCCCCTCGCCCTGAGCGGCATAAGTCTTTAGGGACTCGAAAAACCTCGCCGAATAGCGACCAGTCTCTCGCCTTATCATGACAGTCAGTTTTAGCTTTCTCTACTGAGGTGCTCAGCCCGGCAGAACCGGGGCACAATCGCAGTAGTTCTCCTAGCGCTACCTTAGCCGATAGAGCGGAACGTAAGGTACCAAAACATAGGAGCCGGGCACACCCAACATTTGACCAAAGACATGATTCGGAGCTGATGCATATAATGCTATAAGTTCGGGGTGCCGCACTTGTGAAAGTGTTCGGACTTTTCACACCGCATTGTGGGGTACGTAAGCCCCTGGTGTATTGGCCGTACCAGAGTGTACGGTTGCAAGGCGTCATTAATGAACACACACACACACACACAGATATATATATAACAAGAATGCAATAAAAGTTGTAATGATGTCATGCATTGTTTATTGAAAAATTGCGTTAAAGCAGAGTGATACAGATAGTGCGATAAGCAAAGAGTAGGACTATGTCCCTTCCAAGGGCAAGCTGAGGAATGATATTAAATCAAATATTTCGCTCGTTACTGTAATCAACCTGGGAATTCCGTGGTATAACGTAGCTTTCTGCCTCCTTGGTTGCTGCATCATGTGTTCGGCAATAGTGCTGCCGGACAGTGTTTCTAGAGATTAAGGTCCTGAAAGAAAAAGAAAAATAACCAAACGGGAAGCCCCTCCCCACCTGTGCCCATGGTATTTTTAATGCATAATTATGTATGCGCGGCACGAATATCGCCGTTGGGCTGGGATTGGGGTGGCCGCCGTATTGCTACGCGAGCTCAGATCGCGCCAGGCGGTCTATTTGCTGATTGCCCCGAGCGCGCTTGAAGGTGTCCGGGCTTTGAAGCGCCGAACTGGTTGATTGCCTTGAGAGGCTGCTTTGCACTTCTGCTGCGAGGGCCGCGGTGTGCTCCTCTGTTCGGAGAGAGCGCTATGTGTTTCCATTGACTGTAATAACTCCGCGAGGTCCTGGCATCTTGAGCTTGAGGTATGCATAATGCGGTACCGCATTGAATCTAGCAAATGCGGTTCGCCCGAGCAGCGCGTGATAACCACTGCGGAACGGGACTATATCGAAGATTAACTCTTCGCTTCGGAAGTTATCCAGGGAACCGAAGACCACTTCCAGTGTAATTGAGCCTGTGCAATGGGCCTCTATGCCTGGAATGACGCGCTTAAAGGTCGTTTTTGTGGGTTTGATCCTTGAGGGGTCTATACCCATTTTGCACACTGTGTCCTGATAAAGCAGGTTCAGGCTGCTGCCGCCATCCATAAGGACTCGAGTGAGGTGAAATCCGTCAATGATTGGGTCTAGGACCAGTGCGGCGAATCCGCCATGACGGATACTAGTGGGATGGTCCCTGCGATCGAAGGTGATCGGGCAGGAGGACCAAGGGTTGAATTTTGGGGCGACTGGCTCCAACGCATATACGTCCCTGAGCGCACGCTTCCGCTCCCTCTTGGGGATGTGGGTTGCGTATATCATGTTCACCGTCCGCACTTGCGGGGGAAACCTCTTCTGTCCTCCAGTGTGCGGCTGCCGGGGCTCCTCCTCGTCATCGCTATGCGGCCCCTTCTCCTTGTTTTCGGCGATTAACTTGCCGGCCTGCTTGAACACCCAACAATCCCTGTTGGTGTGATTGGCTGGTTTGTCTGGGGTGCCGTGTATTTGACAGGAGCGATCGAGTATATGGTCCAAGCTGGACGGACCCGGCATACTTTTTTTGAATGGCTTTTTCCGCTAACTAGGTTTAGAGCCTTTGAATGCGGTATTGCCTGTCGTATCCTCAGTATTTTTGCTGTTAATGCGGCGCTTATGCTTGTTGCGACGTGACCTGCTATTGCCGTCCTTGGTATTTGAGGTACCATGGTTCTTTGATATGTTATTACTGTGAGCCAGCCAGCTGTCTTCTCCCGCACAAAAGCGGGTCATGAGCGTCGTGAGAGCTTCCATAGATTTCGGCTTTTCCTGACCAAGGTGCCGGGCTAGCCACTCACCTCGGATGTTGTGCTTGAAAGCCGCTAAGGCCTCCGCATCCGGACAGTCAATGATTTGATTTTTCTTTGTAAGGAACCGAGTCCAGAATTGCCTGGCCGACTCTTCTGGCTACTGAATTATGTGGCTTAAATCATCAACGTCTGGTGGTCGCACATAAGTGCCTGAAAGTTGTCGAGGAATGCGGCTTCCAGATCTTCCCAACAGCTAATGGAGTCCGCTGGCAAGCTGTTAAGCCAATGCCGCGCTGGTCCTTTGAGCTTTAGTGGGAGGTATTTGATGGCGTGTAAGTCATCGCCGCGGGCCATGTGGATGTGGAGGAGGAAATCCTCAATCCATACTGCGGGATCTGTTGTGCCGTCGTATGATTCAATGTTTACAGGTTTGAAACCTTCTGGGAATTGATGTTCCATTACTTCGTCTGTGAAGCATAAGGGGTGTCTGGTGCCTCTGTATTGGGCTATATCGCGACGCAGCTCGAATGGGTCTTGCCCGCTGTGTTCAGCCCGGTCGGATTTGCTTTTACTGTATCCGGCATGACGTTTGTCGTCTCGCAAAGTGGTGCGCCCTCGTGATCCGTAGATCGATCTTGAATGCTTTGCATTGTCCTCCAATATGTCTCGCAGGTCTGGCGTATCTCCCCATGCCTTTTATTTGAATGGTGTTGGGGTGGAGGCTGAGCTTTTGGCTGGAATGCCTCTCTATTGCGGCCACGAGGTGGCCGATCAGCTGTATCATACACTTCTTCCTCTAGTCGGGGTAGTAACCTGCGCCTTGGGTAACTCTTGGAGGGGCGCTCGAGTTTATATTCCTCGGCCGTGAGGACTTCAGTCCATTTATCAGCTAGCAGATCTTCATCAGCTTGAAGTTGTTGCTGTTTTTTCTTCAGGCTATTTGCCATGGCCATAAGCCGGCGCTTGAAGCGCTCTTGTTCGACGGGATCCTCTGGTACGGCGAATTCATCGTCGCCGAGGCTTGCCTCGTCTTCAGAGGGGGGCATGTGATTGTCATCCTCCTCTCCATCTGCCGCTCTCTCAGGAGAGCTGGCTCCTCCATCCTCCTGCTCTAAATCTTGCTGGAGGGGTTTTTTATTTTCTTCGGCACTATCCGGAGTGTTATTATCTCCTGTGCCGGTATCACCACTTTTGCTTTGGCGAGACTTAGAGCGGCGCCGCTGACGTCGGCGCTTGGGTTGCTTCTTGGAGGGGTCATCCTCCGCTATCTCGTCGCCATTGCCTTTGTTGTGTGTATCCACCATGTATATGTCATATGACGAGGTGGCTTTCCAGTGCCCTATAGGTGCTGATTCATGTTCGTCTCCTGCATCGTCGTCCATACCGTCGATGTATTCGGAGTCGAAGTCGAGCATGTCGGTTAAATCATCGACAGTGGCTACGAAGTGGGTGGTGGGTGGGCGTCGAATTTCTTCATCGTCCGCATCCCAATCCTGTTGGCCATAATCCGGCCAGGGCTCTCCTGACAAAGAGAGAGACCTTAGTGAATTCAGAATGTCGCCGAAGGGCGAGTTCTCAAAGATATCCGCGGCGGTGAATTCCATGACCGGCGCCCAATCGGATTCGATTGGCAGGGGCGCGGATGGTTCGGAGTCAGAAAAAGAGTCCGGCACCTTGGAGTCACGGGCTGCGCAGAGGATTATGCTAGTGTTTGGCTCGATCGCCGTTGAGACTGCAGCCCCTGAGGCGGTGTCTAACCACCCATCCTCGATTGGTGCAGTTGGCTCCGAGCTAAGGGTCGGAGCTGATGCGGGCGCGGCCTCTAGGGTACTGTTCAGGGGCAGAGCTAGGTCATACCCATCGCGACAGTGCGGCACGCCCGGCTGTGGCTCGAATCCGTCGAAGATCAAGTCTCCGCGGATGTCGGCCGTGTAGTTCAAACTTCCAAATCTGACCTGATGGCTAGGGGCGTAGCTTTCAATCTGCTCCAGATGGCCAAGTGAATTAGCCCGCAGTGCCAAGCCGCCGAATACGAAGATCTGTCCGGGGAGAAAAGTCTCACCCTGGACCGCATTGCTATCGATGATAGTAGGAGCCATCAAGCCTAACAGCGACGACACAGAGGAACTCTCAATGAAAGCACCAATGTCGGTGTCAAAACCGGCGGATCTTGGGTAGGGGGTCCCGAACTGTGCGTCTAGGCCGGATGGTAACAGGAGGCAGGGGACACGATGTTTTACCCAGGTTCGGGCCCTCTTGATGAAGGTAAAACCCTACGTCCTGCTTGATTAATATTGATGATATGGGTAGTACAAAAGTAGATCTACCATGAGATCAGAGAGGCTAAACCCTAGAGGCTAGCCTATGGTATAATTGTGTGTTATGGTTGTTGTTCTACGGACTAAAACCCTTCGGTTTATATAGACATCGGAGAGGGTTAGGGTTACACAAGGTCAGTTACAAAGGAGGAGATATCCATATCCGTACTGCCTAGCTTGCCTTCCACGCCAAGTAGAGTCCCATCCGGACACGAGACGAAGTCTTCAATCTTGTATGTTCATAGTCTAACAGTCCGGCCAATGGAGATAGTCCGGCTGTCCGGAGACCCCCTAATCCAGGACTCCCTCAATCGCCATCGTCACCGGCGCGACACCTTGATCTCCATCGTAGCATCGTTGTCGTCTCGCCAACTATTGCTTCTACGACTATCGCTACCGCTTAGTGATAAAGTAAAGCAATTACAGGGCGATTGCATTGCATACAATAAAGTGACAACCATATGGCTCCTGGCAGTTGCCAATAACTCCGTTACAAAACATGATCATCTCATACAATAAATATAGCATCATGTCTTGACCATATCACATCACAACATGCCCTGCAAAAACAAGTTAGACGTCCTCTACTTTGTTGTTTCAAGTTTTACGTGGCTGCTACGGGCTGAGCAAGAACCGTTCTTACCTACGCATCAAAACCACAATGATAGTTCGTCAAGTTGGTGATGTTTTAACCTTCTCAAGGACCGGGCGTAGCCACACTCGGTTCAACTAAAGTTGGAGAAACTGACACCCGCCATCCACCTGTGTGCAAAGCACGTCGGTAGAACCAGTCTCGCGTAAGCGTACGCGTAATGTCGGTTCGGACCGCTTCATCCAACAATGCCGCCGAACCAAAGTATGACATGCTGGTAAGCAGTATGACTTGTATCACCCACAACTCACTTGTGTTCTACTCATGCATATAACATCTACGCATAAAACCAGGCTCAGATGCCACTGTTGGGGAACATAGTAATTTCAAAATTTTCCTACGCACACGCAGGATCATGGTGATGCATAGCAACGAGAGGGGAGAGTGTCATCCACGTACCCTCGTAGACCGTTAAGCGGAAGCATTATGACAACGCGGTTGATGTAGTCGTCCGTCTTCACGATCAACCGATCCTCAGTACCGAACGTACGGCACCTCCGCGTTCAGCACACGTTCAGCTCGGTGACGTCCCGTGAACTCACGATCCAGTAGAGATGGGGGAAGAGTTTCGTCAGCACGACGGCGTGGTGACGATGTTGATGAAGCTACCGCGGCAGGGCTTCGCCTAAACACCGCTACAGTATGACTGGGGTGGATTATGGTGGAGGGGGGCACCGCACACGGCTGGAGAGATCTCTACGATCAACTTATGTCTTTACAGGTGCCCCCTGCCCCCGTATATAAAGGAGCAAGGGGGGGGAGGCGGCCGGCCAGGAGGAGGCACGCCAGGAGGAGTCCTACTCCCACCGGGAGTAGGACTCCCTCCTTTCCTAGTCGGAGTAGGAGAAGGGGGAAGGAGGAGGGAGAGGGGAAGGAAAGGGGGGCGCCGCCCTCCCCTCCTTGTCCAATTCGGACTAGAGGGAGAGGGGGCGTGCGGCCTGCCCTGGCCTCCCTTCCTCTTCTCCACTAAGGCCCATCTTGGCCCATTAAACCCCTTGGGGGGGTTCCGGTAACCCCCGGTACTCCGGTAAAATCCCGATTTCACCCGGAACACTTCCGATATCCAAATATAGGCTTCCAATATATAAATCTTTATGTCTCGACCATTTCGAGACTCCTCGTCATGTCCGTGATCACATCCGGGACTCCGAACTAGCTTCGGTACATCAAAACATACAAACTCATAAAACCGATCGTCACAGAGCTTTAAGCGTGCGGACCTTACGAGTTCAAGAACTATGTAGACATGACCGAGACATGTCTCCGATCAATAAACAATAGTGGAACCTGGATGCTCATATTGGTTCCTACATATTCTACGAAGATCTTTATTGGTCAAACCGCACAACACTATACATTGTTCTCTTTGTCATCGGTATGTTACTTGCCCGAGATTTGATCGTCGGTATCCCAATACCTAGTTCAATCTCATTACCAGCGAGTCTCTTTACTCGTTCTGTAATACATCATCCCATAACTAACTCATTAGTTATCATGCTTGCAAGGCTTATAGTGATGTGTATTACCGAGAGGGCCCAGAGAGACCTCTCCGACAATCGGAGTGACAAATCCTAATCTTAATCTATGCCAACTCAACAAGTACCATCGGAGACACCTGTAGAGCACCTTTATAATCACCCAGTTACATTGTGACATTTGGTAGCACACAAAGTGTTCCTCCGGTATTCGGGAGTTGCATAATCTCATAGTCATAAGAACATGTATAAGTCATGAAGAAAGCAATAGCAGTAAACAAACGATCAAGTGCTAAGCTAACGGAATGGGTCAAGTCAATCACATCATTCTCCTAATGATGTGATCTCATTGATCAAATAACAACTCATGTCTATGGTTAGTAAACTTAACCATCTTTGATAAATGAGCTAGTCAAGTAGAGGCATACTAGTGACACTATGTTTGTCTATGTATTCACACATGTATTATGTCTCCGGTTAATACAATTCTAGCATGAATAATAAACATTTATCATGAAATAAGGAAATAAATAATAACTTTATTATTGCCTCTAGGGCATATTTCCTTCATAATGATAATTTAGTTTTATTGCTATTGCTTTCTTCATGACTTATACATGTTCCTCTGACTATGAGATTATGCAACTCCCGAATACCGGAGGAACACCTTGTGTTCTATCAAACATCACAACATAACTGGGTGATTATAAAGATGCTCTACAGGTGTCTCCGATGGTGTTTGTTGATTTGGCATAGATCGAGATTAGAATTTGTCACTCCGTGTATCGAAGAGGTATCTTTGGGCCCTCTCGGTAATGCACTTCATAATAACCCTTGCAAGCAATGTGACTAATGAGTTAGTTGCGGGATGTTGCATTACGGAATGAGTAATGAGACTTGCTGGTGACGAGATTGAACTAGGTATGAACATACCGACGATCGAATCTCGGGCAAGTAACATACCGATGACAAAGGGAACAACGTATGTTGTTATGCGGTTTGACCGATAAAGATCTTCGTAGAATATGTAGGAACCAATATGAGCATCCAGGTTTTGCTATTGGTTATTGACCAGAGAGGTGTCTCGGTCATGTCTACATAGTCGATCCCGTAGGGTCCGCACACTTAACGTTCGATGACGATTTGTATTATGAGTTATGTGATTTGATGACCGAAGCTTGTTCGGAGTCCCGGATGAGATCACAGACATGACAAGGAGTCGCAAAATGTTCGAGAGGTAAATATTCATATATAGGACGGTAGTATTTGGACACCGGAAGTGTTTCGGGAGTACCGGGTACGTATCGGGTCACCGGAAAGGGGTTTCGGGCACCCACGGCCAAGATATGGGCCTAGGGCGGGATAGACCAGCCCCTTGTGGGCTGGTGCGCCCCGTACATGGCCGAATAGGGGGAGAAAGGAAAGGGCAATTCGGCCTCCCCTTTCTTTCTCTCCCCCCTCCTCTTTCCTTCTCTCTCCGGAAAACATGGAAAGGGGGAGGCCAAATAGGATTAGGCCTCAAGTAGAATTCCTCCTACTTGGGGCGCGCCTCCTGCTGCTCCCCCCTCCCACCTATATATATGTGGGAGGCACCGCTAGAACACACACCAAGTCTTCTCTTAGCCCTGTGCGGTGCCCCCTCCACAGTTACACACCTCAGTCATATCGTCGTAGTGCTTAGGCGAAGCCCTGCACCGGTAACTTCATCATCACCGTCACCACGCCCTCGTGTTGATGGAACTCTCCCTCATCCTCAACTGGATCAAGAGCTTGAGGTACGTCATCGTGTTGAACGTGTGCTAAACATGGAGGTGCCGTACGTTCGGTACTTGGATCGGTTGGATCGCGAAGACGTTCGACTACATCAACCGCCTTATTAGACGCTTCCGCTTTCGGTGTATGAGGGTACGTGGACACACTCTCCCCTCTCGTTGCTATACATCACCTAGATAGATCTTGCGTGATCGTACAAAAAAATTTGAAATATTGCGTTCCCCAACAAGCTGGTCACCAGGCAGGCCGGAACGGAGGACTTGGCGCAGCTCACCACTCCACTTGTCGCGTGCATCAGGGACATCATCTCCCTCACCCTGTTCGACGAGTTCGTCACGGAGCGGGCGGCCAACGGCACGGAGATCCCGGAGTACACCTTCCAGCTAGCCCACAACAACCCAGACGGCAGCAAAGGCGAGATGGGCGACGAGGAGATCGGCTCCAGTGCCGGAGCATATGTCGACGTCGTGCCAGGTGCAAGGTGGACACTAGTGACACGACCGAGCCGGTGCAGCCTAGAGCCGCCGCGCCCGCCGCCTAGGCCTTGTTTTAGCTTTTATGTCTTCTGATACATCGCTTGAACTGTTGTTAGCTTGCAAGTCCACCCACTAGGGGTGTAGTTTATTGTAATGAACCTCTGGCATTGGTCCTTTATTCGTGTGCATATGCGAGTACTTTCTGCACATATGTGTTTTCTGTCAAATGCTGGCTCGCTTTTTTTCCTTTGCCCTTGGGCCAATTTTCTTTTCTGCCCCCTCCCCCTCTTGACTTTCGTCCCGTTAGCCGCACAGCCTGGAGCCAGTCTATAGCTGGGACGAGGGGTGGGACTCAAGGGTGGGAGTACAATACCAAGATTTTAGGGCTTAGGTTCGAGCAAGCGAGTAGTTATTCGGCTGGGCTGCAGACGGCGGGGCCGGCTGGAGCATGTCGAGCATATGCTCGAAGGTGAGCTTGGGCTGCCAAGAGCCCTTGCCGGTTCACTAACGCCAGTTGTTGCCTTGGTCGGTCGGCTGCTCTTCCTCCACAGCTACGACTTGCCGGCTGTCATAGAGGGGGTCCGGCTGCTCGCCCTTCCGCTTGTTTCTGTTGTCGCTTGTTGTTGTTGTTGTCTCCAGCCGGCCGAGGGTTGGCCGGCTGGGCCAAAATCATCTTGCCCGATGCATCAAGCCAGACCTGCACATGCATCGCGGAGTCGGCCGTGGAGTGCTTGTCTGCCTTGTCTATGAGCTCCGCCATGGTTGCCGGCTTAGAGCGCATGAGCTTGTGATTGAGCAGGGTGTCGTCTCGGCACCCCTCAATGAAATATTGGATAGCCTGCACCTCGTGGACCCCTTGTAGGAGTTGCGCAGCTCGGTCCACCATGTGAGGTTGTCGCGAAGGGACTCGTCTGGCTCCTGGAGGTACATGGAGAGCTGGTAGGGCCGGCCAGGATGCTTGTACATGCTGCTGAAGTTGCGCACAAACGCTTCCTTGAAGCCCAGCCAAGCATTGATGCTGTTGGCCGGTAGGTTGTTCAGCCACGTCCGGGGCAAGCCAAGCAGCATGAGTAGTACGTAACACACAACCATGCGCTTATTACCGCCTACGATGTCGATGGCCGTGGTGTAGTCGACCAGTGAAAGGGATCGAGAAGAGGTGTCTAAAGGGGGGTGAATAGACACTTAGCAAAGAAAAGTGGCAGTTTTTAATTTCTTGAAGTTGAGGTGGAGTATTAGCACATGTTTAAACATTCACAATACAAATCAAGCAAGCATGACAAGAGTATATGGGCAGCGGAAAGTAAAGCATGCAACTTTGCAAGAATGTAAAGGGATGGGATTGGAGTTTGCAAACGCAATTGGAGACACAGAGATTTTTGGCATGGTTCCGATAGGTGGTGCTATCGTACATCCATGTTGATGGAGACTTCAACCCACGAAGGGTAACGGTTGCGCGAGTCCACGGAGGGCTCCACCCACGAAGGGTCCATGAAGAAGCAACCTTGTCTATCCCACCATGGCCATCACCCACGAAGGACTTGCCTCACTAGGGTAGATCTTCACGAAGTAGGCGATCTCCTTGCCTATACAAACTCCTTGGTTCAACTCCACAATCTTGACGGAGGCTCCCAAGTGACACCTAACCAATCTAGGAGACACCACTCTCCAAAAGGTAATAGACGGTGTGTTGATGATGAACTCCTTGGTCTTGTGCTTCAAATGATAGTCTCCCCAACACTCAACTCTCTCTCATAGGATTGGATTTGGTAGAAAGATTATTTGAGTGGAAAGCAACTTGGGAAGGGCTAGAGATCAAGATCTATGTGTTTGGAATGGAATATCTTGATCTCAACACAAGTGGTGGTTCTCTCTCAGAAAATGTATGATGGAAGTGTAGGCATGTTCTGATGGCTCTCTCCACGAATGAAGAGTGGGTGGAGGGGTATATATAGCCTCCACACAAAATCTAACTGTTACACACAATTTACGAAACTCGGTGGGACCGAATCAGAAAACTCGGTCAGACCGATTTAGTTCATAATGTGACCGTTAGGAGTTTCGGTGGGACCGATATGATCAACTTGGTAGGACCGATGTGCTAGGGTTAGGGTAAAGCCTCATCTCAGTTTGACCGATTACACAAACTCGGTGGGACTGATTTGGGTAATAAGTGAAACAGAGAGTTGGCCAAGCAAATGTGTGAGTATGGGAAATGTACCTACATGCTCATGAGTCCTTCTTGCAAACAATATGTACATCAGCAAGAAATCCTCATGCACATGAATGTGATGCATATACTTACCTTGTGGTCTTGAGCTGGCTTTGAGAGAGATGAACCTGGGTAAACAAGGTTAGAGAACACAGAAACATCTACTAAGCAGAGCAAACAGCAAACCACAAGAGTACCAAGATTGGGATGACATGTAGAGAGTGAATACTAGGTACTCTATTGTATATATACATGTCCCCAAAAGGTAAAGATATGCAATGAATTCCTTCCCTAGCAGTCTTTCTCCCCCTGAATCTTGTATTGGATAATGGGCGAACATAGGGAAGCAAAAATAGAGTAAAACAGATCATAAACATAAACATGACATAGACATGGCTTTCCCCTCTTAAAGACATGTGACTTCTCTCCTCTTGAACACCAAGCATCTGGGGTCTTTGATGTGATTACCTCTCTCTCCCTTTTTCTCTTTCTCCCCCTTTGAAGAGAATACCTTTGATGTGATCTCTATCCCCCTTTGACATCAATTTCCAAGAAGGGATCTTCTGGAGTGTGAGTCAAAAGGTTTGGTCCTTGAGTCACAAAGCAAAGCAGCATATAGAATGTGATGCTGGTAGAGGACAAGAGTCATTGAGTGAAGCTGAAATAAAACTACAGGAACATATGGCAAATTGTCTTCTCTGCAGTGAAATCGGTGATACCGAGTTGTAGTCTTAGGTGGTACCGAATTGGTTCGGTACCACCGAAAGCAACAGATCGGTATGACCGAGTTCAACACAGAGAGAACACTTGTCACCTAAGCTCACTAGGCAAATAAGATCTCTCAAGGATTTGCAAGGAATTAACTGAAGGATTTGCAATGAATTGGATGCAGAAAATGTAGAACAAAACAGATAAAGGAAAATCTAGATAAAGTTGGGAACAACCATGCAAAGGACAAATGCAAAAACTCAGAAAAACACTAGAGAACTTCATCTAGAAATGGGCAGTGACAAAGTCACCTATGTTAGAGTATATTGACTAAGGAGTCAAGTGAAAACACTTCATCGTAGGTCATACTCATTGTTTAAGCTCAAAATGGGGTTACCATTTTTTGCTTAAGCATTTGATGTATTCACATCTTGTTGAGCTGCTTTGACCCATCTCTTGGGGTAAAGCTTCTCTAAGATGGAATGTCATACCTTGGGTGGTGGTGTTGATCTTAGTCATGTAGTTGAACTTGTGTGGGTTGCTCAAGGTTGATGTAGCTCATCAATGATTGGGAGCACCACTTGTAGTTTGAGTTCATCTACCTACATGGGTTAGTCTTGAAAGGAAGAGCACTTGTGTATCCAAAATGACAGTCATGAATTTGATACCAAATGAAATTTGATATAAATATTTTGTCAAAGGATATGTTGAAAGGTTTCATGCTTCCTTGTCTTCGGCCACCATGTTGTAGAGACTTGGTGATGTAGAGATTTCTCAAGATGTGAGTGATTTGCAATCTCATAGATTTTGATTCATCCAAGTACCTACAAGGGTTACATAGCATGCAAGGGTACAAATATATCCAAGACATATGATTATCATCATAAGAGAAGAGTTGAGGATTAGTCATAGGCTCATGCCTTGCATGTATCCAAATGGAGTTCCTACTCCAAGTTTGAAGCATCAATGATGTTCAATTCACCTATCAAACGGCAAAAGACTTTTTCATCAAGCGGTTTGGTGAATATATCTGCCAATTGCTTATCGGTACGAACATGTTTAAGATCAATGTCCCCTTTAGCAACATGATCTCGAATGAAATGATGACGAACTTCAATATGCTTAGTTAGAGAATGTTGCACGGGATTGTGAGCAATCTTAATAGCACTCTCATTGTCACAAAGCAATGGAACATGTTTCACATTGATCCCATAATCTTTAAGAGTTTGGGTCATCCATAGTAATTGAGCACAATATGAACCGACGGCAATGTATTCCGCTTCGGCGGTGGATAAGGATACCGAGTTTTGTTTCTTGGAGGACCAAGACACAAGAGATCTACCAAAAAATTGACAAGTACCGGAAGTGGAATTTCTATCAACCTTGTCTCGGGCATAGTACGAATCGGAATAGCCAACAAGATCAAAAGAGGACCTCTTAGGATACCAAATGCCAAAATTTGGTGTATGTATTAAGTATCTCACTATCCTTTTCATAGCCTTAAGATGACATTCTTTGGGGGCGCTTAATATCGTGCGCACATGCACACACTTAGCATAATATCGGGACGGGAGGCACATAGATATAATAATGAACCAATCATAGAGCGATAAACCTTTTGGTCAACCGGTTTGCCATCCTTGGTCAAGTCAAGATGTCCATTGGTAGGCATGGGAGTTTTCATACCTTTGCATTCTTGCATATTGAACTTCTTGAATAAGTCCTTGGTGTACTTTGTTTGAGAAACGAAGGTGCCTTCCTTAGTTTGCTTGATTTGCAAACCAAGAAAAACTTGAGTTCACTCATCATAGACATCTCAAACTTCTCTGACATTAGCTTCCCAAACTTTTCACTAAAATGAGGGTTAGTCGAACCAAATATTATATCATCAACATAAATTTGGCACACAAATAATTCACCATTAACCCTTTTAGTAAAAAGAGTAGAATCTATTTTTCCAATCACAAAGCCTTTTTCAATAAGGAACTTGGTCAAGCATTTATACCACGCTCTAGGAGCTTGTTTAAGACCATAAAGAGCTTTGTGAAGTTTGTATACATGATCGGATTTCTTAGGATTGACAAAGCCGGGAGGTTGTTTAACATAAACTTCCTCCTCAATTTCACCATTTGGAAAAGCACTTTTAATGTCCATTTGGTACAAGGTGATATCATGGTGATTAGCATAGGCAAGTAAGATGCGGATGGACTCAAGTCTAGCAACAGGGGCATATGTCTCACCATAGTCCATACCTTCGACTTGAATGTAGCCTTGGGCAACGAGACGTGCTTTGTTGCGAATGACTTGACCATCTTCGTCTTGCTTGTTGCGAAACACCCATTTGGTATGAATGATATTGTGGTTGTTGTCGGGACCAATGTCCACACTTGATTTCTCTCGAAGTTGTGTAGCTCTTCATGCATGGCGTTTATCCAATCCGGATCTTCCAATGCTTCTTCAACCTTCATAGGTTCAATGCTAGAGATGAATGAATAATGTTCAGAAAAGTTAGCCAAACGAGTTTTGGAGTGAGTGATTCTCCCGGTTTGAATATCATTGAAGATTTGTTCGGCAGGATGATCTCTTGAGACTCTTGCTCGAACTCTTGAAAGCTTTTGCTTGGGTCGGGGTGGAACATCTTCTTCATCATATTGTCCTTCTTCTTGGCCCTCTTCATTATTGGTGTTGTTGTTCTCTTGTCTTGGTGGAGAATAAGGTTGATGAGGTTCATCTTGGTGTACTTCCTCATTTTCTTCATTTTGGTGCGTCCCACTTGTGGATGCTTCCGTATCAACTCTAGGTTCACCTTGTCGTGAGGTAGAAGCTTCCACTTGGACGAATGAGGTACTCTCCTTCACCTCCGTTGGACGAATCTTGCCAATAGACAAGTCTTGGATTGATACCGAAGGATCCTTATCTCCTACATCAATTGGCAATTGCTCTACTTACGAGCCGTTAGATTCATCAAACTTCACATCTACCGTCTCTTCAACCTTTCGGGTGAAATTGTTGTCGACATGGTAAGTGTGAGAGTTTGACCCATAACCAAGTAGGAAACCTTCATGAGATTTAGGAGAAAATTTAGAACGACGATGCTTATCAAGAATGTAGCACTTTGAGCCAAATACTCGAAGTATCCAACTTGGGGTTTGTTACCGGTGAGAAGCTCGTATGCCGTCCTGCCGAGCAGCTTGTGAAGATACAAGCGATTTGTTGCATGACAGGGTGTCTCAACCGCTTCCGCCCAAAAGTGTTTTGGAGTCTTGTACTCATCAAGCATCGTTCTCGCCATCTCAATAAGGGTTCGTTTCTTTCTCTCAACAACTCCATTTTGTTGAGGCATGTACGTAGCCGAGAACTCATGTGAAATCCCTTCTTCGTCAAGAAAGATATCCACACTTGCGTTCTTGAACTCCGTTCCATTGTCGCTGCGAACCTTCTTGATCTTCACTTCAAATTGATTTTGGGCCTTCCTAGCAAAGTTCTTGAAGATCTTTTGGACCTGGGATTTATCATCAAGAAAGAACACCCACGTAAGTCTTGAAAACTCATCAACTATAACTAGACCAGATGAGTTACCACCGAGACTCTTGTAGGCATTGGGACCAAAGAGATCCATATGAAGTAGCTCGAGCGGTCTTCTCGTGGTCATAATGTTCTTCACGGGATGACTTCCTCCAACTTGTTTTCCTGCTTGACAAGCACTACAAAGTCTATCCTTGTCAAATATAACATCTTTTACTCCAAGGATATGATCACCTTTAATAAGCTTATCAAGATTTCGCATGCCCACATGACCTAACCTTCTCTGCCACAACCAACCTTTCGAGGATTTAGCAATTAGGCAAGTTCTAGGTTGAGCCTTTCTAGTGAAATCAACAATATATAGATCACCTCTACGTGTACCGGTAAAGACCATTTTATGATTATCTCTACGAAACACTTGGCAATCTACTTCAGTGAATAGGACATTGAAACCAAAGTCAGCAAGTCTAGATACGAAAAGTAAATTGTAACCAAGAGATTCAATGAACATAACATTTTGTATAGAGCTATCATGTGAGATGGCCACCTTACCAAGGACAACCACCTTACCCTTTGAGTTATCACCAAAGGTGACATACTTTCGAGGGCCGTCGTATTCAGCAAGCTCACGAAACATATCTTTGTCTCCGTTCATATGATTGGTACACCCACTATCAAGAACCCATTCCTTTCCTCTAGCCATGTAGCCACGAAGATTAGCCATAAGACCAAAGTGTCTCATTGCATCATCAAGATCATAGTCACTATCATCATCCTCATCATAGTATCCATGTTCAACATCATCATGTGGTGGATCAATTCCTAGAGAGAGTGATTCATTAGAAGTATGACCGTAACAATGTTCATCTCTATGAATTCTAATGACTTTGGAAATGAGATTGCTAATGATTCCAACATCTCCTTTGGCACTCGTAAGATTAGTAAGCTCAAATAAACAATCACCAAATTTGGGATCATTGGAACTCATCTTACTCAAGGCAATAGACTTATGAAGAATCTCATCTAAGTTTTTCAAGGAATAGTTTGGAAATCATTCCTCAAGAAATCTCCATATGGTGTAGGCACAATCAAGAGCAGACAAGCTAGCAAGCAAGTTTCTAGGCAAACCTCTAGTGATTAAATTGACAGTTCTAAGATTACGGATCATGTCAATAGACTCATCAAGGGCAGGATGCAAAGGATCAACATGAGGTGCACAAGGGCTAGTAATGTACTTGTTCAAATGATATTCATTGAAAATCTCAAGCATCTCAATTTTCCACTCGTGAAAGTACTCTCCATCAAGACTAGGCACTCTATGTCTAAGACTCCCCAACATAGACTCATCCATGTTCCTCCAATGGTGATTAAACCAAAGCAATGGAGACCAATGCTCTGACACCAATTGAAAGGGATCGAGAAGAGGTGTCTAGAGGGGGTGAATAGACACTTAGCAAAGAAATGTGGCAGTTTTTAATTTCTTCAAGTTGAGGTGGAGTATTAGCACATGTTTAAACATTCACAATACAAATCAACCAAGCATGACAAGAGTATATGGGCAGTGGAAAGTAAAGCATGCAACTTTGCAAGAATGTAAAGGGATGGGATTGGAGTTTGCAAATGCAATTGGAGACACGGAGATTTTTGGCGTGGTTCTGATAGGTGATGCTATCGTACATCCACGTTGATGGAGACTTCAATCCATGAAGGGTAATGTTTGCGTGAGTCCACGGAGGGCTCCACCCATGAAGGGTCCATGAAGAAGCAACATTGCCTATCCCACCATGGCCATCGCCCACGAAGGACTTGCCTCACTAGGGTAGATCTTCACGAAGTAGGCGATCTCCTTGCCCGTACAAACTCCTTGGTTCAACTCCACAATCTTGACGGAGGCTCCCAAGTGACACCTAACCAATCTAGGATACACCACTCTCCAAAAGGTAATAGACGGTGTGTTGATGATGAGCTCCTTGCTCTTGTGCTTCAAATGATAGTCTCCCCAACACTCAACTCTCTCTCTCATAGGATTGGATTTGGTAGAAAGATGATTTGAGTGGAAAGCAACTTCGAAGGGCTAGATATCAAGATTTATGTGTTTGGAATGGAATATCTTGACCTCAACACAAGTGTAGGTGGTTCTCTCTCAGAAAATGTATGATGAAAGTGTAGGCATGTTCTGATGGCTCTCTCCACGAATGAAGAGTGGGTGGAGGGGTATATATAGCCTCCACACAAAATCTAACCGTTACACACAATTTACCAAACTTGGTGGGACCGAATCAAAAAACTTGGTCAGACCGATTTAGTTCATAATGTGACCGTTAGGAGTTTCGTGGGACCGATATGATCAACTCGGTAGGACCGATGTGCTAGAGTTAGGGTAAAGCCTCATCTCAGTTTGACCGATTACACAAACTCGATGGGACCGATTTGGGTAATAAGTGAAACAGAGAGTTGGCCAAGGAAACTCGGTGAGACCGATTGCATATTTCGGTGGGACCGAAATTAGTGTAATAGGCAACAAAGAGTTTGCAAGCCCATCTCGGTGAGACCGAGATCCCATCGGTGAAACTGAATTGGTTAGGGTTTCTAGCAATGGCTATGTCAATAGAACTCGGTGGCGCTGGATAGAAAGTTTCGGTAGGGCCGAGTTTGTCTTTTGGTTTGGGACAAATGTGGATGTGAGAAAGTGGTTGAGGGCTTTGGAGCATATCACTAAGCACTTTGAGCAAGCAAGCCATTAAGCAACACATCATCCCCTTTTAATAGTATTGGCTTTCCTATGGACTCAATGTGATCTTGGATCACTAAAATAGAAAATATAGAGTCCAGAGCTTTGAGCTTGAGCCAATCCTTTGTCCTCATCATCTTGAAGGGGTTCCACATCCTCTAGTCCATGCCACTCCATTGTTGAACTTATCTGAAACATACTAGATGAAAACATTAGTCCAACAAGAGATATGTTGACATTAATTACCAAAATCACCCAGGGAGCACTTGTGCTTTCAACCAGCCAGTCGTCCGGCTTGGTGGTCCCGTTGTTCTTGGGGGTGTCACGGGGCAGCATGAAGCCCCTGGGTAAAGGTTCATTGCAGATGCACGGCCCAAAGCAGGCTGGGTCGATAGAGCTCTCCTCTTCCAGAGCGAGGGAGTGCGCTATCCGCTCGATGTAGTGGCGGGCGTCGTGCTCGTCATTGGGCTCGCGAGCCCCAATCCAGTCGAAGATCGCTGGGCGGCCCGCCGGTCCAACGGAGGCCAGCCACTCACAGCGCACAGGTGGGGAGGGGCAACTGTCCGCGGACAGGGCCAACCAGATTGTGAGCCCGGCTGGTGACAGCTGGCACGTCTCGGGGATGCCGGCCTCAGCTGCCATGATGCTGGCTCCCGTGGCTGGGAGAAAGCAAGGAGGACACTTGCATCGCACTACTGCAGGATGCTGCTAACGCGACACTACGATCAGAGACCCTTCGACGAAACTGTGTGCGATACCATAATCGCAAATAGTGGTGTAAAAAACCGTCAAAAAAGGTGCAAAACATTTGCGATGGAGGATGCATCAAACACGGTTCAGATTTTAGTTGCGTGTGTGATGCAGGGCATACAGTTCAGCTCGATTAACTATTTGTGATAAGGAGGAACAAAAGAAACGGGCAGCTAGATGAAGGTGTGTGCGATGTACAGCATAGGTTCACTCAGATGAACTGTTTGTGATTAGGCAACACAAAAGAAACGGTCAGCCGGATCAAAGGTGTGTGCGATATACGGCATGCGGTTCACTCGGATGAACTGTTTGCATTGAGACATGAGAGCAGAAACGGTTCAATATAACAAGATGTTTGTGATACGCGGCAAACAGGTCTGTAATTGGAAATGTGTGTGAATACTGATAATAACAGAAACGGTTCCCTAGTGTGATCCGTGTTCATCTGATCATCATCTCTTTCTTGTGCTAGCTCGATGTTCCTGCTATGCTAAGTTTCCATTAATTGATGGCGTTTTATGAACACGTCATCGTTTCCCGCCATTTCCTCACCTGCTTCCCGCCACCCAGCGATATTGTGCATAGGCGGCACACGACGCACGGAGGCGACAAGCGCGGCCTGTAGCACATCCACCTTTTCCAGCATACCAACCCATCAAAGCGCCGCCTCTGCCATCAACCTCGTCGACGAGGAAAACGAGCAGGCGCCGCGGCCTGTCGAGGATGAGGCGCTCCCCGGCAACAACGCGATGGACGACGCCGTGATGCGCGTCATCGCCAGGGTTGAGCAGACCTTTGGCGCATGGCGCTTGAGCACCGCGGATCAAGATAGGCATGTCAGCGCCGATAGGCTGCAGCTCGCCGCACAATATGATCGATGGTGCGCCACAGAGCAAGCTAGGCGCGTCTGTGCCGACAGGCTGCGGCTCGCCGCACGGCGAGACCGATGGAGCGCCACAGAGTGAGAGGAGCGGTGCGCCGCACAGCAAGAGTGGATCCATCGACGCTTGCCTGCTGTCGACACGGCGTCGCAGCTGGGTACACGTCCGGTCAGTACCCCCATTCCTCGCCAGGAGTGGGCAGAGGCCCTCAGCATCGTACTTGCACCAGAGGTCGGCCGCGCCATACTTGCGTCGGACGCCCGCCGCGCTGTTCGCATGGGTGCCTCCGTTCACCTTGTCCGTGGCCCGCTGGATGCCAACGCACTGGTCCGTAGGCTCGACCACCTCCTTGGCCCAGGTATCCACCTGGGCGCAGTAGAGGAACAGGGTTGTCGCATCCTCGAGCTGGTGATCTCCGATGAAATAGCCAACTTGGAGCTCGAGATCGCGCTCCAGATGTATCGCGAGCGTGTCGACCGCTTGGACGAACGCCTGCACGAGTTCAGGCAGAGCCAAGAGCTACCGTAGGCAAGGGCTGCTGGTCATGGTCTCATGGACGCGTTTTATTTTGAAAAGTCGTTTCGACGTGGATAGCTATGTATTCACAGCAAACATAATATTGCTCTGTTTATTGCTTTGTTTCAATGTGTGTACTCTGTTTTTCATTCTTATATGTTCTGTTTCAATGTGTGTATATACGCTTTCCATTCGGTATATGTGGATGATAATAGCTAGATTCAAATTAGTATACAAAAACAGATAGAAAATGGAATTCATAATATATATATATATATATATTAAATGTTCATTAGTTCATCACAGAATATATATATATATAATATCATCACATATACATGATGATACTTAACTACTAAGTACAATGCATAAATTTGAAAACAAACAATACTAAAACTAATAATCCCTCCTGGGACCAGTATTCCGGTAGCCCCTCGCCAGCAGCTCCCTGGTGCGCGGCGTCTTCCCAGTGCGGAGGCAGTACTCCGCCTCCTCTGCCGCGCAACGCTTGATGTACCGATTCGCCTCTTGCTAGCCGACGCGCGTGGCCGATCTTGCCATTTCGTTGGGCGCCCACCGGAGCTCCTCGTCGGTGGCACACTAGAGCTTATCGGCCCATCTCCACGCAGCAACGAGGCGCCCAGCGCCTATGACCTTCCTCGCGAAGTACCCGTCTTCATACACCTCCTCGGCACGACGACGCGCCCACCCCCAAAGCTCCGCCGCCTCCTTTTTCCAGGCGGCATCACGGGCTTCACAGGTCGCCAGGTACCTGGCTTCCTCCCCCGCAATCTCCTTCCTGAATGCCACTTGCCTGGCTTTCTCAGCCGGCGACAGCGACTTCCACAGACAAAGATTGCACTGGCCTCAAAACCAATCCAAAGTAGGGGTGTCCGGCGCAACCTCGTCAGGCAGCGCATAGGGGTCCTCGTCGCTGCTAATCGAGTGAGCACCCTCGGGGGGCGGCGACTCCTCGTCGGTGCGTGGGCAGACCGGTGGTGCCATGGCAGAGATTTGAGAGAGAGAGAGAGAGAGAGAGGACGAGCGAGGGGAGGATGTAGATGAGAATGCAGGAAGGACGACGTGAGTAAGGTAGTATTTATTGGCGGCCGGAATCTAGATCGACGGGGACAGTACACACGCCGGTCGCTGGAATTTACGAGTACTGTAGTTTGAATTACACACGATTCCCGCAGCAAAATCCGTGTGTGAACATAATAGCTAACGGTTTCCAATGCAGAACCGTGTCTCATTAATGATCCCCGCCACTCAGCTACCAAACCTCGAGCCGCGAGATAGAGTGCCAATCGTGTGGGGCCGGTTGTCCTGCCAGTTCTTTACATTTTCTTTTTTGAACACCAGATATTTACATCGTTTGATGATATTTTAACTCGCACACAAGTACATAAAAATATGATTTTTCAAACTGTTATGGTTAGGCGTTGCGTGTAGATGTAGTTCAAATTTGAATTACGGTCATTAAATGGTTAGAAAATCACTTAAATGACTTTAAAAGGTCAAATGACCCCTGAAATATTCCAATTTTTCACAAAACAGTTGTATTAGTGCACGTTAACGTAGAAAAAAATTGAAGGTCGTAAGAGGAAGCTATCTCCCGTTCGTCATCAAACATGCATTGTTCCCTCTCAAAACCATGAACCTTCTAGTGAGTTGCTCCGGCTTGTGAGGGGTGTGTGTCCAAACTTTTGTCAAACATGCCAATTTTTTACCACATCATCTTGGTGGCATGACATTAAATCAAGCAAGGTTTCATGTTTTTCTGATCATTTTTAAATTTTTTGGAATTAAAATGCCATGGCACTCCATGCATGTGTGCCCATGCCTTGAGACCAATATGTTTGAAAATTATGCTCTTTTGTGTGCCCAAATTAGCAAGCGGTGTTAAATTATGCAATGACGTACCCGGGGAAATTTCCACCAAAATTTGAATTATAAAACTCATCCCATGCGCGTAAAGTAGAAGAATCATTTGTGATGCACACAATCGTTCAAAGTGAATGGTCCGGCGGTACCGCGCGCAAAGTTTCCCTCCAAATTTCCAAAATTTTGGCCTACCGCCAAAATATCTACCCCCGCCCCCCTTCCTCCCTTCCCCATCCCCTTTTCTCCCCGACCACAAGTCACATTTCCCCTGTTTCCTCCTTCCTCCTTGCTAAGCTATAGCCGCTTCCTCGCTCTCACTATCTCGCATCCTACCGCCGGGGTCGCCATGGTCTTCTTCAAAGACCTCTCCAACGGTTCCTCCTTAGGCGACTACTCCTTCACCACCCGGGTATGCCTCTCTTCTCTCTCTCGGGATATGACTTGGAATGAAGGATTTTCATCCGACGGTCAATTTGAGTAATTTCTTCCTCTTGTAGCTCCCTAAGACCATCAGTGGCAACGAATGGAGCGGGGTGGCTGAAGATCTATCTGCTCGTTGTCGTCATCAATCTCCATGCGTGAAGCTAGTTGCGTTTGATTCTGTGGACAGTGGGAGGACGTTTCTGGCATGTGCAGAGAAGGTTAGACCCTCTTTTGTTGTTACAAATCATTTGTTAGATGTGATTCAGACACTGTCACGGTCCCAACCCATTCATACCACACCTTGAACCAAACGCATCCTAAGACAGTGTCACAGTTTGTACCTAGTATCTTAAATTGTTGCCATCTCATCAGCGGTGCCATTAGAAAATTATTTGGCAACGCTTCAGCAGTTTGTGCAGCCAACTTTGGTCCACACATCTGAGCAGCCAAGCAGTAAAATACTAAATCTTTATGGCACGAAGGAACTGGGCATCGGAGCAACTACGTGCTCTGGAGTCCGGGTCCCTGATTTTTTTTCCGCTGCATCGGCTCGCCAGTGCAGGGCACCGGTGCGAGATGTAGCAACAGTTGTCTTTACCCCAGTTTTGGCATACATGGTGGACGGACTTAGTGCTATTAGTTCTATGTTACTAAATGTGTGCATGTACACACCTGTTAGTATCAATTTGCTGTCATCCAAACAATGTCGCTATGCTGTTGCAGTTATATTTACCTTCCTCACAAAATGTTCAATTTGTTATTTATTGTACATGAGTAAGAACTTGTAGCGTCGTTGTAGTTAATTATAGCTTCTGATGTTTCAGAATTTGATTGTTGTCTCAGTACCATTTATTTCATTTGCACATTGATATTTTTTAGAAGATGTGTCATAATTAACATGTTTCTTCAGTTTTCCAAAATAACCATTGGTGATTTTCTATGTTGCTATAAATCCATTTCCCCTACAATTGTTACTGATCTAGTTTTAAATATTATAGGATGAACGGAAGTGTTCTTACTTGGAGTGGGTTGATCAAGAGTGGCCATAGTCTTTGAAGATGTGCCTAGCGAAGCTCTGGAGCATGTATGAGGAAGAGAACACACATAGGCTTAGAGAAAGTGTTGTCAACGCTGAAGCATATTTCAAGATGCAGGATAAAAAGTTGAAGGTGGAGAATGAGCTCAGATTTTTTTAAATCAGACTTTGCTAAGATGGTGTTGGCGAAGGAGGAGGCACTTTCCCAGTTGGCCCGTGCAAAACGGGTTCTTACTGAACCGAAAGCAGAGGTGGATAAAACGAGCCTGGATGATCTCGGTTAGGGAAATGAATATATTGTTCTTATGAAGTTGAACTAGCTATATGTTGTATTGTGTTGTTTTCATGTAGCTACCGTACTGTGATGTTATAATATATTTATGTGTCTGATATGAAATTGGCAAACCGCTGTTCGATATGAAATGTGAATTTGCGTAATACTGGAATTATTAATTGTAAGCTAATAAACCTGCTAAACGTGTCATGGACCTTTGCAAATGGTTCTAGCAGTAAAAGCGCTTGCGATGGATAGCCCAATGCCACATAGTTTTCTTCATCAAATCGTGTGTGATATAGTTGATAAAAGCAAACAGTTAGCCATGGCAAACCGTGTGTGATAGGTACACCTTTCACACACGAGCCTACACATAAAACTATGTGGGGTGTATGTCCGAACGGAACGTGTTCCCTGGATTGACTGTGTGGATGTACATAAGAACGAAAACGTATCCTTTGATTAACTGTTTGTGATATACATACGAACGGAAATGTTTTTCTGGGATTCACCGTGTGGGATGTACGTACCTACGGAAATGATTTTCTCGGATTACCGTGGTGGATGTACGTACCTATGGAAATGATTTTCTCGGATTACCGTGGTGGATGTACATACCTACGGAAATGATTGCGTTTTGATGCCTCGCCCGATCGCACACGGCCCCAGCCTAGGACCCAGGAGGGCCTATCCCCGACGATTTCTGGGTCATGTGGGAAGGACACCCTATCGCACACGCTCACTTAGCGACGGTTCCAAATGCCGTCACGGAAAGGGATTAAAACCCTTTTGTTTAGGACCGACCCGCACCAGTGTCGTGTGCCTAGGCGCTCCGTCTGGTTGCCAGTTGTCTACCTGACGAGGAGGGGAGTCCAAGCTGGACACGGTCGGCTCAAACTGTGTGTGCAGACGCGCTGCTACTGCTACAGCTCTTCGCCTGATAGGCCGTCTAGTTCGACTGCAGCCTCCTGCGCAGCCCTCATGTTCTGGACGGGGGTGTTGTAAGTGGGTCGGTTGGCACCCAGCAACTCGTTGATAGCACAACCATGGCGCCGAACGTCCCTGCACCGGTTGGGCTCGACACCGGCCAGAGTGAGATCATGGGTGGTGTTGTACTCGCGTTATGCGGACGCCATCTTGCGCTATATGGCGGCGAGCTCGGTGGCCTCGGCAAGCAAGCGCTTGCAGGTCTCCTCAAACTCGGTCAAGGCAGCAGCCGGGTCGACACCAGGCGCGATGGGGGTGCGCAGGTTCTGCACCTCAGAGTGTAGGGAGTTGGACTGACCAGCACGAGCGGCAACCGCAGCGGTCGCACCCTTGCTGCGGCCGGAGGCCTGGCTAGAGCCGGTGGTCAGCACCTTCACGCGGACACAGAGGTCGGCGACATCATCGGAGAGGCCGCTGCCGCCGGATGGCAACGGGTCGGAGAAGGTGAGCACCTCGCTAGGGTACTTGTTGGGGATGAGCGTGACGAAGATGCGCAACTCGCCAAAGGGAACGATGGAGCCGCCTGCAGGGCAGGCAACGTCTGTGCCAAGTGTCGCACCGTTGGCGACGCAGCCAGACGTAGCAAGCATGCAAACCAAACCGTGCATGATGCGCTCGCCGGAGGGGATGAAGGGTCTCGTCCGAAACGTGACTCCAGCCAACACCACGTGCGGCCCCATGGTGGGCGCCAACTATCATGGGTACATCATGGGATGGCTTATCAAAGGTGGTTGGGGCCAAAGAGCACCGGTGGGTTCCGGAAGCGAGATTGGGCACAAGCGATGCGAGACACACGATGTACCCAGGTTTGGTGCCCTTCGTGTGAGGTAACATCCCTAGTCCTGCTGGGTCAACTATAAAGATCACAAGGGCTACAATGGTGCTCCTAGAGATGTTTGGGTGGAGGAGAAAGAAGGAGCTAGCTCTCCTCCTTGCCTCTCATGTGCGTGTGGGTATGTGGAATGAGCCGACCCCCTCCTAGGGGGGCTCCTAGGAGGTCTTATAGCCTGGCCTCCCAGGTTAGAAATGATAAAGAAATGAAGAAGGCAAGGCCCTATTGTCAGCGTCTCTGGCCTTCTGTGGGGCCCATCGCTACACGTCACAGCAGCCCGTTGTCCTTTGTGTCACGAAGTGGTTGGCACTGTGCCGAGCCACGCTGACGTTAGCCGCCTCGGTCAGCAGCGCTGTGCGCACTGTTGTCACTCCCCAGTCAGCGGTACTGCAAGCACTATTGCCATGCCCTCCCCATCGTGGGAGGGGTCTTGTCGTATGGCGAGACGGGACAAGTGCTGACCCAGCCGACCGCCGGCTCGAGGGTCGCCGGTTCGGGCGCGGCACCGTGCCCAGCCAGCCAGCAGTTGGGGAGCCGGCTAGACTGAGGGGCATTGGCTGCCCCGATGTTTTGAAAAGTCGACTTGTGCTCCTGAGCCTACCTGGGGTCCCCCCCCCAACAGTATTGCAAGTTAAGTCATGTGATGACCTCATTGATTTATTCACCGGTCCTAACCAACTTCAACATTCAACAAATGGGGTTATGAATTCGAATGCACTGACTCCAAGATTTGCAAGCATTAAGGAGAGACATTATCATATTATTAACTTGTTCATATATCATGTTGCACTTCTTCCCCTCTATGGGTTTACTCACAAGGTTCTCATCGAGCTTTTACGGCGACGCCATCTTCACAAGATTATATTTATTGTTCTCTAAACTCTCTGGGTTTTTGTTTTTAAGGTTTTATAGCATGAGTAGTAAAGGAGACAGTCATCACTATAAGTCGTATCATATCCTCCTTATTTTTTCACTGAGTTTGGAATTTTAGCAGCATATCAAATAATATTATCCTCACATTTTACCCACAGGGTTTGTGGAGGAGTCTTTATTAAGATGTTGATTACGAGGGTGTATCATTATGTATCATTAGTTAGGAGGGAGTTAAGAGTAATTAACATATGTTAATTAAAAAAAGAATCATCCCTATATAAGCCGTATCATGTTCTCCGTATTTTCTCATCGATTTTGAAGGAATTTTCACAACATACTCCCCCGTCCCAAAATAAGCGTCGCGGATTTAATAAAAAGTTAGTACAACTTTGCATACTAACTTTGTACTAAATCAGGGACTTTGTATACTAACTTTACACTAAATCAGCGACACTTATTTTGAGATGAAAGGAGTATTATTAAATAGCATTCTCCTCACATTTTAGCCACGAGTTCCTGGAGTAATTAACTTGTATTATTTAATATTTATAGTTAATCCATGCTTTATGACCCTTTCCAATGCTCCTCTATGTATAGGTGCTAAGAATGCCATGTAGATAAAAAAACTGGCGTGGCAAAGCAATCAAGAAGGAAAGAAAACACTTCAAAAATCCCAAGGAAAAAAACAATGCCAAGCATGGAGACCAAGGCAAAATAACTATGCATGGAAGAGTTCGACTGCTAAACAATTAAATAAAGAAAGCTTAGAGAAAATAAAATAAACCTCTATGCATTGAGGAGTTTAGTTGTTAAGCGTTGTCATACACTTAGCACCTCATCTAATCATCTTTGTGTTGGAAAGGGTCTAAAGGAACCATCCATACAGTTCCTAGTTAGCAACTAGACGCCTCTTATAAAGCACTCCTTCAGGGTTTTTTTTTAACATAATACAGACGCAAACGCTCATATATATGCGCATAAACTCACCCCTTCAGTGAATATATATACCAGAAGGATTCGTTGCGGTTTTGCTGCATGGTTAGTGTTGCTGGGATTTCATTAAAAAAATGGTTTGATGTGTTGGGAGATGATGATGTGTGTTTTCTTTTTCTATAAAATGCGGTATTTTGATGGTCTCTTTCTAGGGTATGATTACCTGCTATCTGTAAATTAATCCACACGTACACAAGGAAATTTCATACGGTGACGACCACATGTAATATATTGATGCTACAGTCACATGTTGGCATTTTTTTGTCACGTGGTGAGAGAGTGCGAGATTGATGTATATTTATAAGTTGGCTGTTGTTGATTAATTTGAGAAATCATTGAACAATCAAAATTGTGAATCAAATTCAAAAATAAATCCCTCACTTGAATGAGAGAGCTCCTTGAAAAATTGTTAACCAAGTCAAAAATGGGAACTCAATCCAAAATCATATTAATGTTAAAGTGTTGCATGTTAGCATTTATTTTTGTCAGATGATGAGAGCGTGGGGCTGTTATAATACTTTTATAAGCTGACTGCTGGTGATTAATTTGAGAAATCATTGACAAGCAAATTTAAAATTAAACACCTCATTTAAATAAGAGACCTCCCTTAAAAATTACAGTGGACGGTGTTAGCAAACCATGAGTAAGCTAGCCATCATGATACTCTACCCGCCTCACGACTCACTGCCATCATGATTTTGCTTCCTGAATTCCAGATTTTTTTTTGCTCAATGTAATTCTGTTTTAACATAGAAAATTACAACCCCCATAAAATTTGCATCTTCTGATTATTTTAGAGGGTACATTTAGTAAATACTCCCTCTATAAAGAAATATAAGAGCGTTTAGATCACTAAAGTAGTGATCTAAACACTAAAATTTCTTTACGGAGGGAGTACTAGTCTGCACCACAAACTCCAGCCTTAGTTTAAGGATGCCAGATTTTGTATCCACGTTAATGCTAAGCAAGCATTGGTCCATCATGCTGGTCTGATTGAACAAAAACTCAAGCCATCCAGCACCTTGAAAATTGAAGCCTACATCAGGAACGTGCTGAATATTTTCTCATCAAGTTCCCACCAAGCATCAGCATTCTTTGTGCTCATACTATTTGAATTACCATTATCGCTCTCTAAAAACTAAAATAAAACTCATCCAATATTTGCTTACAGCAACAGAAACACAGGCTTGGCTTTCGTTCTTACCTCAGTAAGTGATACAGGTGCTTTTTAAATAGTGGAACTCCCAAACAGAAAACTCTCATATTCAGAACTTTTTTTTTCTTGCTGGAGGGGATCATCTTGCATCAATTGCGAACTTCAGCCTTCCATAATCAATATATCTACAGCTACAAGATAGTTTCACACCCGGTGGGAACAGAAAAGGAAAAAATTCTGGCACTTGCTATGAAGAGTAACTTTCAGACCAACTGTTAGAAATGATATTATTTGACTAATCCAGTAGAACTAGCCCGATGCTGCCTTCAAGCATAGCGCCTGCGCGTTGATGTCTTGATGTGATTGTGTCCACATGAGAGCCTATATTGGTCATAATAATCGAGTGTTATGAGGTAAAGTAAAACAAAACAAAATAACACAAATAATGTCTCGAGTATCATATATATGTAGGATGTCTACGCGATAATCTTGCTGGAACACAAGTGGAACATTTGTAGTAGAGCGGTACCGTCAGCTTAACAAGACCCCCATCAAGAACTACCTATATTATTGTAAATCACATCACAACTATTAATCGATGTTCAAGTAAAATCTGCCTTCGCTAAATTGGTGGTCTAAGTCTTGCAGGTTTCTTAACATAAGATTAAGATCCATCGGGTACATACTTCACAATGCCCGCTGAGCAGTGTACAAAGCACTACAAACTTGTCTATTGTTAGGAACAAGATATACAAGTGGCACCAAGCTGAACATTGTACATTTACCAATGTTTTTCTGTGCAATGTAATTTGCTTAAGCATGTTCAGAATTCACAAATAATTGAGCAAAATAATGCATCTCATCACTCATGATACAAACTACCATGGAGAATAGCATTCCTTTGGCAAATCTAATATTGAAATGGGTTATTGATAGTGCAATAGTTACAAAGCAGACCTGTCAGATTCCCAGTTTCCAATATCTTAAATGGAAAACCTAAATCAATACTCTAATATGTATTCCAGTTCCATATGATATACTACTAAGGTTTTGCCGGTGCCATTGAGGTAATCATGTAACTGTGATACAAGTGTTAGCAGAGAACCAATTTGTCCCAGAATAGGTCTCCCTAGTATCTACAATGTTGTCTAGCAACTTATGCGCAAGTACATACGCGTGGGGCAAGATAGTGCGACTGCCACAACTAACCTCAGAGCCTCTAGAAGAGGAAAGAGCTTCATCATTTCACATTTTGTTTGACGCCATAAATTTGATTTTTCTCTCAGCAGGTTTGAGAATTTGAAATGAACACATCAAAGTTTCATCAACACTCATCATTGCTCCAGCATTATCAAATTCACCACAATAGTTGGGAGCCGAAAATATGGTGACCAGTTGCCTGTCAGCAAAGAATTCATACCCATCCTCGACAACCTATATCAGATGAAATACATAAACACCTTAATTTCCAAGAAAGTAATAAACAAGATGATGTATTAGAGATTTAGATTTTATAGTACCTGGTGGGCACGGCAAATAAGATCAAGATCATGCTTTAGAAGGAACTCCGTAACTTTGTCATGGCCAAATGTGTATGAAACGCCCCTATCATTCATGCCCCACCCTTGGACATCTTTTCCTGGATCAGACCAAAGAAGATCGCATAGTAGACCTGTATCTGGCACATCGGTAGGACGGGGCAAGTTTTTTATCTCATCTAGGTGTCCCAGATCAGGAGAAAGGCCACCATGCATGCATAATATTTTATCATCGATTAGAGCGGCCACAGGGAGACAATTAAAACAGTCGGTGAAGACCTTCCATAGCCGCACATTGAAGCGACGCTTGCATTCATCATAAAATCCATATATTCTGTTTATTGAAGCACACTCATGGTTGCCTCTCAGAAGAAAAAAGTTCTCGGGGTACTTGATTTTGTATGCAAGGAGGAGGCATATAGTCTCCAGACTCTGTTTGCCTCGATCAACATAATCGCCTAAGAATAGATAGTTGGCTTCTGGGGGAAAACCTCCATACTCAAATAGCCTTAAAAGATCACTGTACTGACCATGGATATCACCTAGAGGCAGATAACAAGGGAGAGCAAAATTAGTTGCTACTATGGTAACTACAGAATTAAGAGGCATACACGAAGTAGAAAGGAATTTATCAGGCCTTACTATGACAAGCAAAAAAAAACACGTCTCCAAGTACAGTTCTATCAGACAGAGGAATGCCAATAATAGCCGAGGATAAAAAACAAAAACTCAATCAAAGCAGACAACAGACAGTCCAGTCTACTTTAGCAACTAGTGTTTTGAATGAACAAATGCTTGTTAGGCTGTTGCTGCAAATACTACCACACAGTTTTGAAAACCCCTAGGAATCATGTGCCTTCAAAAGGCGCTTAGGTAGAGGTTAACACATAGAGCACCAAAAAGTTGCTGCTTGCTTCCTAGTTACAAGAAGGTAATCTTGTTCAGAGAGGGGCTTTCATTTGCAAAGAGGTGAGCTGATGACGCTCTGATATACTAAACTAAGGTACATACATGCACGCAAGCTTAAGTTTCTTATGTGCCATTAAGCTGGTCACTAAAGGAGCTTGCTAGAATATTACAGGGAACACACATGCACATCACAGGGTTCTGAATTAGTGATTGGGATTTGGTTCTAAATTCTCAGCATAGAGAAAACGAGGAGGGGGTCTGGAATCAAGCCTAGAACCTTGAGGGCATATTCAAATTTCAACTGAGACTGAGCAAGCGGCATGTTTATGATAAAAATCAGCATCACTGACAAAAAGAGCACTTCAAATAGACTACTTTGAATGCCTAAATAGACGAGATAAGATTCCATGTCAGCAAATATCTGCCACGATATACATTGTTGTATATTTTCATCCAACGGAATGTCAGCTACTGCAGCACCCAAGGAATTTTGAAAAACAAATGTATGTATAACAACAATTATTACTAACAGCAAATATCATGTTGCCCTTAAGATGATAATTTCAAGAGCTGGTTGCACAAGAAAACTTTGTCAACCCAAATTAACACTAAGTGCCTTTGATGATTGCATCTTTGCTGTGGGGCCTCCTCCCCTTCAAACACCTCATCAAATGCTTTCAAGGTTCTAAACATACAGCAAAAAGTTGAGCAGAAAATCAATATGACAATGTCCTAACCTCCACCATCTAACAGAAACAGAAGCACGAAGCACTAAACGAGAGGAGCCTGGTTAATGCCACAAATGATTGTTTTTGCTTATCGCCGCGACGCAGATATGGGAGTCGGCAGCACCTGCGGCGCGACCAAACTAGATCTAACTGTGCGAAGGAAGAGTCAAAGCGGGCAGGAGAGGAGTGGGACGCACGCACCGCAGATTTTAATGGGCGCCTCGAGCTCGAGGAGGTTGGGCTGGGTGAGGAAGATGTCGCGGGAGGCGGTGCAGAGTTGGCGGATCTCCGACTCGGAGAGCTGCACCTGCTTGCCGGGGCGCGCCGTCCGCACCTCGAGCAGACGGCGGATGATGTCGTCGAGGAGCGCGGCGTCCATGCCGCCTCCCTGCCCTCCCGCCGCCGGCGCCGCCGCCATCGCCTCCCCCGGGGTGGAGAGAGATCGGTGGAGTTAGGGTTTCGGCGCTTCGGGAGGAGCAGGTGGCCGAGGAGGGGGAGGAGAGAGATTGAGTGGTGGGCCGCCGATGGCTAGATAAACTCGCCCCGTCGACTAGGTTTTGTTTTGTTTTGTTTTTGCTTGGTTATAAAACCTCTCTCCTTTTTTTCTATTTATATTTCTATTTCTATATATAATCTGCGCGGACAGCGCTTGTGGAGGAATTGTGGCGTTGCGCCGTGGCCTGGTTGGTCTGCAACACCAATGTGCCGACACGCCGAGACGTACGTGCCCGCTCTCCTACGGACTATGCTCACCCTAGAAGAAAATATTTGCCATCGCAGAGTGACAACCAATCCTTTTGCTTTATTCTACTCCCTCCATGCACTAGTAAATGCGCACGGGCAACGCACGTTAAATATTTAGGCAATAAATTAATTGCGCGCGGGTTTTAAGTATGCTATTATTTATGTGTTAATCATGTAATTAGTGTAATATATTTGGTATGATATTAATTACACATTAAACACGTTTAACGCTCGCCATTGGAGCGGTCTAGGTCATTGGATTAACTTAGTTCAATGACTGAGATCAGTTGGATCTGCCCCTTTGGATCTTTTATATTAATATAGATACGGGGCAAAACGAGTAAGTCTACACTTTAAACTATATCTATCTGCATTCGTATGTAAATCCTTATTAAAAAATTTAAAAAGACTTATATTTAAAAACAAAGAGAGTATATTGACAAAGAAATATATACCTCCCGGCTCTCCAATCCAAAAAACAAGTACATCACTCGAAAATGCAGGCATTTACAAAGATATAAGAGATTCAATATTTCTTTTGAGAACTATACACGCTCATTACTCCTATAAAAAATGATGGAATACCCATCTCTTGGCGGCTTCGCCGCGCGAGAGTTCACTATGTGTCGTCCGTTTCACGAGGGCCTCTTGTGGCTGGCTCCCTAGCGGCCTCTCATTTGTCTGATATTCAGTAAGATATTCTCTGCAAATACTAAAAATAACGGCGACAGATAGGTTGATAACAAGATATTTCCTCCATTCATTTATATATAAAGTGTATTTGTTTTTTGATAAAATTCCATGATATAAGGTGCATTTCTTCTAATTCCTCGTAATATTTTTTTAGCCCTTTAGAAAATAGAAAAATACCTCTCTCCCGATTGTATGTATCTCTCTTTCTAGAAAAAAAAAGGAAGTATCTTTCCCTTGATAGCATATATCCTTTTTCTTTCCTAGTCTAACTGATTTACTTCCCACTAACCAACAAATTTACCAAGGGTAATTTTATCCTAAATTATCTATAATTTGTTGCCTTGCTCACCGTTCCCAAAACAATACACCTTTACATAAATAGCAATAGTAACAAAGGTTCAATAAGGTGCATATAGCTAACACCACGAGAAGAGGTGCATATAGCTAACCTTACTCTGTATGTATATTATAGATGATAATATGAATGGTCTATTTATATTCTTGTTTAATCAGAATATAGGAGAAATGGATATGGACTTCGGAGATGCACGGAAAGAATCCATGGAGGTTTCAGATGCAATGTCGCTGGAAGGGGCCGGACATTCACAACATAATAACGTCGAAGAGGTTATATCTCATAACAAACCAAAAAAGGATGCTAAATTGCATGTTATCCCACAAGGTATATGTTTATATTATTATCTATCTTATTTTTGTGATCTTGCCTTTTGTATTCAACTAATTTGGTTATTTTTTGTGTTACTAAGTTGTCTCACTTTTTATGAATTTGACAGACTATGTTTGTACCCCTAGAGATATTATAGTCATCGAATCAATAAAGTCTGCCCCCAAGAATACCCTGTTCGTGGACATTGGAGATGCCTTGTTAGCAACCGACGATTTGAAATGCCTTATAAAAAATGATGTGTTCTTACATGACGGTGTAAGACCAATTGCACAAACTTTGTAATCAATAATATGATCAATATATAATATCATAAAATATTAATATATTCTAAATGTTGTTTACAGGTGATAAATGCTTACATATATTGCATGCTTGATCACGACCAGCTACAAGACAGAGCGGGTGAAAAGGTACATATTATTAGTACGTTTGTATCTGGTCAGATAAAAGAAGACGGTGAAAGAGACATCGACCCATCAAAATATCGTCGCATCGTGCGTCATGTTAATACTTATATACAGCAAGATATGGTTAGTTTTTGTCTTATGGAATGTTTTTTAGTTCATATGTGTGATGATATATTAATAATTATATCTAATTTTGATTGTGATTTGTATGATATTTACATCAGTTATTCATTCCGATTAACATGCCGGGCTACCATTGGTATCTAGCAGTTGCCAATGCCAAAAAACGAGAGATCCAAGTATTGGACTCACTTGGTGAGAATGTCAAACGCAATGACCTTGCTACTACGGTAACTATATTTTTTTTTACTCATCTTAACATTTGTTTTGTTTGACTTCATCCCTAACATTTCTCATATGATAGTTACGGGGGCTCGAGAAATGGCTGAAACTTGCAGAGCAGAGTCCGGAGTTTATCAGAGGTGATAAGTGGCCCGATCTCAATGTTACAAAATGGACGGTTGAAGAGCAAGTTCAGGAGGCAATACAAACCGATGGGTAAGCAATTGTTAAAATGGTTTGTTTATTTGATTCATCTGTGTGATATTCTAAAGCATTATTTTATAATATTATAGCGTATCATGTGGATTGTTTATGCTAAATTATATGGAATATTGGACATCACATGGACTGTCAGACCAGTTCACCCAGGTATTTCATTTTTATACATTATCTCGTTATTTTATATGAAAATATTATATATATTTTTTGTATAAAATTTTTGTAGGAGGATATGAAATATTTTCGTCAAAAATTAGCAGTCATTTTGCTCGATTCAGAGCTTAATAAGCTAAAAGGATGTCCCATATACCATCAGCCTGTCAGCGAAGAAACTTTAGGTAATTCTGATATCGAGATCCTGGATAATCCTTCTGACGTAGTCGAAGAAAAACGTCCTGCCCCAATCACTATCATTCCCACGGACCAACGTCAAATAATTGCCGACATCTGCAAGTACATCATGTCGATCGATGATGCCGGGTGTTTGGAGTAAGTATCATGTATCAATATTTAATGTGCGGATGTATATTATTGTTCTTCTTACCATCCAAATTACAGGAAGGTATGGGTCCTGACCTGCACACCTGATCCAATGAGCTTAAGTCTTAAGAAACTTCAGTGCATACTTAAGATGGAGCAGCCTATGGACAATGATTGCTTCAACACTGCCGTGCGTATGCTGGCATGTGATGATGGAGTATTGTTCACAGACCCTCCTATACACTACATGGATCTACGATTTTGTGTAAGTTATCATAACTCTTCATTCTATGTGACATTAGTATCAACATGTTTAAACAATATTTCTTGTTTTACTTAGTCCATGATGCTAGAGTCAACACGAGGTCAGAAGTTTTGTGAGAAGGAAACTATCCAGACGTTGGCAACATTATTTGATAGCTGGCCTGGGATGGAGATCGACATCTCATCTTGCAATAAGGTAAATAAAATATTTTGTCCATCGTTATCATGGTTTATTGTTGTTTCTAATAACTCCACTTGTAGATTTATCTTCCCTATGCATCCATCAGCCGATACATCTTGTACGTCATCGACAAAGAGGCACGTCGTCTATATATTATGGATCCTATTCAAACATCACAATCGTCAGAGGATAACAACTTGAGGCATTCACTGAAATTAAAAAGTTTTGTAAGGGATTTCAAAGAAGCACTCGAAATAAAGATCCTGGTTGGAATTATGATATATCTAAATGGCAACGTTTATTTCCGTTCGGTGTTCCAACGAGTGTGGACGGGTAATGAATTCATAAAAAGAATATTTACTTTTGTTATCACTATATTTTTTATATTATTAATTCAAATTTTTGCAGGAATGTGTCTGGCTATTTTATTTTTCATTTTATGCTCTGGTGGAATGGTAAAGAATTGGTGAAGCCGATTTGCGCGGTGAGTATTGTGCGTTACATGTGTTAAGACCTTCGGCGTGAAATTGTCATACTAACTACATGTCTTGTTTCTGCAGGATGGGTATGAATTGAGGAAGCATTTTTTATTATACTTGCTAAAACATCGTGGGAATGAAGCTAGAGGAAACTTTCCTGATATTGTGAAAGAATTTCTTAAACGCATCATGTAGATATTAATAGTTTTGTAATAGATGTTCAGTTGGAACATCACTCAGTTTGTTACATGGACATGTCGTTAATTTTTCTTTTATGTTATCCAATTACATTGCAATAATGGACTTCAGTTATTAAGTAATTGTGTTTGTGTTATATTCTTTGTACGTGTGGAATTTAACATGTAACTCTTGTAAACTATTTCAAGAGCCCGTGGCAATGCACGGGCATTCTACTAGTCCTTTTAATAACAAAGAACAAGCCAAAATGGTCTTTTATAATAAGCAAATCGTTCTCGAGGACACATGAGAATTATCGTCTAGTCACTTTCATCATGTTTAGTTGATTCGCGTTCGCTACTTTGATAATTTGATATGTGGGTGGACCGGTGCTTGAGTGCTGCTCTTACTTGAACAAGCAACTCACTTATGATTACCCCCTGTCGCAACCATTCCGCAACTACGAAAGAATAATTAAGATAAATCTAACCATAGCATGAAACATATGGATTCAAATCAGTCCATTACGGAATAACACACAAACTAGGGTTTAAGTTTATGTCACTCTAGCAACTCATCATCTACTTATTACTCCACAATGTCTTCCCTTAGGCCTAAAGTATGATGAAGTGTTATGTAGTCGACGTTCACATGACACCACTTAAGTAAGCAACAACATACATATCATCAAAATATCGAACGAAACCAAATTCACATGATTACTTATAAGAAGACTTCTCCCATGTCCTCGAGAACAAAAGTGGCTACTCACAAATCACATTCATGTTCAAGATCATAGGGGTATTGAATATCATTAAGGATCTGAACATATAATCTTCCACCAAATAAACCAATTAGCATCAACTATAAGATGTAATCAACACTACTGGCAACCCACAGGTACCAATCTTAGGTTTTGAGACAAAGATTGGATAGAAGAGATCAACTATGGTATGAGATGAGATGGTGCTGGTGAAAATGTTAATGAAGATTGGTCCTCCCATGACAGAAGGGTCGTTGGTGATGTCGATGGCTTCGATTTCCCCCTCCCGAAGGGAAGTTTCTCCAACGGAATCGCTCCGCTGAAGAGCAAAAGTGCTCCTTCCCAGGTTTCGCCTTGAGACAGCGGTGCTTCCTCCCGAAAGTCTTCTTCTTAATTTTTCTAGGGCAAATGGCTTCCTATAGCAGAAGATGGGTGCTGGGGGGGCACAAGCTCATAGGGCGCACCCCTAAGCTTGTCGCTCCCTGGTGGGGCCCCTCTTGGTATTTCTTCCGCCAATATTTTTTATATATTCTAAAATAATTCTCCATAATTTTCAGGTCATTTGGAGTTGTGCAAAATAGTTATCTCTATTGTAGCCTTTTATGGTCCAGAATTCGAGCTGTCGGCAATCTCCTTCTTCATGTGAAACTTGCAAAATAAGAGAGAAAAGGCATAAGAATAGTATCATAAAGTGAAGGGACATTTACATTTTTTTCCTAACTTCGCCCCGACCTCATCTTTACCCCTAAAATAAAATGGTGCTCAACTATACCCCTCTTCCGTCTATGACGCTCATGAAAATACCTCTCCATACCCTTTCTGTCTGGTCAAAGTGCTTTGACCATGTTAGGTAGTTATTCTGGACATCTTTGCCCTTCCTTCTTACATGTGGGGCCTACACGCATGTCTCCAACCCCATCTCATCCCCCCTCTCTTCTCTTTTGTTCTTTCTCGCGACAAACCCTACCCTAGTTCATCGATTTCCCCTATTGCGGCGGCTGCCAAGGGCGAGCTCGTGGATCCAGATGCGGAGGCGGCAGATTTGATTGCACTGCTCATCATCGGTCTTTAGAAGTGGTAGAAGAAGCGGCGACCATATGGAATGGCTGGTGTTCGTGGTAGCGGCGAGGGCGGCAGAGCAGAGAGCTCGCAGACCACGGCGGCGACTACAAGGGCGGTTCCAAGAGGGTATGTCTCTATGCACAGTCATCATTTGCTTGCACATGTGCTCATTTAGGGTAATTTCGTCAAGGGCTCCCTTTCATCAATAGTGCTTGTGCTCTGTTCATGATCTTGCTTTTTCTTCTGAATATTCGCGTAGGATGGACCCAACTAGAGCGTTTAATCTAAACTGTAGAATGGAAACAAGTGTGTTAGGTAGTTCTGGTACCAAAGGATCTGGCACAGGGTTTTCTTTCCCATTGGTTGTTGACCATACATCAACTTTTATCAAGTTTAGAAGTGATATCTGAGAGAAATATCCATGGGGGTTATATGATGTTGAAATTAGGTATTGGGACATGGCAAATACTGCTTGGGTGCATGTACAGTGTGATAATGAGCTAGCTATCATGTTTGGAATATATGCAGAAAGTAAGTCAGCAGAGATTGAAATCAATGTAATACAAAGAAGTAGAGGAGAGCTTGAGAGGATAAGTACTAGATCATAAGCTAATAGTTCTCAAGCTAGGTGCAGCCAGACGAGAGGAAGGGGTAGAAATGCAGGTGGGAGAGGAAATGCAGGTAGCATAGGAAGTTCTGGTGGCAGAGGTAGTTCTGGTGGTAGAGGTAGTTATATACATGAATTAATTATGTAGCTATTTTTTGCTGGCTAATCTTGATTGTGTTCATGTTTCTCAGCACTAGGAATAATTTCAAAAGGCCAGCTACAAGAGGTACAAAGTGGGGTTGACCACATAAGAAGGCAAAAGGCGGCATGCAACCAACTGTAAGCACAAGGAGCAAGGCTGCTAATCCTGCAGCCAACATAAGGAGCAAGATGGGCAAACTAAATTGATCATGCTGTGGAATCTATTCTATTTAATGTTAGATGTTGTCAGACAAATGTTGGTTTGTAATGCTGGAGTGTGAACTGCTGTCTTGATGTTGTCAAACTGTTGTTTAATGGCCGGTGTGCTAGATAAGACCAGCTTGTTTTGTAATGAATTGCCTTGAACTACCCCTACTCCAGTTTCATGTGCTGCAAAATGTCCCTATGTTCTTAAAACTGCATGTATTTGGTCCCTGAACTACTGATTTGTGCTCATATTTGCCCCTAGCTATCTTCTAATTGCTCACTTTTGCCCCTAAATATCTTGCCAGGTGCTCAAAATTGCACCTTTTGTTGTCATTTTGTGCTGAACACTGGACCACATCTATTTTGTTACTACTAGGAAACATTGCTGGCAATGTGAACACAAATTCTGCAATACCAAATTAAAGCATTGGTGACAATTTTAACACAAATTTTGCATTACCAAGAGAAAGTAGCTCCAACAGTGGACAAATGATAGAATTACATCTGCTCAAGTTCATAGCATTACATCTACAACACACTAGCAGAAACATAGCACACACACTGCCACTTAATTGGCTTGCTTAGACCAAATAGAAACTAAACTAGCCACAATGTTGATGCCAAGAACAAAGAGAAAACCCATTGTTTCCATCAGTTCATTCCTTTTCTTCAACTTCAATTGCATTTTCTAGTTTTCATTGTTCAGATCCATAACCTTCTTCTGTATCCTACTAGCTTTGATCCAACTACGTTCAAGTCCACCACAGAGCTGTTGGGGAACGCAGTAATTTCAAAAAAATCTACGCACACGCAAGATCTGTCTAGGTGATGCATAGCAACGAGAGGGGAGAGTGTTGTCCACGCACCCTTGTAGACCATAAGCGGAAGCGTTATGACAACGCGATTGATGTAGTTGTACGTCTTCACGATCCGACTAATCCTAGCACCGGAGGTACGGCACCTCCGCGATCTGCACACGTTCAGCTCGGTGACGTCCCATGAACTCTAGATCTAGCTGAGGTTGAGGGAGCGTTTCGTCAGCACGACGACGTGGTGACGGTGATGATGAAGCTGTCGGCGCATGGCTTCACCTAAGCACTTCAACGATATGACCGAGGTGGAAATCTATGGAGGGGGCACCGCACATGGATAAACAATCAACTTGTGTGTCTATGGGGTGCCCCCTCCCCCGTATATAAAGGAGTGGAGGAGGGGAGGGCCGACCCTCTCATGGCGCGCCTAAGGGGGGGAGTCCTACTCCCGGTGGGAGTAGGATTCCCCTTTCCCTAGTTGGAGTAGGAGAAGAAGGAAGGAGGAGAGAGGGAGAAGGAAAGGGGGGGGCCACCCTAATTCGGATTGGGCTTGGGGGGTGCGACCCCACCTTGGCCGCCTCCTCCTCTCTCCCACTAAGGCCCATTAAGGCCCAATGACTCCCTATGGGGTTTCAGTAACTCCCCGGTACTCCGGTAAATGCCCGAACTCACCCGGAACCATTCCGCTGTCCAAACATAGCCTTCCAATATATAGATCTTTATGTCTCGACCATTTCGAGACTCCTCGTCATGTCTGTGATCATATCCGGGACTCCGAACTACCTTCGGTACATCAAAACACATAAACTCATTGTCGGTGTCAAAACCGGCAGATCTCGGGTAGGGGATCCCGAACTGTGCGTCTAAGACGGGTGGTAACATGAGGCAGGGGAAATGATGTTTTACCCAGGTTCGGGCCCTCTTGATGGAGGTAAAACCCTACATCCTGCTTGATTTATTCTTGATGATATGGGTATTACAAGAGTTGATCTACCACGAGATCAGAGAGGCTAAACCCTAGAAGCTAGCCTATGGTATGATTGTATGTTGTCCTATGGACTAAAACCCTCCAGTTTATATAGACACCGGAGGGGGCTAGGGTTACACAAGGTTGGTTACAAAGGAGGAGATATCCATATCCGTACTGCCTAGCTTGCCTTCCACGCCAAGTAGAGTCCCATCCGGACACGAGACGAAGTCTTCAATCTTCTATCTTCATAGTCCAACAGTCCGGCCAAAGGATATAGTCCGGCTGTCCAGAGGCCCCCTAATCCAGGACTCCCTCAGTAGCCCCTGAACCAGGCTTCAATGATGATGAGTCCGGCGCGCAGTGTTGTCTTCGGCATTGCAAGGCGGGTTCCTCCAACGAATACACCATGGAAGAATTTGAATACAAGGATAGTGTCCGACCCTGCAAAATAAGTTGCACATACCACCGTAGAGAGAATAATATTTCCACAAATCTAATATGCTGACATGTTTCGGCAACATGACATCATGCCGTGGCCCGGTGATTATTCGAACCGTTTCTTCTAACTAGCCCCGCACATAACGCGAGGCAGTTTCTTGACACGTCTTGTCAAAGCAGAGATCGTGTCCCCCTTATTACGGGATTCTCATCAATACGGGCGTGGGTAACCCAACCGTGAAGGAAACATGCCCTAGAGGCAATAATAAAGTTATTATTTATTTCCTTATATCATGATAAAAGTTTATTATTCATGCTAGAATTGTATTAACCGGAAACATAATACATGTGTGAATACATAGACAAACAGAGTGTCACTAGTATGCCTCTACTAGACTAGCTTGTTAATCAAAGATGGTTATGTTTCCTAACCATGGACAAAGAGTTGTCATTTGATTAACAGGATCACATCATTAGTTGAATGATCTGATTGACATGACCCATTCCATTAGCTTAGCACCCGATCGTTTAGTATGTTGCTATTGCTTTCTTCATGACTTATACATGTTCCTATGACTATGAGATTATGCAACTCCTGTTTGCCAGAGGAACACTTTGTGTGCTACCAAACGTCACAACATAACTGGGTGATTATAAAGGAGCTCTACAGGTGTCTCCAAAGGTACATGTTGGGTTGGCGTATTTCGAGATTAGGATTTGTCACTCCGATTGTCGGAGAGGTATCTCTGGGCCCTCTCGGTAATGCACATCACTTAAGCCTTGCAAGCATTGCAACTAATGAGTTAGTTGCGGGATGATGTATTACAGAACGAGTAAAGAGACTTGCCGGTAACGAGATTGAACTAGGTATGGGATACCGACGATCGAATCTCGGGCAAGTAACATACCGATGACAAAGGGAACAACGTATGTTGTTATGCGGTCCGACTGATAAAAGATCTTCATAGAATATGTAGGAGCCAATATGAGCATCCAGGTTCCGCTATTGGTTATTGACCGGAGACGTGTCTCGGTCATGTCTACATTGTTCTTGAACCTGTAGGGTCCGCACGCTTAAGGTTACGATGACAGTTATATTATGAGTTTATACATTTTGATGTACCGAAGGTTGTTCGGAGTCCCGGATGTGATCACGGACATGACGAGGAGTCTCGAAATGGTCGAGACATAAAGATTGATATATTGGAAGCCTATGTTTGGATATCGGAAGTGTTCCGGGTGAAATCGGGATTTTACCGGAGTACCGGGAGGTTACCGGAACCCCCCAGGAGCTATATGGGCCTAAGTGGGCCTTAGTGGAAAAGAGAAGGGGCAGCCCAAGATGGGCTGCGCGCCCCTCCCCTCCCTTGGTCCAAATAGGACAAGGAGAGGGGGCCGGCCCCCCTCTCTCTTTTCCCCCCTCCGCGAATCCTATTCCAACTAGGATTGGGGGGGGGGGAATCCTACTCCCAGAGGGAGTAGGACTCCTCCTGGCGCGCCTCTCCTAGGCCGGCCGCACCCCCCCTTGAGCCTTTATATACGGAGGCAGGGGCACCCCAGAGGAACACAAGTTGATCCACGTGATCATATTCTTAGCCGTGTGCGGTGCCCCCTTCCACCATAGTCCTCGATAATATTGTAGCGGTGCTTAGGCGAAGCCCTGCTGCAGTAGTACATCAAGATCGTCACCACGCCGTCATGCTGACGGAACTCTTCCCCGACACTTTGCTGGATCAGAGTCCGGGGATCGTCATCGAGCTGAACGTGTGCTAGAACTCGGAGGTGCCGTAGATTCGGTGCTTGATCGGTCGGGCCGTGAAGACGTACGACTACATCAACCAAACACTTCCGTTGTTGATCTACAAGGGTACATAGATCATACTCTCCCCTCTCGTTGCTATGCATCACCATGATCTTGCGTGAGCGTAGGAATTTTTTTGAAATTACTACGAAACCCAACAGTGGCATCCGAGCCTAGGTTTTATATGTTGATGTTATATGCACGAGTAGAACACAAGTGAGTTAAGGGTGATATAAGTCATACTGCTTACCAGCATGTCATACTTTGGTTCGGCGGTATTGTTGGACGAAGCGGCCCAGACCGACATTACGCGTACGCTTATGCGAGACCGGTTCTCCCGACGTGCTTTGCACATAGGTGGCTTGCGGGTGACAGTTTCTCCAACTTTAGTTGAACTGAGTGTGGCTACGCCCGGTCCTTGCGAAGGTTAAAACAGCACCAACTTGACAAACTATCATTGTGGTTTTTGATGCGTAGGTAAGATTGGTTCTTACTTAAGCCCGTAGCAGCCACGTAAAACATGCAACAACAAAGTAGAGGACGTCTAACTTGTTTTTGCAGGGCATGTTGTGATGTGATATGGTCAAGACATGATGCTAAATTTTATTGTATGAGATGATCATGTTTTGTAACCGAGTTATCGGCAACCGGCAGGAGCCATATGGTTGTCGCTTTATTGTATGCAATGCAATCGCGCTGTAATGCTTTACTTTATCACTAAGCGGTAGCGATAGTCGTGGAAGCATAAGATTGGCGAGACGACAACGATGCTACGATGGAGATCAAGGTGTCGCGCCGGTGACGATGGTGATCATGACGGTGCTTCGGAGATGGAGATCACAAGCACAAAGATGATGATGGCCATATCATATCACTTATATTGATTGCATGTGATGTTTATCTTTTATGCATCTTATCTTGCTTTGATTGACGGTAGCATTATAAGATGATCTCTCACTAAATTATCAAGAAGTGTTCTCCCTGAGTATGCACCGTTGCGAAAGTTCTTCGTGCTGAGACACCACATGATGATCGGGTGTGATAGGCTCTACGTTCAAATACAACGGGTGCAAAACAGTTGCACACGCGGAATACTCATGTTATACTTGACGAGCCAAGCATATACAGATATGGCCTCGGAAAACGGAGACTGAAAGGTTGAGCGTGAATCATATAGTAGATATGATCAACATAGTGATGTTCACCAATGAAACTACTCCATCTCACGTGATGATCGGACATGGTTTAGTTGATTTGGATCACGTAATCACTTAGAGGATTAGAGGGATATCTATCTAAGTGGGAGTTCTTTAAGTAATATGATTAATTGAACCTAAATTTATCATGTACTTAGTACCTGATAGTATCTTGCTTGTTTATGTATGATTGTAGATAAATGGCCCGTGCTGTTGTTCCGTTGAATTTTAATGCGTTCCTTGAGAAAGCAAAGTTGAAAGATGATGGTAGCAATTACAAGGACTGGGTCCGTAACTTGAGGATTATCCTCATTGCTGCACAGAAGAATTACGTCCTAGAAGCACCGCTGGGTGCCAGGCCTGCTGCTGGAGCAACACCAGATGTTGTGAACGTCTGGCAGAGCAAAGCTGATGACTACTCGATAGTTCAGTGTGCCATGCTTTACGGCTTAGAACCGGGACTTCGACGACGTTTTGAACGTCATGGAGCATATGAGATGTTCCAGGAGTTGAAGTTAATATTTCAAGCAAATGCCCGGATTGAGAGATATGAAGTCTCCAATAAGTTCTATAGCTGCAAGATGGAGGAGAACAGTTCTGTCAGTGAGCATATACTCAAAATGTCTGGGTATAATAATCACTTGATTCAAATGGGAGTTAATCTTCCAGATGATTGCGTCATTGACAGAATTCTCCAATCACTGCCACCAAGCTACAAGAGCTTCATGATGAACTATAATATGCAAGGGATGAATAAGACTATTCCCGAGCTCTTCGCAATGCTGAAAGCTGCGGAGGTAGAAATCAAAAAGGAGCATCAAGTGTTGATGGTCAACAAGACCACTAGTTTCAAGAAAAAGGGCAAAGGGAAGAAGAAGGGGAACTTCAAGAAGAACAGCAAGCAAGTTGCTGCTCAAGAGAAGAAACCCAAGTCTGGACCTAAGCCTGAAACTGAGTGCTTCTACTGCAAGCAGACTGGTCACTGGAAGTGGAACTGCCCCAAGTATTTGGCGGATAAGAAGGATGGCAAGGTGAACAAAGGTATATGTGATATACATGTTATTGATGTGTACCTTACTAATGCTCGCAGTAGTACCTGGGTATTTGATACTGGTTCTGTTGCTAATATTTGCAACTCGAAACAAGGACTACGGATTAAGCGAAGATTGGCTAAGGACGAGGTGACGATGCGCGTGGGAAACGGTTCCAAAGTCGATGTGATCGCAGTCGGCACGCTACCTCTACATCTACCTTCGGGATTAATATTAGACCTAAATAATTGTTATTTGGTGCCAGCGTTAAGCATGAACATTATATCTGGATCTTGTTTGATGCGAGACGGTTATTCATTTAAATCAGAGAATAATGGTTGTTCTATTTATATGAGTAATATCTTTTATGGTCATGCACCCTTGAAGAATGGTCTATTGAATCTCGATAGTAGTAACACACATATTCATAATGTTGAAACCAAAAGATGCAGAGTTGATAATGATAGTGCAACTTATTTGTGGCACTGCCGTTTAGGTCATATCGGTGTAAAGCGCATGAAGAAACTCCATACTGATGGACTTTTGGAACCACTTGATTATGAATCACTTGGTACTTGCGAACCGTGCCTCATGGGCAAGATGACTAAAACACCGTTCTCCGGTACTATGGAGAGAGCAACGGATTTGTTGGAAATCATACATACAGATGTATGTGGTCTGATGAATATTGAGGCTCGTGGCGGATATCGTTATTTTCTCACCTTCACAGATGACTTAAGCAGATATGGGTATATCTACTTAATGAAACATAAGTCTGAGACATTTGAAAAGTTCAAAGAATTTCAGAGTGAAGTTGAAAATTATCGTAACAAGAAAATAAAGTTTCTACGATCTGATCGTGGAGGAGAATATTTGAGTTACGAGTTTGGTGTACATTTGAAACAATGCGGAATAGTTTCGCAACTCACGCCACCCGGAACACCACAGCGCAATGGTGTGTCCGAACGTCGTAATCGTACTTTACTAGATATGGTGCGATCTATGATGTCTCTTACTGATTTACCGCTATCGTTTTGGGGTTATGCTTTGGAGACGGCCGCATTCACGTTAAATAGGGCACCATCAAAATCCGTTGAGACGACGCCTTATGAACTATGGTTTGGCAAGAAACCAAAGTTGTCGTTTCTGGAAGTTTGGGGCTGCAATGCTTATGTGAAAAAGCTTCAACCTGATAAGCTTGAACCCAAATCGTAGAAATGTGTCTTCATAGGATATCCAAAGGAGACTATTGGATACACCTTCTATCACAGATCCGAAGGCAAGACTTTTGTTGCTAAGTTCGGAAACTTTCTAGATAAGGAGTTTCTCTCGAAAGAAGTGAGTGGGAGGAAAGTAGAACTTGATGAGGTAACTGTACCTGCTCCCTTATTGGAAAGGAGTGCATCACAGAAAACTGTTTCTATGACACCTACACCAATTAGTGAGGAAGCTAATGATAATGATCATGAAACTTCAGAACAAGATACTACTGAACCTCGTAGATCAACCAGAGTAAGATCTGCACCAGAGTGGTACGGTAATCCTGTTTTGGAAATCATGCTACTAGATCATGATGAACCAACGAACTATGAAGAAGCGATGGTGAGCCCAGATTCCGCAAAATGGCTTGAAGCCATGAAATCTGAGATGGGATCCATGTATGAGAACAAAGTGTGGACTTTGGTTGACTTGCCCAATGATCGGCAAGCAATCGAGAATAAATGGATCTTCAAGAAGAAGACTGACGCCGACGGTAATATTACTGTCTACAAAGCTCGACTTGTCGCAAAAGGGTTTCGGCAAGTTCAAGGGATTGACTACGATGAGACCTTCTCACCCGTAGCGATGCTTAAGTCTGTCCGAATCATGTTAGCAATTGCCGCATTTTATGATTATGAAATTTGGCAGATGGATGTCAAAACTGCATTCCTGAATGGATTTCTGGAAGAAGAGTTGTATATGATGCAACCGGAGGGTTTTGTCGATCCAAAGGGAGCTAACAAAGTGTGCAAGCTCCAGCGATCCATTTATGGACTGGTGCAAGCCTCTCGGAGTTGGAATAAACGCTTTGATAGTGTGATCAAAGCATTTGGTTTTATACAGACTTTTGGAGAAGCCTGTATTTACAAGAAAGTGAGTGGGAGCTCTGTAGCATTTCTGATATTATATGTGGATGACATATTACTGATCGGAAATGATATAGAATTTCTGGATAGCATAAAGGGATACTTGAATAAAAGTTTTTCAATGAAAGACCTCGGTGAAGCTGCTTACATATTAGGCATAAAGATCTATAGAGATAGATCAAGACGTTTAATTGGACTTTCACAAAGCACATACCTTGACAAGATTTTGAAGAAGTTCAAAATGGATGAAGCAAAGAAAGGGTTCTTGCCTGTGTTACAAGGTGTGAAGTTGAGTCGGACTCAATGCCCGACCATTGCAGAAGATAGAGAGAAGATGAAAGATGTTCCCTATGCTTCAGCCATAGGCTCTATCATGTATGCAATGCTGTGTACCAGACCTGATGTGTGCCTTGCTATAAGTCTAGCAGGGAGGTACCAAAGTAATCCAGGAGTGGATCACTGGACAGCGGTCAAGAACATCCTGAAGTACCTGAAAAGGACTAAGGATATGTTTCTCGTATATGGAGGTGACAAAGAGCTCATCGTAAACGGTTACGTTGATGCAAGCTTTGACACTGATCCGGACGATTCTAAATCGCAAACCGGATACGTGTTTACATTAAACGGTGGAGCTGTCAGTTGGTGCAGTTCTAAACAAAGCGTCGTGGCGGGATCTACGTGTGAAGCGGAATACATAGCTGCTTCGGAAGCAGCAAATGAAGGAGTCTAGATGAAGGAGTTCATATCCGATCTAGGTGTCGTACCTAGTGCATCGGGTCCAATGAAAATCTTTTGTGACAATACTGGTGCAATTGCCTTGGCGAAGGAATCCAGATTTCACAAGAGAACCAAGCACATCAAGAGACGCTTCAATTCCATCCGGGATCTAGTCCAGGTGGGAGACATAGAGATTTGCAAGATACATACGGATCTGAATGTTGCAGATCCGTTGACTAAGCCTCTTCCACGAGCAAAACATGATCAGCACCAAGGCTCCATGGGTGTTAGAATCATTACTGTGTAATCTAGATTATTGACTCTAGTGCAAGTGGGAGACTGAAGGAAATATGCCCTAGAGGCAATAATAAAGTTATTATTTATTTCCTTATATCATGATAAAAGTTTATTATTCATGCTAGAATTGTATTAACCGGAAACATAATACATGTGTGAATACATAGACAAACAGAGTGTCACTAGTATGCCTCTACTAGACAAGCTTGTTAATCAAAGATGGTTATGTTTCCTAACCATGGACAAAGAGTTGTCATTTGATTAACAGGATCACATCATTAGTTGAATGATCTGATTGACATGACCCATTCCATTAGCTTAGCACCCGATCGTTTAGTATGTTGCTATTGCTTTCTTCATGACTTATACATGTTCCTATGACTATGAGATTATGCAACTCCCATTTGCCAGAGGAACACTTTGTGTGCTACCAAACGTCACAGCGTAACTGGGTGATTATAAAGGAGCTCTACAGGTGTCTCCAAAGGTACATGTTGGGTTGGCGTATTTCGAGATTAGGATTTGTCACTCCGATTGTCGGAGAGGTATCTCTGGGCCCTCTCGGTAATGCACATCACTTAAGCCTTGCAAGCATTGCAACTAATGAGTTAGTTGCGGGATGATGTATTACAGAATGAGTAAAGAGACTTGCCAGTAACGAGATTGAACTAGGTATGGGATACCGACGATCGAATCTCGGGCAAGTAACATACCGATGACAAAGGGAACAACGTATGTTGTTATGCGGTCTGACCGATAAAAGATCTTCGTAGAATATGTAGGAGCCAATATGAGCATCCAGGTTCCGCTATTGGTTATTGACCGGAGACGTGTCTCGGTCATGTCTACATTGTTCTCGAACCCGTAGGGTCCGCACGCTTAAGGTTACGATGATAGTTATATTATGAGTTTATACATTTTGATGTACCGAAGGTTGTTCGGAGTCCCGGATGTGATCACGGACATGACGAGGAGTCTCGAAATGGTCGAGACATAAAGATTGATATATTGGAAGCCTATGTTTGGATATCGGAAGTGTTCCGGGTGAAATCGGGATTTTACCGGAGTACCGGGAGGTTACCGGAACCCCCCGGGAGCTATATGGGCCTAAGTGGGCCTTAGTGGAAAAGAGAAGGGGCAGCCCAAGATGGGCCGCACGCCCCTCCCCTCCCTTGGTCTGAATAGGACAAGGAGAGGGGGCCGGCCCCCCTCTCTCTTTTCCCCCCTCCGCGAATCCTATTCCAACTAGGATTGTGTTGGAAATATGCCCTAGAGGCAATAATAAATTGATTATTATTATATTTCCTTGTTCATGATAATGTTCCATGCTAGAATTGTATTGATGGGAAACTCAGATACATGTGTGGATACATAGACAACACCATGTCCCTAGTAAGCCTCTAGTTGACTAGCTCGTTGATCAATAGATGGTTGCGGTTTCCTGACCATGGACATTGGATGTCATTGATAACGGGATCACATCATTAGGAGAATGATGTGATGGACAAGACCCAATCCTAAGCCTAGCATAAAGATCATGTTGTTCGTATGCTACAGCTTTTCTAATGTCAAGTATCATTTCCTTAGACCATGAGATTGTGCAACTCCCGGATACCGTAGGAATACTTTGGGTGTGCCAAACGTCACAACGTAACTGGGTGGCTATAAAGGTACACTACAGGTATCTCCGAAAGTGTCTGTTGGGTTGGCACGAATCAAGACTGGGATTTGTCACTCCGTGTAAACGGAGAAGTATCTCTGGGCCCACTCGGTAGGACATCATCATAATGTGCACAAAGTGACCAAGGAGTTGATCACGGGATGATGTGTTACGGAACGAGTAAAGAGACTTGCCGGTAATGAGATTGAACAAGGTATCGGGATACCGACGATCGAATCTCGGGCAAGTACAATACCGCTAGACAAAGGGAATTGTATACGGGATTGATCGAATCCTCAACATCGTGGTTCATCCGATGAGATCATCGAGGAGCATGTGGGAGCCAACATGGGTATCCAGATCCCGCTGTTGGTTATTGGCCGGAGAGTCGTCTCGGTCATGTCTACGTGTCTCCCGAACCCGTAGGGTCTACACACTTAAGGTTCAGTGACACTAGGGTTATAGAGATATTAGTATGCGGTAACCCGAAAGTTGTTCGGAGTCCCGGGTGAGATCCCGGACGTCACGAGGAGTTCTGGAATGGTCCGGAGGTAAAGATTTATATATGGGAAGTCTTGTTTTGGTCGCCGGAAAAGTTTCGCGCATTATCGGTATTGTACCGGGAGTGCCGAAAGGGGTCCGGGGGTCCACCAAGGGGGTCCACCTGCCCCGGGGGGCCACATGGGCTGTAGGGGTGTGCGCCTTGGCCTATATGGGCCAAGGGCACCAGCCCCAAGAGGCCCATGCGCCAAGAGATAAGGGAAAGGAAGAGTCCTAAAAGGGGAAGGCACCTCCTAGGTGCCTTGGGGAGGATGGACTCCTCCCTGGCCGCACCCTTCCTTGGAGGAAGGGCCAAGGCTGCGCCCCCCTCTCCCTTGGCCCTATATATAGTGGGGGAAGGGAGGGCAGCCGCACCTAAGCCCTGGCGCCTCCCTCTCCCTCCCATGACACATCTCCCTCCTCCCGCAGCGCTTGGCGAAGCCCTGTTGGAATCCCGCTACTTCCACCACCACGCCGTCGTGCTGCTGGATCTCCATCAACCTCTCCTCCCCCTTGCTGGATCAAGAAGGAGGAGACATCGCTGCTCCGTACGTGTGTTGAATGCGGAGGTGCCGTCCGTTCGGCGCTAGGATCATCGGTGATTTGGATCACGACGAGTACGACTCCATCAACCCCGTTCTCTTGAACGCTTCCGCACGCGATCTACAAGGGTATGTAGATCCACTCCTCCCTCATTGCTAGATGACTCCATAGATTGATCTTGGTGACACGTAGGAAAATTTTGAATTATTGCTACGTTCTCCAACAGTGGCATCATGAGCTAGGTCTATTGCGTAGATTCTATGCATGAGTAGAACACAAAGTAGTTGTGGGCGTTGATTTTGTTCAATATGCTTACCGTTACTAGTCCAATCTTGATTCGACGGCATTGTGGGATGAAGCGGCCCGGACCGACCTTACACGTACTCTTACGTGAGACTGGTTCCACCGACTGACATGCACTAGTTGCATAAGGTGGCTAGCAGGTGTCTGTCTCTCCCACTTTAGACGGATCGGATTCGATGAAAAGGGTCCTTATGAAGGGTAAATAGCAATTGGCATATCACGTTGTGGTTTTTGCGTAGGTAAGAAACGTTCTTGCTAGAAACCCATAGCAGCCACGTAAAACATGCAAACAACAATTAGAGGACGTCTAACTTGTTTTTGCAGGGTATGCTATGTATGTGATATGGCCAAGAAGAATGTGATGAATGATATGTGATGTATGAGATTGATCATGTTCTTGTAATAGGAATCACGACTTGCATGTCGATGAGTATGACAACCGGCAGGAGCCATAGGAGTTGTCTTTATTTATTTATGACCTGCGTGTCAACTTAAACGTCATGTAATTACTTTACTTTATTGCTAAAGCGTTAGCCATAGTAGTAGAAGTAATAGTTGGTGAGCAACTTCATGGAGACACGATGATGGAGATCATGGTGTCATGCTGGTGACAATATGATCATGGAGCCCCAAGATGGAGATCAAAGGAGCTATATGATATTGGCCATATCATGTCACTATTATTTGATTGCATGTGATGTTTATCATGTTTTTGCATCTTGTTTACTTAGAACGACGGTAGTAAATAAGATGATCCCTCATAATAATTTCAAGAAGGTGTTCCCCCTAACTGTGCACCGTTGCGACAGTTCGTTGTTTCGAAGCACCACGTGATGATCGGGTGTGATAGATTCTAACGTTCACATACAACGGGTGTAAGACAGATTTACACACGCAAAACACTTAGGTTGACTTGACGAGCCTAGCATGTACAGACATGGCCTCGGAACACAAAAGACCGAAAGGTCGAGCATGAGTCGTATGGTAGATACGATCAACATGAAGATGTTCACCGATGATGAATAGTCCGTCTCACGTGATGATCGGACACGGCCTAGTTGACTCGGATCATGTAATCACTTAGATGACTAGAGGGATGTCTATCTGAGTGGGAGTTCATAAGATGAACTTAATTATCATGAACATAGTCAAAAGGTCTTCGCAAATTATGTCGAAGCTCGCGCTTTAGTTCCACTGTTTAGATATGTTCCTAGAGAAAATTTAGTTGAAAGTTGGCAGTAGCAATTATGCAGACAGTAAAAGGCTTATGTCCTTAATGCACCGCTCAGTGTGCTGAACCTCGAACGTCGTCTGTGGATGTTGCGAACATCTGACATACACATTTTGATAACTACGTGATAGTTCAGTTAAACGGTTTAGAGTTGAGGCACCGAAGACGTTTTAAAACGTCACGAAACATATGAGATGTTTCGAGGGTTGAAATTGGGATTTCAGGCTCGTGCCCACGTCAAGAGGTATAAGACCTCCGACGATTTTCTGAGCCTGCAAACTAAGGGAGAAAAGCTCAATTGTTGAGCTTGTGCTCAGATTGTCTGAGTACAACAATCGCTTGAATCAAGTGGGAGTTGATCTTCCAGATGAAATAGTGACAGTTCTCCGAAGTCATTACCACCAAGCTGCTAGAGCTTCGTCATGAACTATAATATATCAGGGACATATATGATGATCCTTGAGATATTCGCGATGTTTGACACCACAAAAGTAGAAATCAAGAAGGAGCATCAATTGTTGATGGTTGGTGAAACCACTAGTTTCAAGAAGGGCAAGGGCAAGAAGGGAAACTTCATGAAACGACAAATCAGCTGCTGCTCTAGTGAAGAAACCCAAGGTTGAGCCCAAACCCGAGACTAAGTGCTTCTGTAATAAGGGGAACAGCCACTGGAGCAGAATTACCCTAGATACTTGGTAGATGAGAAGGCTGGCAAGGTCGATAGAAGTATATTGGATATACATTGTGTTAATGTGTACTTTACTAGTACTCCTAGTAGCACCAGGGTATTAGATACCGGTTCGGTTGCTAAGTGTTAGTAACTCGAAACAAAAGGCTACGGAATAAACGGAGACTAGCTAAAAGGTGAGATGACGATATGTGTTGGAAGTATTTCCAAGGTTGATTAAATATCGTACGCTCCCTCTACCATCGAGATTGGTATTAAAACCTAAATAATTGTTATTTGGTGTTTGCGTTGAGCATATACATGATTGGATTACGTCTATCACAATACGGTTATTCATTTAAGGAGAATAATGGTTACTCTGTTTATTTGAATGATACCTTCAATGGTCTTGCACCTAAAATGAATGGTTTATTGAATCTCGATCGTAGTGATACACATGTTCATGCCAAAAGATATAAGATAGTAATGATAGTACCACCTACTTGTGGCACTGCCACTTAAGTCATATCGGTATAAAACGCATGAAGAAGCTCCATGTTGATGGATCTTTGGACTCACTCGTTTTTGAAAAGTTTGAGACATGCGAACCATGTCTATTGGTGTATATGCATGAAGAAACTCCATGCAAAGGGACCGTTTGGACTCACTTGATTTTGAATCACTTGAGACATGAAAATCATACCACATGGGCAAGATGACTAAAAGCCTTATTTTCAGTAAAATGGAACTAGAAAGCAACTTGTTGGAAGTAATACATTTTGATGTGTGCAGTCCAATGAGTGCTGAGGCGTGTAGTGGATATCGTTATGTTCTTACTTCACAGATGATTTGAGTAGATGTTGAGTATATTTACTTGATGAATCACGAGTCTGAATTATTGAAAGGTTCAAGTAATTTCAGGGTGAAGTTGAAAGATCGTCGTGACAAGAGGATAAAAGATCTATGATATGATCATAGAGATGAATATCTGAATTACGAGTTTGGCACAGAATTAAGACATTGTGGAAATTGTTTCACAACTAATACAGCCTGGAACACCATAGTGTGATGGTGTGTCCGAACATCATAACTGCATCCTATTGGATATGATGCATACCATGATGTCTCTTATCGAATTACCACAATAGTTTATGGGTTAGGCATTAGAGACACCCGCATTCACTTTAAATAGGGCACCACGTAATTCTGATTCTGATGAGATGACACCGTATGAACTATGGTTTAGAGAAACCTAAGCTGTCATTTCTTAAAAGTTCGGGGCTGCGACGCTTATGTGAAAAAGGTTTCAGGCTGATAAGCTCGAACCCAAAGCGGATAAATGCATCTTCATAGGACACCCAAAACAGTTGGGTATACCTCCTGTCTCAGATCCGAAAGCAATAAGGGATTGTTTCTAGAATCAGGTCCTGTCTCGAGGAAAAGTTTCTCTCGAAAGAATTGAGTGGGAGGATGGTGGAGACTTGATGAGGTTGTTGAACCGTCTCTTCAACTAGTGTGTGGCAGGGCACAGGAAGTTGTTCCTGTGGCACCTACACCAATTGAAGTGGAAGCTTATGATAGTGATCATGAAACTTCAGATCAAGTCACTACCAAACCTCGTGGGATGACAAGGATGCGTACTACTTCAGAGTGGTACGTAATCCTGTCTTGGAAGTCATGTTGCTAGACAACAATGAACCTACGAGCTATGGAGAAGCGATGGTGGGCCCAAATTCCGATAAATGGCTCGAGGCCATAAAATCCGAGAGAGGATCCATGTATGAAAACAAAGTGTAGACTTTGGCAGAACGGCTCGATGGTCGTAAGGCTGTTGAGTACAGATGGATTTTAAAAGGAAGACGGACAATGATGGTAAGTATCACCATCAAGAAAGCTCGACTTGTCGTTAAGATGTTTTCCGACAAGTTCAAGGAGTTGACTACGATGAGACTTTCTCACTCGTAGCGATGCTAAGAGTCTGTTGGAATTGTATTAGCGATTACTGCATTGTTTATGAAATCTTGCAGATAGGATGTCAAAAACATTGTTTTCTCAACGATTTTCTTGAGGAAAGGTTGTATGTGATACAACCGGAAGGTTTTGTCAATCCTGAAAGATGCTAATAAGTATGCAAAGCTCCAGCAATCCTTCTAAGGACTGGAGTAAGCATCTCGGAGTTGGAATGTATGCTTTGATGAGATGATCAAAGCTTTTGGGTGTATACAAAGTTTACGAGAAACTTGTATTTCCAAAGAAGTGAGTGGGAGCACTATAGAATTTCTGATGAATATATGTTGTTGACATGTTGTTAATCAGAAATGATGTAGAATTTCTGGAAAGCATATAGGGTTATTTGGAAAGTGTTTTTCAATGGAAAGCCTGGATTAAGCTACTTGAACATTGAGCATCAAGATCTATAAGGATAGATCAAAACGCTTAATGGTACTTTCAAATGAGCACATACCTTGACATGATCTTGAAGGTGTTCAAGATGGATCAGCCAAAGAAGGAGTTCTTGCCTGAGTTGTAAGGTATGAAGTTAAGACTTAAAGCTCGACCACGGCAGAAGAAAGAGGAAGGACGAAGTTCGTCCCCTATGCTTTTGTCATAGGCTCTATACGGTATGCCATGCTAAGTACCGCACCTGATGTGTGCCTTGCCACATGTCTGGCAAGAGGGTACAAAGGTGATCCAGGAGTGGATCACTAGATAGCGGTCAAAAATTGTCCTTGGAGTAATAAGGACATGTTTCTCTATTATGGAGGTGATAAAGAGTTCGGCGTAAAGGGTTACATCGATGCAAGCTTTAACACCTATCCGAATGACTCTGAGTAGCAAACCGGATACGTATAGTGGAGCAACCATTTGGAATAGCTCCAAATAGAACGTGGTAGCTGCATCTGGGAGATGACATAGAGATTTGTGAAGTACATACGGATCTGAATGTTGCAGACTCGTTGACTAAAACCTCTCTCACAAGCAAAACATGATCAAACCCAGAACTCATTGAGTCTTAATCACATGATGATGTGAACTAGTTTAGTGACACTAGTAAACTCTTTGGATGTTGGTCACATGGCGATGTGACCTGTGAGTGTTAATCACATGGCGATGTGAACTAGATTATTGACTCTAGTGCAAGTGGGAGACTGTTGGAAATATGCCCTAGAGGCAATAATAAATTGATTATTATTATATTTCCTTGTTCATGATAATCGTTTATTATCCATGCTAGAATTGTATTGATGGGAAACTCGGATACATGTGTGGATACATAGACAACACCATGTCCCTAGTAAGCCTCTAGTTGACTAGCTCGTTGATCAATAGATGGTTGCGGTTTCCTGACCATGGACATTGGATGTCGTTGATAACGGGATCACATCATTAGGAGAATGATGTGATGGACAAGACCCAATCCTAAGCCTAGCACAAAGATCGTGTAGTTCGTATGCTAAAGCTTTTCTAATGTCAAGTATCATTTCCTTAGACCATGAGATTGTGCAACTCCCGGATACCGTAGGAATACTTTGGGTGTGCCAAACGTCACAACGTAACTGGGTGGCTATAAAGGTACACTACAGGTATCTCCGAAAGTGTCTGTTGGGTTGGCACGAATCGAGACTGGGATTTGTCACTCCGTGTAAACAGAGAAGTATCTCTGGGCCCACTCGGTAGGACATCATCATAATGTGCACAAAGTGACCAAGGAGTTGATCACGGGATGATGTGTTACGGAACGAGTAAAGAGACTTGCCGGTAACGAGATTGAACAAGGTATCGGGATACCGACGATCGAATCTCGGGCAAGTACAATACCGCTAGACAAAGGGAATTGTATACAGGATTGATCGAATCCTCGACATCGTGGTTCATCCGATGAGATCATCGAGGAGCATGTGGGAGCCAACATGGGTATCCAGATCCCGCTGTTGGTTATTGGCCGGAGAGTCGTCTCGGTCATGTCTACGTGTCTCCTGAACCCGTAGGGTCTACACACTTAAGGTTCGGTGACGCTAGGGTTATAGAGATATTAGTATGCGGTAACCCGAAAGTTGTTCGGAGTCCCGAATGAGATCCCGGACGTTACGAGGAGTTCCGGAATGGTCCGGAGGTAAAGATTTATATATGGGAAGTCTTGTTTTGGTCGCCGGAAAAGTTTCGCGCATTATCGGTATTGTACCGGGAGTGCCGAAAGGGGTCCGGGGGTCCACCAAGGGGGTCCACCTGCCCCGGGGGGCCACATGGGCTGTAGGGGTGTGCGCCTTGGCCTATATGGGCCAAGGGCACCAGCCCCAAGAGGCCCATGCGCCAAGAGATAAGGGAAAGGAAGAGTCCTAAAAGGGGAAGGCACCTCCTAGGTGCCTTGGGGAGGATGGACTCCTCCCTGGCCGCACCCTTCCTTGGAGGAAGGGCCAAGGCTGCGCCCCCCCTCTCCCTTGGCCCTATATATAGTGGGGGAAGGGAGGGCAGCCGCACCTAAGCCCTGGCGCCTCCCTCTCCCTCCCATGACACATCTCCCTCCTCCCGCAGCGCTTGGCGAAGCCCTGTTGGAATCCCGCTACTTCCACCACCACGCCATCGTGCTGCTGGATCTCCATCAACCTCTCCTCCCCCTTGCTGGATCAAGAAGGAGGAGACGTCGCTGCTCCGTACATGTGTTGAACGTGGAGGTGTCGTCCGTTCGGCGCTAGGATCATCGGTGATTTGGATCACGACGAGTACGACTCCATCAACCCCGTTCTCTTGAACGCTTCCGCACGCGATCTACAAGGGTATGTAGATCCACTCCTCCCTCGTTGCTAGATGACTCCATAGATTGATCTTGGTGACACGTAGGAAAATTTTGAATTATTGCTATGTTCTCCAACAGATTGGGGGGGGGGGAATCCTACTCCCAGAGGGAGTAGGACTCCTCCTGGCGCGCCTCTCCTAGGCCGGCCGCACCCCCCCTTGAGCCTTTATATATGGAGGCAGGGGCACCCCAGAGGAACACAAGTTGATCCACGTGATCATATTCTTAGCCGTGTGCGGTGCCCTCTTCCACCATAGTCCTCGATAGTATTGTAGCGGTGCTTAGGCGAAGCCCTGTCGCAGTAGTACATCAAGATCGTCACCACGCCGTCGTGCTGACGGAACTCTTCCCCGACACTTTGCTGGATCGGAGTCCGGGGATCGTCATCGAGCTGAATGTGTGCTAGAACTCGGAGGTGCCATAGATTTGGTGCTTGATCGGTCGGGCCATGAAGACGTATGACTACATCAACCAAACGCTTCCGTTGTTGATCTACAAGGGTACGTAGATCATACTCTCCCCTCTCGTTGCTATGCATCACCATGATCTTGCGTGAGCGTAGGAATTTTTTTGAAATTTCTACGAAACCCAACAAACCGCGCCATCAATTACGGCGCTTGGGGGATAAGCGAGTTTTACCAGGCTAGTGGGGGCGCATAGTTTCGGCCGCCCTTATAAGGGGATAAGGTTTAACCTTTCTCTACCCACGCCTTCTTCCTCCTTGCTCATCCATTCTTGCGCACTCGAGCTCCAATGCCCAAGTCCACATCCTTCCCCTCAACCTTCTCCAAACATGTCCGGAGCAGGAGGCAAATGGATGGCTTCCTCCATTAGGGAGGGACACATTAAGAAGCTGCGCGGAGCCGGATACTTAGCCCTGAATATCGCGCATCGGCTGCCCGCTGCCCGCTGCAGGGCAGATTGTTCCTACCCCGAAACCTCACGAGAGGGTAGTTTTCCTCCACCACTTCCTCCGCGGACTGGGGTTTCCCCTCCATCCATTCGTTCGTGGTCTTATGTTCTACTATGGGCTGGACTTTCATGATCTAGCCCCGAACTTCATCCTCAACATTTCGGCGTTCATCGTCGTGTGTGAGGCTTTCCTCCGCATCCGGCCCCACTTCGGCCTGTGGCTGAAGACCTTCAATATCAAGCCGAAGGTGGTGGGAGGCCAACAAGCAGAATGTGGCGTAGCCATGGTGGGCAAGATGCCCAATGTTATATGGCTTGAAGGCTCATTTGTGGAGACCATAAAGGGGTGGAAATCAGCGTGGTTCTACATCACCGAGCCGCGTGACACCAACTGGGTGGCGGCCTCCGAGTTTCGATCCGGAATCCCCACGCGGCTCACCTCCTGGAAAGAGAAGGGCCTATCCTGGGGTTCATCGGTGGAGCTGGACGGACTCCAGAAATGTATCCGGAATATGGCAAGCAAGAAGCTCAAGCTTGTCAACATAGTCCAGGTCATGCTCATCCGCCGGATCCTCCCGTGTCAACAACGGGATTTCAACTTGTGGTAGTTCGACCTGGCCCAGCACCAGACTCTGAGTGAGCTCTTCGACATGACGGACAAGGACGTCTGGAGGGTGCTGTTCAAGGGTGCCGAGGTCCCTCCCTCTCTCATCACCGAGGACCGCGGGCTAAGCGCCTAGCGCATTCGGTGAGTTCTATACATCCGGTAGGATATTTATTTCCCCTAGCTTAACCATGTGCGAGGTCTGAGCTCCATGCCTTTGACAGGACTGGGTGGAGACGTCGGGGCAGATTAACTGCCCGGCCCCTTTGCCCGAAGACACTATGGACGCTCTCCTGATGGAGGTGCTGACTCTGGCTCCTTACAAGGTGCCGGAGAAGACCAAGAAGGCCAAGGGAACCCGAAAGAGTTCCCAGCGCCAGGTGGTATCGGACTCATCGTCCGATAACTCTGCGACGCACTCCTCCCCCAAAGACGAGGAGGAAGATGAAGATGCTCCCCCTTCAATCGGGGGAGACAAGAAAAGGAAGGCCGCCCCGATTGGGGGGGGGGTGTGAAGGGTCCAAGAAGGGGAGGACCCTCCTTCCGGACAACTCCACCACCGCCGCCGAAGGGGAAGATGAGTGGCTTCTCAGGGCCAAGCCCCTGGCGAAGTCGTAAGTATTCGGATACCAGAGTAACTCATAGCATACCTTTGTCGCACTGCTTCTCCTAACGCCGAATATGATTATGCAGACCGCCCCAAGCCCGTATGGACGTATCTTCATCGGGCGGCTCCTTGGACTCGTCGGATATGGATAGTGATCCTCTTCCGACCGCCACCTCCCCTTGCCCTACGAACAATGCCGAGGTATTGCCTCAAGAGGCACTAGGTCGAGGGGAGACAATCCCGGAGGTGCCTCAAGGCGACCTTCCGGACTCCAGGAGCAGAGGGAGTAAGGCTCCCGAGGGCTCCGAGTTCGGCCCTCAGCCGAACACCGCGCCGGAACCTCCAGTGGTTCCGGACTCGGGCAGGCGGCCTCCTTCCAAAAGGGGCAAGACGCCTGTGCCGGTGACCTCTGCCCATCTAGTGGCACCGGACAATCTGCTGGGAGCGCTTCGCAGCGCTTCCATCGACGAAGAGCACCGCACTATTATGAGTGCAGTGATCCAGAAGGTTCAGTCCGCCAAGAGCGGACTGACTAAAGCCTGTGCCAGCCTTCTAATAGGCTTTGAGGTAAGTATTTGAAATATAGGAAAAATATTACCGCATAGACAGTAGCCCCTGATGCTCTGTTCGGTGTTCACAAAGAAAAGCTGAATAGAGGATCAAATAATATCGCAGGAGTCTAATATAAGTATGTCTATATGCGTATGCAGGCTTCGCTGCTGGCCTCTGCCGCACTGACTGCGGAGGTCGCCGCACTGAAGCAGGACCTCGAAGGGTCCAAGAAAGAGCTCGGCCTTGCCAAGAGGCAGCTCGAGGAGAACAAAGGTAAGTAATACCTAGTACATAGATATGTATATATATAAAAGGGATGCGATTGCAAAATGACAGGATTATCTGTGATTTGCCAGGGGCTACGACCGAAGTGGCAACCCTGAAGCAAGCGCTATCCGAGGCCGAAAACAAAGCGGCCCAGGAGCGCACCGAGCGGGAAAAACAAGAGGCACTAGTGGGCGAGGTGCAGCAAGAGCTCCACGCTCTCATGACGAAGCACGAGGCGTTGGAGCTTGACTTGAAGACGCGAGAGTCCGAGCTTGCCGCGGCCCTTGAGAGTGCAAAGAGTGCCAAGGCCGAAGCCCAAAAGGCCCTCCAGGAGAATGATGCGATGAAGAAGATAGCGGCGGGTAAGGCATTCTATATGCAATGCAAGCATGTGAAAGTAAATTACTTGTTACTTACCCGAATCCGGAGCTCTCCAGGAGCATTCGCAGATTTGCCCCGCAGTGTGTCGGATGTCGCACAGTTTTACCAGGCCGGGGAGGGAAGCTCAATGGAGAAGCTGTTCTGGTCTCAGTATACTGGGACCGAACACCCGATGCCTCTGAGCGACCAGCTGAAGCAACTGGTCGAGCTGCACAAGGCGGCTGAACAGGCCATGAAGGGCTTTATAGTTCGGATGTGGCCTGGTGACGCCCTTCCCAACATCTACTTCGGCCTGGTGAGGCGGCTTGTGGATGCCTGCCCACGGCTGGAAGTCATCAAGCGGCCCATCTGCATCGAAGGTGCACGCCGAGCTTTCGCCCGTGCGAAGGTGCACTGGGCCAAGATGGACGCCGTGAAGCTGGTGAAGGAAGGGCCGCCGCAGGGCAAGGAGCATCGCCACCCCGAGATGTACTATGAGGGTGTCCTGAAGGGTGCCCATCTTGTAGTGGACGAGTGTACGAAAGATGTAATATTTGAGTAAACTTGCTCGTGTAATCCTGTATTATGAAAACTTGTTCATATGCGCTATGCAACGCTTGTTTGAATTTAAAATATTACCTTCTGTTTGGCTGTTTATCAAATCTGAGAGATGGCTAGTCATCGGCTTCTGCCCCCACGCCACGAGTGTTGGGGTGTTTGGGATAAACCTAAGCACTCTTGTTCCCATTTTTGGGTCCTTCGAGGGAGGTGCTCAGCACAACGAACAAGGCAATCAGACTATAATGCGTTATCACTCTCACTTAGCCATAGAATTCTATAATTTTAAATTTCAGTGAAGCCCCTAGTATTCGGAAGGCCGAATTCGGGGCGCTATACACGCCTTAAGCTGGACAGGGCCAACTCCTCGCTCTAAGCGGCATAAGTCTTTAGGGACTCAAAACCTCTCGAACAGCGACCAGTCTCTCGCCTTATCATGACAGTCAGTTTTAGCTTTCTCTACTGAGGTGCTTAGCTCAGCAGAACCGGGGCACAATCGCAGTAGTTCTCCCAGTGCTACCTTAGCCGATATAGCGGAACGTAAGGTACCAAAACATGGGAGCCGGGCAAACCCAACTATTGACCCAAGACATGATTCGGAGCTGATGCATATAATGCTATAAGTTCGGGGTGCCGCACTGTCGAAAGTGTTCAGACTTCTCACGCCGCATTATGGGGTATGCTTAAGCCCCTAGCGTATTGGCCGTACCAGAGTGTACGGGTGCTAGATGTCATGAATGAACATATATATATATATATATAAAGGAAGAATGCAATAATAGTCTTAATGCTATGCATTGTTTATTCGAAAAGGTGCGTTAAAGCAGAATGATACAAGCACTGCGATAAGCAAAAAGTAGGACTGTTTGACATGTCCCTTCCAAGGGCAAGCTGAGGAATATTATTAAAGCAAATATTTCACTCGTTATCGTAATCCACCTGGGAGTGATGTAGCTTTCTGCCTCCTTGGTTGCTGCATCATGTGTTCGGCAATCATGCTGCCGGACAGGGTTTCCAGAGATTAAAGTCCTGAAAGAGAAAAATAACAAAGCGGGAAGCCCCTAGTGCGGTTTGAGCCGCGACTTGGAGCGTGCCGCAGTCGTGCCCCCCTCCCCGCCTGTGCCCATGGTATTTTTAATGCATAATTATGTACGCGTGGCACGGATTTCGCCGTTTGGCTGGGATCGGGGTGGGGGCCGCATTGCTATGCAAGCTCGGAACGTGCCAGGCGGTCCTGTTGCTGATTACTCCGGGCGCGCTTGAAGGTGTTCGGGTCCTTAATCGCCGAACTAATGGATTGCCTTAAGAGGCTGCTTTGCGCTTCTGCTGCGAGGGCCACAGTGTGCTCCTCCGTGCGGAGAGAGCGCTCTGTGTTTCCATTGACTGTGATGACCCCCCGAGGTCCTGGCATCTTGAGCTTGAGATATGCATAATGCGGTACCGCATTGAATCTCGCAAATGCGGTTCGCCCGAGCAGTGCATGGTAGCCACTGCGGAACGAGACTATGTCGAAGATTAACTCTTCGCTTCGGAAGTTATCCGGAGATCCGAAGACCACTTCCAGTGTTACTGAGCCTGTGCAATGGGCCTCTACACCTGGTATGACGCCTTTAAAGGTCGTTTTAGTGGGTTTGATCCTTGAGGGGTCTATACCCATTTTGCGCACTGTGTCCTGATAAAGCAGGTTCAGGTTGCTGCCGCCATCCATAAGGACTCGAGTGAGGTGAAATCCGTCAATGATTGGGTCTAAGACCAATGCGGCGAATCCGCCATGACGGATACTAGTGGGGTGGTCCCTGCGGTCGAAGGTGATCGGGCAGGAAGACCATGGGTTGAACTTTGGGGCGACTGGCTCCAATGCATATACGTCCCTGAGCGCACGCTTCCGCTCCCTCTTGGGGATGTGGGTTGCGTATATCATGTTCACCGTCCGCACTTGTGGGGGGAACCTCTTCTGTCCTCCGGTGTTCGGCTACCGGGGCTCCTCCTCGTCATCGCTATGTGACCCCTTATCCTTGTTTTCGGCATTTATCTTGCCGGCCTGCTTGAACACCCAACAATCCCTATTGGTGTGGTTGGCTGGCTTGTCGGGGGTGCCGTGTATTTGGCACGAGCGATCGAGTATACGGTCCAAACTGGATGGGCCTGGAGTGCTTCTTTTGAATGGCTTTTTCCGCTGACCGGATTTAGAGCCTTTGAATCCGGCATTGACTGCCGTATCCTCGTTATTGTCGCTGTTAATGCGGCGCTTATGTTTGTTGCGACGTGACCTGCCATTGCCATCCTTGGTATCCGAAGTACCATGGTTCTTTGATATGTTATTGCTGCGAGCCAGCCAGCTGTCTTCTCCCGCACGAAAGCGGGCCATGAGTGTCGTGAGGGCTGCCATAGATTTTGGCTTTTCCTGACCAAGGTGCCGGGCAAGCCACTTGTCGCGGATGTTGTGCTTAAAAGCTGCTAGGGCCTCTGCATCCGGACAGTTGACGATTTGATTTTTCTTTGTTAGGAACCGTGTCCAGAATTGCCTAGCTGATTCCTCTGGCTGCTGAATTATTTGGCTCAAGTCATCGGCATCTGGTGGTCGCACGTAAGTGCCCTGGAAGTTGTCGAGGAATGCGGCTTCCAGATCCTCCCAACAGCCAATGGACTCTGCTGGCAAGCTATTGAGCCAATGCCGAGCTGGTCCTTTGAGCTTGAGTGGGAGGTATTTAATGGCGTGTAGATCATCACCGCGGGCCATGTGGATATGCAGGAGGGAATCCTCGATCCATACCGCAGGATCTGTTGTGCCGTCGTATGATTCTATATTTACGGGTTTGAAACCCTCAGGGATTTGATGATCCATTACTTCGTCTGTGAAGCATAGGGGGTGTGCGGTGCCTCTGTACTGGGCTATGTCGCGACGCATCTCGAATGAGTCTTGCCCACTGTGTTCGGCCCGGACGGACTTACTTTTACTGTATCCAGCGTGACGATTATCGTCTCGCATAGTGGCGCGCTCTCGTGATCCGTAGATCGATCTTGCATGTTTTGCTTTGTCCTCCAATGCGTCTCGCAGGTCTGGCATATTTCCCCATGCCTTTTTATTTGAATGGCGTCGGGGTGCGGGCTGAGCTTTTGGATGGAATGTCTCTCTGTTGCGGCCACGAGGTGGCCGATCAGCCGCGTCATACGCCGGGGATGTAGGTTTCGGTGCTTCCTCCTCCAGTCGGGGTAGCAACCTGCACTTTGGGTAACTCTTGGAGGGGCGTTTGAGTTTATATTCCTCGGCTGCCAGGACTTCAGTCCATCTGTCAGCTAGCAAATCTTGATCAGCTTGAAGCTGCTGCTGCTTTTTCTTAAGGCTATTTGCCGTGGCTATAAGCTGGCGCTTGAAGTGCTCTTGTTCGACGGGATCCTCAGGCATGACGAATTCGTCATCGTCGAGGCTTGCCTCGTCTTCGGAGGGAGGCATGTAATTATCATCCTCCGCCTCTCCATCCGCCGCTCTCTCTGGAGGGCTGGCTTCTCCATCCTCCTGCCCTAAATCTTGCTGGAGGGGATTGTTGCCGTCTTCGGCACTGTCTGGAGTGCTATTATCACCTGTGCCGGTATCACCGCTTTTGCCTTGGCGGGACTTAGAGCAGTGCCGCTGACGCCGGCGCTTGGGTTGCTTCTTGGAGGGGTCATCCTCCGTTGTCTCGTCGCCATTGCCTTCTTTGGGTGTGTCCACCATGTATATATCGTATGATGAGGTGGCTGTCCAGTGCCCTGTGGGCAGTGGTTCCTCTTCGTCTCCCGCATCGTCGTCCATACCGTCGATGTCTTCGCAGTCGAAGTCGAGCATGTCGGTTAAGTCTTCGACAGTGGCTACTAAGTGGGTGGTGGGTGGGCGGCGAATTTCTTCGTCATCCGTATCCCAATCCTGCCAGACATAGTTCGGCCAGGATCCTTCTGACAAGGAGAGAGACCTTAATGAGTTCAGTATGTCGCCGAAGGGTGAGTGCTGAAAAATATCCGCAGGGGTAAACTCCATGATCGGCGCCCAATCGGATCCGATAGGAACGGGCGCAGGCGGTTCGGAGTCCGTGGCTGGAGAAGGATCCGACAGTTTGGCAACACAGCTCTCATGAAGGGTAAGGTCGATATTCGGCTCGATCGCCGCTGAGGATACGGACTCCGCGACGGGGTCTATCCACCCGTCCATGGATGGCGCAACTGGCTCCGAATTGAGTCTCAGAGCGGCTGCCGGTGCGATCTCCTGAATATGGTCCGATGGTAGAGCTGAATCATACTCATCGTGACCGCGTGGCGCACAAGGCAGGGGCTCGAATCCATCGGAGATCAAGTCTCCGCGGATATCGGCCGTGTAATTTAAGCTTCCAAACCTGACCTGATGGCTAGGGGCATAACTTTTGATCTGCTCCAGATGGCCAAGCGAGTTGGCCCGCAGTGCGAAGCCGCCGAACACAAAGATCTGTCCAGGGAGAAAAGTCTCACCCTGGACTGCATCGCTATCGATGATAGTAGGAGCCATCAAGCCTAACGGCGATGACACAGAGGAACTCTCAATGAAAGCACCAATGTCGGTGTCAAAACCGGTGGATCTCGGGTAGGGGGTCCCAAACTATGCGTCTAAGGAGGATGGTAACAGGAGGCAGGGGACACGATGTTTTACCCAGGTTCGGGCCCTCTTGATGGAGGTAAAACCCTATGTCCTGCTTGATTTATTCTTGATGATATGGGTATTACAAGAGTTGATCTACCACGAGATCGGAGAGGCTAAACCCTAGAAGCTAGCCTATGGTATGATTGTATGTTGTCCTACGGACTAAAATCCTCCGGTTTATATAGACACCGGAGGGGGCTAGGGTTACACAAGGTCGGTTACAAAGGAGGAGATATCCATATCCATACTGCCTAGCTTGCCTTCCACACCAAGTAGAGTCCCATCCGGACACGAGACGAAGTCTTCAATCTTGTACCTTCATAGTCCAACAGTCCGGCCAAAGGATATAGTCCGGTTGTCCGGAGACCCCCTAATCCAGGACTCCCTCACTCATAATACCGATCGTTACCCAATGTTAAGCGTTCGGACCCTACGGGTTCGAGAACTATGTAGACATGACAAAGACTCACTTCCAGTCAATAACCAATAGCGGAACATGGATGCTCATATTGGTTGCTACATATTCTATGAAGATCTTTATCGGTCAAACCGCATAACAACATACGTTGTTCCCTTTGTCATCGGTATGTTACTTGCCCGAGATTCGATCGTTGGTATCTCAATATCTAGTTCAATCTCGTTACCGACAAGTCTCTTTACTCATTTCGTAATGCAACATCCCGTAACTAACTCATTAGTCACATTGCTTGCAAGTCTTATAGTGATGTGCATTACCGAGAGGGCCTAGAGATACCTCTCTGATACACGGAGTGACAAATCCTAACCTTGATCTATGCCAACTCAACAAACACCATCGGAGACACCTGTAGAGCATCTTTATAGTCACCCAGTTATGTTGTGATGTTTGATAGCACACTAAGTGTTCCTTCGGCATTCGGGAGTTGCATAATCTCATAGTAATAGGAACATGTATAAGTTATGAAGAAAGCAATAGCAACAAACTAAATGATCATCGTGCTAAGCTAACGGATGGGTCAAGTCAATCACATCATTCTCTAATGATGTGATCCCGTTCATCAAATGACAACTCTTGTCCATGGCTAGGAAACTTAACCATCTTTGATTAACGAGCTAGTCAAGTAGAGGCATACTAGTGACACTCTGTTTGTCTATATATTCACACATGTACTAAGTTTCCGGTTAATACAATTCTAGCATGAATAATAAACATTTATCATGATATAAGGAAATATAAATAACAACTTTATTATTGCCTCTAGGGCATATTTCCTTTAGTCTCCCACTTGCACTAGAGTCAATAATCTAGATTACACAGTAATGATTCTAACACCCATGGAGTCTTGGTGTTGATCATGTTTTGCTTGTGAGAGAGGCTTAGTCAACGGGTCTGCCACATTCACATCCGTATGTATCTTGCAAATCTCTATGTCTCCCTCCTTGACTTCATTGCGGATGGAATTTAAGCGTCTCTTGATGTGCTTGGTTCTCTTGTGAAATCTGGATTCCTTTGCCAAGGCAATTGCACCAGTACTGTCACAAAAGATTTTCATTGGACCCGATGCACTAGGTATGACACCTAGATCGGATATGAACTCCTTCATCCAGACTCCTTCATTTGCTGCTTCCAAAGCAGCTATGTACTCTGCTTCACACGTAGATTCCGCCACGACCCTCTGCTTGGAACTGCACCAATTGATAGCTCCACCATTCAATAAAAATACAATCCAGTTTGTGACTTAGAGTCATCCGGATCAGTGTCAAAGCTTGCATCGACGTAACCGTTTACGATAAGCTCTTTTTCACCTCCATAAACGAGAAACATATCCTTAGTTCTTTTCAGGTATTTCAGGATGTTCTTGACCGTTGTCCAGTGATCCACTCCTGGATTACTTTGGTACCTCACTGCTAAACTAATAGCAAGGCACACATCAGGTCTAATACCACTACAAAAAAATACACTTCCGTGATGATACGTGTTTGTCACAATAGGTCGCGTTTTCTGTCACGCATGTACATCCATGACGATTTTATGACAGAATCAAGATAGTCATACCTGTGCTGTCGTAGAAGTGTTCCATGACATTACCAAAATTATCATCATGGAAGTGTCCACTTCCATGATGATAAATCACGCATCATAGAAGTGCTTTCGTCAAGGGTGACCGACACGTGGCATCCACCATAACGGAACGCCGTTAAGCTATCGGGTCGGGTTTTGGATCCGATAACCCGTTAACAGCCCTGACCAATGGGGATTTTCCACGTGTAAAATCATCATTGGCTGGAGGAGACACGTGTCAGGTCCGCGTTGGCGCATGTGTCACTCATCCAATGGGCGAGACGCGCCTATGATATGTTGACACGTGGACCGGCCCATCAAGTTTAAATGGGCCGACCCAACTGAAGGCCCACAAGATTTTGCGGACCATAATGGCCACGAGATTTTGCAGATCATAATGGGATGGCCCAGCTAAAGGCCCACAAGATTTTGCGGGCCATAATGGGCCGGCCCAGGTAAAGGCCCACAAGATTTTTGTGTGCCATAATGGCCCGGCCCAGGTAAAGGCCCACAAGATTCTTGCGGATCATAATGGGCCGGCCGAGCTAAAGGCCCACGAGATTTCGCCAACTTTAATGGGCCGGCCCAGCTATAGGCCCACAAGATTTTGAGGACCCTAGTAGGCCGGCCCATTAACTGGCTGCCATGTTTCGGGCCAAATGCCGGCCCATATTTGATCCGGTCCATTAATGGCCTGCCACGCTCCGGGCCTAATAGTGGCCCATATGAGATCCGTCTTGTTAAAAGTCTACCACGTTCCGGGCCAAATTACGGCCCAAATCAGGTCCGGCCCTTTAAGAGGTTTTGGGCTCAATTATGGCCCATATCAGATTCGTCCCGTCAACTGGACACTATGCTTTTGGGCCCACTTGCTAAAGGCCCACTTAGTAATTCGGCCTGATATTAGTTTTGACCTATTAAGGGCCCGCTTAACATTTCGGCCCTATATTAATTTCGGCATGTTAAAAGCCCGTCATATAGTTGGGCCTAACTACGGCCCGGTTTGCATCCGGCCTGCTCACAGCCGATATCTGATTGGGCCAAAGAAGGACAGAGACAATTTTGGCCTGTTAAAAGCCCGTGATTTGATTCGCACAATCATGGGTTGGGGTTCATTTCGAGCTGCTGCTGGCCCGTGAGCTGTTCCGCACGTTTCAGGCCCAACCTACATCGTGATTGCATGACGGCCCGATTATGTACCGTAATTTTACGGTTTGGCCGGTTTACTGCGAAGACATGATATATATACACTAAAATAACTGCATCATTGTGAATAAGAAAAAACCTAGACTATACAATAAATAAATTACGGCATATTACATCCACTGGGCATCAAAGTTCGCCACTATGATAATAAAGCACAAGCAGACAGCAGATTACATACACTAGGCATCAAAGATCGCCACCAGTGCAAATAAACACGTCGACAAAATAATATACAAAACCGACAACACTTCAATAGAGTTCAAGAAAGGTTAGCCCTGCTGGGGAGCTGCAACGCAAGCAGCTAAGAAAGATGATGAGACTGCGCTTGTTCAACACTTATATCTTCCTCACTCTGAAAGATAAAGAAGCAGACATATGACATATTTTGCACATAAAAGTATCAGTGCTGACAATTCATCACATTTCTTACTGACGAATAAAGTGACATAGTTTAAAATTGCATTAACACAATATGGTATTGTTCAGGTCAAGACATGGCAGGAAATGACATTGTGAAGGAGTTGGCAGCTTCACGACACCACTGGATTACAGATCAATAACTCATAAGTATCAATGGTTAGTGTGCTGTCAATTTATACCATTTCAGATTGCCAAATAAAGAGATAGTTTAAATAATAGTAGAATGACATGACATTGTTCATAGTTAAGACATTGCAGAATATGACATTGTGCTGTAGTGGGTAGGTTCACCACACCACTGGATTACGGATGAAGAACAGAAGCATACATGCAGTGCAAAAGATCACTTGCTCTGTATAGTTTAATTTACATGGTATGAAGAAGGAACTTGGTTGTACAACTGAAAACTTAAATTGAGAAAGGACAAACTTTGGTTTATGAACTACATAATAAACTTTAAACAAGCAATTTGATGTAAACACCAAAAATAAACAGATGTTGCAGTCATGCCTAACCAATTATATACAACAAAGTTTGAAGGCTTGAGATGGACAAACTTACATTATTGGTGAAGACAGGCTCTATAAAGGCCTTGTCCACGCTGATGGGGGGAAACTCAAGAAGTTTACCACAGAATCTTCTTCAAAAGCATTGCCTTTATTCTACATTTTGTTAAGAGTAAATATAGATGTGATAATATATGAAAAAATGGAGAATATTTAAGATAAGATGAAGAGTGATGCTACATGACCAAGTAGCTATAAATGTAAGTGCGGCAATACAGGCAAAAGGTACAGCCAAGAGCAATGCACAACTAAACTTCTTCAGTACCAACCTTATGGTAAGAGTAAATATAGATCTGATGTGTAGAAAATGGAGGGCAAAGGAAAATAAGCTGCAGAGTGATGGTACATGAACAACTACCTGTCATTATAAGTACACTGATAAAGGACAACATGTACTTCCAAGAACAATGCAGAGCTAAAAACAACATTGGCATTGGATATATTCTACACTAATGTAACCATTCATACAGATCAGATAATTTGGAGCAAACAATTGATAAGCAAGCTATCATGCATACTGCTGTCACATAATGAACCAGGTATGTATGCAAGTACAGTGATACAGGACAACAGGTACTAACAAGAGCAAAGCAGCGGGCATCATATTTGCGATATCATGTCGTTCTTGTCAAACCAGAATTCTTCTTCGAGCAGATTTCCTGCAAAAAAGATCCGTAAGGCACATGCGGAAAAGTAGAAGTTCAAATTGTCATGTGATTTCATAGACAGTACCTCATCCTGGGAACGAGACCAGTGCATAACAAGGTTTTTCCATTCAATGTCTTCTAAATTTAGCACAGGAGACTTCACCGAAAATTCGTTTATAGACTTGCCATCAAAGTGTGATTTCCTCAGGTAACACCGATATTGTTGCAATGCTTCCTTGAAAAGCACAAGCAAGCTTTGCTCGTCATGACTATCCAGATTGACCCTCGCCTAGTTACAACAATGTAATGTAAATCATTGATTTGTTCAATCAGCAGAAAACAGGAAAATAATAACCATGAATAATAGCACTTACACGTAAGTTGGACATGAAGATGTGAAAATGGTGTTTGTCTTCACAATAATCTTCCCATGATGGGAATATATGCACGTAGTCCCTAACAACATTGAAAGCATTGTTTTTTAAACTGGGAATAAATGGAATGGGGTTCCAATCTACAGGAATTGGCCGTCTCTGCAGTTGGGATAGGTCTTCGGCCGGTGGACTTGCTGTACTTTTTGCTGGAGTGGGATTTTTCTGTGGTACAGCTAGTGCTATGGCAAATGAAATCGGTATACCTTTTGCTGGAGTGCGGGTCCTGTGTGGTGGGGCTAGTGGTGTGGCCAGTGAAGTATGGGTACAGTCTGCTGGAGTCAGTCCTACGTTTTGTGTCACTGGTTGTACAACCAATATAAGTGGGGTGTTGTCTGATTTCTCCGGCACCACCACGTTTTTCAAGGACTTTGTTGGTGCTCCTTCAGGTTCGGCAATACCCTCTTCCTTTTTGATGTCTGATGCATAAGAACAACATTTGAGTGAAAAAACATGGTATGATGACAGATGGAATATGTATTGATGATGGATGTGCATGGCATCTCGACATATATGATGAGTAAACTAAGCAGATGGCGGTGCAACAAAGTAGAAGAAATGCAAGACAATATATGCAAGATACCCGCAATCAATAAAACATTGCCAAATTAGAACAGACACCTTGATGGGTGAACAGGACATGCCATCTGCCTTTGACTCCTCGAGGTTAGAATAGTCATTAGGATCATATTCTGAACAAGAATCAATAGGTGGGGAGCGTATGAGTTTCATTGCATCCAGAATGGCACTCAATGCCTTGGTGCCAATTTTGTAAGTCATTGCAGTGTTTAGCTTCAAGAGTGGACTGCTGCTAGTGCGACACAAAGCAGCTACATAGATCATAGTGTAGATATAACGGAAAAACCTTAAGCATCAAAGTAAAATAAGCAAAGTGGAACTTGCTGGAATATATGTGCTAGTATTGCCGGTACGGCTAGAAAGGCTTAGGATACCAGCTCTCTTCAAGTGAAGGTGCGATACTGTTAATATCAGTGTAACTCTCAAAGGCGACACAACTCCCCGCATTTCCTTGCTATTCTTATAGGATTCAAGTGGGTAGGCCACTACAAATTCTATTCCTATGTTTAATCAAAGAGGCTCAAAGTGTCCATCACAACCAACCGTATAGACCTCTACACTGCAAATGTCCCTGCTCATCTTCAGTACAAGGAACATACTATACTACTATCATACTCCCTCCGTTCCAAAATATAAGTCTTGGTAGAGATTTCCACTATGGATCACATACAGATGTATCCAGATACATTTTAGAGTGTAGATACACTCATTTTGCTCCATATGTAGTCCATGGTGGAATCTATACAAATACTTGTATTTAGGAACGGAGAGAGTATATATTAAAGAAGAACGGAAGAGGAACATGGTAAAGAAGAGCAAGCAGATTTTGGATAATAATGTAACACCCCGGATGTAACTTTCCCAATTTGTACTCCAACTCTTGCCGTTTCCGGCGTTAAGTTATTTTATTTTCTCGGGTCCAATTTGTCTCCGTGTGTTGTTATTGTTGTCATGCATCTCATATCATGTCATCATGTGCATTGCTTTTGCATACGTGTTCATCTCATGCATTCGAGCATTTTCCCCGTTGTCCGTTTTGCATTCCGGTGCTTCGTTCTCCTCCGGTGGTCATTTCTACCTTTCTTTCGTGTGTGGGGATTAAACATTTCCGGATTGGACCGAGACTTGCCAAGCGGCCTTGGTTTACTACCGGTAGACCGCCTGTCAAGTTTCGCACCATTTGGACTTCGTTTGATACTCCAACGGTTAACCGAGGGACCGAAAAGGCCTCGTGTGTGTTGCAGCCCAACACCCCTCCAATTTTGCCCCAAACCCACCTAAACCCTCTCCATCATCTAGAGCGTTCGATCACGATCGCGTGGCCGCAAACCGCACCTCATTTGGACTCTCCTAGGTCCCTCTACCTATAAAACTAGCCCCTCCTCCAAAATTCACGGATCCCCTCTCCAAACCCTAGTCTCCTTCGTCTCCACGCGCCGCCGGACAAAATTGCCACCGACGGACATTGTCCGATCCGCCTCCCCGCCGCCACCAGAATGGAAGTTTGACCACATTGAAATGGACTTCGTGACTGGGTTTCCAAAGTCCAAGCGTGGCAATGATGCTATATTCGTTGTCATCGACAAACTCACTAAAGTGGCTCACTTTCTGCCTATCAAAGAGTCGATCACTGCAGCTCAATTGGCGGAACTCTATACCTCTCGAATTGTCTCTCTGCACGGTATCCCACAAGTGATCTCTTCAGACCGTGGCAGCATCTTTACATCCAAGTTTTGGGATTCTTTTCAGAAGGCCATGGGCACCAACATCCGCTTCAGCACAGCTTTCCATCCTCAAACTAGCGGTCAAGTCGAGCGTGTCAACCAGATTCTTGAGGATATGCTCAGGGCTTGTGTGATCTCCTTCGGCATGAAGTGGGAGGATTGTCTTCCTTATGCTGAATTCTCCTACAACAACAGTTTTCAAGCAAGTTCGGGCAAGGCCCCATTTGAAATTCTGTATGGCAGGAAGTGCCGTACACCTCTCAACTGGTCTGAAACCGGTGAACTGACGCTTTTGGGCAATGACTTAATCACAGAGGCAGAGGAAATGTGCAAAGTCATTCGAGATAACCTCAAAGCAGCCCAATCCCGCCAGAAGAGCTACTATGATAGTAAGCACCGTGTTTTGGCTTTCGAAATCGGAGATCATGTTTACCTCCGCGTCTCTCCTATGAAAGGTACTCGTCGCTTCGGTATCAAAGGGAAGCTTGCCTCTAGATACGTGGGACCTTTCAAGATGGTCAGCAAGAGAGGTGACCTCGCCTATCAACTCGAGCTTCCTTCAAACTTTGCAAATGTTCATGATGTGTTCCATGTTTCTCAGCTCCGAAAGTGCTTCAAGACTCCTGACCGCACCGTCAACTTCAAGGACATTGAGCTCCAAGAAGATCTCTCTTATCGTGAGCACCCAGTTGCTATTCTTGAAGAGACTGAACGCAAGACTCGCAATAAGTCAATCAAATTTCTCAAAGTCAAGTGGTCACACCATTCCGACCGTGAAGCTACCTGGGAACGCGAGGATCACCTCCGTTCTGAGTACCCGGCGTTCTTTCAGCCCTAGATCTCGGGACGAGATCCTTTCGTAGTGGTGGAGTGTTGTAACACCCCGGATGTAACTTTCCCAATTTGTACTCCAACTCTTGTCGTTTCCTGCGTTAAGTTATTTTATTTTCTCGGGTCCAATTTGTCTCCGTGTGTTGTTATCGTTGTCACGCATCTCATATCATGTCATCATGTGCATTGCTTTCGCATACGTGTTCATCTCATGCATTCGAGCATTTTCCCCGTTGTCCGTTTTGCATTCCGGCGCTTCGTTCTCCTCCGGTGGTCATTTCTACCTTTCTTTCGTGTGTGGGGATTAAACATTTCCAGATTGGACCGAGACTTTCCAAGCGGCCTTGGTTTATTACCGGTAGACCGCCTGTCAAGTTTCGTACCATTTGGACTTCGTTTGATACTCCAACGGTTAACCGAGGGACCAAAAAGGCCTCATGTGTGTTGCAGCCCAACACCCCTCCAATTTGGCCCCAAACCCACCTAAAACCTCTCCATCATCTAGAGCGTTCGATCACGATCGCGTGGCCACAAACCGCACCTCATTTGGACTCTCCTAGCTCCCTCTACCTATAAAACTAGCCCCTCCTCCAAAATTCGCGGATCCCCTCTCCAAACCCTAGTCTCCTTCGTCTCCACGCGCCGCCGGACAAAATTGCCACCGACGGACATTGTCCGATCCGCCTCCCCGCCGCCACATGGCACTCCGCCATTCGCCGCCGCCGACTCCCGCCGCACCGGCCAGCAGGCCCGCGCGTGGCCCTCCCGGCCCACATCGCCGCGCCCCGCGCCCGGCTCCATCCGCCGCCGCGCCGCGCCACCCGCTCCCCGTCGCCGCATTGCCGCCTCCCTCGCCAACGCCGGCGGCCGGAGCTCCCTCCGCCCGCTCCGACCACCGCGGCCAGCACCGCCCCGCCGCCGCAGGCCCCGCCGCTCCTCGAAGCCCGCCGTCAGAACCGGTCGGGGAGAGGCCGGCCTCGCCTCTCCTTCATCTCCCCGCCGACGAACCGACCTCGCCGGAGCTACAGTGCTCGCCGTAATCGCCTCGGTTCGCGTGCCGTGAAACCCTAGATCCGGAGGTTCAATTTTCTTCTAAGTCCCAAAAATCCCTAGTCCAAGTTCTCATGTTCATAGCCTCGTAACTTTGCATCCGTAACTCCATTTTTGGCATATAGCATATCAAAATGTTCATCTCAGAGGGTACATCATTTCATTCCATTGCATCATTTTCATTTGAGCTCATCTTGATGCCCGAAATGCTGTTAGAAGAGGGCTACTTGAGATAATTTGTCAGATCTGCTGCTCCATTTAGCTTTTTGTCATTTTTGCCATGATTATTGTGTGCATGATATGCCCATGAGTTCTACATATGTTTTGTTAAGGGTTTTGTCATCTTTCCAGAGGTGCAACCCATGTATTTTTGTGATGTGTGTGGTGACTAGCACAAGCTTGCAAAGTGAGGCTCTTGGTAATTCTGATTTCAGGGACTTAGCATTTCCACTAAGTCCTTGAGCTGTTTATCTCATATGGCCATATGTTCATGTTGTTTCCTAGTGATCCGTGCCTTTTTGAGGATGATCAGTAAGGATGTTTTGTTAATCTTATAGTTCTCTATCCATCCATGTCTTTGTTTGCAATTATGGAGCACCCTAGCTTGAGTCAATCGAGCTCTACTTTTGCTACTTTGTGCATCTGGGCAGATTGTCAACTTGTTTGCAATTTTGCCGATGATGTTGTAGTTGATCCGTGCATGCTATGCTATTGTTCTTGCCATGTCTAGCTTGAATTTTGTGTATTCTTGATGGGTGTATGCTTAGCTTATCATGACTTGCTCCGTATTGAGTGCATCGAGCTCGTAAACATGACCACTTGAGATATGTTTCAACATGTGCCAGTTTTTCACTAAGTCTGTGATCTGATTATGTTTTTGCTATGTTCACATGCTTGCAATTGTATTTTCGGTTCCCTTTTGGCTCAAGGTCACTAAGGGACTTTTGTTAAGATCTTTGAGTAGCTCCATGCCATGCTTTACTTTGCCATGTTCAGGTCCTGTAGCATGTAGTTTTGTTGCTCCGAAGAGTGCTATCTGATCTGAGATTCCAGACAAGTGTTAATTTCACTAAGTCTGAAATCTGTTTGCCATACGCATTTTTGCCATGCTTGTTTGAACCTGTTAATGGATGAAGTGTCCGTAGCTCAGTGCTAGACTTTTGTTTAGCATCTTGAATGCATCCCTGCCATGTATTTTGATGCCATGTTTGGGTGCTGTAGCATGTTCATCTCATTGCATTTAGATGGTTACTTGCTGTTAATCGCAGACCGGTGTCATATTTGAATCGCTTGCCATTTCCAAATCGTAGCTCCGATTCCGACGTTATTTATATCGTTTTCAAGCGATTTCATCTCATCTTTCCAGTGGAACACTTGGATTCCCAAGTTGAGGCCAGGTTCATGCATCCCTCGTCAAATCTTGCATATGCATCCCGCATCACATCCCGCATAGCATGTCATCATTGCATCATATTGTTTGATCCTTGCACATGGTTGATTGTGTCCTTGTTGCTTGTTTGTCTTGTTTGGGTAGAGCCGGGAGACGAGTTTGCTAACGAGGAGCCCGTTGAGTTTGCTTTCAAGGATCCAGTCAACTCTGACAACTTTGCAGGCAAGATGATCATACCCTCGAAATCACTACTATCTTTGCTATGCTAGATTGCTCGCTCTTTTGGTATGCCAATGCTACGATGCCTACCACTTGCTTTCAAGCCTCCCAAAATTGCCATGTCAAACCTCTAACCCACCATGTCCTAGCAAACCGTTGATTGGCTATGTTACCGCTTTGCTCAGCCCCTCTTATAGCGTTGCTAGTTGCAGGTGAAGATTGGAGGCCGTTCCTTTGTTGGAATTTTTATTTACTTGTTGGGATATCATTATATAGCCATGCTATCTTAATGCATCTATATATTTGGTAAAGGGTGGAAGGCTCGGCCTCTCGCCTAGTGTTTTGTTCCACTCTTGCCGCCCTAGTTTCCGTCATATCGGTGTTATGTTCCCGGATTTTGCGTTCCTTACGCGGTTGGGTTATAATGGGAACCCCTTGATAGTGCGCCTTGATTAAAGATTTTCCAGCAATGCCCAACCTTGGATTTACCATTTGCCACCTAGCCTCTTTTCCCTTGGGTTTCCGGAGCCCGAGGGTCATCTTATTTTAGCCTCCCCGGGCCAGTGCTCCTCTAAGTGTTGGTCCCACCGAGCGATGTCCGGGGCTACCAGGGGCAACTCTGGGCTGGCCTACCCGACGTCTGGCTCATCTGAGTGTGCCCTGAGAACGAGATATGTGCAGCTCCTATCGGGATTTGTCGGCACATTCGGGCGGTGTTGCTGGTCTTGTTTTAACCTGTCGAAGTGTCTTGAAGAACTAAGATACCGAGTCTGATCGGAACATCTTGGGAGGAGGTCTATTCCTTCGTTGACCGTGAGAGCTTGTCATGGGCTAAGTTGGGACTCCCCTGCAGGGATTTGAACTTTCGAAAGCCGTGCCCGCGGTTATGGGCAGATGGGAATTTGTTAATGTCCGGTTGTAGATAACTTGAACCTTAACTTAATTAAAATGAATCAACTGAGTGTGTTACCGTGATGGCCTCTTCTCGGTGGAGTCCGGGAAGTGGACACGGTGTTGGAGTAATGCTTGCGCAGGTTGTCCTCTAGTTTCTCGCTCGCGCTTTGCCTCCTCTTCTCGCTCTCTTTTGCGAATAAGTTAGCCACCATATTTTGCTAGTCGCTTGCTGCAGCTCCACATATATTTTTACCCTGCCTTACCTATAAGCTTAAATAGTCTTGATCGCGAGGGTGCGAGATTGCTGAGTCCCTGTGGCTCACAGATTACTATTACACTAGATGCAGGGCCTGATGATTCCGCTCCAGGAGACGCGTTTGAGCTCAAGTGGGAGTTCGACGAAGACTCTCAACGTTACTATGTTTCCTTTCCTGATGATCGGTAGTGGTGCCCAGTTGGGGGTGATTGGGACCGTGTCGCATGTTGGGTTATCTTTTATTTTGGCGCCGTAGTTGGGCCATGAGTGTTTGAATGATGTAATGTTATTTATGTACTTCATTGACGTGGCGAGTGTAAGCCAACTATGTTATCTCCCCTTTTATTACATATATATTACATGGGATGTTGTGAAGATTGCCTAACTTGCGACATATGCCTTCAATGCGATTATGCCTCTAAGTCGTGCCTCGACACCTGGGAGATATAGTCGCATCGAGGGTGTTACAAGTTGGTATCAGAGCCTTCCCCGACCTTAGGAGCCCCATTGCTTGTTTGTTATTAGCGGCCGAGTTGTGTCTAGAAAAAATGTTTTGAGTCATTTAGGAATTATATATCGGAGAGTTTAGGAATTCTTTTTACTTCCCAGTCTCCTCATCGCTCTGGTAAGGCATCCTGACGTAGAGTTTTGACTCTTCTCTTCTCAAATTTCACTAAATTTTTTTAGGATCAAGCGGGTATCTTGGAATCGTTCCGATGGTTTTATGATGAGAACATTGTCTTGGTGCCTCCTGTCAGGGGTTTTGTGGAAGTGTCCCGGGGAGTTGAGCTCTGAGGTGTTGTTGTCATAATCTTATCGTTGCAGTTCTGGAATACCTGAGTTTAGTACGCCGATATTGAAAATCTCTTTTATGCAGTTCGTTGGTGAGATAACCTCGACGCCACCCAGTACTGGGGCGGGAGTTCGGGAGTATCGCCATAACTTGTATAACGGATGCTTTTCGAAGGTTGAGGTAGATGGTTTCCGAAGTTTTTCTTTGTTATGTGTTGAAGGATGGATACAACTAGATGTAGGAATTGCTAGTTTGGGTGAGATATTATGCTTCCCCTGTATCCCCAACACCTGATTGCATAACCGGAAAGGTTCGGGAGTTTCATAGGTGGGAATTCTCGTAGCTCTAGTTCTTCTTCCACGGATAGTTGGTTTGAGATTGGGATTTCTTACCGATTATTCGTTCTTGATCCGTACCTTATTGATTTATTTCTCTACCTTAATTCTAAGTGGCTTCTCAATTTATGGATATGTGACCATTTCAAGAGGAATGCATTCGTTCATTTTGTTCGGATGTGAAGACTATATGTTGCAATTTTCATTCCGTTGGATTCAGGTTCGATATGTGTCTATCAATATGCTAATGGATGTCAACCTCTTCAGGATGGCTCCTCCAACGCGCACGACTCCGAATCCTGATCCGCCACCACCTCCACCTCCTCCGGAGGCATGGCAAGCTGTGATGGCCGCAACCAATGCAAACACACAGTTGATCATGCAAATTCTCCAAGAGCGCAATCAAGGCAACCAAGGCAACCAAGGCAACAATCAGAATCACTTTGCTACACTCAACCAGTTCCTTGGTAATGGGCCAAAGACTTTCAGCAATTGTGTTGAGGCAACCGATGCTGATGATTGGCTTGTGGATCTGTGCAAGCATTTCGAGTGCAGTAATGTCAGGACTGAGGATTTCGTCAAGTTCGCTTCCTTCCAACTCAAAGATCAAGCTGCAGAATGGTTCCAGCAGTACAAGGATTCTAGAGGTGGACGTGTTATCACTTGGGATGAATTCCGTCAAGATTTCAGAGCTCATCATATTCCTCAAAGCGTGGTTGAAAGCAAGCGTGAGGAATTCCGCAACCTGAAGCAAGGCTCTTTGTCTGTCTATGACTACAACAAGTTGTTCCAGAAGCTCGCCCGCTTTGCTAAGCAGGACGTCCCTGATGAGAAGAGCATGATATACCAGTTCAGGGGTGGTCTCAGAGAAGAAATTCAGCTAGCTCTTGTTCTCTTTGAGCCCTTGAGATACGATGAGTTCTACAACATGGCATTGAAGCAAGAGGCTGCTCAATTGAGGTGTGATGCTTCCAAGAAGCGAGTCAGAGATGTTACTCCTTCTTCCTCTACTCAAGTGGCCAAGCAGCAGAAGTATTGGATTCCTCCTCCTCCGTTCCGTCAGCCGTATCAGCAGAAGAGCAAAGGTGGCAGTGGATCTTCACACCCACCCAACCCTGGCTTTCAGAACAAGACTTCGTCTCAAGCTCCAAGATCGAGTGCTCCGTACCACCGTCCTCTTTCAGAGGTCACGTGCAACAAGTGCCAACAGAAGGGTCACTATGCCAACAAGTGTTTCAACCAGAGGCGTCTTCCCCCTCCTCCTCCTGTCAGATCGGCAAGTACAGCTGTGGTCAAGCATAACCCCAAGTCCGCTATAACGCCCTCGATGCGGCTATATCTCCCACGTGTCGAGGCACGACTTAGAGGCATAACCGCATTGAAAGCAATGTCGCAAGTCAGGAAATCATCACACATCCCATGTACATAAATAATATAAAGGGGAGGTACATAGTTGGCTTACACTCGCCACGTCACATCAAAGTACATAAATAACATCCATCATACAAATCACTCATGGCCCGACTACAGTGCCAAAATAGAAAAGACCCCCAACATGCGACAAGGCCCTGAACCGATAACCCCAAATAGGCACCACTACTGATCGTCGGGAAAGGAAACATAATAACGCTGAGAGTCCTCGTCGAACTCCCACTTGAGCTCGTACTCGTCACCTGGAGCGGAATCACCTGGACCTGCATCTGGAATTATAGTATCTGTGAGCCACAGGGACTCAGCAATCTCGCACCCTTGCGATCAAAACTATCTAAGCTTATAGGAAGGATAAGGCAAGTATGTGGAGCTGCAGCAAGCGACTAGCATATGTGGTGGCTAACTTATACGCAAAAGAGAGCGAGAAGAGGAGGCAAAGAGCGAGCGAGAAACTAGAAGGAACAACCTGCGCAAGTGTTACTCCAACACCGTGTCCACTTCCCGGACTCCGCCGAGAAGAGGCCATCACGGCAACACACTCAGTTGATTCGTTTTAATTAATTAAGGTTTAAGTTATCTACAACCGGACATTAACAAATTCCCATCTGCCCATAACCGCGGGCATGGCTTTCGAAAGTTCAATCCCTGCAGGGGAGTCCCAACTTAGCCCATGACAAGCTCTCACGGTCAACGAAGGAAAAGACCTCCACTCGAGACACACCGATCAGACTCGGTAACCCGGTACAACAAGACAATTCGACAGGTTAAAACAAGACCAGCAACACCGCCCGAATGTGCCGACAAATCCCGATAGGAGCTGCACATATCTCTTTCTCAGGGCACACTCAGATTGTCTTAGGTACGGGTAGGCCAGCCCAGAGTTGCCCCTGGTGGCCACCGGTAGCTGACAGGTGGACCAACACTCAGAGGAGCACTGGCCCGGGGGGGTTAAAATAAGATGACCCTTGAGTCTGCAGAACCCAAGGGAAAGAAAAGGCTAGGTGGCAAATGGTAAAACCAAGGTTGGGCATTGCTGGAAAAGCTTTAATCAAGGCGAAATATCAAGGGGTTCCCATAATAACCCAACCGCGTAAGGAACGTAAAATCCGGGAACATAACACCGATATGACGGAAACTAGGGCGGCAAGAGTGGAACAAAACACTAGGCGAGAGGCCGAGCCTTCCACCCTTTACCAAGTATATAGATGCATTAAGATAACATAGCAATATAATGATATCCCAACAAGTAAATAAATGTTCCAACAAGGAACGGCTCCAAACTTCACCTGCAACTAGCAACGCTATAAGAGGGGCTGAGCAAAGCGGTAACATAGTCAATCAACGGTTTGCTAGGACAATGGTAGGTTAGAGGTTCAATCATGCAATTGGGAGGCTGACAAGCAAGTGGTAGGCATCGTAGCAGTGGCAAAGCAAAAGAGCGAGCAAACTAGCATAGCAAAGATAGTAGTGATTTCGAGGGTATGATCATCTTGCCTGCACAGTTGTCAAAGCTGACTGGGTCCTCACAAGCAAACTCAACGGGCTCCTCGGTAGCGAACTCGTCTCCCGGCTCTACCCAAACAAGACAAACAAGCAACAAGGATACAATCAACCACGTGCAAGACCAAGCAATATGATGAAATGATGATATGTTATGCGGGATGCGATGCGGGATGCAAAATGCAAGATATGACAGGAAATGCATGAACCTGGCCTCAACTTGGAATTCCAAGGGTGCCACTGGATAGAGGGGACGAAATCGCTTGAAAACGATATAAAGATCATTGGAATCGGAGTTACGGTTTGGAAATGGCAAGCGTTTTAAGATATGACACCGGTCTGCGATTTACAGCAAGTAGGCATCTAAATGCAACGAAATGAACATGCTACAGCCACCAAACGTGAAAATAAAATAGATGGAAGTGATGTACACAAGATGCTTAACAAAACACTAGCACTGAGCCATAGACAAATTCATCCATTAAGAGGTTCAAACAAGCATGGCAAAAATGAATATGCAAAACAGATTCCAGACTTAGTGAAATTAACACTAGCCTGAAATTTCAGATCACGATGCTCTCTTTGGAGCAGCAAAACAACATGATAAATTACCTGAACATGAAAAGTAAGAACATGGAATGGAGCTACTCAACAAGCTTAACAAAACACCCAAAGTGACCTGGGGTCAAAAGGGTTCACAAAATACTCTACCGAGCTCACGAACATAGCTCGAACACAATCAGTTTTCAGACTTAGTGAAAACTGAGACATGCAGAAATTTAACTCACGAAGGCATGTAAACGAGCTCGATGCACTCACCATGGTGCAAGTCATAGCAAGGCAAGCATATAACCAGCAATAAGGCACAATATTCTAGCTACTCATGGCAATAAAAAAGGCATAGCATGCACGGAACACTAACGGTAGCATCGGCAAAATCGCAAACAAGTTGACGATCTGCCCAGATTATCAACGAAGCAAAAGTTGAGCTCGATTGAGTCAACCTAGAGCACTCCACATTTGCAAACAAAGACATGGGTGGATAGAGAATAACATAAATATCAAAACTCCCTTACTGATCATCCTCAAAAGAGGCACGGATCACTAGGAAACAAGCTGGACATATAGCATCACGAACTAAAATATCCCAGACTTAGTGAAAATCACTAAGTCCCTGAAATTAGCAATCTCAGGTACCTCTCTTCGCAAGCTTGCACAAGACAACACACACATCCTAAAAATGCATGGGTGGCACCTCTGGAAAGAAGACAAAATGCTTAACAATTCATCCCAAAGGGGCACAGGCATATCATGCACGGATTAAACATGGCAAAAATGACAAAAGTGCATGATGAACTAACGGATCTGCAATTTAACTCACGAAGGCTCCTTTTAACAGCATTTAGGGCATCAAGATGAGCTCAAATGCAAATGATGCAATGGAATGAAATGATGTACATGTCGAGCCGAAGATTTTGATATATTATACGCCCAAAACGAAGCTACGGTTGCGGAGATACGAGCAGTCAAAGTAGGCACAAAAATCTGGGGGGAGAAGGAGAAAGTCAACCGTCAGATCCAGATCCAGATCTAGGGTTCCGGCGGCACGGATCCCGAGGCTCGTCGGAAACACTGTAGCAGCCGGAGAAGGACGCCGGAGGAGAGGAGGGGCTCGCCGAGGGCGGCGCCGGCGTGGAGGCGGGCGGCGCGGCGCCGGTGCTCCCGGGCGGCGAGGGGAGCCGCGGGCGGCGGCGCGGAGGCGGCGGTGGTCCGCCGCGGCGGCGGTGGCGGGGCGCGGCGGCGCCGGCGGCCGACCGCGGGGAAGAGGCGGCGAGGCGACGCGAGGGCGGCGGCGGGGCGACGCGGGCCTCGGGGGCCGGCTGCGGGCCTCCCGGGCCTGGCGGCGGCGAAGTGGGCGCGCGCCCACGTGGCGGCGCGCGATTGGCTGGCGGCGGCGGGGCGGATGGTGTCCGGTCCGATCCGGACACGTCCGTCGGCGGGGGTTTGATCTGTTTTTTTTTAAAACGAGGAGGACGGGGAGGAAGACGAGATCCGAAATGGGGGGTGTATATATAGGCATAGAGGGAGCTAGGAGAGTCCAAATGAGGTGCGGTTTTCGCCCACGCGATCGTGATCGAACGATCTAGGACATGGAGCAGAGTTTGGTGGGTTTTGGGCCAAATTTGGGGGGTGTTGGGCTGCAACACACACGAGGCCTTTTCGGTCCCTCGGTTAACCGTTGGAGTATCAAACGAAGTCCAAATGATACCAAACTTGACAGGCGGTCTACCGGTAGTAAACCAAGGCCGCTTGGCAAGTCTCGGTCCAATCCGGAAATGTTTAATCCCCACACACGAAAGAACGCTAGAAATGGCCACCGGAGGAGAACGAAGCGCCGGAATGCAAAACGGACAACGGGAAAAAATGCTCGAATGCATGAGATGAACATGTATGCAATGCAATGCACGAGATGACATGATATGAGATGCAAGAAAATGAAAACAACACACGGGGGCAAAGACCCGAACCCGAGAAATAAATATAACTTAACGCCGGAAACGGCAAGAGTTGGAGTACAAATATGGAAAGTATATCTGGGGCGTTACAACACTCCACCACTACGAAAAGATCTCGTCCCGAGATCTAGGACTGAAAGAACTCCGGGTACTCAGAATGGAGGTGATCCTCACGTTCCCAGGTAGCTTCACGGTCGGAATGGTGAGACCACTTGACTTTCAAAAATTTGATTGACTTGTTGCGAGTCTTGCGTTCAGTCTCTTCAAGAATAGCAATTGGGTGCTCATGATAGGAGAGATCTTCTTGGAGCTCAATGTCCTCGAAGTTGACGGTGCGTTCAGGCGTCTTGAAGCACTTTCGAAGCTGAGAGACGTGGAACACGTCATGAACATTTGCAAAGTTTGAAGGAAGCTCGAGTTGATAGGCGAGGTCGCCTCTCTTGCTGACAATCTTGAAAGGTCCCACGTACCTAGGGGCAAACTTCCCTTTGATACCGAAGCGACGAGTACCTTTCATAGGAGAGACGCAGAGGTAAACATGATCTCCGATCTCGAAAGCCAAATCACGATGCTTACTATCATAGAAGCTCTTCTGGCGGGATTGGGCTGCTTTGAGGTTATCACGAATGACTTTGCACATTTCTTCTGCTTCTGTGATTAAGTCATTACCCAGCAGCTGACGTTCACCGGTTTCAGACCAGTTGAGAGGGGTACGGCACTTCCTGCCATACAGAATTTCAAAGGGGGCCTTGCCCGAACTTGCTTGAAAACTGTTGTTATAGGAGAATTCAGCATAAGGAAGACAATCCTCCCACTTCATGCCGAAGGAGATCACACAAGCCCTGAGCATATCTTCAAGAATCTGGTTGACACGCTCGACTTGACCGCTCGTTTGAGGATGAAAAGTTGTGCTGAAGCGAATGTTAGTGCCCATGGCCTTCTGAAAAGAATCCCAAAACTTCGAGGTAAAGATACTGCCACGGTCTGAAGAGATCACTTGAGGAATACCGTGCAGAGAGACAATGCGAGAGGTATAGAGTTCCGCCAATTGAGCTGCAGTGATCGACTCTTTGATAGGCAGAAAGTGAGCCACTTTGGTGAGCTTGTCGATGACAACAAATATAGCATCATTGCCACGCTTGGACTTTGGAAACCCCGTCACGAAGTCCATTTCAATGTGGTCAAACTTCCATTCTGGAATGGCAAGAGGTTGGAGGAGACCAGCTGGCCTTTGGTGTTCTGCCTTCACTCTTCTGCAGACATCACATTCATTCACGAATTGAGCGATCTCGCGCTTCATTCGAGTCCACCAATAAGCTTGCTTGAGATCCTGATACATCTTCGTACTACCAGGGTGGATGGAGAGGAGAGAGTTGTGAGCCTCGTTCATGATCACTTTACGAAGTTCACCTTTGGGCACAACAATACGATCCTCGAAGAAGAGAGTGTCCTTGTCATCAAGGCGATAGCACTTGTACTTGGACTGACTCTTTGCAATACCAATCTTTACCTTTTTCACCATAGCATCAAGAAGCTGGGCTTGGCGAATCTGGTCTTCTAAGTTAGGAGAAACTTGAAGGTTGGCGAGGAAACCTTGAGGAACAACTTGAAGATTCAGCTTGCGGAAAGCTTCACAAAGCTCAGGTTGATAAGGCTTGAGAATCAGACTGTTGCAATATGCTTTTCTGCTCAAAGCGTCAGCAATCACATTGGCCTTGCCTGGAGTATACTCAATACTCGGATTATACTCTTGAATCATTTTGACCCATCGAGTTTGCCTTAGGTTGAGATTAGGCTGGGTGAAGATGTACTTGAGACTCTTGTGATCAGTGAAAATGTCCACTTTTCTTCCCAATAGAAGATGTCTCCAAGTCAAGAGAGCATGCACAACTGCCGCCAACTCGAGATCATGAGTGGGGTAGTTCTTCTCATTAGGCTTCAACTGGCGAGAGGTATAAGCAACAACTTTCTTCTCTTGCATCAAAACTGCACCGAGACCTTGGAGAGAGGCATCACAAAAGACCTCGTACGGCTTGGTTTCATCAGGCGGAGTCAGAACTGGAGCAGTGATCAACTTCTCTTTCAAAGTGTTGAAAGCAATATCACACTCCGGAGACCAAACGTACTTGACGTGCTTCTGAAGAAGATTTGAGAGAGGCTTCGCGATCTTGGAAAAGTTTTCAACGAATCTTCGGCAATAGCTTGCGAGACCGAGAAAACTGCGGAGTTGCTTCACGTTCTGAGGAGGTTCCCAATTCACAATTGCAGACACCTTCTCAGGATTGACGGAAATGCCCTTGGCAGAGATGATATGACCAAGATAAAGAACCTCATCGAGCCAAAATTCACACTTGGAGAACTTGGCGTAGAACTGATGTTCCCTGAGCTTGTCAAGAACCAAACGCAAGTGCTTGGCATGATCTTCCTTGTTCTTGGAGAAAACCAGAATGTCATCGAGATAGACCAAAACGAAGTCATTGGTGTAGGCGTTGAAGATGAAGTTCATCATGCGAGAAAACATCGGAGGAGCGTTGGCGAGGCCAAAAGACATGACAGTGTATTCATATGAACCAAAGCTTGTTCTGAATGCTGTCTTGGGAATATCTTCTTCACGAATGCGAATCTGGTGATAACCCATACGGAGATCAAGCTTGGAGAATACTTGAGCACCCTTGAGTTGTTCGAACAGCTCATTGATGTTGGGAAGTGGGTATTTGTTCTTGATGGTCTTCTTGTTCATTGGACGGTAATCAACACAAAGTCGACTCGATCCATCCTTCTTCTTCACAAAAAGAACACCACAACCCCACGGAGAAGTACTAGGCCGGATGAGACCCAATCTTTCTTGCTCATCGAGTTGTTTCTTCAACTCCTTCAACTCTTCGGGGCCGAGCTTGTAGGGACGTTTGCACACAGGTTCCGTACCGGGCTCAAGTTCAATAACAAATTCAACCGGCCGGTTTGGAGGCATCCCTGGGAGTTCTTCTGGAAAGACGTCTTGATATTCGCAAACGACTGGAATTTGAGAGATGGCATCAAATTCACCCTTCTCATTGAGAGAAAACAACCGGATGGTATTACCCCGAGCGGCAAAGACAATGACATCCTCAGACGAATGAGTCAGTTGAATCTGCCTGGCTGCACAATCAAGCTGAGCTTTATGCTTAGAGAGCCAGTCCATCCCGAGAATAAGATCAATATCCGAGTCACCGAGAACCGTTGGAGAAGACAGAAACTTGTAGTCACCCAAAGTGATAGAAACATCCGGAACGATGGAGTTAGCCTGCATGCGCTTACCGGGAGAGACAACTGCTAAAGGGCTAGGCAAAATTTGCAAAGGCAACCCATGCTTAGATGAAAACGGTCTCGAGATGAAACAATGCGATGCACCCGTGTCAAAAAGAACATTTGCAGGAATATCATTAACAGGAAGGTTACCCATGATCACATCTGACGAGTCCTCTGCCTGAGCTGCATTCATCAAATTGACCTTGGCGTGCTTAGGGTTATGCTTGACCACAGCTGTACTTGCCGATCTGACAGGAGGAGGAGGAGGAAGACGCCTTTGGTTGAAACACTTGTTGGCATAGTGACCCTTCTGTTGGCACTTGTTGCACGTGACCTCTGAAAGTGGACGGTGATACGGAGCACTCGATCTTGGAGCTTGAGACAAAGTCTTGTTCTGAAAGCCTGGGTTGGGTGGGTGGGAAGAACCACTGCCACCTTTGCTCTTCTGCTGATACGGCTGATGGAACGGAGGAGGAGGAAGCCAATACTTCTGCTGCTTGGCCACTTGAGTAGAGGAAGAAGGAGTAACATCTCTGACTCGCTTCCTGGAAGCATCACACCTCAACTGAGCAGCCTCTTGCTTCAGTTCCATGTTGTAGAACTCATCATATCTCAACGGCTCAAAGAGGATAAGAGCGAGCTGAATATCTTCTCTGAGACCACCCCTGAACTGGTATATCATGCTCTTCTCATCAGGCACGTCCTGCATGGCAAAGCGGGCAAGCTTCTGGAACAATTTGTTGTAGTCATAGACAGACAAAGAGCCTTGCTTCAGATTGCGGAATTCCTCACGCTTGCTTTCAACCACGCTCTGCGGAATGTGATGAGCGCGGAAATCTTGACGGAAATCATCCCAAGTGATAACACGTTCACCTCTAGAATCCTTGTACTGCTGGAACCATTCTGCAGCCTGATCTTTGAGTTGGAAGGAAGCGAATTTCACAAAGTCCTCAGGCCTGACGTTGCTGCACTCGAAATGCTTACACAGATCCACAAGCCAATCGTCAGCATCGGTTGCCTCAACACAATTACTGAAAGTCTTTGGCCCGTTAGCAAGGAACTGGTTGAGTGTAGCAAAGTGACCCTGGTTGCTGCCTTGATTCCCTTGACTGTCTTGATTGCGCTCTTGGAGAATTTGCATGATCAGCTGAGTGTTTGCATTAGTAGCGGCCATCACAGCTTGCCATGCTTCTGGAGGAGGCGGAGGTGGAGGCGGATCAGGATTCGGAGTCGTGCGCGTTGGAGGAGCCATCCTGAACAGGTTGACCACCATTAGCACATTGACAGATAAATATTGAAGCTGAATTCAACGGAATGAAAATTGCAACATATAGTCTTCACATCCGAACAAAATGAACGAATGCATTTCTCTTGAAGTGGTCACATATTCCTAAATTGCGAAGCCACGAAGAATCAGGTAGAAGGGGTACAACAACGAGGGATGGAATCAACATATGACGTCGAAGCAAAACGAATGCCACAACTCGAAATAAAACCAAGGGTTGGCTTGCGGAATAAGCCGGAACAAATACATGATAGAAATTTTGTCCGAAGTTTTCGTGGTGGGACCTACACGGGCTCGATCGTACAGCACCATCATGTACAAGGCAGTGCACATGACATACGAAGCGTCCCCGAGTCAGCATAGCCAAGGACTCTTTAAGACACAACGAGACCACTGTAAAATCGACCGTGAATAGGCGAACCACTAGACGTCGAACCCCAATTTCATATCATACATCTGTCGGAAGGATATCCTAAGGCTACTTGAATTCCCACCTATGAAATTCCCGAAATTTTCCCGGTTATGCAATCAGGTGTTGGGGATACAGGGGAAGCATAATATCTCACCCAAGCTAGCAAATCCTACATCCAGCTGTATCCATCCTTCAACACATAACCAAGAAACCTTCGGAAATCATCTATCTCAACCTTCGAAAAGCATCCGTTATACAAGTTATGGCGATACTCCCGAACTCCCGCCCCAGTACTGGGTGGCGTCGAGGTTATCTCACCAACGAACTGCATAAAAGAGATTTTCGATGTCGCGCACAAATCTCAAGTATACCAGAATTGCAACGATAAAATTGTGACGACAACACCTCGGAGCTCAACTCCCCGGGACACTGCCACAACCCCTAAAGACAGGAGGCACCAAGAACAATGTTCTCGTCACAAAACCATCGGAACAAAACCAAGATACTCGCATGATCCTAAATTTTTTTTTAGTGAAATTTGAGAAGTGAAGAGTCAAAACTCTACGTCAGGATGCCTTACCAGAGCGATGAGGAGACTGGGAAGTAAAAAGAATTCCTAACTCTCCGATATATAATTCCTAAGTGACTCAAAACATTTTTCTAGACACAACTCGGCTGCTAAAAACGATCAAGCAATGGGGGCTCCTAAGGTCGGGGAAGGCTCTGATTACCAACTTGTAACGCCCTCGATGCGGCTATATCTCCCACGTGTCGAGGCACGACTTAGAGGCATAACCGCATTGAAAGCAATGTCGCAAGTCAGGAAATCATCACACATCCCATGTACATAAATAATATAAAGGGGAGGTACATAGTTGGCTTACACTCGCCACGTCACATCAAAGTACATAAATAACATCCATCATACAAATCACTCATGGCCCGACTACGGTGCCAAAATAGAAAAGACCCCCAACATGCGACAAGGCCCTGAACCGATAACCCCAACTAGGCACCACTACTGATCGTCGGGAAAGGAAACATAATAACGCTGAGAGTCCTCGTCGAACTCCCACTTGAGCTCGTACTCGTCACCTGGAGCGGAATCACCTGGACCTGCATCTGGAATTATAGTATCTGTGAGCCACAGGGACTCAGCAATCTCGCACCCTTGCGATCAAAACTATCTAAGCTTATAGGAAGGATAAGGCAAGTATGTGGAGCTGCAGCAAGCGACTAGCATATGTGGTGGCTAACTTATACGCAAAAGAGAGCGAGAAGAGGAGGCAAAGCGCGAGCGAGAAACTAGAAGGAACAACCTGCGCAAGCGTTACTCCAACACCGTGTCCACTTCCCGGACTCCGCCGAGAAGAGGCCATCACGGCAACACACTCAGTTGATTCGTTTTAATTAATTAAGGTTTAAGTTATCTACAACCGGACATTAACAAATTCCCATCTGCCCATAACCGCGGGCACGACTTTCGAAAGTTCAATCCCTGCAGGGGAGTCCCAACTTAGCCCATGACAAGCTCTCACGGTCAACGAAGGAAAAGACCTCCACCCGAGACACACCGATCAGACTCGGTAACCCGGTACAACAAGACAATTCGACAGGTTAAAACAAGACCAGCAACACCGCCCGAATGTGCCAACAAATCCCGATAGGAGCTGCACATATCTCTTTCTCAGGGCACACTCAGATTGTCTTAGGTACGGGTATGCCAGCCCAGAGTTGCCCCTGGTGGCCACCGGTAGCTGACAGGTGGACCAACACTCAGAGGAGCACTGGCCCGGGGGGGTTAAAATAAGATGACCCTTGAGTCTGCAGAACCCAAGGGAAAGAAAAGGCTAGGTGGCAAATGGTAAAACCAAGGTTGGGCATTGCTGGAAAAGCTTTAATCAAGGCGAAATATCAAGGGGTTCCCATAATAACCCAACCGCGTAAGGAACGTAAAATCCGGGAACATAACACCGATATGACGGAAACTAGGGCGGCAAGAGTGGAACAAAACACTAGGCGAGAGGCCGAGCCTTCCACCCTTTACCAAGTATATAGATGCATTAAGATAACATAGCAATATAATGATATCCCAACAAGTAAATAAATGTTCCAACAAGGAACGGCTCCAAACTTCACCTGCAACTAGCAACGCTATAAGAGGGGCTGAGCAAAGAGGTAACATAGCCAATCAACGGTTTGCTAGGACAATGGTAGGTTAGAGGTTCAATCATGCAATTGGGAGGCTGACAAGCAAGTGGTAGGCATCGTAGCAGTGGCAAAGCAAAAGAGCGAGCAAACTAGCATAGCAAAGATAGTAGTGATTTCGAGGGTATGATCATCTTGCCTGCACAGTTGTTAAAGCTGACTGGATCCTCACAAGCAAACTCAACGGGCTCCTCGGTAGCGAACTCATCTCCCGGCTCTACCCAAACAAGACAAACAAGCAACAAGGATACAACCAACCACGTGCAAGACCAAGCAATATGATGAAATGATGATATGCTATGCGGGATGCGATGTGGGATGCAAAATGCAAGATATGACAGGAAATGCATGAACCTGGCCTCAACTTGGAATTCCAAGTGTGCCACTGGATAGAGGGGACGAAATCGCTTGAAAACGATATAAAGATCATTGGGATCGGAGTTACGGTTTGGAAATGGCAAGCGTTTTAAGATATGACACCGGTCTGCGATTTACAGCAAGTAGGCATCTAAATGCAACGAAATGAACATGCTACAGCCACCAAACATGAAAACAAAATACATGGCAGTGATGTACACAAGATGCTTAACAAAACACTAGCACTGAGCTATAGACAAATTCATCCATTAAGAGGTTCAAACAAGCATGGCAAAAATGAATATGCAAAACAGATTCCAGACTTAGTGAAATTAACACTAGCCTGAAATTTCAGATCATGATGCTCTCTTTGGAGCAGCAAAACAACATGATAAATGACCTGAACATGACAAGTAAGAACACGGCATGGATCTACTCAACAAACTTAACAAAACACCCAAAGTGACCTGGGGTCAAAAGGGTTCACAAAATACTCTACCGAGCTCACGAACATAGCTCGAACACAATCAGTTTTCAGACTTAGTGAAAACTGAGACATGCAGAAATTTAACTCACGAAGGCATGTAAACGAGCTCGATGCACTCACCATGGTGCAAGTCATAGCAAGGCAAGCATATAACCAGCAAGAAGGCACAATATTCTAGCTACTCATGGCAAGAAAAAAGGCATAGCATGCACGAAACACTAACGGTAGCATCGGCAAAATCGCAAACAAGTTGACGATCTGCCCAGATTATCAACGAAGCAAAAGTTGAGCTCGATTGAGTCAACCTAGAGCACTCCACATTTGCAAACAAAGACATGGGTGGATAGAGCATAACATAAATATCAAAACTCCCTTACTGATCATCCTCAAAAGAGGCACGGATCACTAGGAAACAAGCTGGACATATAGCATCACGAACTAAAATATCCCAGACTTAGTGAAAATCACTAAGTCCCTGAAATTAGCAATCTCAGGTACCTCTCTTCGCAAGCTTGCACAAGACAACACACACATCCTAAAAATGCATGGGTGGCACCTCTGGAAAGAAGACAAAATTCTTAACAATTGATCCCAAAGGGGCACAGGCATATCATGCACGGATTAAACATGGCAAAAATGACAAAAGTGCATGATGAACTAACGGATCTGCAATTTAACTCATGAAGGCTCCTTTTAACAGCATTTAGGGCATCAAGATGAGCTCAAATGCAAATGATGCAATGGAATGAAATGATGTACATGTCGAGCCGAAGATTTTGATATATTATACGCCCAAAACGGAGCTAGGGTTGCGGAGATACGAGCAGTCAAAGTAGGCACAAAAATCTGGGGGGAGAAGGAGAAAGTCAACCGTCAGATCCAGATCCAGATCTAGGGTTCCGGCGGCACGGATCCCGAGGCTCGCCGGAAACACTGTAGCAGCCGGAGAAGGACGCCGGAGGAGAGGAGGGGCTCGCCGGGGGCGGCACCGGCGTGGAGGCGGGCGGCGCGGCGCCGGTGCTCCCGGGCGGCGAGGGGAGCCGCGGGCGGCGGCGCGGAGGCGGCGGCGATCCGCCACAGCGGCGGTGGCGGGGCGCGGCGGCGCCGGCGGCCGGCCACGGGGAAGAGGCGGCGAGGCGACGCGAGGGCGGCGGCGGGGCGACGCGGGCCTCGGGGGCCGGCTGCGGGCCTCCCGGGCCTGGCGGCGGCGAAGTGGGCGCGCGCCCACGTGGCGGCGCGCGATTGGCTGGCGGCGGCGGGGCGGACGGTGTCCGGTCCGATCTGGACACGTCCGTCGGCGGGTGTTTGATCTGTTTTTTTTTAAAACGAGGAGGACGGGGAGGAAGACGAGATCCGAAATGGGGGGTGTATATATAGGCATAGAGGGAGCTAGGAGAGTCCAAATGAGGTGCGGTTTTCGCCCACGCGATCGTGATCGAACGATCTAGGACATGGAGCAGAGTTTGGTGGGTTTTGGGCCAAATTTGGGGGGTGTTGGGCTGCAACACACACGAGGCCTTTTCGGTCCCTCGGTTAACCGTTGGAGTATCAAACGAAGTCCAAATGATACGAAACTTGACAGGCGGTCTACCGGTAGTAAACCAATGCCGCTTGGCAAGTCTCGGTCCAATCCGGAAATGTTTAATCCCCACACACGAAAGAATGCTAGAAATGGCCACCGGAGGAGAACGAAGTGCCGGAATGCAAAACGGACAACGGGGAAAATGCTCGAATGCATGAGATGAACATGTATGCAATGCAATGCACGAGATGACATGATATGAGATGCAAGAAAACGAAAACAACACATAGGGGCAAAGACCCGAACCCGAGAAATAAATATAACTTAACGCCGGAAAAGGCAAGAGTTGGAGTACAAATATGGAAAGTATATTTGGGGCGTTACATCCGCCAAGGTCAACTTGATGAACGCAGCTCAGGCAGAGGATTCATCAGATGTCATCATGGGTAACCTTCCAGTTAACGATATTCCTGCAAAAGTTCTTTTTGACATGGGTGCATCGCATTGTTTCATCTCGAGACCATTTGTTTCTAAGCATGAGTTGCCTTTACAAGATTTGCCTAGACAGTTATCTGTTGTTTCTCTGGGTAAATTCATGAATGCTAGCGCTATTGCCCCAGATGTTACTATCACGTTGGGCGACTACAAGTTTCTGTCTTCTCCGGTGGTTCTTGATAACTCGGATATTGATCTTATTCTCGGAATGGATTGGCTTTCTAAGCACAAGGCGCATCTTGATTGTGCAGCCAGGCAGATTCAATTGACTCATTCGTCTGAGGATGTAATTGTCTTTGCCGCTCGTGATGATACCATCCGTCTGTTTTCTCTCAATGAGAAGGGTGAATTGGATGCCATCTCGCAAATTCCAGTCGTTTGCGAATATCAAGACGTCTTTCCAGAAGAGCTTCCAGGAATGCCTCTGCACCGGCCAGTTGAATTCGTTATTGATCTTGAGCCCGGCACGGAACCTGTGTGCAAGCGTCCTTACAAGCTCGGACCTGAAGAGTTGAAGGAGCTGAAGAAGCAACTCGATATTCAAGAGAAAATGGGTCTCATCCGGCCTAGTTCTTCTCCGTGGGGTTGTGGTGTTCTTTTTGTGAAGAAGAAGGATGGAACGGACCGACTTTGTGTTGATTACCGTCCATTGAACAAGAAGACCATCAAGAACAAATACCCACTTCCCAACATCAACGAGCTGTTCGAACAACTCAAAGGTGCCCAAGTATTCTCCAAGCTTGATCTCCGTATGGGTTATCATCAGATTCAAATCCGTGAGCAAGATATTCCCAAGACGGCTTTCAGGACAAGCTATGGTTCATATGAATATACTGTCATGTCTTTTGGCCTCGTCAACGCTCCTCCGACGTTCTCTCGCATGATGAACTTCATCTTCAACGCCTACACCAATGACTTCGTTTTGGTCTATCTCGACGACATTCTGGTTTTCTCGAAGAACAAGGAAGATCATGCCAAGCACTTGCGTTTGGTGCTCGATAAGCTCAGGGAACACCAGTTCTACGCCAAGTTCTCCAAGTGTGAATTTTGGCTCGATGAGGTTCTCTATCTTGGTCATATCATCTCTGCCAAGGGGATTGCCGTGAATCCTGAGAAGGTGTCTGCAATTGTGAATTGGGAACCTCCCCAGAACGTGAAGCAACTCCATAGTTTCCTCGGTCTCGCAAGCTATTGCCGAAGATTCGTTGAAAACTTTTCTAAGATCGCGAAGCCTCTCTCAAATCTTCTCCAGAAGCACGTCAAGTACGTTTGGTCTCCGGAGTGTGACATTGCTTTCAACACCTTGAAAGAGAAATTGATCACTGCTCCAGTTCTGACTCCGCTTGATGAATCCAAGCCGTACGAGGTCTTTTGTGATGCCTCTCTCCAAGGTCTTGGCGCAGTATTGATGCAAGAGAAGAAAGTTGTTGCTTATACCTCTCGCCAGTTGAAGCCTAATGAGAAGAACTACCCACTCATGATCTCGAGTTGGCGGCAGTTGTGCATGCTCTTTTGACTTGGAGACATCTTTTATTGGGAAGAAAAGTGGACATTTTCACTGATCACAAGAGTCTCAAGTACATCTTCACTCAGCCTAATCTCAACCTCAGGCAAACTCGATGGGTCGAAATGATTCAAGAGTATAATCCGAGTATCGAGTATACTCCAGGCAAGGCCAATGTGATTGCTGACGCATTGAGCAGGAAAGCTTATTGCAACAGTCTGATTCTTAAGCCTTATCAACCCGAGCTTTGTGAAGCTTTCCGCAAACTTAATCTGCAAGTTGTTCCTCAAGGTTTCCTCACCAACCTTCAAGTCTCTCCTAACTTGGAAGACCAGATTCGCCAAGCCCAGCTTCTTGATGCTATGGTGAAAAAGGTGAAGATTGGGATTGCCAAGAGTCAACCCAAGTACAAGTGCTACCGCCTTGATGACAAGGATACTCTCTTCTTCGAGGATCGTATTGTTGTACCCAAAGGTGACCTCCGTAAAGTGATCATGAACGAGGCTCACAATTCTCTCCTCTCCATCCACCCAGGGAGTACGAAGATGTATCAGGACCTCAAACAGGCTTATTGGTGGACTCGAATGAAGCGCGAGATTGCTCAATTCGTGAATGAATGTGATGTCTGCAGAAGAGTGAAGGCAGAACACCAAAGGCCAGCTGGTCTCCTCCAACCTCTTGCCATTCCAGAATGGAAGTTTGACCACATTGAAATGGACTTCGTGACTGGGTTTCCAAAGTCCAAGCGTGGCAATGATGCTATATTCGTTGTCATCGACAAACTCACTAAAGTGGCTCACTTTCTGCCTATCAAAGAGTCGATCACTGCAGCTCAATTGGCGGAACTCTATACCTCTCGAATTGTCTCTCTGCACGGTATCCCACAAGTGATCTCTTCAGACCGTGGCAGCATCTTTACATCCAAGTTTTGGGATTCTTTTCAGAAGGCCATGGGCACCAACATCCGCTTCAGCACAGCTTTCCATCCTCAAACTAGCGGTCAAGTCGAGCGTGTCAACCCAATTCTTGAGGATATGCTCAGGGCTTGTGTGATCTCCTTCGGCATGAAGTGGGAGGATTGTCTTCTTTATGCTGAATTCTCCTACAACAACAGTTTTCAAGCAAGTTCGGGCAAGGCCCCATTTGAAATTCTGTATGGCAGGAAGTGCCGTACACCTCTCAACTGGTCTGAAACCGGTGAACTGACGCTTTTGGGCAATGACTTAATCACAGAGGCAGAGGAAATGTGCAAAGTCATTCGAGATAACCTCAAAGCAGCCCAATCCCGCCAGAAGAGCTACTATGATAGTAAGCACCGCGTTTTGGCTTTCGAAATCGGAGATCATGTTTACCTCCGCGTCTCTCCTATGAAAGGTACTCGTCGCTTCGGTATCAAAGGGAAGCTTGCCTCTAGATACATGGGACCTTTCAAGATTGTCAGCAAGCGAGGCGACCTCGCCTATCAACTCGAGCTTCCTTCAAACTTTGCAAATGTTCATGACGTGTTCCATGTTTCTCAGCTTCGAAAGTGCTTCAAGACTCCTGACCGCACCGTCAACTTCAAGGACATTGAGCTCCAAGAAGATCTCTCTTATCGTGAGCACCCAGTTGCTATTCTTGAAGAGACTGAACGCAAGACTCGCAATAAGTCAATCAAATTTCTCAAAGTCAAGTGGTCACACCATTCCGACCGTGAAGCTACCTGGGAACGCGAGGATCACCTCCGTTCTGAGTACCCGGCGTTCTTTCAGTCTTAGATCTCGGGACGAGATCCTTTCGTAGTGGTGGAGTGTTGTAACACCCCGGATGTAACTTTCCCAATTTGTACTCCAACTCTTGCCGTTTTCGGCGTTAAGTTATTTTATTTTCTCGGGTCCAATTTGTCTCCGTGTGTTGTTATCTTTGTCACGCATCTCATATCATGTCATCATGTGCATTGCTTTTGCATACGTGTTCATCTCATGCATTCGAGCATTTTCCCCGTTGTCCATTTTGCATTCCGGCGCTTCGTTCTCCTCCGGTGGTCATTTCTACCTTTCTTTCGTGTGTGGGGATTAAACATTTCCAGATTGGACCGAGACTTTCCAAGCGGCCTTGGTTTATTACCGGTAGACCGCCTGTCAAGTTTCGTACCATTTGGACTTCGTTTGATACTCCAACGGTTAACCGAGGGACCGAAAAGGCCTCATGTGTGTTGCAGCCCAACACCCCTCCAATTTGGCCCAAAAACCACCTAAACCCTCTCCATCATCTAGAGCGTTTGATCACGATCGCGTGGCCGCAAACCGCACCTCATTTGGACTCTCCTAGCTCCCTCTACCTATAAAACTAGCCCCTCCTCCAAAATTCGCGGATCCCCTCTCCAAACCCTAGTCTCCTTCGTCTCCACGCGCCGCCGGACAAAATTGCCACCGACGGACATTGTCCGATCCGCCTCCCCGCCGCCACATGGCACTCCGCCGTTCGCCGCCGCCGACTCCCGCCGCACCGGCCAGCAGGCCCGCGCATGGCCCTCCCGGCCCACATCGCCGCGCCCCGCGCCCGGCTCCATCCGCCGCCGCGCCGCGCCACCCGCTCCCCGTCGCCGCATTGCCGCCTCCCTCGCCAACGCCGGCGGCCGGAGCTCCCTCCGCCCGCTCCGACCACCGCGGCCAGCACCGCCCCGCTGCCGCAGGCCCCGCCGCTCCTCGAAGCCCGCCGTCAGAACCGGTCGGGGAGAGGCCGGCCTCGCCTCTCCTTCATCTCCCCGCCGACGAACCGACCTCGCCGGAGCTACAGTGCTCGCCGTAATCGCCTCGGTTCGCGTGCCGTGAAACCCTAGATCCGGAGGTTCAATTTTCTTGTAAGTCCCAAAAATCCCTAGTCCAAGTTCTCATGTTCATAGCCTCGTAACTTTGCATCCGTAACTCCATTTTTGGCATATAGCATATCAAAATGTTCATCTCAGAGGGTACATCATTTCATTCCATTGCATCATTTTCATTTGAGCTCATCTTGATGCCCGAAATGCTGTTAGAAGAGGGCTACTTGAGATAATTTGTCAGATCTGCTGCTCCATTTAGCTTTTTGTCATTTTTGCCATGATTATTGTGTGCATGATATGCCCATGAGTTCTACATATGTTTTGTTAAGGGTTTTGTCATCTTTCCAGAGGTGCAACCCATGTATTTTTGTGATGTGTGTGGTGACTAGCACAAGCTTGCAAAGTGAGGCTCTTGGTAATTCTGATTTCAGGGACTTAGCATTTCCACTAAGTCCTTGAGCTGTTTATCTCATATGGCCATATGTTCATGTTGTTTCCTAGTGATCCGTGCCTTTTTGAGGATGATCAGTAAGGATGTTTTGTTAATCTTATAGTTCTCTATCCATCCATGTCTTTGTTTGCAATTATGGAGCACCCTAGCTTGAGTCAATCGAGCTCTACTTTTGCTACTTTGTGCATCTGGGCAGATTGTCAACTTGTTTGCAATTTTGCCGATGATGTTGTAGTTGATCCGTGCATGCTATGCTATTGTTCTTGCCATGTCTAGCTTGAATTTTGTGTATTCTTGATGGGTGTATGCTTAGCTTATCATGACTTGCTCCGTATTGAGTGCATCGAGCTCGTAAACATGACCACTTGAGATATGTTTCAACATGTGCCAGTTTTTCACTAAGTCTGTGATCTGATTATGTTTTTGCTATGTTCACATGCTTGCAATTGTATTTTCGGTTCCCTTTTGGCTCAAGGTCACTAAGGGACTTTTGTTAAGATCTTTGAGTAGCTCCATGCCATGCTTTACTTTGCCATGTTCAGGTCCTGTAGCATGTAGTTTTGTTGCTCCGAAGAGTGCTATCTGATCTGAGATTCCAGACAAGTGTTAATTTCACTAAGTCTGAAATCTGTTTGCCATATGCATTTTTGCCATGCTTGTTTGAACCTGTTAATGGATGAAGTGTCCGTAGCTTAGTGCTAGACTTTTGTTTAGCATCTTGAATGCATCCCTGCCATGTATTTTGATGCCATGTTTGGGTGCTGTAGCATGTTCATCTCATTGCATTTAGATGGTTACTTGCTGTTAATCGCAGACCGGTGTCATATTTGAATCGCTTGCCATTTCCAAATCGTAGCTCCGATTCCGACGTTATTTATATCGTTTTCAAGCGATTTCATCTCATCTTTCCAGTGGAACACTTGGATTCCCAAGTTGAGGCCAGGTTCATGCATCCCTCGTCAAATCTTGCATATGCATCCCGCATCACATCCCGCATAGCATGTCATCATTGCATCATATTGTTTGATCCTTGCACATGGTTGATTGTGTCCTTGTTGCTTGTTTGTCTTGTTTGGGTAGAGCCGGGAGACGAGTTTGCTAACGAGGAGCCCGTTGAGTTTGCTTTCAAGGATCCAGTCAACTCTGACAACTTTGCAGGCAAGATGATCATACCCTCGAAATCACTACTATCTTTGCTATGCTAGATTGCTCGCTCTTTTGGTATGCCAATGCTACGATGCCTACCACTTGCTTTCAAGCCTCCCAAAATTGCCATGTCAAACCTCTAACCCACCATGTCCTAGCAAACCGTTGATTGGCTATGTTACCGCTTTGCTCAGCCCCTCTTATAGCGTTGCTAGTTGCAGGTGAAGATTGGAGGCCGTTCCTTTGTTGGAATTTTTATTTACTTGTTGGGATATCATTATATAGCCATGCTATCTTAATGCATCTATATATTTGGTAAAGGGTGGAAGGCTCGGCCTCTCGCCTAGTGTTTTGTTCCACTCTTGCCGCCCTAGTTTCCGTCATATCGGTGTTATGTTCCCGGATTTTGCGTTCCTTACGCGGTTGGGTTATAATGGGAACCCCTTGATAGTTCGCCTTGATTAAAGATTTTCCAGCAATGCCCAACCTTGGATTTACCATTTGCCACCTAGCCTCTTTTCCCTTGGGTTTCCGGAGCCCGAGTGTCATCTTATTTTAGCCCCCCCGGGCCAGTGCTCCTCTTAAGTGTTGGTCCCACCGAGCGATGTCCGGGGCTACCAGGGGCAACTCTGGGCTGGCCTACCCGACGTCTGGCTCATCTGAGTGTGCCCTGAGAACGAGATATGTGCAGCTCCTATCGGGATTTGTCGGCACATTCGGGCGGTGTTGCTGGTCTTGTTTTAACCTGTCGAAGTGTCTTGAAGAACTAAGATACCGAGTCTGATCGGAACATCTTGGGAGGAGGTCTATTCCTTTGTTGACCGTGAGAGCTTGTCATGGGCTAAGTTGGGACTCCCCTGCAGGGATTTGAACTTTCGAAAGCCGTGCCCGCGGTTATGGGCAGATGGGAATTTGTTAATGTCCGGTTGTAGATAACTTGAACCTTAACTTAATTAAAATGAATCAACTGAGTGTGTTACCGTGATGGCCTCTTCTCGGCGGAGTCCGGGAAGTGGACACGGTGTTGGAGTAATGCTTGCGCAGGTTGTCCTCTAGTTTCTCGCTCGCGCTTTGCCTCCTCTTCTCGCTCTCTTTTGCGAATAAGTTAGCCACCATATTTTGCTAGTCGCTTGCTGCAGCTCCACATATATTTTTACCCTGCCTTACCTATAAGCTTAAATAGTCTTGATCGCGAGGGTGCGAGATTGCCGAGTCCCTGTGGCTCACAGATTACTATTACACCAGATGCAGGGCCTGATGATTCCACTCCAGGAGACGCGTTTGAGCTCAAGTGGGAGTTCGACGAAGACTCTCAACGTTACTATGTTTCCTTTCCTGATGATCGGTAGTGGTGCCCAGTTGGGGGTGATTGGGACCGTGTCGCATGTTGGGTTATCTTTTATTTTGGCGCCGTAGTCGGGCCATGAGTGTTTGAATGATGTAATGCTATTTATGTACTTCATTGACGTGGCGAGTGTAAGCCAACTATGTTATCTCCCCTTTTTATTACATATATATTACATGGGATGTTGTGAAGATTGCCTAACTTGCGACATATGCCTTCAATGCGATTATGCCTCTAAGTCGTGCCTCGACACGTGGGAGATATAGTCGCATCGAGGGTGTTACAAATAAAATGTTTGTTGTGCAGTGCCCACACATGATGAACCAGAGCGCATTAAGAATGCAACTCCCAGCTGTCTCTCGACCATTTCAGGCGGTTGGATGAAGATCCTACGTCTCCTAACCCTTCTTCTTCCTCGTCTCTAATTCTTCCCATACAGAACACCCCACGGGACGCCAGCCAGACCACCGGCCCCCACCGCCTGCATTCCTCCGCCACCCCACCCCCACCCCCGCCCCAACCCCCACCCGCGTCAAGTTTTCTTCATTTGGCGAGGCCCCACAACCACCCCAGCCCCTTCGATCGCACTGGCGAACTCCGGCGAGCTCTGAAAAATCGACTGACCCAATTTTGAAATTTAGTCTACTGTGATTTAACTAGTGTGGAATATAAAAGGGTAAAACCATAAGCATTGTGAGTATAGTGTTGAGCGTGCCATGGCGGATCTGAAGGTGCAAACCGGACAAAGGCAACTTCGGAACCAAGACAAGAAATCAGAGCAAAGCAGTGCCGATCTATTTTCTTGCTGCGATAAATAAGTTGAGCAGATACGAAAGAGCACCGCCTCTGGTGCGGCACCGTGTACGCATCTGCTGAGAATTTAACGGTGCTGCGGTAGCGATGGCTGTCAGCGGCGTGGAAGCAGATCTAGGAGGGTAGACGGTGGCGGCGGGGCGCGGTGGACGAGACGGTCGTAGGAGTGGCGCCGACAAGGTGGACAATGGCGGGGATGAAGCGAGAGGACGGGATGCAAGGATCCCGGTCCAAAGCCATCGATGAGAGAGGCCGATCTCTTGTAATGGACAACGACGTCGGGGTATCAGCTCTGGCATGGTGGAGGAGGACATCGGTGGATGGGGTGGTGGACGGTGGCGGACGGAGGAGGGTGGGGTGGAGAGGGTGTTTTGGCGCCCACGGAGTATGAATGGGGAAAAGGGAGGTAGAGAGGAAGGGGGAACCATGTATTCAGGGCGCGCTTGTCTCAAATGCGAGGAAATTTACAAACTTAGCCCCCGTTTCAAATTTCTACTACATCACAGCAACATTAGTCGGTTGGGAATAGGACGGTAATCTCGCATACACCGAATATTTGCCGACGAGAGTTTGTTTTTGGCGCCCACCGTGTATGAATATGAATCGGGGAGGGAGTCGATTTTGGCCGAGGAAACACTGTGTTTTGGCGCCCACCGTGTATGAATCCGGGTGAGAGGCGGTTACGTCATGTTTGGGTGAAATTACAAACCTACCCCTATCGAAACCTATAGAAATCCAGCAGATAGGCTTTGTGTGGCAGGGATAGGCAGTAGTGATTTTCATCTCGCAGATTTTGGTTTCGGGCGGTTACTGCGACTTTCCCCGCTTCGTTCAAATTTTGCAGAGTGCACGTTTACCGTGCCAACTCAATTAGAATCCCGTTTGTATTCTATTTTTTCGGGCGGGATCCATTTTCAATTGGAATTACATTCTATATAAATCATTTTCATATATACTTCCAAAAGCACAACAAAGAATTCTGCTCCTTTATATGTATAATATGATTTACAAATACAACGATCTCAAAATCTTAAGGTTGAATTCGAAAAAATTTAACCAAATTATGTTCTACTAAAATGTATGGATCAGTAATATCTACATATTAAATAACATAGATGTGCGTGAATTCATATGAGTATGCATGTTTGATAGATCAATTTTGGTTCGAGTATGGGTTACATGTATCATCATCTTGAATTCAAATATTTGAATCCCTTTTTTGTTCACTCCTTTCACGCCCATCTCTCTCGCATGCATGCTCCTTCAGGTAGCTATCACTCTCTTTTCTCCAGCTCACCCGCACGCTCACTTCATGTTTCTCCTATCCTCGCAAACATGGTCTCTTGACGTCTCCCTTGAGAAGTGTCACACTCTCCCTATCATTATACATTACACGGTTTTCATTATCTCTCACGTCTCTACTATTCTCTGGTATCACTCGGTAGCTAAGCTTTCTTTTTCACCGCCACACACACATTCTCCACTCGTCTTTCACTTTGTCTTTCTCTCTATGGGATTCTCTCACACACCCTATATGTCTCTACATATGACTCATACCACTAAAATTACTCTCTCTCTCTCTCCTATAGACACAACATTTGTTGCGGTCTCCTTTTCGTCTCCATCCTAGACTGACATTATTCATTTGTTTACCGATCAGACAACCCCGACTACTGTCTCCTCTCTCTCTCTCTCACAGACACACACACACACAACTCCTGCTTCCACTCCCCTTCCTGACTACCGTCTCTATCTCTCTCTCACACACAAAACTCTTGCTTTCGCACCCTGACTCGTATTTCTCTCACAAACATTTATCGACTAGCTAGCCTCTAGATAGGTTTATACACCCGCACACTCGTGCTTCCACCATCGCATACATGTCTCTCTCCTGCTCCTTGTATCTATGTAGATTTTTCTTCCCTTCTTCAGACACGCCCTCTCGATCGTGCACACACACTATCGCCTCATTTTAAGCTGATACCTATTGCACACACACTCCTTGTGTCTTTGTCACACATGCACTCCGTCCTCCTCCACTCTCCCTCTCTCTCACACACACATGGGTTTTTTACAACAACTAGCAAGATGCCCATGCATTGCACGGAACATCAAGATGCATTTGTATGAGTAGTTTATCTTGTGGGGGAAAAAGATGAACGAGGGAAGGCCTTATTTGCAAATGTGGAGAGGGGTGTGGGTATCCTTTTGCAAAATTGCCATAGTTTCCTTCCTATTCGTCAGATATAGATCAGACGGCCTATATTGCAGGATGGCAGTCACACGATCATCACCGACAATGCTTTTTATAAGAGTAGGGATAAAAAATAGAGTTGGTGATGATGGTGGGCCTGCCATCCTGCAATGTAGGTCGTCCGATTTATATCTGACGGATAGGAAGGAAAATATGGCAATTTACCCGCACTCTTCACCACATTTGCAGATAAGGCCTTCCCTCGTTCATCCTTTTCTCCTACAAGATCTTGATGTTCCGTGCAATGCATGGGCATCTTGCTAGTAAGAGTAGAAATTAGACATATACCACTTCTCGAATCTTGAAACCAACAACATTCCTCCCTTATCTCATCAAAACCGCCAAAGGAATATATTTTCAGTGAAACATAACATATTTTTAGTGATATACGTATTTCAACACTAGACTTTTTTTCTATCAAATCAGTGAATATGTATTAATATACTTTGATCGTGTGACAACGCATTGGCACATTGCTAGTAGTTATTATAATTTTTTGGACACCAGACAAACGATGGAGTACATATACGAAGAGAAGAGGCGCACGCACGCAGTCGGCCTCTCGCTGTCTCGCACACATGAGTGTTACGTAAAGGCGACGTTAACAAATAAACCCTAAAACCGTAGGTGCACGATTGCTGCATTCGCGGGTACCGGGTACGTGGTGGAGTACCTTTGTATGAATAGTCAACTCGCGCGATAATTTGATCCATAGGAGTTGATGGTCGGGACCACAGGTGAACAACTTGGAGCGCGGTGGCTCGCCAGTTGCCACAGATCGAGTAGCCACGTTTAAAATAGCGTTTTTAGCGGAGTTAATTTAATCTGCATGCATGACTCTCCTCCCCCCACGCTTGTCCAATCCGTTGTGACCAGCAATATTTCCACCCCTTCGCTCCCCCATAATTTACTCCAACAAATATGCCCGCGTAGCTGTTACTTAACTGCAGGTGCATTGGGTCACTTACATATGGGCCCAACAGGGTCTGGCCCACATGTCAGTGACGCAACTAGACCTGCAGTTAAGTCAGTGCAGCTCGGTCCATATCTTACATAGGTGTGCCATTGCTCGCTATAAATATTGCGCCTCCCATGACATCCCTATCTCCTCCCCCTAACGTTCACGTTCATCGCTATCTCCTCCCCCTCCCTCTCACGTCGACCACCATGGCATCGCCCCTCCCAAGCCCTAGGAGCCCCTCGCTGCACCGCGTGGACGATCACACATCGCCGTTCCATTCCTCGCCGCCACTAGTCGAGGAGGACGTGTTGGTGTTCCGCTCCTCGCCGCTACGCGACGCGTCGCCGTTCCGTTCCTCGCCGCCACTAGTCGAGGAGGACGCGTCGGCGTTCCGCTCCTCGCCGCGACGCGATGCGTCGCCGTTCCATTACTCGCCGCCACTAGTCGAGGAGGACACGTCGGCATTCCGCTCCTCGCCGCGACGCGTCGAGGTGGACGCGTCGGCGTTCCCAATCTCGCCAGCACGCGCGCCGGAGGACACGTCGGCTCCCCGCTACGAGGAGAACGCCGCGCCGCCCGCCGAGCCCCCAGCCTTGAGGAGCTTTGGAAAGACATGGATGTCGCCTTGTGGGAGGCTTTGCCTCCAGCAGAGCGCGCCAAAATAGAGGTGGAGAAGAAGGTCGAGGAAGAGAAGCGCACCGCGGAACAAGCTGCCTGGGAGGCCTATGTCGCGTCCGAGAGAGTCAGGCAATTGGCTCTTTGGTAGAAGGCTCGTGCGAGGGCCGTGAGGGTGGCGGAGGACGCCCGTGCCGACGCCCTGAGTGTAGTCGGGCCCAAGCGCCTCATCTACGCTTGGCGGTACATGGACCGGGTGCACGCTTCCAGCGAGGAGGAGTACCTGTTGGCGCCGGATCACCACACCGATGAGATCGCGCTCGCCCGCCGGCAAGCCGCCAATCAGCACCTCGTGAGTTGCGAGGCTGAGGAAGAGGCGTTGTGTCGGCGCACTGGGAAACGGCCGCGCACCAGGGCACTCGTGGCGCGCCGCAAGCGCTCCTACGAGCGCCGTGGCTTTTAGGAGGAGTATAATTTTTGTTTCGTAAGGCGATCTCATTAGTTTTTGGACGCAAATGATAAATCCCAAACATTCAAGAATTTTTAGCGTCCTTAATTAAGTATGTAAAAGGGAAAGTTTGGAAACCTTGTGTATTCGTACACATTTTGCAAGTACGTGCATATAGCACAAACTTTACTATATACTATCGCACTACACGTTTCTCTCGGTATATGCTTGCAGACTGTGCTACTCCCTCCGTCCAGGTCAATAAGTCATCTTTGGTTGTGCACCGTGACCAAGAAGGAGGGAAGACTTATACACCTAGATGGAGGGAGTACTACTATTACTTATGTACTCCCTCCGTCCGGGTTTATTAGGCTTCTCAGCACCACAAGCATGTCCCCTTTTATAAGGCCCCGCGTTGGAAAGGTGCATGCATGCAACCATTTCATTGGTTGTATTGAAAGCTATTGTTGTTGGTGCCATGGCTGAAAAGTTAATACACTTCATGTGTGCTTTTTCATTGGCTGCATGCATGTGAGAGAGTGCATTGGGAGTGGAATGGAAGAATTAATGTGAGCAAATTACTATGTGTCTTGGTCTAAGAGAAGTTGTCTTTAGGCCTAATAAAGCCGGACGGAGGGAGTACATGCAAATGCACGTTTTAACATTACGATGCGGTTTTTGTAAAAGTAGAAAAACAACACTAGTCAAGCTTGTGAAACGATTCAATGCAAAACAAATGCAAAAATGCTCATTTGATTGTTTACTTTTAGCTTCCTTCTCTGTGGTTATTTCTCTGTCGTACTTTGTACGGAGTATCTCACTGGTTGGAAAGGCATGCAAATTCCCAAACCGCTTCCTACACCCTGTATCGAATTTTTTGCCTAACAAGTTGTGCCGTGCAATTGGAATTCCAACTTGAGTACTACTACTAGTAGGAGTACCAGGGGCCAGTTCTTTTAGGCTTCTAGATTAGTAATCCCATAACTACTACCTCCGTCCTTGTTTATTGGTCCCCATTGTAATCTATGTCAAATTTTGATCATAAATTTAACTAATGAAATGTTAGTGCATGTCACATGCACTACTCCATCCGTCTAGGTGAGTAAGTCATCTTAGGCTGTGCACCATGACCAAGGAGGAGGAGAAAACGAGAAACGTTAATGTTTATTTTCTAATTAATAGTATTGCATGCAATGAACTAACCACTGCATGTCATGTTTGATATCTCAAGTCATTAAAAGCATGCACACTCTTTATCTCTTATTGGTTGATATGTCAAGAAACAAGAAACGAGGTAGAAGTTAATGCACCGCGCCTAAGTGTTTTGGGATTATTTGGTTTTTGTAAGATGACTTACACACCTAGACGGAGGGATTACAATGGTGAGGAATAAACCGGTTAAATCTTTGGTCAAAATTTAGCACAAATTACAATGGTGTGGAATAAACCAGGACGGAGTAGTAGTTTAGAAGCCCAAATAAATGAGTAGTACTCTCCACTATGAATAGTCTTGTGGGAAAAGCTGGGGAAGCCGCCAAAAGAACTGGCCCTAGGAGTAGTAGCTAGGGATCGAGTGTGCAAGATGAACTGGAGAAAGTAAATGCAGAGAGATGAAATGCAAAAAAGATGGAGGGATGTGATGGTTGCTGGTCCGTTTATTTTACCAGGCCACTTATTACTGGGAGTGGTTGGGTTTTGTGATATGACGGCTTTACTGCCGCGCCACGAGCGGGGTGAGAGGCGAGACTCCCGTGCAGCACCGCCCTCTACACTTGTACTACATCGGTCGTGGTTTATTAGTCCCCCATTGAATTTAACTGAAGATTTAACTGACAAAATGTTAGTGCATGTCAACAAAAACTATATCGTTGGATTCGTATTTGAACATAGTTTTGAATGATATAATTTTAGGTGACATGCATCAGCATTTATCGTACTATATATAATGTTAGTTCAATTTTTGGTCGTACTAATCTATAGTAGTAAGGTGCCCAAAACTTGCATCCAAAACTTGTGAAGAAATAACACTTATTGTGTTTTGCAAGAAATGATCTTTAAGAATTAGTTTTGAGTATCGATTGTTATACATGTTGGCTAAAGATGACATGGCACTTTCTTATAGTCAACAGTTGGCTATACTATTAAGTAATATTAACCATGCCCTTATACACCTAGACAGAGGGATTAAATCAGGATGACTTGCAAGCGGGCAGAGGAGATGTAAGAAATGGTTCATCGTAAGTCTTTCACCAGTACTGTAGTAAAAATTCATACATGGAAGATTCTAGACTAAACCATAAACGGATACACTTTTATTCATGCGCGATACTCCAATAGAGCAAGATCCTGCATGGAAGTCTCCACATGCTTAGACAGCGGATTACATTGAGCGAAGACTAATGATCAACATTTAACTTGATAATGCGTATGTCTAGGTGAACCTCCTTGGAGACCCCATGCACCGCGTCGGCGGGTAAAGGATGCCATGGGTTTTCCAAGTCCACATTGGCGGGATAGTACCAGCTCCCCAGAGTCCAAGTCCGTTCGATGAGGCCGGTGTCACCGCCCACGCGACCCGGAGGGGTAGTAACACTGACCATGCACCCGTACATTGGCCTCGTGTCAGTGTCAGCGTCAGCGGCGTCGCCCCTGACACACATTACAGAGACGGGACGGTGGCCTGCATGGGCCTCGCCGGTGCCCACGATCAAGAGGAAGACGCTACCGTCCTCCTCCAAGACTAGAAGGCGATGGTGATCCTCCAGCGACTCCGGCATGGTGAACGGGTAGCACGTCTCGTACTTGATGTTCTTCGCCAAGGGCCAGTAGTGACCGCTGCATGCATCCATGAGGTGATGCACCATGTCCGCCGGCGAGCTGCAAAACGGCATCGGGCACTCATAGCAGTGGACGAAGGGCTCCTTGGAGGCATCGACCAGGCCGTCCATGAAACGGGAGTGGCTGTAGGGGACGTTGTGCCAGTTGAATATATGAGCAAGTTACTACGAGATTTAATCCAAATAAGCACAAAATAAATCATGAATTCTACCACAATTTCGAACAGGAAGGACAGAAACACATACGGTGCAACGGGAGCAGCACCGTTGGCGTTGAGGTTGTCGCCCATGTCCAAACACCACGTAGACATGGTCTTTGAGCATGGTTCGTAGTCGTTCCACGCTCGGGAAGTGAAGTTTGTAACTATTTTAGATTAGAATATACTACTCCTCCGGTGCTAGTAGTAGAGCAGAGTCCTACTCTACTACTCTACTCAAGCAAGTTAGGGCATAGCACTGTAGGGAGTACCAGTACTGTGATCACTCAAGCAAGTTGTCTGGCATCGACATGACCCTACGCTGCTGGTATGTGTCTCGTAAGTCAAGCGGCGTGCTGTAGTCATCATCACCTGTCCACTTCCCGCAGCACATATTCGCTTCTCCATATTTGTCCGCACATAATCTCGCCCAATCTTCCATCCCCGCTAAGGTGCCTCCCCACTCGTCCGAAACCCAAGCACTAACAATGGCAGAATCGAGCAGCGTCCGCCGAAAGAGTGGCTGGAATTCGCTCCCCACAAAGGTAATCAAGCTCATTGTTTCGCGTGTGGACAATCTCAGTACCATGCCGCTCGCCGCGTGCTCGTCGAGGCTGTACCATTTACTCAAAGCCCTCAGGCCGGAGCTTTTTAAGCCAGCTCCTTGCTTGCTGATGCCGCCTGATCTTCAGAAACGGCGTGTCACGCAGCATAATGATCGTAGGGTGGAGAGCATCAACCCCCTTGACTATGATCTGATCCCCATCAGCCTAAACTACATTAACGGTATGTACTGGGTCGGCATGAACACGTCTTGGATGGTGCTCGTCGACGGTCGCGGCAGCTGGATGCTCGTGGATACTCGTGGAGGTCTTCACTCTTCTGGCCTGCTTACTGCTTCTGTTGCACCCCCAGCACTGGTTGCTGCTGCTGCTGTTTTCAATGTACAATCAACAGTATATTTTGTCTGTTGGTTGAATAAATGTGTTGTTAGAACAAAAAACACAATGTTTTGGAAGTCGTTGCACGGTTCGATCCTTTAGTGCCCCCTACCATACGTAGCGCATACTATTTTTCGTATGGGACACATTTTCCACTTGTTGATAACATGCAACCCACTGATGAAAGCCCAATAGAGAAGCCCATAATTAACTGGAAGGGAGGCTCTCACATGAATCCGGCCCAGGTACATGCTCATGATCCCCTAAACATAAATAAGTAAATAAATAAATAAATAAAGCTAAATGCTCATGCACCAGTTCTTTGGGAAAATAGGTATCCCAGTATTTCTTTTTGAAGAATACCCAAACTAGGCCTATTTGTTTTCTTTGAATTACTGGGCTGCAAATCTTTCAAGATGAGGAGGGATGCATTCTGGCCTGGCTTAAGAGTATGGTCAATGTCTGTTAAAAGTAATATCAAAAGGGGTTGAAAATTCCAAAAAAATTATAGCAAATGGGATATAAGTTTCTTTTTTTGTTTTTGTTCTTCACTGATATCTTATACGTATTTCATTGGATTTAACATAACATAGTACTAATTTATTTTTAAATTTGTTTTAGTATGGCTATTAATTTTTGGATTAAGAATATTTCATTCCCCAGCAAAAATTTGTGATTTTTTCAAAATTTCCCACATATTTAGTTAATTTTTTGACCCTGGTACTGACCAGAAAATGGCCAGCAATTCTAAAAATGGAAAACGGGTTGCAATAAATTCCATATGAATTAGAAAATGAGTAAAAATTATAAAAATAATAGCAAATGGGCTGTACACGCCACAGATTTCGAGGCTGACTTGTTTACGCAAGGCTTTGTCAGTGAACACATGATTCTAGCAGTAATGACTGTTGGATGTCCATCCAACGGCCGACGTGCTTCTTCAATCTCTGATCTTCCTGCTCCAGCCGCCTAAACTAGAGCCGGCGGGATTGCCTACTCCCTCCTCTTGTGGCCCGCTGTGATGCCGCGCAGGCTTCCCCGGCCCACCCTACTCCCTTCGCTGGCCTGGCCGCACACAATCAACTGCCTCCTTATTACGCAAAAAAATGATTCCTCCCACTGACATCTGGGGCGCACCGGTTGGGAGGATGACCTGTGGGCCTACTAATTTGATGCGTACGCATGGCTTGTCAACTTAGTCAACAAACGATTCTAGCAGCAGTAACCGTTGGATTTGAATCGAACGGTCCTGCTGCTTCTTCAATCGCTTCTCTTCTTGCACCAGCCGCCCAAACCAGCACCGGGGAGACTGCCTGCTCCTGCCTCCAGTGGCCGGCTGTGCTGCCATTGAGGCCTCATCGCCCCTACTACTCCCACCGCTAGCCAGGCCCTGCGGCGACGGCAGCCTCACACCGCAGCCGAACCAGTGAACCCTCGTACTCCTCTCTGCGTGGGCATCCACTGCCGCGTCTTCCCCGGCTCCACGTCGTCCCCTTCCTAGGCCTCGATGTCGCCACCGCCTTGGTGCTCTCGGCGCGGCGTGGTCAACGTGGTCAACGACATTCCATCGGAAGAGTACTGTACGTGGAGAGGCTGATAGCTGGGTCCACGGCCACAACTCAGTTTTTTTTGTGATTTGCCAAGTAAGTCGCTTTGTCAGGCCTGTTGGGCTGCAAATCTTTCAAGACGAGGAGAGCTTTCATTTGGCTGGCCGAGAAAATGGCCCATCAGTAATGAGAAATGGGTTGTACATTTTTAAAACACATCAAACCGGCAATTAGTTTCAAATATCTTTTTTTTCATTTCAAGATTTTAAATTACATTAATTTTTATGCATGGAGAATTTGTTGGATTTTATATTGATATACATTTATTTTCAAAATCAGTTTGAATGTGAGTCGAAATTTCGGGATTAAAAACAGTTCGGACCGCACAGAAATATGCAAAATTTCGTATAATTTTTTAACTGTGGCCACAATATGGGCTGTAATGCTAACAAAAAGAATATGGGCTCCAAAAAAAACCTTAATAATTAGCAAATGGGCTGTAAATTATTAGAAATAATGGCAGATGGGATGTATGCTGTTTTCCACAGATTTGAGGCTTTACTAAAAAAAGGTTGACGCACAAGCAGTGACTGTTGGATGGCCATCCAACGACCGTCGTGCTTCTTCAATCTCTGCTCTTCCTGCTCCAGCCGCTCAAACAAGCGCCGGCGGGACTGCCTGCTCCCTCCTCCCTGCGGTCGGCTCTGCTGCCGCGCAGGCCTCACCGCCCCACCGTACTCCCATCGCTGGCCTAGCCATCCCTCTACTCACCCACACCTGCTGTTATTCTCCGGCGACAGCAGACGAACCAGTAAACCCTCGTACAGTCGTACTCCCCTCCGTGTGGGAAACAACTACCGAGTCTTCCCTGCCTCCGTGTTGTTCCCTTCCTAGGCCTCGCCGTCGTCCACCGCCCTAGTGCTCTCGGCGCGGCCTGGTCAACGTGGTCAATGACCGACATGCATCTGAAGTGGACTGTACGTGGAGAGGCCGACAGCTGGGTCCACGGTCGCACGCAAGGAAATGTCTCCTTATTATGCGCAAAATAATGATTCCTCCACCTGACATCAGGGACCCACCGAAAGGGCCTCTGTATTTCATGAAAAAAATGTTACCGTTGCTGACAGCTCGGACCCACCAGCTATATCTTCGCATGCAAGGAAGGGCCTCCTTATTACGCACAAAAAAATGAATACTCCCCCTGTTAGCTGGGACCCAGTATAGTGGCAGGCTGACTTGTGGGCCTACTAAGTTGACGGGGATGGAGGGCTTTGTCAACTTAGTCAATATGCACGATTCTAGCTCCAATGACCGCACGATGTCCATCCAACGGCCGTAGTGCTTCTTCAACCTCTGGTCTTCTTGCTCCAGCCGCCCAAACCAGCACCGGTCGTGCCTCATGCTCCTGCCTCCCGTGGCCGGCTGCGATGCGGCGGAGGCCTCACCGTCCCCTACTACTCCCACCGTTGGCCAGGCCATCCCTCTACTCACCCACGCCCCCTGTTATTCTGCGGCGATGACAGCCTCACACCGCAGCGAACCAGTGAACCCTCGTACTCCTCTACGCGTGGGCATCCACTGCCACGTCTTCCCCGGCTCCGCGTCGTCCCCTTCCTAGGCCTCACCTTCGTCCACGGCCCTGGTGCTCTCGGCGCGGCGTGGTCAACGTGGTCAAGGAACGACTTCCATCAAACATGGACTATACGTGGAGAGGCTGACAGCTGGGTCCATGGCCGCAGCAAGGAAGTGCCTCCTTATTACGTGCAAAATAATTATTCCTCCACCTGACAGCGGGGACCCACCGGACGGGCCACCGTATTTCGTGAAAAAATGTTCCCCCTGACTACTGGGACCGACCAGCTACATCTTCGCACGCAAGGAAGTGCCTGACAGTCGGGACCCACCTGGTCGAAGCATACGTAGCATTGTCATTCTGGTCGCGAACATGTACGTACATATATACTGGTGGATGTAGAGGCGCGCACGTGTCGTAGTAGAGGCGCGCACGTAGCATGTACACGTACGTACAGCGGCCAGGGTGCAAGAAAGAAAATACGGCCATGTATGTGTACATACGGGCGGGGTCTCGAACACCTACTCGCGCATATGTACGGCCAGGGCTCGTGTACATGGCTGGGTCGGAACAGAGAAACAGCGTCGTCGTCGTCGTGTTCATGGGGAGGCAACGGAATGCGTCGTGTTCATGGGGAGGCAACGGAATGCGTCGTGTTCATGGGGAGGCAACGGAATGTGTCGTGTTCATCGGGAGGCAAGAGAACGCGTGGGAGTCAACCGTCTGGGTCGGAACGGAATGCGTGGTCATGTTCATCGGGAGGGCTTGGATGGAACAGGTGATGGAAACAAGGCCTGGCGTACCGCAGAACGGAGGAAACGGCCTTGTGTTCGACCGGCCACGTTCGAAACGGGATCTTGTTCATCGGGAGGGGTCTGGCGTAGCGCAAAACGGAGGAAACATACCTCCTACGGTCAAAACGGGGGTCCTGTTGATCGGGAGGGGTGTGGCGTACCGCAAAATGGATGAAACAGACCTCCTACGGTTGAAACAGGGGTCCTGTTGATCGGGAGGGGTGTGGCGTACTGCAAAACGGACGAAATGGACCTCCTACAGTCGAAACGAGGGTCCTGTTCATCGGGAGGGGTGTGGCGTACCGCAAAACGGGACTCCACGGGATACTGTTCATCTCCACCGTCGACCTCCTCCAGCCTCCACGGGCTCCTGTTCATCCAGCCTCCACCGCGCGCTACTCACCGGCTACTGTTCAACCACCCCTCCACCATCTACTGTTCATCCAGCCCTCCACACCACGGGGTCCTGTTCAACCACCCCTCCATGGGTACCCCTCCACCGTCTACTGTTCACCCAGCCCTCCACACCACGGGGTCCTATTCATCCAGAGGCAACGCCACCGCTCACTGTTCATCCAACCCCCCTGCAACGCTCACTGTTCATCCAATCGATCAGCTTCAGTTAGCAGCAGTAGCAAAGGAATCGCTCGATCGGGTTCAGTTAACAGCCATCAATCGATCGCTCGGGTTCAGTAACGCGTAGCCTGCAGTGCAATCGCTCGGGTTCAGTTAGAGCCCAATGCCTCGCTCGGGTTCAGTTAGAGCCAACGCCTCGCACACACGCGCGTACATGTACGAGAGAAACGCGCATCGCTCAGCCCCCGACCTCCCACCGTAACCGGGAACTCCCCAAAATCTTCCTTGCCCTCGCTTCTACCATGGTTTTTTTTTCCGTCATGGACGGCCCAAAGAATGTCATGTAGCTGCGTCTCCGGCCCGCCCAGGACGAAAAGCCCATTTCCTGTCATGATTTTTTGTCATAGAAGTAGGAGCCCACCACATCTATGATGATACCGGGTTTTGTCACAATTATCGTCATAGAAGTGTCATATATATGACAGAATTTTTTTCGTTCGGCCCAAAATGTCACGGATGTGTCTTTTTTTGTAGTGTACACAACATTGCATACATGATAAAACCTATGGCTGAAGCATAGGGAATGACTTTCATTTTCTCTCTATCTTCTGCAGTGGTCGGGCATTAAGTCTGACTCAACTTCACACCTTGTAACACAGGCAAGAACCCTTTCTTTGCTTGATCCATTTTGAACTTCTTCAAAACTTTATCAAGGTATGTGCTTTGTGAAAGTCCAATTAAGCGTCTTGATCTATCTCTATGGATTTTGATGCCTAATATATAAGCAGCTTCACCGAGGTCTTTCATTGAAAAATTCTTATTCGAGTATCCTTTTATGCTATTCAGAAATTCAGTATCATTTTCGATCAACAATATGTCATCTACATATAATATCAAAAACGCTACAGAGCTCCCACTCACTTTCTTATAAATACAAGCTTCTCCAAAAGTATGTATAAAACCATATGCTTTGATGACACTATTAAAGCGTATATTCCAACTCCGAGAGGCTTGCACCAGTCCATAAACGGATCGCTGGAGCTTGCACACTTTGTTAGCACCTTTTGGATCGACAAAACCTTCTGGTTGCATCATATAAAACTCTTATTTAAGATATCCATTAAGGAATGCAATTTTGACATCCATTTGCCAAATTTCATAATCATAAAATGCGACAATCGCTAACATGATTTGGACGGACTTAAGAATCTCTACGGGTGAGAAGGTCTCATCGTAGTCAACTCCTTGAACTTGTCAAAAACCTTTTGCAACAAGTCGAGCTTCGTAGATAGTAACATTACCGTCAGTGTTGGTCTTCTTCTTGAAGATCCATTTATTCTCTATGGATTGCTGTGTCGGATTTCGGGTTCCGGTAGACCCTTGAGGTTCGAACACTTGGGTGAGCATGGAGGTTTCGCCTCCTACCTACCTGCACCCCTCCGCCTCGCTAAGATCTAGGCTATGGGAAGAACGACACAAGGGACACAGGGTTTATACTGGTTCGGGCCACCATTGTGGTGTAATACCCTACTCCAGTGTGTGGTGTGGTGTATTGCCTCTTGGGCTGATGATGATGAACAATACAAGGAAGAACAGCCTCGCGAGGGTCTGTTCTTGGCTGGGGGGGTGACAAACTGCTAGGAGGAGTTCAGTCACCCTTCTCTCTCTCGGATCTCGATCCCCCTTCCTACTATGGTGGCTAGTCCTATTTATAGAGGCCCTGGTCCTCTTCCCAAATATCGAGCGGGAAGGAGGCCAACACGGCGGGCTAATTTGAAGGGGGATAGCTAGTACCAGCTATCCTGACAAAAGTAGTCTTCGCCTGCACAAAGCTCTGGTGGTGACGCCGTCTTGGGCTCCACGATGACCTCCGTCTTGCAGTCCTCCTGGTCTTGGTCTTGTTGCACCGAAATGGCAACCTTTGCCTGATGCCTCGGTACTCCGCGGCTGCGCTTGCCCCCTTTGCACCTAAGGGGAAAGGAGGACACTACGCGAGCTCGCGCTCGCCTGGCGCCCTTGGTCGTCATGGCTTGCGTGACGGGCACCTCGTGAGGTACCCCGCCTTGATCTCTCAGCCTCCTCGCGAGCCAGCCTGGTGAGGCCGTGCCTGAGGAAGCTCCGTGTCATCCGCCCCGCGAGGCTTGGCCCCTCGCGAGGGTCTTGAGTCTGTGTTGATGGGGATGGGCCGTGCTGGGCCCCCCTTTGAGCCACGCCACAGGCCGCAGGCAGGCAAGTCTGGGGACCCCCGTTCCCAGAACGCCGATAGTAGCCCCCGGGCCCAAGGCGCGCCCGGACTTGGCCGTGCAGGGAGGCGAAAGGGTAAGCGCGAAGCACCGCGGGCCCTAACAGCCTGCGGCCTTGGACTCCGCGTGGCGGTTAATTGGACGTGGGCGTCTCCACTTCCCCATGGCGCCTCGGCAACTGCACGGATTGGACAAGTCCCTGCATGCAAAGCGGGTCATGATTACCTGCGATCGTGGAGGTCAACGGTTGGCCTTCGCCGGCTATAAGTACGGAACGGCGCGCGCCCTTCCAGTCCATCCCTTCTTGCTTCTCCTTCTTCTTCATGGCCCTGTCGAGGAGGTTCTCGGCCGCAGAGAAGGGGAAGGCTCACTTGGTAGAGCCTGCCTCTCCCCCGCCCAAGCGCGGCCGAGGGCGCCCTCACAAACATCCTGTGGCCACCACGGCAGCTCCCCGCGGCCGCGGAGGCGATTACCAGCATGGTGACGGGAGGACTGCTGCGGCCAGGGGGCGCGCTTCGGTCGCGCGTCCCCCTAGGCCGCGCTTCGGTCGCGCGTCCCCCTAGGCCACGCTTTCGCGCTGCGGAGGTGCTGCCGGAGTTTGTTGTGTGGTCGGCGGAGCCGACTAGCACCCGGCTTCCACTTCCTCGCTTCCTCCTCGGCGAGCTCCCGGCCGGCGCCCCGGGCGGCCTCTGGCTCCAGGCTGACGGCTGCTCCAGCCGGGCCTCATGGGCTTCACTGGAGGTCTCCGCAGCCGGGAGCCTGGCCTTGGCCCGCGGTTGGTAGATGTTTGCCCGCGCGCGTGGCCTGAGGCGTCGGTGCACCCTGCACTTCAAGTTTGACGGTGATGCCACCCTCTATGTGAGGGTGTTTGGGGAAGATGGTCACCACGCGGGGTGCTGCCCTGAGGACGACGACCGCGGCCGGGAACCCAGCTCCGACGATGATGGAGAGGACAGCGCTCGCGTGAATGGCGGCGCTCAGGGTTCCCCAAGCTTCTTCGGTTCTTCTTCAAGCGGCGACTCTTCTAGCGGTGGCCGCGGTCAGCCTCCACGCCGTCGTATCTGCTTGGGAGGTGGTAGCGTGTCTGCCCGCCGTCGCGCCTCGGTGAAGCGCGAGAGGGAGTCTGCCTGAGCCCCGAAGGCGGCTCGAGTCCTCCCTGCAGGCCGGTGTGAGGCGAGCTGCGCCCGATTTGTTCTTTCTTTTCCTTTTTCCTGCGCAAAAAGACAGTAGTGTGGAGCCCCGCGGGGGCGTGTTTGGGTTATTGCTGTTAATCATCATTTTGCTCCCGTTATCATGCCTTCCGGCTACGTGCCCGCGCGTGGGTAGTTCCCGGCCCCAGCCGTGGGGGGCGACCGACCCAGGCCCTGTGTTCGTGTCGCGGTGCCCGTGGGGCACGGACTGGAGGGGTGCTCCTATAATGGACCCAGGTCGCGAAACCTTTGAACGACTAGGACAGGAACACTCGCGAGGGCGCTCGGCTGCCCCCCCCCTCGCGAGGCCTTGCATAAGAGAAATCGAGGCAGGAGAGTGAAAAGTCAAAGAACCACAAGCCAAAGACGACAACAGCTTCAGTAAAACTTCGAATGAGCATGAACAAGCCAACTGCGGAAAGCAAATGAAAAAGCTGCGTCCGGCACCTAATCTAGTCTTCGACGTCTTCTCACCAGTGCAGAGCTAAGTGCTGCCACTAGGCGTGGGAGGGAGCCCCAGGGCCTGAGGCCAGCGCTCCTGAGATTCCGGGGCGTGTACAGCCCCAACTCATTATTACGTGAGAGTGTCACGGGCGGCGAGCTTCACAGGCATTGGCCTTCTTCACAGGCTCCGGGCCTTTTCCAAAACGCGATAGCTTCACAGGCATTCACCTTCTTCACAGGCTCTGGGCCTTTTCCAAAACGCAACAGCTTCACAGGCATTCGCCTTCTTCACAGGCTCCAGGCCTTTTCCAAAACGCGACAGCTTCACAGGCATTCGCCTTCTTCATAGGCTCCGGGCCTTTTCCAAAACGCGACAACTTCACAGGCATTCGCCTTCTTCACAGGCTCCGGGCCTTTTCCAAAACGCGACAGCTTCACAGGCATTCGCCTTCTTCACAGGCTCCGGGCCTTTTCCAAAACGCAACAGCTTCACAGGCATTCGCCTTCTTCACAAGCTCTGGGCCTTTTTAGGGGTAGAACCTCTGGAGGTGCTGGATGTTCCATGCGTTCTGGACCGGCACCCCCTCCTGAGTCTCCAAGCGCGCGGAGCCGGGCCTGGAAACATGAACAACCTTGAACGGGCCCTCCCACATGGGAGAGAGCTTGTGCAATCCCTCCCCGAAGAGAACCCACCTGAGCACGAGGTCTCCTACCTCGAGAGTTCTGGGGCGGATGTCGCAGCAGTGATATCGTCGCAGTGCTTGTTGGTACCTCGCCGCTCGCAGCGCAGCTTCTCGGTGACGTTCCTCCCCCAGCACGAGGTCCATCCCCCGCATGTCGTCCTGCTATGCCTCGTCGAACGCCAGGACCCGCGCGGAGTGACGTCTGACCTCGTGAGGGAGGACTGCTTCGGCTCCGTAGACCAGGAAGAATGGGGTCTCTCCAGTCGGCTTGGTCGCGGTTGTGCGGATGGACCACAACACGGACTGAAGCTCGTCGTACCAACCTCTGCCGCAGGCCTCCAGCTTCTTCTTGAACGTCCTGGTCTTGAGGCCCCTCAGGACCTCTGCGTTGGCTCGCTCGGCCTGGCCGTTGCTTTGGGGGTGCGCCACCGAAGCGTAGCATATCTGCGTTCCAAGGTTAGCACAGTATGTTTTGAAAAGGTTACTGGTGAACTGCGAACCGTTGTCTGTGATGATGCGGTTCGGCACCCCGAACTGGCTCACGATGCCCCTGATGAACTTGACCGCGGAACCCGCGGGGATGGTGCGGACGGCCTCTACTTCAGCCCACTTGGTGAACTTGTCCACGGCGACGTAGAGGTAGCGGTAGCCCCCCGGCGCTTGAGGAAACGGTCCCAGGATGTCCAGCCCCCAGACTGCGAATGGCCACGAAAGGGGTATAGTCTGCAGGCCTCCTGCCGGCTGATGGATCTGCTTGGCATGGAACTGGCAGGCCTCACGAGCTTTCACTAGTTCGACGACGTCATTGAGTGCGGTGGGCCAATAAAACCCACTGCAGAACGCCTTGCCGACGAGGGTCCGTGATGATGAATGATGTCCATAGTCTCCGCCGTGTATATCTTCCAGCAGTTCCTTTCCTTGCTCCCTGGAGATGTAGCGCAGGGATACACCGTTTGGTCGCTTCCGGTAGAGCTCTCCATCCTTGATGCAGTATGTCGTGGCCTGCCGTGCCACATGCTCCGCTTCCTCCTCCTTCTCCGGCAGGGTCCCTTGTGTTAAGTAACTACGGAGCTCCGTGATCCAGCACCCTTCCTGAAGTTCCATCGTCAGGAGCAGGCGTGCTCCTGAGGCCGGGCCACAGGCCGGGGCTCCTGAGGCAGGTGGCTGGGGGAGCTCCTCCCGAGGCTGAGCCGTGTTTGACAATGATGGCAGGGCTGAGGGCTTGAAGAGCCGCTCCTCGAAAACGCTAGGCTCCTGAGGTAACCGCTTGGACGCCCGTTTGGCAATGTCGTCGGCCTCTTGATTGGTGCCTCGGGGCACATGCTGCAACTCCAACCCCCAGAAGTGCTTCTCCATCCTGCGGACCTCTGCAAGGTAGGATTCCATGTGCTCATCTTTCGGCTCGTACACCTTGTTGGAGAAATTGACAAGGAGCTGCGAATCGCCCTTGATGGTGAGGCGTTTCACCCCCAGGGCAGCTGCGGCCTTCAAGCCTGCTATTAAACCTTCATACTCCGCTATGTTGTTGGAGACCTTTTCACCTTGCTGGAAACAGAGCTGCACAGCGTAGTAGAGCTTGTCCTGAGTGGGCGATATAAGCACCGCCCCAGCCCCAGCGCCATGCCTGGAGAACGCCCCATCGAAGTACATGACCCAGCCTTCTGGCGCCTCGCTTCCCGGGGAGAGGGACCGATCCTCGTCGGCCTTGAGGCCTGGTGCCTCCGTCCATTCCGCCACAAAATCCGCCAATGCTGCTCCCTTGATGACTCTGGTCGTGCTGAATTCGAGCTGAAACGCTTGCAGCTCTATGTTCCACTCAGCGACCCTTCCAGCTGAGTTAGGGCTCCTGAGCACTCTCTCCAGGGGGTATGACGAGACGACCTTGATGGGGTGGCCCTGAAAATAGTGCCGCAGCTTGCGCGAGGCCACCAGTAGCGCGAGGAGTTTCTGAGGCATGGGGTACCGTGCCCTTGCGTCCCACAACACCGTGCTGGCGAAGTACACTGGGTGCTCAACAAGATTGGGTGCGCCAGTGCTGGTGGCTCCCTTGGGAGACCATGGCGCCTCATGAGGCGATGAGGCCTCCTGAGGCTGGCCATCTGGGAGAGGGGCCTCTTCCGCCTCCGATGCACTCCTCTGCGGTGGCTGATCCTCCTCAGCCGCGGTGGCGGTTTCTGCGGGCCTTCCTTGTTCCTGTTTTGCCTTGTCCCGGGCTGCTGCTGTGGTTTTGATTCGACGCTCCTCTCTAACCGCCACCAGGGCTACGCTGGCAGAGTAGGGAGTGGCGGCGAGGTAAAGCACCAGGGGCTCTTGAGGGCGCGGAGCCACCATGACCGGTGGGCTGGTCAGGTATCTCTTGAGATCCTGGAATGCTTTGTCGGCCTCTTCAGTCCACTCAAAGGGCCCCTTTTTCTTCATTAGCTGGAAGAAAGGCAACGCTCGCTCCCCCAACTTGGAGATGAAGCGCCCTAGCACGGTCACGCGCCCAGTGAGCTTCTGCATTTCTCTGAGGGTCTTTGGCGGGCTCATGTCTTCGACCGCCTTGACCTTTTCCGGGTTAGCCTCGATGCCTCAGTGGGACACGAGGAAACCCAAGAGCTTGCCCGAGGGGACTCCAAACACACACTTCTCTGGGTTGAGCCGTAGGTTCACTGCGTTGAGGCTCGCGAAGGTTTCCTCCAGGTCTTGTATCAGGGTCCTGGCCTCCCGAGACTTTACCACAATGTCATTGACGTAGGCCTCAATATTCTTCCCGAGCTGCGGGCCCAAGGTGATGTGCATCAGCCGCTGAAAGGTCGCCCCTGCGTTACGCAACCCGAATGGCATGCATGTGTAGCAGTACACCCCACACGGGGTTAGGAAGGCTGTCTTTTCGACGTCTTCTACCGCCATCTTGATCTGGTGATACCCAGAGAAGGCATCCAAGAAGCATAGCAGGTCGCATTCCGCGGTGGAATCGACGATCTGGTCGATGCGGGGGAGCGGGAACGGATCTTGCGGGCATGCCTTGTTGAGGTTGGTGAAGTCGACACACATGCGCTCCTTCCCTCCCTTATTTGGCACGACGACAGGGTTGGCCAACCAATCCGGGTATCAGACCTCGCGAATGACCCCAGCGGCTTCTAATTTGCGGGTCTCTTGGACGATGAAGGCCTGCTTTTCTGTGGACTTCTGCCTTGCCTTCTGCTTCATAGGGCGCACATTGGGGCACACATTGAGGTGATGCTCAATTACACTCCTAGGGACCCCCGCCAACTGGTCAGGCTCCCAAGCGAATACCTTCTTGTTCGCGCGCAGGAACCCGACCAGGGCCTCCTCCTGCTTGGGTTTGAGGTTAGCGCCTATGGTGAAAGTGGCGTTGGTGGACCCGTCCTCATCGACGGGTATCCGCTTGGTTTCTGCCTTGTCTTGGGTGAACAACTGTTTCTTCTTGGCGGGTGCAGCCTCCTTGGGCTCGGGGGTCTTCGACTCGGCGGACTGTGCCGACGCCGCCATCTTGAAGGCGAGCTTGAGCACCCGCAGCGCGTCTCCGGTGTCCCCGTGCATGGTGAGGACACCGCTGCTTCCGGGCATCTTCATGAGGTTGTATGCCGGGTGTGTCGCGGCCATGAACTGGGCCAGCGCTGGGTAGCCGAGGATGGCGTTGTAGGGAAGGCCGATGGGGGCGATGTCGAAGTCGAACAGCTCCGTGCAGAAGTTGTGGTAGGTGCCGAAGGTTACTGGGAGCCGGATCTGTCCCAAGGAGCTGGATGATCCGCCCCCAACGCCTGAGAAGGGCCGGCTGGGTTGCAGCCGTTCCAGGGGTATGCAGAGGAGGTTGAAGGCCTCGACCGAGAGTACGCTGAGGCCCGCACCGCCATCAGTGAGAGTTCTGGTGACGGCCACCTGGCAGATGGTGGGGGTGCACAGCATGGGGAGCGCACCCGAGCAGGCCGAGTTGGGGGGGTGGTCCTCCGAGCTGAAGGTCAGGCCGGCCTTGCGCGCCGCCCGGTCTGGGAGAGCCCCCTGCTGCGTGGGAGCGGCGCTGACCCGGCGGATAAACGGCTTGACGTGGTGACTTGTAGGCGGCGCCTGCGAGCCGCCCAGGAGGGCTGCGACGACCGGGGGTGTTGGTGTAGCGTGATGGGCGGGGAAGAGGCTGCGAGGCTCTTCCCAAGAGGCCACGGAGGCTGCCGGCAGGTGGAGCAGCCACGTGCGCGGAGCGCCGGTGAGGGCCATGGGGAGCCAGTTGGCCATGACCCTATCGTCACCTCCAGCTTCGAGGTTGGCCTCCTCGTACGCCAGCAAGAAAGCCAGCGGATCAGTCGCGCCGCTGTAGCGCGGCGGCGTCGTTGGCTTGAACTGGTCCGGCCACCGTACCCGTTGTTGGACTGTGGCCAGGGCTCGGAGCCCCCTGGCCCCCGTGCTGGCGCCGGCGGCCGCAGCGGGCGGCGCGCTACTCATCGCGAGGCAGGTCGTGGCGGTGGCGGAAGGGAAAACTCCGGTGCACCCCTACCTGGCGCGCCAAATGTCGGATTTCGGGTTCCGGCAGACCCTTGAGGTTCAAACACTGGGGTGCGCACGGAGATTTCGCCTCCTACCTACCTGCACCCCTCCGCCTCGCTAAGATCTAGGCTATGGGAAGAACGACACAAGGGACACAGGGTTTATACTGGTTCGGGCCACCATTGTGGTGTAATACCCTACTCCAGTGTGTGGTGTGGTGGATTGCCTCTTGGGCTGATGATGATGAACAATACAAGGAAGAACAGCCTCACGAGGGTCTGTTCTTGGCTGGGGGGGGGGACGAACTGCTAGGAGGAGTTCAGTCACCCTTCTCTCTCTCTCGGATCTCGATCCCCCTTCCTACTATGGTGGCTAGTCCTATTTATAGAGGCCCTGGTCCTCTTCCCAAATATCGAGCGGGAAGGAGGCCAACACGGCGGGCTAATTTGAAGGGGGACAACTAGTACCAGCTATCCTGACAAAAGTAGTCTTCGCCTGCACAAAGCTCTGGTGGTGACACCATCTTGGGCTCCACGATGACCTCCGTCTTGCAGTCCTCCTGGTCTTGGTCTTGTTGCACCGAAATGGCAACCTTTGCCTGATGCCTTGGTACTCCGTGGCTGCGCTTGCCCCCTTTGCACCAAAGGGGAAAGGAGGACACTACGCGAGCTCGCGCTCGCCTGGCGCCCTTGGTCGTCATGGCTTGCATCACGGGCACCTTGTGAGGTACCCCACCTTGATCTCTCCGCCTCCTCGCGAGCCAGCTTGGTGAGGCCGTGCCTGAGGAAGCTCCGTGTCGTCCGCCCCGCGAGGCTTGGCCCCTCGCGAGGGTCTTGAGTCTGTGTTGATGGGGATGGGCCGTGCTGGGCCCCCCTTTGAGCCACGCCACAGGCCGCAGGCAGGCAAGTCTGGGGACCCCCGTTCCTAGAACGCCGACATGCTGATCATCGGGCAAGTCACCAAAGTCCACACTTTGTTCTCATGCATGGATCCCATCTCAGATTTCATGGCATCAAGCCATTTTGTGGAATCTGGGCTCATCATCACTTCCTCATAGTTCGTAGGTTCGTCATGGTTAAGTAACATGACCTCCAGAATAGGATTAACGTACCACTCCGGTGCGGATCTTACTCTGGTTGACCTATGAGGTTCGGTAGTAACTTGATCATAAGTTTCATGATCATCATCATTAGCTTCCTCACTTACTAGTGTAGGAATCACTGGAACTGATTTCTATGATGAACTACTTTCCAATAAGGGAGCAGGTACAGTTACCTCATCAAGTTCTATTTTCCTCACACTCACTTCTTTCGAGAGAAACTCCTTCTCTAGAAAGGATATATTCTTAGCAACGAATATCTTGCCTTCGGATCTGTGATAGAAGGTGTACCCAACAGTCTCTTTTGGGTATCCTATGGAGACACATTTCTCCGATTTGGGTTCGAGCTTATCAGGTTGAAGCTTTTTCACATAAGCATCACAGCCCCAAACTTAAGGAAACAACAACTTGGGTTTCTTGCCAAACCACAGTTCATAAGGTGTCATCTCAACGGATTTAGATGGTGCCCTATTTAACGTGAATGCAGCCGTCTCTAAAGCATAACCCCAAAATGATAGCGGTAAATCAGTAAGAGACATCATAGATCGCACCATATCTAATAAAGTGCGGTTATGACGTTCGGACACACCATTACGCTGTGGTGTTCCAGGTGGCGTGAGTTGTGAAACTATTCTGCATTGTTTCAAATGAAGACCAAACTCATAACTCAAATATTCTCCTCCATGATCAGATCGTAGAAACTTTTTTTCTTGTTATGATGATTTTCCACTTCACTCCGAAATTCTTTGAACTTTTCAAACATTTCAGACTTATGTTTCATCAAGTAGATATACCCATATCTACTCAAATCATCTGTGAAGGTTAGAAAATAACGATACCCGCCGGGAGCATCAACACTCATCGGACCGCATACATCAGTATGTATTATTTCCAACAAGTCTGTTGCTCGCTCCATTGTTCCGGAGAACGAAGTCTTAGTCATCTTGCCCATGAGGCATGGTTCGCAAGCATCAAGTGATTCATAATCAAGTGATTCCAAAAGCCCATCAGCATGGAGTTTCTTCATGCGCTTTACACCAATATGACCTAAACGGCAGTTCCACAAATAAGTTGCACTATCATTATTAAACTTATATCTTTTGGCTTCAATACTATGAACATGTGTATCACTAATATCAAGATTTAGTAAAAATAGACCACTCATCAAGGGTGCATGACCATAAAAGATATTATTCATATAAATAGAACAACCATTATTCTCTGATTTAAATGAATAACCGTCTCGCATCAAACAAGATCCAGATATAATGTTCATGCTTAACGCTGGCACCAAATAACAATTATTCAGGTCTAAAACTAATCCCGAAGGTAGATGTAGAGGTAGCATGCCGACGACGATCACATCGACTTTGGAACCATTTCCCATGCGCATCGTCACCTCGTCCTTAGCCAATCTTCGCTTAATCCGTAGCCCCTGTTTCGAGTTGAAAATATTAGCAACAGAATCAGTATCAAATACCCAGGCGCTACTATGAGCATTAGTAAGGTACACATCAATAACATATATATCAAATACACCTTTCACTTTGTCATCCTTCTTCTCCGCCAAATACTTGGGGCAGTTCCGCTTCCAGTGACCAGTCCCTTTGTAGTAGAAGCACTCAGTCTCAGGCTTAGGTCCAGACTTGGGCTTCTTCACTTGAGAAGCAACTTGCTTCTTGTTCTTATTGAAGTTCCCCTTCTTCCCTTTACATTTTTTCTTTAAATTGGTGGTCTTGTTGACCATCAACACTTGATGCTCCTTCTTGATTTCTATCTCCACAGCCTTTGGCATTGCGAAGAACTCGGGAATCATCTTATCCATCCCTTGAATATTATAGTTCATCACGAAGCTCTTGTAGCTTGGTGGCAGTGATTGAAGAACCCAGACATTCTGAGTATATGTTCACTGACAGAACTATTCTCCTCCATCTTGCAGCTGTAGAACTTATTGGAGACTTTATATCTCTCAATCTGGGCACTTGCTTGAAATATTAACTTCAACTCCTGGAACATCTCATATGCTCCATGACGTTCAAAACATCGTTGAAGTCCCGGTTCTAAGCCGTAAAGCATGGCACACTGAACTATCGAGTTGTCACCAGCTTTGCTCTGCCAGACGTTCATAACATCTTGCGTTGCTCCTGTAGCGGGTTTGTCACCTAGCGGTGCTTCCAAGACATAATTCTTCTGTGCAGCAATGAGGATAATCCTCAAGTTAAGGACCCAGTCCGTGTAATTGCTACCATCATCTTTCAACTTAGCTTTCTCTAGGAACGCATTAAAATTCAACGGAACAACAACACGGGCCATCTATCTACAGTAACATAGACATGCAAAATACTATCAGGTACTAAGTTCATGATGAATTAAAGTTCAATTAATCATATTAGTTAAGAACTCCCACTTAGATAGGCATCCCTCTAATCATCTAAGTGATCACGTGATCCATATCAACTAAACCATGTCCGATCATCACATGAGATGAAGTAGTTTTCAATGGTGAACATCACTATGTTGATCATATCTACTATATGATTCACGCTCGACCTTTCGGTCTCAGTGTTCCGAGGCCATATCTGCATATGCTAGGCTCGTCAAGTTTAACCCGAGTATTCTGCATGTGCAAAACTGGCTTTGCACCCGTTGTATGTGAACGTAGAGCTTATCACACCCGATCATCACGTGGTGTCTCAGTACGACGAACTGTAGCAATGGTGCATACTCAGGGAGAACACTTGTACCTTGAAATTTAGTGAGAGATCATCTTATAATGCTACCACCGAACTAAGCAAAATAAGATGCATAAAGGATAAACATCACATGCAACCAAATATAAGTGATATGATATGGCCATCATCCTCTTGTTCCTTTGATCTTCATCTCCAAAGCACCGCCATGATCACCATCGTCACCAACTTGACACCTTGATCTCCATCGAAGCATCGTTGTTGCCTCGCCAACTATTGCTTCTACGACTATCGCTACCGCTTAGTGATAAAGTAAAGCAATTACATGGCAATTGCATTTCATACAATAAAGCGACAACCATATGGCTCCTGCCAGTTGCCGATAACTGTGTTACAAAACATAATCATCTCATACAACAATTTATATAATCACATCTTGACCATATCACATCACACCATGCCCTGCAAAAACAAGTTAGACGTCCTCTACTTTGTTGTTGCAAGTTTTACGTGGCTACTATGGGCTTCTAGCAAGAACCATTCTTACCTACGCATCAAAACCACAACGTAGTATAGTGATTGCTTTTTGATCTTTAGAAAGAACCCTGTTCATTGAAACCGATTCAACTAAAGTTGGAGAAACATACACCCACTAGCCACCTGTGTGCGAAGCACGTCGGTAGAACCAGTCTCGCGTAAGCGTACGCGTAATGTCGGGCTGAGCCGCTTCATCCAACAATACCGTTGAATCAAGAATGAACTAGTGACGGCAAGCAATATGTATATACTCACGCCCACAACTCCTTTGTGTTGTACCCATGCATATAACATCTACGCATAGACCTGGCTAGGATGCCACTGTTGGGGAACGCAGTAATTTAAAAAAACTTCCTACGCACATGCAAGATCTATCTAGGTGATGCATAGCAACGAGAGGGGAGAGTGTTGTCCACGTACCCTTGTAGACCGTAAGCGGAAGCGTTATGACAACGCGGTTGATGTAGTCATACGTCTTCATGATCCGACCGATCCTAGCACCGAAGGTACGACACCTCCGCGATCTACACACGTTCAGCTCGGTGACGTCCCACGAACTCTAGATCCAGATGAGGTCGAGGGAGAGTTTCGTCAGCATGATGACGTGGTGACGGTGATGATGAAGCTACCGGCGCAGGGCTTCGCCTAAGAACTGCAACGATATGACCGAGGTGGAAATCTATGGAGGGGGCACCGCACACGACTAAACAATCAACTTGTGTGTCCATGGGGTGCCCCTCCCCCGTATATAAATGAGTGGAGGAGGGGAGGGCCGACCCTCTCATGGCGCGCCCAAGGGGGGAGTCCTACTCCCGGTGGGAGTAGGATCCCCCTTTCCCTAGTTGGAGTAGGAGAAGAAGGAAGGAGGAGAGAGGGAGAAGGAAAGGGGGGCACCCCAATTCGGATTGGGCTCTGGGGCGCGCCCCCACCTTGGCCACCTCTTCCTCTCTCCCACTAAGGCCCATTAAAGCCCAATGACTCCCCGGGGGGTTCCAGTAACTACCCGGTACTCCGGTAAATGCCCGAACTCACCAGGAACCATTGCGATGTCCAAACATAGCCTTCCAATATATCGATCTTTATGTCTCGACCATTTCGACACTCCTCGTCATGTCTGTGATCATATCCGGGACTCCGAACTACCTTCAGTACATCAAAACACATAAACTCATAACACCGATCGTCACCGAATGTTAAGCGTGGGGATCCTACGGGTTCGAGAACTATGTAGACATGACAGAGACTCACTTCCAGTCAATAACCAATAGCAGAACCTGGATGCTCATATTGGTTCCTACATATTCTACGAAGATCTTTATCGGTCAAACCGCATAACAACATACGTTGTTCCCTTTGTCATCGGTATGTTACTTGCCTGAGATTCGATCGTCGGTATCTCAATACCTAGTTCAATCTCATTACCAGCAAGTCTCTTTACTCGTTCCATAGTGCAACATCCCGTAACTAACTAATTAGTCATATTGCTTCCAAGGCTTATAGTGATGTGCATTACCGAGAGGGCCCAGAGGTACCTCTTCGATACACGGAGTGACAAATCCTAATCTTGATCTATGCCAACTCAACAAACACCATCGAAGACACCTGTAGAGCATCTTTATAATCACCCAGTTACGTTGTGCCGTTTGATAGCACACTAAGTGTTCCTTCGGTATTCGGGAGTTGCGTAATCTCATAGTCATAGGAACATGTATAACTTATGAAGAAAGCAATAGCAACAAACTAAACGATCATCGTGCTAAGCTAACGGATGGGTCAAGTCAATCACATCATTCTCTAATGATGTGATCCCGTTCATCAAATGAAAACTCTTGTCCATGGCTAGGAAACTTAACCATCTTTGATTAACGAGCTAGTCAAGTAGAGGCATACTAGTGACACTCTGTTTGTCTATATATTTACACATGTACTAAGTTTCCGGTTAATACAATTCTAGCATGAATAATAAACATTTATCATGATATAAGGAAATATAAATAATAACTTTATTATTGCCTCTAGGGCATATTTCCTTCAGGAGCTCCTCAAAAGCTTGCCCCACTAGCTCAGTGGGAGGGGGGTCAATCCAAACAACCCATTTACACTCATTAGGAAGCTGTGAAATCAGAGTTCACATAATTAGGTCAAATTCATAACTTTCCAACAAATCGACAAAAACAAAGTACCAAATGATTTTTTGAGGTCAGTTCAATTACATCGAGTGGATAACCCAAAACCTTCTTCCAGTGCTTACTCCACCCCAAGAAACACGACGAGCAGGAATTAGCCTGTGCCCTGGGCAACGGTGCTTCGAGCGCTCCTCAAGGCCGTAAAAAGTTGGATTGGGAATGAAAAACTCGGATTGGAACTGCACAATCTCGCAGCCATCCACCTACGAGCCAAAAAGGTGCATATTACGGCCCATCTCGCGAAACCATAGACGAGAAATCCCCAAATCCAATGTCAACCCAAAATCCAAATCGACTTACCTCACTGTCTCCGAAGGAGCTTACAGATGACATTGCGGACGTACACATGGACGGGCCCTAGTCGTGCCTCCCTCCCGGAGCTCCTAATCGCCGGTGCTCTGCCGCCTTCCTGTCTCCTATCGTCGTCAGGAGGTTGAAGAAGACGAGTGAGATAGATAAATGTTCGGCCACGTCCCACTTGTAAGGAGGGTCATACTTGTGTAGAAAAATTCCCGAAGACAGTCAAACTCCTTTGATTGGATGGAAATGGTGCAACGGGGTATTCCATAAGGCCATCTAACGAAAGAGGGGTATAGTTGAGCACTATTTTTATTTAGGGGTAAAGATGAGCTCAGGACAAAGTTAGGGGGGGATGGAATTGGACCATATGTTTAAGGACCTAAACATATAATCTTCCACCAAATAAACCAATGAGCATCAACTACAAGATGTAATCAACACTACTAGCAACCCACAAGTACCAATCTGAGGTTTTGGAACAAAGATTGAATACAAGAGTTGAACTAGGGTTTGAGACGAGATGGTGCTGGTAAAGATATTGATGAAGATTGTGTTGAATTCTATGGTAGGGTACGTTGATTGCAAATTAAAAAATTCCTACCCACAGAACATCCAGGAACATGCTATGAGAGATGGATCATGGATCGTTACCACTAGACGCACAGTGCCGTGCAGCAGAAGTAGAGTTGGGGCAGTGTGTCTCCGGAGTCATCTCCTCCTCCTCCGATCTCACTCTAACACCTAGTCGTCGAATCCCACGTACTAGTTCGCCGAAGCGGCGCAGGTGCACCGCCTCTAACGTTATCCGTGTGTGCAGGAGGAACACCATGTGGCAGACTGCTAGATCCGATCACACGGTCGGCGACGAGTGGAGGTGGCTATTTGCAACACATGCAAAACCTAGTGATGGTGCCAAAGCGATCAACCAAATGAGTGTGCGCACCCCCACTATATATCGGCATCCATCGTGGACTCAACACTTGGCCCTCACACAGATACTAAAGCCCAATGTCTGTTCGGCCTGGATCCGAGTCCGAGTAGGATCACATCTGACTCATGGAGTCAGATCCGGCCTCATAGGTTCCTTCCCTTAAGCGCGTGACCCCTTATGTTCAAGTCGGCTTGGTCACAAGTCGAATCAACTCCAACCTGCTCAGTTGGTAGCGGCCTCTAGCAAGGTGTGCCAATCACCAAGTAGACAATGAAGTAGATTGACGAACATGTACAACATGTCACACTTCTGTTCCCTTTGCCACGCGATATATGTTGTCGGTCTCAAGGCAATTTTGTCATCCTTGTGCTAGCCCGACCTCTTTCTCGTTCCAGTGATGCCGACCACAGAACGGATTATCTCATAATCCGCGTCGCATGGCCATGCTTATCTTGGTCAGATCACACGAGGAGCCCAGAGTATATCTCTCCTGATCAGAGGGGCAAATCCCATCTTGCTCGACCATGTCTCGCAATATGGGTGTGGACAAGCCCGAAGCCTACCTTTGTAACTACGCAGTCATGGAGTAGCGTTTGGCCCAAAGCAGGTATGTCACCATCCCGAGTACATGTGCCAGCTCAGTGATACGTTTCCAACGTATCTATAATTTTTTATTGTTCCGTGCTATTATATTATCTGTTTTGGATGTTTTATATGCATTAATATGCTATTTTGTATTATTTTTGGGACTAACCTATTAACCTAGAGCCCAATGCTAGTTCCTATTTTTCCTTGTTTTTGAGTTTCGCAGAAAAGGAATACCAAACGGAGTCCAAACAGAATGAAACCTTCGCGATGATTTTTCTTGGACCAAAAGACAGCCAGGAGACTTGGAGATGAAGTCGGAGGAGTGATACGTCCATTTTGCATCATGCTTTTATATCGATATTTATTGCATTATGGGCTGTTATTACACATTATGTCACAATACTTATGCCTATTCTCTCTTATTTTACAAGGTTTACATAAAGAGGGAGAATGCCGGCAGCTGGGATTCTGGGCTAGAAAAGGAGCAAATATTAGAGACCTATTCTGCACAGCTCCAAAAGTCCTGAAACTTCATGGAAGTCATTTTCAGAAGAAATAAAAAATACTGAGCGCAAGAAGTTCCAGAGGGGGGCCACACACTGCCCACAAGGGTGGGGGCGCGCCCTACCCCCTGGGCGCGCCCCCTACCTCGTGGGCCCCCTGGTGGCTCTCCGATGCCCATCTTTTGCTATATGGAGTCTTTCAATGAGAAATAAATCATAAGCCACCTTTCCGGACGAGACTCCTCCGCCACGAGGCAGAACCTTGGCGGAACCAATCTAGGGCTCCGGTGGAGCTGTTTTGCCGGGGAAACTTCCCTCCGGGAGGGGGAAATCATCGCCATCGTCATCACCAACGCTCCTCTCATTAGGAGAGGGCAATCTACATCAACATCTTCACTAGCACCATCTCCTCTCAAAACCCTAGTTCATCTCTTATATCCAATTCTTGTCTCCAAGTCCGGGATTGGTACCTGTGGGTTGCTAGTAGTGTTGATTACTCCTTGGTTTACTGGGTGAAAGATCATATGTTTAGATCCTATATGCATATTAATACCCCTCTGATTATGAACACGGATATGCTTTGTGAGTAGTTACGTTTGTTCCTGAGGACATGGGAGAAGTCTTGCTATTAGTAGTCATGTGAATTTGGTATTCGTTCGATATTTTGATGAGATGTATGTTGTCTCTCCTCTAGTGGTGTTATGTGAACATCGACTACATGACACTTCACCATTATTTGGGCCTAGAGGAAGGCATTGGGAAGTAATAAGTAGATGATGGGTTGCTAGAGGGATAGATGCTTAAACCCTAGTTTATGCGTTGCTTCGTAAGGGGCTGATTTGGATCCATATGTTTCATGCTATGGTTAGGTTTACCTTAATACTTTTGTTGTAGTTGAGGATGCTTGCAATAGAGGTTAATCATAAGTGGGATGCTTGTCCAAGTAAGGACAGCACCCAAGCACCGGTCCACCCACATACCAAATTATCAAGGTACCGAACGCGAATCATATGAACGTGATGAAAACTAGCTTGACGATATTCCCATGTGTCCTCGGGAGCGCTTTACATCATATAAGAGTTTGTCCAGGATTGTCCTTTGCTACAAAAAGGATTGGGCCACCTTGCTACACTTTATTTACTTTTGTTACTTGTTGCTCGTTCAAATTATCTTATCACAAAACTATATGTTACCTATAATTCAGTGCTTGCAGAGAATACCTTGCTGAAAACTGCTTATCATTTCCTTCTGCTCCTTGTTGGGTTCGACACTCTTACTTATCGAAAGGACTATGATAGATCCCCTATACTTGTGGGTCATTGTCGGTGTCAAAACCGACGCATCTCGGGTAGGGGGTCCTGAACTGTGCGTCTAAGGCGGATGGTAACAGGAGGCAGGGGACACGATGTTTTACCCAGGTCCGGGCCCTCTTGATGGAGGTAAAATCCTACGTCCTGCTTGATTTATTCTTGATGATATGAGTATTACAAGAGTTGATCTACTACGAGATCGGAGAGGTTAAACCCTAGAAGCTAGCCTATGGTATGATTGTATGTTGTCCTACGGACTAAAACCCTCCGGTTTATATAGACACCAGAGGGGGCTAGGGTTACACAAGGTCGGTTACAAAGGAGGAGATATACATATCCGTATTGCCTAGCTTGCCTTCCACGCCAAGTAGAGTCCTATCCGGACACGAGACAAAGTCTTCAATCTTGTATCTTCATAGTCCAACAGTCCGGTCAAAGGATATAGTCCGGCTGTCCAGAGACCCCCTAATCCAGGACTCCCTCAGTAGCCCCTGAACCAGGCTTCAATGACAATGAGTCCGGCGTGCAGTGTTGTCTTCGGCATTGCAAGGCGGGTTCCTCCTCCGAATACACCACGGAAGAAATTGAATACAAGGATAGTGTCCGACCCTGCAAAATAAGTTCCACATACCCCCGTAGAGAGAATAATATTTCCACAAATCTAATCTGCTGACACGTTTTGGCAATATGACATTATGCCATGGCCCGGTGATTATTCGAACCGTTTCCTTTAACTAGCCCCGCACATAACGCGAGGCAGTTTCTTGACACGTCTTGTCAGAGCAGAGATCGTGTCCCCCTTATTACGGGATTCTCATCAATACGGTCGTGGGTAACCCAACCACGCTTAGGACTCCTAGATTTTAGGCAAGTCCCAAACGGCCACGAGGAGGACGCTTGATATCCACCCTCTTTATAAAGGGTCAAGGCTTTTACCTTTTTCCTCCCGTGCTCAATCGAATCCTTCCACCGCCTCGAGTTCTAACACTCAAAGCCCAGGTCAGGTGCTTCGGACCTTCAATCATGTCCGGATCCAGCCTCCAGGGCCGGTGGATGCCCTCCTCCGTCACGGAAGAGGATATCAAGAAGTTAAGGGAGGCAAGATACCTGACCGCCGAAGTGTCACATCGGCTGCCCACCCGAGGGCAGGTCATCCCTACTCCTGAACCCAATGAAGACGTCGTGTTCATCTCCCACTTCCTTCGAGGACTAGGCCTCACTCTGGATCCCTTCGTTAGGGGTTTGATGTTCTATTACGGGCTTGATTTCCACGATCTAGCCACAGATTCCTTCCTCCACATCTCGACATTTATTGTCGTATGTGAGGCCTTCCTCCGCATTACCCCTCACTTCGGCCTGTGGCTCAAGACCTTTGATGTGAAGCCGAAGACGGTCGAGGGGCAGTATGCAGCGTGCGGGGGTGCATTAATAAGAAAGATTGCTAGAGCTCCATGGCCAAAAGGTTCCTTTCTAGAGGTGTCCAGATTATGGCAACGGGAGTGGTTCTACATCACCACTCCCAGAAGTGCCAAGTGGGTAGCTTCCCCCGCCTTTCGCTCGGGCCCTCCACCACAACTGATGTCATGGATCAGCAGGGGGCTGAGCTGGGGTCCAGCCAAGGATGTGCCCATACTGCAGAGCCGCATCTGGGATCTCTTCGAGGGAGATTTTAGTTTGGTTATGGTAGTGCAAGTCATGCTGGTTCGTCAAGTCCAGCCTTGCAAACGCCGACCCCTCCGCCTGTGGGAATTCAACCCAGAAGGACTGCGCGCTATTCAGAATTTCCTTGGCCTGACGCACAAGGAGATGTACAAGTCGTTCTTCGGACCCCAAATAGAGTGTCCGGACACCTCCGAGGACGTGGGCCTGAGCAGCAACCGCACCGCGGCCGAAGTAAGTAATCCTCTAGCCGAACACACTATCTTTAATATATCATGACGTCATTCTGAAGAATCGTTTTTTGACCAGGACTGGATAACAAAGGCGAAGATGATCCGGTGTTCAGCCCCCCTTCCCGAAGGCTTGGACAATTCGGTGCTGGAAAAGATGCTCAAGCCAGCACCTTGCCCGGTGCCCTCAAAGGAAGATGAAGGGGGGAATAAAGAGGGCGAAAGCGGGCCTCCACCGCTACCCATTCCAACTGAGGGAACGAGCGCCTCCGTGAGGGAGGATAGCCAAGGGAAGGAATCTGACATTCCCTCGCCCTGGGGGAGGAAGAGGACTACCTCTGATGATCCGGAAACCAATGTTTCCAAACGGGAGAAGAAAACTCCACTAGAGGGTCCCGCCTTGGAGGGTGCTCTTGCCGCACAACGTCCGTGCGGGGATCAGCCCTCTAACGAGCTGTAAGTAATCAAAAAGTACTTAATAGTGAAGATATACTACCTTACTTCTAAGGAAGATAACCGAAGCATTTATCTTGCAGTTCGGATTTGAGCCCTTCTCAGCAGAGCTCGTCTTCGGGGGATCTTCTTCCGGAGATGACGGAGACCGAAACGCCTCCCCCGGACTCCCTGGCTCAAGAAGCGGGCGACCTCGAAGTGTCATCACGGAGAGGTTCTCCAGATCCGACAAGGCCAGAAGGTAATCCCATGATCACCCGAGGCCCTCAGTATCCGGCTCTCGAAGAGAGCAATCAAAAGAGTCCGGCACCATCTGGTATGCGGTTGGACGTACTGAAGGTTCTGCTAGAGCGAGCGACTATCTCATAAGAGCACCGTACATTAAAGTGTACGGTGATTGAAAGGATTTCGTCCGCTGAAAACGGGTTGCATGAAGCCTTTATGAGTCTACTGATGGGCTTTGAGGTACGTGAAATGATATACATTTGTCATGGTACCGCGCATTTTAGGTGTGCCCTGTGTAGATAGTAGCCCCTGAGACTCTGGTTGTTGTCGAGAACGGCGGCGAACGGAGGATCATATTCCCAGGTAATAACCAGACCGCCTTTATGTGCAGGTGCCTGAAGCTCCGGTGGCTAGCCGGACTGATGGGGTTGCCGAACTAAAGCGGCAACTGGATGCGGCGGATGCCGACATCGAGCTTGTTAACAAGCGGCTTGACGAGGCCCAGGGTAGGTGATATTTATAGTGGATGTCACATAGTAAGAGCAGCGTGATGCCATTATCTTTAATATGTTGTGACTGCAGATGGATCTGCCACCGTGGAGGCCTTGCGGGCGGAGCTTGCCCGAGCCAAGGAGCAAGCAAGGAGTAGTAATGCGGCCGCTTTGAAGGCGACCGAAGAGTTGAGAGCCGAGAAGGCCACTCATAGTGAGAGCAAAGAGAAAATGGCCAAAATGGCTGTGAAGTTAAAAGACACTGCCGACCGCTGCCAGTTTCTTGAAGAAGAAAACCGGGCAAAGGCTACGGACTTTGAAAAGGCCACAATGGCGACCAAAGACACCCGCTCCGCAATGAGAGCGAAGAAGGAGGAACTGCGTGAAGCCGGGGACATAATGGCTGGGAAGCCCTTTATGCCGCGGAGGAAGTTCGGCGATCCGCGGTATGCCCCTCTGGATCGGCTGTGGAGTTCGGCCGACGCATATATGGACTTAGCAGCGAGCGCTGTCGATGCGGCCGAATACTTCAGAGATCAAACAGATCGTGAAGTGGACAAGCTGTTCTGGCACAATTTAACGTTCCAGAGCGTCCGCTTCCATTGAATGATCAACTTGCCGAATGGGTCGAACTAAATAGATTGTCCGGACTCGCCATGAGGTCTGTTGTGGATCATCTGTGGCCGGAAAGGCCAAAGCCGAACAGTTATTTTAGCTTGGTGCGGCAGTTCCTTGGTGCGGTGCCACGCATTATGCGATGAAGAGGTCGATGTGCATAGAAGGCTCACGGATGGCCCTTGCCCGTGTCAAAACATACTGGGCGGAGATGGATGCCACCACTGTCGCGGCGCAGGGTTCGGCCATAGGCCGAGTGGCTGCCGAGCACTATTTTGAAGAAGTTCTTGAGGGCGCTCGTTCGATAGAGGCCCGGTGCTCGAAGAATGTTATGTTTGAGTGACATGTATTCCCATTGTAAAAACAACATTTTATTGAATTTATCAAGGCTGTATTTATACTGTTGCCCGAAAGTATTGTGATGCCTCCTGTGCGGCCGTTTATGTATACATGTATATAACCTGAAAGATTGCTGTCGTCGGCTTCAGGCGCCACGCATATAATGCGGGGGTGTTCGCAGAAGACGCGTATTCACACTTAATCCAATGTCTTGGTTCTAATAAGGAGGTGATAGCGCAGCGAACTAGGCAACCGGACTATAATGCTTTAACACTTTCACTTAGCCATAGGAGTTTGACAGTGGGGCTACTAGATAGCCCCTGGTGGCTCTGCACTCGTCTGAATTCGGGGTACGTACATGCCTGGCCGGGAAACGGCCCTTCGTTAATGCGGAGGAATCCCGAAGATTCCAATAAGTCATCGAGTGGTTGACCAGTCTCACGCTATATCATGACAGTCAATTTTCGGCTTTCTCTACTGAGGTGCTCGTCCGGATGAACCAGGGCACAATCGCAGTAGTTCTCCTGGTGCCGCCTTAGCCGATAGAGCGGAACGTAAGGCAGCAAAACATAGGAGTCGGGCAAACCCAACATTTGACCAAAGACATGATTCGGAGCTGATGCATATAAGGCCAAACTCGCGACGCCGAACACTCCCTAAGGTATTCGGTCTTTATGGTGTAAACCGGGTCTAAACAGTACCCTTTGTAATAAGCCCCTGGTGTCCAGGTACGTGCATTATTCTGGCGTGGCCACATGCCAAGACGTCAGCATCCTTCTCGATTGTACTGAGAATCTGAGGGATATAAATCAACAAGAGACAGTAAAAAAGGTTTACGCAGGGTCTTAATCTACAGAGAATCCTTGGAACGGGTCCCTGCTGCACGTCTGCGCCTGTGTCTCCGTTGTGCCGTATCCTGGACGGGTGTAGCACGATGGTCATCTGAAAAAGAGAGGAACTTAATTGAAAAGTTGCCGTGCAAAAGTTAAGTTATACTAAATAAACAATATATAGTTGAAAATGAGTAAAGGTGAGCCTTATTGCCACTTTTGCGTGTGCGTTGAGCCCATTGTATTGTAGTAGGGGTATAGCCATCAAACCTGTATTAATTACATATAGCTGAGCTGGACTCGTCTAGCCGTGTCCACGGTCTTAACGACCTGTCAAATGCTTGAGTTGGTGAGGCCGCTTAGTGTGCGGCGGCCAAGGCGGCCGCACCGTCTTCGGCGCGCAAGGAGCGCTCAATATTTCCATTTACTGTAATGATGCCGCGTGGACCGGGCATCTTGAGCTTGAGGGAAGCGTAATGCGGTATTGCGTTAAAGCGAGCGAAAGCTTCGCGTCTGAGTAGTGCTTGATAGCCACTTTGGAACGGAGCGACGTGGAAAGTTAAATTTTTGCTGCGGAAGTTATCGGGGAAGCCGAATATAACCTCTAGTAGCAGGGAGCCCCTGTAGTGAGCCTCTGGGCCTGGTGTTAGTCCTTTAAAGGTAGCATTGCTGTGGCAAATTTTTGTTGGGTCTATCCCCATTTTGCGGACTGTATCCTGATATATCATATTTAAACTGCTGCCGCCGTCCATTAGGACTCGGGTGAAGTGGTATCCGTCAATTATTGGATCTAATACCAAGGCAGCCCATCCTGCACGCCGGATACTTGCCGAGTAATCCCGATGGTTGAAGGTGATCGGTTGGGACGACCAGTGGCGGAGCTCCGCGGTGATAGGCCCTGGGGCATGTTCCTCTAAACGTGCCGCTTTGTTTCTCCCTTTTATCACATGTAACACGTTGACTGTTTTGACTTCTGGTGGGAATTTCTGCTGCTCCCCTGTGCTTTGCTTGCGAGGTTTGTCCTCGTCTTCACTTGGTGTATCCTGCCCCTTGTGTTCGGCGTTGAGCTTGCCGGACTGTTTGAAGACCCAACATTTTCTGTGGGTATGATTTGCAGGTTTATCAGGGGTGCTATGATCTGACATATTTGGTCCAGAATTTTGTTTAGGCTGGACAGTTCATCTCTGTTGCCTTTGGAGGGCGGCTTCTGCTGGCCTGGCCGAGAGCTTCTAAATCCGGCGTTTACCGCCGTGCTCTTCGGGTTGTCTTCCTTATTCCGGCGCTTATTCTTGCTGCGTCATGACTTCCCGTTTCCATCCCTGACTTCGGATGTACTTGGGTCACTGGTGCTGCATCTGGCTAACCAGCTGTCCTCGCCCGCGCAAAAACGGGTCATGAGGCTTGTTAATGCTGCCATTGTTCTCGGCTTTTCTTGACCGAGGTGTCTGGCAAGCCATTCGTCTCGGACGCTATGCTTAAAAGCTGCTAAGGCTTCGGCGTCCGGACAGTCGACTATTTGGTTCTTTTTAGTGAGGAACCTGTTCCAAAGTTTTCGGGCTGACTCACCAGGCTGTTCAGTTATATGACTTAAATCGTCTGCATCCGGTGGTCGGACATATGTCCCTTGAAAATTTGCCCGAAAGGCGTCTTCGAGCTCTTCCCAGCTTCCGATGGAGTTTTTGGGGTGGCTTTTAAGCCAGTGCCGAGCTGGCCCTTTGAGCTTGAGGGGTAAGTACTTGATGGCGTGGAGATCATCTCCTCAAGCCATATGGATATGGAGGATGTAGTCCTCAATCCAGACCCCAGGGTCTGTTGTTCCGTCGTACGCCTCTATGTTTACGGGTTTGAATCCCTCTAGAAATTCATGATCCAGCACCTCGTCGGTGAAACACAGAGGGTGTGCGGCACCCCTGTATTTGGGCGTACCGTGGTGTTCGGATGTTTGTTGTGTTGTATTGTATGTTGGAGCGCGCTTGCATGGTCCATAGATGGATCTAGTTGCGCCATCCTTTTGATGCGAGCCCTTACGCGGATCGCGTATTGGTTTATGTGCAGCATCGTTTGCCGCTTTATGTTGGCAATGAGGTCGTCTATCCGACCGGATGGCCGTTTTATTTTTTAATTGTGGAGGATCTAAGGCCTCCTCATCAAATTCAGGTAGCAAATTTCACTTCGGATAGCTCTTGGTGTGGCCATTACTGCCGTACTTCACTGCAGTGTTGAGTACTTCACTCCATTTGATTTTGAGTGTGTCTTGTGCAGCCTTGAGCCTTTGCTTCTGTTTTTTCAGGCTCCTTGCCGTAGCGACAAGCCTTTGGTGGGCGTTATGTTGCTCCTGGCGCCTATCCGGTGTGGTGTCGTCCGGACTGTAATCTTCGACGGAGTCGGGTTGGTTTGATTCCACGTGTTGCCCTAGTTGGGCGATGGTTCACCCTGCTCTATCGCTGGGTCCATATGAACGTTATTTCTGCCGAGGCGGGATTTGGAGTGGCGTCTACGCCGTCGCTTTGACTGCTTCTCGAGGGAACAACCCTTCGCTGCGTCCTTCCGTTCCTCTTCGTTGTTTTCTTTGGGTGTGTCCACCATGTATACGTCATGTGATGAAGTGGGCGTCCAGTGCACTGTGGGCAGTGGTTCCCGTTTGTCTCCTGCATCGTCATCCATACCGTCGATGTCTTCGGAGTCGAAGTCGAGCATGTCGGTTAATTCATCGATAGTGGCTACTAAGTGGGTGGTGGGTGGGCGGCGAATTTCTTCGTCATCCGCGTCCCAATCCTGCTGGACATAGTTCGGCCAGGACCCTCCTGACAAGGAGAGAGACCTTAATGAGTTCAGTATGTCGCCGAAGGGCGAGTGCTGAAAAATATCCACGGAGGTAAACTCCATGATCGGCGCCCAATCAGATTCGATAGGAACGGGCGTAGGCGGTTCGGAGTCCATGGCCGGAGAAGGGTCCGACAATTTGACAACACGGCTCTCGTGAAGGGTAAGGTCGATATTCGGCTCGATTGCCGCTGAGGATACGGCCTCCGTGACGGGGTCTATCCACCCGTCCATGGATGACGCAACTGGCTCCGAATTGAGGCTCGGAGCGGCTGCCGGTGCGATCCCCCGAATACGGTGCGATGGTAGAGCTAAATCGTACTCATCGTGACCGCGTGGCGCACAAGGCAGGGGCTCGAATCCGTCGAAGATCAAGTCTCCGCGGATATCGGCCGTGTAATTTAAGCTTCCAAACCTGACCTGGTGGTCAGGGGCGTAACTTTCGATCTGCTCCAGATGGCCAAGCGAGTTGGCCCGCAGTGCGAAGCCGCCGAACACAAAGATCTATCCGGGGAGAAAAGTCTCACCCTGGACTGCATCGCTATCGATGATAGTAGGAGCCATCAAGCCTAACGGCGACGACATAGAGGAACTCTCAATGAAAGCACCAATGTCGGTGTCAAAACCGGCGGATCTCGAGTAGGGGGTCCCGAACTGTGCGTCTAAGGCGGATGGTAACAAGAGGCAGGGGACACGATGTTTTACCCAGGTTCGGGCCCTCTTGATGGAGGTAAAACCCTACGTCCTGCTCGATTTATTCTTGATGATATGAGTATTACAAGAGTTGATCTACCACGAGATCGGAGAGGCTAAACCCTAGAAGCTAGCCTATGGTATGATTGTATGTTGTCCTACGGACTAAAACCCTCCGGTTTATATAGACACCGGAGGGGGCTAGGGTTACACAAGGTCGGTTACAAAGGAGGAGATATACATATCCGTATTGCCTAGCTTGCCTTCCACGCCAAGTAGAGTCCTATCCGGACACGAGACAAAGTCTTCAATCTTGTATCTTCATAGTCCAACAGTCCGGTCAAAGGATATAGTCTGGCTGTCCGGAGACCCCCTAATCCAGGACTCCCTCAGTCATCAATACTCTTTTCTGGCGCCGTTGCTGGGGAGTGAAGCGCCTTTGGTAGGTGGAATTTGGTAAGGAAAAATTTATATAGTGTGCTGAAATTTACTGTCACTTGTTACTATGGAAAGTAATCCTCTAAGGGGCTTGTTCGGGGTATCTTCACCTTGACCAGTAGAGAAAAGAGTTGCTCCTCAACCTACTGAACCTACTGAAAATGAAAATTTCTACTTTGAAATTCCTTCAGGTATGTTAGAAAAACTGCTAGCTAATCCTTTTGCAGGAGATGGAACAAAGCATCCTGATGAGCACCTAATATATGTGGATGAAGTTTGTGGATTATTTAAGCTTGCAGGTGTGCCTGGAGATTTTATTAAGAAGAAAGTATTCCCTTTATCTTTGAAGGGAGATGCATTGACATGGTATAGGCTATGTGATGATACGGGGTCATGGAACTACAAACGATTGAAATTGGAATTTCATCAGAAGTTTTATCCTATGCATCTTGTTCATCGTGATCGCAATTATATATATAATTTTTGGCCTCGCGATGGAGAAAGCATCGCTCAAGCTTGGGGGAGGCTTAAATCAATGTTATATTCATGCCCCAATCATGAGCTCTCAAGAGAAATGATTATTCAAAATTTATATGCTCGGCTTTCTGATAAGAATCGCACCATGCTCGATACTTCTTGTGCTGGCTCTTTTATGATGAAGACTATTGAATTCAAATGGGATTTATTGGAAAGAATTAAACGCAACTCTGAAGATTGGGACCTCGACGAAGGTAAGGAGTCAGGTATGACACCTTAGTATGATTGTGTTAAATCTTTTATGGATACCGATGTTTTCCGTAAATTTAGCACTAAATATGGACTTGACTCTGAGATAGTAGCCTCTTTCTATGAATCTTTTGCTGCTCATATCAATCTCCCTAAGGAGAAGTGGTTTAAATATCATCCTCCCATAGAAGTAAAAGTAGCTGCGCCTATTAAAGTTGAAGAAAAGACTGTCACTTATAATGATCCTATTGTTCCTACTGCTTATGTTGAGAAACCACCTTTTCCTGTTAGGATAAAGGATCATGCTAAAGCTTCAACTGTGGTTCATAAAAGCAATATTAGAACTTATACACCTCCTGAGCAAATTAAAGTTGAACCTAATATTGCTATTTTTAAAGATCTCTTGGCTGATAATATTGATGGGCATGTTATTTATTTCTGTGATGAAACTGCTAGAATTGCTAAACCATGTGCTAAAGATAAACATAGACCTATGGTAGGCATGCCTGTTATTTCTATTAAAATAGGAGATCATTGTTATCATGGCTTGTGTGATATGGGTGCTAGTGCTAGTGCAATACCTATTGACTTATACAAAGAAATTATGCATGATATTGCACCTGCCGAGTTAGAAGATATTGATGTCACAATTAAACTTGCCAATAGAGACACTATTTCACCAATTGGAATTGTTAGAGATGTTGAAGTCTTGTGTGGGAAAACTAAATATCCTGCTGATTTTCTTGTTCTTGGTTTTCCACAAGATAGCTTTTGTCCCATTATATTTGGTAGACCCTTCTTGAACACAGTTAATGCTAAGATAGATTGCAAAAAGGATGTTGTTACTATTGGTTTGGGTGATATGTCTCATGAGTTCAACTTTTCTAAATTCCGTAGACAACACCACGAAGAGGAATTGCCTAGTAAAGATGAAATTATTGGTCTTGCTTCTATTGCCATACCTCCTAGTGATCCTTTAGAACAATATTTGCTAGACCATGAAAATGATATGTTTATGAATGAAAGAAGGGAAATAGATGAAGTATTCTTTAAATAGGAACCCATCCTGAAACACAATTTTCCCGTTGAAATCCTAGGGGATCCTCCTCCACCCAAGGGTGATCCTGTGTTTGAGCTTAAACTGTTACCTGATACTCTTAAATATGCTTATCTTGATGAAAAGAAGATATATCATGTTATTATTAGTGCTAACCTTTCAGAGCATGAAGAAGAGAGATTATTGAAAACTCTGAAGAAGCACCGTGCTGCTATTGGATATACTCTCGATGATCTTAAGGGCATTAGTCCCACACCATGTGCTACCTCTTGAGCACTACGTTGGATTTCCTTGAAGAGGAAAGGATGATGCAACAAAGTAGCATAAGTATTTCCCTCAGTTTTTGAGAACCAAGGTATCAATCCAGTAGGAGGCTACGCACGAGTCCCTCGTACCTGCGCAAAACAAATAACTCCTCGCAACCAACGCGATAAGGGGTTGTCAATCCCTTCACGGTCACTTACGAGAGTGAGATCTGATAGATATGGTAGAATAATATTTTTGGTATTTTTGTGATAAAGATGCAAAGTAAAATAAAAGCAAAGTAAAAAGCAAAGGAAATAACTAAGTATTGGAAGAATAATATGATGAAGATAGACCCCGGGGCCATAGGTTTCACTAGTGGCTTCTCTCAAGAGCATAAGTATTTTATGGTGGATGAACGAATTACTGTTGAGCAATTGACGGAATTGAGCATAGTTATGACTTATGAGAATATCTAGGTATGATCATGTATATAGGCATCGCGTCCGAGACAAGTAGACCGACTCCTGCCTGCATCTACTACTATTACTCCACTCATCAACCGCTATCCAGCATTGCATCTAGAGTATTAAGTTCATGAAAACAGAGTAACGTCTTAAGCAAGATGACATGATGTAGAGGGATAAATTCATGCAATATGATAAAACCCCATCTTGTTATCCTCGATGGCAACAATACAATACGTGCCTTGCTGCCCCTACTGTCATTGGGAAAGGACACTGCAAGATTGAACCCAAAGCTAAGCACTTCTCCCACTGCAAGAAAGATCAATCTAGTAGGCCAAACCAAACTAATAATTCGAAGAGACTTGCAAAGATAACCAATCATACATAAAAGAATTCAGAGAAGATTCAAATATTGTTCATAGATAATCTTGATCATAAACCCACAATTCATCGGTCTCAACAAACACACCGCAAAAAGAAGATTACATCGAATAGATCTCCACAAGAGAAGGGGAGAACATTGTATTGAGATCCAAAAAGAGAGAAGAAGCCTCTAGCTAATAACTATGGACCCGAAGGTCTGAGGTAAACTACTCACACTTCATCGGAGAGGCTATGGTGTTGATGTAGAAGCCCTCTATGATGGATGCCCCCTCCGGCAGAGCTCCGGAACAGGCCCCAAGATGGGATCTCGTAGATACAGAAGGTTGTGGCGGTGGAATTAGGTTTTTGGCTCCGTATCTGATCGTTTGGGGGTACGTAGGTATATATAGGAGGAAGGAGTACGTCGGTGGAGCAACAGGGGGCCCACGAGGGTGGAGGGCGCGCCTGGGGGGGTAGGCGCGCCCCCTACCTCATGGCCTCCCTGTTGGTTGCTTGCTTGACGTAGTGTCCAAGTCTCTTGGGTCTTGTTCGTTCCAAAAATCACGTTCCCGAAGGTTTCATTCCGTTTGGACTCCGTTTGATATTCCTTTTCTTCGAAACCCTAAAATAGGAAAAAAACAACAATTCTGGGTCGGGCCTCCGGTTAATAGGTTAGTCCCAAAAATAATATAAAAGTGGATAATAAAGCCCAATAATGTCCAAAACAGTAGATAATATAGCATGGAGCAATCAAAAATTATAGATACGTTGGAGACGTATCACTATGTCAACACAAAATAAATTTGGAGAAAGATGCCAAACCAGTTCGTGATCACCAACGATGACTGAATCCTAAGATGAAAGAAGTGGCAAGAAAGCAAATGCTAAAGCTTCTAGAGGCAGGTATTATTTATCCCGTTGCTGATAGTCAGTGGGTAAGTCCTATACATTGTGTCCCTAGGAAGGGAGGTATTACTGTCGTTCCTAATGATAAAGATGAATTGATTCCGCAAAGAATTATTACAGGTTATAGGATGGTAATTGATTTCCGCAGATTAAATAAGGATACTAAGAAAGATCATTACCCCTTACCTTTTATTGATCAAATGCTAGAAAGATTATCCAAACATACACATTTTTGCTTCCTAGATGGTTATTCTGGTTTCTCTCAAATACCTGTGTTAGCTGATGGTCAATCTAAGACCACTTTTACTTGCCCGTTCGGTACTTTTGCTTATAGACGTATGCCTTTTGGTTTATGTAATGCACCTGCTACCTTCCAAAAATGCATGATGGCTATATTCTCGGACTTTTGTGAAAAGATTTGTGAGGTTTTCATGGACGATTTCTCCGTCTATGGATCCTCTTTTGATGATTGCTTGAGCAACCTTGATCGAGTTTTGCAGAGATGTGAAGAAACTAATCTTGTCTTGAATTGGGAAAAGTGCCACTTTATGGTTAATGAAGGTATTGTCTTGGGGCATAAAGTTTCTGAAAGAGGTATTGAAGTTGATAAAGCCAAGGTTGATGCTATTGAAAAGATGCCATGTCCCAAGGACATCAAAGGTATAAGAAGTTTCCTTGGTCATGCCGGTTTTTATAGGAGGTTCATTAAGGACTTCTCAAAAATTTCTCGGCCTCTGACTAATTTATTACAAAAATATATACCATTTGTTTTTTATGATGATTGCGTAGAAGCATTTGAAATACTTAAGAAAGCATTGATCTCTGCACCTATTGTTTAACCACCTGATTGGAATTTACCCTTTGAAATTATGTGTGATGCTAGTGATTATGCTGTAGGTGCTGTTCTAGGGCAAAGAGTTGATAAGAAATTAAATGTTATCCAATATTCTAGTAAAGCTCTAGACAATGCTCGGAGAAATTATGCAACTACTGAAAAAGAATTCTTAGCAGTTGTATTTGCTTGCTATAAGTTTAGACCTTATATTGTTGATTCTAAAGTAACTATTCACACGGATCATGCTGCTATTAAATACCTTATGGAAAAGAAAGATGCTAAACCTAGACTTATTAGATGGGTTCTCTTGCTACAAGAATTTGATTTGCATATTATTGATAGAAAGGGAGTTGAGAACCCCGTTGTAGATAACTTGTCTAGGTTGGAAAATGTTCTTGATGACCCACTACCTATTGATGATAGCTTTCCTGATGAACAAGTAAATGTCATAAATGCTTCTCGTACTACTCCATGGTATGCTGATTATGCTAATTATAATGTTGCTAAGTTCCTACCACCTAGTTTCACATACCAGCAAAAGAAAAAGTTCTTCTGTGATTTGAGACATTACTTTTGGGATGACCCACATCTTTATAAAGGAGTAGATGGTGTTATTAGACATTGTGTACCTGAGCATGAACAGGAACAGATCCTATGCAAGTGTCATTCCGAGGCTTATGGAGGTCACCACGCTGGAGATAGAACTGCACATAAGGTATTGCAATCCGGTTCTTATTGGCCTACTCTCTTCAAGGATGCCCGTAAGTTTGTTGTATCTTGTGATGAATGTCAAAGAATTGGTAATATTAGTAGACGTCAAGAAATGCCTATGAATTATTCACTTGTTATTGAACCATTTGATGTTTGGGGCTTTGATTATATGGGACATTTTCCTGCCTCCAATGGATACACACATATTTTAGTTGTTGTTGATTACGTTACTAAATGGGTAGAAGCTATTCCAACTAGTAGTGCTGATCATAACATCTCTATTAAGATGCTTAAATAAGTTATTTTTCCGAGGTTTGGAGTCCCTAGATATTTAATGACTGATGGTGGTTCACATTTTATTCATGGTGCTTTCCGTAAAATGCTTGCTAAATATGATGTTAATCATAGAATTGCATCTCCTTATCACCCATAGTCTAGTGGTCAAGTAGAATTAAGCAATAGAGAACTCAAATTAATTTTGCAAAAGAATGTTAATAGATCTAGAAAGAATTGGTCCAAGAAACTTGATGATGCATTATGGGCCTATAGAACTGCATATAAAAATCCTATGGGTATGTCTCCGTATAAAATGGTTTATGGAAAAGCATGTCACTTACCTGTCGAACTAGAACATAAGGCTTATTGGGCTATTAAAGAGCTCAACTATGATTTCAAACTTGCCGGTGAGAAGAGGTTATTTGACATTAGCTCACTTGATGAATGGAGAACCCAAGCCTACGAAAATGCCAAGTTGTTTAAAGAAAAAGTCAGAAGATGGCATGACAAAATAATTCAAAAGCGTGAGTTTAATGTAGGTGATTATGTATTATTATACAACTCTCGTTTAAGATTTTTTGCAGGAAAATTTCTCTCTAAATGGGAAGGTCCTTACGTTATCGAGGAGGTCTATCGTTCCGGTGCCATAAAAATCAACAACTTCGAAGGCACAAATCCGAAGGTGGTGAACGGTCAAAGAATTAAACATTATATCTCAGGTAATCCTATAAATATTGAAACCAATGTTATTGAAACCGTAACCCCGAAGGAATAAGGGACACTTTCTGGAACGTTTCAGACTCCGAAATGGAATAGGTATGTGGTATCGTAAGTAAACCGACTCCAAAACAGTTCTAATGGCAATTTTCTTTCGTTTTGGAATATTTAGAAAAATAGAAATATAAGAAGCAGTCCGGGAAGGACACGAGGGCTCTACAAGGGTGGAGGGTGCGCCCCCTACCTCGTGGGCACCTCGTGTGCTCTCCAGACTCTGTTTTCTTACACGTTACATATTTTGGTCGGTAAAAATTCATTATATAACCTCCCGAAGGTTTTGACCACTGTATCACGCAAAAATCTCCTGTTCTTGTTCCGAGCTGTTTTTTGCCAGGGTTGTCAAAGCCAAGCATCACGTCGTCTCCCTCCTCCTCCAACAATGAGGGCAATGATGCTTGGCTAATGAAGATAGAGCTGAAGAGAGAAGAACCCATGGAGATCAACAAGGATGAAGGGATCAAGAAGGCCATGGAGGACCAAGTTCCGGCAACAGAAGACATCCTTCAACTTGAACACAATCTTCTTACCCCAACTAAGATCGAAGCTTTCAAGATGATTGAGCTAGCTCGTATACAAAACAAGTATCTCACACGTGAAAATATTTTGTTGAAGGAGCATATCATCGCACTCAAGGGCATTATCCGCAAGTTGGAAGACCTCCTACGCTCGATGTGCGACTATCCATCATCAACAACTCCACCTTCTTCACCAACAAAGGAGACATAATCACATGGGTATGGGCACTCGCCTTGGCAACTGCCAAGCTTGGGGGAGTGCCCCAGTATCGTATCACCATCACTTCTATCTTTACCATTTTTCTTAGTTCGATCCTTTTGGTAATATCTTGATCTAGTAGCATAAAGTTTTAGCATGATCTAGTTTTGAGTTTTGCTTTATGATCTCTTCTATGTAATCGAGTCTGTGAGCCATATAATAAAGATTAGTGTTGAGTCAAGGGCTTGATTATTTTGCTATGATCTTGAGTGAATAAAAGAAAAGAGAAAAAGAATAAAAAGAATCAAAGAGATCACATGGATCTTATGGAGAGTAATGAGCTCACATATAAAAAGTATGATGAATGAAAGTTTTTGAGAGTTGACAAACATAGTTTTGGTCATCTTTGCAATTAATAGGAAGTAATAAAGAAAGAGAGGTATTCACATATAAATATACTATCTTGGCCATCTTTTATAATTGTGAGCACTCATTAAAATATGACATGCTAAAGGGTTGACATTGGACAAGGAAGACAACGTAATGGGTTATGTTTTCTTACATCTGAGATAAATTATATTGTCATGGATCCTCCAACATGTTGAGCTTGCCTTTACCCCTCATGCTAGCCAAACTCCTTGCACCAATTAGAGATACTACTTGTGCTTCCAAATATCCCTAAACCCAGTTTGCCATGAGAGTCCACCATATCTACCTATGGATTGAGTAAGATCCTTCAAGTAAGTTGTCACTGGTGCAAGCAATAAAAAATGCTCTCTAAATATGTATGACTTATTAGTGTGGGAGAAAATAAGCTTTATACGATCGTGTGATATGGAAGAAATAAAAGCGATGGACTGCATAATAAAGGTCCATATCACAAGTGGCAATATAAAGTGACGTTCTTTCACATTAAGATTTTGTGCATCCAACCATAAAAGCGCATGACAACCTCTTCTTCCCTCTGCGAAGGGCCTATCTTTTTCCTTTATCTCCTACCTTACATAAGAGTCATGGTGTTCTTCACCTTTCCTTTTTACATTTTTATCCTTTGGTAAGCACAATATGTTGGAAAGACCCTGGTATATATGGCTAATTGGATGTGAGTTTTCATGAACTATTATTGTTGACATTACCCTTGAGGTAAAACGTTGGGAGGCAAAACTATAAGCCCCCATCTTTCTCTGTGTCTGATTAAAACTCCATACCCATAAGTATCGCGTGAGTGTTAGCAATTGTGAAAGACTATATGATAGTTGAGTATGTGGACTTGCTGAAAAGCTCTTATATTGATTCTTTCCTATGTTATGATAAATTGCAATTGCTTCAATGACTGAGATTATAGTTTGTTAGTTTTCAATGAAGTTTAGGATTCATACTTGAAATTGTGATTGAATTGTTACTCTAGCATAAGAGATCATATGAAAATAATCATATAAGTTGTTGTTCTAAGAATGATCATGATGCCCTCATGTCCGTATTTTATTTTTTATCGACACCTCTATCTCTAAACATGTGGACATATTTTTCGATTTCGGCTTTCGCTTGAGGACAAGCGATGTCTAAGCTTGGGGGAGTTGATACGTCCATTTTGCATCATGCTTTTATATTGATATTTATTGCATTATGGGCTCTTATTACACATTATGTCACAATACTTATGCCTATTCTCTCTTATTTTACAAGGTTTACATAAAGAGGGATAATGCCGGCAGCTGGGATTCTGGGCTGGAAAAGGAGTAAATATTAGATACATATTCTGCACAGCTCCAAAAGTCCTGAAACTTCATGCAAGTCATTTTTAGAATAAATAAAAAATACTAAGCGCAATAAGTTCCAGAGGGGGCCCACACCCTGCCCACGAGGGTGGGGGTGCGCCCTACCCCCTGGGCGCGCCCCCCTACCTCGTGGGCCCCATGGTGGCTCTCCGATGCCCATCTTCTGCTATGTGGAGTCTTTTGATGAGAAAAAAATAATCATAAGCCACCTTTCCGGACAAGACTCCACAGCCACGAGGCGGAACCTTGGCGGAACCAATCTAGGGCTCCGTCGGAGCTGTTCTGCCGGGGAAACTTCCTTCCGGGAGGGGGAAATCATCACCATCGTCATCACCAACGTTCCTCTCATCGGGAGAGGGCAATCTCCATCAACATCTTCACCAGCACCATCTCCTCTCAAAACCCTAGTTCATCTCTTGTATCCAATTCTTGTCTCCAAGTCCGGGATTGGTACCTGCGGGTTGCTAGTAGTGTTGATTACTCCTTGTAGTTGATGCTAGTTGGTTTACTTGGTGAAAGATCATATGTTCAGATCCTATATGCATATTAATACCCCTCTGATTATGAACATGCATATGCTTTGTGAGTAGTTACGTTTGTTCCAGAGGACATGGGAGAAGTCTTGCTATTAGTAGTCATGTGAATTTGGTATTCGTTCGATATTTTGATGAGATGTATGTTGTCTCTCCTCTAGTGGTGTTATGTGAACGTCGACTACATGCCACTTCACCATTATTTGGGCCTAGAGGAAGGCATTGGAAGTAATAAGTAGATGATGGGTTGCTAGAGTGACAGAAGCTTAAACCCTAGTTTATGCGTTGCTTCATAAGGGGCTGATTTGGATCCATATGTTTCATGCTATGGTTAGGTTTACCTTTATACTTTTGTTGTAGTTGCGGATGCTTGCAATAGAGGTTAATCATAAGTGGGATGCTTGTCCAAGTAAGGACAGCACCCAAGCACCGGTCCACCCACATACCAAATTATCAAGGTACCGAACGCGAATCATATGAACGTGATGAAAACTAGCTTGACGATATTCCCATGTGTCCTCGGGAGCGCTTTACATCATATAAGAGTTTGTCCAGGCTTGTCCTTTGCTACAAAAAGTATTGGGCCACCTTGCTGCACTTTATTTACTTTTGTTACTTGTTGCTCGTTACAAATTATCTTATCACAAAACTATCTGTTACCTATAATTTCAGTGCTTGCAGAGAATACCTTGCTGAAAACTGCTTATCATTTCCTTCTGCTCCTCGTTGGGTTCGACACTCTTACTTATCGAAAGGACTACGATAGATCCCCTATACTTGTGGGTCATCAAGGAGCCACGAGGCGGCCACAAGGACGGAGGGCGCCCCAGGGTAGGGCGCGCCCCCACCCTTGTGAGCACCTCGTGACCCTCCTGACCTAATTATTTCGCCTATATGTTCCCAAATACCCCCAAACCACCAGAGGCATCCACGAAAACACTTTTCCACCGCCACAACCTTCTGTACCCGTGAGATCCCATCTAGGGACCTTTTTTGGCATCCTGCCAGAGGGGGATTCGATCACGGAGGGCTTCTACATCAACTCTATTGCCCTTCCGATGAAGCGTGAGTAGTTCACCACAGACCTACGGGTCCATAGCTAGTAGCTAGATGGCTTCTTCTCTCTCTTTGACTCTCAATACCACGTTCTCCTCGAAGTTCTTGGAGATCTATTCGACGTAATACTTTTTGCGGTGTGTTTGCCGAGATCCAATGAATTGTGGATTTATGATCAGTTTATCTATGAATATTATTTGCATCTTCTCTGAATTCTTTTATGCATGATTTGATATCTTTGTAATTCTCTTGGGACTATCGGTTTGGTTTGGCCAACTAGATTGGTTTTTCTTGCAATGGGAGAAGTGCTTAGCTTTGGGTTCAATCTTGCGGTGTCCTTTCCCAGTGACAGTAGGGGCGACAAGGCACATATTGTATTGTTGCCATCGAGGATAAAAAGATGGGGTTTTCATCATATTGCTTGAGTTAATTCCTCTACATCATGTCGTCTTACTTAATGCGTTACTCCATTCTTTATGAACTTAATACTCTAGCTACATGCTGGATAGTGGTCGATGTGTGGAGTAATAGTAGTAGATGCAGAATCATCTTGGTCTACTTGACACGGACGTGATGCCTATATTCATGATCATTGCCTTAGATATCGTCATAACTTTGCGTTTTTCTATCAATTGCTCGGCAGTAATTTGGTCACCCACTGTATTATTTGCTATCTTGAGAGAAGCCTCTAGTGAAACCCATGGCCCTCGGGTCTATTTTCCATCATATAAGTTTCTATTTTCCTTCATACAATTTTCCGATCTACAATATTAGTTTCCGATCTACTTATTTTTAATCTTTTACTTTTCGATCAATAAACCAAAACTACCAAAAATATTTACTTTACTATTTATCTATCTCTATTAGACCTCACTTTTGCAAGTAATCGTGAAGGGATTGACAACCCCTTTATCGCGTTGGGTGCAAGTTGTTTGATTGTTTCTGCTGGTATTGGTAATTTGTGCATTGTCACCTACTAGATTGATACATTGGTTCTCAAACTGAGGGAAATACTTATCTCTACTTTGCTGCATCACCCTTTCCTCTTCAAGAGAAAACCAAAGCAAGCTCAAGAAAGAGCAGGAAGAATTTCTGGCGCCGTTGCCGGTGAGATCTACGTCAAGTCAAGACATACCAAGTACCCATCATAAACTCACATCTCTTGCATTACATTATTTGCCATTCACCTCTCGTTTTCCTCTCCCCCACTTCTGAAACGATTTTTGAAAAGATTTGCCCTTTTCTTCACCCTTCTTCCGTTCGTCTTCTTTCTGTATGACTTTTTGCTCATTTGCTATCTTTGCTTGTCATGCCATGTGTCTTCTATTTGCTTGCTAAAAATCTATTGATATGTATCCACTCAAAGTTTTCTACTTGGGTCATCTTCGATCCATATGTGCTCGTGCTGAAACCCCAACTAGTTTAATTGAGGGAAAATCTTTAGATGAGCATGCTCATTTTGTGCGTCATCATTTGTCTGAAAAAGGGAAGCTCTTATGGAATCAAATAAATTGTTTTCTATGCTATGCTTGGAATCTTTGTGAAATTTGTGATTTTACTTGTTGCTCCAAGAACCCTAAAAACACCTCCCTACCTATGTGAGTTTAATGATAATGAAATCTTATCTTCTTATGAAAAGGGTGTTTATAGTTACTATGAATATAGAACAAAATGAAGAATTTGTTGCTTTTAAGGGTGCTTATGAATTTGCTTCTTTGATTGAAAAGTATGATATTACTCTCTACAAATCTGAAAATTTTGACATACTTAAATATTTCTATGAGAACTGTGCTCATAATGTCTATGCCAAAGAATTTATTGAGAGAATGACCGTTGCTTTGGAAGAAAATAATGATATGCATGAATCTATAGATAATTATGATTCCGATGATTTGATTGAAATATCCCTTGATGAACATGAGGCTTGCTATTCTTGTGTCCATGATGCCAATATTTATGGAGATGAATTTGCTATAGTTCCTTATGTTAAACATGAGATTATTGCTATTGCAACCATACTTGATAATTCCTTGAATCAAAAGCATGATTGCAATGATGTTATTATAAATTATATTAATGTCACTTGTGATAATAATATGCAAAACCCTAAGCTTGGGGATGCTAATTTTGCTATGTCTACTACTTGTTGCAATGATCATAATTGGGGTGATTCTTCTTATGATCTTGAAAATTTATTTAATCCCCATGATGAATATGAGATTAATAATAATGTTTGCAATAATATTGAAAGTGGGTTTGTAAGAGTGTCAACTTTAGATCCCACATATTTGGATAATGTTCAATCTTATGAAGTTTTTGATAAAAGTGGGTTCGGAGAGGTCATGACTTTATTTTATGATAATCCCACTATTTCGGAAGAGTGTCAACTTTGCATGCATGTGGATCATGAAGAGAATATTTTATGTGATAGCTATATTGTTGAATTTGATTATGATCCCACATGCAATTATTATGAGAGAGAGGAAAATATGGTTGTACAAATTTTCATGTTACAAAATTACCTCCCATTATGTTGAGATTGCTATTGTTTCTTTCTTATTCCTTGCATATGCTAGTTTTTCCTTGTCTTGATAACTTGTCTTCCTATAAGATGCCTATGAATAGGAAGTATGTTAGACTTTGATGTATTTTTCACATGCTACATGATGCTCTCTTTGTGTTTCAATTGCTATCGTTCATGTGAGCATCATTAAAATCATCAATGCCTAGCTAAAAGGCTTTAAAGAAAAGCGCTTGTTGGGAGTCAAACCAATATATTTCCTTTCTGTTTTTGAATAAATAATTCATCTAGCCTCTGGTTAGATGTGGCTTTTGTGTTATAATTAGTGTTTGTGCCAAGTAAGACCTTTGGGATGGCTTACGGTGATAGTTGATTTGATCTTGCTGAAAAATAGAAACTTTTATGCTCAGGAAAACAATTCTCATTTTTAGTCGAAGCGTGTTAAAATACTGATTCTTTTTGCAGAAGGTTAATAAACAAATTTCTTAGGTTGTCCTAAGTTTTAAGAATTTTTGGAGTTACAGAAGTATTCGAGAGTTACAGATTGCTACAGAGTGTTTTGTTTTTGACAGATTTTGTTTTCTTTGTGTTGTTTGCTTATTTTGATGATTCTATGAGTAGTATTGGGGGTATGAACCATGGAAAAGTTGGAATACAGTAGATATTACAACAATATAAATAAAGAATGAGTTAACAACAGTACCAAAAGTGGTGATTTATTTTCTTATACTAACGGAGCTTATGAGATTTTCTGTTGAACTTTGTGTTGTGAAGTTTTCAAGTTTTGGGTAAGGATTTGATGGACTATGGAATAATGAGAAGAAAGAGCCTAAGCTTGCGGATGCCCAAGGAACCCCAAGGTAATATTCAAGGACAACCAAGAGCCTAATCTTGGGGATGCCCCGGAAGGCATCCCCTCTTTCGTCTTCGTCTATCGGTTACTTTACTTGAGGCTATATTTTTATTCACCACATGATATGTGTTTTGCTTGGAGCGTCTTGTATGATTTGATTCTTTGCTTTTTAGTTTGCCACAATCATCCTTGCTGTACACACCTTTTGAGAGGGACACACATGAATCTTGATTTATTAGAATACTCCATGTGCTTCACGTATATCTTTTGAGCTAGGCAATTTTGCTATAGTGCTTCACTTATATATTTTTAGAGCACGGCGGTAGTTTTATTTTATAGAAATTATCGAACTCTCGTGCTTCACTTATATTATTTTGAGAGTCTTCAAACAGCATGGTAATTTGCTTTGGTTATAAATTTAGTCCTAATATGATAGGCATCCAAGAGGATTATAATAAAAACGTTCATATAAAGTGCATTGAATACTATGAGAAGTTTGATTCCTTATGATTGTTTTGAGATATAAAGATGGTGATATCAGAGTCATGATAGTGAGTAATTTTCAATTTGAGAAATACTTGTGTTATGGTTTGTGAGTCCCGTAGCATGCACGTATAGTGAACCGTTATGTAACGAAGTTGGAGCGTGAGATATTTTTTGATTGTCTTCCTTATGAGTGACGGTCTGGGACGAGCGATGGTCTTTTCCTACCAATCTATCCCCCCTAGGAGCATGCGCGTAGTACTTTGTTTCGATGAATAACAGATTTTTGCAATAAGTATGTGAGTTCTTTATGACTAATGTTGAGTCCATGGATTATACACACTCTCCCCCTTCCACCATTGCTAGCCTCTCTAGTGTCGCGCAACTTTCGCCGGTACCTTAAACCCACTATATACCTTCCTTAAAGCAGCCATCATGCCTACCTATTATGGCATTTCCATAGCCATTCCGAGATATATTGCCATGCAACTTTCCACCGTTCCGTTTATTATGACACACTTCATCATTGTCATATTGCTTTGCATGATCATGTAGTTGACACCGTATTTGTGGAAAAGCCACCTTTCATCATTGTTTATACATGTCACTCTTGAGTCATTGCACATCCCGGTACACCGCCGGTGGCATTCATATAGAGTCATATTTTGTTCTAGTATCGAGTTGTAATTTTTGAGTTGTAAGTAAATGGAAGTGTGATGTCATTATTAGAACATTGTCCCATGTGAGGAAATAAAATAAGAGAGGCCAAAAGAGTCTCCAAAAAAGAGAAAGGAGAATAAAAAAAGAGAGAAAGAGAGAGAGAAAGAGAGAAGGGGCAATGTTACTATCCTTTTTCCACACTTGTGCTTCAAAGTAGCACCATGATCTTCATGATAGAGAGTCTCCTATGTTATCACTTTCATATGCTAGTGGGAATTTTTCATTATAGAACTTGGCTTGTATATTCCAATGATGGGCTTCCTCAAATTGCCCGAGGTCTTCATGAGCAAGCAAGTTGGATGCACACCCACTTAGTTCTCTTTTTGAGATTTCATAAACTTATAGCTCTAGTGCACCATTGCATGGCAATCCATACTCACTCACATTGATATCTATTGATGGGCATCTCCATAGCCCGTTGATATGCCTAGTTGATGTGAGACTATCTCCCTCTTTTTGTCTTCTCCACAACCATCATATTCTATTCCACCTATAGTGCTATGTCCATGGCTCATGCTCATGTATTGCATGAAAGTTTAAAAGGTTTGAGAACATCAAATGTATGAAACAATTCCTTGGCTTGTCATCGGGGTTGTGCATGATTTGAATATTTTGTGTGATGACGATGGAGCATAGCCAAACTATATGATTTTGTAGGGATAAGCTTTCTTTGGCCATGTTATTTTGAGAAGACATAATTGCCTTGCCAGTGTTGGGAAACACAGCATGAAATTTCAAAAAAATTCCTACACTCACGCAAGATCTATCTAGGAGATGCATAGCAACGAGAGGGGAAGAGTGTGTCCACGTACCCTCGTAGACCGAAAGCGGAAGCGTTTGACAACGTGGTTGATGTAGTCGAACTTGTTGTTTCGACCGATCAAGCACTGAACGTACGACACCTCCGAGTTCTGCACACGTTCAACTCGATGACGTCCCTCGAACTCTTGATCCAGCAAAGTGTCGAGGGGGAGTACCGTCAGCACGATGGCGTGGTGACGGTGATGGTGAAGTGATCCGCACAGGGCTTCGCCTAAGCACTATGAAGATATGACTGAGGCGTAAACTATGGAGGGGGCGCCACACACGGCTAACAATTGTTGGTGTGTGTTCTTGGCGCCCCCTCCCCACGTATATATAGGTGGGAGGGGAGGGGAGAGGCCATGTGGCACCCCAAGTAGGAGGAATCCTACTTGGGGACCTCACCCAATTAGCCTCCCCCTTCCTTATTTCTGGAAGGGGGAAGAAAAGAGGGGAGAGGGGGAAGGAAGGGGGAATCCTATTCCCTCTATTCCCTTTCCTCCTCCCCTTTTCCTTCTCCACTTAGGTCGGCCCATATGTACCTGGTACCCGCCGGAACACTTCCGGTGTCCGAATACCATCGTCCTATATATCAATCTTTACCTCTCAACTATTTCGAGACTCCTCGTCATGTCCGTGATCTCATCTAGGACTCCAAACAACATTCGGTCACCAGATCACATAACTCATATAATACTAAATCGTCATCGAACGTTAAGCGTGCGGACCCTACGGGTTCGAGAACTATGTAGACATGACCGAGACACCTCTCCTATCAATAACCAATAGCAGAACCTGGATGCTCATATTGGCTCCTACATATTCTACGAAGATCTTTATCGGTCGAACCGTTATGACAACATACATTATTCCCTTTGTCATTGGTATGTTACTTGCCCGAGATTCGATCGTCGGTATCCACATACCTAGTTCAATCTCGTTACCAGCAAGTCTATTTACTCGTTCCGTAATACATCATCTTGTAACTAACTCATTAGTCACTTTGCTTGCAAGGCTTCTTATGATGTGCATTACTGAGAGGGCCCAAAGATACCTCTCCGATACTCAGAGTGACAGATCCTAATCTCGATCTATGCCAACCCAACAAACACCTTCGGAGATACCTATAGAGCATATTTATAATCACTCAGTTACGTTGTGACGTTTGATAGCACACAAGGCATTCCTCCTGTATCCGGAAGTTGCATAATCTCATAGTCGAAGGAATATGTATTTGGCATGAAGAAAGCAATAGCAATAAAACTGAACGATCATAATGCTTAGCTAACAGATGGGTCATGTCCATCACATAATTGTCCTAATGATGTGATCCTGTTATCAAATGACAACTCATGTCCATGGTTAGGAAACCTTAACCATCTTTGATCAACGAGCTAGTCAAGTAGAGGCTCACTAGGGACTCAGTGTTTGTCTATGTATTCACACATGTATTAAGGTTTCCTGTCAATACAATTCTAGCATGGATAATAAACATTTATCATGAATAAGGAAATATAAAATAACAACTTTATTATTGCCTCTAGGGCATATTTCGTTCAGTCTCCCACTCGCACTAGAGTCAATAATCTAGTATACATCGCCATGTGATTAACATCCAAAGAGTTTACTAGAGTCAATAATCTAGTTCACATCGTTTATGTGATTAACACTCTGATGTATGATCATGTTTTGCTTGTGAGAGAGTTTTTAGTCAACGGGTCTGCAACATTCAGATCCGTGTGTACTTTGCAAATTTCTATGTCTACAATGCTCTGCATAGAGCTACTCTAGCTAGTTGGTCCTATGTTCAATACGCATCCAGAGTCATCTGGATTAGTGTCAAAACTTGCATCGGCATAACCCATTACGACGAACTATTTATCACCACCACAATCGAGAAACTTTACCTTATTCCTCTAAGGATAATTTTGACCGATGTCCACTGATCCACTCCTGGATCACTCTTGTACCCCCTTGCCATAAACGTGGCAAGGCACACATTAGGTATGGTACACAACATGGCATGCTTTATAGAACCTATGCCTAAGGCATAGGGAATGACTTCCATTCTCTCTATATTTTTATGCCATGGTCGGGCTTTGAGTCTTACTCAACTCCATACCTTATAACTCAGGCAAGAACTCCTTATTTGACTAATCTATTTTGAACTACCTCAAAATCTTAAGGTATGTAATCATCAAAAGTCTTATCAAGCGTCTTGATCTATCTCTATAGATATTGATGCCCGATATGTAAGCAGCTTCACCGAGGCCTTTCTTTGAAAAATTCTTATTCAAATATCCTTTATGCTATCCAGAAATTCTACATCATTTTCGATCAACAATATGTCATCCATATATAATATCAGAAATGCTACAAAGCTCCCACTCACTTTATTGTAAATACAGGCTTCTCCGAAAGTCTGTATAAAACCAATGCTTTGATCACCTCATCAAAGCGTATATTCCTACTCCGAGATGCTTGCACAAGTCCATAGATGGATCGCTGGAGCTTGCACACTTTGTTAGCACCTTTAGGATCGACAAAACCTTTTGGTTGCATCATATACAACTCTTCTTTAAGATATCCATTAAGGAATGCAGTTTTGATGTCCATTTGCCAGATTTCATAAAATGTGGCAATTGCTAACATGATTCAGATAGACTTAAGCATCGCTACGGGTGAGAAAATCTCATCGTAGTCAACTCTTTGAACTTGTCGAGAACCTTTTGTGACAAGTCGAGCTCTGTAGATAGTGTCGTGGTGGGCACACGGCAGTTGCCAAGGGACGGCTAAAGAGAGGAGGAGGCTCGAGGGCACTGGTGGGCTCTAGAGGCGAGGTCAGCATGAGCGAGCGCGGGACACAAGACATACCCAGGTTCGGGGCTCTCTAGAGAGATAACACCCCTAGTCCTACCGAATGTAGTTTATATGTAACGGTACTGAGCTGCTCCTAGAGCTGTATGGAGGAAGAAGGAAGGCGGGCCAAGGCTTAGGCCGCTCCTTCTCCTGGTGCATGTGTGTGGCTAGTCTGATGTGTGAGTGTGTCTCTGATCGCTATCATTTTCGTCGTTCCCGTATGCATGAGGGCTCCTGGGGGTTTTATAGGCCAACCCCCTAGGGGTACAATGGTAATGTTACAAGGCCATGGGACTGGGTTGTCATTGTCCGGGAAGCCAGTGCTGGGACCCGTCGGGTGTAAGGGGTCGCCGGGTTCTCTGGGTGCGGGCCCCACGTGCCTAGGGGCACTGTTCGCCATCTTGTCGATCGTCAGGGAGTGGCCGGGTTGAGCCTGCTACAGTGGCGCTCTGTCAGGTCGCCGCTTGCTGGCATCAGCAATGACGTCGGGTGCACTGTAGCCACACCGGCCCTGGTCAGCGGGTAGGTGGGGCACTGTTGCCACGCCTTGGCAGACCAGAGGCATGGGAGGGGCAATGTCGGCGTCAAAACCAGCGGATCTCGGGTAGGGGGTCCCGAACTGTGTGTCTAAGGCGGATGGTAACAGGAGGCAGGGGACACGATGTTTTACCCAGGTTCGGGCCCTCTTGATGGAGGTAAAACCCTATGTCCTGCTTGATTTATTCATGATGATATGGGTATTACAAGAGTTGATCTACCACGAGATCGGAGAGGCTAAACCCTAGAAGCTAGCCTATGGTATGATTGTATGTTGTCCTACGGACTAAAACCCTCCGGTTTATATAAACACCGGAGGGGGCTAGGGTTACACAAGGTCGGTTACAAAGGAGGAGATATACATATCTGCATTGCCTAGCTTGCCTTCCACGCCAAGTAGAGTCCCATCCGGACACGAGACGAAGTCTTCAATCTTGTATCTTCATAGTCCAACAGTCCGACCAAAGGATATAATCCGACTGTCCGGATACCCCCTAATCCAGAACTCCCTCAGTAGCCCCCGAACCAGGCTTCAATGACAATGAGTCCGACGCGCAGTGTTGTCTTCGGCATTGCAAGGCGGGTTCTTCTCCATATTTCGAACGTTTGTAAAGCAGTGTCCGGCCCCATATATGTTTGGACCTCTTGGCTTCTGTGCCCAATAAGAGCTATTTTCCACGCGTCAAATGAATACGAGGCGCCAGGGCGTTTTTACATTCTCCCCCCTAGCCAGATAAATAAATTGTCTATTAAAAGGATGGGGATTCTCAGATCCGATCCACACCATCCTCCCCCAGCAAGAATCCATCAGAGCGTGCTTCGGAAAGATCCATTCCAGCATGGCCGACCTCCGCAGCTCCTCCTCCCGCCCCTGTAGCCCTAAGCCCGATGATTGGGGGAGGTGTTCCATCCCACACAGTCGATTAATCAAACTGCAGACTAAGGGATTCCTCCCTCCAGCTTACATGGTGCCCGTTCGAGCCGGGCTTGCCACCTACAATGGCGGGGAGCAAGCAGAGAGCTTCCCCGGTCCCTCTACGGGGGAGCGGGTCTTCCTTGTTCCCTATTTATTAAGGGGACTTGGATTTCCAATTCATCCGTTCCTCCGCGGGCTCCTGGAGTTCTACGGCCTCCAACTACACAATTTCACCCCTGCCTCCATTCTACACATCACCGGCTATGTTGCTCTCTGCGAGTTGTTCCTGGGCTGCGAGGCTCACTTTGAGCTGTGGAAAAGGTTATTTTGCCTCGTCCCTCGCACGTAGAGGGGGTCACTTTATCAAGTGGGCGGAGCCGAAATATGGCGCATCATCGGTACCGGATACCTGTCCGGTACCCTGAAGAAGTCGTCCGAAGACTGGCCTTCGGAATGGTTTTATATGGAGGATGTTCCCCTTCCGGACCCTGTTCGGCGGGGTCTTCCCGAGTTCAGTAATGCCCCTCTGAAGAAACGCCAAAGTTGGCGCCCACGGAGCCCCCAGGTGGAAGACAATGGAGAAGTCCTCTACCTGATGAACCGGATTAAAGCACTGGCTCAATCAGGATTGACAGTAATCGAAGTTATGTTGATTTGCATAATGCGGGGAGTGCAACCACTTCAAATCGTGGGCACCCCTTGTGGTGTTTTAACGGGGCGGATGATGCCACCCGCTGCGGGCGTAAGGGTCCGGACAATGCTGCCGCTTTAGCAAAAATTCTGTCCGAATTGTTCAAGGGAGAGGAAGAGGAGTTCATCCACATCAAGCCACGGGATGGATTCTCCATGTACAATCCTCCAAGCTGGGTAACTTATATCTCCTTACTCCCATTTTCCCCGCATTCTTTGTCGTAGATATTCACCTTGCCACTTTGCGGCAGGAACTGCGAAAAGCCATAAAGGAGGTCAGCAACCCTTCTCCACAACCAGAGGACCCTAACCGGGCCCTCGACTCTGGACTCAAAGAAGATCCGGTTATATTCGTGGAGCTGATAGACCGGCAGTTCTATCAGTTAAGCTGCGATGATGCCATGGTGGCCATTACAGCCGACTATCCCGGACTGCTTCCTGCATCGCACGTAAGAAAACCAAAAAATCCCAACTCCAAAAACTAGGATCCCCTGTTAGACACTTAACCTACCATATGCATATGGCGTTTTTATAGGGAAGGCATTCGGGACGCCCTGCCGAACCCGCAGCAACTCGCCAACAAGAGACAGCGAGGCCGGGCAGGCCAAAAAGGAAGGCGGTCAGGATGGAGACGCCGGCGCAAAGGTATAATAGAAACCCCGCTCCGTGGTTGTGGTCTTTCTCGAAATGTAACGATGCCCGTGTTTCTTTAACAGAAAAAACACTCGCCGGAATATGTCCGGCGATGTTTCTAATCATGCTTCCACCAGTCGGGCGCCAGGACCGGACGTAGAGGCGGAAGCCGATATGGGGTGGGCGCCGGATAACCCCCCTACAGAGGATGCGGATAGATTATCCGCTACAAACTCAGAAGTGGAAAGCACCATGAATCATAGGCGCCGCCGGGCCATACTCCGCGACACTTGTTTCTCACCAGAGGCATTTGATGCCTTCAATTCTGGAGAGGCGTACCTCCGGGCTGCTCAAGATGGTCTAGCCAGAGCCACGAATCAGTATGTAAAGGTTGTACGGGTAAGTAAATCTGACGATTTATGTGTATCAGTAGCCCCCGAGACTTGAAACAGTTAGCAGAACTGATTTAAGGATCATCTTTATTGTGCAGGTTCTTACAGAGAAGAATACTAGGCTGTCACAGGAGCTGGAGGAATGCAAGACCCAACTACGGGCCGCTGTTGCCGCATTGAAGGAACCGAAAAAGTCCCCCGCTGGTAACATTTACTTTAAAGAATGATGGTTGCCATATAGTGTGCGGCGTGGCTGCAGATCTAACAATAGATGTTGCAGATGAATCCGGAGAAAATCCGGAGGACTAGCATGTCGTGCGGCAGCTAGAGGCTGGCAAACGCGTGCTGAATGAGGTTAGGCGGGAGAAAAACAATCTCCAAGATGCCAATATCAAGCTGAGCGTGGAACTAAAAGACGTTCGAGCCCAGGTTGCAGACTCCGAGAAGGAGAATAAGCGGCTTCGACGTGGCACTTTCAGTAAGTGCTTGAATGAATCCTTTTGAAGGAGTTCGGCGAAGAAGCCGACTAACAGCGTTATGTCTGTAGGTATGTTGACGGGTCGTCCCGCGGAGGAAATGCCCGGGTCTGCGGGTGATCTTCTATCCGAGCTCTCACATCTGCACGAACAAGTTCGGCAGGTGATGCAAGGTGTTGCCCATGCATTGTGGCCATCCGTCTCCCTGCCAAAAGGCGTTGCATAGCTTACAGAGAAGCTCAAGGGTGCACGGCGGCGCTTCCGATTATGGAAGATATCGGCCTGCCGTCCAGGTGCCAGAGAAGCTTGGGCCATGGTGAAGATGCGGTATACCAAGGCTGACCCAAATCACATGGCCGAGGTCGGACCTGTGGGGCCCGACGGAAAAGAGATCCTCGTTAGCTTAGTTTATGGGCAAGTAGAATTAGCCACAAAGTATTCCCAATAGGATTGTAGGCTAGACCGCCTATTGGATGGTATAGAAGAGGAATTTAGTCAGTCTGCATGACTATGTAATTAAAGTGACATGTATAATGCCTTCTAGCCGGATTGTAGATCATTTGTCTTGGCGGACCTTTTCGCTTCAACCTCGGGACCCGATAGTCCGGAGTGTATCCGAATACCTTCTCAGTTATATAAGAACCGGGGTATGCGTGGAGACCAGGCATAGGGGTCATTAGTGTTTGAACAGACAAGTGCCCAACTAGTTATGTTATATTACATGGGTAGTGAGAAACATCTTCTTGGGAGAATAGTTCCGTTAAGGGTTCCTTTCCCTGGGTAAGCATGCCCTAAAGTGCATGTCCGGACTGTGATAGGAAACGCAGGAAAAACATCTGGGGGAGATATGGAAAATAAATAAAAATCATCTTTTGTTCACCGACCGAATATTCCCTTAAGAACGCTAGCTTTTGGCTTCACCCAGTCTGAGGTGCACATCCGGCTGACCCGATAGTAACAATCGCAGAGGTGCTCCCCTTATGCCCTAGCCGAATTAAAGGGAACGTAGGTCATAAATACAAGAGCCAGGCAACCCAGCTTGGCCAAAACTTAAGTCATATCGATGCATATAATGGCGAAGAAAGGTACATGCGAAAGCATAACACATGTGCGGGGCACGAGGCTCAGATAAATAAATAAGCTTCTGTTAAAGAAGCCCCCAGGTATGATGAGCGCGGCTAGCGCATCTATAATGTGCAAGCGAGGCACAAGTTAGCCTTTGAAGGCCTAAAGAAGGAATAAAAGAAAGAGAGAAAGAAAAACAAGGCAGATAATGTATATGCAAAAAATGGACAGAGGAAGGAGACGAACATAGAGTCCGGCGATAGGCGTAGAATCTTCGGAGCCTAGCCGCGTTCCATGGGTTCGGCTCGAGTCGATTAGTCGATGCATCCCGCAGTCGGTACGCTCCACCGGTCAGAACATGGTCAATAATGAAGGGACCTTCCCATTTGGGCTCGAGCTTGTTCTTTTTCTTATCCGGCAGGCGTCGAACTAGTTCGCCAACGTTATAAGTTTTGGCCCGTACTTCTCTACTTTGGTATCTGCGAGCCTGTTGCTGATAAAATGTGGAACGGGCTTTTGCTACATCGCGCTCCTCCGCCAGGGTGTCCAGACTGTCCTACCGATCGAGCTCGGCTTCTCTTTCTTCGTACATGCGCACTCGAGGTGAGTCATGAATTATGTCATAGGGCAAGACTGCCTCTGCGCCGTACACCATAAAGAAGGGTGTATATCCGGTACTACGATTCAGCATGGTCCGCAGCCCCCAGAGTACGGAGTCGAGCTCCTCTACCAAGTGCGTGTTAGACTCCATTAAGGAACACACTAATCTGGGTTTAATGCTGCTCATTATAAGTCCGTTTGCTTGCTCAACTTGGCCATTGGTTTGTGGGTGATAGACTGAAGCATAATCGAGCTTGATGCCCATTTTGCTGCATCAGAGTTTTACCTCATCGGCAGTGAAGTTCGTGCCATTGTCAGTGATGATGCTGTGGGGGACGCCATAACGGTGTACGACCCCGGATATGAAGTCCATCAACGGTCCGGGTTCGGCTGTTTTAACAGGTTTGGCCTCTATCCATTTGGTGAATTTATCCACCATGACCAGTAAGTATTTTTTCTTGTGGGTTCCCCCTTTAAGGGGTCCAACCATGTCAAGCCCCCAGACCGCGAAGGGCCATGTAATGGGGATTGTTTGGAGGGCGGTGGGTGGCATGTGGCTTTGATTTGCAAAGAGCTGGCAACCGGCGCAACGTTGGACCAAGTCCTGTGCATCTGCCCGGGCCGTTGGCCAATAGAATCCTGTACGGAAGGCCTTGCTTACAAGAGCCTGGGCTACGGCGTGGTGACCGCCGAGTCCGGCGTGAATTTCTACCAAAAGGTTCTGCCCTTCCTCTTCGGAGATGCACCTTTGAAGGACTCCGGTAGTGTTTTTTTATACAATCCTCCCTCATGGACCCTGTAGGCCTTAGATCGCCGCACTATGCAGTGTGCCTCATTTTGGTCCTCCAGAAGTTCCTACCTAGTTAGGTAGGCCAGGAATGGTTCTGTCCACGGGGCTATGATGGCCATTATTACGTGGGCTGAAGGTGTTATTTCGGTGGCGGAGCCTCCGATTGTGTCAGAGTGTTCGGTATCAGGTATTTTGGCCGGGTCCGGACTATTGTTACCGGTGTCCCCTTCCCGTACTACGGATGGCTTGAACAGCCTCTCCAAAAATATGTTGGGGGGGGGGGGACCGCATCGCGTTTTGCACCGATGCGGGCGAGGATATCCGCCGCCTGATTGTTTTCCCTAGCCACATGGTGGAATTCGAGCCCCTCGAACCGAGCTGACATTTTTAGGACGGCGTTTCGGTAGGCCGCCATTTTCGGATCCTTGGCATCAGAGTCTCCATTTATTTGGGATATTGCGAGGTTTGAATCCCCATGCACCTCCAGGCGTTGAATGCCCATGGAGACTGCCATCCGAAGACCATGCAACAGAGCTTCGTATTCGGCTGCGTTGTTGGAGTCTGTATACAATATTTGCAGTACGTACTGAACGATATCTCCGGTTGGGGACGTCAGGGTGACGCCAGCCCCTAGACCAGCCAGCATTTTAGAACCGTTGAAGTGCATGATCCAATTGGAGTATGCGCCGTACTCTTTAGGGAGTTCGGCCTCCGTCCATTCGGCACAAAGTCGGCCAATACTTGCGACTTAATGGCTCGTCGAGGTTTGTATGTTATGTCGAACGGGAGGAGCTCAATGGCCCATTTGGAAATCTGGCCCGTAGCGTCGCGGTTGTTCATAATATCATTAAGTGGCACTTCCAAGGCTACTGTAATCGAACACTCTTGAAAGTAGTGTCGCAGCTTCTGGGATGCCATGAATACCGCATAGGCTATCTTTTGATAATGTGGGTACCATGATTTGCATGGAGTGAGGACAGTGGATACACAGTATACCGGCTTTTGAAGAGGGAATTTATGTCCGTCAGCTTCTCGTTCGACGACGAGCACTGCGCTTACAACTTGATGAGTTGCCGCAATGTACAACAACATTGGTTCGCCGATGTTTGGCACGGCCAGGATTGGGTTGGTTGCCAAAATGGCCTTTATTTCTTCCAATCAGGCTGTGGCAGCGTCCATCCACTCGAAGTGTTTGGTGCGCCGAAGGAGGCGATAAAGGGGTAAAGCCTTTTCTCCTAAGCGGGAGATAAAGCGGCTTAGAGCCGCCACGCATCCAGTTAACTTCTGGATTTTTTGAGGTCTGTTGGGGTAGCCAACTGTGACAAAGCTCGGATTAGCTTCAATACCTCTACTGGAGACAATGAAACCCAGGAGCTTTCCGGCTGGTACGCCGAAAACGCATTTTTCCGGATTGAGCTTGATGTCATATGTTCAGAGGTTGTCGAATGTGAGCCTCAAGTCGTCTATCAAAGAGTCGACGTGTTTGGTTTTGACAACCACATCGTCTACGTATGCCTCTACTGTTTTGCCGATTTGTTTCTCTAGACATGTCTAAATCATGCGCTGATATGTTGCGCCGGCTTTTTGAGCCCAAAAGGCATTGTGTTGAAACAGAAGGGACCGTATGGTGTGATGAATGCCGTTGCGGCTTGGTCGGACTCCGCCATCTTGATTTGGTGGTAACCGGAGTATGCGTCGAGGAAACACAATGACTCATGTCCTGCGGTAGCATCAATAATTTGATCGATGCGGGGGAGGGGGAAGGGATCCTTTGGGAAAGCTTTATTGAGGTCCTTGAAATCGACACAAAGGCGCCAAGATTTATCCTTCTTTGGTACCATCACCAGGTTTGCTAGCTAGTCTGGGTGTTTTATTTCTCTGATGAATCCGGCCTCCAATAACTTGGCTAGTTCCTCTCACATGGCCTGTCTCTTAGGTTCAGAGAAACGCCGAAGAGCTTGCTTGACCGGCTTGAATCCCTTTAGGATATTGAGGCTATGCTCGGCTAGCCTGCGTGGGATTCCTGGCATGTCTGAGGGATGCCAGGCGAATATGTCCCAATTCTCGCGCAGGAACTCTCGTAGTGCGGCGTCCACAGCGGGGTTTAACTGTGCCCCGATGGAGGCTATTTTTGTAGGGTCCGTTGGGTGGACTTGGAATTTGACTATTTCATCCACTAGATTAAAAGAGGTGGACTTGGATCTCTTATCAAGTATCACGTCGTCCCTGTCCACTGTGGAGCGTAGCGTGGTTAATTCCTCGGCCGAGAGGGCTTCGGATAATGCCTCGAGGGCCAGTGCGGCTGTTTTGTTTTCGGTGCGGAGTGCTGTATCCGGATCACTAGCGAGGGTGATGATTCCATTGGGCCCCGACATTTTGAGCTTCATGTACCCATAATGGGGTATGGCTTGGAAGATCGTGAATGCCTGACGTCCTCAAAGGGCGTGGTATCCACTGCTGAATGGGGCCACTTGAAATGTAATTTCTTCGGACCTATAGTTCTTTGGCGTACCGAATACCACATCTAGTGTGATTTTCCTAGCGCATCGTGCCTCCCGACTGTGTATGATTCCCCTGAAGGTTGTGCTACTTTGCTCAATGCGGTTCTAGTCTATTTCCATTTTTTGAAGAGTTTCCTCATAGATGAGGTTTAATCCGCTGCCGCCGTCCATGAGTACTTTGGTGAGTCGAAGCCGTCCACAATTGGACTGAGGACCAGTGTGGCTGGTGCTCGGGCTGTTCGAAATTTAGGTTCGTCACTGGCATTGAAGGTAATAGCCGTGTCACTCCATGGATTTATTGCTGCTACGTGGCAGATTTCGGCCATGCTGCGGAGTATTCGCTTGCGCCTATTATTTGACGCGAAGGTCCCAAAGACTGTTAACACCGTATTGTTATCCACGGGATGGTGCTCTGTGGCGTTTGGGATAAGAAGATCCTCGCCACTTTTGGCTACCTGCCGGAGTATCCAACATGCTCTAAGGCTGTGCGTTGGTATTGTATCCGCTGTACTATGAATTTTGCAGGGTCCGTTAAGCCATCCCTCCAGTACGGTTCCATGCCCTGTAGAGGGCTTTTGTTTCTTTGCAACTAGCTCGGGTGTCTTATGATAGTGCACCCTTTTACTTCGGACTAGGTGTATATTCGGAGACGGATTATCCCAAAATTTTGTTTCGGTTTTCCAGGCGCTTTCCATCGCACAGTACTTTCTTATTATGGACGCCAAGTCAGCGAAGCGTGATATGTCACGGCGACTTAAGGTGTTAAGGATTCCCTTGTCCATGTAATTATTGCAGAAAAGTGAGATTGCATCTTCCTCGCGACAGCCCTTAACCTTGTTCATCACAAGGAGGAATCTGGCCCAATAATGATGTACTGTTTCATGGGGCTCTTGCCTGATGTGGGAAAGATCATTTATGTCTGGGTGGGTGGGTGGATTTGAGTCCGAACCCCTACCCGATCTGAGACCCAGGGGCCGAGGAGTTTCCAATCTTGGAAGTTCGGGTTCCGGAGTGCTGCCTGATAAGTCTGGCCCACTGCCTGATTCTAGGTTCAGGGCTTGGGTGATGTCCTCCCGTAAGCAGGTATCCGGCTCGGAGAGCTCAGGAATCCGGACATAGTTAGACCTCAAAATGGAGGGAGAGTTGCCGCATTGTTCCTCCACCACCGCAATGTGATGGGTGACCGATGGAGAGTTAATCTCCCTTTGATCGGGTTTAAGCCCAATCCGATCATAGTCCGTAGCGATTCCCAAGGCAGCGATGCGATCCAAGAGTTCGTTTAGGGAGGAGAGCTCCATTGGATCCATCTGCTCGGTGAATTCCGAGCCGACGTGGAGGCTGTTTTTGATGACCCGAGAAGTCATCGTCGGTGCAGCGGCCAAACAGGCAGTCATGACGAAACTTCCTAGCCGTAGAGTTTGGCCACAGCCAGAGCTCCCGCGGCGGTAATGTTGTTTTTAACAACGAGATGAGGCATCCTTCCTTACGGCGACGTCACAGAGGAACTCTCAATGAAAGCACCAATGTCGGTGTCAAAAGCGGCGGATCTCGGGTAGGGGGTCCCGAACTGTGCATCTAAGGTGGATGGTAACAGGAGGCAGGGGACACGATGTTTTACCCATGTTCGGGCCCTCTTGATGGAGGTAAAACCCTATGTCCTGCTTGATTTATTCTTGATGATATGGGTATTACAAGAGTTGATCTACCACGAGATCGGAGAGGCTAAACCCTAGAAGCTAGCCTATGGTATGATTGTATGTTGTCCTACGGACTAAAACCCTCCGGTTTATATAGACATCGGAGGGGGCTAGGGTTACACAAGGTCGGTTACAAAGGAGGAGATATACATATCCGCATTGCCTAGCTTGCCTTCCACGCCAAGTAGAGTCCAATCCGGACACGAGACGAAGTCTTCAATCTTGTATCTTCATAGTACAATAGTCCGACCAAAGGATATAATCCGGCTGTCCGGATACCCCCTAATCCAGGACTCCCTCAGGCACTATTGCCTTGCTCGTCCTTGAATGAAGACTCATCCCATCGTACGACCGGGATGGGATGGGAGCTGACCCGCGGCCGGTTTTAGGAACACGCCAAAGGGGATCTGTCTTGTTGGAGAAGTCTTGGTATGCCTGGTTTGTCCGTCGTGTGCCAGCTATTGGGGCCGGGTTGAGCAACCCGGCCAAACGTGAGCCGGCTTGAGGGGCGTTGCTGGCCCCGTTATTTTTCAAAAGGATTCGGGTTCCGTTGCCTGCCTGGGGTTCATCCCCCCGATAGTAGTCCCCGAAGCTGTGAAGGTCCGTCGTCTTCAAGTGGGAGGGCCTTCGCAGTCCCCCCCCTGAGGAGGCGAATTTCGTGACCGCCGGGTCCGGCGACACCCACTATGTGCCGGCTTCCAGAAGCCGGATCGCGGCATCCTATTAGGGGCGGGAAACCGAAGAGTCTGTCGAATCTTGAGGCAATCTTTTGGGCTTCGCGAGGGTGCCATGTGGCGCCTGGAAGCCAGAAGGGCCTGACAGGCCACACGCGCGACATGACAGAGCGACGCGCTGGGCCCCTCCAGCGCGCGCCCTCAGCCCATGCACGCGGATTTATTGCAGTGTCCGTATGTCGGTTGCCATTCGCGAGGCAGTTATTGCGTGCGTACGTGCGCACTTATTGCGGGGAAGTGGGAGGGGCGAGCGCAAACGATCCAACTTCCCCACGTTTCGAACCGTGGCTAATAAATTGGGGGGAGGGGAGCGGCGGAAACCATTCTCGCTCGCGCTCCCTTGCCTCTTCATCCTCTTTGTGCTCTTTCTGACCGCTGCCTGCCGCGACGCCCGCTGCTTCGAGCAGAGCTCTATCGCCATTCTTCTTCACCTCTCTTTTCCTTCGCCTTTGTCGATGGCGCTTCCTTCGGGCTCATGGATGGGCTCGACCGTCACCATGGACGACATCACATATCTTCGCACCGCCAAGCACTTGTCGGGGGAGACGGAGGTCGTCGTGCGCCTGCCGCAGGGCAAGCCGGAGCTGCAGCCCGAAGGCATAGAGCACGTGGTGTTCTACCCGCACTTCAAGCGTGGGTTCAGCCTTCCTGCGAGCAGCTTCTTCCGCGGCTTCCTGGAATTCTTCGGGCTCCATCCCCATCATCTTGGCGTGGGCGCCATCATGCAGCTTTCCGGCTTCGTCACCCTCTGTGAGGGGTACATGGGGGTCAAGCCTTCAATCGATCTCTCGGTGCGCTTCTTCTCCTTGAAGCAGCAGGGGCCGAAGGCCGGGGAGATGTCTGACTGCGCCGCCGCCGTCATCTACAAGTGTATGGGCGCTGACTGCCCCAAAATGCCCCTGGAGGACTCTGCTAACAAGTGGCAGAACTCTTTCTTCTACATCCGCAACCTCGACGTGGAATGCATCAACCTGCCGCCCTTCGTCAATGCGCCGCCGCGGGCGAAACAAAACTAGGGTTATTATCCCTAACACCTGTCGCAGGAGGTGCTCAAACTATGCCAGCGGGTGTCAGAGATGAGAGAGCGAGAAGGGCTCACTGGCACCAACCTCATCATTGACTTCATCAGGCGCCGGGTGCTGCTGCCGCAGCAGCGCACCCACATCATCGGCCAGATGACCGGACTCCAGGACTGATGTCTACTACACAACCTTCTTCTTGTAGACGTTGTTGGGCCTCCAAGTGCAGAGGTTTGTAGGACAGTAGCAAATTTCCCTCAAGTGGGTGACCTAAGGTTTATCAATCCGTAGGAGGCGTAGGATGAAGATGGTCTCTCTCAAGCAACCCTGCAACCAAATAACAAAGAGTCTCTTGTGTCCCCAACACACCCAATACAATGGTAAATTGTATAGGTGCACTAGTTCGGCGAAGAGATGATGATACAAGTGGTATATGGATGGTAGATAATAGTTTTTGTAATCTGAAAAATATAAAAACAGCAAGGTAACTAATGATAAAAGTGAGCATAAACGGTATTGCAATGCTAGGAAACAAGGCCCAGGGTTCATACTTTCACTAGTGCAAGTCCTCTCAACAATAATAACATAATTGGATCATATAACTATCCCTCAGCATGCAACAAAGAGTCACTCCAAAGTCACTAATAATGGAGAACGAACGAAGAGATTATGGTAGGGTACGAAACCACCTCAAAGTTATTCTTTCCAATCAATCCGTTGGGCTATTACTATAAGTGTCACAAACAGCCCTAGAGTTCCTACTAGAATAACACCTTAAGACACAAATCAACCAAAACCCTAATGTCACCTAGATACTCTAATGTCACCTCAAGTATCCATGGGTATGATTATGCGATATGCATCACACAATCTCAGATTCATCTATTCAACCAACACATAGAACCTCAAAGAGTGCCCCAAAGTTCTACCGGAGAATCACGACAAAAACGTGTGCCAACCCCTATGCATAGGTTCATGGGCAGAACCCGCAAGTTGATCACCAAAACATACATCAAGTGAATCACGTGGTATCCCATTGTCACCACAGATACTCACAGCAAGACATACATCAAGTGTTCTCAAATCTTTAAAGACTCAATCCGATAAGATAACTCCGAAGGGGAAACTCAATTCATTACAAGAGAGTAGAGGGGGGAAGAAACATCATAGGATCCAAATATAATAGCAAAGCTCGCGATACATCAAGATCGTATCACCTCAAGAACACGATAGAGAGATCAAACACATAGCTACTGGTACATACCCTCAGCCCCGAGGGAGAACTACTCCCTCCTCATCATGGAGAGCTCCGGGATGATGAAGATGGCCACTGGAGAAGGATTGCCCCCTCCGGCAGGGTGCCGGAACGGGTCTAGATTGGCTTTCGGTGGCTACGGAGGCTTCTGGCGGCAGAACTTCCGATCTATTGTGCTCACAGATGTTTTTAGGGTATATGGAGATATATAGGCGGAAGAAGTACGTCAGGGGGGCCACAAGGGGCTCACGAGGGTGGAGGGCGCGCCCAGGGGGGGTGGGCGTGCCCCCCTGCCTCGTGGCCTCCTCGCAGATCCCCCGACGTGCACTCCAAGTCTTCTGGGATTCTTTCCTTGTAAAACTGAGTTCCGTGAAGTTTCAGGTCAATTGGACTCCGTTTGGTTTTCCTTTTCTTCAAAACCCTAAAACAGGGTAAAAACAGAAACTGGCACTGGGCTCTGGGTTAATAGGTTAGTCGCAAAAATGATATAAAAGTGTATAATAAAGCCCATAAACATTCAAAACAGTAAATAATATAGCATGGAGCAATCAAAAATTATAGATACGTTGGAGACGTATCAGCATCCCCAAGCTTAATTCTTGCTCGTCCTCGAGTAGGTAAATGATAAAAACAGAATTTTTGATGCGGAGTGCTACTTGGCATAATTTCAATGTGATTCTTCTTAATTATGGTATGAATATTCAGATCTGAAAGATTCAAGACAAAAGTTCATATTGACATAAAAATGATAATACTTCAAGCATACTAACTAAGCAATTATGTCTTCTCAAAATAACATGGCCAAAGAAAGTTCATCCCTACAAAATCATATAGTTTAGTCATGTTTCATTTTCGTCACACAAGAATGCTCTCATCATGCACAGCCCCGATGACAAGCCAAGCAATTCTTTCATACTTTAGTAATCTCAGACCTATAAACTTTCACGCAATACATGAGCGCGAGCCATGGATATAGCACTATGGGTGGAATAGAATATTGAGGGGGGTTATGTGGAGAAGACAAAAAGGAGAAAGTCTCACATCAACGAGGCTAATCAATGGGCTATGGATATGCCCACCGATTGATGTTAATGCAAGGAGTAGGGATTGCCATGCAACGGATGCACTAGAGCTATAAATGTATGAAAGCTCAACAAAAGAAACTAGTGGGTGTGTAACCAACTTGCTTGCTCACGAAGACCTAGGGCACTTGAGGAGGCCCATTGTTGGAATATACAAGCCAAGTTATATAATGAAAAATTCCCACTAGTATATGAAAGTGACTAAACAAGAGACTCTCTATCATGAAGATTATGGTGCTACTTTGAAGCACAAGTGTGGCAAAGGATAGTAGCATTGTCCCTTCTCTCTTTTTCTCTCTTTTTTGGGCCTCTTTTTTATGGCCTTTCTCTTTTTTGGGCCTTCCCTTTTTTATGGACTTTCTCTTTTTTTTATTCCTCACTTGGGACAATGCTCTAGAAAATGATGATCATCACACTTCTATTTATTTACAACTCAATGATCACAACTCGATACTAGAACAAAGATGACTCTATATGAATCCTCCGGCGGTGTACCGAGATATGCAATGACTCATGGGTGACATGTATGAAAGAATTATGAACGGTTGCTTTGCCAGAAATACTATGTCAACTACATGATCATGCTAAGCAATATGACAATGATGAATGTGTCATGATGAACGGAATGATGGAAAGTTGCATGGCAATATATCTCGGAATGGCTATGGAAATGCCATAATAGGTAGGTATGGTGGCTGTTTTGAGGAAGATATAAGGAGGTTTATGTGTGAAAGAGCGTATCATATCACGGGGTTTGGATGCACCGGTGAATTTTGCGCCAACTCTCAATGTGAGAAAGGGCAATGCACGGTACCGAAGAGGCTAGCAAGGATGGAAGGGTGGGAGTGCGTATAATCCATGGACTCAACATTAGTCATAAAGAACTCACATACTTATTGAAAAAATCTACAAGTCATCAAAAACCTCGGCACTACGCGCATGCTCCTAGGGGGATAGATTGGTAGGAAAAGACCATCGCTCGTCCCCGACCGCCACTCGTAAGGAGGACAATCAAATAACACCTCATGTTTCAAATTTGTTACACAACGTTTACCATACGTGCATGCCACGGGACTTGTAAACTTCAACACAAGCACTTCTCAAATTCAAAACTACTCAACTAGCACGACTTTGATATTATTACCTCCATATCTCAAAACAATCATCAAGCATCAAACTTCTCTTAGTATTCAATACTCTATATGAAAGTTTTTACTAATCTTGTATACCTAGCATATTAGGATTTAAGCAAATTACCATGCTATTTAAGACTCTCAAAATAATCTAAGTGAAGCATGAGAGTTCATCTATTTATTATAAAATAAAACCACCACCGTGCTCTAAAAAGATATAAGTGAAGCACTAGAGAAAATAACAAACTACTCCGAAAGATATAAGTGAAGATCAATGAGTAGTTGAATAATTATGCAACTATGTGAAGACTCTCTAACATTTAATAATTTCAGATCTTGATAATTTATTCAAACAGAAAGCAAAGCAAAATAAAATGACATCTAAGAATAGCAAACATCATGTGAAGAAGCAAAAACTTAGGATCAACCAATACTAACCGATAGTTGTTGAAGAAGAAAGGTGGGATGCCAACCAGGGCATCCCCAAGCTTAGATGCCTGAGACTTCTTGAAATATTATGTTGGGGTGCCTTGGGCATCCCCAAGCTTGAGCTTTTGTGTCTCCTTAATTCCTCTCATGTCACGGTCTCCCTAAATCTCAAAAGCTTCATCCACACAAAACTCAACAAGGACTCGTGAGATAAGTTAGTATAAACCATTGCCAAAACCTTATCATACTCTACTGTAGAAAATCACTAAAATTATTATTCAACATTGCATACTAAATGCCTCTTCATATTTAATAGTCCTATCCTCAAATAGAATCATTAAAGAAGCAAACATATGCAAACATAACAGCAATCTGCCTAAACAGGATAGTCTGTAAAGAATGCAGCAACATCCATACTTCCCTAGTTCAAAAAATTATGAAAGAAAATTATCACTGTAGTAAATTTATCATAGCTTAATATGCAAAAGGTTTCAACATTTTATCACATTCTGAATTTTCTAGGGAATTATTGCAACAGCGGTAAACTTTCTGTTTTCAAACAGCAACATGAAGACTTGTAAAATAGGCATAGTGAAGGCTATCAATGCCACTTTTATTGAAATAAAAGATGCAAAACATTTTTATAAATAACAACAAGAAAATCCTAACAAAATAAATTGACGCTCCAAGCAAAACACATATCATGTGGTGAATAAAAATATAGCTCCAAGTAAAGTTACCGATGAACGAAGACGAAAGAGGGGATGCCTTCCGGGGCATCCCCAAGCTTAATCTCTTGGCTATACTTGAATATTACCTTGGGTTGCCTTGGGCATCCCCAAGCTTAGGCTCGTGCCACTCCTTATTCCATAGTCCATCGAATCCTTACCCAAAACTTCAAAACTTCACAACACAAAACTTAACAGAAAACTCGTAAGCTCCGTTAGTATAAGAAAATAAATCACCACTTCAAGGTAATGTAATGAACTCATTCTTTATTTATATTGGTGTTAAACCTACTGTATTCCAACTTCTCTATGGTTTATAAACTATTTTACTAGCCATAGATTCATCAAAATAAGTAAACAACACATGAAAAACAGAATCTGTCAAAAACAGAACAGTCTGTAGTAATCTGTAGCTAGCGCAAGATCTGGAACCCCAAAAATTCTAAAATAAATTGCTGGACGTGAGGAATTTATATATTAATCATCTGCAAAAATAATTAACTAAATAGAACTTTCCAAATAAAAATGACAGCAATTCTCGTGAGCGCTAAAGTTTCTGTTTTTTACAGCATGATCAACAAGACTATCCCCAAGTCTTCCCAACGGTTCTACTTGGCACAAACACTAATTAAAAGCATAAAACCACATCTAAACAGAGGCTAGATGAATTATTTATTACTAAACAGGAACAAAAAGCATGGAACAAAAATAAAATTGGGTTGCCTCCCAACAAGCGCTATCGTTTAACGCCCCTAGCTAGGCATGATGATTTCAACGATGCTCACATAAAGGATAAGAATAGTAACATAAAGAGAGCATCATGAAGAATATGACTAGCACATTTAAGCCTAACCCTATTCCTATGCATATGGATTTTGTGAGCAAACAAATTGTGGAAACAAGAATCAACTTGCACAGGAAGGTAAAACAAGCATAACTTCAAAATTTTAAGCACATAGAGAGGAAACTTGATATTATTGCAATTCCTACAAGCATATATTCCTCCCTCATAATAATTTTCAGTAGAATCATGAATGAATTCAACAATATAACCAGCAATTAAAGCATTCTTTTCATGATCTACAAGCATAGAAAATTTACTACTCTCCACATAAGCAAAATTCTTCTCATGAATAATAGTGGGAGCAAACTCAACAAAATAACTATCAAGTGATTGAAAATTAAGATCAAGATGACAAGTTTCATGGTTATTATTATTCTTTAAAGCATATGTGTCATCACAATAATCATCATAGATAGGAGGCATGCTTTCATCATAATAAATTTGCTCATGAAAACTTGGGGGACAAAAAATATCATCTTCATCAAAAATAGCTTCCCCAAGCTTGTGGCTTTGCATATCATTAGCATCATGGATATTCAAGGAATTAATACTAACAACATTGCAATCATGCTCATCATTAAAATATTTAGTGACAAACATTTTATAGATTTCTTCTTCTAGCACATGAGCACAATTATCCTTTTCCATCATACTCATGAAAGATATTAAAAAGGTGAAGCGTATGAGACAAACTTAATTCCATTTTTTAATTTTCTTTTATAAACTAAACTAGTGATAAAACAAGAAACTAAAAGACTCGATTGCAAGATCTAAAGATATACCTTCAAGCACTCACCTCCCCGGCAATGGCGCCAGAAAAGAGCTTGATGTCTACTACACAACCTTCTTCTTGTAGACGTTGCTGGGCCTCCAAGTGCAGAGGTTTGTAGGACAGTAGCAAATTTCCCTCAAGTGGGTGACCTAAGGTTTATCAATCCATAGGAGGCATAGGATGAAGATGGTCTCTCTCAAGCAACCCTGCAACCAAATAACAAAGAGTCTCTTGTGTCCCCAACACACCCAATACAATGGTAAATTGTATAGGTGCACTAGTTCGGCGAAGAGATGATGATACAAGTGGTATATGGATGGTAGATAATAGTTTTTGTAATCTGAATATATAAAAACAGCAAGGTAACTAATGATAAAAGTGAGCGTAAACGGTATTGCAATGCTAGGAAACAAGGCCTAGGCTTCATACTTTCACTAGTGCAAGTCCTCTCAACAATAACAACATAATTGGATCATATAACTATCCCTCAACATGCAACAAAGAGTCACTCGAAAGTCACTAATAGCGGAGAACGAACGAAGAGATTATGGTAGGGTACGAAACCACCTCAAAGTTATTCTTTCCAATCAATCCGTTGGGCTATTCCTATAAGTGTCACAAACAGCCCTAGAGTTCGTACTAGAATAACACCTAAAGACACAAATCAACCAAAACCCTAATGTCACATAGATACTCCAATATCACCTCAAGTATCCATGGGTATGATTATACGATATGCATCACACAATCTCAGATTCATCTATTCAACCAACACATAGAACCTCAAAGAGTGCCCCAAAGTTCTACCAGAGAATCACGACGAAAACGTGTGCCAACCCCTATGCATAGGTTCATGGGCGGAACCCGCAAGTTGATCACCAAAACATACATCAAGTGAATCACGTGGTATCCCATTGTCACCACAGATACGCACAGCAAGACATACATCAAGTGTTCTCAAATCTTTAAAGACTCAATTCGATAAGATAACTCCAAAGGGGAAACTCAATTCATTACAAGAGAGTAGAGGGGGGAAGAAACATCATAGGATCCAAATATAATAGCAAAGCTCGCGATACATCAAGATCGTATCACCTCAAGAACACGAGAGAGAGAGAGAGATCAAACACATAGCTACTGGTACATACCCTCAGCCCCGAGGGAGAACTACTCCCTCCTCGTCATGGAGAGCTCCGGGATGATGAAGATGGCCATCGGAGAAGGATTGACCCCTCCGGCAAGGTGCCGGAACGGGTCTAGATTGGCTTTCGGTGGCTACGGATGCTTCTGGCAGCGGAACTCCCGATCTATTGTGCTCACGGATGTTTTTAGGGTATATGGAGATATATAGGCGGAAGAAGTACGTCAGGGGGGCCACGAGGGGCTCACGAGGGTGGAGGGCGCGCCTAGGGGGTGGGCGCGCCCCCTGCCTCGTGACCTCCTGCAGATCCCCCGACGTGCACTCCAAGTCTTCTGGGCTTCTTTCCTTCCAAAAATGAGTTCCGTGAAGTTTCAGGTCAATTGAACTCCGTTTGGTTTTCCTTTTCTTCGAAACCCTAAAACAGGGTAAAAACAGAAATTGGCACTGGGCTCTGGGTTAATAGGTTAGTCCCCAAAATGATATAAAAGTGTATAATAAAGCCCATAAACATTCAAAACAGTAAATAATATAGCATGGAGCAATCAAAAATTATAGATACGTTGGAGACGTATCAAGGACCCCAACCACATGTCGAACTTGCGCCTGGAGGCGGACTAGGTCGCCCGCCGAGTCAACGACATCTCCAAGGCCGGGCTGCGGGAGGATTGGTAGTTCGGGAAACCTCCGTACAGCCAGGCAAACCCGGCACCCGTGGTGAGTCCCTGGTCCCCGTACTTTGCCACTACATATCTTCTCATTCATCCCGACGCAACGCGGGATGTGCTTCTGAACGCCATCCGGCATCCGTATGACCGGGCACGGACGCAGGTGGTGTGGGCCGGCTCGGAGGAGCCCGCGGCCCACAGCGAGGACGATGAGGTGGTTGCCGATGCCGGCGCGGGGTGCCGTGCGGATAAGTTCGTCTTCCGTATTTCTTGAGTTGCCGGGCGCGAGGCGGCATGGTGGGTGCTGATGTGAGTTGTCGATGCAGCGACGCTGGGTGGAGAAGGCGGCAGCGTGGGTGGCACCGGGTCGTCTCGGGGCACGACGGCGGCGAGCCAGCCGCATGGGAAGGACAACGTCACACTCTGAGCCCCGGCCGTGAAGCGTGCGGCGAACCTGGCTGCCAGCGTGAAGACGCCCGCCAAGAGGAGGCACGGTGCTCCACAGGCGAGACCCACCATTCCGGTGGTGCTTGGGTAAGTTTCCTTCTTGTTGAATTTGAATGGCCGAGTGGCCCTGCTTGGTTCTTGTCTGTTTACTTCATTGAGCTTCAGGTCGTTGATCTCATTGGCCCTGGCGGCGACGGACGCCGCGTCCACCGAGGACGCCGTGTTCTAGAGGACCCGGACCAGCGCCGTTGACCATGATGAGGAGGCAGCCGACTCGGACCTCGGCCTGGACCCGGCTGACACCGAAGTCCTGGCCTGGCGGGACCGGAATAGGGCCGAGGAGGAGCTGGAGGCAGCATGGGCCCAGGCCTGGGCCAACACCGCAATGAGGTGGGCGCGAGCCGGCATGGCCCGAGATGCTGGCTGGCATGGAGCCAGCGGCGACGGTCTTCATGCCATTGTCGGAGGGGGAGCGCGGCCAAGGTGGCCATGCAGACGCCATGGACCTCGACTAGGAGGTCGTGGTGGTTGAGGACGACACCCCACTGTGGAACGACGAGGTCGAGCAGGTGGGGGTCGAGGGAGGCGGCGGCGACGTCGTCTTGGAGGAGACGCCGTGAACGGCACCGGAGGAAGCGTCTCAGGTGCCAACGGGCGGGGCGCCGCCGGTGGTGGTGCCGCAGACCACTCCGGCTGTCGAGCCGGCGAGGGTGCCGGAGAGGGCGCGGGAGAAGGCGCCGGCCACGGAAGAGACGGTCAGCAGGGAGTACTCCCTGGTGCCCAGGCCAGGGGGTCGCCGGGCGGTCGGGTCGCAGCCGGCTTGGGGCGAGACCAGCGAGGTCTTCTTTGGGGCCCTAACCTAGGAGGAGGCGGCGATGGCCGTCATGAGCTCGCGCCTGTGGGGCGGACGGATAGGATCCAGGCCTTCACCCAGGCCGAGGTGGAGCGGACGTGGGAGATGGAGCTCACCGTGTTCGTAAGTTCTTCCTCATGTGCTATGTTTCTTTTTGTTGCTTCTTCTGGGTGGGTGATACGTCTCCAACGTATCTATAATTTTTGATTGTTCCATGCTATTATATTTTCTGTTTTGGATGTTTAATGGGCTTCAATATGCTCTTTTATATTATTTTTGGGACTAACCTATTAACCGGAGGTCCAGTGCCACTTTCTGTTTTTTCTGCCTATTTTAGAGTTTCGCAGAAAAGGAATACCAAACGAAATCCAAACGGAATGAAACCTTCGCGATGATCTTTTTTGGACCGAAAGCAAACCAGAAGACTTGGAGTTGAAGTCTGGAACGCCAAGAGGCGACCACGAGGCAGGAGGGCGCGCCCCCACCCTCATGGGCCCCTCGTAGCTCCACCGACGTACTTCTTCCGCCTATATATACTCTTACACCCTAGAAACATCGCAGCGAGCCACGAAACTACTTTTCCACCACCGCAACCTTCTGTACCCGTGAGATCCCATCTGGGGACCTTTTCCGGTGATCTGCCGGAGGGGGAATTGATCACGGAGGGCTTCTACATCAACACCATAGCCTCCCCGATGAAGCGTGAGTAGTTTACCACAGACCTTCGGGTCCAGATTTATTAGCTAGATGGCTTCTTCTCCTCTCTCTTTGATTCTCAATACAAAGTTCTCGATGTTCTTGGAGATCTATTTGATTTAATACTCTTTTGCGGTGTGTTTGCCGAGATCTGATGAATTATGGGTTTATCAACAAGATTATCTATGATTATTATTTGGTTCTTCTCTGAATTCTTATATGCATGATTTGATATTTTGTAAGTCTCTTCAAATTATCGGTTTAGTTTGGCCTACTAGATTGATCTTTCTTGCAATGGGAGAAGTGCTTAGCTTTGGGTTCAATCTTGCGGTGTCCTTTCCCAGTGACAGTAGGGGCAGTAAGGCACGTATTGTATTGTTGCCATCGAGGATAAAAAGATGGGGTTTATATCATATTGCTTGAGTTTATTCCTCTACATCATGTCATCTTACTTAAGGCATTACTCTGTTCTTATGAACTTAATACTCTAGATGCATGCTGGATAGCGGTCGATGTGTGGAGTAATAGTAGTAGATGTAGAATCGTTTCGATCTACTTGACACGGACGTGATGCCTATATTCATGATCATTGCCTTAGATATCTTCATAACTATGCACTTTTCTATCAATCGCTCGACAATAATTTGTTCACCCACCATAATACATGCTATCTTGAGAGAAGCCACTTGTGGAACCTATGGCCCCCGGGTCTCTTTCTTATTATATTGCATCTCTTTTATTATCGCATCTCGTTTACTATTTTGCAATCTTTACTTTCCAATCTATACAACAAAAATACCAAAAATATTTATATTACTATCTCTATCAGATCTCACTTTTGCAAGTGGCCGTGAAGGGATTGACAACCCCTTTATCGCGTTAGTTGCATGGTTCTTGATTGTTTGTGCAGGTACTAGGTGACTTGTGCATTGTCTCCTACTGGATTGATACCTTGGTTCTCAAAAACTGAGGGAAATACTTACGCTACTTTGCTGCATCACCCTTTCCTCTTCAAGGGAAAACCAACGCATGCTCAAGAGGTAGCAGTGGGGGGGTGCTAGCGCACCCACTGGGTGTAGCCCCCGAGATTCGGGCCAACTGTGTAGCAGTTGGGTCGAATCTTCAACCGCCGTCTCGTGCTGATCGTTGTTCCTTGTAGCAACTGGACTCCTTCCGGGTCATCGTCTTCAATCGGCTTCTGGAGAAGCACTGGCAGCTCAAAGAGTGGCTTGCTGCCAAGGAGGAGGAGCTCCGCATTGCCGTAGGTATTTTTTGCGTGATCTTTTTAGTGGGGGCGTGCTAGCGCACCCACTGGGTGTAGCCCTTGAGATTCAGGCCAACTGCGTAGCAGTTGGGTCAAATCTTAAAGTGGTTCTTTGTTTCTGAGTCTTTCTTCTGCAGCCGAGGTGTTGTCTTGGAAGACCCGGCTGATTCGAGCCGGCTTCCGTTACGACCGGCTTGTCGCCGACACCGACCGGCTTGGGGCCGAGGTGGCGGAGGCGAAGGCGGAGGCGACAGGAGCCCGGCAGGCACTTGATGAAGCCAGCCGGCTACGGGAGCGGCTGGCGGGCGACAAGAGCCGTCTTGAGGCCTAGGTGGAGCGCCTGAAGGCGGACGCCACCAAGGTCGTGGAGGCGCAGCGGGCCCTTGCTGAGGCCGTTCAGCAGCGAGGCAAGCTGGCCGACGAGAAGGGCCATCTCCATGCCGAGGTAGAGTGCCTGAAGGTGCTGGAGGCTGCGGCGGAGGAGGCCCGTTAGGCGGAAACCCGTCGCCGCGAGGAGGCCGACAAGGCGACTGAAGCCAAGGACGCCGAGTTGAAGACGGGCCTTGCCAAAGCCACCGACTTGGAGAAGATGCTCCAGGAGCGTGACCACACCATTGCCAGGGAACGACGTGGTACGTTGCTCGAAGCGCAGCACCTAGAAGAGTCCTTCTCCAATAAGTGCTTTTCTTGGGTTCTGCCGGGGTGGGATGCCGGCTTCTTTTCCTTGGTGATTGATCTGACTTGCTCTTATTTAATAGGGGCCTTCCCGAAGATGCGCCGGCTGGCGGAGGAGGCCGTCCGCTTCCAGTGAGATCTGCAGGGAATTGTGGGCTCCGGGACCGACCCGCGGGTGTCTTGGACCTTCCCGGAGATCGTGACCGCCGCCGAAGCTTGTCTACGAGTCTTGGGCGAGCAGATGGGGCGGCTCTCTGAGGGCGGCGCGGCTATGACGGTGGCCCTCTGGCCGGGCTCCATTGCGCTAAACAGCTTCACACTGTTGGCGCGGTGGTTGGAGTCGGGCCCGGACCGGCTCCACGAGTGGCGTGTTTCTGCCGCCCGTGCTGTCTTAGGTTTCTTGCCAAACCATAGTTCATACGGTGTCGTCTCAACGGATTTAGATGGTGCCCTATTTAACATGAATGCAGCTGTCTCTAATGCATAACCCCAAAATGATAGTGGTAAATTGGTAAGAGACATCATAGATCGCACCATATCTAATAAAGTACGGTTACGACGTTAGGACACACCATTACGCTGTGGTGTTCCAGGTGGCGTGAGTTGTGAAACTATTCCACATTATTTTAAATGAAGGCCAAACTCGTATCTCAAATATTCGCCTCCGTGATCAGATCGAAGAAACTTTATTTTCTTGTTATGATGATTCTCCACTTCACTTTGAAATTCTTTGAACTTTTCAAATGTTTCAGACTTGTGTTTCATCCAGTAGATATACCCATATCTGCTCAAATCATATGTGAAGGTCAGAAAATAATGATACCCGCCGCGAGCTTCAACACTCATCGGACCGCGTACATCGGTATGTATTATTTCTAATAAGTCATTAGCTCGCTCCATTGTTCTGGAGAAAGGAGTTTTAGTCATCTTGCCCATGAGGCATGGTTCGCAAGAATCAAATGATTCATAATCAAGTGATTCCAAAATCCCATTTGCATGGAGTTTCTTCATGCGCTTTACACCAATATGACCTAAACAGCAGTGCCACAAATATGTTGCACTATCATTATCAACTTTGCATCTTTTGGCATCAATATTATGAATATGTGTATCACTACGATTGAGATTCAATAAACCATCTACATTGGGTGTATGACTATAGAAGGTTTTATTCATGTAAAGAGAACAAAATTATTCTCTAACTTAAATGAATAACCGTATTGCAATAAATATGATCTAATCATATTCATGCTCAACGCAAACACCGAATAACTTTTATTTAGGTTCAACACTAATCCCGAAGGTATAGGGAGTATGAGATGGTGATCTTATCAACCTTGGAATCACTTCCAACACACATAGTCACCTCGCCCTTAACAAGTCTCTATTCATTTTGCAACTCCTGTTTCGAGTTACTAACCTTAGCAACTGAACCGGTATCAAATACCCATGGGCTACTATGAACACTAGTAAAGTACACATCAATGACATGTATATCAAATATACCTTTTTTCACTTTCCATCATTCTTATCCGCCAAGTATTTGGGGCAATTCTGCTTCCAGTGACTATTTCCTTTGCAGTTGAAGCACTCAGTTTTAGGCTAGGTCCAGCTTTGGGCTTCTTCATGGGAGTGGCAACTTGCTTGCCATTGTTCTTGAAGTTCCCTCTCTTTCCCTTGCCCTTTTTCTTGAAACTAGTGGTTGATATGTCCATTTTGCATCAAGTTTTCCTACTGTTATTTATGATGTTTTTATGCATAATAATGCTTTTTGGAGTAATTCTAATGCCATTTCTCTGATAATATGCAAGGTACACACAAAGAGGGAGAATTCCGGCAGCTAGAAATCTGGACCTGGAAAAGCTACATCAATCAACCTATTCTGCACAACTCCAAAGGAGCTAAAACTTTACGGGGACTTTTATGGAATATATGAGGAATATTGGAGCCAATAAGTACCAGAGGGGGCCCACCAGGTGGATACAACCTACCTGGGCGCGCCAGGTAGCCCAAGCGTGCCCTGGTGGGTTGTGCTCCCCTCGGCCCACCTCTGGTGCCCATCTTTTGGTATATAAGTCATTTTGACCTAGAAAAAATAAGGGGAGGACTTTTGGGACGGAGCGCTGCCGTCTCGAGGCGGAACTTGGGTAGGAGCACATTTGCCCTTCGGCGGAGCGATTCCACCAGGAGAACTTCCCTGCCGGAGGGGGAAATCATCGTCATCATCATCACCAACAACTCTCCCATCTTCGGGAGGGAAATCTCCATCAACATATTCAACATCACCATCTCCTCTCAAACCCTAGTTCATCTCTTGTGTTCAATCTTGGACCGGAACTATAGATTGGTGCTTGTGGGTGACTAGTAGTTGATTACTATATGGTTTATTTGGTGGAAGATTATATGTTCAGATCCATTATGATATTTAATACCCCTCTAATCTTGAGCATGTTTATCACTTGTGAGTAGTTACTTTTGTTCTTGAGGTCACGGGAGAAATCATGTTGCAAGTAATCATGTGAACTTGATATGTGTTTGATATTTTTATAGTGTGTATGTTGTGATTCCCTTAGTGGTGTCATGTGAACGTCGACTACATGACACTTCACCATATCTGGGCCTAAGGGAATGCATTTTGGAGTAGTTATTAGATGATGGGTTGCGAGAGTGATAGAAGCTTAAACCCTAGTTTATGCGCTATTCCGTAAGGGACCGATTGGATCCAAAAGTTTAATGCTATGGTTAGAATTTATTCTTAATACTTTTCTCGTAGTTGCGGATGCTTGCGAGGGGTTAATCATAAGTAGGAGGTTTGTTCATGTAAGAACAACACCTAAACACCGGTCCAACCACATATCATATTATCAAAGTAGCGAGCACAAATCGAATCAACATGATGAAAGTGACTAGATGAAATTCCCGTGTACCCTCAAGAACGCTTTGCTTATTATAAGAGACCATTTTGGCCTGTCCTTTGCCTCAAAAGGACTGGGCTACCTTGCTGCACTTTTGCTACTACTATCATTACTTGCCCATTTCAAAATATCTTGCTATCAAACTACTCTATTACTTACAATTTCGGCACTTGCAGACATTACCTTGCTGAAAACCACTTTTCATTTCCTTCTACTCCTTGTTGGGTTCGACACTCTTACTTATTGAAAAGGCTACAATTGATCCCCTATAGTTGTGGGTCATCAAGGCTATTTTATGGTGCCATTGCCGGGGAGTGAAGCGCTCTTGGTAAGTGGAAATTGGTAAGGAAAATTATTACTACGTGCTGAAATTTATTGTCACTTGTTACTATGGAAAACGATCCTTTGAGTGGTTTGTTCGGGGTATCTTCACCTTGACCGGAACCACAATTAGTTACCCCTCAACCTAATGTAGCTACTGAAAATATTGAATATGAAATTCCTTCGGGTATGATAGAGAAACTTCTAGCTAATCCTTATGCAGGAGATGGAACCAAACATCCTGATATGCACTTGATATATGCGGAAGAAATTTGTGGATTGTTTAAGCTTGCAGGTTTACCCGGAGATGAAGTTAAGAAGAAGTTTTTCCCTTTATTCTTGAAGGGAAAAGCATTGGCATGGTATGGGCTATGCGATGATATTGGATCTTGGAACTGGAATCGATTGAAATTGGAATTTCACCAAAACAATTATCCTATGCATCTAGTTCATCGTGATCAGAATTACATATATAATTTTTGGCCTTGTGAAGGAGAGATTATCACTCTAGCTTGGGGGAGGGTTAAGTCAATGTTATATTCATGCCCCAATCATTAGCTCTCAAGAGAAATTATTATCCATAATTTTTATGCTCGGCTTTCTCATAATGATCGATCCATGCTTGATACTTCTTGTGCTAGTTCTTTTATAAATAAGACTATTGAATTCCGGTGGGATCTTTTGGAAAGAATTAAACGCAACTCTGAAGATTGGGAACTCGATGAAGGTAAAGAGTCAAGTATTAAGCTTAAGTTTGATTGTGTTAAATCTTTTATCAATATCGATGCTTTTCAAAAGTTTAGCACTAAATATGGACTTGACTCTGAGATAGTAGCCTCCTTTTGTGAATCATTTGCTACTCATGCTGATCTCCCTAAGGAGAAGTGGTTTAAATATCACCCACCTATTAAAGAAGAAATTAAAGAACCGATACTAGCTAAAGAGGAACCAATAATTTATAATGTTGATCCAGTTGTTCCTACTACTTATGTTGAGAAACCACCTTTCCCTGTTAGGATAAAGTAACATGCTAAAGTTTGCACTGTGGTTAACAAAAGTTATATTAGAACACCTAAACCTGATGAACAAATCAAAGTAGAACCTAGTGTTGCTATGGTTAAAGATCTCCTGGAACAAAATATAGATGGGAATGTTATTTACTTCTATAATGAAGCTACTAGAATTGCCAAACCTGATAAAGAGGAAAAACATAGACCCATTGTTGGCATGCCCATTGTCTCAGTTAAAATAGGAGATCATTGTTATCATGTCTTATGTGACATAGGTTCTAGTGTGAGTGCTATTCCCTTTACCTTATATCAAGAAATTATGAATGATATAGCACCCGCCGAAATAGAAGAAATAGATGCTACTATTAAACTTGCTAATAGAGACACCATCACACCACTTGGGATTGTTAGAGATGTTGAAGTCTTGTGTGGGAAAATAAAATACCCTACTGATTTTCTTGTTCTTGGTTCCCCACAAGATGGCTTTTGTCCCATTATCTTTGGTAGACCTTTCTTGAACACCATTAAAATAGATTGTGAGAAACAAACTGTCGGTGTTAGCTTTGGTGATGAGTCTCATGAGTTTAATTTTTCCAAGTTTAGTAGAAAGCTTCATGAAAAAGAATTGCCTGGTAAGGATGAAATAATTAGTCTTGATTCTATTGCTGTGCCTCCTACTGATCCTCTAGAACAATATCTGCTAGACCATGAAAATGAGTTACATATGCACGAAAGAAATGAGATAGATAAGATTTTCTTTGAACAATGTCCTCTGCTTAAACACAATTTGCCTATTGAAACTCTCGGAGGTCCTCCTCCACCTAAAGGTGATCATGTGTTTGAATTAAAACAATTGCTAGACACTTTGAAATATGCTTATCTTGATGAGAAGAAGATATATCCTGTTATTATTAGTGCTAACCTTTCAGAACATGAAGAAGAAATATTATTGAAAGTTCTAAGGAAGCACCAAGCTACTATTGGATATACTCTTGATGATTTAAAGGGCATCAGTCCCACTCTATGTCAGCACAAGATTAATATGGAACCTGATGCTGAACCCGTTGTTGATCACCAATGCCGGTAAAATCCACAGATGAAAGAAGTGGTAAGAACGGAAATATTAAAACTTCTGGAAGCAGGTATAATCTATCCTATAGCTGATAGTAGATGGGTAAGTCCCATTCATTGTGTCCCTAAGAAAGGAGGTATTACTATTGTTCCTAATGATAAGAATGAACTTATTCCATAAAGAACTATTACAGGATATAGAATGGTAATTGATTTTAGAAAATTAAACAAAGCAACTAGAAAAGATCATTACCCTCAGCCTTTTATTGATCAAATGCTAGAAAGATTATCTAAGGACACACATTTTTGCTTCCTTGATGGATACTCTGTTTTTTCATAAATATCTGTTTCTCAACCTAATCAAGAAAATACCACTTTCACTTGTCCCTTTGGAACTTATGCTTATAGACGTATACCTTTTGGTTTATGCAATGCACCTGCTACCTTTCAAAGATGTATGACTGCTATATTCTCTGACTTTTGTGAAAAGATTGTTGAGGTTTTCATGGATGACTTCTCTATTTATGGGAAGTCTTTTGATGATTGTTTAAGCAATCTTGATCGAGTTTTGCAGAGATGTGAACAAACAAACCTTGTCTTGAATTGGGAGAAGTGCCACTTTATGGTTAATGAAGGTACTGTCTTGGGTCATAAAATTTCAGAAAGAGGTATTGAATTGGACAAAGCTAAGGTTGATGCAATTGAGAAAATGCCATGTCCTAAAGATATTAAAGGTATTCGTAGTTTCTTAGGTCATGCTGGTTTCTATAGGAGATTTATCAAAGACTTTTCTAAAATTCTAGGCCTCTTACAAATCTTCTGCAAAAGGATGTTCCTTTTGTTTTTGATGATGATTGTTTAGAAGCCTTCGAAACACTCAAGAAAGCCTTAATTTCTGCACCTATTGTTCAACCACCTAATTGGAACTTGCCTTTTGAAATTATGTGTGATGCTAGTGATTATGATGTTGGTGATGTTCTAGGACAAAGAGTTGATAAGAAACTAAATGTTATTCATTATGCTAGTAAAACTCTAGACAGTGCTCAAATAAATTATGCTACTACTGAAAAAGAATTTCTAGCAGTGGTGTTTTCTTGTGATAAATTTAGATCTTACATTGTTGATTCAAAAGTAATTGTTCACACCGACCATGCTGCTATTAAATATCTGCTGGATAAGAAAGATGCGAAACCTAGACTTATTCGATGGGTTCTCTTGCTACAAGAATTTGATTTACATATCACTGATAGAAAAGGAGTAGAGAACCCCGTAGCTGATAACTTGTCTAGGCTTGAAAATGTGCTTGATGACCCACTACCCATTGATGATTGTTTCCCTGACGAGCAGTTAGCTGCAATAAATGTTTCTCATAACACTCCTTGGTATGCTGATGTAACACCCATGATGCGGCTATATCTCCCACATGTCGAGGCACGACTTAGAGGCATAACCGCATTGTGGTTTTGTCGCAAGAAGGGTCATCTTCACACAATCCCATGTAATGAACAAGAAAGGGATAAATAGAGTTGGCTTACAATCGCCACGTCACACAAAGATCAAATAATTCATACATCATTCAGAGTACACACATAGACCGACTACGGTCAAATCCAAATGAAAAGAAGATAACCCCAAATGCTAGATCCCCGATCGTCCCAACTAGACTCCACTACTGATCGTCAGGAAATGAAACATAGTAGCAACCAAGGTCCTCGTCAAACTCCCACTTAAGTTTGGTAGCATCACCTGCACTGGTATCATCGGCACCTGCAACTGTTTGGTAGTATTTGTGAGTCATGAGGACTCAGCAATCTCAAAACCCGCGAGATCAAGACTATATAAGCTTATGGGTAGGATGAGGTAATGAGGTGGAGTTGCAGCAAGCACTAAGCAAATATGGTGGTTAACATACGAATACAAGAGTAAGATGAGAAGCTACACAATGGTCATAAAGCTAGAAGTGATCAAGAAGTGATCCTGAACTACTTACGTTCAAACATAACCCAAACCGTGTTCACTTCTCGGACTCCGCCGAAAATAGACCATCACGGCTACATACGCGGTTGATTCATTTTAATTAAGTCAAGTGTCAAGTTCTCTACAACCGGATATTAACAAATTCCCATCTACCACATAACCGCGGGCACAGCTCCCGAAAGTTTATACCCTGTAGGTGTGTCCCAACTTAGCCCATCACAAGCTCTCACGATCAACGAAGGATATTCCTCCTCCCGGAAAGACCCGACTAGTCTCGGAATCCCGGTTACAAGACATTTCAAAAATGGTAAAAGAAGACCAGCAAGACCGCCTGATGTGCCGACAAACCCCGATAGGAGTCACACGTATCTGCTACCTCTTGAGCACTGCGTTGGTTTTCCCTTGAAGAGGAAAGGGTGATGCAGCAAAGTAGCGTAAGTATTTCCCTCAGTTTTTGAGAACCAAGGTATCAATCCAGTAGGAGACTACACCCAAGTCCCTCATACCTATACAAACAAATAAGAACCTCTCAACCAACGCAATAAAGGGGTTGTCAATCCCTTCACGGTCACTTACGAGAGTGAGATCTGATAGAGATAATAATAATAAGATAAATATTTTTGGTATTTTTATGATATAGATTGAAAGTAAAGATTGCAAAATAAACGGTGCCAGAAATAACTTGTTGATGGGAGATTAATATAATGGAGAATAGACCCGGGGGCCATAGGTTTCACTGGTGGCTTCTCTCAAAATAGCATGAGTATTACGATGGGTGAACAAATTACTGTCGAGCAACTAATAGAAAAGTGCATAATTATGAGAATATCTAGGCATGATCATATATATAGGCATCACGTCCGCGACAAGTAGACCGAAACGATTCTGCATCTACTACTATTACTCCACACATCGACCGCTATCCAGCATGCATCTAGAGTATTAAGTTCATAAGAACAGAGTAACACATTAGGCAAGATGACATGATGTAGAGGGATAAACTGAAGCAATATGATATAAACCCCTCGATGGCAACAATACAATACGTGCCTTGCTGCCCCTGCTGTCACTGGGAAAGGACACCGCAAGATTGAACCTAAAGCTAAGCACTTCTCCAATTGCAAGAAAGATTAATCTAGTAGGCCAAACCAAACTGATAATTCGAAGAGACTTGCAAAGATAATTAAATCATACATAAAGAATTCAGAGAAGAATCAAATATTGTTCATAGATAATCTTGATCATAAACCCACAATTCATCGGATCTCGACAAACACACCGCAAAAAGAGTTACATCGGATAGATCTCCAAGAAGATCGAGGAGAACATTGTATTGAGATCCAAAGAGAGAGAAGAAGCCATCTAGCTAATAACTATGGACCCGAAGGTCTGAAGTAAACTACTCACACATCATCGAAGAGGCTATGGTGTTGATGTAGAAGCCCTCCGTGATCGATTCCCTCTCCGTCGGAGCTCCGAAAAAGGCCCCAAGATGAGATCTCTTGGGTACATAAGGTTGTGGCGATGGAAATAGTGTTTCGTGGTGCTCTTGGATGTTTTCGGGGTATATGGATATATATAGGAGGAAGAAGTAGGTCGGTGGAGCCACGAGGGGCCCACGAGGGTGGAGGGCACGCCCCCTGCCTCATGGCCTCCTGTTGATTTCTTGACATCCACTCCAAGTCCTCTGAAAGTGTATAAGTAAGCCCATTAACATCCAAAACAGATAATATAATAGCATGGAACAATCAAAAATTATAGATACATTGGAGACGTATCAAGCATCCCCCAGCTTAATTCCTGCTCGTCCTTGAGTAGGTAAATGATAAAAACAGAATTTTTGATGTGGAATGCTACCTAGCATAATTCTCAATGTAATTTTCTTTATTTTGGCATGAATGTTCAGATCTGAAAGATTCAAGACAAAATTTTTAATATTGACATAAAAATAGTAATATTTCAAGCATACTAACAAAGCAATCATGTCTTCTCAAAATAACATGGCCAAAGAAAGTTATCCCTACAAAATCATATAGTCTGGCTATGCTCTATCTTCACCACACAAAATATTTAAATCATGCACAACCCCGATGATAAGCCAAGCAATTGTTTCATACTTTCGATGTTCTCAAACTTTTTCAATCTTCATGCAATACATGAGCGTGAGCCATGGACATAGCACTATAGGTGGAATAGAATGGTGGTTGTGGAGAAGACAAAAAGGAGAAGATAGTCTCACATCAACTAGGCGTATCAACGGGCTATGGAGATGTCCATCAATAGATATCAATGTGAGTGAGTAGGGATTGTCATGCAACAGATGCACTAGAGCTATAAGTTTATGGAAGCTCAACAAAAGAAACTAAGTGGGTGTGCATCCAACTTGCTTGCTCACGAATACCTAGGGCATTTTGAGGAAGCCCCATCATTGGAATATACAAGCCAAGTTCTATAATGTAAAATTCCCACTAGTATATGGAAGTGACATAATAGGAGACTCTTTATCATGAAGATCATGGTGCTACTTTGAAGCACAAGTGTAGTAAAAGGATAGTAACATTGTCCCTTCTCTCTTTTTCTCTCATTTTTCATTTTTTTTCTTTTTTCTTTTTTTATTTGGGCCTTTTCTCTTTTTTGTGGCCTCTTTTCTTTTTTTTTTTTCATCCGAAGTCTCATCCCGACTTGTCGGGGAATCATAGTCTCCATCATCCTTTCCTCACATGGGACAATGCTCTAATAATGATGATCGTCACACTTTTATTTACTTACAACTCAATACTTAGAACAAAGTATGACTCTATGTGAATGCCTCCAGCGGTGTACCAGTATATGCAATGACTCATGAGTGACATGTATGAAAGAATTATGAACGGTGGCTTTGCCACAAATACGATGCCAACTACATGATCATGCGAATCAATATGACAATGATGAAGTGTGTCATAATAAGGGAACGGTGGAAAGTTGCATGGAAATATATCTCGGAATGGCTATGGAAATGCCATAATAGGTAGGTACGATGGCTATTTTGAGGAAGGTATAAGGTGGGTTTAAGGTACCGGCGAAAGTTGCGCGGTATTAGAGAGGCTAGCAATGGTGGAAGGGTGAGAGTGCATATAATCCATGGACTCAACATTAGTCATAAAGAACTCACATACTTATTGCAAAAATTTATTAGTTATCGAAACAAAGTACTGCGCGCATGCTCCTAGGGGGATATATTGGTAGGAAAAGATCATCGCTCGTCCCCGACCGCCACTCATAAGCAAGACAATCAATAAATAAATCATGCTCCGACTTCATCACATAATGGTTCACCATACATGCATGCTACGGGAATCACAAACTTTAGAACAAGTATTTCTAAAATTCACAACTACTCAACTAGCATGACTCTAATATCACCATCTTCATATCTCAAAACAATCATCAAGTATCAAACTTCTCATAGTATTCAATGCACTTTTTATGATAGTTTTTATTATACCCTTCTTGGATGCCTATCATATTAGGACTAATTTCATAACCAAAGCAAATTACCATGATGTTCTAAAAGGCTCTCAAAATAATATAAGTGAAGCATTAGAGATCAATAATTTCTATAAAATAAAACCACCACCGTGCTATAAAAGATATAAGTGAAGCACTAGAGCAAAATTATCTAGCTCAAAAGATATAAGTGAAGCACATAGAGTATTCTAATAAATTCCAATTAATGTGTGTCTCTCCCAAAAGGTGTGTACAACAAGTATGATTGTGGTAAACTAAAAAGCAATGACTCAAATCATACAAGATTCTCCAAGCAAAACACATATCATGTGGTGAATAAAAATATAGCTCCAAGTAAAGTTACCGATGGAAGTAGACGAAAGAGGGGATGCCTTTCGGGGCATCCCTAAGCTTTGGCTTTTAGGTGTCCTTAGATTATATTGGGGGTTCCATGGGCATCCCCAAGCTTAGGCTCTTGCAACTCCTTATTCCACAATCCATCAAATCTTTACCCAAAACTTGAAAACTTCACAACACAAAACTTAAACAAAAAATCTCATGAGCTCCATTAGTATAAGAAAACAAACCACCACTTAAGGTAATGTAATGAACCCATTCTTTATTTATATTGGTGATAAACCTACTGTATTCCAACTTCTCTATTGTTCATAACCTCCGATACTAGCCATAGATTCATCAAAATAAGCAAACAACACACGAAAACAGAATCTGTCAAAAACAGAACAGTCTGTAGTAATCTGTCGGTTTCGAATACTTCTGTAACCAAAAAATTATAAAATAAATTACTGGACGTGAGGAATTTATCTATTAATCATATTCAAAAAGAATCAACCTAATCTCACTCTCCAGTAAAACATGGAAGCAAATCTCGTGAGCGCTAAAGTTTCTGTTTTTTACAGCAAGATTGCAAAGACTTTCCCCAAGTCTTCCCAAAGGTTCTACTTGGCACAAACACTAATTAAAAGCATAAAACCATATCTAAAAAGAGGCTAGATGAATTATTTATTACTAAACATAACCAAAAAGCAAGAAATAAAAATAAAATTGGGTTGCCTCCCAACAAGCGCTATTGTTTAACGCCCCTAGCTAGGCATAAAAGCAAGGATAGATCTATGTATTATCATCTTTGGTATGCAATCCATAAGTGTCTCTCATAATAGATTCACAAGGTAATTTAATTCTCTTTTTAGGAAAGTGTTCCATGCCTTTCCTTAATGGAAATTGTAATCTAATATTCCCTTCTTTCATATCAATAATTGCACCAATCCTTCTAAGGAAAGGCCTACCAAGAATAATGGGACATGTAGGATTGCAATCTATATCAAGAACAATGAAATCTACGGGCACATAATTCCTATTGGCAACAATAAGAACATAATTAATTCTTCCCATAGGTTTCTTAATAGTGGAATCCCCGAGGTGCAAATTTAAAGAATAATCACCAAATTCACGGAAACCTAACACATCACACAAAGTTTTTGGAATCGTGGAAACACTAGCACCCAAATCACATAAAGCATAGCATTCATGATCTTTAATTTTAATTTTAATAGTAGGTTCCCACTCATCTTAAAGTTTTCTAGGGATAGAAACTTCCAATTCAAGCTTTTCTTCATCAGATTGCATTAAAGCATCAACGATATGTTTAGTAAAAGCTTTATTTTGATTATAAGCATGCGGAGAATTTAACACGGATTGCAACAAGGAAATACAATCTATTAAATAACAATTATCATAATTAAATTCCTTGAAATCCAAAATAGTGGGTTCATTGCTATGTAAAGTTTTGACCTCTCTAATCCCACTTTTACCAATTTTTGCATCAATATCTAAAAACTCCGAATCATTGGGACGCCTTTGAACTAAAGTTGACTCATCTCCAGTCCTATCATTATCAAGATTCATATTGCAAAACAAAGATTTAGTAGGAGACACATCAATCACTTTAAGATCTTCATCCTTATTATTATTTAACTCTTCCGGTTTAGCGACCATCTTATTAACTAAGGTGGCCTGCTTATCCGAAATTTGGGCAATTAATTTTTCAAGATGAGCAAACTGAGATTTCAAACCATAAAATTCCTTAGACATATCATCAAGCTCTTTATTCATGTAACCTATAAAGCCTTTTTGTTCTTTAAGCTCGTTTCTAAAGAAATTATTATGCTCAAACTGCAAGGACATAAAACTTTTAACATTATTTTCGATTTGTTCCAACCTTCTAAGGTGAGGATCAACACCTTTTGGTAAAGCCATCGCGAAAAACAATCCAACACACGAGCACACAAGAAGCAAGCGAGAAAGAGATGAACTAGAAAAGAGAAGGGGAACATAAAAATAGGGTGAATAAAATGGCAAGGGTGAAGTGGGGGAGAGGAAAACGAGAGGCAAATGGCAAATAATGTAATGCGAAGGATAAGAGTTTCTGATGGGTACTTGGTATGTCTTGACTTGTGAATAGATCTCCCTGGCAACGGCGCCAGAAATCCTTCTTGCTACCTATTGAGCACTGCATTGGTTTTCCCTTGAAGAGGAAAGGGTGATGCAGAAAAGTAGCGTAAGTATTTCCCTCAGTTTTTGAGAACCAAGGTATCAATCCAGTAGGAGACTACACGCAAGTCCCTTGTACCTACACAAACAAATAAGAACCTCGCAACCAACACGATAAAGGGGTTGTCAATCCCTTCACGGTCACTTACGAGAGTGAGATATGATAGAGATAATAATAATAAGATAAATATTTTTGGTATTTTATGATATAGATTGAAAGTAAAGATTGCAAAAATAAACGATGCCAGAAACAACTTGTTGACGGGAGATTAATATAATGAAGAATAGACCCGGGGGCCATAGGTTTCACTAGTGGCTTCTCTCAAGATAGCATAAGTATTACGGTGGGTGAACAAATTACTGTCGAGCAATTTATAGAAAAGTGCATAATTATGAGAATATCTAGGCATGATCATATATATAGGCATCACGTCCGCGACAAGAAGACCGAAACGATTCTGCATCTACTACTATTACTCCACACATCGACTGCTATCCAGCATGCATCTAGAGTATTAAGTTCATAAGAACAGAGTAACGCATTAGGCAAGATGACATGATGTAGAGGGATAAACTCAAGCAATATGATATGAATCCCATCTTTTTATCCTCGATGGCAACAATACAATACGTGCCTTGCAGCCCCTGCTGTCAATGGGAAAGGACACCGCAAGATTGAACCCAAAGCTAAGCACTTCTCCCATTGCAAGAAAGATCAATCTAGTAGGCCAAACCAAACTGATAATTCGAAGAGACTTGATAAGATAATTAAATCATACGTAAAAGATTTCAGAGAAGAATCAAATATTGTTCATAGATAATCTTGATCATAAACCCACAATTCATCGGATCTCGACAAACACACCGCAAAAAGAGTTACATCGAATAGATCTCCAAGAAGATCGAGGAGAACATTGCATTGAGATCCAAAGAGAGAGAAGAAGCCATCTAGCTAATAACTATGGACCCGAAGGTCTGAAGTAAACTACTCACACATCATCGGAGATGCTATGGTATTGATGTAGAAGCCCTCCGTGATTGATTCCCTCTCCGGCGGAGCTCCGGAAAAGGCCCCAAGATGGGATCTCTTGGGTACAGAAGGTTACGGCGGTGGAAATAGGGTTTCGTGGTGCTTCTGGATGTTATCGGGGTATATATATATATATATATATATATATATATATATATATATATATATATATATATAGGGTCGCGCTATTCGTCACCCTGGGTGAGGAATAGTTATTCTTCACCCCCTCTATTTTACCATCAATGCACCGTAATTTTACGTTCCGTAAGTTTTGTTTTATTTCCAACATAAAAAAGACCGCAAGAAAATATATAATCGCCGTAAAAAATATTTTATGTTATGTAAAATTACAAACGTAAAAACGTAGTGTAAAATACACATAAACTGTAAATTTTCTTGTCTTATGACGTATATTTTTATTTTATTTTGCCAAATTTTACATAATGAATCAATAGAAATGTAACTATTTGAATTCCAACGTAATTTAATTATGAAATGATCGTAAGATTACCTCGGAAGAAGAATAATTTATTCTGCACCCTGGGTGATGAATAGTATCACTATATATATATATAGGAGGAAGAAGTAGGTCGGTGGAGCCACGAGGGGCCCACGAGGGTGGAGGGCGCGCCCAGGGGGGTAGGCGCGCCCCCCTGCCTCGTGGCCTCCTCGTTGATTTCTTGACGTCCACTCCAAGTCCTCTGGATCACGTTTGTTCCAAAAATAACTCTCCCGAAGGTTTTATTCTGTTTGATATTCCTTTTCTGTGAAACACTGAAATAGGCAAAAAAAACAGCAATTTGCACTGGGCCTTGGGTTAGTAGCTGGTTAGTCCCAAAAATAATATAAAAGTGTAAAATAAAGCCCATTAACATCCGAAACAGATAATATAATAGCATAGAACAATCAAAAATTATAGATACGTTGCAGACGTATCAGTATCTCGTTCTCAGGGCACACTGGATGGGCAAGACGTCGGGTTGGCTGAGACCCTGGCTGCCCAGGGGGCGCCGGACATCGCCCAGGTTGGACCAGCTCTCAGAGGAACACTGGCCCCGGGGGGGGGGTTAAATAAATATGACCCTCGGGTTTGCAAGTCCCTAGGGAAAAGTTTAGGTTGTTGTTAGGCAAATGTTAAAAACCAAGGTTGGGCCTTGCTGGAGGAGTTTTATTCAAAGCGAACTGTCAAGGGGGTCCCATAACCCCAACCGCGTAAGGAACGCAAAATCAAGGAACATAACACCGGTATGACGGAAACTAGGGCGGCAAGACTGGAACAAAACACCGAGCAAAAGGCCAAGCCTTCCACCCTTTGCCAAGTATATAGATGCATTAATTAAATAAGAGATATTGTGATATCCCAACATATCCATGTTCCAACATGGAACAACCTGCTCTGCACCTGCAACTAGCAACGTTATAAGAGGGGATGAGCAAAAGCGGTAACTTAGCCAAACAACGGTTTGCTAGGAAGGTGTCGGTGGAAACGACACCTATGGAATCCCTGGGATCCCTTCTACGGTTGGCGGGCGTGGGGTTGTGCAAAGAGCGGGTCTGGCAGTCAGCACAATAATCGTTTACCCAGGTTTGGGCCGTGGAGACGCGTAATACCCTAGTCCTGCTTTGATGTATATTTGAGTGTTCTTGAGTTCTTGAACTAGCTACGGTCTGTCTCTAGTCCAAAAGATCCGAATCCCCCTCCAGTACGCCTCGGGCCTCCTTTTATAGACAAAAGGGGTTGCCACAGTGGCACACAAGAGGTGGAAAGGTGTACAGTGGCTGAGTCTATCCTTTGGCACCGTCGGACAAATGCATTTAATGCGCTGCCGACGTGCCCCTCTTGCTTTATTGGGGATGACAAGGAAGCTCGTCCCAGCTGTCGCCGCCTTGCCTGGCTCCAACACGCGTCTGAGCTGACAGGGCGTTGTAGCGCCATGTTGGCTGGCTGCTGGGCTGGCGTGGTGGCGGAGTCTTCACGGAGATCTGCATGCCACCGTGCAGGTGCTTGCTGAGTCGATGTGGAGGCTGCACACTGCCATGCAGGTGCCTGCCCAGTTGGTTGAGCTAGCAGCTGCATGGGAGCGGTGGTGGAGTCTTGGCAGACGTGGGTCTGGCTGCGGCCCCGCGGGTGTCCTCGGCAAGGGTCTTGCCGTGGCACCGTGGTCGTCCCCGGCAAGGATCTTGCTGGGGGGCCTCATGGATTTCCTTGGCAAGGATCTTGCCAAGGATCGTCGTCTTATGGTTCTCATCTGGTCTTGTGTATTTATGATCTCCACAAAGATCTGCATGTCACCATGGAGGTGCCTCCCGAGCCTTGGCTCCAATGTGGTTGATGGTGTTGGAACCCCTTGGCTCAAGGGTGGCGCGCTCTGCTGGCATTGGGAAGTTGCCCCGGCAAGGGTCTTGCCGGGGGGTTCACTTCGCTCTCCTGCTCTTTGTGTCTCTTGTCTTGGCGTTGTTCTGGCTGTCTTGTGGCTTTAGCTCCCCTCCTCTGCCCCTGCTTAGTGTGGCCGTGGGCGCGGCTCTGACTGCCCGTGCACAAGTAAAGGGGTAAAAAGGAGAGCCCCTACTTTTGTACACCGACAGGAGCCCCCGGGCCTGGGCCACACATAAGTGCGACGCGTTGTTGGGCTAGGCCCAGATCGGTGCGCGGGCAGGCGGGCGGATTTTTACCGTAGTAACTTCTCCGTCCGCTGCGCTTCCCCACGACCCACATTGAACGCGCGACATGGGGGTCATGCTTGGGGCGGTTCCCGCACGCACGCGTCATGTCGTAGTAAATGGTAAAGGGGCGGCCCGCGCCTTCCCCGTAAAAAGGAATAACCGCAGGCACGCTGCTCATTTACCCTCTGTGCCTTCTCCAATCTCGGAACCGCCGTCCCCTCCTTCTTCCTTCTCAAGCTCTTGCTCTTGCTCGCCGCCGCCGCATCTTCGCTATCCTTCACCCTTCACCTCTCGCAGCCGCCATGGCACCCAAAACCAACAAAGGCAAGGGAGTGGCCAAGGACGCCAGGGGGGAGGAGCCGCCGGAGAGTGAGTTGGCGGCGCGGCGGATGCAGCTCGCCTACTTCCCCTTGACGGTCGATGCGGTCCATCTCTGGGACGACTTCAAGCCCCTGTGGGGGTGCAACACGGGGGGGGGGGGGGAGACGACGGGGCATCTAGCCACGCGCATCATCCTTGCCGATTTCGCCAAGGCCGGCCCAAATCGGTACCCATTATTCGTCGATTACTTTTGCTGCCGTCTCTGCCCCCCTTTCTCTGATTTCTTCAATGATGTCATGCACACCTATGGCTTCCACCTTCTGGATTTCACTCCAAACGTCGTGGCGTGCATGGCCTTTTTGCCCATATCTGCGAGGGCTTCGCCGGAGTGCTTCCCAGCACGGCGCTCTTCCGCCACTACTTCTATCCTCGGATCCAGAAGGGAGCCGCCATCTCCGGTTGTGTCGCCTGGATCCCAAGGACCCATGAGAAGGGGACGTATCCAGAGGCGCCCAGAAGGAGAGGTGGGAGGAGTGGCAGAGCTGTTGGTGCTGGATTGAGGAGGAGGACCCATAGGAATTTTGCCAGGTTCGCTAGGCGCCGCCGGTTCGCAGGGATGACTGGGGCGATGTCGGCGCCCAAGATGAGAAGCTCAAGGTCGCCATCACCAGGATCCATCCCCTCACCGTTGTCGGGCTCACCCTGGAGATGATTGGGGCGGATTTCATCCGCCGCCGAATCGCTCCACTACACAACAAGGGGAGGCCAGCCTGGCTTTTCAAGAACGCGGCTGACATCATGAGGCTTCGCCCTGGTCTAAACCATAACTTCACGGTGATGGGGCACTCCCACTTCTGCCAGCGGCTTTTACTCCTCGACGTGAGCCGCGATGACAGGGCTGAGAGGATCGGCAAGGCCGCGAAGGCCGGCAAGGTCGCCAAGGGGCCCTTGTTTGGGTTGCCGGCGGGGGTGGTCCCGCTGAGCAACAACTCTCGCCAAACCGACATCATCGCCATGATGCCAAACTTTAATGCGCACGACCTTGACCCGAATTGGGCCGAGCCGGAGGAGGATCAGGTGTACGATTTCTTTGACACCTTGTCGGAGAAGTATGTCCACGACGAGCCGCTGCTCATCCAGGACACCACCCAAGCGGAGCTGGACTATATCGCCGCCAGGGCGGCAGAGGCGGAGCTCGCCAAGGAGGCCGGCAGCACTGGCGGCATGGAGGACGAGCCCGCGGCGGCCGCGGAGGAGAGGGAGCTCACCTAGTGGGCGGAGTCCGCTCGGGAGGCCAGCAACGCCGGCACCGGGGCCCCTCTCATCAAAGATGTGGTCGATGAGTCATCTGAGGAGGAGGTCGAGGCTGTCGTGCCCCCGGCCGCAGGGAGAGGGCGTGTCCTGCGACGGGCCAGCTCTGGCGAGCCGGTCCGGCCCGGCAGGGCCGCGCAACCGCAACAAGCCCAGGGGGTGTCTGTGTGCCAGACGAGGGCCGCGGCGGCGAGGAAGGTGGTGAAGGCTGTGGTGGCGAAGAAGAAAGCGACCGCCTCTTCTTTGTCCAAGCGTCCTCGAACTCCACCCGCTTCCCCTCCTCCCGCAGATGATGACATGGAGGTTGTCTTCAACTTCAGGTCCCTTAGCCCGAGGAGGAAGAGGAAGGCAGCGGAACAGGAGGCGGAGGATGAGTAAGTATCTTGTCTTTTGTCATCTCCACCCCCTCAGACCGTGTCGTTGTTCTTGACTTGTCTTTGTCTTTACAGGGACATGGAAACGCTGGCCCAGAGGGCGAAGAGGGCCAGGGCCTCGACGGGTGGTCAGCCCCCGGCGGGAACCTCGAGTACGCCGCTGGTGGTGGAGAGCAGCCCGGACAGCAGCCCCCGGCGCAACCCCCAGCATGCGTTCATCACTCGCTCTCCATCAACGTGTGCTGGGGCACGATCTCTTGGTGCTGACCTTGCCGTGGTTGCAGGAGGAGGCCAGCAGCAGGAGGAGCCACTGAGGGCCACCCCCAACACGCCACCCCCATCAACCACGCCTCCCCGAGGGGCGTCCCCGGCAAGTGCGCCAAGCACCAAGCCCATGCGCACAGAGGAGGAGGAGGAGGCGAACCCGGGCGCCGGCGGCTCTGTCCCGGCACCGAATGTTGGCGGGGAGGGGGGGCACTTCTTCTCAGCCTGGCACGGGTGAGTTGTTTGCCTTCTGTCCCCGCTCGTTTTTCTTCTTTTGAATTTTGGTCCTGACTCCACCTCATTCCCCTTCTCGGTATCCAGATCCTTCCTCGGTGGACCGGGAGGATGTGGACACCGTCATCGAGGAGGTTGCCAGGGATGCCGTGGCCAAGGCCGACAAGATCGCCGCCGAGGAGGCTGCCAAGGGTGCTGCCGAGGATGCCACTAAGGAGCCTGTCGGGGAGACTGGTAGGGCCGCTGCCGAGGAGGTCGGCAAGGGGCCTGCCAGGGAGGCTGGCAAGGGCACTGCCGAGGAGGGGTGGTTGACGACTATCCTTCCTCCTCCGTCGCCCCTGGCTCGGGCAAGTACCTGAAGGTGGACGACGACCTGTTCGTCCACCTCCCATGAACGGCGAGCACCAGGGCGCCCGCTGAAGGGGAGGTGTTCGACGACGAGGTGCTTGCCGCCGCCGGGTTTGAGGTCCTTGACGAACCGAGCGCCAGTGGCAGCGGTTCCCAGGAAGAGCGGCTCCTCCAGGGCATGAGCGCCAACTTCCATAAGCTCCAGGCGCTTCACCGTGCCCGCCTAGACAAGGCCAAGTCCAGGATGGCAACGGTGGACAAGGCGGAGGCGGACCTCGCAGGGCGCATCGCCGAGATGCAAACTTGGTTCCGCCAGGCCTGTGAGGAACTGAAGGCCGCGCAGGATCTGCTGGCCGAGCGCAAGCTGGAGCTTGTCATGAACCAAGCTGATATCGAGAAGGCCCAGGAGGCAGCGAAACAAGAGGCCACCAAGGATGAAGCCGCTCGGCACCAGCAGCAAGCTGTGCTAAACTTCCATGAGGAGGACCTTGCCGCGCGCGAGGAGAAACTTGCTGCGACACTCCGCGGTAAGGACGAGGAGGTCGAGAAGCTTGTCGTGCAGCGGACCCAGGAACTGGAGCAGAGGCACAATGAGGCACTCAATGCTCAGGCCCAGGTCCATGTCGACAAGGTGAACGAGCTGGAGGTGGAGTGGGACGGGCTGAAGAAGCAGGACCTGGAGCTGACGGGGAGAGGGACGCGACCAAAGGTGCTTTGGCTGATGCGCATGCCACAATCCTCGCCAAGGCCAAGCTACTCTCCAAGGCCAACGACTCCATCCAAGACCTGAAGCTGAAGCTGGAGGGTCTGGAGGGGACGCTGTCGGAGGTCAGGGCCCGGGAGGAGACCCCGACCAAGAATCTGGAGAAGGAGAGGCAGCTGCGAAAGAACGAAACCGCCAACCACGAGGATTTCGTGAAAGGCGAGAAACTCTGGATTGACCGCCTCGCCGGCGTCGCTGGCAGGATCACCACGTAGTTGGCTACCATGGGGATGCCAAACATGAGGTATGTCCCGGAGCCGAGCGTGACACCGAATGACAAGCTGACCCAGTTCTTCGAGGGTGTTCTTGGTGCCCTGGAGTAGTTCCGCTCCAACAGGGCGGCCTCTCTGGCCGATGAGGCCCGAAGGCTTTGCCGGGGTGCCATGACCAAGGTCCTCACCAAGGTGGTGCACTGGAACCCCAACCTCGACTTCGATACTGCGCTGCAGAGTTTGCCGGAGGGCATGGACCTCGCGACGCTCGAGGAGCGTATCAAGCCCGTCATCAGCCGCATCGACGGAGTTCGGAGGATAGAAGGCCAGCACCTGGACTAGGCACCCCGTTTCTTATCGCCGATGCAGGTTCACGACCAAGACAATTTTTATCTTTAGTTAGAACCACAACAACAATTGATGTAATATAACTCTGCGGTGCTTTTGAAATGATGCATGTTATTTTCCCGTTTGATCTCCCTTTGTATGTCTACCCTATGTTAATCGGGTAGGCTTGCCAGCGCGAAAACCCAGGCCGTGGCGCTTTGAGGACGGATCCCCAATGGCCTACTGGGTATGCTTGCTGTCGGGCAAACCACCTCACTGCTCTTAACGCCGTCGCCCAAACTGTCGAGCGGACTCGAGACGGAACGAGAGTGTTGCCAATTGCAGATGGTCACCCTGCCGTTCTCGACGCAGCCGCTCGAACTGTTGAGCGGACTCGAAACAGAACGAGGGCGTTGCCAATAGTGGCAGGGCCCCATTACGTGCAGGTTTTCCATACACAGGGCAAGATCGTCGAGGACGATATCCTTATATATAAAAAGGAATTGCTCAAAGTTTTGCATAACTTAGCTTTTTTGCCGAGGTGTGAGCCTTCACTGCATCCACCGAGGATGCCACTTGTTTGGTCGTTCGGTCGTCTTATTCCTTGGAGTGACGACCATGATGAAACCGCTGCTTCAACCAGACCAGATTTCCACAACTGTGCCCCCTACCTGGCGCACCAAAGATGTCGGTGGAAACGACACCTATGGAATCCCTGGGATCCCTTGTACAGTTGGCGGGTGCGGGGTTGTGCAAAGAGCGGGTCTGGCAGTCAGCACAAGAATCGTTTACCCAGGTTCGGGCCACGGAGACACGTAATACCCTAGTCCTGCTTTGATGTATATTTGAGTGCTCTTGAGTTCTTGAACTAGCTACGGTCTATCTCTAGTCCAAAAGATCCGAATCCCCCTCCAGTACGCCTCGGGACTCCTTTTATAGACAAAAGGGGTTGCCACAGTGGCACACAGGAGGTGGAAAGGTGTATAGTGGTTAAGTCTATCCTCTGGCACCGTCGGACAAACGCATTGAAGCGCCGCCGACGTCCCCCTCTAGCTTTATTGGGGACGGCAAGGGAGCTTGTCCCAACTGTCGCTGCCTCGCCTGGCTCCGACGCGCATCCGAGCTGACAGGGCATTGTAGCACCATGTTGGCTGGCTGCTGGGCTGGCGTGGTGGTGGAGTCTTCACGAAGATCTGCATGCCACCACGTAGGTGCTTGTTGAGTCGGTGTGGAGCTCGCATGCTGCCACGTAGGTGTCTGCCCAGCTGGTTGAGCTAGCAGCTGCATGGGAGCGACGGTGGAGTCTAGGCAGATGTGGGCCTGGCTGCGGCCCCGCGGTTGTCCTCAGCAAGGGTCTTCCCGAGGGCCCGGCAAGGGTCTTGCCATGGCACCGCGGTCGTTCCCGGCAAGGATCTTGCAGGGGGGTCTCATGGATTTCCTTGGCAACGATCTTGCCAAGGATCGTCGTCTTCTGGTTCTCATCTGGTCTTGTGTATTGTGACGCCTGGCTAGTTAAGCTATAGTAAACTCCTGTTAATGGTGCCACGACATCATAATTAATTTCTGCTAATCATCACTTTGTTCCAAACCGACCTCAAATTCAAATTCAAATAGCAAGTCAAATATTCATTTCTTCAAACTTAAAAACAAAAGGGTTCATAATATTGCCTTTAATCACTACTATATTGTCATGCAGGAATCAACATAATTTGAGATAATTGAATGACCTCAACCTAATTAAAACAGAGCCAACTTTATTTATTTGAACCATCCCTATCTTAAATGTATATATAAACTATTCAAAAATAATTGAATCTTGTTGTACTAGCTCAAACCACTGCCTAATATTTATGTGCTAAATATTGGGTTCAACTAAAGTCATTTTCAATTAAAATAAAAGACAAAACAGAAGAAAAATAGAAATGAAAAAAGGGTAAAGGAAAAGAACCACTACACTATTGGGCTCTACGCGTGTATAGTACAGCCCAGCCCACCAACGCTCTTGTCTTGAACCTACTGCTCATCTAAGGCGCTCTGGAGGCAGCGTGTGCGTCCATGGCGTGGATCCTCCACGCGTCGCGCATCCGCCGATGCCCAATGGTGGATAAGACCATCCCCAACCCTTGGGACAACCCTAGCCACTTCCGTTCCCCTCGCTCATCTCCCCTCTCTCGATTCTCTCTACCTGAGAGTAGCTACCGCTGCGTCGGCACGATGAACGTCGCCACTGGCCTGCCCACAGCCAACCGAGGCGCCCAGGAGGACCACGGTCGTAGTCCTCTTCGACAACAAGGCCCCGGACGGGCTCGAACGCCCACGAGCCGCCGCCTTCATCCAGAATCGCCGACAACCTCCACCGCTCACTGCTGGTCGATCCGCTCATCCTCGCCCTCCCCCGGCTTCTCTGGACATCTCCCCGCGCCCTCTGTGAGCCCCTCATCCCCCTGATCTTCTCTTGATCTTTCCCGTGCCTCGTAGATGCAGTCTGGTCAAACGCCACCTCCCTGTCCGTGGACACGCTCGCTCACACCCCCTCTCACGCTCACCGCGCCTCACGCTGCCCTTGCCCCCGCGTGACCGACGAGCTGGCCGCGCCCAGCGCACACGCGCGCCCCGCACGCGTCCCCTCCCATTGTTGCGCCCTTGCCGCGCCCACCTCTCCCCCGTGCCCGTGCGCTGCTACCGCTGTTGCTCCTTGCTGCTCGCTGCTGCCTGCTGCTTTCCCCCGCCGCCGCTCACTGGAGACCCCCGCCCGCGCACGCTCTGCCCGCTGCTACCCGCCTGACATCGCCGCCGCCTCCGCCCGCTGCTAGCGCCGACAGCCGTGCCCAATCCACCCCTCCTCACCAGCTGCCCCCCCCCCCCCCGCTCATTCCCGCTCGCGGCCGCGCCGGCCAGCCGGCCTCGCCTCGGCGCGCCCTGGCATCGGCTAGTGGCTGCGTGCGGGCTGTGGCCGTCGGCCACTAACGCTGGGCCTGGTCCAATAATTTGGGGGCTAATCCCCATTAACTTAACCCCCCACCTAATTAGTCTTTGGTCCAATGACATGTGGACCCTGCTGCATAAAAAACAATTAAATCATCTAATAAAAGAAAAGAGAATGACATGCGGGCCCCAGATGCACTATTCACACCTTTGACTAGTCAATAGTTGACTGAGTCAACTACGTCCCCTGGCCCCACAGGTCATAGGCTGTGGCTGGCCTCTACTGTGTACACATAGCGTTTTACTATTTAAATCGTATTAAAATAATTTGAAAATAACAATTAAATCTTTTAAAATTAATATAAAATAAACCATAGCTCAGATGGGAAAACTTTGTACATGAAAGTTGCTCAGAATGACGAGACAAATCCGGGTACATAGCCCGTTCGTCCGCCACGCATCCCTAGCATAGCAAACACACAACTTTCCCCCTCCGTTTCATCTGACCGAAAACGCAAAACACTAGGAAAACTTTTTCGGATGTCCCCCCCCCCTTGCCAGTAGCACCTAGTACTGTGTTAGGTCACCCCTAGCACTGCATAATGCCATGTTACACTTTGTGCTGCCTTGATTGCTTTGTTATTTATTGTGTTCCCCCTCCGTTACTTCTTTCCGGTAGACCCCGAGACTGCCGGCGACCCCTAGTTCGACTACGATGTTGACGACCGCTCCTTCTTTCCAGAGCAACCAGGCAAGCCCCCCTTGATCACCAGATACCGCCTACTCTTCTCTCTACTGCTTGCATTAGAGTAGTGTAGCATGTTACTGCTTTCCATTAATCCTATCATGATGCATAGCCTGTCATTGTTGCTACAGTTATTCCTTACCTGCAATCCTAAATGCTTAGTATAGGTTGGTAGTATATCATCAGTGGCCCTACATTCTTGTCTGTCTGCAATGCTATACTATCGGGCCGTGATCACGCGAGAGGTGATCACGGGCATATACTTATATACATATTATATGATACTTGTGGTGACTAAAGTCGGGTCGGCTCGTAGAGTACCCGCAAGTGATTCATGGATTGGGTCCGAAAGGACGTTTGTCCCGACGGCCCTCTGAGTGAATCTTTGTGGCGGAGCGACAGGGTAGGTTGAGACCACCTAGGAGAGAGGTGGGCCTGGCCCAGGTCGGCGTCCGCGGTTATTTCAAAATAACACGCTTAACGAGTTCTGGGTATTTGATCTGAGTCTGGCCACTGGCCTATACGCACTAACCAACTAAGTGGGAACAGTTATGGGCACTCGATGTTGTGGTATCACCCGAAGCCTTCGTGACGTCAGCGACTGAGCGGTGCACGCCGGGTTGGACTGGAACACGTGCTCTTGTATTAGGGGGCTAGGTCTGCTCACCAGCCGCGTACGCAACATGCAGGTGTGCAATGGACGATGGGCCCAGACCCCTGCGCCATAGGATTTAGACCGGCATGCCGACCTCTCTGTTGTGCCTAGGTAGGGCTGTGACGTATTGATCTTCCGAAGCCGGGCATGACCCATGAAAGTGTGTCTGGCCATATGGGATTGTGCGTGTTGGGAAATGTGGTGCACCCCTGCAGGGAAGTTGATCTATTCGAATAGCTGTATCCCTCGGTAAAAGGATGACCCGAAATTGTACCTTGACCTTATGACAACTAGAACCGGATACTTAATAAAACACACCCTTCAAAGTGCCAGATACAACTCGATGATCGCTCTCTAACAGGGCGACGAGGAGAGGATCGCCGGGTAGGATTATGCTACACGATGCTACTTGGTGAACTTACCTTATATTCTCTTCTACGTGCTGCAAGATGGATGTGGCCAGAAGAGTAGTCTTCGATAGGACTAGCTATCCCTCTCTTATTCCGGCATTCTGCAGTTCAGTCCACATATAATACCCCTTTTCCATTTGATACCAACGCATACATATGTAGTGTAGTTCCTTGCTTACGAGTACTTTGGATGAGTACTCACGGTTGCTTTGCTCCCCCTTTTCCCCCCTTTCAATACCCAATTGTTCCGACCAGACGATGGAGCCCAGGAGCCAGACGCCACCGCTGACGACGACCATGAGTAGTTTAGCAGGATCCCAGGCAGGAGGCCTGCGCCTCTTTCGATCTGTATCCCAGTTTGTGCTAGCCTTCTTAAGGCAAACTTGTTTACTTATGTCTGTACTCAGATATTGTTGCTTCCGCTGACCCGTCTATGATCGAGCTCTTGTATTCGAGCCCTCATGGCCCCTGGCTTGTAATATGATGCTTGTATGACTTATTTTATTTGTAGAGTTGTGTTGTGATATCTTCCCGTGAGTCCCTCATCTTGATCATACACGTTTGCGTGTATGATTAGTGTACGGTCAAATTGGGGGCGTCACAAGTATTTATGATCTCCACAAAGATCTACATGCCACCATGGAGGTGCCTCCCGAGCCTTGGCTCCAATGTGGTTGATGGTGTTGGAACCCTTGGCTCAAGGGTGGCGCGCTCTACTGGCATTGGGCAATTTGCCCCGGCAAGGCTCTTGCCGGGCTGCGGAGGATGCCCCGGCAAGGGTCTTGCCAGGGGAGTTCACTTTGCTCTCTTGCTCTTTGTGTCTCCGGTCTTGCCGTTGTTCTGGCTATCTTGTGGCTTTAGCTCCCCTCCTCTGCCCTACTTAGTGTGGCCGTGGGCGCGGCTCTGACTACCTGTGCACAAGTAAAGAGGTACAAAGGAGAGCCCCTACTTTTGTACACCGACAGAAGGTGGGTTAGAGGCTTGACATGGCAACATGGGAGGCATGATAAACAAGTGGTAGGTAGCACGACATAGCGATAGAGCAAACAACTAGCAAGCAAAGATAGAAGTGATATCAGGGGTAATGATCATCTTGCCTGCAAAGTTCTTAGAGTTGTCGAAAGCTTGCTCCTCGTTAGTATACTCAATAGGTTCCTCATTCACGAACTTGTCTCCCGCCTCTACCCAAAGCAAGAACACAAGCAACGGAACAACAATCAATCACGGTGCAATGCACAAGCAACATGATGCAAGACATGACATGGAATGCAAGGTATGATGTGCGATGCATATGGGTACTCTGGAAGGGAAAGGATGATCAAGGAATCAATTTGGCAAACCAAGCATTCCGCTGGAAAGATGGGGTGATTTCGGTCGAAATCGATATAAGGATCACCGGAAACGGATGCACGGTTTGCAAATGACAAGCAAAACAAGAATGATGCAAATCTGTGATTAACAACATCATAGCACTTAATATGCATCATGAAACTATGCTACAGCATTCCAACAAGACAACAAAGCACATGGAATTAAAGTAAAAGTGAAGCTCTACAAATCATGAACAATGAGCTCCTGCTAGAACTCACTAGAACAATCCTAAAATAGCATGGCAAAGATGCAAATGATAAAAGCTTCACAAACTTTGTGAAAATACTAAACATGGCATAATCAGCATCAAGTAGCAATGTTTAAAGCTAGCAAACAACATGCTACATGAACATATCATGGAAAACAAGGGCATGGAATGCTAGTACTAAAGACATAGAACAAAACTCCCTTACTTAACTTTAACCAAAGATGCATGGACAAGATGGTAGCATCAATGCAAACATGGGAAATGATATGATCAGTTTCAGACTTAGAAGAAAAACAGAGCATGGCAGAAACATATTCATGATAGCAACTTTGCAAGATCATGCCACTCACCAAAAAGCATTTCATGGCATCACAAGGTAACCAACAGTAAGAAGACACATTTATGAAGCAAAGCATGGCAAGAGCAAGTTCATAGGGTACATGTATCACTAGCAACACACATGGCAAAAATGAACTTCATGTTAACAATCTGCCAGGAACAATATTTAGCAAAAGTAGAGCATGCAAATGACATGATACACTACTCCATAATTAGAACCAGAGGCCTGAATGGATAGAGCAATACCAAATCTTCAAAACACTCTTACTGAACTACCTCAAAATGTGCACGGGTCTACCGGTAGCAACAAGAAAACATAGCATCATAATGTAACAGGAAAAGACTTGCAAAATTACTGTCTGAAAACAGAAACATCACAGAGCCTACTTTGCATGCTTGTGCTAATCAGCACAAAGCTCACAGAAATACAAGACTTGCACCCCTATAAAGATGGCATGATGGAGCTCCTAAAACATGCAGACATCATGCTCATAGGATGCACACATAAAATGCAATGAAAATGACAAATCAACAAGTTATGATAAATTCCAACAGACAACATCATGTAGCACTTTTTCAACGAGGATTAGGGCATCAATATGGATAGTAACAGGAATTCAAATGACACTAACATGAAGAGGATCATGAGGCAAACATTTTGATATATCATATGTACAAATCGGAGCTACATGCATGGAGATATGGCATGATGAACATGGGCACATAATGTTGAAAATTTTGGGACTTGGAGAAAAATGAGGGGTCAACCTCACATCTAGGGTTTCACATGAAAACCGAGGTTCGTCGGAGTCGCTCGCCGGAGAGGAAGGAGACGGCGGCCGTAGCTGCAGGGGATCGCCGGAGATGCTCGGGGTCGCTGGGGTCAACGGGTCCGGGCCAGATCTAGCCGGATCTCGGCGAGGGCGGCGTGGGGCGGTGGTTGCCAGTGCGTAGGGTGGCGGGGCGGCACTGTGGCGGCAACGGTCGGCGGTGGGGCGGAGATGAAGGCGGCGTGGGCGCTAGGGTTTGGCGCGGGAGGCGAGCGAGGCGCGCGGGCTCGGAGGGCCTCGCTCGGGCCGAGCGGGCCGGCGGCGGTGGGCGGTGGCGGAGGCCATGTGGCAGCACGGGAGTGGCCGTGGGTGGTGGTGTGGGCATGTCCGGTGACGGCGGACACGTACAGCGGCGCAGAGGAGGGTGGACTAGGGTTTTATCTACGAATTTGGAAGGGGGTGCATATTTATATGTAGGGGGAGCTAGGTGAGTCCAAATGAGGTGTAGTTTTCGCCCACACGGTCGTCATCCAACGACGGAGAGCATGGAGGGGTTTTAGATGGGCTAGTGGGCTGTTTTGGAGGGGTGCTGGGCTGCAAATATAAAGGGGCTTTTGCGGTTACCCATTTAACCATTGGGGCATCAAACGACCTCCAAATGGAACGAAATTTGACAGGCGGCCTACCGGTGATGTACAAGTCCACTCGACAAATCTTGACCCATTCCGAGAACGTTTTTCTCACGCTCATGAAACGAGATTTGAGAGGTGCAACGGGTGCATGTGGGAGTGTCGAATTGTGAAATGGACAACGAGGAAAATGACTGGATGCATGAGACGAACACGAATGCAAATGAGATGCACATGATGACATGAGATGAAATGCATGACATGAACAAAATGCAAAACAAAGACAAAACCCAACCACAAAGGATATATCATATCACATAGCCGGAAATGGCAAGAGTTGGAGTTACAATTATGGAATGTTACATCCGGGGTGTTACAGCTGACTATGCTAATTACATTGTTGCTAAATATTTACCACCTACCTTTACATACCAACGAAAGAAAAAAAGTTCTTCTATGATTTAAGACATTACTTCTGGGATGGCCCACATCTATATAAAGGAGTAGATGGTATTATTAGATGTTGTGTACCTGAGCATGAACAGGGACAAATCCTACGGAAATGTCACTCTGAAGCTTATGGAGGGCATCATGCGGGAGACAGAAATGCTCACAAAGTATTGTAGTCTGGATTTTATTGGCCTGCTCTTTTCAAGGATGCTCGTAAGTTCGTCTTATCTTGTGATGAATGTCAAATAATAGGAAATATCGGCAAGCCTCAAGAAATGCCTATGAATTATTCACTTGTTGTTGAACCATTTGATGTTTGGGGTTTTAATTACATGAGACCTTTTCCTTCCACTAATGGGTATACACATATTTTGGTTGCTATTGATTATGTTACTAAGTGGGTAGAAGCTATTCCAACTAGCAGTGCTGATCACAATACCTCTATTAAAATTCTTAAGGAAGTTATTTTCCCAAGGTTTGGAGTCCCTAGATATTTAATGACTGATGGTGGTTCACACTTTATTCATGCTTATTTTGGTAAAATGCTTGCTAAGTATGATGTTAACCATATAATTGCATCACCTTATCATCCTCAGTCTAGTGGTCAAGTTGAACTTAGCAATAGAGAAATAAAATTAATTTTGCAAAAGACTGTCAATAGGTCCCGGAAGAATTGGTCTAAGAAATTAGATGATGCACGTTGGGCTTATAGAACAACATATAAAAATCCTATGGTATGTCTCCTTATAAAATGGTTTATGAAAAAGCTTGTCATTTGCCTCTTGAGTTAGAACATAAAGCATATTGGGCAATTAAAGAACTCAACTATGATTTTAAACTTGCCGGTGAAAAGAGGTTATTTGATATTAGCTCATTAGATGAATGGAGAACCCAAGCTTATGAAAATGCCAAGTTATTTAAAGAAAAAGTTAAAAGATGGCATGATAAAAGAATCCAAAAGCGTGAGTTCAAAGTTGGAGAATATGTTCTTTTGTACAACTCTCGTTTAAGATTCTTTGTAGGAAAACTCCTCTCCAAATGGGAAGGACCCTATGTTATCGAGGAGGTTTATCAGTCTTGAGCTATCAAAATAAATAATGTCGAAGGTACTAAACCGAAGGTTGTTAATGGCCAACGAATAAAACACTATATCTTAGGTATGCCCATTAATGTTGAAAGTAATATTATCCAAACTTTGACACCGGAAGAACACATAAAAGAGACCTTCTGGAACACTCTAAAATCGAGAAAAAGAGGAGGTATGTGATACGGTAAGTAAACAGACTCCGAAAAATCCGCAAAAATATTTTCTGTCAGTTTTGGAAAATAAGAAACTACCAGGAAGCGCACCCTGGTGGGCACAAGACACCAGGGCGTGCCCACCTCGGGTACCTTCTGAACTCCGTTTTTCTATCTATAGCTTGCTTGTTTACCAAGATAAAAAAAATCTTTATATACCCCCCTAAACCTATTGACCATCGTATCGCGGAGAAATTTTCTGTTCTCTTTTCTTGCCGTTTTCGGACAGATCTGTTGAGCGAGGCATCATGTGTTCTTATTCCTCCAACAATGTGGAAGAGGACGCTTGGTTGATGAAGATCGAGCTGAAGAGAGAAGAGCCCGTAGAAGCCGTCAAAGGGAACAAGAGCAAGGAGGCTACCGGAGATCAAGCACCGGTGGTTGAGCAGGCCTGGCCTGCCGAGGAAGAAGAAGATATACTTAAACCTTACTATGCTCATATTACCCCGACTGAGATTAAAGCCTTTCGAATCATTGAAATAGTTCGTGTGCCAAATAAATATCTCACTCGTGAAAATATTCTACGTCAAGAGCACAACATCTTCCTCCGGAGCGTCATCCGTAGATTGGAGAATCTCTTGATCGTGAAGGACAGGATTGCCTCTCCATCACCGCCACCTTCTTCATCACCGAAAGAAAACTGAGTATCGGGCATGGGCACTCCCCTTGGCTTTCTCCAAGCTTGGGGGAGGTGCCCCGGTATTGTATCAACCCACTATATTTTTCCTTTACTTATTGTAGTTCGATCCACAGTTATATTTTGCTTTAGACGAATAAAAGTTTAGTTCGATCCTTTATTTTCGAAAGTTTGCTTAGTGATGTATCCTTGTAATCGTGTGCGAGATATATAATAAAGCTTAGTTTGAGTTTTTGCTTTCTTTACTTTCATGTTCCAATAAAAAGAAAGGAAATAAATGAAAAAGATCATATGCTAATCTTACGGTAGGTGATGACACCGCACAAGGAAACGTATAAGTAAAAAAATTATTAGAGATTGACAAACATAGCATTGGTCAATGGTGCAACTCATGAAAGAATTAATAAGGGAAGAGAAGATTCACATATAAATACACTATCCTGGAAATCTTTTGTGATTGTGAGCCCCCATCAGAATATTATACACCAAAATTGTTGACGTTGGACAAGGAAGACAACATAATGATTTATGTTTGTTCATATTCACATAGAAATTATATTGTCGTAGATCCTTCAACATGTGGTGCTTGCCCCCATCTTTGCTAACCAAAAATTCTACACTAAGTAGAGATACTACTTGTGCATCGAAAAACCCTTAAACCCAAATTTTGTTTTCAAGAGTCCACCATACCTACCTAAGGATTGACTAAGATCCTTCAACTAAGTTGTCATCGGTGCAATAAGACAATAAAAATTGCTTCTAAAAGTGTGAGATCATTTAGTGTAAGAGAAAATTGAGCGTCGTACAAACTTGTGATGGTGAAGAATAAAAGCGATAGACTGCATAATAAAGGTTGCCATCACAAGGGGCAATACAACGTGACGTTCTTTTGCACTAAGGGGTTGAGCATACAAACAAATAAGAGCATGTGACCCTCTACTTCCCTCTGCGAAGGGCCTATCTTTTACTTTTATGTATTTACTTTTATGCATGAGTCAAAGTTTTCTCTCTATTCCTTTTTTAGTTTTCTCCTTTGTCAAGCATCATGTGGTGAGGAAATATCTAGGCACATATGTCCAATTGAATATGGGTAGCATGAGTTATTATTGTGTGACGCCCGGATAAATAAACTACAGTAACTCCACGCTAATGATGCCAAGTCATCATCATTATGCCAAAAACTCAATTAAGAAATATTTTTAAACTCAATTCAAATTCAAATTTTAAGATAAGTTTTCATTTCTTCAAACTGTAAAATAAAAATCTTCATTGGGCTGCAAATATTCACTAGTTAGTTTTCATGCATAAACAAACATTATTTGAGTTAATAAATCGCCTCTAACCTATTTAAAACAGGACCAAAACAATCCCATTTAACCCATTAACTTTTAAGCAAAATTCAAGTGAGTTCAACTAAGGTCCAAACTTTTTATGGCAAGGCCAAATATTGCATTGCATTTATTGGCCAAGTTCCATTATCTGCAAAAGTCATTTATGGTTTATTTAAATACAAAATTGTTTCTGTAAAAGAAAAGGTAGAAAAACAAAAAAATAGAAGAAGGCCTAAAACTACTTTGCCGCTGGGCCTACCCCAACAGGCCGATCCAGCCAGCCCAACCCCCACCCTATTTGATCGCCCTGTTCCCCCCGACCAGTAGCTACAGGGGCGAGCCCCGCCGAACTAGCTCGTTGGCATGGGCGAGGGGATAAGGACTGCCCCCGCCTCCTCGGTCCTCTCCCCCTGCTCCACTCCCCACTCCCCCAGATCCGCCTTGCCCATGCTGCTATGCACTGCTGCCGCCTCCGGCTACTATTGCACTGCGCCACCCCTGCCCGTGCTCGGCTCGCTCCACACGCGCGCCCACTTGCCGTTGTCTGCCGCTCCCCTTGCACCCACGCGCACCCGCTCCGCTTACTACAACCACGCTCACCGTAAATGCAGCCATGTTGCGCGTGCTCCTTCACTGCGTAGACCACGCCGGCTGTGCCCTCCTTCGCCTGAACGCGCCTGCCTCCGCACGGCCTCGCCGGGTTCGTGTGTCGCTCGCTGTGCTGCAGCCGCCACCGCCTACTGCGCTCGCTAGCCCCGCACAGCACCGCTGCTTGCCCGACACTGCAGCTGCTCATGCCCGTCCCTGGCCACGCGCGTGGTTGACCGCACCATGGCTGGGCCGGCTTCGCCCGTAGCTACTCTGTTGCCGCTGCCTGCTGCTATGTTGCACTGCTACAATAACATTCTGTTACTATAGCAGTAGCCAGCTTTACTGACATTACGCTGACTAGCTCTCTAAACAACCCCTAAATAGCGATAAGACAAGTCCTAACCTGGGTAAAATTATATGAACGGAAAGTAGACGTAACAACCTACATTTTGTTCCATTGGACGTATTTCAGAAAATGCGTGGTTTAATTCCTACGAAAATCACAAAGTTCTAAGTTTTGTTAACAGAAAAACTGAAAATCAGCTTTATTTTCATAGCTACTTTAGAGTTGTTGATGATCAAGCAAATGAACTCTAACAGAGATGCAAGTGCCACTATCTTGTAGATCACAGAGAATGCTCAAAATTTGTTATAAGGCACAAAATCATAGGATGTACAGAGCAATAGTTGAAGCCTTTTGAACACAGTTAAGTGATGCTTAAAACTGACGAATTCTTAGACTTAGCAATATTTCAGGGATTTTCCGGATATTGATACAACTTTGAAAAAGCATAGAAATTATACCACAGCTCGGTTCGAAAAACTTTGTACATGAAAGTTGCTCAAAACGACGAGACGAATCCGGATATGTAGCCCATTCATCCGCCATGCATCCCTAGCATAGCAAACACGCAACTTTCCTCCTCCGGTTCATCTGTCCGAAAACACGAAACACCGGGGATACTTTCCCGGATGTTACCCCCCTTCGCCGGTATCACCTCTTAGTGCGTTAGGGCATACTTGGCACCGTTACTTGTCATGTCATGCATCAATATGCATCTGTTTGCATTGTATTCATTGTTTCTCCCCCCTCTTCTCTCCGGTAGACTATGAGACTAACGCCGCTGCTGGTGCCCCGATCGACTACGTTGTTGATGACCCCTCCTTCTTGCCAGAGCAACCAGGCAAGCCCCCCTTGATCAACCCGATATCGCCTATTCTTCTCTCTACTGCTTGCATTAGAGTAGTGTAGCATGTTACTGCTTTCGGTTAATCCTATTCTGCTGCATAGCCTGTCCTTGCTACTACTGTTGTTACCTTTACCTGCAATCCTAAATGCTTAGTATAGGATGCTAGTTTATCATCAATGGCCCTACATTCTTGTCCGTCTACCATGCTGTACTATCGGGCCGCGATCACTCCGAAGGTGATCACGGGTATAAACTTATATACATTACATATGATACATGTCGTGACAAAAGTCGGGTCGGCTCGTAGAGTACCCGCGAGTGATTCACGGATTGGGACCGAAAGGACGTTTGTCCCGACGGCCCTCTAAGTGGATCTTTGTGGCGGAGCGATAGGGCAGGTTGAGACCACCTAAGAGAGAGGTGGGCCTGGCCCTGGTCGGCGTCCGCGGTTACATCAATTAACACGCTTAATGAGATCTTGGTATTTGATCTGAGTCTGGCCAATGGCCTATACGCACTAACCAACTATGCGGGAACAGTTATGGGCACTCGACATCGTGGTATCAGCCGAAGCTTTCTTGACATCAGCGACTGAGCGGCGCGCGCCGGATTGGACCGTAAGCCCGCGCTTGTATTAAGGGGCTAGGTCTGCTTTCGGCCGCGTATGCAACGTGCAGATGTGCAATGGGCCCAGACCTCTACGCGCATAGGGTTTGGACTGGCATGCTGACCTCTCTGTTGTGCCTAGGTGGGGCTGCGACGTGTTGATCTTCCGAGGCCGGGTATGACCCAGGAAAGTGTGTCCGACCAGAGGGATTGAGCATGTTGGGAAATGTGGTGCACCCCGTAGGGAAGTTTATCTATTCGAATAGACGTGTCCCTCGGTAAAAGGACGACCCGGAGTTATACCTTGACCTTATGACAACTAGAACAAGATAATTAATAAAACACACCGTTCCATGTGCCAGATACAACCCGGTGATTGCTCTCTAACAGGGCGACAAGGAGAGGATCGTCGGGTAGGATTATGCTATGCGATGATACTTGGTTAACTTACCATCTACTCTCTTCTACTGCTTCAAGATGGAGGCTCCCCGAAGCGTATTCTTTAATAGGACTAGCTATCCCCCTCTTATTCTAGCATTCTACAGTTCAGTCCACATATAGTACCCCTTTCATTTGATATCAATACATATGTAGTGTAGTTCCTTGCTTGCGAGTACTTTGGATGAGTACTCACGGTTGCTTTGCTCCCCCCTTTTCCCCCTTTTCTATACCTTGTTGTTACGACCAGATGTTGGAGCCCAGGAGCCAGACACCACCGTCAACGACGACTCCTACTACACTGGAGGTGCCTACTACTATGTGCAAGCCGCCACCGACGACCAGGAGTAGTTTAGGAGGATCCCAAGCAGGAGGCCTGTGCCTCTTTCGATCTGTATCCCAGTTTGTGCTAGCCATCTTATGGAAACTTGTTTAACTTATGTTTGTACTCACATATTGTTTCTTCCGCTGACTCGTCTATGATCAAGCTCTTGTATTCGAGCCCTCGAGGCCCCTGGCTTGTAATATGATGCTTGTATGACTTATTTTATTTTTAGAGTTTTGTTGTGATATCTTCCCGTGAGTCCCTGATCTTGATCGTACATGTTTGCGTGTATGATTAGTGTACGATTAAATCGGGGGCATCACAAGTTGGTATCAGAGCCGACTACCTGTAGGAAACCCCTTTCCAACTCCTTGGCCATAGTTGAGTCTAGTCTTTGAAAAACTAATTTACTAACATGGTTGTGTGGCTTACAGACCCACATCACCATTGGGTGGTATTAGGATCCTTTAGTCCTCGTCTATACTCTGGGACTCTGACCTCTCTTCTATTCGGGTTAAATGATTTTGTTAACTCTAACTCTAGGTTCTCATGAATACTTCATCCCGGAGAGCCCTTCATCCCAGATGATTGCCTACTTCATCATAAGATTCCGAAGATGTTGTTCGATGTTTTTCCGAGACCCTTGAGCCCTCCGCCTTTTCAATCATCTACCATCGATATATCCATTTGGATAATGGCATACACTTGTCATTCATATAAACATTTCTCGTTGATCTTGTTATTAGAAGATACCCCGAAATCTTCTCTATTTTCTAAGAATACTTTATGCATACTACCTTGTAGTTCTTTGCCACCTGAATACCCCTATGGATAATTTATCGCACTTATCGAGTATCCACTCATCCCCAGTTGATTCATGTATTTCACAAAAGTCTTCGAAATACCTTTTTATCTTTCGTAAATCCTCAACAGCGTATTGCTCTTGAAATTCTTGCTTGCTTGCATTATGGTTAATCCATAAGTCTGGTAATCTTATTGGCATCCTTTGTCATTATCATTTTGAGTCCGTTGATTCAATAGGTTGCGATTGCTTGCAATCCTCAGTCAAATCCTAGAATTCATCCTTCTGGCTCAAACATCATCTTGGACATGAGCTGATTCTCGACCAATCAGATTACCATTGATTGTACCTCTAAGTATATTCAACTTACCCATCCTAAATTAGAGCGTTTGCTTCTGATCCCTTGATTTGGAAATCATAATTCCTTTGCATCTGAGCTTTGAATTAGTCAGTTGTTTCTACAATTTGATCTCCTTGCATTGTTTCTTCCTCTAGGTGTGTGCCGATGCTCACATCAGCTCCGTTCTGGATCATCAGATCCTTTGTTTAATTATCATCCGATAGTGTCCATTGTATACAAAAACCTCAAGAAGTTCTTTCCCTGATACATAATGCCATTGGCAAATCCTATTCTCTGATTTGGCCAACCATGCTCTCCTTCTGAGCTTGTGTTATTTAATGCTGAAGTTCATGGTATATGTTCCTAAGATGCCCCTATGGGTTGAACCTATGCCTTCTTTAGTCTGTGTGAACCCGAAGTTTATGCGGGTTATATCTACTGGTGTTTTGCCGGATAAATTTTCAACTCTATAACTTCTTTGAAGACGGGAAGTGAATGAAAGGTTAGGCATTGAAGAAGTGGGAGTCGACCTTGAACTTTGCGTTCATGCCCATGGACACGATGCAGATCTTTTCATGGAAGCTTCTCATGAAAATAATTACCCCTTGTTACAAGTTCATCTTGTATCTGTGGTTTGATCATTTACAAATGTGGTTCGGACCAAATTGTTCTCCTTCAATTATATTTCTCAAACAAGTTAAAGCACTTTTGTTTTGCAGATCAATGCATCTCTGCAACCTCCATTTTGATCTTCCTTCGAGTATTATCCTCTGGTATATTGAGAATAACAAAGAACTGTGTTGCTTACTATGAGTCTTCATCTAGTATTGCTTCTCACCAATTTCAGGTTTTCCACGGGTTCTGGGTTATTAATCATTCAAGAACACCGATACGTGAATCGATTTTGCACTCCGGTTCAATAACTCCTTGCTTACAGGTTTATTAATCCTTCAAGTCATTCCTAGCCTCATCGACTATATCATTATCATGCTAAATCTTAAATGTGCTACCTGGTCCTGTCTGGAGCACAATTTTTGATGATGCGCTAAGCTTACATCGATCTTCCTTGTCATATCATTTCGCCTTGAGCAACAAGCTTGATTCCAAGTTTGTGTTGTATCTGTGGTTCCAGTAATCTTTCACTTCATCAGTCCTTTTGCTTTCTGTCGTTGATGATCGATTACACCTTCATGAAACCTCTCGACAAATTTGTCGTGATCATCATCAACATTTTGACTCCTTTCGGGATATCAAACGAATTCATGATGGTAAGTACCATCCTCGTCCCTTGGTAATTTGAGTTACCATCGACAACATCCTTATTTATCTTTCATCATAAGTTTGTTCGTGTTGTGGATGCAACTTGCTATCGAGCTTGTATTATGCTCTACCTTGAAGTATTACCACCTTTTATGTCAAGGATGCTATGAGAATTGCTCCACCTCTTAAGAATTCTTGGTATAGTGATACTTCTCACCATCACCATTCTTTCTTGTGTTGTTTCTAATCGGGATACCAACAATTGAACTATGACGTGTAAAGTTCAAAAATTCTAGCAACCCTATTGCTTATAAGTTAATGAACAATAGTTTCATTCTTTGGGTATTGGTTATCGAATCACCATTCTAACATTGATCATGCTACCTAAGCCCATATTTCGGGTGCACATTTCAACTAATGTTTACTCGTGAATGTTATCCTCGAGCATACATCATTTTATCATTTGATCTGACAAATGTTATCTCCTTGTTCACATAATTGTGGAAATCCATCTTTTTGGAAATCTCGATGAATTGTCGCTGAGTCCATCAGCCACATCCTCACACTTTCCTTGATTTAATGATAAACTCTTGTTCTGGAACTTGCTTCCATGGTTCATTTCCCGAGAATCTTAAAATGTCCTTGTGTTAATTTGTGTTGCACCTTTTCTTCTCGGGCATCTTGAGTCTGGGGTATCCTGACACCAATCAGATCTGAAACTCGGTCAGATATGATGGTTGGAACATTTTCCAAGAGTCATAGCATTGGTCTTTCTTTAACCCAATAAGGTGATGTCATGCCTAGCACACCTGGCCGGAGGACCTATTGCTGTAGTTTCCTTTTTACCAAGGTTAGCCATTCTCCCATGAGGAAATTGTAAGACTTATTCTATGAGTTGTTCCTGATGGATCCTTTGTGTATCCAAAGTCTGACCTTTTCTTGAAGACCATGCAAATACTATCTCGAAGCATATCTGTGGTACTCCGAACATAATTAAGAACAATGTAATTAAGAACAATGTAGGCGCAATGCTAAATGTTTCATGATCATTTATCCAAACACTATTGTATGAGTAACATCGTGAATTTCATCTCACCTTTACCTAAAATGGTTATCTACTTATTGTCTTGTCATGGATATCATCCTCTGCTTGTCCTTGGGATGGAAATACCCCTGAAACATGTGTTTAAACACATTTTCCTTTCCGTTGTTCTAATTAGTACACTTTTCCTTTCCATTGTTTTTTAACCTTTCTTGTAAGTTGACTTAACTGAGCAGTGATAATTCCCTGCTTCGATAAGCCCCTCGTTGTACCACTCTGCCAGTAAGACCCTGTTACTATTGTTGACGACATTCCGGTAGCCACGATGGACGAGAACATTGCCTATTGGCCTGCCTCGTTCGACGAGCAGGAAAATGGTTCTCTTTGTCCCTCACCCTTGGTTCTGACGTTGTTGCCGACATAACCGACAGGTTATTCTCTGAGATGCCTTACTATCATGATCGTGCAAGATGCCAACGCCCTTCCTACTTTAACCCATATGGTGGGCCCATAACCCATAGTTCCACAGGATCAAAACCTGACTCTTCTGTACACCCCTGAGGGAGTCCTGGATTAGGGGGTATACGGACAGCCGGATTATATCCTTTGGCAAGACTGTTGGACTATGAAGATACAAGATTGAAGACTTCGTCTCGTGTTCGGATGGGACTCTATTTGGCGTGGAAGGCAAGCTAGGCAATACAGATATGTATATCTCCTCCTTTGTAACCGACCTTGTGTAACCCTAGCTGTCGGTGTCAAAACCGACGGATCTCGGGTAGGGGGTCCCGAACTATGCGTCTAGGCCGGATGGTAACAGGAGGCAAGGGACACGAAGTTTTACCCAGGTTCGGTCCCTCTCGATGGAGGTAAAACCCTACGTCCTGCTTGATTAATATTGGTGATATGGGTAGCACAAGAGTAGATCTGCCACGAGATCAGAGAGGCTTAACCCTAGAAGCTAGCCTATGGTATGATTGTTGTTCTGTATGTTGTCCTACGGACTAAAACCCTCCGGTTTATATAGACACCGGACAGGGCTAGGGTTACACAAGGTCGGTTACAATGGTAGGAGATCTACATATCCGTATTGCCAAGCTTGCCTTCCACGCCAAGGAAAGTCCCTTCCGGACACGGGACGGAGTCTTCAATCTTGTATCTTCATAGTCCAGGAGTCTGGCCAAAGGTATAGTCCTGCCATCCGGACACCCCCTAATCCAGGACTCCCTCAGTAGCCCCTGAACCAGGCTTCAATGACGATGAGTCCGGCGCGCAGATTGTCTTCGGCATTGCAAGGCGGGTTCTCCTCCAAATTCCGTGTACCTGTTGAATAAAGTCCGGTTTCTTGTAGATGTTGCGCTCCTTGGCTTCTACGCCCAATAATGGCCTCTTCGCACGTGTCAAACGAATATGAAAAGTCCGAGTGTTTTTACATTCACACCCCTAGCCGCGTAAACGAGCTGACCTATTTAAGGGGACGAGGATTTAGATCCAAACCACATCTTACCCCCTTCGCGAGTGTTCATCAGAGCGCATCCGACAAATGTCCATTCCACCATGGCCAGCCGTCGCGACTCCTCCTCTCGCCCTTCCAACCCTCAGCCTAGATATTGGGAGAGATGCTCCATCCCGCATAGCAAGCTAGTGACGCTCCAGACCAAGGGATTTCCACCCCCGGCCTATATAGTCCCGGTTCGAGCCGGCCTTGCCATCTATAATGGCGGAGAGCAAGCGGAGAGTGCCCCTAATCCCTCCAAAGGAGAGCGGGTGTTCCTCGTCCCTTATTTAATAAGGGGGCTCGGATTTCCAATCCATCCATTTCTCTGGGGGCTCCTGGAGTTCTATGGCCTCCAGCTACAGAATCTCACGCCTGCCTCCGTATTGCATATCGCGGGCTTCGTAGCCCTCTGCGAGCTGTTTTTGGGTATCGAGGCTCATTTCGGGCTATGGAAAAGGTTATTCTGCCTTGTGCCCCGCTCTAAGGAGGGGTCAATGTATCAAGTGGGCAGAGCCGAAGTGTGGCGCATCGCCGGGACCAGATATCTGTCCGGAACCCCAAAGAAGGCGTCCGAAGACTGGCCCTCGGAATGGTTTTATATAGAACACGTCCCGCTGCCGGATCCTGTCCGGATCGGCCTCCCAAAATTCGACAGTGCTCCCTTAAAGAAGCGCTAAGCTAGCGTCCACGGAGCCCTCAGAGGGAAAGTGACAGGGACATCATTTACCTGATGGGCCGAATAAGATTGTTAGCCCATTCCGGACTAACCATGATCGGGGTTATGGCCAAATGCATTATGTGGGGGGTGCAACTGCTTCAGTATAGAAGCCACCCCATGTGGGACTTCAACGGGGAGGATGACACCACCCGCTACGGCCGTAAGGGGCCGGATTCAGCTGCCGCTCTACTAAAGATCTTGTCCACTTTGTATGAGGGAGAAGAGGAGGAATTTCTCTGCGTCAACCCACAGGGTGGATTCTCTATGCACAATCCCCCAAGCTGGGTAAGCGGTCGTATTTACTTGCCCATCTGTTTTTTATTCCCATTGTTAATTATTCAGTCTGACGACTTCAATGCAGGAACTGCGCCGGGCTGTTAAGGAAATAAGCAGCCCTCCTCCACAACCTGAGGACCCAGGACGGTCCCTCGACCCAGCCTCTCAAGAGGATCTGGACATATCTGTGGAGCTGATTGATGGAGTGTTCCATCAATTGAGCATGGACAACGCCTTGGTGGCCATTACGGCCGATTACCCAGGGCTAATCCCGGCCTCCCAGGTAACTGAGATCGAAGTCCCAGTATCCCGAATAGGTGTTCGCCCTCTCGTGTTTTCAGTTTCCTGATTACAAACGAACTTTGCAGGGGAGGTTTTTAAGGCGGAAGGCCGAACCTGCGACGACAAGCCAACGAGGGGCCGCAGGGTCCCGTGGGCAGAAAAGAAGTGCAGTCTGGACCGAGGCGTCAGCGCAAAGGTATGGCGTGCCCCCTTATCCCAGGTGTTATACCTTCGAGGCACATTGACACTCGTGCTCTCTTCAGGACAAAGAGACCTCGTCGGACTCTATCCGGAGAGGCTGCCAATCGCACCTCCACCAGCCAGGCTCCAAAGCCTGGTCCGGAGGCGGAGGCGAACGCAAGGCGCGCGCCAGACGCTCCTCTGACGGAAGATGTGGACGGGTTGTCTGCCACCAACTCTGAGGTGGAGAGTGCCATGAACCACAGGCGTCGCCGGACAATTCTTCGCGACGCTTGTTTCTCCCAAGGGGCGTTAGATGCCTTCAACTCGGGAGATGCGTACCTCCGTGCCGCTCAAAATGGTCTAGCCAGAGCCACAGAGCAATATGTAAAAGACATACGGGTAAGAAATTTTTGGTAATTATATATATATACCAGTAGCCCCCAAGACGTGAAACAGTTAGGATAACTGATTTAAGGATCATTTGTTATGCAGGTTCTTACCGAAAAGAATTCCCTACTGTCCAAGGAGCTGGAAGAGTGCAAAGCCCAACTTGAGGCCGCACTAGCCGCGGCAGGGGAGCCCAAGGAGACCCCCTCTGGTAATATACACTTTGAAAGTTAAGTATTTTGCGAAGCACGGCATGGGTGCAAATCTAACAAATGAAATTGCAGATGGTGCCGGATTGAATCCGGAAAGGCAACACCTCCTACGCCAGCTAAAGGCTGGTGAGAAGGTGCTGACAAAGGTGAGGCGGGAGAAGAACGATCTCCAAGATGCCAACACCAAGCTGGGCGTCGAGCTGAAAGATGTTCGTGCCCAGCTGTCAGACTCCGTGAAGGAGAATCAGCGGCTTCGGCGCGGCATATTTAGTAAGTGCTTGAACGAACCTTTGAAAGAAAGTTCGGCGGGGAAGTCGAGTAACAAAGCAATGTCTGTAGGTGTGCTAACAGGTCGTCCTGCAGAGGAGATGCCCGGTTCTATGGGTGACCTTCTTCCCGAGCTCTCGCAACTGCTCGATCGAGTTCGGCAGGCGATGCAAGGCGTCGCCCAGGCCCTGTGGCCATCCGTCTCCATGCCCGAAGGTCTTGGAGAGCTTGCGGAGAAGCTAAAGGGAGCACCGCGGTGCTTCCGATTGTGGAAGATATCGGCCTGCTGTCAAGGCGCTAGGGAGGCCTGGGCCATGGTGAAGATGCGGTATGCAAAGGCTGACCCCAACCACATGGCCGAGGTTGGTCCTGTAGGGCCCGATGGGAAGGAGATCCCTGTAAGCTTAGTATATGACTAAGTAGAGTTGGCCGCAAAGTATTCCCAGCAGGACTGTAAATTAGATAGCCTGTTGATGGTATTGAAGAGGAATACAATCAGTCAAAATGACTATGTAATTTAATTGACATTTATAATGCCTTCTAGCCGGATTGTAGATCATTTGTCATGGCCGACCTTTTCTCTTCAGCCTCGGGACCTGACGGTCTGGAGTGTGTCCGAATTCCCATGCGGTTATATAGGAACCGGGGAATGCATGGAGACCAGGCGTAGGGGTCATTAGTGCGTGAACAGACAAGTGCCCGACTAGTTATGTTATATTACATGGTTAGTAAGAAACATCTTCCAGGGAGAATAGTTCCGTTAGGGGTTCCTTTCCCTGGACGGCATGCCCTAAGGTGCATGTCCATGCTGCAAAAAGAAACGCGGGAAAAACAACTGGGGGCGGATAGATAAAAATAAAAAAAGATCATCTTTAGTTCACCGACCGAATATTCCCTTTAGAATGCTAGCTTTCGGCTTCACCCAGTCTGAGGTACACGTCCGGCTGACCCGGTAGTAACAATCGCAGAGGTGCTCCCTTTACCACCTAGCCGAACAATCGGGAACGTAGGGGTAAGCACAGGAGCCAGGCAACCCAGCTTGGCCAAAACTTAAGTCATATCGATGCATATAATGGTGAATAAAAGGTACATGCGGAAGTGTGACACATGTGTTGGGCATGAAGCCCGTATGAATAAGCTTCTGTTTAAAGAAGCCCCCAGGTTTAATGAGCGCGGATAGCGCGTCACTTTATAAGCCTTTAAAGGCTATAAGAGAGAGAGAGAAGAAGAGAAATGTAACACAGAAAATATATAAAAAATGGACAGAGGAAGGAGACGAACACAGAGTCCGGCGCTAGGCATAGAATCTTCGGAGACGGGCTGTGTTCCATGGGTTCGGCTCGAGTCGGTTATCTGATGCATCCCGCAGGCGGTACACTCCACAAGTCAGGACTTGGTCAATTATGAATGGACCTTCCCACTTGGGCTTGAGTTTGTCCTTTTTCTTGTCCGGTAGTCGTAGAACTAATTCGCCAATGTAGTAATTTTTGGCCCGTACTTCTCTGCTTTGGTATCTTCGAGCCTGCTGTTGATAGAATGCGGAATGGGCTTTTGCCACGTCACGCTCCTCCTCCAATGCGTCCAAGCTGTCCTGCCGATCGAGCTCGGCTTCTCTTTCTTCGTACATGCGCACTCAAGGTGAGTCATGAATTATGTCGCAAGGCAAAACTGCCTCTGCGCCGTACACCATAAAGAATGGTGTGTATCCGGTGGTGCGATTCGGCGTGGTCCGCAGCCCCCAGTGTACGAAGTCGAGCTCCTCTACCCAGTGCGTGTTAGATTCCTTGAGGGACCGCACTAATCTGGGTTTGATGCCGCTCATGATAGGACCATTTGCACATTCGACCTGGCCGTTAGTTTGTGGGTGATAGACGGAAGCATAATCAAGCTTGATGCCCATGTTTTTGCACTAGAGTTTTACCTCGTCGGCCGTGAAGTTCATGCCGTTATCAGTGATGATGCTATGGGGGACGCCGTAACGGTGTACAACCCCGGATATAAAGTCTATCACCGGTCCAGATTCGGCCGTCTTAACAGGCTTGGCTTCTATCCATTTGGTGAACTTATCCACCATGACCAGTAAGTATTTTTGCTTGTGGGTTCCGCCTTTAAGGGATCTAACCATGTCAAGCCCCCAGACCGCGAAGGGCCAAGTAATGGGGATAGTTTGGAGGGCGGTGGGTGGCATATGGCTTTGGTTTGCAAAGAGCTGGCAATCGGTGCATCGTTGGACTAAGTCCTGAGCGTCTGCCCGGGCCGTCGGCCAATAAAAGCCTGTACGGAAGGCCTTGCTTACAAGGGACCGAGCTGCAGCGTGATGACCACCAAGTCCGGCATGAATTTCAGCCAGGAGGTTCCGCCCCTCCTCTTCGGAGATGCACCTTTGAAGGACTCCGGTAGTGCTTTTCTTATAAAGCTCTCCCTCATGGACTCTGTAGGCTTTGGATCGCCGCACTATGTAGTGTGCCTCATTTTGGTCCTCGGGGAGTTCCTGCCTAGTAAGGTAGGCGAGGAATAGTTCTGTCCACAGGGCGATGACGGCCATTATTACGTGGGCTGAAGGTGTTATTTCATTGGCAGAGCCTCCGATTGTGTCAGAATGTTCGGTGTCAGGCAGTGCGGTTGGGTCCGGGCTGTTATTGTTCGGCTCCCCGTCCCATACTACGGATGGCTTGAACAACCTTTCCAAGAAGATGTTGGGGGGGACTACATCGTGTTTTGCGTCGATGCGTGCCAGGACATCTGCCGGCTGATTATTTTCCCGGGCTATATGGTGAAATTCAAGCCCCTCTAACCGAGCTGACATTTTTAGGATGGCGTTGCGGTAAGCTGCCATTTTTGGATCCTTGGCATCGAAGTCTCCATTTATTTGGGATATTGCGAGGTTCGAGTCCCCACACACCTCTAGGCGTTGAATGCCCATGGATACGGCCATCCGGAGACCATGTAAAAGGGCCTCATATTCGGCTGCATTGTTGGAGTCCGTGTACATAATCTGGAGTACGTATTGAACTGTGTCTCCTGTGGGGGACGTCAAAACAACGCCAGCCCCCAGTCCGGCCAACATCTTGGAGCCGTTGAAATGCATGATCCAATTTGAATATGTGCCGTACTCTTTAGGGAGTTCGGCCTTTGTCCATTCTGCGACGAAGTCGGCCAAGACTTGCGACTTGATGGCTCGCCGTGGCTTATAAGTTATGTCAAACGGGAGGAGCTCAATGGCCCATTTTGCAATCCAGCCCGTTGTGTCACAGTTGTTTATAATATCGTTAAGTGGTACTTCCGAGGCTACTGTTATTGAACACTCTTAAAAGTAGTGTCGTAGCTTCCGGGATGCCATGAATACCGCGTACGCAATCTTTTGATAATGCGGGTACCGTGATTTGCAGGGAGTGAGGACAGTGGACACATAATAGACCGACTTTTGAAGGGGGAATTTGTGTCCGTCCGCTTCTCGTTCGACGACGAGCACTGCGCTTACAACCTGATGTGTTGCTGTAATGTATAATAGCATTGGTTCGCCAATGTTTGGCGCGGCCAGGACTAGGTTTGTTGCCAGTATGGCTTTTATTTCGTCGAGTTCGGCTGTGGCTGCATCCGCCCATTTGAAGTGTTCGGTGCACCGAAGGAGGCGGTAAAGGGGTAGGGCCTTTTCTCCCAAGCGGGAGATAAAGCGGCTTAGAGCCGCCACGCATCCGGTTAACTTTTGTATTTGTTTGAGGTCCTTTGGGATATCCAGTTGCGACAGAGCTCGGATCTTGGCTGGATTTGCTTCAATTCCTCTACCAGATACAATGAAGCCCAAGAGCTTTCCGGCTGGAACGCCGAAAACGCATTTTTCCGGGTTGAGCTTGATGTCGTATGTTCGGAGGTTATCAAATGTGAGCATCAAGTCGTCTACTAGAGATTCAACATGTCTTGTTTTGACGACCACATCATCTACATATGCCTCCACTGTTTTGCCGATCTGGCTTGCCAGACATGTCTGAATCATGCGCTGATATGTTGCGCCGGCGTTTTTGAGCCCGAAGGGCATCGTGTTGAAGCAGAATGGGCCGTATGGTGTGATAAATGTCGTTGCGGCTTGGTCTGGTTCTGCCATCTTAATTTGATGGTAGCCGGAATATGCGTCGAGGAAACACAACGAATCGTGTCCTGCGGTAGCGTCGATAATTTGATCGATGCAGGGGAGGGGAAGGGATCCTTTGGGCAAGCCTTGTTAAGGTCTTTAAAATCAACAAACAGGCGCCAGGATTTGTCCTTCTTTGGTACCATCACCAGGTTTGCTACCAAGTCCGGATGTTTAATATCTCTGATGAATCCGGCCTCCAATAGCTTTGCTAGCTCCTCTCCCATGGCCTGTCTCTTAGGTTCGGATATTTAAGCTGTGCTCGGCCAGCCTGCGTGGGATTCCTGGCATGTCTGAAGGGTGCCAGGCAAAAATGTCCTAGTTCTCTCGTAGGAACTCTCGCAGTGCGGCATCTACATTAGGGTTTAACTGTGCCCTGATGGAAGCTGTTTTATTGGGCTCCGTTGGATGGACTTGGAATTTGACTATTTCATCTGCCGGTTTAAAGGAGGTGGACTTGGATTTTTTTGTCCAGTACCACATAGTCCCTATTCACCGTAGAGCGCAGCGCAGTCAGTTCCTCAGCCGCTAGGGCTTCGGATAGTGCCTCGAGGGCCAGTGCGGCTGTCTTGTTTTCGGTGCGGAGTGCTATGTCCGGATCACTAGCGAGAGTGATGATCCCGTTAGGCCCGGGCATCTTGAGCTTCATGTACCCGTAATGGGGTATTGCCTGGAAGATTGTAAACGCTTCCCGCCCTAGCAGAGCATGATAACCGTTGCTGAACAGAGCCACATGGAACGTGACCTCTTCGGACCTGTAATTATCCGGCGTGCCGAACACCACATCTAGTGTGATTTTTCCTGTACAGCGCGCTTCCTGACTGGGGATTATTCCTCTAAAGGTTGTGCTTCTTCGCTCAATGCGGTCCCAGTCTATTTCCATTTTTTGAAGGGTTTCCTCATAAATGAGGTTCAATCCGCTGCCGCCGTCCATGAGTACCTTGGTAAGACGAAAGCCCTCCACTATTGGACTGAGGACCAATGCGGCTGGTGCTCGGGCTGTTCGGAATTTAGGTTCATCACTGGCTTTAAAGGTAATAGCCGTGTCACTCCATGGGTTTATTGTTGCTACTTGGTAGACTTCGGCAAGGCTGCGGAGTGTCCTTTTTCGCATATTATTTGATGTGAAAGTCTCGAAGACTGTTAATACCGTATTGGTGTCTCTGGGGTGGCTTTCTGTGGCCTCCGGAATTAGGAGATTTTCGCCAATTTTGGCCACCTACCGGAGTATCCAACATGCTCTGAGGCTGTGAGTTAGTGTGGCGTCCTCTGTACTGTGAATTTTACAGGGTCCATTAAGCCATCCTTCCAGTACGGTTCCATGCCCTATAGAGGGTTTTTTGCTTTTTAGTGCTTGACCCGGGTGTCTGGTGATGGTGCACCCTTTTATTTCGGACTGGGTTTGTATTCAGGGCCGGATTGTCCCAAAATTTTATTTCGGTTTTCCAGGCGCTTTCCATCGCACAGTACTTATATACAATGGACACCAAGTCAGCGAAGCGTGTAATATCACGGCGACTTATGGCATTGAGTATTCCCTTGTCCGTGCAATTATTGCAGAAGATTGAGATTGCGTCTTCCTCGCGGCAGTCCCTTAGCCTGTTCTTAACCAGGAGGAATCTGGCCCAGTAATGATGTACTGTTTCATCGGGTTCTTGCCTGATTTTGGATAGATCGCTTATGTTGGGGTGGGTGGGTGGAATTAAATCCGAAGCCTCACCCCATCTGAGGCTCAGAGACCAAGGAATTTCCGAACTCGAAAATTTGGATTCCTAGATGTTGTCCAATGAATCCAGCCCGTCGCCCGACTCTAAGTTCAGGTCTTGAGTGATATCCTCCCCTCCACGGGTATTCAGCTTAGAGGGATCGGGAATCTGGACGTAGCGAGTCCTTAAGATAGATGAAGGGTCGCCGCACTGTCCCTCTACCACGGCAACGTGATAGGTGACTTGGGGAGAGTTAATCTCTCTCAGATCGGGTTTAGGCCCAATCTGGTCATAATCAGTAGCGACTCCCAGGGCGGCGAAGCGATCCAAGAGGTCGTTTATGGAGGAGAGATCCATTGGATCTAACTGCTCGACGAGTTCCGAGCTGACATGAAGATTGTTTTCGATGGCTCGAGAGGTCATCGTCGGCGCATAAGCCGAACAGGCGGTCATAAGAAAACCACCTAGCCGGAGGGTTTGGCCGACAGCCAAAGCTCCCTTAGCAACGGTGCCGTCTTTAAAGACGGGGCGAGGCATCCTTCCTGATGGCGATGACACAGAGGAACTCTCAATGAAAGCACCAATGTCGGTGTCAAAACCGGCGGATCTCGGGTAGGGGGTCCCGAACTGTGCGTCTAGGCCGGATGGTAACAGGAGGCAAGGGACACGAAGTTTTACCCAGGTTCGGGCCCTCTCGATGGAGGTAAAACCCTACGTCCTGCTTGATTAATATTGATGATATGGGTAGTACAAGAGTAGATCTACCACGATATCAGAGAAGCTAAACCCTAGAAGCTAGCCTATGGTATGATTGTTGTTCTGTATGTTGTCCTACGGACTAAAACCCTTCGGTTTATATAGACACCGGAGAGGGCTAGGGTTACACAAAGTCGGTTACAATGGTAGGAGATCTACATATCCGTATCGCCAAGCTTGCCTTCCACGCCAAGGAAAGTCCCTTCCGGACACGGGACGGAGTCTTCAATCTTGTATCTTCATAGTCCAGGAGTCCGGCCAAAGGTATAGTCCTGCCATTCGGACACCCCCTAATCCAGGACTCCCTCACTAGCCCCCTCTGGTGTCTATATAAACCGGAGGGTTTTAGTCCGTAGGACAACATACAATCATACCATAGGATAGCTTCTAGGGCTTAGCCTCTTTGATCTCATGGTAGATCAACTCTTGTAACACTTATATCATCAAGAATAAATCAAGCAGGACGTAGGGTTTTACCTCCATCAAGAGGGCCCGAACCTGGGTAAAACATCGTGTCCCCTGCCTCCTGTTACCATCCGCCTTATACGCACAGTTCGGGACCCCCTACCCGAGATCCGCCAGTTTTGACACCGACATTGGTGCTTTCATTGAGAGTTCCTCTGTGACGTCGCCGTAAGGAAGGATGCCTCATCTCGTTGTTAAAAGAAACATTACCGCCGGCGAAGCTCTGGCTGTCGGCCAAACTCTCCGACTAGGCAGTTTTGTCATGACTGCCTGTTTGGCCGCTGCATCGACGATGACTTCTCGGGTCATGAAAAACAGCCTCCACGTCGGCTCGGAAGTCGCCGAGCAGATGGATCCAATGGAGCTCTCTTCCCTAAACGAACTCTTGGATCGCATTGCCGCCTTGGGAGTCGCTACGGACTATGATCAGATTGGGCTTAAACCCGATCAAAGGGAGATTAACTCTCCATCGGTCACCCATCACGTTGCGGTGGTGGAGGAACAATGCAGTAACGCTTCCTCTATTTTGAGGACTAACTATGTCCGGATTCCTGAGCCCTCCGAGCCGGATACCTGCTTACGGGAGGACATCACCCATGCCCTGAACCTAGAATCAGGCAGCGGGCCAGACTTATCAGGTAACACTCCGGAACCCAAACTTCCAAGATTGGAAACTCCTCGGCCCCTGGGTCTCAGATCGGGTAGGGGTTCGGACTCAAATCCACCCACCCACCCAGACATAAACGATCCTTCCCACATCAGGCAAGATCCCCATGAAACAGTACATCATTATTGGGCCAGATTCCTCCTTGTGATGAACAAGGTTAAGGACTATCGAGAGGAAGATGGAGTATCACTTTTCTGCAATAATTGCACGGACAAGGGAATCCTTAACACCTTAAGTCACCGTGACATATCACGCTTCGCTGACTTGGCGTCCATAGTACGAAGGTACTGTGCGATGGAAAACGCCTGGAAAACCGAAACAAAATTTTGGGATAATCCGGCTCCAAATACACACCCAGTCCGAAGTAAAAGGGTGCACTATCGTAAGACACCCGAGCTAGTTGCAAAGAAACAAAAACCCTCTACAGGGCATGAAACCGTACTGGAGGGATGGCTTAACGGACCCTGCAAAATTCATAGTACAGTGGATACAGTACCAACGCACAGCCTTAGAGCATGTTGGATACTTCGGCAGGTGGCCAAAAGTGGTGAGGATCTCCTTATCCCAAACGCCAAAGAGCACCATCCCGTGGATAACAATACTGTGTTAACAGTCTTTGAGACCTTTGCATCAAATAATAGGTGCAAGCGAACACTCCGCAGCATGGCCGAAATCTGCCACGTAGCAGCAATAAATCCATGGAGTGACACGGCTATTACCTTCAATGCTAGTGACGAACCTAAATTCCGAACAGCCCGAGCACCAGCTGCACTGGTCCTTAGTCCAATTTTGGACGGCTTTCGACTCACCAAAGTACTCATGGACGGCGGCAGCGGATTAAACCTCATATATGAGGAAACCCTTCAAAAAATGGAAATAGACTGGAACCGCATTGAGCAAAGTAGCACAACCTTCAGGGGAATCATACCCAATCGGGAGGCACGATGCGCTGGGAAAATCACACTAGATGTGCTATTCAGTACGCCAGAGAATTATAGGTCCGAAGAAATTACATTTCAAGTGGCCCCGTTCAGCAGTGGATACCACGCCCTTTTAGGACGGGAGGCGTTCACGATCTTCCAAGCCGTACCCCATTATGGGTACATGAAGCTCAAAATGCCCGGGCCCAACGGAATCATCTCCCTCGCTAGTGATCCGGACACAACACTCCGCGCCGAAAACAAAACAGCCGCACTGGCCCTCGAGGCATTATCCGAAGCCCTCTCGGCCGAGGAACTAACCATGCTACGCTCCACGGTGGACAGGGACAACGTGATACTCGATAAGAGATCCAAGTCCACCTCTTTTAAACCATCGGATGAAATAGTCAAATTCCAAGTCCACCCAACGGACCCTACAAAAACAGCCTCCATCGGGGCACAGTTAAACCCCGCCATGGATGCTGCACTACGAGAGTTCCTGCGCGAGAATTGGGACATATTCGCCTGGCACCCCTCAGATATGCCAGGAATCCCATGCAGGCTGGCCGAGCATAGCCTCAATATCCTAAAGGGATTCAAGCCGGTCAAGCAAGCTCTTCGGCGTTTCTCCGAACCTAAGAGACAGGCCATGGGAGAGGTACTAGCCAAGTTATTGGAGGCCGGATTCATCAGAGAGATAAAACACCCAGACTGGCTAGCAAACCTGGTGATGGTACCAAAGAAGGATAAATCCTGGCGCCTTTGTGTCGATTTCAAGGACCTCAATAAAGCTTTCCCAAAGGATCCCTTCCCCCTCCCCCGCATCGACCAAATTATCGATGCTACTGCAGGACACGAGTCATTGTGTTTCCTCGACGCAAACTCCGGTTACCACCAAATCAAGATGGCGGAGTCTGACCAAGCCGCAACGGCATTCATCACACCATACGGTCCCTTCTGTTTCAATACAATGCCTTTTGGGCTCAAAAACGCTGGCGCAACATATCAGCACATGATTTAGACATGTCTGGAGAAACAAATCGGCAAAACAGTACAGGCATACGTAGACGATGTGGTCGTCAAAACCAAACATGTCCACTCTTTGATAGACGACTTGAGGCTCACATTTGACAACCTCCGAACATACGACATTAAGCTCAATCCGGAAAAATGCGTTTTCGGCAAACCAGCCGGAAAGCTCCTGGGTTTCATTGTCTCCAGTTGAGGTATTGAAGCTAATCCGGCCAAAATCCGAGCTTTGTCATAGTTGGCTACCCCAACAGACCTCAAACAAATGCAGAAGTTAACAGGATGCGTGGCGGCGCTAAGCCACTTTATCTCCCGCTTAGGAGAAAAGGCTTTACCCCTTTATCGCCTCCTTCGGCGCACCGAACACATTGAGTGGACGGACGCTGCCACAGCCGGATTGGAAGAAATAAAGGCCATTTTGGCAACCAACCCAATCCTGGCTGCGCCAAACATCGGCGAACCAATGCTGTTGTACATTGCGGCAACTCATCAAGTTGTAAGCGCAATGCTTGTCATCGAACAAGAAGCTGACGGACATAAATTCCCTCTTCAAAAGCCGGTATACTATGTATCCACTGTCCTCACTCCATGCAAATCACGGTAACCACATTATCAAAAGACAGCCTATGCGGTATTCATGGCATCCCGGAAGTTGCGACACTACTTTCATGAGTGTTTGATTACAGTAGCCTGGGAAGTGCCACTTAATGATATTATAAACAACCGCGACGCTACAGGCCAGATTGCTAAATGGGCCATTGAGCTCCTCTCGTTCGACATCACATACAAACCTCGACGAGCCATTAAGTCGCAAGTATTGGCCGACTTTGTCGCCGAATGGACGGAGGCCGAACTCCCTAAAGAGTACGGTGCATACGCCAATTGGATCATGCACTTTGAAGGTTCTAAAATGCTGGATGGTCTAGGGGCTGGCGTCGTCCTAACGTCCCCAACCGGAGATACCATTCAGTACGTACTGCAAATATTGTATACAGACTCCAACAACGCAGCCGAATACGAAGCTCTGTTGCATGGTCTTCGCAAGGCAGTCTCCATGGGCATCCAACGCCTAGAGGTGTGTGGGGATTCAAACCTTGCAATATCCCAAATAAATGGAGACTTTGACGCCAAAGATCCGAAAATGGCGGCCTACCGATACGTCGTCCTAAAAATGTCAGCTCGGTTCGAGGGGCTCGAATTTCACCATGTGGCCCGGGAAAACAATCAAGCGGCGGATATCCTCGCCTGCATCGGCGCAAAACGCGATGCGGTCTCCCCCAACATATTTCTGGAAAGGCTGTTCAAGCCATCCGTAGTATGGGAAGGGGACACCGGTAACAATAGTCCATACCCGGCCAAAATGCCCGATACCGAACACTCTGACACAACCGGAGGCTCCGCCACCAAAATAACACCTTCAACCCACGTAATAATGGCCATTATAGCCCCGTGGACAGAACCATTCCTGGCCTACCTAACTAGGCAGGAACTTCCGGAGGACCAAAACGAGGCACGCTGCATAGTGCGGCGATCTAAGGCCTACAGGGTCCACGAGGGAGAATTGTATAAAAAACACTACCAGAGTCCTTCAAAGGTGCATCTCCGAAGAGGAAGGGCAGAACCTTTTGGCAGAAATCCATGCTAGACTCGGCGGTCACCACGCCGTTGCCCGGGCTCTTGTAAGCAAGGCTTTCCGTACAAGATTCTATTGGCCAACGGCCCGGGCAGATGCACAGGACTTGGTCCAACATTGCGCCGGTTGCCAGCTCTTTGCAAATCAAAGCTACATGCCACCCACCGCCCTCAAAACAATCCCCATTACGTGGCCCTTCGCGGTCTGGGGGCTTGACATGGTTGGACCCCTTAAAGGGGGAACCCACAAGAAAAAATACTTACTGGTCATGGTGGATAAATTCACCAAATGGATAGAGGCCAAACCTGTTAAAACAGCCGAATTCGGACCAGTGATAGACTTTATATCTGGGGTCGTACACCGTTATGGCGTCCCCCACAGCATCATCACTTACAATGGCACAAACTTCATAGCCGATGAGGTAAAACTCTGGTGTAGCAAAATGGGCATCAAGCTCGATTATGCTTCAGTCTATTACCCACAAACCAACGGCCAAGTCGAGCGAGCAAACGGTCTTATAATGAGCGGCATTAAACCCAGATTGCGTTCCTTAACGGAGTCTAACACGCACTGGGTAGAGGAGCTCGACTCCGTACTCTGGGGGCTGCGGACCATGCCGAATCATAGTACTGGATATACACCCTTCTTTATGGTGTACGGCGCAGAGGCAGTCTTGCCCTGTGACATAATTCATGACTCACCTCGAGTGCGCATGTACGAAGAAAGAGAAGCCGAGCTTGATCGGCAGGACATCCTGGACACCTTGGAGGAGGAGCGCGACGTAGCCAAAGCCCGTTCCGCATTTTATCAGCAACAGGCTCGCAGATACCAAAGCAGAGAAGTACGGGCCAAAACTTATAACGTTGGCGAACTAGTTCTACGCCTGCCGGATAAGAAAAAGAACAAGCTCGAGCCCAAATGGGAAGGTCCCTTCATTATTGACCAAGTTCTGACCGGTGGAGCGTACCGACTGCGGGATGCATCGACCAGTCAACTCGAGCCGAACCCATGGAACGCGGCCAGGCTCCGAAGATTTTACGCCTAGCACCGGACTCTATGTTCGTCCCCTCCCTTTGTCCATTTTTTGCATATACATTATCTGTCTTGTTTTTCTTTCTTCCTTTCTTTTATTCTTTCTCTAGGCCTTCAAGGGCCAACTTGTGCCTCGCTTGCACATTATAGATGCACTAGCCGCGCTCATCATACCTGGGGGCTTCTTTCACAGAAGCTTAATTATTTACTTGGACCTCAAGCCCCGCACATGTGTCATGCTTCCGCATGTACCTTTTTTCGCCATTATATGCATCGATATGACTTAAGTTTTGTCCAAGCTGGGTTGCCTGTCTCTTGTATTTATGCCCAACGTTCCCGTTAATTCGGCTAGGGCATAAGGGGAGCACCTCTGTGATTGTTACTGCCGGGTCAGCTGGATGTGTACCTCAGATTGGGTGAAACCGAAAGCTAGCGTTCTTAAGGGAATATTCGGTCGGTGAACAAAAGATGATTTTTTATTTATTATCCATATCTGCCCCCAGATGTTTTTCCTGCGTTTCCTATCGCAGTCCGGACATGCACTTTAGGGCATGCTTACCCAGGGAAAGGAACCCTTAACGGAACTATTCTCCCTGGAAGATATTTCTTACTACCCATGTAATATAACATAACTAGTTGGGCACTTGTCTGTTCAAGCACTAATGACCCCTACGCCTGGTCTTCACGCATACCCCGGTTCTTATATAACTGAGCGGGTATTCGGATACACTCCGGACTATTGGGCCCCGAGGTTGAAGCGAAAAGGTCCGCCAAGACAAATGATCTACAATCTGGCTAGAAGGCATTATACATGTCACTTTAATTACATAGTCATGTAGACTGACTAAATTCCTCTTCTATGCCATCTAACAGGCGGTCTAGCTTACAATCCGCGGGGAATACTTTGCGGCTAATTCTACTTGCCCATAAACTAAGGTAATGGGGATCTCTTTTCCGTCGGGCCCCACAGGTCCGACCTCGGCCATGTGATTTGGGTCTTCCTTGGTATACCGCGTCTTCACCATGGCCCAGGCTTCTCTGGCATGCTGTCGGCAGGCCGATATCTTCCATAATCGAAAGCGCCACCGTGCTCCCTTGAGCTTCTCCGTAAGCTCTGCAATGCCCTCTGGCAGGGAGATGGATGGCCACAAGGCATGGGCAACACCTTGCATCACCTGCCGAACTTGTTCATGCAGATGTGAGAGCTCGGATAGAAGATCACCCGCAGACCCGGGCATTTCCTCCGCGGGACGACCCGTCAGCATACCTACAGATATAACGTTGTTAGTCGACTTCTTCGCCGAACTCCTTTAAAAGGATTCGTTCAAGCACTTACTAAAAATGCCGCGCCAAAGCCGCTTATTCTCCTTCTCGGAGTCTGCAAGCTGGGCTCGAACGTCTTTTAGTTCCACGCTCAGCTTGATATTGGCGTCTTAGAGATTGTTTTTCTCCTGCCTAACCTCAGTCAGCACGCGTTTGCAAGCCTCTAGCTGTCGCATAACATGCTGGTCCTCCGGATTCATCTGCAACATCTATTGTTAGATCTGCAACCATGTCGCACACTATATGGTCACCATCATTCTTTAAAGTAAATGTTACCATCAGTTGACTTTTTCGGTTCCTGCAATGCGGCAACAGCGGCCCGCAGTTGGGTCTTGCATTCCTCTAGCTCCTGTGACAGCCTAGTATTCTTCTCTGTAAGAACCTGCACAATAAAGATGATCCTTAAATCAGTTCTGCTAACTGTTTCAAGTCTTAGGGGCTACTGATACATATAAATCATCAGATTTACTTACCCATACATCCTTTACATACTGATCCGTGGCTCTGGCTAGACCATCTTGAGCAGCTCGGAGATACGCCTCTCCAGAATTGAAGGCATCAAATGCCTCTAGTGAGAAACAAGCGTCACGGAGTACGGCCCGACGGCGCCTATGATTCATGGTGCTTTCCACTTCTGAGTTTGTAGCAGATAATCTATTCGCATCCTCTGTAGGGGGATTATCCGGCGCCCGCCCCATATCGGCTTCCGCCTCTATGTCCGGCTCTGGCGCCCGGCCGGTGGAAGCGTGATTAGTAACATCGCCGGACATATTCTGGCGAGCGTTTTTTCTGTTAAAGGAACATGGGCGTCATTATATTTCGAGAAAGACGACAACCATAGAGTGGGGTTTGTCATACCTTTGCGCCGGTGTCTCTGTCCTTACCGCCTTCCTTTTTTGGCCTACCCGGCCTCGGTGCCTCTTGTTGGCGTGTTGCTGCGGGTTCGGCAGGGTGTCCCAAATGCCTTCCCTGTAAAAATGCCATGTGTATATGGTGGGTGAAGTGTCTAAAAGGGGATCCTAGTTTTGGAGTTGGGATTTTTGGTTTTTCTTACGTGCGATCTAGGGAGCAGTCTGGGATAGTCGGCCGTAATGGCCACCATGGCATCATCGCAGCTTAACTGATAGAACTGCTGCTCTATCAGCTCCACGAATATAACCGAATCTTCTTCAAGTCCGGAGTCGAGGGCCCGGTCAGGGTCCTCTGGTTGTGGAGAAGGGCTGCTGACCTCCTTTATGGCTTTTCGCAGTTCCTGCCGCAAAGTGGCAAGGTGAATACTTACGACAAAGAATGCGAGGAAAATGGGAGTAGGGAGATATAACTTACCCAGCTTGGAGGATTGTACATGGAGAATCCATCCCGTGGCTTGATGCGGGTGAACTCCTCTTCCTCACCCTTGAACAATTCAGACAAAATTTTCACTAAAGCGGCAGCATTGTCCGGACCCTTACGCCCGCAGCGGGTGGCGTCATCCGCCCCTTTAAAACACCACAAGGGGTCCCCATGATATTGAAGTGGTTGCACTCCCCGCATTATGCAAATCGATGTAACTTCGATTACTGTCAATCCTGATCGAGCCAGTGCTTTAATCCGGTTCATCAGATAGAGGACTTCTCCATTGTCTTCCACCTAGGGGCTCCGTGGGCGCCAACTTCGGCATTTCTTCAGAGGAGCATTGTTGAACTCAGGAAGACCCCACCGAACAGGGTCCGAAAGGGGAACGTTCTCCATATAAAATCATTCTGAAGGCCAGTCTTCGGATTACTTCTTCGGAGTACCGGATAGGTATCCGGTATCGGCGATGCGCCATATTTCGGCTCCGCCCAGTTGATAAAGTGACCCCCTCTGTGTGCGAGGGACGAGGCAAAATAGCCTTTTCCACAGCTCGAAGTGAGGCTCGCAGCCCAGGAACAACTCGCAGAGAGCAATGTAGCTGGAGATATGTAGGATGGAGGCGGGGGTGAAATTGTGTAATTGGAGGCCGTAGAACTCCAGGAGCCCGCGAAGGAATGGATGAATTGGAAATCCGAGTCCCCTAAATAAATAGGGAACAAGGCAGACCGGTTCCCCCATAGAGGGACAGGGAAAGCTCTCCGCTTGCTCCCCGGCATTGTAGGTGGCAAGCCCGGCTCGAACAGGCACCATATACGCCGGAGGGAGAAATCCCTTAGTCTGCATTTCGACTAATCGACTGTGTGGGACTGAACACCTCTCCAAATCACCGGGCTTAGGGCTTCGGGGGCGGGAGGAGGAGCTGCGGAGGTCGGCCATGCTGGAATGGATCTTTCCGGAATGCGCTCTGATGGATTCTCGCTGGGGGAGGATGGTATGGATCAGATCTAAGGATCCCCATCCCTTTAATAGACAATTTATTTACCTGGCTAGGGGGGCGAATGTAAAAACACCCTGGCGCCTCGTATTCATTCGACGTGTGGGAGAAAGCCCTTATTGGGCACAGAAGCCAAGAGGTCCAAACATTTATGGGACCGGACACTACTTTACAAATGTTCGAAAGATGGAGAGGAACCCGCCTTGCAATGCCGAAGACAACACTGCGCGCCGGACTCATCGTCATTGAAGCCTGGTTCAGGGGCTACTGAGGGAGTCCTGGATTAGCGGGTATACAGACAGCTGGATTATATCCTTTGGCCGGATTGTTGGACTATGAAGATACAAGATTGAAGACTTCGTCTCGTGTCCAGATGGGACTCTACTTGGCGTGGAAGGCAAGCTAGGCAATACGGATATGTATATCTCCTCCTTTGTAACCGACCTTGTGTAACCCTAGCCCCCTCTGGTGTCTATATAAACCGGAGGGTTTTAGTACGTAGGACAACATACAGTCATACCATAGGCTAGCTTCTAGGGTTTAGCCTCTCCGATCTCGTGGTAGATCAACTCTTGTAACACTTATATCATCAAGAATAAATCAAGAAGGACATAGGGTTTTACCTCCATCAAGAGGGCCCGAACCTGGGTAAAACATCGTGTCCCCTGCCTCCTGTTACCATCCGCCTTAGACGCACAGTTCGGGACCCCCTACCCGAGATCCACCGGTTTTGACATCGACAACCCCTGTTTCTAAGGTTATTCCTCACGCTTGGCTTCATATGAGATTCACGAGCCACCTTCTGAGAGATCATCAGTTCTTGTATCAAACACAATACTTATTCCCGTTGCTTTGAACCCCTTTCATGTCCTGTTTCAGGCATCGAGGGAATGCCTCCTGCTTGAAACTTCTCATGGTACCTTATTAACATGCAATCGCTATTTCTAGTTTCAACTCGAGAGTTACCTTCTGCCACCTTCCCTAATGTTATCTACCAGATAAGCAACCTTCTAGGGTCGGTTCTTCCGAAGTTACCCCTTGTCCTTCGTAGGTTCGATGAAGACTCCGAAAGAAGGATGATGACTTCATCATGATGACCTGGAGTAGGGAAATTAAGACATTAATGTAATGGATTAACCTCTTCGAGAAGAGCAACCTAGATAGAGGAGAATCGTTAGGATTTCGTAATAAGAACTCCCCCCTCTTATACACTTCTTGAATCTTGAGACGAGATTTCTTGTAGTGGAAGAGAATTGTGACGCCCTGATAATTAAGCTACAGTAACTCCACGCTAATGATGCCAAGTCATCATCATTATGCCAAAAAATATCAATTAAAAATATTTCTAACTCAATTCAAATTCAAATTTTAAGATAAGTTTTCATTTCTTCAAACTGTCAAATAAAAATGTTCGTTGGGTTGCAAATATTCACTAGTTAGTTTTCATGCATAAACAAACATTATTTGAGTTAATAAATCGCCTCTAACCTATTTAAAACAGGACCAAAACAATCCCATTTAACCCATTTACTTTTAAGCAAAATTCAAGTGAGTTCAACTAAGCTCCAAACTTTTTATGGCAAGGCCAAATATTGCATTGCATTTATTGGCCAAGTTCCATAATCTGCAAAAGTCATTTGATGATTTATTTAAATACAAAATTGTTTCTATAAAAGCAAAGGTAGAAAAACAAAAAAATAGAAGAAGGCCTAAAACTACTTTGTCGCTGGGCCTAGCCCAACAGGCCGATCTAGCCAGCCCGACCCCCACCCCGGTTGATCGCCCTGTTCCCCCCGACCAGTTGCTACAGGGGTGACCCCCGCCGGACCAGCTAGTCGACATGTGGGATAAGGATTGCCCCTGCCTCCTCGGTCCTCTCCCCCATGCTCCACTCCCCCACTCCCCCCAGATCCGCCTTTGCCCCTTGTTCCCCACTCCTCCTTCCTCCCTTCCGCTCGGGATTCACCTTGCCGGGCATGTCCGTCACCGACCACCTTGCCCGGCCACACCCACCGAGCTCCCCAGCGCTTGAGGATGTATCGAGATACCGCGTCATCGCCGACTACGTCAGCTACAAGGACGGGATCCACCCCGGAGCGCCTTCATCGCCACCACGCCTCGTCTTCTTCTTCCTCGGCTCCGAAGCACTCCGTGATGGTTCCGGGGCCAGTGAGCCTTCCCCGAGCTGCTTTTTGCACACCTACAGGCTCTCGGTGAGCTGTGCGTCCCCTCCTCCCTTTCTCATCTACTCCCGTTGATGAACACCACCCATAGCCGCCATCCCCGAGCACACCCGAGCTCTCCTGTACGCGTACACGTACGTGTGTGCCGCGCTGCTGCTCCTTGCTGATGCTGCTATGCACTGCTGCCGCCTCCGGCTACTGTCGCGCTGCGCCGCCCCTGACCATGCTCGGCTTGCCCCACACGCGCGCCCACTGGCCGTTGCCTGACGCTCCCCTTGCGCCCACACGCGCACCCGCTCCGCCTACTACAACCGCACTCACCGTAAATGCAGCCATGACGCGCGCGCTCCGTCACTGCGTACACCACACCGGCCGTGCCCTCCTTCGCCTGAACGTGCCCGCCTCCGCACGGCCTCGCCGGGTCCGTGCGTCGCTCATTGGCTGCAGCCGTCGCCGCCTACTGCTCTCGGTAGCCCTACGCAGCACCGCTGCTTGCCCGATGCTGCAGCTGCTCATGCCCGTCCCTGGCCACGCGCGTGGTTGACCGCGCCATGGCCGGGCCGACTTCGCCCATAGCTACTCTGTTGCCGCTGCCTGCTGCTATGCTGCACTGCTACAGTAACATTCGGTTACTATAGCAGTAGCTAGCTTTACTGACATTACGCTGACTAGCTCTCTAAACAGCCCCTAAACAGCGATAAGACAAGTCCTAACCTGGGTAAAAATTATATGAACGTAAAGTAGACGTAACAAGCTAGATTTTGTTCCATTGGACCTGTTTCAGATAATGCGTGGTTTAATTCTTACGAAAATCACAAAGTTCTAAGTTCTGTTAATAGAAAAACCGAAAACAGCTTTATTTTCGTAGCTACTTTAGAGTTGTTGATGATCAAGCAAATGAAATCTAACAGAGATTCAAGTGCCACTATCTTGTAGATCACAAAGAATGCTCAAAATTTGATATAAGGCACAAAATCATAGGATGTACAGAGCAATAGTTGTAGCCTTTTGAAAACAGCTAAGTGATGCTTACAACTGACGAATTCTCAGACTTAGCAATATTTTCGGGATTTTCCGGATATTAATACAACTTTGAAAAAGCATAGAAATTATACCGCAGCTTGGTTCGAAAAACTTTGTACATGAAAGTTGCTCAGAACGACGAGACGAATCTGGATATGTAGCCCATTCGTCCGTAACGCATCCCTAGCATAGCAAACACGCAACTTTCCTCCTCCAGTTCATCTGTCCGAAAACACGAAACACCGGGGATACTTTCCCGGATGTTTCCCTCCTTCGCCGGTATCACCTCTTACTGTGTTAGGGCACACCTGGCACCGTTACTTGTCATGTCATGCATCGATATGCATCTGTTTGCATTGTATTCATTGTTTCTCCCCCCTCTTCTCTCCGGTAGACTATGAGACTGACGCCGCTGCTGGTGCCCCGATCGAATACGTTGTTGATGACCCCTCCTTCTTGCAAGAGCAACCAGGCAAGCCCCCCATTGATCAACCCGATATCGCCTATTCTTCTCTCTACTGCTTGCATTAGAGTAGTGTAGCATGTTACTGCTTTCGGTTAATCCTATTATGCTGCATAGCCCGTCCTTGCTACTACTGTTGTTACCTTTACCTGCAATCCTAAATGCTTAGTATAGGATGCTAGTTTATCATTAGTGGCCCTACATTCTTGCCCGTCTGCCATGCTATACTATCGAGCCGTGATCACTCGGGAGGTGATCACGGGCATAAACTTATATACATTATATATGATACATGTGGTGACTAAAGTCGGGACGGCTCGTAGAGTACCCGCGAGTGATTCACGGATTGGGACCGAAAGGTCGTTTGTCCCGATGGCCCTCTGAGTGGATCTTTGTGGCGGAGTGATAGGGCAGGTTGAGACCACCTAGGGGAGAAGTGGGCCTGGCCCTGGTCAGCATCCGCGGTTACATCAATTAACACGCTTAACGAGATCTTGGTATTTGATCTGAGTCTCGCTGACGGTGTCCTGGACTAGGGGGTACTCACCACGTCGTCTCCCAATCTATTAGATTGGGCCGAGGACCCCCGTGGCCGTATACTCATGGGCCAGTACGGACGGCTACCGCATACAAGGAAGATTCCACAAGACTTGGCGATCAAGACAAGGACTTCTCCCCACCGGCGTATTCGGCTAGGACTCTTGTTATCCTAGGCATCCGGTGCATTATATAAACCGAGGCCAGGCCAGTCGATAGATATACAATATATACAACAATCATACCATAGGCTAGCTTCTAGGGTTTAACCTCCTTGATCTTGTGGTAGGTCTACTCTTGTACTACTCATATCATCAGTATTAATCGAGCAGGACGTAGGGTTTTACCTCCATCAAGAGGGCCCGAACCTGGGTAAAACATTGTGTCCCTTGTCTCCTGTTACCATCCGCCTAGACGCACAGTTTGGGACCCCCTACCCGAGATCCGCCAGTTTTGACACCGACATTGGTGCTTTCATTGAGAGTTCCGCTGTGTGATCGACAAAAGGATCGATGGCTCGCCTGCAGATCAACTGTGACTTCGGCATCTTCATCACCAGCTCGACTGGTCACCTTGGTTCGACCAAGAATTGCGCCCCATGTTCGGATAACCATGTCCGGACGAGGGCCTTCATCAAACATCAACTCCGATCTCTATCAAGATCACGGAGAAATCATCTATGGAGCTCGGGGGCTCAACGTCAACATTGCCCTCAAGCGACTGTGCTATTTTTCTGGACAACGAACTCGTATCTGCCACCACCACCTCCTCGAGTATCGCTTTGACGATCACTTTGCTGGAATTGTGCGGAATTGAGTCTACAACAACACTGGAAAATTTCGTCGAGTTCCGATGGAGGAATCTCTGGCAATCCACGATATACCGGAGCCCTGTCAAATCTGGACGGGAATTTGGATGAGTTTAGGGCGTGGTGTCCAGCTTCTAGCTCGGACGTCCTTTGGAAGATCCAACCGTTGATCGGCTGCGGAATTCCTATATCTACCACCTCTCAAAATTTCAGCTCGATCCGACCGTCCAAACTCCGGGAACCTTCCGATTAGTGCATCACTTTTCGGATCTGTTTTCTGCGCGAAAACGAATCCGACCCGAGTTCATCTTTTTTATGAACGGGATTTCGGACATCCCTTTTGAAGGAAGTTTTGTATGGGGTATTGCGTTTTGTTCCCGAACACATCCCACTAACTTTAAAATCTTTTGAACATGATCTTCAACATCATGCTAGTGTCAAACCAGTCCGGCAATATTACTCCATGGCTGCCGACCTGCGCTAGACACGTCGTCACTTTAGGCGAGCTCAACTTCTCCGGATCATCATCTCGGCAAGCCAAACAAGAGTCCGGCATCGCGAAGGATAAATCATCATCAACATCGCCGCCCCACGGATTACACGGAGCGGGCATACCGGCATCACCGCACGGTCGCTTCATCAAGCCGGCATCGACCACGTCACGACCTGCATCGACAGGGCCGCACTATTGCTTCTTCAAGCTGGTGTCCATCACGCCGACCTACTTCGACTCATCGGTTGACATCGAGGCTTCGACATCTCGGCTGGACCGGGGGCTTCGCCATCTCTTCATCAACCTACTCCGGACACTTCGGCGTCACTAGCCGACCAGCTCTGTCACGTTAGCTGGGCCGAGAGCTTTGCCTCGGCGAGTCAACCTTTACCAGCATTGCAATGCCGTCGTTTTATCGCCCATCAGGCAATGGGTGTGCGGAGCGGGTCCTAATTTTAGGAATCACCTTCCTTCGGATTGCTACAACAAATAAACGAGGTCTATTAAATGGTGGTTGCATTAACGACAGTTGCATGGTGGTTCGGTCAGTTTCCGTACATAGTCCGGCGAACGCCGCACTCGGAGCTCGGACCGACCAGCAAATTCAGGCTTTGCCACACCTTTACCGCATCACGCCGACGCCCTGCATCGACTTGACTTCAGCGCCAGGACATATTTCTTTTATTACTCACTTTGAATAAATTATTTATTATGCACCGATTTTTTTTAATTATCATTATTACTATTATCTCCGGTTTGCATTATTTTTGTGCACAGGAAAATGATCCGGGGACTTCGGCGTCACTCTGCCGGTCTGCATTGATCGTGCTATGTCACCACTTCGGCGTGTCAAGCTCTCCGCTCCGCCACCTCGGGACCGGCTTGAGGGATGGAACCTTGCCCCGCATCAAGCTCGGACTGCGTCATCAATACCGAACACATTAACCAGCTAAGTCGCTTTCATGCTCAAAGCTTTAATTTCTAACTTGCGTTCAGTTCGACCAAGCATTATACTTTTTTGGAAAAAAGTTGCTTCTAAAAAATTTCCTTGTCCAAACTTTGTTTGTGACGCATAAATTCAAATACCCCGTTTACTTGGGGGCTTCCTTTATGAAGCTTTTCCTGTTGCATATGATTATACTTGTACGGCTTCGTTCCTTGTTCGTGTATTACGCCACAATATGCACCACATTGACTTAAGCGATTTGCAAGCTGGGTTGCCTCACTCCTGTGTTTACCCCTACGTTCCCGATTGTTCAGCTAGGGAGTAAAGGGAGCACCTCTGCGATTGTCACGATCGGGTCACCCGAGCCAGACCTCAGACTGGGTGAAGCCGAAAGCTAGCGCTCTTATAGTTATTCAATGATGGTCGGCACACAACGGAACTCATGAGTACAAAAAATCTATTGCACAAGTCTCATAATAACAATGAGCACCGAAGAAAGGTATCGGTGGGGGTACTATTTTCTTCGAAGATGCTTCTTACACTTCACGATAATATAGCATAAGTTCCCTGAGCGCGCTTTGTCTGTTACAGCCTTATGGTCTGATTGCCTAGTTATTGGAAACACCGTCGATATTCTCGACCGATGGAGTACCTAACACTTTTCGGTCCTTGACCGAAGAGGGAGAAGCTGACGGTCGGTTAAGACGCGTTTAAAGTTCGGTCGAACATAGATATGATATAAGTACTTCGGTACATGCAATCATTCTTCTACCCAAGTCACTTGGGGGCTCTTAAGTTTATTTGAGCCGTTTTATAATAAGTGTTCTTCTTCTTAGCCGTTGCAAAGTTTTATTATTATTTATCACTCCTTTTTTCGACACGAGTGTGCGGTCACTAGCCGGGGAGCCTAATTTCTCTCTCAAAGCCGCTAGAGTTTAGTTTGCTAAACTGGCCTGATGAGAAGTACTCCGCCCTCGGGATAGGAGGTTGAAGCCGTGGGCTGACCTGCTCGAAGTCTTGATATAGGATGTATCATGTTAAAGCACGACAGAAGCACTTCTTTTTTCTAAGACTAACTTTCGGATTGGCACCGAACACTTGATATTGTTTGGACATCATGTTTTTACTGACGTTTCTTGGTTTTCCAAGCTTTTTGGCACTTTTAAACTATTTGTGATTTTCTAGCATTATTCTCGTAGTGCAACGCCGGACACCTTTAGGGATTCGGCAAAAAAATTCTCAGATATTGCTATATATGCATCGGTTTCGAATTGTGTCTTCGGTCAATAGTTGGGTTGCCCGGCTCCTGCACTTGCTTCCTACGTTCTGTTTTGTTCGGCTAGGCGTGCAAAGGGAGAACCACTGCGATTGTGCTTCCAGCTCACATGGTTAAGCACTTCAGTGGAGAAAGCCGAAAACTGACTTTCACAATAAGCGTAAACTGGTCAGCAATCCGATGAATATGTTAAATGATGGGCCGTTCATAACATTGGCCGAAGTGTTTACGGCTTGACCCCGACTGTCGCCGAACACTACCGGGGGCTATTAACTGGCCTCCCAAACTAAATCCTCGATATTTTGCTCTTACATTAGAGCTGAGGTTTAATGATCATGCTTAGCATGACAACCCAAAGAAAGGAACCGATAGCGGGACTATTTTCTTTGGAAGACATTTCTTCTGTTAAACAGTAATATAACTCTCTGCGTACCTTTGTTTATAAAACCGTGTGGCCAGATTGCCTTGTTTGTCGTAAATCTTTGCCCTCATAGAGGCTTTATAAAGTTGGACAAACACTCCTCGGCTACTGGCCAAGGAGGTGGAAGCCGATGGTCGGTCAACAAAGTTTTGTACAATGCGGATCCGAGCATTAATGACGTAAAGTACTTGGATACATAGAGTCATTACACATAATTTGTGATTTTACTATGGATATTGATCCTTAATTCGGCCACCCGTGCCCGCATTAAGGCTCGGGGGCTACTGGGCTTCGGGCTTATTATTTACAAATATTAAAGGGGCACATCGATCCCCTGATCTGGTGTTGCCACCCGACCAGTCTCTCGGGGGCTACTGCATTGCTTGTCCAATGCAGAAAATTTTATGTGCAATATAGTTTCCGAGGAGATTTTGATCCTCAGGTTGGTCGGCCGCACCCAACCTGAGTCTTGAGGACTGAGCACGCCGCTTTTGTGTCCCGAAGTATTCCGCCGAGCTAGGACTTGATCCTCAGGCCGATTTTGCAAATCAACCCGAGTCTCAGCGGCTATTGGGATCAGCGGTCTTATGTCATCCTTCATGTGCATCTCGGGTTTTAGACCGATACACACCTTGAGGCCTACTGGCTATATATCTCGGCAGAGAATAAATTGCACCAATAAAAAATATTGACAAAAAATCGGCCCATAGTCGGGGTGGTGCACCACCTCGGAAGCAGTCCGGCATAAAGCTTGGGCGCTAGTGGCTGGCTCCATAGAGGGCATTTCTGGCATTAAGCTCGGCTAAACTCCTTCAACTTTTTTGAACCAAGGTGATATGACACCTCGGATATAGTCCGACATTGGAGCCTGGACACAGTCCGGCGTTGGAGCTCGGATATATTTCGGCGTTGGAGCTTGGATATACAGTCCGGCGTTGGAGCTTGGATACATAGTCCGGCGTTGGAGCTCGGATACATTCCGGCGCTAGAGCTGGGAAGCGGTCCGGCGTTGGTGCTCGGCTGCAAAAGATACCTCGAATGCAGTCCGGCGTTGGAGCTCGGACGCAAGAGGACCCTGCCTCCCGGGAACAACTTCAAACCCGAGGTGTGGCATAAAAATAAACAAGGCATTGATAAAGGCCGGAAACTTAAAGGGGCTCCTTGGATACCCGACGTGTAAACTCGTCGAATTCATTTCGGCGATCCTCAAGATCGAAGATAAAGAAGATTTGTTGAACCAGTTTTCAAGACCGGCAACCGAAGATGAAGAACAGTTCGGAAGAATCGAGGAGCGTCCCTAACTTGAAGACCGGTTTAGGGGGCCACTGAAGGTGTCCTGGACTAGGGGGTACTCACCACGTCGTCTCCCGATCTATTAGATTGGGCCGAGGACCCCCGTGGCCGTATACTCATGGGCCAGTTCGGACGGCTACCGCATACAAGGAAGATTCCACAAGACTTGGCGATCAAGACAAGGACTTCTCCCCACCGGCGTATTCGGCTAGGACTCTTGTTATCCTAGGCCTCCGGTGCATTATATAAACCGAGGCCAGGCTAGTCGATAGATATACAATATATACAACAATCATACCATAGGCTAGCTTCTAGGGTTTAGCCTCCTTGATCTCGTGGTAGATCTACTCTTGTACTACCCATATCATCAATATTAATCGAGTAGGACGTAGGGTTTTACCTCCATCAAGAGGGCCCGAACCTGGGTAAAACATTGTGTCCCTTGTCTCCTGTTACCATCCGCCTAGACGCACAGTTTGGGACCCCCTACCCGAGATCCACCGGTTTTGACACCGACACTCGCCAATGGCCTATACGCACTAACCAACTACACGGGAACAGTTATGGGCACTCGACGTCGTGGTATTAGCCGAAGCCTTCTTGACGTCAGCGACTGAGCGGCGCGCGCTGGATTGGACCGTAAGCCTGCGCTTGTATTAAGGGGGCTAGGTCTGCTTCCGGCCGCGTACGCAACGTGCAGGTGTGCAATGGGCGATGGGCCCAGACCACTGCACGCATAAGGTTTAGACCGGCATGCTGACCTCTCTGTTGTGCCTAGGTGGGGCTGCGACGTGTTGATCTTCCGAGGTCGGGCATGACCCAGGAAAGTGTGTCCGGCCAGAGGGATCGAGCATGTTGGGAAATGTGGTGCACCCCTACAGGGAAGTTTATCTATTTGAATAGTTGTGTCCCTCGATAAAAGGACGACCCGGAGTTGTACCTTGACCTTATGACAACTAGAACTGGATACTTAATAAAATATACCCTTCCAAGTGTCGGATACAACCCGGTGATCGCTCTCTAACAGGGCGACAAGGAGAGGATCGCCGGGTAGAATTATGCTATGCGATGATACTTGGTTAACTTACCATCTACTTTCTTCTACTGCTTCAAGATGAAGGCTGTCAGAAGCGTAGTCTTCAATAGGACTAGCTACCCCCCTCTTATTCTAGCATTCTGCAGTTTAGTCCACATATACTACCCCTTTCATTTGATATCAATGCATATGTAGTGTAGTTCCTTGCTTGCGAGTACTTTGGATGAGTACTCACGGTTGCTTTGCTCCCCCTTTTCCCCTTTCTACACCTGGTTGTTGCGACCAGATGTTGGATCCCAGAAGCCAGACGCCACCATCAACGACGACTCCTACTACACTGGAGGTGCCTACTACTACGTGTAGGCCGCCGACGACGACTAGGAGTAGTTTAGGAGGATCCCAAGCAGGAGGCCTACGCCTCTTTCGATTTGTATCCCAGTTTGTGCTAGCCATCTTATGGCAACTTGTTTAACTTATGTCTGTACTCAGATATTGTTGCTTCCGCTGACTCGTCTATGATCGAGCTCTTGTATTCGAGCCCTCGAGGCCCCTGGCTTGTAATATGATGTTTGTATGACTTATTTTATTTTTAGAGTTGTGTTGTGATATCTTCTCATGAGTCCCTGATCTTGATCATACACGTTTGCGTGTATGATTAGTGTACGATTAAATCGGGGGAGTCACATATTGTTGACATAACCCTTGAGGTGAATGCATTGGGAGGCGAAGCTATAAGCCCCTATATTTCTATGTGTCCGGTTGAAACGTTTTGCTCATGTGTATGCAGTGAGTGTTAGCAATCATACAAGACTATATGATGGTTGAGTATGTGGACTTCCCAAAAGGCTCCGATACATGACCCTTCCTGGAAAGATGATGAATTGTAGTTGCAAAGTTGACTGAGAACATAGTTTGTTGGTTTCTAATAGAGTTTATGCTTCATACTTCGATAGTGTGATGAACTGTTACTTATTCATGAGAAGTCTATGATAAAAGTTCTATGATAAGAGTTTTATGTTAAAGTTTTTGTTGTTATAATAATCTACATGATGCTTCTATGTCCGTATTTTGTTTTTATCGACACCTCTCTCTCTCTAAGCATGTGGACATGTTTTTCGATTTTGGTTTTCGCTTGAGGATAAGCGATATCTAAGCTTGGGGGAGTTGATACGTGCATTTTTCATCATGTTTTCCTACTGTTATTTATGATGTTTTATGCATAATAATGCCTTTTGGAGTAATTCTAATGCCTTTTCTCTCATAATATGCAAGGTACACACAAAGACGGAGAATTCCGGCAACTGGAATTCTGGACCTGGAAAAGCTACGACAGGCCACCTATTTTGCACAACTCCAAATGAGTTGCAACTTTATGTGGATTTTTTATGAGGAATATTGGAGCCAATAAGTACCAGAGGGGGCCCACCAGGTGGGCACAACCCATCTGGGTGCTCCAGGAAGCCCAGGCGCGCCATGGTGGGTTGTGCTCCCCTCGGCCTACCTTCGGTGCCCATCTTCTGGTATATAAGTCATTTTGACCTAGAAAAAATAAGGGGAGGACTTTCGGGACGGAGCACCGCCGTCTCGAGGCGGAACTTGGGCAAGAGCACTTTTACCCTCCAGTGGAGCGATTCCGCCGGGGGAACTTCCCTACCGGAGGAGGAAATCATCGTCATCATCATCACCAACAACTCTCCCATCTTGGGGAGGGCAATCTCTATCAACATCTTCAATAGCACTATCTCCTCTCAAACCCTAGTTCATCTCTTGTGTTCAATCTTTGTACCGGAACTATAGATTGGTGCTTGTGGGTGACTAGTAGTGTTGATTACATCTTGTAGTTGATCACTATATGGTTTATTTGGTGGAAGATTATATGTTCAGATCCATTATGCTAATTAATACCCGTCTGATCTTGAGCATGTTTATCACTTGTGAGTAGTTACTTTTGTTCTTGAGGTCACGGGAGAAATCATGTTGCAAGTAATCATGTGAACTTGATATCTGTTCGATATTTTGATAGTATGTATGTTGTGATTCCCTTAGTGGTGTCATATGAACGTCGACTACATGACACTTCACCATATTTGGGCCAAAGGGAATGCATTGTGGAGTAGTTATTAGATGATGGGCTACGAGAGTGATAGAATCTTAAACCCTAGTTTATGCGCTATTCCGTAACGGACCGATTGGATCCAAAAGTTTAATGCTATGGTTAGCATTTATTCTTAATACTTTTCTCGTAGTAGCAGATGCTTGCAAGGAGGTTAATCATAAGTAGGAGGTTTGTTCAAGTAAGAACAACACCTAAGCACCGGTCCACCCACATATTATATTATCAAAGTAGCGAAGACGAATCGAATCAACATGATGAAAGTGACTAGATGAAATTCTCGTGTACCCTCAAGAACGCTTTGCTTATTATAAGAGACCGCTTTGGCCTGTCCTTTGCCTCAAAAGGATTGGGCTACCTTTCTGCACTTTTGCTACTACTATCATTACTTGCTCGTTACAAAATATCGTACTATCAAACTACTCTGTTACTTACAATTTCGGCACTTGCAGACATTACCTTGCTGAAAACCACTTGTCATTTCCTTCTGCTCCTCGTTGGGTTTGACACTCTCACTTATTGAAAAGGCTACAATTGATCCCCTATACTTCTGGGTCATCAGTGGTCTTGTCAACCATCAACACTTGATGCTCTTTCTTGATTTCTACCATCACCGATTTCAGCATCGCGAAGAGCTCGGGAATCATTTTCGTCATCCCTTGCATATTATAGTTCATCATGAAGTTCTAGTAGCTTGGTGATAGTGACTAGAGAACTTTGTCAATAACTATCTTATCTGGAAGATTAACTCCCACTTGTTTCAAGTGATTGTAGTACCCACACATTCTGAGTACATGCTCACTAGCTGAGCTATTCTCCTCCATCTTGTAGGCAAAGTACTTGTCAGAGGTCTCATACCTCTCGACATGGGCATGAGTCTGAAATACCAATTTCAACTCTTGGAACATCCCATATGCTCCGTGGTTTTCAAACCATTTTTGAAGTCCCCGTTCTAAGCCGTAAAGCATGGCGCACTAAACTATCAAGTAGTCATCATACCGAGATTGTCAAACGTTCATAACGTCTGCATCTGCTCCAGCAATAGTTCTGTCACCTAGCGGTGCATCAAGGACATAATTCTTTTGTGCCGAAATGAGAATAATCCTCAGATCACGGACCCAGTCCGCATCATTTCTACTATCATCTTTCAACTTTTCTCTAGGAACATATCAAAAATACATAGGACCTATAACGCAAGCTATTGATCTAAAACATAGATATGCAAATATTATCAGGACTAAGTTCATGATAAATTAAGTTCAATTAATCAACTCCCACTTAGATTGAAATCCCTCAAGTCATCTAAATGATACGTGATCCAAATCAACTAAACCATGTCCGATCATCACGTGAGATGGAGTAGTCTTTAATGATGAACGTCACCATGTTGATCATATCTACTATATGATTCACGTTCGACCTTTCGGTCTCTAGTGTTCCAAGGCCATGTATGTACATGCTAGGCTCATCAAGTTTAACCCATGTATTCCGCATGTGCAAAACTGTCTTGCACCCGTTGTATGTGAACGTAGAGCCTATCACACTTGATCATCACGTGGTGTCTTAGCATGACAAACCATCGCAACAGTGCATACTCAGGGAGAACACTTATACCTTGAAATTTTAGTTAAGGAATCATCTTATAATGCTACCACCGTACTAAGCAAAAAAAGATGCATAAAAGATAAACATCACATGCAATCATAATATGTGACATGATATGGCCATCATCATCTTGTGCCTTTGATCTCCATATCCAAAGCACCGTCATGATCTCCATTGTCACTGGCTTGACACCTTGATCTCCATCAGAGCGTCATGGTCATCTCGCCAACTATTGCTTCTACAACTATCGCTAATGCATAGTGATAAAGTAAACCAATTACATGGTGTTTGCATTTCATACAATAAAGAGGCAACCATAAGGCTCCTGCCAGTTGCCAGTAACTTTTACAAAACATGATCATCTCATACAATAACGTATATCACATCATGTCTTGACCATATCACATCATAACATGACCTGCAAAAACAAGTTAGACCGTCCTCTACTTTGTTGTTGCAAGTTTTACATGGCTGCTACAGGCTTCTAGCAAGAACCGTTCTTACCTACGTATCAAAACCACAACGGTGATTTATCAAGTTTGTTGTTTTAACCTTGAACAAGGACTGGCCACAGTCAAATTCGATTCAACTAAAGTAGGAGAAACAGATACCCGCCAGCCACCTTTATGCAAAATTAGTTGCATGTCTGTCGGTGCAACCGGTTGATAACCCACAAGTATAGGGGATCGCAACAGTTTTCGAGGGTAGAGTATTCCACCCAAATTTATAGATTCGACACAAGGGGAGCCAAAGAATACTTGAAGGTATTAGAAGCTGAGTTGTCAATTCAACCACACCTGGAGATTAATTATCTGCAACAGAGTGATCAGTAGCAAAGTAGTATGATAGTTTTGATAACAGTAGTAGTAGCAATGGCAACAGTAACAGTGATAGCAGTAATTTGGTAACAAGTGTAACTGTGATGATAGCAGTAGTAACTTAGCAAGAACAATATATGATAAATTGTAGGCATTGGATCAGTGACTTGTTGGATGATATTCATCATGAGACAGTTATAACCTAGGGCGATACGACACTAGCTCCAGTTCATCAATATAATGTAGGCATGTATTCCGTAAATAGTCATACGTGCTTATGGAAAGAACTTGCATGACATCTTTTGTCCTACCCTCCCATGGAAGCGGGGTCCATATTGGAAACTAAGGGATATTAAGGCCTCCTTTTAATAGAGAACCAAAACAAAGCATTAACACATAGTGAATACATGAACTCCTCAAACTACGGTCATCAACGGGAGTGGTCCCAACTATTATCACTCCGGGGTTGCCAGATCATAACACGTAGTAGGTGACTGTAACTTGCAAGATCGGATCTAGAACATGAATATAATGGTGATAACATAGACAGTTCAGATCTGAAATCATGGCACCCGGGCCCAAAGTGGCAAGCATTAAGCATGGCAAAGTCATAGCAACATCAATCTTAGAACATAGTGGATACTAGGGATCAAGCACTGATAACCCACAAGTATAGGGGATCAATTGTAGCTCTTTTCGATAAGTAAGAGTGTCGAACCCAACGAGGAGCAGAAGGAAATGACAAGTGGTTTTCAGTAAGGTATTGTCTGCAAGTGCTACAATTTTAAGTAACAGAGTAGTTTGATAGCAAGATAATTTGTAGCGAGCAAGTAACAATAGTAGTAACAAAAGTGCAGCAAGGTAGCCCAATCCTTTTGAGGCAAAGGACAGGCCAAAATGGTCTCTTATGATAAGCAAAGCGTTCTTGAGGGTACACGGGAATTTCATCTAGTCACTTTCATCATGTTGGTTTGATTTGTGTTTGTTACTTTGATAATTTGATATGTGGGTGGACTGGTGCTTAGTTGTTGTTCTTACTTGAACAAACCTCCTACTTATGATTATCCCTCCCGTAAGCATCCGCAACTATGAGAAAAGTATTAAGAATAAATTCTAACCATAGCATTAAACTTTTGGGTCCAATCGGTCCCTTACGAAATAGCACATAAACTGGGGTTTATGCTTTTGTCACTCTCGCAACCCACCATCTAATTGCTACTCCACAATGCATTCCCTTAGGCCCAAATATGGTGAAGTGTCATTTAGTTGACGTTCACATGACACCACTAAGGGAATAACAACATACATACTATCAAAATATCGAACACATATAAAGTTCACATGATTACTTGCAACATGATTTCTCCCGTGACCTCAAGAAAGAAAGTAACTACTCACTAATGATAACATGTTCATGATCAGAGGAGTATTAAATCGCATAATAGATCTGAACATATAATCTTCCACCAAATAAACCATATAGTAATCAACTACAAGATGTAATCAACATTACTAGTCACCCACAAGCACCAATCTATAGTTCCGGTAACAAGATTGAACACCAGAGATGAACTACGGTTTGAGAGGAGATGGTGCTGTTGAAGATGTTGATGGAGATTTCCCTCCCCAAGATGGGAGAGTTGTTGGTGATGATGATGACTGTCGGTGTCAAAACCGGCCGATCTCGGGTAGGGGGGTCCCGAACTATGCGTCTAGGCCGGATGGTAACAGGAGGCAAGGGACACGAAGTTTTACCCAGGTTCGGGCCCTCTCGATGGAGGTAAAACCCTACGTCCTGCTTGATTAATATTGATGATATGGGTAGTACAAGAGTAGATCTACCATGAGATCAGAGAGGCTAAACCCTAGAAGCTAGCCTATGGTATGATTGTTGTTCTGTATGTTGTCCTACGGACTAAAACCCTCCGGTTTATATAGACACCGGAGAGGGTTAGGGTTACACAAAGTCGGTTACAATGGCAGGAGATATGCATATCCGTATCGCCAAGCTTGCCTTCCACGCCAAGGAAAGTCCCTTCCGGACACCGGACGAAGTCTTCAATCTTGTATCTTCATAGCCCAGGAGTCCGGCTGAAGGTATAGTCCGGCCATCCGGACACCCCCTAATCCAGGACTCCCTTAGTAGCCCCTGAACCAGGCTTCAATGACGACGAGTCCGACGCGCAGATTGTCTTCGGCATTGCAAGGCGGGTTCCTCCTCCAAGTACTTCATAGAAGATTTTGAACACAAAGATAGTGTTCGGCTCTGCAAAATAAGTTTCCACATATTGCCATAGAGAGAATAATATTTACACCAATCTAATCTGCTGACGTATTCTGTAGCGTGACACACCACGGCCAAGCCTTTATCCGAGTCATTTCATTATCCCACCTTAGCGCGTCATGCGAGGCGGTTTCCTTGGCACATCTTGTTAAAGCAGAGATCGTGTCCCCTTATTCTGGGATTCTCATCAATACGGGCATGGGTAACCCAACCGCGCCATTGATTACGGCGCTTGGAGATAAGCGAGTTTTACCAGGCTGGTGGGGACATGTATTTGCGTCTACCCATATAAGGGGATAAGGATCCACCTTTTAACCTACACCTTCTTCCTCCCTTGCTTATCCATTCTCGCGCACTCGAGCTCCAGCGCCCAAGTCCGCACTCCCCACCTCAACCTTCTCCAGCCATGTCCGGAGCGGGAGGCAAGTGGATGGTCTCCTCCGTCACGGAGGGACACATCAAAAAACTGAGGAAGGCCGGATACTTGTCTAACGACATTGCGTACCGGCTTCCCAAAAAGGGGCAGCTCATCCCCACCCCTAGGCCCCATGAGAGGGTGGTGTTCCTCCCCCATTTCCTCCGCGGACTGGGCTTCCCTCTTCACCCATTTGTCCGGGGGCTGATGTTCTACTATGGCCTGGATTTCCACGATCTGGCCTCGAACTTTGTCCTCAACATCTCGGCGTTTATCGTCGTGTGCGAGGCTTTCCTCCGCATCCGCCCCCATTTCGTCCTATGGCTCAAGACTTTCAATGTCAAGCCGAAGGTGGTGCGCAGCAACCAGGCAGAGTGCGGAGGCGCCATGGTGGGCAAGATGGCCAACGTCTTATGGCTCGAGGGCTCCTTTGTGGGGACCCTGAAGGGGTGGCAATCGGGGTGGTTTTACATCACCGAGCCGTGCGACCCCGAATGGGTCGCAGCCCCCGAGTTTCGATCCGGACCCCCTATGCGGCTCACCTCCTGTAAGGAGACGGGCCTGTCATGGGGTAAAAAAGGAGAGCTTACCGGACTCCAAACATGCGTCCAAACCCTGGTGGACAAGAAGCTCAAACTTGTCAATGTAGTCCAGGTTATGCTCATCCGCCTGATCCTCCCGTGTCAACAACGGGCTTTCAACCTGTGGGAGTTCGACCCGGCGCGGCACCAAACTCTGAGCAGGCTCTTCGACACGACGTACGAAGATGCCTGGAAGGTGCTTTTCAAGGGCGCCGAGGCCCCCGCATCCGCTACCGAGGATCGCGGATTCAGTATGCAGCGTCATGCTCATGCGGTAAGCTGTTTTTTCCTTTTATAGGGTATCAGTTTTTCATAGTTTGACTCCATGTGGGATCAAAGCTCCCTTACCTTTGACAGGATTGGCAGGTGACATCCGGACAGATCAACTGTCCGACTCCTTTGCCCGAAGGCCCAGCGGACGCTCGCTTGGCGAAGCTGCTGGTTCCAGCACCCTATGTGGTGCCGGAGAAGAAGGCCGCGAAAAAGGCCACGGGGACTCGAAAGATTTCCCGGCGCCAGGAGGTGTCGGATCCATCATCCGACGGTTCCGAGGCGCATTCCTCCCGTGAAGACGAGGAGGAAGAAGAAGAGACCTCTCCCCCTCCAGCGGGAGGAGAGAAGAAAAGGAAGGCCGCCCTCTCTAGGGAGGCCGGAGGGTCCAAGAAGGGGAAAACCCTTCCTCCGGACTACTCCACCGACGCCGACGACGGCGGAGAGGAGTGGCCGCCCAGGGCTAAGCCCCTAGCAAAATCGTAAGTATCAAGATACCAGATTAATTCATAGTATTTGCTTATTGCACAGCTTTCCCTTATGTCGAATATGTTTATGCAGCCCACCCAAAGACCAGCTTGACGCGTCGTCGAGCGGCTCACTGGACTCGTCGGATGTGAACTCGCTTCCGACGGCTTCCTCCCCCCGCCCTACGGACGACACCGAAGTGTTGTCCCAACAGTTTCCAAGCCAGGAGGAGGTGGTCCTGGAGGCGCCACAAGGCGACCTCCCGGACTCCAGGAGTAAAGGGGATGAAACCCCCCAGGGCTCCAAGTCCGGCTCTAGTCCGGACACCGCCCCGGAACCTTCAAAGGTTCCAGAGTCCGACGGGGGACCTCCTTCCAAGAAAAGCAAGCCCACTGTGCTGGTGACCCCCGTCCAACCGGAGGCGCCGGACAATCTGTTGGAGGTGCTCCAAGGCGCCTCCATCAACGAGGAGCACCGCATCATTATGAGTGCGGTGGTCCAGAAGGTTCAGTCCGCCAAGAGCGGACTGACTGAAGCTTGTACTAGCCTTTTAACAGGCTTTGAGGTAAGTAAATAATGTGTAAATAATATTACCGCATAAACAGTAGCCCCTGATGCTCTGTTTGGCGTTCAGGAAGAAAAGCCGAATAGAGGATCAAATAAAATTTGCAGGAGTCTAACAAAAAGGAGTCAATATGCGTATGTAGGCTTCTCTGCTTGCATCCACCACACTGACTGCGGAAGTGGACACGCTAAAGCAGAACCTCGAGCGGTCCAAGCAAGAGCTCGGGCGTGCCAAGAAGCAGCTCGAGGACAATGAAGGTAAGAAATACCTTGTTTAAATATATATAAAAAGGTCCAATTGCAAAAAATGACAGGATTATCGTGGCTATTGTAGGGGCCACGTCTGAGGTGGTGACCCTTAAGCAAGCGCTGGTCGAGGCTGAGAAGAGGGCGGCCATGGAGCGCACCGAGCGGGAGAAGTATGAGGCCGAGGTTGGCAAGGTACAGCAAGAGCTCCAGGCTCTCATGGAAAAACATGAGAGTTTGGAGCTTGACTCAAAGACGCGAGCGTCCAAGCTGGCGGTGGCTATTGAAAATGCCATGTTTGCCAAGGCCGAATCCCAGAAGACCCTCTAGGAGTTGGATGAGGTGAAGAAGATAGTGGTGGGTAAGGCATTCTTTATGCAAAGCAAACACATAAACGTGAGTTACTTGTTACTTACCCGAATCCGGAGCTCTCCAGGAGCGTTCGCCGATCTTCCCCGGAGTGTGTCTGATGCCGCCGCATTCTATCGAGCCGAGGAGGGCAGCTTGACAGAGAAGGTGTTCTGGTCTCAGTATGCTAAGGCCGGACACCCCGTGCCCTTGAGCGACCAGCTGAAGCAACTGGTCGAGCTCCACAAGGCGACCGAACAGGCCATGAAGGGCCTCATAGTTCGGCTGTGGCCTGGAGGGGCTCTTCCTGGGAGCTATTTCGGGCTGGTGCGGCGGCTGGTGGAGGCCTGTCCAAGGATCGAAGTCATCAAGCGCTCCATCTGCATTGAAGGTGCCCGTAGGGCCCTTGCCCGTGCTAAGGTGCACTGGGGCAAGCTGGATGCTGAGAAGCTTGTGAAGGACGGGCCACCGCCGGGGAAAGAGCATCGCAAGCCCGAGAATTATTATAAGGATGTTCTGAAGGGTGCCTGCCTTGTGGCGGATGAATGTTCTAGGGATGTAATTTTTGAGTGAAACTTGCTTGTTTTCTCCTGTGCGCTGAAAACTTGTTCATATGCGCTAAGCAATGCTGTTGGAATTTAAAATATTACCTTCTGTGCGGCTGTTTATCAATTCTGAGAGATGGCAAGTTGTCGGCTTCTGCCCCCATGCCGCTAGTGCTGGGGTGTTCGGGGATAAACCTGAGCGCTCTTTTTCCCATGTTTGGGTCCTTCGAGGGAGGCGCTCAGCCCAACGAACAAGGCAATCGGACTATAATGTGTGAACACTCTCACTTAGCCATAGAATTCTATAATTTTAAATTTCGGCGAAGCCCCTGGTATTCGGAAGACCGAGTTCGGGGCGCTATCCACACTTTGGCCGGATAGAGCCGGCTCCTCGCTCTAAGCGGCATAAGTCGTTAGGGACTCGAAAAACCTCTCGAACAGCGACCATCTCTTGCTTCAACATGACAGTCAGTTTTAGCTTTCTCCACTGAGGTGCTCGACCCAGCTTAACTGGGGCACAATCGCAGTGGTTCTCCTAGAGCTACCTTAGCCGATATAGCGGAACGTAAGGCACCAAAACATAGGAGCCGGGCAAACCCAACTATTGACCCAAGACATGATTCGGAGCTGATGCATATAATGCTATAAGTTCGGGGTGCCGCACTTGTTAAAGTGTTCGGACTTCTCACACCATATTGAGGGGTACTAAAGCCCCTGGAGTATTTAGGCCGTACCAAAGTGTACGGGTGCAATATGTCGTTAAGGAACATATATACATATAAAAAAGAGTAATGCAAAAATAGACAAAAGCTATGCACTGTTTATTAAAGAGGGTTGCGATCAAAGCAGAATGATACAAATAATGCGATAAGCAAAAGGTTGGACTATGTAACCTGTCCGTTCTAGGGGCAAGCTGCGGAATAGTATGCGAAATAGGTATACTGCTCGTGATAGAGACCACCTGGGAGTTCCGTAATGCAGCGTGGCTTGTCTGCTTCCCTGGTTCTTGCATCGTTTGTGCGGCAATTGAACTGCCGAACATGCCTTCCAAAGGGTGGAGTCCTGAACGTAAGAGAAAATTAAAAAATCGGCAGCCCCTGGTGCGGTTTAAGCTGTGTTTCGGGCGTGCCGTGATGGTGCCCCTCCCCCTATACCCATGGTATTTCTAGAGCGTAGTTATGTGCGCGAAGTATTGGTATCGCATTTTTGCGAGGGCTGGGGTTGGGGCCACATTGCTACGCCTACTCGGGTCGTGCCAGGTGGTCTTGTTGTAGGTTACTCCGGGCGCGCTAGACGGTGTCCGGTCGTTTAATGGCCGGACTGGAGAACTGCGTGGAGAGGCTGCTTTGTACTTCTGCTGCAAGGGCCGCCATGTGCTCCTCCGTTCAGAGGGAGCGTTCGGTGTTTCCATTGACCGTAATTACTCCTCGAGGGCCTGGCATTTTGAGCTTAAGGTATGCATAGTGCGGTACCGCATTGAACTTGGCGAATGCGGTTCGCCCGAGCAGTGCGTGATAGCCACTGCGGAATGGGACTATGTCGAAGATTAACTCCTCGCTTCGGAAATTATCCGGAGATCCGAAGACCACTTCAAGTGTGACTGAGCCTGTACAGTTGGCCTCTACACCTGGTATTACGCTTTTAAAGGTCATTTTGGTGGGCTTAATCCTCGAGGGATCTATGCCCATTTTCCGCACTGTATCCTGGTAAAGCAGGTTCAGGCTGCTGCCGCCGTCCATAAGGACTCTAGTGAGATGAAATCCGTCAATAATAGGGTCTAGAACCAATGCGGCAAATCCGCCATGACGGATGCTAGTGGGATGGTCCCTTCGATCAAAGGTGATCGGGCAGGAGGACCATGGGTTGAACTTTGGGGCGACTGGCTCTACCGCGTATACGTCCCTTAACGCGCGCTTCCGCTCCCTTTTGGGGACGTGGGTTGCGTATATCATGTTCACCGTCCGCACTTGTGGGGGAAAACCCTTCTGTCCACTGTTGTTCGGCGGCCGAGGCTCCTCGTCGTCATCGCTATGCAGCCCCTTGTCTTCATTTTCGGTGTTTAACTTGCCTGCCTGCTTGAACACCCAACAATCCCTGTTGGTGTGATTGGCCGGCTTTTCGGGGGTGCCATGTATCTGGCACAAGCGGTCGAGTATTCGGTCAAACTGGACGGGCCCCTAGGATTCCTTTTAAATGGCTTTTTCCGCTGACCGGATTTAGAGCCTCTGAATCCGGCATTAACTGCCGTATCCTCAGCATTGTCGCTGTTAATGCGGTGCTTCTGCTTGTTGCGACGCGACCTGCCACTACTGTCCCTGGTATCCGAATTACCAGGGTTCTTGGTCATATTGTTGCTACGAGCAAGCCAGCTGTCTTCTCCCATGCAAAAGCGGGTCATGAGTGTCGTGAGCTGCCATAGACTTCGGCTTTTCCTGTCCAAGGTGCCGGGCAAGCCACTCGTCACGGATATTGTGCTTGAAGGCTGCTAGGCCCTCAGCATCCGGACAATCGACTATTTGATTTTTCTTTGTTAGGAACCGTGTCCAGAATTGCCTGGCCGATTCCTCTGGCTGCTGAATTACGTGACTTAGGTCATCGGCGTCTGGGGGTCGCACATAAGTGCCCTGGAAATTGTCGAGGAATGTGGCTTCCAGGTCCTCCCAACAACTGATTGATCCTGTTGGCAAGCTGTTAAGCCAATGCCGAGCTGGTCCTTTAAGCTTGAGTGGGAGGTATTTGATGGCGTGGAAATCATCGCCGCGGGCCATGTGGATATGAAGGAGATAATCCTCGATCCATACCGCAGGATCTTTTGTGCCATCATATGATTTTATATTTACGGGTTTGAAACCCTCGGGGATTTGATGATCCATTATTGCGTCTGTGAAGCATAGTGGGTGTGCGGCGCCTCTGTACTGGTCTATATCACGACGTAGCTCCAATGAGCTTTCTCTACAGTGTTCGTCCCTGCCGAATTTGTGGCCGGCGTGACGGATACCGTCTCGAGCCGTGGGGCGCCCACACGATCCGTAGATCGATCTTGTTTGCCTTGCCTTGTCCTCCAACATATCTCGTAAGTCCGGCGCATATTCCCGTGCCTTGGTACGGGGTGCGGCTTGAGTGGAGGGCCGAGAGGCCTCTCTGTCGCGGCCATGAGGTGGCCGGTCGGCTGCATCAAGTGCTTCCTCCTCTAATCGGGGTAGCAACCTGCGCTTTGGGTAGCTCTTGGAGGGGCGTTCGAGTTTATGCTCTTCGGCCGCAAGGACTTCAGTCCATCTGTCGACTAGCAAATCTTGATCAGCTCTAAGCTGTTGCTGTTTTTTCTTGAGGCTTCTTGCCGTGGCCATAAGCCTGCGTTGAAAACACTCTTGCTCGACGGGATCCTCTGGCACGACGAATTCGTCGTCGTCGAGGCTTGCCTCGTCTTCGGAGGGAGGCATATAATTATCGTCCTCAACCTCTCTGTCAGCCGCTCTCTCATGAGGGTTGGTTTCTCCATCCTCCTGTGCTAAATCTTGCTAGAGGGGGTTTCTTTGGCACTTTTCGGAGTATTATTATCTCCCGTGCTGGAATCACCGTATTTGTTTTGGCAGGATTTTGAGCGGCGCCGCTGACGCTGGCGCTTAGGCTGTTTCTTGGAGGGGTCATCCTCCGCTGTTCCATCGCCATCTCCTTCTTTTGGGGTGTCCACCATGTATATGTCATATGACGAGGTGGCTTTCCAGGGCCTAATAGGCGCTGGTTCTTCATCGTCTCCTTCATCGGCGTCCATGCCGTCGATGTCTTCGGAGTCGAAGTCGAGCATGTCGATTAAATCGTCGATAGTGGCTACAAAGTGGGTGGTGGGTGGGCTTTGAATTTCTTCATCATCCGTACCCCAACCTTGCTGACCGTAGTCCGGCCAGGGCTCTCCTGATAAAGAGAGAGACTTCAGTGTCTTCAGAATATCGCCGAAAGGCGAGTGCTGAAAGATGTCCGCGGCAGTAAACTCCGTGATTGGTGCCCAATCGGATTCGATTGGCAGGGGCGTGGAGGGTTCAGAGTCCGGAGAGGAGTCCGGCTCCTTGGAGTCACGAGTCTCACAGAGTGCGGGGCTGGTGTTCGGCTCGATCGCCGTTGGGATCGCAGCCCCCGAGGCGGCGTCCAACCACCCATCCTCGATCAGCGCAGTTGGCTCCGAATTAAGGGTCGAAGCCGATGTGGGTGCGGCCTCTAGGGCACTGTTCGGCTGGAGAGCTAGATCATGCTCGTCGTGACAGTGCGGCGCGCTCGGCAGTGGCTCGAATCCGTCGAAGATCAAGTCCCCTCGGATGTCAGCCGTGTAGTTTAAACTTCCAAATCTGACTTGACGGCCAGGGGCATAGCTTTCGATCTGCTCCAGATGGCCAAGTGAATTGGCCCGCAGTGCGAAGCCGCCGAAGACGAAGATCTGTCCGGGGAGGAAGTTCTCACCCTGGACTGCATCATTATTGGTGATCGTAGGAACCATCAAGCCTGACGGCGACGACACAGAGGAACTATCAATGAAAGCACCAATGTCGGTGTCAAAACCGGCGGATCTCGGGTAGGGATCCCGAACTGTGCGTCTAGGCCGGATCGTAACAGGAGGCAAGGGACACGAAGTTTTACCCAGGTTCGGGCCCTCTCGATGGAGGTAAAACCCAACGTCCTGCTTGATTAATATTGATGATATGGGTAGTACAAGAGTAGATCTACCACGAGATCAGAGAGGCTAAACCCTAGAAGCTAGCCTATGGTATGATTGTTGTTCTGTATGTTGTCCTACGGACTAAAACCCTCCGGTTTATATAGACACCGGAGAGGGTTAGGGTTACACAAAGTCGGTTACAATGGCAGGAGATCTGCATATCCGTATCGCCAAGCTTGCCTTCCACGCCAAGGAAAGTCCCTTCCGGACACGGGACGAAGTCTTCAATCTTGTATCTTCATAGTCCAGGAGTCCAGCTGAAGGTATAGTCCATCCATCCGGACACCCCCTAATCCAGGACTCCCTCAATGACGATGATGATGATTTCCCCTCCGGGAGGGAAGTTCCCCTGGCGGAATCGCTCCGCTGGAGGGCAGAAGTGCTCCTGCCCAAGTTCTGACTTGAGGCGGCGGCGCTTTATCCCGAAAGTCCTCCCCTTATTTTTTCTAGGTCAAAATGACTTATATACCAGAAGATGGGCACCGGGGGTGCGCCGAGAGACCACAACCCACCAGGGCGCGCTTGGGGGGCCTGGCGCGCCCAGGTGGGTTGTGCCCACCTGGAGGCCCCCCTCTGGTGTTTATTGGTTCCAGTATTTCTTAAATAATCCATAAAAAATCTCCGTGAAGTTCAGCTCATTTGGAGTGGTGCAGAATTGGTGGCCTGACGTAGCTTTTCCAGGTCCAGATTTCCAGCTGCGAGAATTCTCCCTCTTTGGTGTGTTCCTTGCAAATTATGAGAGAAAATCATTATAATTACTCCAAAAAGCATTATTTTGGATACAAATGTTATAAATAACACTAAGAAAACATGATGCAACATGGACGTATCAAGCCCTAACAAAACTAACTCGATTACATGATGAATCTCATCCAACTCCTCGCCGACCAGTGAGCCTACGAAGGAATTACACACTCCCGGTGGGGAGCATCATGGAATTGGCGATGGGGAAGGGTTGGTGATGATGAAGAACGAAGATCCCCCTCTCCGGAGCACCAAACGGACTCCAGATCTGGCCTCCCGATGAAGAACAGGAGGTACTGGCGGCTCTGTCTCGTGGATCACGATAATTCTTTCTCCTTGACTTTTTTCTAGAAAAATATGATTTTATAGCATTGGTTTCTGGGTCTGCGGGGCCACCTGGTGGGGACAACCCACCTGGCACGCTAGGAGAGGGGGGCGCGCCCTAGTGGGTTGTGCCCACCTAGGTGCCCCTCTCCAGTAGGTCTTGGCTCCAGAAATTGTTGTTTATTGTATAAAAATTCCTCGCAAACTTCTGTTCCATCCCGAGAACTTTTATTTCTACACAAAAACAACACCATAGTAGTTCTGCTGAAAACAACATTAGTCCAGGGTTAGTTTCATTCAAATCATGCAAATTAGAGTCGAAAACAAGAGGAAAAGCGTTAGGAAAAGTAGATACGTTGGAGACGTATCAACTCCCCCAAGCTTAAACCTTTGCTTGTCCTCAAGCAATTCAGTTGATAAACTGAAAGTGACAAAGAAAAGCTTTGACGAACTCTTTTGCTCTTGTTTGCATAAATAAGCTTAAACAGCACCCAGGTTTTCAGCCAACATTATAACTAACCATGTCGACAATAACTCTTAAAGATTATATTAACTCATATCAATGACACAATCAGCTAGCGAGCAATAATAAGGCATCTCAAATGGCAACATGTTGTCAAAATAACCATGATATAATATGACTATAGTGGTATCTCGCTAGCCCTTTCTGAGACCGCGAAACATATATGCAGAGCACCTCCAAAGTTCAAGCAGCGACTAAACATTGTAATTCATGGTAGAAAAGATCTAGTCATGATGCACCCAACATTAGCTACACACGGTGCATAAGTCATGACAGTTGTGCTCTCAGGTTCTGGCGCTTGTTTTAGAAGGTGATGACACAACATAAAAGTAAGTAGATAGTCCCTTTGCAGAGGGAAGCAGTGATTTGCAGAGGTGCCAGAGCTCAAGTTTATAAAACAGAGGTAAATGATATTTTGAAACATGCACCCTCCTCATTTACTTCACAACCATCAGTTATCAATATCTTCCATGCTAAGCACGCTAGTGGCGGTTCCCAGGCGATAAAAGTAAAGGTTTTGACTCCATTGGGAGTTTTTGTTTGATTATTTGAGAGATTAACTCTTTTTCTGTTAGCATTTTGGGACTGGGCATCCCTATTACCGCCCTTTTCTCGTGCGATAGCGAGTGAATAAACACTCGACCTGAGAATAACCCGCTTAGCATGGAAGATACCGACCACCTCCTTTCGTTCCATGAACGATCCAGGAACACAAAAAGGATATTATTTTTAGAAGTTTTAAGAGGTGGCACATGAAAATTTACTTAGGACGGCAGGGTAATACCGCATATAGGTAGGTATGGTGGACTCATCTGGAGTAACTTTGGGTTCAAGGTTGTTGATGTACAAGCAGAATTCCCACTTATTACAGGCGAAGGCTAGCAATTAGATTGAGAAGCGGCCAGCTAGAGAGCAACAACGATCATGAACATGCATTATGCATAAGTAACATTGGACACTAGCATGAGTAGGGTATGATCACCGTGAACATAAATATCATAGAGGCTATGTTGGTTTCGATTCAACTACATGCATGAACATGTGCCAAGTCAAGCCACTCGAACATTCAGAGGAGGATACCATATCATCATACTACATCACAATTATTTTAACGCAATGTTGATATCCAAGATAAATCATTATCCACTCCCAGCTACTTATTCATGACATGAGAAACTATAATCTCTAATTGTCATTGCAAACATATTTAATCATAATGGGCTGAATCATAGATACTAGGTTAAACATATTTACATAAATAGAACAAGTCGAGTTCATACGAGTTTCTCTCTGCCACGGCCAGTTCATCGAATATCATCACTATTTCCTTTCACTTGCATGACCGAATGATGTGAAAATAATAATAGTGCAAGAGTGCCATGGACTAAGCTAGAATCTGCAAAACATTTTATTCAATAGGAGAAGGCAAGGTAAAATGGGCTCTTTGTTAGATCAACACTTATTCATATGAGACCCACTCAACATTTTCATCGTGGTCTTCTCCTCGGTACGACTCAAATAAAAAGAAAAGAAATTCAAAGAAACACCCTGAAATGTTTTTGGATTTTTCGGTTTTCTTGAACAAGCAAATAAAAGGGAAAAGCAAAAATGAGAAAAACTATTTACACGGGAAAGCTCCCAACAAGAAAAATAAGAACGAGGAAATCTTTTTGGATTTTCTTTTGAATGTTACAACTAAGCATGCATAGAAAGTAAATTAACTACAACTAATTTTTGGTTTTTCTAAAGTTTTTCAAACACACAAGAAGAAAGCAAGAAAAATAAAATCTAAACATGGATGATACAATGAAAAATTGTGAACACCGACAACTGGAATAAGTGGACATGAATGTAATGTTGGTGAGAAACACGTACTCCCCCAAGCTTAGGCTTTTGGCCTAACTTGGTAGTCGATCAGTAACCTGGATGGTAGTAGGGGTATTGAGGAGCGGGCATCCACTCATCCCACTGCTAAGGCTCCTCCTCCTCCTCTGCAGCAGCCTGATCGTTCCGGTAGGCGATGATATCTGCAGGCATAATCCTATATCCACCCCTGGCAATAGGATCAAACAAAGCAGGAGCAGGTAATGGAATAATATCACGAGTTTCAATGCTGAAAACCAAGTTATATGGAATAGGGATGTCAGGAGAATTGTTATCAGCGAAATGGTGGTGATCCATGGTTGCACGATCTAGGTAAACTTTGGTAAGAGGGTAATCATGGTGGCGTATCTCAACATTAAAATGAGCTGCCAAACGAGTAGCAAAAATCCCACCATGTATTTTACCCTTGGATTTATTAATGTGGAGGCGACGAGCCACAATAGCTCACAAGCTATAAGTGTTGTCGCCCTCTAGTGCACGATGTAAAACAGCAAGGTCTGGTGAACTGAGTGCACCCACCTTCTCTCTACCAAGCAAGCATTTTGCAATGAAAAGAGCAAAGTAATGAAAAGCAGGAAAATGCAAGCCAGCGGCAGTGACAGCTGACACCCCCTCTCATCTCCCATGGTCAAAGTGCGATAAAAGGCCTCAAACTCAGTCGGTCTAGGCTCGGCTAAGCTCCCATCAGAAGGGGTCATGCATATGTTAGAAAATTCAGTAAGTGGTATGTGATGGTTTTCAGCATATAAATCAAAACTCACTTCAGGGGGATTATTCCTAGGAAGGAAAGTAAAACTTTGAACAAAGATGTTTGTGAGGATTTAGTGTTGTTCACACTCATCTGCGATGAAGTCGGTGAGGCCGGCATTAGCAGCATATTGTGTGAACTCCCGAAGGATTCCGGCCTCTTTCAGGAACGGGATGTGCGGCCATTCACACGGACGTACTTCCGCCAACCTCCGAGGATGAAGATAACTATCAGATGACTCCCCAATAACACCCTTGGAGTTCTTCTTAGAGCCAAACTTCCTAAAGATATTCATGATTTTCCTATGAACAAAAATTCTGAAATTTATTAGCTCACAAAATTTTCTCAAAAAAACTTCACAAAAATGATACCAACTACTCATAGGGATACATAGAGGCCATAAAAAGCATTCAAACTACTTAGAACACTAAGAATTCAACATGCAAGCTCATCTACAGCAGCACCAAGAGTAGCTAATTATTCAAAATATAAACCACTAAAACAAAAACTAATTGGACAAACGGTGGAGTCACATACCAAGCAACAATCCCCCGAAACAGTTTCGAAAATGGAGCTTCGAGCAAAGAGATCGAAATCCGTGGGTTTGAGAGCAAGAACACGGGAGAGAGAGCAATGGAGATTTTTTTCTGGAGGTGAGTGATGATGTGGTGTGAAGGGATAAGTGAGGGGGCCCACATGGGGACCACAACCCACCAGGGCACACCTGGGGCTCCTGGCGCGCCCAGGTGGGTTGTGCCCACCTGGTGCACCTCCCTCTGATGTTATTTGCACCAAAAATTCAGAAATATTCAGAAAAAATCGTATTAAATTTTCAGGGCATTCTGAGAACTTTTATTTTTGGGTCATTTTTTATTGCACGGGAAAATCAGAAAATTGACAGAACATGGCATTTTATTTTATCTAACTAATAAAAACATAAAACAAAAAGTAGGAATAGAAGGTAGTGCTTACTAAATTCATCAACTTCATACCGCTCAAAAATGATCCATTAATAAGGTTGATCAGGTCTTATTAACAACCACTTTCGATTAGTATGAAACCGAAGAACTTTCATAAATCACTAAGTTACCTCAATGGGGATATGAATGTCCCCAACAATAAGCATTTCATATTTCCTTTTGACAGTAGGTAGAGGTATTTGAAAACTTCCAATGGTGATTGTCGAAGATTTTTCAATAACACTAATACCATTCACTTGGAATTGTTTCTTCGGAAATTTGCACCTTATGCTCATTACCATTGATATGAAAAGTGACCTTGCTTTTATTGCAATCAATAACAGCCCCTGCAGTATTGAAGAAGGGTCTACCAAGGATAATCGACATGTTGTCGTCCTCGGGCATCTCAAGTATAACAAAGTCAGTCAAAATAGTAACATTAGCAACAACAATGGGCACATCTTCACAAATACCGATAAGTATGGCAGTTGATTTGTCAGCCATTTGAAAAGATATTTCAGTAGGTGTGAGTTTATTCAAATCAAGTCTTTTATGTAAAGAGAAAGGCATAACACTAACACCGGCTCCTAAATCACACAAAGCAGTTTTCACATAATTCTTTTTGATAGAGCAAGGTATAGTTGGTATTCCCGGATCTCCAAGTTTTTTAGGTACTCCATCTTTAAAAGTATAATTAGCAAGCATAGTGGAGATTTCAGCTTCTGGTATTTTTCATTTATTAGTGATGATGTCTTTCATATACTTTGCATAAGGAGGCATTTTCAAGATATCAGTCAAGCGAGTAAGCAAAAAGATTAGCCTCAGCATTTCAGCAAAGCGTTCAAATTCGTCATCATCATTCTTTTTCGTTGACTTAGGTGGAAAAGGCATTGGTTTTTGAACCCACGGTTCTCTTTCATTACCGTGTTTTCTAGTCACAAAGTCACTTTTATCATACCTTTTATTCTTAGGTTGTGGGATATCAAAATCAACAGGTGGTTCTATCTCAACATCATTGTCTAGTTCTTTATTATTTGGTTGAGTATTTTCATGAACATTAGCATTATCTTTTTCATTATCACTAGGTGAATGTTCATTACCAGACCGAGTTTCAGCATCAGAGATAGAAGTTTCATTATTATTATCAGGAGGTTTTTCTATTTTAGGTTCACTAGAAGCATGCAAAGTCCTATCATTTTTCTTTTTATTTTTATTTCTAGAAGGACTAGGTGCACTAGTGTTAGCTCTTTGTGAACCTTGTTTAATTCTTTTTGGGTGTCCCTCGGGATAAAGTGGTTCCTGAGTCATTTTACCTCCTCCAGTAGCAACTCTAACAGCAAAGTCATACATATTATTATTCATTTCATCAAGCAACTCTCTTTGTGATTTAGCAACTTGTTCTAACTGAGTTTGAACAATAGAAGCGTGCTTTCCAACACCTCTAACATCATTTGATATTCTAAATAACAAGTCACTCAAGCGAGCAATATAGTTTTAAAACTCATGACAGCATTGGCTAGGATGCATATTGTGAGGATTGTCATTATCATTGAATTTCATAAGAGAATTTACCTCTACCACCTTAGGCAGTGGTGGTGTATTAAGCCCAGGTATTTCTTCAACAGGAGGTAAATCTTTAACATCCTCGGCTTTAATACCTTTTTCCTTCATAGATTTCTTTGCCTCTTGCATATCTTTAGGACTGAGATATAATATACCCCTCTTCTTCGGAGTGGGTTTAGGTGGTGGTTGAGGAAGAGTCTAATCATCATAATTTTTCAATATGTTATTCAATAATTCTTCAGCTTGTCCAACAGTTCATTCCCTGAAAACACAACCAACACAACTATCTAGGAAGTCCCTAGAAGCATCAGTTAGTCCATTATAGAAGATATCAAGTATTTCATTTTTCTCAAGAGGATGATCAAGCAAAGCATTAAGTAATTAGCAAAACCTCCCCCAAGCTTGTGAGAGACTCTCTTCTTTGAATTGAACAAAGTTAAATGTTTCCAGTAAAGCAGCTTGTTTCTTATGAGCAGGGAAATATTTTTCAGAGAAGTAATAAATCATATCCTGGGGACTACGCACACAACCAGGAGCAAGAGTATTGTACCAAGTTTTAGCATCACCCTTTAATGAGAACAGAAATAACTTGAGAGTAAAGTAATAGCGAGTTTTCTCATCATGAGTAAAAAGGGTGGCTATGTCATTCAACTTAGTAAGATGTGCCACAACAGTTTCAGTTTCATAACCATGGAAAGGATCAGATTCAACGAAAGTAATTAACTCTGGGTTGACAGAGAATTCATAATCCTTATCATCAATAAAGATAGGTGAAGTAGCAAACTTAGGATCACATTTCATTCTAGCATTCAGAGATTTTTCTTTATACTTGCATAATAGTTTCTCTAGATCATCTCTATCCTTACAAGCAAGAATATCTCTTGTCTCCTCATTCATAACATAACCTTTCGGTACCTTAGGCAATTCATATCTATGAAGGCTAGTTCTAGCAGGTGTTTCAGGAGTTTCAGTTTCAAGATCATCATCAGATTCAACAAGATCATGTTGTATTACTCTAGCAATTTGTTTATCAAGAAATTCACCAAGTGGCACATCACCATTATCAAGCAAGGTTCTAGCATCACCATAAGGATTATCCATAGCAGAAATAGCATCATCAATAACTTGCGACATATCAGAATTAATAGCATGTGGTGGTGTTGCAAGTTTACTTATAACAGAAGGTGAATCTAAAGTAGAACTGGATGACAGTTCCTTACCTCCAGTCGTCTTAGAGGGGAAAATCTTAGTCTTAGCACCCCTCAGATTCTTCATAGTGATAATATGATAATAATCCCAAGTGACTCAACGAATATAGCTATGCTCCCCGGCAACGGTGCCAGAAAAAGGTCTTGATAACCCACAAGTATAGGGGATTGCAACAATTTTCTAGGGTAGAGTATTCAACCCAAATTTATAGATCCGACACAAGGGGAGCCAAAGAATATTTGAAGGTATTAGCAGCTGAGTTTTCAATTCAACCAAACCTGGAGATTAATTATCTGCAGCAAAGTGATTAGTAGGAAAGTAGTATGATAATTTTGATAATAGTAGCGGTAGCAATGGTAGCGGTAATAGTGATAGCAGTAATTTGTTCTAAGTGTAAAAGTGATGATAGCAGTAGTAACTTAGTAAGAAAAATATAGGATAAATTCGTAGGCATTGGATCGATGACTTGTTGGATGATATTCATCGTGAGACAGTTATAACCTAGGCGATACGGCACTAGCTCCAGTTCATCAATATAATATAGGCATGTATTCCGTAAATAGTCAATTAGTCATAGGTGCTTATGGAAAGAACTCGCATGCCGTCTTTTGTCCTACCCTCTCATGGCAGCGGGGTCCATATTGGAAACTAAGGGATATTAAGGCCTCCTTTTAATAGAGAACCAGAAGAAAGCATTAACACGTAGTGAATACATGAAATCCTCAAACCACGGACATCACCGGGAGTGGTCCCGACTATTGTCACTTCGGGGTTGCCGGATCATAACACGTAGTAGGTGACTATAACTTGCAAGATCGGATCTAGAACATGAATATAATGGTGATAACACAAACGGTTCAGATCTAAAATCATGGCATCCGGGCCCAAAGTGACAGGCATTAAGCATGGCAAAGTGTAAGGGCATACTTATCCCTAAGGTGTTTTGCTGATTGATGACAATGCATTTGCGGACTAATCGTGTGTCTCGAGTATTTCAAATATTTCATGACTAGTCACAAGACGGTTAGCAGCCCCTCGAAGATTATTAAAGACGGCGTTTTTCTACGTTCCTTCTTCGGTGGATTTGAGTCGTAGGAAAGCCATACTATTAAGAGGGGGTTCGCTTTGGAAAGGTTTGGGTGGAATCTTCATGTACACGTTTACTCCTCTTTGTACCGCCTTTCCCTTAGCACTTTGGAGCATCCTCCATTTCTTCGAGTTTGTGCAAAAAGAAGCTTTCCTAGTGTTGCTGTTCTAGAGCTTGCGATAGTACTGCTCTTAGGAGCGGTAGTACCGCAGGCCCCTGCGGTAGTACCACAGGCCTTTGCGGTAGTACCGTAGGAGGCCACAGTAGTACCACTCCTTGGGAGCCGTAGTACCGTGAGTCCTGGTCCGACACAGCACTAGTAGCGGAAGTAGGAGCAGATGTAATTTTTTACATCCGCTCCCTGCGCGGTAGTACCGCTTGTCTTCAGCGGTAGCACCGTGTCGTAATTTTGCACTATTTGAAAGTCAGCGGAACTATCCATGGACGTTTATTTGTTCACGGCCTTTCCAGGCTGGTCCAACCATGCCTTGCGGTAGTACCGCAAGCAGGTGCGGTAGTACCGTGAGCCCTTGTGGTAGTACCGCTTGGCAGGCGCGGTAGTACCGCATGTTGCGGGCTGGTTAAGTGGTTAACGGTTGGATTTGTCTCTCCACCATATAAGGGGTATCTTCTTCTCTGAGTTTACTACCTCTTCCAACCCTAAGCTCCGTTGTTGCTCCAAGCTCCATTTTCGCCCAATCTCTCTCCCTAGCCAATCAAACTTGTTGATTTTCTAGGGATTGGTTGAGAAGGCCTCGATCTACACTTCCACCAAGAGAAATTCGATTCCCCTCACTAATCCCTTGCGGATCTTGTTACTCTTGGGTGTTTGAGCACCCTAGACGGTTGAGGTCACCGTGGAGCCATATTCCATTGTGGTGAAGCTTCATGCTGTTGTTGGGAGCCTCCGATTAAGTTGTGGAGATTGCCCCAACCTTGTTTGTAAAGGTCCAGTCGCCGCCTCCAAGGGCACCAATAGTGGAATCACGGCATCTCGCATAGTGTGAGGGCGTGAGGAGAATACGGTGGCACTAGTGGCTTCTTGGGGAGCATTGTGCCTCCACACCGCTCCAACGGAGACATACTTCCCCTCAAAAGGAAGGAACTTCGGTAACACATCCTTGTCTTCACCGGCTCCACTCTTGGTTATCTTGTCCCTTTACTTGTGCAAGCTTATTTGTGTTATATACCTTGCTTTCTTGTGTGCTTGTTGTTGTTGAATCATATAGGTTGCCCACCTAGTTGCATATCTAGACAACCTACTTTGATGCAAAGTTTAATTTGGTAAAGAAAAGCTAAAAATTGTTAGTTTCCTATTCACCCCCCCCTCTAGTCAACTATATCGATCCTTTCAATTGGTATTAGAGCCTCATATCTTTACTAAGGACGTTGCTGTCCGAAGAGTATGGTTGACACCGTAGACAATGTGGAGGAGCATTCCGGTGTGAATCCGATCTCGTCTACGGGCGATGGGGGAACCTCGGTCTCTCATGAGGAATTCAATGTGGCCTTGGAGACATTGAAAACCTCCATGACGACCGAGGTTGAAAGCATGTTTACTAAACTCATTGAAGGGCTTAAACTATCCACCGCACCGTTGAAAGTGGGTGATCCCACGAACAAGGTGACGGATGCTAACTCCGACAAGGGGGAAGCTACAAGTGAAAAGGCTCCTTCTTCTAGTGGTAAAAATGGCACCAGCATCTTTGCCCATATGGAACATCCACTTGTTTATGGTGGACCGATTCCTTCCACTCATTTGAATCATGTCGGTCCTCCCCCTAAGATTGTGAAAAAGGAGGACTTTGATTCTTGGGTCTATCGGTTTAAGCGTCATTTAAATCATGTGAATACTAATCTTTGGATAATCATTGAAGAAGGTTTCTATCCACATGACTGAAGCAACTTCACTCCAAGAGAAGCCGCGGATAATCAATTCAATGAGCATGCTCTCTTCATCATCCAAGATTCAATTCCACCTGAAGATCTTCCTCACCTCCTGCCCTACGCCATAGCCAAAGATGCATGGCACCAAGTTGTTTCCCTCTACTGGGGAAGTGCAAGCATTCAACGCTCCAACTATGAAGAGGTGCAAGATGAAGCCGATGAGTTTACAATGAAGGAAGATGAAGAACCTCGTGAGCTTTATCGAAGAGTAACCAAACTCGCGGTTTCACTCCGAGATCATGGGAGCAAGGACACGGATGACAATTGGATCAAGCGCAAATTCCTCAAGGCAATGATGCCTTACCACAAGGCCATGTCCTCCGTCATTCGTCAAAGGCCGGACTTCCACACCTTGTTCTCAAGTGAAGTGTTGGATGAGTATGTGGCTATGAGCATCTTGGACAAGACCGCCGACAATGCGGTGCTTCGCTCTCAAAGGGTAAAGAAGACCAACCTTGCATTGAAGGCCAAGGTTTGTGTTGAAGAAGAAGAAGAGGAAGAAGAGGAAAGAAACCCCGAAGATACAAAGTATGCCTATCATGAACACATGGCACTTGCTTCAAGGCAATTTTGGAGCAAGAAAAATTCAAGGCCAAACTTCAACAAGAACAATTCAAGTGGCACGAAGAGCAAGCAACGTGTGAGGACTTGTTATAATTGTGGCAATGTGATCCATTTTATTGCGGAGTTTCCGTATGAGAAGAGGGAAGACAATGGTGGCAAGCTCATCTGAAAGGACAAAGCCAAGTCTTTCCCAAACAAGAGCAACTTCACCAAGAAGACTTCTCACAAGGCGTTGGTGGTTCAAGAAGAGTACCATGAGGATGAGGATGAAGAAGATGGTGAGTCGGTTGCCATGGCCTCCGTTGCCGTTGCAACAACTCCACGAGTGTCTCTCTTTGACTCACCCAATGAGCAAATCACCGCCAAGTGCCTCATGGCTAAAGCCACCAACAAGGTAACTGAAAGTGCTAGTGATCGACTAGAGGGGGGGTGAATAGGCGATTTTTATGGAAGTCTTCAAAACATGGAAGTTTTGAAGACAAACGATAGAAATAAACCTATTACCATGCAGCGGAAGGTAGACTACACTAGGCAAACCATAGTCAAGTAATCAATGTAGTGAAAGCGCAATGACTAATAGTAGCTAGGCAGTAAGGATCAAGTAGGAAGATATTGTGAAGCCAATCAGAACAAGTAATTACTCAGTGAAGCCAAATGGTGATGCAATCGTACAATGAATTCACAAGGACCAACAGTAAGTAAAGGGAAGTGAAGGATGAAACCAGTGACTCGTTGAAGACAATGATTTGTTGGACCAGTTCCAGTTGCTGTGACAACTGTACGTCTGGTTAGGGAGGCTGAGATTCAACTCAGAAGACCTCGTCTTCACCTTATTCCCCTTGAGCTAAGGACACCCAGTCCTCGCCCAATCACTCTGGTAAGTCTTCAAGGTAGACTTCCAAACCTTAACAGACTTCGTTCACCAGCGATCCACAATGACTCTTGGATGCTTAGAACGCGATGCCTAACCGGCTGGAGGATTCACAGTCCTCAAGTGTAATAAGTCTTCAGATCACACAGACAGGAAGACTTAAGTGATGCCTAACACTCTTTGGCTCTGGGTGGTTAGGGCTTTATCCTCGCAAGGAATTCTCTCTCAAAGGCTTCGAGGTGGGTTGCTCTCAAATGACAAAAGTCGTGCTTTAACTCTGAGCAGCCAACCGTTTATGGTGGTAGGGGGTGGGCTATTTATAGCCACTAGGCAAACTGACCTGATTTGTCCGAAATGACCCTGGGTCACTAAGGAACTGGCACGTGTTCCAACGGTCAAATTTCAAACACACACGGCAACTTTACTTGGGCTACAAGCAAAGCTGACTTATCCAACTCTGGACAAGATTTTCTCTGATAGTCTTTTCTCGAAGACATAGGATTTTGGTTAAGCATCACTTCAGTCATTCTGACTGGTTATCTTGGACCCCACTTAACAGTACGGTGGTTCCTATGACTCAATCAAAGAAGAAAAAGAACGACGAAAGAACTAAGTCTTCGCGCTCCATAGTCTTCATGCGATGTCTTCTCTTGTCATAGTCTTCAATGTGAATGTCTTCACATACCACATTTGTCTTCAATGTATTCTTACATTTTTAGGGGTCATCTCTGGTAGGAAAACCGAATCAATGAGGGACTTCTACCTTATCTTGCAATTCTCACAAACACATTAGTCCCTCAACTAGGTTTGTCGTCAATACTCCAAAACCAACTAGGGGTGGCACTAGATGCACTTACAATCTCCCCCTTTTGGGTGATTGATGACAAACTAGTTGAAGTTTTCAACGGGGAATATAATATGTGAAATTGTAAAGGATAGGGAATTGTCTTCATAAGTTGCAAGGGCTCCCCCTGAAGATGTGCATATAAGTAATTTGCTTTTGGAATGCAAATGCACATGGCAGGTTGTACTTGTGGAGATCCTCTTCAACTTATGATGACAATTCATCATGCATGAAAAGTATGTGAAGATAATGACATGCATAATGAAAAATGGACGTCTGCAAAATGCTCTAAGTGCGGAATTTATCGTCGCACGTGCGGAATTTATCATCGCATCACAGAATAGCAAATAAGTAGCAGACGACCATCGAGTTTAAGTGTTACAACTCAAAGGACCAAATGTACCAAAACGAGAGTTGTAAACACTAGGCAAAACATAAAGCAACCACCCATATGGACCCGCTTGAAGACTATCAAACTCATATGCTTCTCCCCCTTTTGTCAGTAAGGACCAAAAAGGTTTGAAGACATAGAGCATCTACTCGTTCCCATGAGGAGTAGGTGAAGCGGCAAGGTCGTCGGTGTTGTTTGGCAGTGCAGACGAACTTGGGGAAGTATCGATGCGTGCAGAAGTAGGGGCGGTGAAGTAGCATCGTCTTCGTCATCGATCACTCTGGCATTCACAGTTGCCGCGGAGGAAGAGAACTCAGAGTCTTCAAGAGACGGAGTTCGTCGCAGCAGTCCTTCTTGGAGGTGTTGAGTCAAACTTGAAGCGTTCAGAGAAGCTATCCTCTTGAAGATCATCTTCAGAACACATAAGCGTCAGCCCTTTCCATGTACGCCGACAGGTTTCATGGGCAACAAAGGCATTCTTGGTGGCAAGATTGCGAGTCCTGTTTACGTCCACCAAGAGGCTTTGCATTTGGCGCTTCAGCCAGTCATGATGCCTATCCTGTTTCTGATGAAGGGCAACTAGAAGCTCTCGGTCATTGAGAACACGGTATCGCTTCTTGGGCCGTTGGGCTATGGTGCTGTCAGTGGCTTCAGTGAGGGCACGGTGAGGTGCACGTGTAGTGCCAGCCAGAGGATAAACACGAGAGACTGCTTGAACTCCTTCAATGTTTTGAGAGAATCTTTGATGCTCAGCATTTTGAAGACTAAGAGGCTCCTTGGCAGGCTCTGGAAGATGGCTTCAACGGACATATCAACGTCAGGCAGAAAGATCCGATGATTGCGAGCAGAGGGCTGATATGAGACAGTTGAGTGTAGTTTGATCAGCCGCATTATCCATGGAGCGTAAAACTTCAAGCCAAAAAGATCAGATCCTGATGCAGCAAGTTGGCGGATGAAGAAGTCTTGTGCATTGAAGCATTTGCCGTGAAGAATATGAAAGTCCAAAGTCTTCATTGCACCTTCCAGCTTTGCATGTGGAGAATGTCCTTTGATGGGCCAGAGAATTCGCCTTATAATGTGATAGATAGTTCGTGGCAGATACTCAAGGTCTTCAACAAAGAACTCCTTAGGATCTGCAGCATCTGGAGGCAAAGGCTTCATCATGCTAAGCATCTGACTCATGTTTGGTTCAGGCTTCTGAAAGATGCTCTCCATAGCTGCAATGTGAAGCTGACAACCAGGTTCATAAAGATCTCCTGGAGTGGGCAGACCAGTGAGTTCAATGATATCAAAGGCTTTGGCTTCATGATGAACATTGCCGGTCATCCACTCAAGGACCCAAGTCTTCGGATCTCTGTTGTAGCCACGAATGTGAAGAGTGGCATAAAATTGGAGCAGCAATTCTTCGTTCCAGTGCTCCTTGTCAGTGACGAACGGCAACAATCCAGATTCTTTGAAGCAATCAAGAGCTTCTTCCAAGCAAGGCAGACCAGTTATGGCTTCAGTGTCAAGAAACATATGTGGGAAAATGCGACCTTGATTGTACAGAATGCATGAGTAATAACTTCGCTGCTGATAGCTCCAGAACCGATCAGAAGATATTCTTTCCCTCGAGTAGGGGTTCTTGGCGCTATTGAAGAAGGTATTGTCTGCTTTGAAGCCGTTGACATTGAAAGATCCGGGTGCTAATGCAGGACCTGGAAACCTGGGCAACCTTGGCATTGGCTTCTGTACCTGAGGCCTGTGCTCAATGTGATAGTCAAACTAAGGACCAACAGCAGGCGCAGGAACATGAGCAGTGGCATCAACAGAGGCGTCAGGCTGCACATCTGTTGCAGGTGCATCATTGGCTTCATTGGCTTCTGGCACATTGGTTGGTGCTGGCTCCACATTTGCTTCAGCCATGACTACGTCATTGGCTTCATTTGTGTTGGTGGTGGCAGCCTCAAGATTCTCAACCTCCACTTGATGAGCTGGAGGGTCGGGCATAGACATGTTCACTTCAGGAATAGCTTCTTTTTCATTGGTTGATGCAGCCGGAACATCTTCAGCCATTTTGGCTTCGGATTCAGAGACAGTCACAGTAGGAGTGGCATCTGGAAACACTTGACGTGCAACAGATTTGGTGGTGCACTTCTCCTTCTGGAACGCTCGAAAGAGGGACTTGAGGCCTTGGTCCTTTGCGAAGCCTGCATAGCGCTGGCGACGCCTGTGTTGATGGAGATGGCTGGCCCTCAAAGTCGTCTTCTTCGTCTGGCACAGGTGGTGTGACTTGTTGTTGTTGGGGAGTACTCGGGGTGTCTTGTTGTTGTGGGTGATCAGCCCATGATGCATCCTGAGCAGTTGGCATCAGAGGACGACCAATGCTGATGAGTTCGCTGTGCGTAAGCACAGGCGATGATACCAGTTGGTGCTCGATCTGAGGAAGGACTTCATCATCTTCAACATTGTCATGGTGACCAATGTCTTCAGCAGTGGTGGGATCAACTTCTGGAATGTCTTTAGTTGCATGAGCCTCTGTGGAAGCAGGTTCATGAAAAATCAGTTGGCGCTCGTGGTGTTCAAATGCAGGGCGAACCATTAAGATAGGTTCAACAACTAAGGGCTCTATGGGAGCAGCCCGATCCTTCTTGGTTTTGCGCTTCTTCTTTGAGGGAGCGACATCAGAGGCTTCGGGATTTTTCCTTTTTCTGGCTTCAGCCTCGACAGTCCTCGTCTTCTTCAGTTTTGAAGCGGTTGACCTGACCTTTGGATTCGAGCCAGTCATGCTGCTTGGGAAGACTATGCGAGGTTCTTCCTGCCTTGAAGGTGCAGATTGGTCAGTTGAGGGCTTCTTCTTCTTTGAAGCCATTCTTGGGTCGATGCCAGGACGACCAAGAGCCTTGCGCTTCTCAGCCTCATTGTAGGCTTGCACACACTTGTCAGCCAGGCTCTTCATGCGCTCACGAGAACCTTTAGCTTCTTCACGCTTCTTGAGAAAGGCTTCCTTGAGCTCGTGCAGCATAATCTTGAAGTTTTTCACATCATGCACGCCGAGCTTGGCCATGTGCTTCTTGAACTGAGCTTTCTCAAAGTTGATCTTTTGCTTCAGCTCAACGATGCGGTGAGCTAGAGCTAGCTCTGAAGAAATGGCGCCAGTGAAGGCGACACTGAGGCCAATTGGAAGTTGCAGATCTTCAAAGCTGAGGTTGGGCGTGTCAAACCACTTATCAATGAAGTTATGGATGATTGCCACATCAAAGAGAGGAAAATCATTAAAGATCTCTGCTTCCTCCTTGCTCTTGATCATTTGCTCGAGAGCGTCATCTGCAAGCTCCTCATCGCTGGACAGATCAATGGTGTCATTGCGCAGAATAGCAGCAGCAGTCAGTGCCTGATCAGTATTCCTTCTCATCTCAGTCTTCTTCGAGATATGTGAGAGATCTTCAGACTGCACACTGTCTTCAGGAGGTGCAGTAGCCAGTGGCTTCGCCCGTAGGATTTTTGGTGCTGAGGCAGACTTTGAAGCTTTAGCCTTCTTCTGCTTCTGCGGCTTCGGTGGTGCAGGTGCTTCGTCAGATTCAGCATCATCTGCAGGTTGAGCCACGACTGCCCCTTGAACCATAATATGAGTAATGAGACATTCTAGGTTGCAGAAGGGCCCAACCAGATTGGGTTCAGCTTCTCGTGTGCCGTCAGCACGTGGCACAGAGGGGCCTGGGTTGAAGTTTAATCCCAATGACTTCTTGTTTTCCTTGGCAGAGTTCTGAGCAAACTGATAGTTGCGCTTAAAGAGATTGTCTTCGCGACACCATAGCAGAGAGGATGGGTCAGCATTAGCAGGCTGAGGTCCACGAAGCATGCATGGGTAAAAGCCTTGAGCAATAGCTTCGGACTATGATTTGGGCTGAAGACCTTTGTACATGATATCTCCCCATGGTCCCTTGATGGCACTTTTCTCAGCATATTCGTCGGTGACGAATCTGTACTTGAACCATTCCTCTGCCCAATGTCTTCGAATCCATTGGATTCGGTTCTTGCGTTCTCCATTGGTTTCTTCTGGATCTGACTTGTATTGCTCATATAGATCTGGTGGCAGGTCCTTAGCAGTGTTTCCACGATGTTGTCTGCCTCCCTTCCTTGCAGATTTCTCAGTAGCCATGAACTTCAAACTAAATGGCTTCAACACGTTCAAAGGTTTCAAAGTCTTCCGCCTGCGGGTCAAACAGGAACTGGCTTCGGGAGAATTTATATGATGCTGTAAGAATTCTGCAAATGAATGCAGACTATGAGAAACAAGGGATTCTCCCACGGACATGTACCTGTGACAGCATTAAGGTGCGAGGGAAGGGGAAGAGGTCATATGCATTCTCAGAAGATTTTGAAGATAAATCAGTTTAGAAGACATTGACCTCATCGTGCGAAGACATTCACTCATAGATAAAGAGTTGGTTCCAGATTTGTACGAATCCACAGATCAATACAAGTGAGGAATCTAACTACTTTGTGAAGCATAAGTGAACATACTAGGCATATTATGAGATGCAGTATGAAATAGATCCAACTTGTGTGAATAGAAACTTCTTATGGTAGAAAGTGATGAATCTATAGGATCAAAGGGGCCGTAAAAAGGAAGTTTTATTTACCACACGAAGAACTTCTAGACGGAGTGGAAGAGGAGGCCGAGCAGTTCGATCGTCCGTGCCCTAACTTGGCGACGGAGGACACCTACGGCGACGTCGGAGAGGACGATGTCCGCGGCCGGCGTGAAGACGGCGTCGGAGAGGTCGCGGCAGCTAAGCGCTTCATCGCCGGCGTCGTCGAAGGCTAGCGGTGGCGCTAGGGTTTGTGCGAGAGTGGAAGAAAGGATAATGACTGTGGTGAGGCGTGTATTTATAGGGACAGGGACGGCACAGTGTTATTACACAGGTGCCCCTGGCAATTCACATCTGAAGGACACGTGGCCATCATGCAACATATCGGAGGTTGTTCCACGTTCCCACGCACGCCTGGATTGTCGGGTGGTCGTTCCTACTTCTCCGGGTTTCATGTGAAGGAATTAGCATTGAAAACGGACTTAATGTTTGTCTCTGTATCTTCTGCTGACAAGGACGCAGAGAAGACATTCGACAGTTTCAAGAGAATGCATATGATTTGGACAGATAGAGTTTGAGATAGAAAGCATAGAGAGGTTAGGGTCCGATCACATTCACTTAGTTCAAAAGATTCAACAAGAAGACATAGCTATAAGTGAATGCTGTAGAGGACAGAAGACTAGTATATATATATGTGTGTGTGTGTGAGAGAGAGAAAGACAATCAAACCAACATAGTGAAGATAATCATGAAGACAAGTTGAAGAATGAAGACAAACAAAATGTGAAGACATAGCAAATGCAACGCCATGGGTAAAACACTTCAAACAGAAGAATTTGGTGGTGGCGTTACCCACCGTATAGGAAGTATTAGACCCAGACACGGCGCACAATTATCGTGGCGCTCCAAAGTCAAATTCCACATTAATGTATTCACACTTAGAATGTATGTCTTCATTGATTGAAGATATACTTTACTTCGTGTGTTGCACATCTAAGTCATCAATATGCATAAGTGTTAGGATGTGTGCCTGATCACATGACATTTGAGGATTCCAAGATATTTAGCTCACACCGTAACTTGCAAAATCTCTTATCATCCAAGGGCTTGGTGAAGATATCTGCCAATTGCTCTTCAGTGTTGATGTGTATGATATCAATATCTTCCTTCACAACATGATCTCTGAGAAAGTGATGACGAATTTCAATGTGCTTTGTCTTCGAGTGCTGAACTGGGTTGTTGGCAATCTTGATGGTGCTTTCGTTGTCGCAGTAGAGTGGCACTTGCTTCGGATGAATGCCATAGTCTTTGAGTGTTTGCTTCATCCACAGAAGCTGAGCGCAGCAAGATCCAGCAGCAATGTATTCAGATTCAGCAGTGGAGAGAGATACATAGTTCTGCTTCTTTGAAGACCAACATACAAGTGATCGTCCCAGAAAATGACATGTGCCTGATGTAGACTTGCGATCCACCTTGTCACCAGCATAATCAGCATCCGAGAATCCAACCAGATCAAACTCTGAGCCCTTTGGATACCATAATCCTAGTGTTGGGGTGTAAGCCAAATATCAAAGAATTCGCTTCACAGCTAAGTGATGCGATTCCTTTGGTGCCGCTTGGAATCGAGCACACATGCAAACACTAAGCATAATATCTGGCCTAGATGCACATAGATAAAGTAAAGAACCAATCATGGAGCGGTATACCTTTTGATCGAACTCTTTACCATTGTCGTCGTGACCCAGATGATGTTTGGCTGGCATTGGCGTCGTGAAGCCTTTGCAGTCTTGCATCCCAAATTTCTTCAGGCAATCTTTGAGGTACTTCTCTTGAGATATAAAGATGTCGTTGCGTTGCTGACGTATTTGAAGACCAAGGAAGAACTTCAGCTCACCCATCATGGACATCTGATATTGCTCTTGCATCATATATCCAAACTCTTCACTGTATTTTTGATTGGTGCAGCCGAAGATAATGTCATCCACATATATTTGGCACACAAACAGTTCACCATCATATGTCTTCGTGAAGAGAGTGGGGTCGAGGGAACCAGATTTGAAGCCTTTGCTCTTCAGGAAGTCTTTGAGTGTGTCATACCAAGCCCGAGGGGCTTGTTTGAGGCCATACAGTGCCTTGTTGAGCTTGTACACCATGTCAGGATGTTTTGGATCTTCAAAGCCAGACGGTTGTGCAACATACACTTCTTCTTCAATCTTGCCATTGAGAAAAGCGCTCTTCATATCCATTTGATATAGAAGTATGTTATGATGATTTGCATAGGCCAGCAGTATGCGTATGGCTTCAAGTCTAGCCACAGGAGCAAATGTTTCATCGAAGTCAATCCCTTCAACTTGAGTGTATCCTTGAGCAACGAGACGAGCTTTGTTTCTGACAACTTGACCATGCTCATCTTGCTTGTTGCGATATATCCATTTGGTTCCTATTATATTGTGCTTGCGAGGATCAGGACGCTTAACCAGCTCCCATACATTATTCAACTCAAAATGTTGAAGCTCTTCTTGCATAGCTTGAATCCATTCAGGTTCCATGAAGGCTTCTTCAACTTTCTTGGGTTCAGATATTGAGACGAATGCGAAGTGCCCACAGAAATTTGCTAGCTATGTTGCCCTTGAACGAGTGAGTGGACCTGGTGCATTGATGCTATCAATTATTCTCTCAATATGTACTTCATTTGCAACACGAGGATGTACAGGACGAGGATTTTGCTCTTGCTGATCATTGTCATTGTTAGAAGGATTGTCTTCGGGCTGAGTATTGTCTTCAGGTTGATCAGGTGCAGAGATGATAAGTTCCTCTTCAGGCTGAGCTTCAGAAGGTATGATTTCTCCAGTTCCCATAAGTTTGATTGATTCACTGGATGGAACTTCATCTAGCACATTTGGCAGGTGCTCTCTTTGTGAGCCATTAGTCTCATCAAACCGCACATCCACTGTTTCAACCACTTTATAGTGAAAAAAGTTGAAGACTTTGTAGGAGTGCGAATCCTTTCCATATCCAGGCATAAAGCCTTCATGTGCTTTCGGTGCAAATTTTGAAGTGTGATGTGGATCCTTGATCCAGCACCTGGCACCAAATACTTTGAAGTAACTGACATTTGGCTTCTTGCCAGTAAGGAGCTCATAGGATGTCTTGTTCAGAAGCTTGTGAAGATAAACACGGTTGATGATATGGCATGCAGTATCAATGACTTCAGGCCAGAATTTTCTTGGAGTCTTGTATTCATCAAGCATCGTCCGAGCCATCTCAATAAGTGTTCTGTTCTTGCGTTCAACGATGCCATTCTGCTGTGGCGTGTACGGAGCTGAGAATTCATGTGTGATACCCAAAGTATCAAGATATGTATCCAGGCCAGTGTTCTTGAATTCGGTGCCATTGTTACTTCTGATGTGCTTTATCTTGACGCCGTAGTTGTTCATTGCTTGATTGGCGAAGCATCTGAAGACATCCTGCACTTCAGTCTTGTAGAGGATTATATGCACCTAGGTATATCTTGAATAATCATCAACAATGACAAAGCCATAGAGACAAGCAGTAGTAGTAAGAGTTGAGCAATGAGTGGGACCAAAAAGGTCCATGTGGAGCAGTTCGAAGGGTTGAGTCGTTGTCATGATTATCTTCGAGGGATGCTTGGCCCTCGTCATCTTTCCAGCTTCACAGGCACCGCATAAGTGATCCTTCTTGAACTTGACGCCTTCGATGCCTATGACATGCTTCTTCCTTGCAAGGGTGTGGAGGTTCCTCATGCCAGCATGCCCTAGCCTCTGATGCCACAGCCAGCATTCAGAAGCTTTTGCTAGAAGACATACGGCAAGTTGTGGTCCTGCTGAGAAATCTACCACGTACAAATCATCTTTCCGATACCCTTCAAACACTAGAGACTTGTCAGATTCCATTAGAACAAGGCAACGATATTTTCCAAATATCACAATCATGTTTAAATCGCAAAGCATTGAGACAGACATTAAGTTGAAACCAAGGGATTCAACAAGCATGACTTTATCCATGTGTTGATCCTTTGAGATTGCAACTCTACCTAGACCCAATACCTTGCTTTTACCAGTGTCAGCAAATGTGATGTGACTTTTGTCAGATGGACGTAAGGTTGAGTCCATGAGAAGGCTTCGTTTGCCAGTCATGTGATTGGTACACCCACTATCAATAATCCATTCTGAAGCTGCTGGTGTCGTACCCTACAGTGCAGTTAGGAGGATAGGCTTCACGAAGAGAATTGTGAAGAGAAAACATTTGACGATCCAGTGGATTATTAAAGCTTAGATCGAGATTAGGATGGATAGGGCAAGTAGCAAGCGACTCAGGAACAAAATACATAATAGGACCATTTGTGCATTTGATCTTGCGCCCTACAAGATGTGCAAGGTCCCCAGCAATAGCGTCAGACGATTTTGGTTTTCGTCTAGAGACCTTTCCCTGCAAAAGAGAGTTAAGCTTTCTTAGCCACCCACATATTCAAGGGTGGCTTCGAAGCAATGAGTCTAAGTGTAGCATCTGAGAACTTTGGCTTTGGAGCCCTAGCAAAAAGTCTTGCAGGTAGACAATAGTACTCATAAGAATAAGCAGAATAGTTCTTGGTCTTATGAACATGGCGGTTTGATGAACCGCGCTCATATTCATAGGCCTGAGTATGGCTTCCCTGCAAAACATTTGCATTAGTGTGACTCAGGTGAGTCCTCTATCTGTATGAAGCCTTTGGGCCGTATGAAGCCTGTGGTCTGGGATTTGTCTTCTTCACTTGTGGTGTCATGACGACATTCACAGGAAGATTCTCCAAACACCTTTTCGGCACCCAGACCATCTTCATAGGCGGCCCATTCCTGCAGTTAGTACCAATATACCTGGCAAACACTTCACCATTCGGATTCTTAAACAGTTTATAGTTTGCATCAAAGGATTCATCAATAACAATGGGATTAACACAAGTGAAGCCAGATAGAGTGGATGGATCCACTAAAGGTCCCTTTGTAGCAACCCATGTGGTTTTGGGGTACTACTTAGGTTTCCAGTAAGTGCCATCAGCATTCATTTTCCTTTCGAACCCAACACCCTCTTTCCTAGGGTTTCGGTTCAGGATCTGCCTTTTGAGGACATCACATAGTGTCTGATGCCCTTTGAGACTTTTGTACATCCCTGTTTCAAGCAGTGTCTTCAACCTAGCATTCTCATCAGCAATAGCAGTGGTATCCTCAGCAGAGGGGTTAGTTACCACATCAACAGTTGAAGATATTGCAATAGTAGCAGCAGTAGAACATTCAGCAACAGAAGTAGCATTATCACGCTAAATGCATTTAAGACATGGTGGTTCAAATCCTTCCTGAGCTGAACTGATCTGTTTGGCGTGAAGTGACTCGTTTTCCTTTTGAAGATCTTCATGAGCCGCTCTCAATTTCTCAAGATCTTGCTTCCTATGAAGATAATCATAGGAAAGCCTTTCATGATTTGTTGAGAGCGTTTCATGACGACTTTCAAGTTCCTCATACTTAACGTGAAGATTTTTTATGTCTTCAATTAAGGACTGAGATCGAGTCATTTCAGCGTCTAACAGATCATCGCTTTTGTCTAACAGTTTTTGAATGTGTTCCATAGCTTTCTGTTGTTCAGTTGCAATTTTAGCAAGTGTTTTGTAGCTGGGTTTGGAACCACAATCAGAGTCATCGTCACTAGATGTTTAATAGTGAGTAGTGCGTGTGTTTACCTTGGCACCGCGTGCCATGAAGCAGTAGGAAGGAGCGGAGTAGTCCTTGTCATTTGCATCGGTGTCGGTGATGAAGTCATTGTCTTCTGTATTGAAGATGGACTTGGCAACGTATGCTATAGCCAGACTCGCAATGCCAGAATCGGACTCCTCCTCAGACTCCACCTCCGCCTCCTCAGAAGTAGACTCCTCCTCAGAATCCATTTCCTTGCCAACAAATGCACGTGCCTTGCCAGATGAGCTCTTCTTGTGTGATGAAGACTTTGAGGAAGACTTGGAAGAAGACTTTGAGTATTTCTTCTTCTTCTTCTTGTCGTCAGAGTCATACTCCTTGCTCTTCTTCTTCTTGTTGTTGTTCTCATTGTCCCACTACGGACACTCAGAGATGTAGTGGCCAGGTTTCTTGCACTTGTGGCATGTTCTCTTCTTGTAGTCATGAGCAGAAGCTTCATCATTCCTTGAGATTGATCGTGAAGACTTTCTGAAGCCTTTCTTCTTGGTGAATTTTTGGAACTTCTTCACAAGCATAGCAAGCTCCTTTCCAATGTCTTCAGGATCATCAGAATTCTTGTCAGATTCTTCTTCAGATGAGGAGACAGGTTTTGCCTTCAAGGCACGAGTTCGCCCATAGTTGGGACCGTAGATGTCTCTTTTCTCAGAAAGCTGAAACTTGTGTGTGTTGAGCCTCTCAAGTATGTCAGGCGGATCGAGTGTCTTGAAATCAGGACATTCTTGAATCATCAGGGCTAGGGTGTCAAACGAACTGTCAAGTGATCTCAGGAGTGTCTTGACGACTTCATGCTTGGTGATATTAGTAGCGCCGAGGGCTTGAAGCTCATTTGTGATGTCAGTGAGTCGATCAAACGTGAGCTGGACATTCTCATTGTCATTTCTCTTGAACCGGTTGAAGAGGTTGCAAAGGACACTGATTCTTTGATCTCTCTGGGTTGAGACGCCTTCGTTAACCTTGGAGAGCCAGTCCCAGACTAGCTTAGATGTTTCCAAAGCACTCACGCGGCCATACTGTCCTTCGTTCAGATGACCACAGATGATATTCTTGGCAGTAGAGTCCTGTTGAACGAACTTCTTGACATCAGCAGCAGTGTCACGACCGGTTTTCCAATAAAAATATTTATTGAGAAACCAATCTTTTGAGTCCAGTATGAGAAAAATTCTCCTTACCGGTGGACAATTTCTTGATACAATAAGCCAGTAGCATAAAATATATTATAGAGTCGAGCTACGGCAGCTCGACCAAATTATTACAATCACACCAATAATTATACATAATGGCGGACATGACACAGTGGTTTGGAGGCATACTACTGACTCGAGGATAGGGCGGTGGTGGAAAAACACAGCGGGGAGTGGAATACATGACTCTAAAACTGGCATCTCATCGAGCGTCGAGGTGAGGCTCGATGAATTTATTTGGTAGCGGAAGCGGATATAATAAAGTGACCAAATCCAGGGTCGCATGAGACTGACTGGGATTCCTCTAGGCGTCGGACTCGCTATCGAACTCTTCATCCATGAGATCGCCTTCGTCAGCATCTGGCCAAATCAACAAGCCAGTGAGTACTTTGAAAGTACTCGCAAGACAGTTCGGACATGAGATATAACAAATGCAGGCATGAATGCGTCACGATTAATTCACCAATGTATATTAAAAAAAATTAGCATAACGAAGTAAGTAAAAGGGAAACGGCGGTAGTTCGCCTGAAGTCCCAACAAAACATAAATAAAAACCGATCGGGTGTCTGAAGCGACGCCTCGAAGGGGGGAAAAATAAATATAAGAAAATGATGCCACAGTCGGGCGTCTTAGCGACACCACAAAAAGGGCTTTAAAAGAAATGCCACAGTCGGACGTCTGAGCGACATCACAGAAAGGGCTTTAAAAGAAATGCCACCGTCGGACGTCTGAGCGATATCACAGAAAGGGCTTTAAAAGAAATGCCACAGTCGGACGTCTGAGCGACATCACAGAAAGGGCTTTTATCGAAAGTAACATATAACAATGCCACAGTCGGACGTCTGAGCGACATCACAGAAAGGGCTTTTATCGAGAGTAACATATAACAATGCCACAGTCGGACGTCTGAGCGACATCACAGAAAGGGCTTTTATTCACAAGTAAATAATACTCATAACCAACATTCAATTCATGAAAAAAAACGGGTTAGTCCATCCACAGGAATAATCATTTAACCAGAATTAGCACTCATACGATTCACCGGAGTCTCTGTCATCAAAACTGGCACTTGTCAGGATAAGATGATACTGAACTTGGACATAGAATAGATGATTCAAGGAATATATGACTCTGCAGAGGTTGTACAAAAAAATTTCCCACAGCCAACGGATTTCCGTAGTCACGAAGGACTAGTTCCGTTTACGGTATTTCGGAAGAAAACACAGCTAACCAGTACACACCCATCCTACCTCTCGATGCTAGGAATCACCCTAGACATCGTCCAAGAAAAACTTTTGAGACGGGGAGATCACAATCTCGAATAGCATGGGATCAAATTTATATACGCGCGCTCTAAGGGGTGCTCCCCTCTCGGTCCCAACAGGAAACACCCATGCCCCCTGACCGGATGACTGGCTTTAATCCAGGGCCATGGAACCATCATCCCGGCCTCTCCTTTTGGTGTGTACCAGGAAAGCGGTTTGCAACTTACTAAGCCATATTCCTTGCGGAAAACATGTGGTAGTACAGGGAAGGAAATGGGAGGAACTGGACCGATACGGTTTGACACTGCAGTCACATAGTCTGGCATAAGACTGGCATGCTACAACACTGCCATCTTACCCATCCTCATGCCAACACATGGCCATTCATATCCACATCCATCCACTTATGGATCATCGAACTCACTTACCTCAACAGTGCATGGAAATAACGTTCATCGGTATGCTCATCAACATGCCATGAGACTAACTAAATGCAAAACATGCCAAGACACTCATCATATCAAAAGTTCAAACATGCTTGCCTGGTTCGGAGTATTCGGAGCCTAGCTCGGTGAAGTTCGCGGCTCCGTCACCTCCTTCGGTATCTACGGTATAAGGAAATATATGCGCTATCGTAAATACCAAGAGGTGCACAGAAAGTTATACCAAATTTTTTTCAAATAAATATGATAAAAAACTAGACAAAATTCTGAAGAGGACAGAAAAAGAATCACTCAAAAATTCCTTTCTGTTAAAAAGTTATAAGGGTTTTAATCCAGGGACTCATCTATAATGAAACAGAAAGTTTCCAGGGGCTAGTTTATAAAAACAGAAAACGCTTCGGCAGAAACTACGCCAGCCCAGAGGGAAAGCGCATTTGGCAGAAGGCGTTTTCAGAAAACGCTTTGAAAAGAAAAGAAATCTGACGGGGCGGCTCCACCCGTCGGGTTTAAACTTTCAAACGGGGTGGCAGACTTCGCCGGTGCCCGAGAGCCGCGGTGGTCGCCGGCGGCGATCCACGGCGAGGCAGGGGGATCGGAGGGTACCTTCGTGATCAGTGCACCCTTCCGCGTCTATGGGTGGTGGTGGTGGTCGCCGGTGAGCACCACGTCGACGGTGGCCTCAACTCCGGCGGACGGTGGTTCGGGCGTTGATGGAACTCGCCGAGGAGGGCTGCAAGGATTAAATTGAGGAGGGGGTTAGCTCACTGGGTGCTAGAGAAGGCTACGGACGAGGTTTGGGCGCCGGAGGTGGCCTCACCAGAGTGAATCGAGCTGGAGGCCGAGGCGGAGCGAGGCGGCCGGAGTCTAGGAAGAAGGGCCCCTCGAGGCTCTTCTAGTTGCTGGTCGGGGTCCAGTGAGGTGCTGGAGGTGTGCGGGGGCGAGAGGGAGCTTGGGGGCGTTATATATAGCCGGCCCGAGGCGGTTGCCGTGAACGGGATAAGTCCGACGAGTGATTACGGCGGCGCTGCGGTTGGGCAGTGGGATTAGGAGCTTGGGCATCGCCCAGGTGGAGTAGTGGTGCCATTCCAGGGTCCAGCTCAGCACGGGAGGGGGTTTTACGGCCTGTCCCAACGGAATGGCCGTGCGGCACGTCGGCGGCAGGGAGCGCGCCCTGCGCGTGCCAGGCCACGGCGGCGGTGCTGCACGCGTGCGCTGGCAAGGGAGACGGCCACGCGGAGCTACCAGATGGCTTGGGCGGCGCTGAACGGCGTTCTGCCGTGGTGTGCCTTCTGTCGGCCTCCACGGGAGGTCCCGACGCCGCAGAAGACGCCGGCGGGGGCGGGCCAGTGAGCCACCGACGCCAGGAACCGGCCAAGCACGCGTGTGAAGCTCCGGACAAGAGGGAGGGGCTGCGAGCATCCAGCCAAGGGCACTGTGAGCGCATGACCGAAGCCTGATGAAGAAACGACGCTGCACTCTGAACTTTTCTGAATTTTTCTGAAAATGCACGGAACAGTGCAGCTCAGGTGTTCGACAGAATGTTTCTGGCATCTAGGGATTTTTCCTAGAGCTGAAATTTGGTGGAGTGGCTTCTCGTTGCTCCAGTAGGCTGCATGATTTTTGGTGGAATTTTTGGAGGAGTGTAGATATGAATTTCACCAAATTTGGCAAATCTGGTCCAAACTTGCAGTGAGTGAAATTTGAAATTTTTGAAAAGAAGAAGAGTGGATCAAGATGGTTCTAGGTTGTGGGTACTAAAGACAATCCAGGGAAGTTGGTTTGGGATAAAGACTCAAAGGCAAAATGGTACTTGCTTTGAAAATCACTTAGGCTCAAAATGAATGGCAGAAAAGTTTTGGGAGATAAAAATAATTGAAATAAAATCCAAAACTTGTTTGGACTTGTTGAGATAGAGAAGTCAGATTGTCCAAAGGTGGAGGGAGGGGTTTTGAGAAGTTTTACTATAGGAGACATGGTAAAACCATGGGTGGATTCAAAAAGAAAGAAGTCCCAAAACTCCTAGGGTTTCTTTATTTTCTTTTTGAAAATAAATAAGTTTGAGAGGGTAACAACCAGAAGGAAAAGCTCCCAAAAACTTCAACACCAAATTTAAAAGGGAAAAGAAAATCCTTGCCAAAGGAAAGGAAGTTTTTAAGAGGAAGGATTTCTGGAAAAGAAATTTTTAAAAGCTCTCTTTTAAAAATCCAACAAGGTTTTTTTTTGATAAAAACCGAATTAAAATTTTGGAGTGTCACAGCACCTACTCCCTTAGGAAAAATCTCGTCCCCGAGATTTCAGCTGATCCTTAAATAAGTGGGGATGCTCTGTCCGAAGAAAATACTCTCTTTCCCAAGTTTCTTCACTGTCGGCGTGATTGCTCCACTGGACTTTGAAAAACTTGATGGTCTTTTGTCGGGTCTTCCTTTCAGACTCCTCTAATATTCTTACGGGACGTTCCCGATAAGTGAGGTCTGGCTGCACGTCAATGTTTTCATGGGATACTTGTTTCTCTGGGTTGCTTACGCACTTCCTCAATTGCGAGACGTGGAACACGTCGTGGACATCGGATAATTCCTCGGGTAAGTCTAGCTGGTAGGCTACCGTGCCTCTTCGTGCCTTTATACAGAATGGTCCAATGAATCTTGGTGCTAACTTTCCTTTAATCTTAAACCGTTGCAGTCCCCTCATGGGTGATACTCGTAGGTACACAAATTCACCGGGTTCAAAATTGACCCCACGATGTTTCTGATCGTAATAACTCTTCTGTCGGCTTTGAGCGGTCTTGAGTCGGTCCCTGATTAGCTTGACTTTTTCCTCGGCTTCTTTGAGCACGTCTGGGCCGAAGATACGGCTGTCTCCGGTCTCTGACCAATTTAGCGGGGTACGACACCTCCGTCCGTATAGGGCTTCAAAAGGTGCCATTCGCAGGCTGGCCTGGTAGCTGTTGTTGTATGCGAACTCGGCATATGGCAGACTTTCTTCCCAACTGGTTCCATAGGTGAGGACACATGCTCTCAGCATGTCTTCTAAAATTTGGTTTACGCGTTCAGTCTGTCCATCAGTCTGGGGATGGTAGGCTGTACTGAAGGCCAATTGAGTTCCCAGAGCCTGTTGTAAATGATCCCAGAATCTCGAGACAAATTGAGTGCCTCTGTCGGATATTATAGTCTTCGGGACTCCATGCAGACAAATTATACGGGAGAGATAAATCCTGGCAAGCTTCTGAGTGTTGTAGGTTGTCTTCACTGGAATAAAATGTGCCACTTTGGTTAATCTATCGGTGATGACCCATATGGCATCATTCCCGTGTCGTGACCGAGGTAGTCCGACAATAAAATCCATCCCTATTTCATCCCATTTCCACTCAGGTATTTTGTTTGGTTGCAGTAATCCGGCTGGTTTTTGATGCTCAAATTTTATGCGTTGACAAGAATCGCAACACGCAACGAATGTGGCTATGTCCCTCTTCATACCGTGCCACCAAAATCTTTCCTGAATATCCTTATACATTTTGGTTCCTCCAGGGTGGATTGAATATGGGGTGGTGTGTGCTTCAGTTAGGATTTTCTGTTTGAGGTCCTCTATGTTTGGCACACAGAGTCTGTCTCCGTACCGTAGTATTCCATCATCGCCTATGACAAATTCCGAGGCCTTGCCCATACTCACCTTTCTTTTAATTCCTTCAATGCTGGGGTGACTAGGCTGAGCTTCTTTAATTCTCTCCACAAGGTCGGGCTTTATTTCCAAGTTTGATATGGTGCCTTCCGCGATCATTAATAAGTTGAGTTTGGCAAATTCTTGTTGGAATTCAGGTCTCAAGCTTTGCAGACTGTTTTCGTCGGAGCTGGGGTTCCGACTAAGAGCATCGGCCACTACATTTGCTTTCCTTGGATGATAGTGGATACCAACATCATAATCCTTTACCAATTCCAACCAGCGTCGTTGCCGTAAGTTTAGTTCTGGCTGTGTGAAAATATATTTGAGACTTTTATGGTCCGTGTATATTTCACATCGATTCCCAAGTAAGAAATGCCTCCATTCCTTAAGTGCATGAATAACTGCTGCCATTTCTAAGTCGTGAGTGGGATAATTTTCCTCATGCTTGCGGAGTTGTCGTGAAGCGTATGCGACAACCTTGCCTTCTTGCATCAACACGCATCCGAGACCTTTTCGGCATGCGTCACAGTACACCTCAAAGTTTTTGTGTATGTCAGGCACAATTAATACTGGTGCTGTGGTTAATTTCCGTTTTAACTCTTGGAAACTTTTTTCGCAGGCTTCTGTCCATTCAAACTTCTTGTCCTTCTTGAGCAACTGCGTCATTGGTTTGGCTAGGGTAGAGAATCCTTCAATAAATCTACGGTAATATCCTGCCATTCCCAAGAAACTTCGTACGTCCGTTACGCTGGCTGGTGCCTTCCAGCCAAGTATGGCCCTAACTTTCTCTGGGTCCACTGCGATACCGTCTTGGGTCAGCACGTGACCTAGAAAGCCTACTTGCCTTAGCCAAAATTCGCACTTGCTGAACTTGGCATACAATTGATGTTTCCTGAGTTCTCCTAGCACAATCCTGAGATGTTCCGCGTGCTCTTCTGGTGTCTTGGAGTATACTAGAATATCGTCGATGAATACCACAACGAACTTGTCCATAAACTTCATAAATACTTTGTTCATGAGGTGAACAAAATATGCGGGGGCGTTAGTTAGTCCAAAAGGCATAACTGTGAACTCATATAGCCCATATCTGGAGGTGAAGGCAGTTTTGGGGATATCTTCTATTCGTACTTTTAATTGATGATATCCTGACCTTAAGTCAATCTTTGAGAATACCTTGGCCTGAGCGAGCTGATCAAATAAATCATTTATTCGTGGCATCGGGTATTTGTTCTTGACTGTGACCATGTTAAGTGCTCGGTAGTCTATGCACAATCTTAGTGTTCCATCCTTCTTTTTGGCAAATAAAATTGGTGATCCCCAAGGTGAGGAGCTGGCTCGAATGTATCCTTTGTCTAGCAATTCTTTTATTTGTTTCTTCAACTCAATCAACTCGGATGGTGCCATTCTGTATGGTTTCTTGTATATGGGGGTGGTTCCTGGTGCTAGCTCAATGCTGAATTCTATTTCTCGGTCCGGTGGCATGCCTGGTAGTTCTTCGGGAAATACATCTGGAAATTCACATACCACTGGAACCTTGCTTAACTCAGAAATGTCCACCTTATTCAATCTCGGCTGCCGGGGTATTTTTCTTTCCTTGGATGATACTTTTATTGTCTTCCCGTGGTGATGCGTGAGAATTACGGTCCAGTTGAAACAGTCAATAAAACCTTTGTTGGTGGCTAACCAGTCCATCCCTAGGATGACATCCAGTCCTTTATTTTCCAACACAATAAGATTGGCGTAAAATTTCAATCCTTCGAACTCAATAACCACATTCTGACAGTAACTCTGAGTAACTTGCTGAATCCCAGGGGACTTGATGATCATGGATTTTTCCAAGGGAAACATCGAAAAATTATTTTGCAAAGCAAAACTTTTCGAAATGAATGAGTGAGAAGCTCCAGAATCAAACAAAACCGTTGCAGGTATTGTGTTGATAGGAAACGTACCGAGTACAATATCCGGAGCGTTTTGTGCTTCTTCTTTGGTCACGTGGTTTAGATGACCCTTCCTGTGGTTTTTGTTGGGGTTGAAATTGTTACGCTTGGGCGCTGAATTATTGCCGCCGTTGTTCGGCCTTGGGGTTGAGTTCCTTGGCTTGGGGCACTGTTTGGCATAGTGCCCTTCTTCTCCACAAGCGTAACAAGTAACGCCGGGGCGATATGTGAACTCCTTGTCCCTTGCATGAAAATTCTTGATTGGGCGTGAGACATTGGATGAGGATTTGTGTGTCCCACCCTTATGAAAATCTGTCCTACTTCGGTGATTGCGAGCATGGTTAGTCTGGTCCCTTTTCCGCTTGCGGATATCCTCCAGGCTGCGTCTCTCATTTTCCAGAGTGATGGCTTTGTCCACCAGTGTTTTAAAATCAGGAAAAGTGTGCACGACCAGTTGGCATTTAAGCGCGGGTGCTAGACCGTCAAGGAATTTCTCCATCTTCTTGCTTTCAGTCATACGCTCTTCATTGGCGTAGCGGGACAATAGAGTAAATTGACTGTTGTAATCTGACACTGTCATGTTCCTTTGCTTGAGGTCATCGAACTCTCTCTTCTTGATTTTCATAATACTCTTAGGAATGTGTGCACCACGGAAACCTTCCTTGAAATCATCCCAGGTTATGTCATTTTCGTTGGGATGCATGTGCAGAAAATTCTCCCACCATGATGCGGCTGCTCCTGTGAGATAGTGCGGAGCATACAGCACCTTTTCGGGGTCTAAACATTTTGCAATAATTAATTTTCTCTCCATATCTCGAAGCCAGTCCTCAGCTTCAAGAGGTTTGTCTGTATGAGAAAATGTTTGGGGGCGTGTCTTCTGAAGCTCAGATAACTTGGATTGCTGCTGATACTGTCCATGGTGACTCCCCATGTTGATGACTTGGTTCATCATTTCACGATGTTGTTGCTGACTCTGTTCATAAAGGCGGCACATTTGGGAGAGTGCCGTTTCACTGTTCTGCTGACTTGACTGCCCTTGTGTGAAATTGTTGCCTGGTTGAGTGTCATAATCTCCCTCTCGCGGAGTAGGCATGGAGCGAGTCCAAGGACGAGACATTTTTCACTGTGGGGATATATTTTGCAAAACTCATAAGAAAAGCGAAAATGGTCGTAAAACAAATCCAAGAAAATCGCACAAGGATGGCAAATAATTTAAATAACCAAGGTCGCTTAAGAAAACAAATTGATTTGCGCACGGAGAAGGACTGCTCATTACATATCTTACACGCGGGCGATAATTATACAATACATCACTCAGGATATGCATACATAATCCTGACATGTTATTTAGGCTAGTGCACTTCTCCAGTTCCTACATGATGCGCAAACAAGCTACTCCTCACAACCTATGTACATATCTTACAAGCGGTACATCGCATGACGGGCAAGCGTACTCAGCCGGAAATGTTGATGATTTCCTTGGCCCTGCCAAGGGTGAGGCGCAATGAGGTTGGGAACTCGACCTCCTCCTCACTAATAGGCTCCAGACGTGAAGAGCTGTGTCGGGTAGATGGAGCGGGTGCCAGGGGCGGAGCAACACGAATAGGAGTAGGCACAGCGGGTGGTGCAGTGCGCGCTGAAGTGGGTGCAATGGCCTGGTTGAACTCTTCGGTGGTAGGCAGGCGACGAGTAGGTGCATAAGATGCTGATGACGAGACCAAAGTCAGTGGCGGTGCGGCGGGCAGGAGCTCTCTCCTGTTGGCGGCACAGCCATAGACTGAGTCCATGCGGGCAGCTACGAAGTCGTCCACCAGGTTGTCGAAGGCTGCCTCCAGAGCCCGGAGATACTCAATAAGCATCTCAAAAGCCTCATCTCGTTCTCCTCTGGGGCAGGAGAATGCGTAGTGACAGGTATAAGGCACATGGCATGGAAGATAGCGGTAGCGACGAGTCTTCATCGCGGGAAGGACATCCCTGAGGCGAGCTATCGTCTCACGGGCTGCCATCTGCATAGCATGCCTCTCCGTAGGCATGGCTCTTCCCACGAACCGGAAGCGGCGTGACTCACCACGCCCTCCCCTGAACTGCACCGTGACCTGGTGCATGGTCAGACTGTTGTTGACCTTGTGCTGGTAGAGTGTGAAGACTGGGCGCACAGATGGCCCCATCGCGACCTGAACGATGAAGGAGAGAAGCTTGACGAACCCATCGGGCACGTTGGCGAAGGACTGAGACTCGCAGCTGTTGTCGGCCATCTACAAAAGTAGGCAAAAATCCTGCATGGTCAGATTATAAATTTATGCTGACTGTCAGAAAATGACTACAATTGCAGAAATATAAATTAGCTCTATTATGCTACTAACCGATTAGCGATCGCACCTAGTGGCTTCCTACAGTCAGCCTGGCTCTGGTACCAAGCTTGTCACGACCGGTTTTCCAATAAAAATATTTATTGAGAAACCAATCTTTTGAGTCCAGTATGAGAAAAATTCTCCTTACCGGTGGACAATTTCTTGATACAATAAGCCAGTAGCATAAAATATATTACAGAGTCGAGCTACGGCAGCTCAACCAAATTATTACAATCACACCAATAATTATACATAATGGCGGACATGACACAGTGGTGTGGAGGCATACTACTGACTCGAGGATAGGGCGGTGGTGGAAAAACACAGCGGGGAGTGGAATACATGACTCTAAAACTGGCATCTCATCGAGCGTCGAGGTGAGGCTCGATGAATTTATTTGGTAGCGGAAGCGGATATAATACAGTGACCAAATCCAGGGTCGCACGAGACTGACTGGGATTCCTCTAGGCGTCGGACTCGCTATCGAACTCTTCATCCATGAGATCGCCTTCGTCAGCATCTGGCCAAATCAAAAAGCCAGTGAGTACTTTGAAAGTACTCGCAAGACAGTTCGGACATGAGATATAACAAATGCAGGCATGAATGCGTCACGATTAATTCACCAATGTATATTAAAAAAATTAGCATAACGAAGTAAGTAAAAGGGAAACGGCGGTAGTCCGCCTGAAGTCCCAACAAAACATAAATAAAAACCGATCGGGTGTCTGAAGCGACGCCTCGAAGGGTGGACAAATAAATATAAGAAAATGATGCCACAGTCGGGCGTCTTAGCGACACCACAAAAAGGGCTTTAAAAGAAATGCCACAGTCAGACGTCTGAGCGACATCACAGAAAGGGCTTTAAAAGAAATGCCACCGTCGGACGTCTGAGCGACATCACAGAAAGGGCTTTAAAAGAAATGCCACAGTCGGACGTCTGAGCGACATCACAGAAAGGGCTTTTATCGAAAGTAACATATAACAATGCCACAGTCGGACGTCTGAGCGACATCACAGAAAGGGCTTTTATCGAGAGTAACATATAACAATGCCACAGTCGAACGTCTGAGCGACATCACAGAAAGGGCTTTTATTCACAAGTAAATAATACTCATAACCAACATTCAATTCATGAAAATAAACGGGTTAGTCCATCCACAAGAATAATCATTTAACCGGAATTAGCACTCATATGATTCACCGGAGTCTCTGTCATCAAAACTGGCACTTGTCAGGATAAGATGATACTGAACTTGGACATAGAATAGATGATTCAAGGAATATATGACTCTGCAGAGGTTGTACAAAAAAATTTCCCACAGCCAACGGATTTCCGTAGTCACGAAGGACTAGTTCCGTTTACGGTATTTCGGAAGAAAACACAGCTAACCAGTACACACCCATCCTACCTCTCGATGCTAGGAATCACCCTAGACATCGTCCAAGAAAAACTTTTGAGACGGGGAGATCACAATCTCGAATAGCATGGGATCAAATTTATATACGCGCGCTCTAAGGGGTGCCCCCCTCTCGGTCCCAACCGGAAACACCCATGCCCCCTGACCGGATGACTGGCTTTAATCCAGGGCCATGGAACCATCATCCCGGCCTCTCCTTTTGGTGTGTACCAGGAAAGCGGTTTGCAACTTACTAAGCCATATTCCTTGCGGAAAACATGTGGTAATACAGGGAAGGAAATGGGAGGAACTGGACCGATACGGTTTGACACTGCAGTCACATAGTCTGGCATAAGACTGGCATGCTACAACACTGCCATCTTACCCATCCTCATGCCAACACATGGCCATTCATATCCACATCCATCCACTTATGGATCATCGAACTCACTTACCTCAACAGTGCATGGAAATAACGTTCATCGGTATGCTCATCAACATGCCATGAGACTAACTAAATGCAAAACATGCCAAGACACTCATCATATCAAAAGTTCAAACATGCTTGCCTGGTTCGGAGTAGTCGGAGCCTAGCTCGGTGAAGTTCGCGGCTCCGTCACCTCCTTCGGTATCTACGGTATAAGGAAATATATGCGCTATCGTAAATATCAAGAGGTGCACAGAAAGTTATACCAAATATTTTTCGAATAAATATGATAAAAAACTAGACAAAATTCTGAAGAGGACAGAAAAAGAATCACTCAAAAATTCCTTTCTGTTAAAAAGTTATAAGGGTTTTAATCCAGGGACTCATCTGTAATGAAACAGAAAGTTTCCAGGGGCTAGTTTATAAAAACAGAAAACGCTTCGGCAGAAACTACGCCAGCCCAGAGGGAAAGCGCATTTGGCAGAAGGCGTTTTCAGAAAACGCTTTGAAAAGAAAAGAAATCTGACGGGGCGGCTCCACCCGTCGGGTTTAAACTTTCAAACGGGGTGGCAGACTTCGCCGGTGCCCGAGAGCCGCGGTGGTCGCCGGCGGCGATCCACGGCGAGGCAGGGGGATCGGAGGGTACCTTCGTGATCAGTGCACCCTTCCGCGTCTATGGGTGGTGGTGGTGGTCGCCGGTGAGCACCACGTCGACGGTGGCCTCAACTCCGGCGGACGGTGGTTCAGGCGTTGATGGAACTCGCCGAGGAGGGCTGCAAGGATTAAATTGAGGAGGGGGTTAGCTCACTGGGTGCTAGAGAAGGCTACGGACGAGGTTTGGGCGCCGGAGGTGGCCTCACCGGAGTGAATCGAGCTGGAGGCCGAGGCGGAGCGAGGCGGCCGGAATCTAGGAAGAAGGGCCCCTTGAGGCTCTTCTAGTTGCTGGTCGGGGTCTAGTGAGGTGCTGGAGGTGTGCGGGGGCGAGAGGGAGCTTGGGGGCGTTATATATAGCCGGCCCGAGGCGGTTGCCGTGAACGGGATAAGTCCGGCGAGTGATTATGGCGGCCCTGCGGTTGGGCAGTGGGATTAGGAGTTTGGGCATCGCCTAGGTGGAGTAGTGGTGCCATTCCAGGGTCCAGCTCAGCACGGGAGGGGGTTTTACGGCCTGTCCCAACGGAACGGCCGTGCGGCACGTCGGCGGCAGGGAGCGCGCCCTGCGCGTGCCAGGCCACGGCGGCGGTGCTGCACGCGTGCGCTGGCAAGGGAGACGGCCACGCGGAGCTACCAGATGGCTTGGGCGGCGCTGAACGGTGTTCTGCCGTGGTGTGCCTTCTGTCGGCCGCCACGGGAGGTCCCGACGCCACAGAAGACGCCGGCAGGGGCGGGCCAGCGAGCCACCGACGCCTGGAACCGGCCAAGCACGCGTGTGAAGCTCCGGAAAAGAGGGAGGGGCTGCGAGCATCCAGCCAAGGGCACTGTGAGCGCGTGACCGAAGCCTGACGAAGAAACGACGCTGCACTCTGAACTTTTCTGAATTTTTCTGAAAATGCAAGGAACAGTGCAGCTCAGGTGTTCGACAGAATGTTTCTGGCATCTAGGGATTTTTCCTAGAGCTGAAATTTGGTGGAGTGGCTTCTCATTGCTCCAGTAGGCTACATGATTTTTGGTGGAATTTTTGGAGGAGTGTAGATATGAATTTCACCAAATTTGGCAAATCTGGTCCAAACTTGCAGTGAGTGAAATTTGAAATTTTTGAAAAGAAGAAGAGTGGATCAAGATTGTTCTAGGTTGTGGGTACTAAAGACAATCCAGGGAAGTTGGTTTGGGATAAAGACTCAAAGGCAAAATGGTACTTGCTTTGAAAATCACTTAGGCTCAAAATGAATGGCAGAAAAGTTTTGGGAGATAAAAATAATTGAAATAAAATCCAAAACTTGTTTGGACTTGTTGAGATAGAGAAGTCAGATTGTCCAAAGGTGGAGGGAGGGGTTTTGAGAAGTTTTACTATAGGAGACATGGTAAAACCATGGGTGGATTCAAAAAGAAAGAAGTCCCAAAACTCCTAGGGTTTCTTTATTTTCTTTTTGAAAATAAATAAGTTTGAGAGGGTAACAACCAGAAGGAAAAGCTCCCAAAAACTTCAACACCAAATTTAAAAGGGAAAAGAAAATCCTTGCCAAAGGAAAGGAAGTTTTTAAGAGGAAGGATTTCTGGAAAAGAAATTTTTAAAAGCTCTCTTTTAAAAATCCAACAAGGTTTTTTTTTGATAAAAACCGAATTAAAATTTTGGAGTGTCACAAGCAGTGACACCTTCTCCAGCCTTGGGAACGCCGTTCTTGACGACATACCATAGGTCAACATCAATGGCTTCAAGATGCGTGCGCATCTTATTCTTCCAGTAGGGATATTCAGTTCCATTGAAGACGGGGCACGCAGCGGAGACTTTAACTATCCCTGCAGTCGACATAGCTAAAACTCCAGGTGGTTAAACCGAATCAGACAGAACAAGGGAGTACCTTGCTCTGATACCAATTGGAAGTGCTAGTGATCGACTAGAGGGGGTGAATAGGCGACTTTTATGAAAGTCTTCAAAACATGGAAGTTTCAAAGACAAACGATAGAAATAAACCTATTACCATGCAGCGGAAGGTAGACTACACTAGGAAAACCATAGTCAAGTATTCAATGTAGTGAAAGCGCAATGACCAATAGCAGCTAGGCAGTAAGGATCAAGTAGGAAGATATTGTGAAGCCAATCAGAACAAGTAATTACTCAGTGAAGCCAAATGGTGATGCAATCGTACAATGACTTCACAAGGACCAACAGTAAGTAAAGGGAAGTGAAGGATGAAACCAGTGACTCGTTGAAGACAATGATTTGTTGGACCAGTTCTAGTTGCTGTGAAAACTGTACGTCTAGTTAGGGAGGCTGAGATTCAACTCAGAAGACCTCGTCTTCACCTTATTCCCCTTGAGCTAAGGACACCCAGTCCTCGCCCAATCACTCTGGTAAGTCTTCAAGGTAGACTTCAAACCTTAACAGACTTCGTTCACCGGCGATCCACAATGACTCTTGGATGCTCAGAACGCGATGCCTAACCGGCTGGAGGATTCACAGTCCTCAAGTGTAATAAGTCTTCAGATCACACAGACAGGAAGACTTAAGTGATGCCTAACACTCTTTGGCTCTGGGTGGTTAGGGCTTATGGAAAGAACTCGCATGCCATCTTTTGTCCTACCCTCTCATGGCAGCAGGATCCATATTGGAAACTAAGGGATATTAAGGCCTCCTTTTAATAGAGAACCAGAAGAAAGCATTAACACATAGTGAATACATGAACTCCTCAAACCACGGTCATCACCGGGAGTGGTCCCGACTATTGTCACTTCGGGGTTGCCGGATCATAACACGTAGTAGGTGACTATAACTTGCAAGATCGGATCTAGAACATGAATATAATGGTGATAACACAAACGGTTCAGATCTAAAATCATGGCATCCGGGCCCAAAGTGACAGGCATTAAGCATGGCAAAGTGTAAGGGCATACTTATCCCTAAGGTGTTTTGCTGATTGATGACAATGCATTTGCGGACTAATCGTGTGTCTCGAGTATTTCAAATATTTCATGACTAGTAACAAGACGGTTAGGAGCCCCTCGAAGATTATTAAAGACGGCGTTTTTCTATGTTCCTTCTTCGGTGGATTTGAGTCGTAGGAAAGCCATACTATTAAGAGGGGGTTCGCTTTGGAAAGGTTTGGGTGGAATCTTCATGTACACGTTTACTCCTCTTTGTACCGCCTTTCCCTTAGCACTTTGGAGCATCCTCCATTTCTTCGAGTTTGTGCAAAAAGAAGCTTTCCTAGTGTTGCTGTTCTGGAGCTTGCGATAATACTGCTCTTAGGAGCGGTAGTACCGCAGGCCCCTGCGGTAGTACCACAGGCCTTTGCGGTAGTACCGTAGGAGGCCACGGTAGTACCACTCCTTGGGAGCCGTAGTACCGTGAGTCCTGGTCCGGCACAGCACCAGTAGCGGAAGTAGGAGCAGATGTAATTTTTTACATCCGCTCCCTGCGCGGTAGTACCGCTTGTCTTCAGCGGTAGCACCATGTCGTAATTTTGCACTATTTGAAAGTCAGCGGAACTGTCCACGGACGTTTATTTGTTCACGGCCTTTCCAGGCTGGTCCAACCCTACCTTGCGGTAGTACCGCAAGGAGGTGCGGTAGTACCGTGAGCCCTTGTGGTAGTACCGCTTGGCAGGCGCGGTAGTACCGCATGTTGCGGGCTGGTTAAGTGGTTAACGGTTGGATTTGTCTCTCCGCCATATAAGGGGTATCTTCTTCTCTGAGTTTACTACCTCTTCCAACCCTAAGCTCCGTTGTTGCTCCAAGCTCCATTTTCGCCCGATCTCTCTCCCTAGCCAATCAAACTTGTTGATTTTCTAGGGATTGGTTGAGAAGGCCTCGATCTACACTTCCACCAAGAGAAATTCGATTCCCCTCACTAATCCCTTGTGGATCTTGTTACTCTTGGGTGTTTGAGCACCCTAGACGGTTGAGGTCACCGTGGAGCCATATTCCACTGTGGTGAAGCTTCGTGCTGTTGTTGGGAGCCTCCGATTAAGTTGTGGAGATTGCCCCAACCTTGTTTGTAAAGGTCCAGTCGCCGCCTCCAAGGGCACCAATACTGGAATCACGGCATCTCGCATAGTGTGAGGGCGTGAGGAGAATACGGTGGCACTAGTGGCTTCTTGGGGACCATTGTGCCTCCACACTGCTCCAACGGAGACATACTTCCCCTCAAAAGGAAGGAACTTCGGTAACACATCCTTTTCTTCACCGGCTCCACTCTTGGTTATCTTGTCCCTTCACTTGTGCAAGCTTATTTGTGTTATATACCTTGCTTTCTTGTGTGCTTGTTGTTGTTGCATCATATAGGTTGCCCACCTAGTTGCATATCTAGACAACCTACTTTGATGCAAAGTTTAATTTGGTAAAGAAAAGCTAAAAATTGTTAGTTTCCTATTCACCCCCCCCCCCTCTAGTCAACTATATCGATCCTTTCAATTGGTATTAGAGCCTCATATCTTTACTAAGGACGTTGCCGTCCGAAGAGTATGGTTGACACCGTAGACAATGTGGAGGAGCATTCCGGTGTGAATCCGATCTCGTCTACGGGCGATGGGGGAACCTCGGTCTCTCATGAGGAATTCAATGTGGCCTTGGAGACATTGAAAACCTCCATGACGACCGAGGTTGAAAGCATGTTTACTAAATTCATTGAAGGGCTTAAACTATCCACCGCACCGTTGAAAGTGGGTGATCCCACGAACAAGGTGACGGATGCTAACTCCGACAAGGGGGAAGCTACAATTGAAAAGGCTCCTTCTTCTTAAAAATGGCACCAGCATCTTTGCCCATATGGAACCTCCACTTGTTTATGGTGGACCGATTCCTTCCACTCATTTGAATCATGTCGGTCCTCCCCCTAAGATTGTGAAAAAGGAGGACTTTGATTCTTGGGTCTATCGGTTTAAGCGTCATTTAAATCATGTGAATACTAATCTTTGGATAATCATTGAAGAAGGTTTCTATCCACATGACTGAAGCAACTTCACTCCAAGAGAAGCTGCGGATAATCAATTCAATTAGAATGCTCTCTTCATCATCCAAGATTCAATTCCACCCGAAGATCTTCCTCACCTCCGGCCCTACGCCATAGCCAAAGATGCATGGCACCAAGTTGTTTCCCTCTACCGGGGAAGTGCAAGCATTCAACGCTCCAACTATGAAGAGGTGCAAGATGAAGCCGATGAGTTTACAATGAAGGAAGATGAAGAACCTCGTGAGCTTTATCGAAGAGTAACCAAACTCGCGGTTTCACTCCGAGATCATGGGAGCAAGGACACGGATGACAATTGGATCAAGCGCAAATTCCTCAAGGCAATGATGCCTTACCACAAGGCCATGTCCTCCGTCATTCGTCAAAGGCCGGACTTCCACACCTTCTTCTCAAGTGAAGTGTTGGATGAGTATGTGGCTATGAGCATCTTGGACAAGACCGCCGACAATGCGGTGCTTCGCTCTCAAAGGGTAAAGAAGACCAACCTTGCATTGAAGGCCAAGGTTTGTGTTGAAGAAGAAGAAGAGGAAGAAGAGGAAAGAAACCCCGAAGATACAAAGTATGCCTATCATGAACACATGGCACTTGCTTCAAGGCAATTTTGGAGCAAGAAAAATTCAAGGCCAAACTTCAACAAGAACAATCCAAGTGGCACGAAGAGCAAGCAACGTGTGAGGACTTGTTATAATTGTGGCAATGTGATCCATTTTGTTGTGGAGTTCCCGTATGAGAAGAGGGAAGACAATGGTGGCAAGCTCATCCGGAAGGACAAAGCCAAGTCTTTCCCAAACAAGAGCAACTTCACCAAGAAGACTTCTCACAAGGCGTTTGTGACGCCCCCGATTCAATCGTACACTAATCATACACGCAAACGTGTACGATCAAGATCAAGGACTCACGGGAAGATATCACAACACAACTCTACAATTAAAATAAGTCATACAAGCATCATATTACAAGCCAGGGGCCTCGAGGGCTCGAATACAAGAGCTCGATCATAGACGAGTCAGCGGAAGCAACAATATCTGAGTACAGACATAAGTTAAACAAGTTTGCCTTAAGAAGGCTAGCACAAACTGGGATACAGATCGAAAGAGGCGCAGACCTCCTGCCTGGGATCCTCCTAACTACTCCTGGTCATCGTCAGCGGGCATCACATAGTAGTAGGCACCTCCGGTGAAGTAGGAGTCGTCGTCGACGGTGGTGTCTGGCTCCTGGGCCCCAACATCTGGTTGCGTCAACCAGGTAGAAGGGATAGAGGGAAGGAAGGAGAAAGCAACCGTGAGTACTCATCCAAAGTACTCGCAAGCAAGAAGCTACACTACATATGCATGGGTATCAAATGGAGTAAGGGTATCATATGTGGACTGAACTGCAGAATGCCAGAATAAGAGGGGGATAACTAATCCTTTCGAAGACTACGCTTCTGGCAGCCTCCGTCTTGCAGCATGTAGAAGGGAGTAGACTGAAGTCCTCCAAGTATCATCGCATAGCAATAATCCTACCCGGCGATCCCCTCCTCGTATCCCTGAGAGAGAGCGACCACCGGTTGTATCTGGCACTTGGAAGGGTGTGTTTTATTAAGTATCCGGTTCTAGTTGTCATAAGGTCAAGGTACAACTCCAAGTCGTCCTGTTACCGAAGATCACGGCTATTCGAATAGATTAACTTCCCTGCAGGGGTGCACCACATACCCCAACACGCTCGATCCCATTTGGCCGGACACACTTTCCTGGGTCATGCCCGGCCTCGGAAGATCAACACGTCGCAGCCCCACCTAGACCAACAGAGAGGTCAGCACGCCGGTCTAAACCTAAGCGCCCAGGGGTCTGGGCCCATCGCCCTTAGCACACCTGCACGTTGCGAGGGCGGCCGGAAGCAGACCTAGCCTAGTGGCGTTCCAGTCCAATCCAGCGCGCGCCGCTCCGTCGCTGACGTCACGAAGGCTTCGGCTGATACCACGACGCCGGGATACCCATAACTACTCCCGCGTAGATGGTTAGTGCGTATAGACCAAATGGCCAGACTCAGATCAAATACCCAGATCTCGTTAAGCGTGTTAAGTATCCGCGAACACCGAACAGGGCCAGGCCCACCTCTCTCCTAGGTGGTCTGAACCTGCCCTGTCGCTCCGCCACAAAGTAACAGCCGGGGGCCGTCGGGAACCCAGGCCCACCTCTACCGGGATGGAGCCACCTGCCCCTTCAGCCCCCATCTCCAAACAGTTTCTCCGGTAACGTAACAGTGTAAAGTATATAGTATATGCCCGTGATCACCTCCCGAGTGATCACGGCCCAGTAGTATAGCATGACAGACGGACAAGAGTGTAGGGCCACTGATGGAACACTAGCATCCTATACTAAGCAGTAGGATAGCAGGTAATGGTAACAACAGTAGTAGCAAGGACAGGCTATGCATCAGGATAGGAATAACGGAAAGCAGTAACATGCTACACTACTCTAATGCAAGCAGTATAGAGAAGAGTAGGCGATATCTGGTGATCAAAGGGGGGGCTTGCCTGGTTGCTCTGGCAAGAGAGAGGGATCGTCAACTCCGTAGTCGTACTGGGTAGCAGCGGCGTCGGTCTCGGTGTCTAGCGAGAGAAGAGGGGGAAGAAACAATAAATATTTAAGCAAACAGATGCATAGCGATGCATGACATGACAAGTAGCGGTGTTAGGGGTGCCCTATCGCGGTATGAGGTGATACCGGTGAAGGGGGGAAACATCCGGGAAAGTATTCCCAGTGTTTTGCGTTTTCGGACAGACGAACCGGAAGGGGAAAGTTGCGTGTTTGCTATGCTAGGGATGCGTGGCGGACGAACGGGCTGCATATTCAAATTTGTCTCGTCGTTCTGAGCAACTTTCATGTACAAAGTTTCTCCATCCGAGTTACAGATTATTTTATATGATTTTTCAAAGTTTTATACATTTTCTGAAATTATTACTAATTCAAAATTAATAGACAAAATGCTATGGGTACCCAGCCCTGCGTACACAGAATGTACACAGAGGCTGACAAGTGGGCCAGGGGGACCCAGTTGACCAGTCAACGTTTGACTGGTCAACAGGGGTGGGACCCCGTGTCATTGTCTGTTCAGCCTAATTAGGTTTTAACTAATCTAATTATTGTTTAGTTAATTAACACTAGTTAATTAGGTTAATTAAACATTAATTAATTAATTTAATTTAATTAATTAAGTTAACTAATTAATCAATATACTTTTTATCATTTATTTATTTATTTATTTACAACTCTTTTTTTATTAACGTTCTGGGGGCTGGGCCCCACTTGTCATAGGCCCACGGGGGCCTTAGCGGATCGGGCGCGGGGCGCATCTGGGCGGGCGTAACCGCCCGAACGAGGGGACGCGGGTGCGGGCGGCCAGCGCGGTGAGGCCACCGCGGCTGGCGGGGCAAGGGGCCGGAGAGGGCGAACCCGGGTGGGGCCGTGGCGAGGGCGAGGCCCCGGTGGGGCGCACGAGCGCACGGGGAGGGCGCGAAGGGGGAGCCGGGGCGCACAAGAGGGACGCCCCAGGGCCATGGTGGGCGCGGCCGGCACGGAGCTGCAGCAGACAGCGGCAGTAGCAGCGCCAGCAGCTGCTGCGTTGCAGCACTGGGCGGCGATGGTTGGGCGCGCGGGGCTGCCGGTGCAGAGGGCGGGAGGAGAGGCCGGAGGAGGCCACGGCGACGGACGCGTGCGGAGGAGCTCGTTGGGGCGGTCGGGAGCGGCGACGTGCGACAGAGAGGGGAAGAGGGAGGGAGCTCACGATAGGGCGCAGGGACTAAGGCAGCGGCATGAGGAGGAGGATGAGGACGACTGCGGCGTGGAGGAGGCAGACCAGCGGGGAGGCGGAGGCACGCCGGCGAGGAGGTCCGGCGAGATCCTCGGGCGACTGCGCGGGCTCCGGGCGGCGTCCGTGGAGTTCCGGGCGGCGGTGAATCGAGGATGAGGCGGCGGCGAACGGCGGATCGGGCGCGGCGTCGGAGCTCCCGGATCGGGAGAGGGGGGAGGCGAGGAGGACGGCGGTGGGGGGGGGCGCTGGCGGTGTTCGACGGGGGCGTGCGGCAGAGGGGTGGGATGGGGGCGCTCGTCGATGGGGGGGAGGGGACGCTCGTCCCTGATCCAGATCGGGACGAGGAGAGGAGAGATGTGGGAAGTGGGAGGAGTGGGTTAGGGTTCGGTGTCCCCTGGGGGGGTTAGTAGGCATGGTGGGGTGGGCCGGTCCGGCCGGGCCGGCCTGTAGCTAGCTGGGCCGAATGGCCCAGGGGGAGGTTTTGTTTCCTTTTCTTTTTTTATGTATTTTCTTTTCTTTTATTTATTTCCTTTTCTGTTTTTGGCTAATTGTTTGGGCACCAAATGAGTTTTGTAAAATATGAGAGTTGGCCCAAAATTCAAAACACAATATATCCTACCACCAAAAACTAGTTTCGGGTAATTATCATTTCATATTTATTTATTTTTTTAATAAAAAGGTTAGTAAATAATGTTTTCAGCCACTGTTTGAGGTTGTTTAAGTCACTTATCAAATTTCAATAATGTTGTTTACAATTTTATCATAGCCTCTGATTTATCTACTATTTATTGAACATTTTAGTTTTAATATTTGAAAAACTTTTATTGTTTGTTTGATTTTGATTTTGAATTTGAATCGGTTTCGAACTGACGCGAGATTACTAACAGTAATCAAAGTGACGTGGCATCGTTAATGGGGGATTACTGTAGCCTAATTATCCGGGCGTCACAATTCTCCTCCACTACAAGAAATCTCGTCCCGAGATTTAAGAGGGAAGTAAAGGGGGAAGGTTCGGGTTACGAAATTCTAGGGAGTGTTCTTGGTCTCGGTTGTTCTTCTCGAAGAGGTCAATCCATTACATTGAAGTCTTCATTTGTCTACTTCAGGTTATCATTGTGATGTCGTTCTTTTCTCGGGAACTCCAACGTACTTACGAATAGGTAAGGGGCAGCTCGGCTACGATAGAATGCTTATGAGGGAAACAATCTGGGGGTTAACCCATGAATGAGCGTAAGATTATCTCTCGAGCTGAACATTTTGAATACATCAAGAGTAAGGTACGAAGGTACAATAAGGGGTTCCAAGTGGATAGATAGTTGTTCAATGTCTGAACCATAGTGAGAAAGGGTTCACAGTAGCGAGAGTAAGTATTGCATCTGATACCAGAATGGAGCACTAGGAAGGTGGCTCGCGAATTACCTACGAAACCAAGAGCAAGGGATAACTTTGTTAACAAGGTGTACAGGAGAGTCAGGTTTCGATCCTGTGGAACTGTGGGTTATGGGCCCACCATGTGGTTAAAGGTAGGAAGGACGGTGACATCTTGCACGATCATGTAAGCAAGGCATGTCAGAGGATAGTCTGTCTGTCATGTCGGCAACACATCAGTACCAAGGGCGAGGGACGAAGAGAACCATTTTCCCGCTCGTTGAACGAGGCGGACCAGTAGGCAAGATTCTCGTCCATCGATGGTTACTGGAATGCCATCAACAAAAGTAACAGGGTCGTTCTAACAGAGTGGTACAACGAGGTGTTTACATAAGCAAGGATATATTACTGCTTATACAATATAGAACACAAGAAGGTTTAAACAAACCAATGTGAAGGAAAAGTGATTGTCTGGTTTTAAACAGAACAATGGAAAGGAAAATGTGTTTAAACACATATTTCAAGGGTATATTCTTCCCAAGGAAAAGCAGAACATATTATCCATGACAGGATATAATGTAGAAAACTCCTTAGGTAGGGGAGAGAAATTTCATGACATTACCCATACAACGGTGATTGGATAATTGAGCAAGAAACATTTAGCACTGGGCTTCAAATGTTCTTGTTGAAAAATGGAGTACCATAGGCATGCTTCGAGATAGCATTGACGGGGTCATCAAGTAAGGGGTCGGCATTTGGATGCACAAAGGATTCATCAGGAACAACTTATAGCATAAGTCTTATGATTTCCTTAGGGAAGAATCGCTAAGCTTGCTAAAAAGGGAACTATAACAATAGGTCCTCCGGCCAGGGGTGATAGGCATGACCTCACCTTACCAATATATAAGGACCAATGTTATAACTCTTGGAAATAAGTCCCAACCATCATAACTGGCCGAGATTCAGATCTGATTGGTGCCAGGATACCTGAGACATTTGGATGCCTGAGAAGAAAAGGTGCAACACAATTTGACAAGAAGACATTGTAAGATTCTCAGGAATTGAACTATGCAAGCGAGTTCTGAAACAAGAGTTCATCAATAAACCAATGAAGGAATAAGGAGGTAGTTGATGAACTCAGTGACAATTCATCGAGATTTCGAAAGGATGGGTTTCCACAATTATGTGAACCAGGAGATAACATTTGTCAGATCAAATGATATAATATAATGATGTATGCTCGAGGAAAGCATACACAATTGAACATTGGCTGAAAGGTGCACCCGAAAGATGGGCTTAGGTAGCATGATCAACGTTAGAATGGTGGTTCAACAACCAATAGTCTAAGAACGAACTATCGACCATCAACTTCAAAGCAATAGGGTTGTTAGAAGTACAAAAATCCACGTAGTACCGTTCACTTGTTGGAATCCCGGTTAGAACCAACACGGGGACCAAGAAAGAAAGGTGATGGTGATAAGTATTACCTGTATCAAGAATTCTTAGGAGGTGGTGAAATTCTCACGACATTCTTGATATAAAAGATGGTAATACTCCAAGGCATCGAAGAATAATTGCTGGATAGCACGGGTCTCCAGGTATAACACAAAACACGAACAAGTTTGTGTTGGAGGGAAAGCAATAATGTTGTCGGTGATAACACAAATCATCGAGGGACAAGGATGGTTACATGTCATCATACATTTGGTTGATATTCTAGAAGGAATCAAAATGTTGTTTGATGACCACGACAAATTTAGTCGAGAGGCTCCACGAAGATGTAATCGATCGGCGATGACATCAAGTGAAAGGAATGATGAAGCGAATGGTTATTGGAACCATGGGTATGACACAAACTCGAAATCAAGTTTGTTGTTCAGGGAGAAATGATATGATGAGGAAAATCGACGTAAGCTTAGCTCATCGTCAAGAATTGTGCTCCATGAAGGACCAGGTAGCACAGTTAAAAAGTTGCACGATAATGATATAGCCGATCAGGCTAGGAATAACTTGAAGGGTTATTAAATCATAAGCAATGAAAATTACTTAGAGTTATTGAATCGTAGTGCGGGATCGGTTCACTTAACGGTGTTCTCGAGTGTTTAATAACTCAGGGCCCGTGAAAAATTGGAACTAGTGAGAATGTAGCACTTGGTTGAAGAACCCATAAGAAGTTATGCAGTTCCGTGATAATCTTGAGATACCAGGGGGTAATACTCGACGACAAATCAAAGTAGAGGTTGGACTGGGGTATTACCCCGTAGAAGACAAGCGCTTAAACTTGCCTGAGAAATGGGGTCAAAGAAGAACATATGGTCGGAACCACGATTGCAAGGATCAATTCACAGATACCAAATGATATTATATCAAGGAGGATAGTTATTATTGCAAGAAGCTTCCATGATAGGATATACATCGTGTCCATGGGCATGAACACAAGTTCAAGGTCGACTCCCACTTCTTCAATGCATAACCTTTCATTCACTGCTCTAGATAAAACTGATTTCAGTGTCAAAACCTACCTGGTGAATTATCAGAGGAGTATGACCCGTGAAAACTTTCGAGTTCACACAGTTTTAGAGAAAGCATATGTTCAACCCATAGGGGCTTCTTAGAAACATATACCACAAGTTTCATGAGTAAATATTACCAGCTCGAAAGCAGAGCATGGTTGGCAAAAGGAGAGGATACAAATTATCAAAGGCATTATGTATCGGAGTAAGAACTCACAAGGTGATTAATTATGAAGGACATTGTCGGATAATAATCCAACAGTGGATATGGTGACCCACAATGGAGCTAATGTGAGTATCGATACCCAATCAGAGGAAGAAAGAATGCAAATGCATCGTTTTACAGAACATCTGAATAATTCAACGTTTAAATAACAAAGGAATTATGATTTTCAAATCAAGGGATCAGGAGCAAACGCTCTGATCAAGGACGGACAAGTTGAATAGACTTAGGGGTACAATCGATGGCAATGTGATTGGCCGAGGACCAGCTCACGTTTTAAATGACATCTGAGCTGGAAGGATGAATTCTACGATCTGAGTGAGGATTGCGAGAATTCGCAACATATTGAGTCAATGGACTCAAAATGATATTGACAAAGGTAGTCAATAAGATTACTATACTTATGGGATTAACCATAATGCAAGCAAGCAAGAATTTCAGGAGCAATAGGTTGCTCAGGATTTTCGGAAGATCGAATGGTATTTCGAAGAATTTTGTGAACTGCATGAATATCTGGGGATGAGCGGATACTCGATAAATGCGAGTAATTATCCGTAGTGGTATGCATGTGGCAAGGAACTGCAAGGCAGTAGGCACAAAGTATCCTCGGGGTATCTTATAATAACAAGATCGACTGGGAATAAAAGTAAGCACGTCAGGTCTAAATACTTATCCATAGGGATATTCCGGTGGTAGGGACTTGCAAAAGCAACGGCATAAGGTTTCGACAGAATATCGGAGAGTATCTTCGAAATCTTCTGGTGCAGCCGGCGATCACCTAGACTGAAGGGGCTCTCCGGGAGAAAGTATTTACGAGAACCTAAGTTAGATTTTTAGTAAACTCATTTAACCCGAATAGAAGAGAGATCAGAGTCCGAGAGTATAGGTCGAGGAATAAAAGATCCTAATACCACCCAAATGGCTACGTGGGCCCGTAAGCCACACAACCATGTTAGTAAACAGTTTTCACTGACTAGACTCGACTTCGGCCAAGGAGTTTGGAAGGGGGATTCCTATAGGCAGTTGGCTCTGATACCAACTTGTGACGCCCCCGATTCAATCGTACACTAATCATACACGCAAACGTGTACGATCAAGATCAGGGACTCACGGGAAGATATCACAACACAACTCTACAATTAAAATAAGTCATACAAGCATCATATTACAAGCCAGGGGCCTCGAGGGCTCGAATACAAGAGCTCGATCATAGACGAGTCAGCGGAAGCAACAATATCTGAGTACAGACATAAGTTAAACAAGTTTGCCTTAAGAAGGCTAGCACAAACTGGGATAGAGATCGAAAGAGGCGCAGACCTCCTGCCTGGGATCCTCCTAACTACTCCTGGTCGTCGTCAGCGGGCATCACATAGTAGTAGGCACCTCCGGTGAAGTAGGAGTCGTCGTCGACGGTGGCGTCTGGCTCCTAGGCCCCAACATCTGGTTGCGTCAACCAGGTAGAAGGGATAGAGGGAAGGAAGGAGAAAGCAACCGTGAGTACTCATCCAAAGTACTCGCAAGCAAGAAGCTACACTACATATGCATGGGTATCAAATGGAGTAAGGGTATCATATGTGGACTGAACTGCAGAATGCCAGAATAAGAGGGGGATAACTAATCCTTTCGAAGACTACGCTTCTGGCAGCCTCCGTCTTGCAGCATGTAGAAGGGAGTAGACTGAAGTCCTCCAAGTATCATCGCATAGCAATAATCCTACCCGGCGATCCCCTCCTCGTATCCCTGAGAGAGAGCGACCACCGGTTGTATCTGGCACTTGGAAGGGTGTGTTTTATTAAGTATCCGGTTCTAGTTGTCATAAGGTCAAGGTACAACTCCAAGTCGTCCTGTTACCGAAGATCACGGCTATTCGAATAGATTAACTTCCCTGCAAGGGTGCACCACATACCCCAACACGCTCGATCCCATTTGGCCGGACACACTTTCCTGGGTCATGCCCGGCCTCGGAAGATCAACACGTCGCAGCCCCACCTAGACCAACAGAGAGGTCAGCACGCCGGTCTAAACCTAAGCGCCCAGGGGTCTGGGCCCATCGCCCTTAGCACACCTGCACGTTGCGAGGGCGGCCGGAAGCAGACCTAGCCTAGTGGCGTTCCAGTCCAATCCAGCGCGCGCCGCTCCGTCGCTGACGTCACGAAGGCTTCGGCTGATACCACGACGCCGGGATACCCATAACTACTCCCGCGTAGATGGTTAGTGCGTATAGACCAAATGGCCAGACTCAGATCAAATACCCAGATCTCGTTAAGCGTGTTAAGTATCCGCGAACGCCGAACAGGGCCAGGCCCACCTCTCTCCTAGGTGGTCTGAACCTGCCCTGTCGCTCCGCCACAAAGTAACAGCCGGGGGCCGTCGGGAACCCAGGCCCACCTCTACCGGGATGGAGCCACCTGCCCCTTCAGCCCCCATCTCCAAACAGTTTCTCCGGTAACGTAACAGTGTAAAGTATATAGTATATGCCCGTGATCACCTCCCGAGTGATCACGGCCCAGTAGTATAGCATGACAGACGGACAAGAGTGTAGGGCCACTGATGGAACACTAGCATCCTATACTAAGCAGTAGGATAGCAGGTAATGGTAACAACAGTAGTAGCAAGGACAGGCTATGCATCAGGATAGGAATAACGGAAAGCAGTAACATGCTACACTACTCTAATGCAAGCAGTATAGAGAAGAGTAGGCGATATCTGGTGATCAAAGGGGGGCTTGCCTGGTTGCTCTGGCAAGAGAGAGGGATCGTCAACTCCGTAGTCGTACTGGGTAGCAGCGGCGTCGGTCTCGGTGTCTAGCGAGAGAAGAGGGGGAAGAAACAATAAATATTTAAGCAAACAGATGCATAGCGATGCATGACATGACAAGTAGCGGTGTTAGGGGTGCCCTATCGCGGTATGAGGTGATACCGGTGAAGGGGGAAACATCCGGGAAAGTATTCCCAATGTTTTGCGTTTTCGGACAGACGAACCGGAAGGGGAAAGTTGCGTGTTTGCTATGCTAGGGATGCGTGGCGGACGAACGGGCTGCATATTCGAATTCGTCTCGTCGTTTTGAGTAACTTTCATGTACAAAGTTTCTCCATCCGAGTTACAGATTATTTTATATGATTTTTCAAAGTTTTATTCATTTTCTGAAATTATTACTAATTCAAAATTAATAGACAAAATGCTATGGGTACCCAGCCCTGCGTACACAGAATGTACACAGAGGCTGACAAGTGGGCCAGGGGGACCCAGTTGACCAGTCAACGTTTGACTGGTCAACAGGGGTGGGACCCCGTGTCATTGTCTGTTCAGCCTAATTAGGTTTTAACTAATCTAATTATTGTTTAGTTAATTAACACTAGTTAATTAGGTTAATTAAACATTAATTAATTAAGTTAATTTAATTAATTAAGTTAACTAATTAATCAATATACTTTTTATCATTTATTTATTTACAACTCTTTTTTATTAACGTTCTGGGGTCTGGGCCCCACTTGTCATAGGCCCACGGGGGCCTTAGCGGATCGGGCGCGGGGCGCATCTGGGCGGGCGTAACCGCCCGAACGAGGGGACGCGGGTGCGGGCGGCCAGCGCGGTGAGGCCACCGCGGCTGGCGGGGCAAGGGGCCGGAGAGGGCGAACCCGGGTGGGGCCGCGGCGAGGGCGAGGCCCCGGCGGGGCGCACGAGCGCACGGGGAGGGCGCGAAGGGGGAGCCGGGGCGCACAAGAGGGACGCCCCAGGGCCATGGTAGGCGCGGCCGGCGTGGAGCTGCAGCAGACAGCGGCAGTAGCAGCGCCAGCAGCTGCTGCGTTGCAGCACTGGGCGGCGACGGTTGGGCGCGCGGGGCTGCCGGTGCAGAGGGCGGGAGGAGAGGCCGGAGGAGGCCACGGCGACGGACGCGTGCGGAGGAGCTCGTCGGGGCGGTCGGGAGCGGCGACGTGCGACAGAGAGGGGAAGAGGGAGGGAGCTCACGATAGGGCGCAGGGACTAAGGCAGCGGCGTGAGGAGGAGGACGAGGACGACTGCGGCGTGGAGGAGGCAGACCAGTGGGGAGGCGGAGGCACGCCGGCGAGGAGGTCCGGCGAGGTCCTCGGGCGACTGCGCGGGCTCCGGGCGGCGTCCGTGGAGCTCCGGGCGGCGGTGAATCGAGGATGAGGCGGCGGCGAACGGCGGATCGGGCGCGGCGTCGGAGCTCCCGGATCGGGAGAGGGGGGAGGCGAGGAGGACGGCGGTGGGGGGGGGGCGCTGGCGGTGTTCGACGGGGGCGTGCGGCAGAGGGGTGGGATGGGGGCGCTCGTCGATGGGGGGGAGGGGACGCTCGTCCCTGATCCAGATCGGGACGAGGAGAGGAGAGATGTGGGAAGTGGGAGGAGTGGGTTAGGGTTCGGTGTCCCCTGGGGGGGGTTAGTAGGCGTGGTGGGGTGGGCCGGTCCGGCCGGGCCGGCCTGTAGCTAGCTGGGCCGAATGGCCGAGGGGGAGGTTTTGTTTCCTTTTCTTTTTTTTATGTATTTTCTTTTCTTTTATTTATTTCCTTTTCTGTTTTTGGCTAATTGTTTGGGCACCAAATGAGTTTTGTAAAATATGAGAGTTGGCCCAAAATTCAAAACACAATATATCCTACCACCAAAAACTAGTTTCGGGTAATTATCATTTCATATTTATTTATTTTTTTTAATAAAAAGGTTAGTAAATAATGTTTTCAGCCACTGTTTGAGGTTGTTTAAGTCACTTATCAAATTTCAATAATGTTGTTTACAATTTTATCATAGCCTCTGATTTATCTACTATTTATTGAACATTTTAGTTTTAATATTTGAAAAACTTTTATTGTTTGTTTGATTTTGATTTTGAATTTGAATCGGTTTCGAACTGACGCGAGATTACTAACAGTAATCAAAGTGACGTGGCATCGTTAACGGGGGATTACTGTAGCCTAATTATCCGGGCGTCACAGCGTTGGTGGTTCAAGAAGAGTACCATGAGGATGAGGATGAAGAAGATGGTGAGTCGGTTGCCATGGCCTCCGTTGCCGTTGCAACAACTCCACGAGTGTCTCTCTTTGACTCACCCAGTGAGCAAATCACCGCCAAGTGCCTCATGGCTAAAGCCACCAACAAGGTAACTGAAAGTGCTAGTGATCGACTAGAGGGGGGGTGAATAGGCGATTTTTATGAAAGTCTTCAAAACATTGAAGTTTTGAAGACAAACGATAGAAATAAACCTATTACCATGCAGCGGAAGGTAGACTACACTAGGCAAACCATAGTCAAGTAATCAATGTAGTGAAAGCGCAATGACTAATAGTAGCTAGGCAGTAAGGATCAAGTAGGAAGATATTGTGAAGCCAATCAGAACAAGTAATTACTCAGTGAAGCCAAATGGTGATGCAATCATACAATGACTTCACATGGACCAACAGTAAGTAAAGGGAAGTGAAGGATGAAACCAGTGACTCATTGAAGACAATGATTTGTTGGACCAGTTCCAGTTGCTGTGACAACTGTACGTCTGGTTAGGGAGGCTGTGATTCAACTCAGAAGACCTCGTCTTCACCTTATTCCCCTTGAGCTAAGGACACCCAGTCCTCGCCCAATCACTCTGGTAAGTCTTCAAGGTAGACTTCCAAACCTTAACAGACTTCGTTCACCGGCGATCCACAATGACTCTTGGATGCTCAGAACGCGATGCCTAACCGGCTGGAGGATTCACAGTCCTCAAGTGTAATAAGTCTTCAGATCACACAGATAGGAAGACTTAAGTGATGCCTAACACTCTTTTGCTCTGGGTGGTTAGGGATTTATCCTCGCAAGGAATTCTCTCTCAAAGGCTTCGAGGTGGGTTGCTGATGCGGTCATTGGTGTTATAGCTACTAGAAAACAGAGAAACACCATGGAGATATCCAGGGTCGTGCCATATGTTCAAGATACGGAGAAACACAATAGTATCAGTGCAAAGGAATTGAAAGCTCCAACGCATGCATCTACACAGACTTCGTGTATACTTTATATTGGCTCTGTTGGTATTCAAATTCACTCAGCTGAATCATGGAAGGAAGACATCAAGCCAAACTTCCGAACACCACGATGTAGTTGTAACCTGGCTAGAGAAATTCCAACTGGTGTTCCACTTTGCTAAGAGTCCTAGTTAAGTTGGGTTAGATGTACGTGATCAGCGTAGCCGTATTATTTTATTAGGAAAACATTATTTAGTATGGTTAGGAGAGATATTCCTATACGTATAACAGAGATTAGTTGATATAGAGTCCGTGTCGTTTTAGTTTCTCTCGTCGGTCGGTTTGGCCATGTGACGCCTATATAAAAGGCTGGCTACGGCCGATGTATCAGGTCAGATTTTTGTTTTAGTCGTGAGTTCAATAAAACTACAGAAAACGTCCCATGTCGAGGGACACCAAATATCTTTGTTGCTGATCCGAAGGGATTTTGTTGCTGCTGCGTGTGGAGTCGATCTAACCTACTCGACACAAGTTTCTGATCTTACGGTCTTGCATCTTTGCTCAACCAGAATTTCTTGTTCCTGCTGCTAGTACCGTGAAAGATCAGGCCGTCGACGACTCGCCATCTAGTCGAGTCTACATCAAGTGGTATTCAGAGCTAAGGTTGTTCACGGTACTGTGTTGATCAAGATGTTAACCTCGGTCAACAAGGGTGATGAGGTTGCCGTTGATTCTGAGGAAATAGTACGTCCAGTGTATGCGGATGATATTCTGCAAAATATTCGGGATGGTTTTGACCACACATGCAACTACATCAAGCAATGTCATGATGCGCTCGGCAAAAGAATAGATGTCCTGATCACTCGGTTCGATGGTTTGGCAGACATCATCAATATGCCGGCAACGAATTCTGCACCACCACAGACTGCTCCGGCTGCTCCACTGCATTATGCACCACCAGCTCGCGATGGACATGCCGGCGTGCATGATCGCCGTCTGGTGGCACAACCTCATGCTGGAGATGATGGTTTCGATAATGGCGTTGACCAGGCAGGGTACGCTCCACGACCACGACATTATGAGCCTCGTCCTGAAACTTCCGTTCATGATGGAGTGCATGACCGAGTTGGTCAAGTTGTGCGTGTGCCTTTGGATGATGGAATTGGGCGCATAAAAATTTCAATTCCTTCGTTCTCCGGCAAGTGCGAACCAGAAGGCTATTTGGAGTGGGAGATGCGTGTTGATCAAATATTTGATGCCCATCATTATAGCGAGGAGAAGAAAGTTCAACTTGCTGGAATTGAGTTCACCGGTTACGCGCTAATTTGGTGGAATCAAATTTGTCGTTCAAGACATCGCCCGACTACTTGGCGAGGTATGAAAGAATTCATGAGGCGTCGTTTTGTTCCTGAACACTATAAAAGAGATATGTACAACAAGTTGCAGCAACTCTCTCAAGGTAATATGAGTGTTGATGAATATTACAAGGAGATGGAATTGCTTATGATACGTACAGGGACAACGGAGGATCCAGAGGCGACCATGGCACGTTTCTTTAACGGGCTGAATATCGAGGTGCAAGATCGTGTTGAGATGGTGGTCTACTACAACTTACAAGATCTTGTGCACCAAGCTGTGCATGCGGAACAACAGATTAAGCGACGCCAAGTCAACACAGTTCCCGGTACCACTTTGAACACATGGCGTCGCTCACAGCATAAGAATGAGGATGTCGGTCCTAGCTCCAGGGCGACATCATCAAATCGCTCTCATGGTTCCGTGCAAAAGGATGCTTCAAAATCAGTCGATGGTTGATTCTAATGCACAGTCGACCGGACGCACTAGTGACATAGAGTGTTTCAAGTGTGGAGGAAGGGGACATATGAAGCGTGAATGTCCTAATGAGAAAAGAGTGTTGCTCACGAGAGATGGCTATGCATCCGCTAGTGATGAAGAGGCAGTTTTTGACACTTCTAGTGAAAAATCTAGGGATGATGACAATGTGGTTGCGAGTTTTGAAGCTGCTGAGTCATATCCTTCACTAATGGTGCAGCGAGTGCAGAGGATCGCATTGAGGATAAGGGGCAACGTTGGAATATTTTTCAAACTCAATGCCAAATCAAAAACACCAATTGTAAGTTGATCATAGATGGAGGAAGCTACACCAATGCGGTCAGCAAGGACTTGGTGGATGCCTTAGCATTGCCTACTTGGAGGCACCCACAACCACACTGCGTCGAATGGTTATATCAATCGGGCAAGTTGAAAGTTACTCACAAGGTGCGTCTTCATTTTTCTGTGGGCGATTATATTGATACGGTGATATGTGATGTTCTGCCAATGAATGCATGCCACTTGTTGTTGGGGAGGCCTTGGCAATATGATCGACGTGCCACACATGAGGGGAGGTCCAACACTTATTCTTTTTGGGAGGCCGGAAAGCGGCGTGTGTTGCAGCCAATGTTTGATAGCACAATCCAGGTTGATGCCACTGTTTCGTTGCATAAGAAAATTGAGAAGAATACATTGAAACCAAGGACGGTTTCTCTTAAAGGAGGAGGGGATGATGCGGTCATTGGTGTTATAGCTACTAGAAAAGAGAGAAACACCATCGAGATATCCAGGGTCGTGCCATACGTTCAAGATACGGAGAAACACAATAGTATCAGTGCAAAGGAATTGAAAGCTCCAACGCATGCATCTACACAGACTTCGTGTATACTTTATATTGGCTCTGTTGGTATTCAAATTCACTCAGCTGAATCATGGAAGGAAGACATCAAGCCAAACTTCAGAACACCACCATGTAGTTGTAACCTGGCTGGAGAAATTCCAACTGGGGTTCCACTTTTCTAAGAGTCCTAGTTCAGTTGGGTTAGATGTACGTGATCAGTGTAGCCGTATTATTTTATTAGGAAAACATTATTTAGTATGGTTAGGAGGGATATTCCTATACGTATAACAGAGATTAGTTGATATAGAGTCCGTGTCGTTTTAGTTTCTCTCGTCGGTCAGTTTGGCCATGTGACGCCTATATAAAAGGCTGGCTACGGCCGATGTATCAGGTCAGATTTTTGTTTTAGTCATGAGTTCAATAAAACTACAGAAAACGCCCCATGTCGAGGGACACCAAATATCTTTGTTGCTGATCCGAAGGGATTTTGTTGCTGCTGCGTGTGGAGTCGATCTAACCTACTCGACACAAGTTTCTGATCTTACGGTCTTGCATCTTTGCTCGACCAGAATTTCTTGTTCCTGCTGCTAGTACCATGAAAGATCAGGCCGTCGAAGACTCGCCATCTAGTCGAGTCTACATCAGTTGCTCTCAAACGACAAAAGCCATGCTTTAACTCTCAGGAGCCAACCGTTTATGGTTGTAGGGGGTGGGCTATTTATAGCCACTAGGCAACCCGACCTGATTTTCCCGAAATGACCCTGGGTCATTAAGGAACTGACACGTGTTCCAACGGTCAGATTTCAAACACACACGGCAACTTTACTTGGGCTACAAGCAAAGCTGACTTATCCAACTCTGGACAAGATTTGCTCTCATAGTCTTCACTCGAAGACACAGGATTTTGGTTAAGCATCACTTCAGTCATTCTGACTGGTTCTCTTGGACCCCACTTAATGGTACGGTGGTTCCTATGACTCAATCAAAGAAGAAAAAGAACGACGAAAGAACTAAGTCTTCGCGCTCCATAGTCTTCATGCGATGTCTTCTCTTGTCATAGTCTTCAATGTGAATGTCTTCACATACCACCTTTGTCTTCAATGTCTTCTTACATTTTTAGGGGTCATCTCTGGTAGGAAAACCGAATCAATGAGGGACTTCTACCTGTGTTATCCTGCAATTCTCACAAACACATTAGTCCCTCAACTAGGTTTGTCGTCAATACTCCAAAACCAACTAGGGGTGGCACTAGATGCACTTACAGTAACCCCCAAGATCAAAACTACCATCATTAATAATCCTTCCTTGACGGATTGCATTTATGAATATGAGGGATCTAACGTGGAGGAAAATGAGTTTGAGTCCTTTATGGGTAAACTCGAGGGTAAATCCAAGAAGCATTTCGTTGCTCTCTTGGAACAACTTGGTGAAGCCAATAATATGATCGAGGCTCAAGAAGATACTATCTCCAAGATGGAGGGGCATAGTCGTGACTATGCCGATGAGATTTCAGATCTTTCCAATGCTCTTGAGGAAGAGTGTGGTCTTCGTTTGGCTCTTGAGAAGTCACACAACGTTAATCACGCTAAGTTAAAGAAAGATTTTGATCATGCTCTTGTTGTTTCTCGAGTGCTAAACTCCGAGAAGGCCAAGCTTTGGGTTGATCTTGCTAGACTCAAAGAGGAGTTTGACTTACTTGACAAGGCTCACAAGGTCTTGAAGGGTGCTCATGCTAGCCTCAAAGAGTCTCATGATAAACTTCAAGTAAAGCTAACCAAGGAGAAAGCCACTTTTCCTTGTATGATGTTAATTGATAATGCAAATGCTACTGACCCATGTTGTGAGCATGTGCATCTTGTTGAGGAGAATGCTAAGTTGAAGGTGCAACTTGAGAAAGGTCTTGTGTCTTGCATACAAGGCGAGAAGAACCTCAATGACCTTTTGAGCAACCAAAAGGAAGTTGTGGCCAAAGAAGGGATTAGGTACGTGCCCAAGTCCAAGACCAAGAAGAAGAATGACAAGTGTCGGTGTTAAAATCGGCGGATCTCGGGTAGTGGGTCCCGAACTGTGCGTCTAGGCCGGATGGTAACAGGAGGCAGGGAACACGATGTTTTACCCAGGTTCGGGCCCTCTTGATGGAGGTAAAACCCTACGTCCTGCTTGATTAATATTGATGATATGGGTAGTACAAGAGTAGATCTACCACAAGATCAAGGAGGCTAAACCCTAGAAGCTAGCCTACGGTATGATTGTTGTATATGTGTATGTTGTATCTCATCTATCGACTAGCCTGGCCCTGGTTTATATAATGCACCAGAGGCCTAGGTTAACAAGAGTCCTAGCCGAATACGCTGGTGGGGAGAAGTCCTTGTCTTGATCCCCAAGTCTTTGTGGAATCTTCCTTGTATGCGGCAGCTGTCCGAACTGGCCCATGAGTATACGGCCATGGGGGGCCTCGGCCCAATCTAATAGATCGGGAGACGACTTGGTGAGTACCCCCTAGTCTAGGACACCGTCAGTAGCCCCCTGAACCGGTCTTCAAGTTAGGGACGCTCCTCGATTCTTCCGAACTGTTCTTCATCTTCGGTCATCGGTCTTGAAAACTGGTTCAACAAATCTTCTTTATCTTCGATCTTGAGGATCGCCGAAATGCATTCGACGAGTTTACACGTCGGGTATCCGAGGAGCCCCTTTAAGTTTCCGGCCTTTATCAATGCCTTGTTTATTTTTATGCCACACCTCGGGTTTGAAGTTGTTCCCGGGAGGCAGGGTCCTCTTGCGTCCGAGCTCCAACGCCGGACTGCATTCGAGGTATCATTTGCAGCCGAGCACCAACGCCGGACCGCTTCCCAGCTCTAGCGCCAGAATGTATCCGAGCTCCAACGCCGGACTATGTATCCGACCTCCAACGCCAGACTGTATATTTGAGCTCCAACGCCGAAATATATCCGAGCTCCAACGCCGGACTATGTCCAGGCTCCAATGCCGGACTATATCCGAGGTGTCATATCACCTTGGTTCAAAAAAGTTGAAGGAGTTTAGCTGAGCTTAATGCCGGAAATGCCCTCTATGGAGCCAGCCACTAGCGCCCGAGCTTTATGCCGGACTGCTTCCGAGGTGGTGCACCACCCCGACTATGGGCCGATTTTTTGTCAGTATTTTTTATTGGTGCAATTTATTCTCTGCCGAGATATATAGCCAATAGCCCTCAAGGTGTGTATCGGTCTAAAACCCGAGATGCACATGAAGGATGACATAAGACCGCTGATCCCAGTAGCCGCTGAGACTCTGGTTGATTTGCAAAATCGGCCTGAGGATCAAGTCCTAGCTCGGCAGAATACTTCGGGACACAAAAGCGGCGTGCTCAGTCCTCAAGACTGAGGTTGGGTGCGGCCGACCAACCTGAGGATCAAAATCTCCTCGGAAACTATATTGCACATAAAATTTTCTGCATTGGACAAGCAATGCAGTAGCCCCCGAGACACTGGTCGGGTGGCAACACCAGAACAGGGGATCGATGTGCCCCTTTAATATTTGTAAATAATAAGCCCGAAGCCCAGTAGCCCCCGAGCCTTAATGCGGGCACGGGTGGCCGAATTAAGGATCAATATCCATAGTAAAATCACAAATTATGTGTAATGACTCTATGTATCCAAGTACTTTATGTCATTAATGCTTGGATCCGCATTGTACAAAACTTTGTTGACCGACCATCTGCTTCCACCTCCTTGGCCAGTAGCCGAGGAGTGTTTGTCCTACTTTATAAAGCCTTTATGAGGGCAAAGATTTACGACAAACAAGGCAATCTGGCCACACGGTTTTATAAACAAAGGTACGCAGAGAGTTATATTACTGTTTAACAGAAGAAATGTCTTCCAAAGAAAATAGTCCCGCTACCAGTTCCTTTCTTTGGGTTGTCATGCTAAGCATGATCATTAAACCTCAGCTCTAATGTAAGAGCAAAATATCGAGGATTTAGTTTGGGAGGCCAGTTAATAGCCCCCGGTAGTGTTCGGCGACAGTCGAGGTCAAGCCATAAACACTTCGGCCAATGTTATGAATGGCCCGTCATAGTCATCGGATCGCTAACCAGTTTACGCTTATTATGACAGTCAGTTTTCGGCTTTCTCCACTAAGGTGCTTAACCATGTGAGCTGGAAGCACAATCGCAGTGGTTCTCCCTTTGCACGCCTAGCCGAACAAAACGGAACATAGGAAGCAAGTGCAAGAGCCAGGCAACCCAACTATTGACCGAAGACACAATTCGAAACTGATGCATATATAGCAATATTTGAGAATGTTTTTGCCGAATCCCTAAAGGTGTCCAGCGTTGCACTGTGAGACTAATGCTGGAAAAGCACAAATAGTTTAAAAGTGCCAAAAAGCTTGGAAAACCAAGAAACGTCAGTAAAAACATGACGTCCGAACAAGATCAAGTGTTCGGTGCCAATCCGAAAATTGGTCTTAGAAAAAAAGAAGTGCTTCTGCCATTCTTTAACATGACACATCCTATCACAAGACTTCGAGCGGGTCAGCCTACGGCTTCAACCTCCTATCCCGAGGGCGGAGTACTTCTCATTAGGCCAGTTTAGCAAACTAAACTCTAGCGGCTTTGAGAGAGAAATTAGGCTCCCCGGCTAGTGACCGCACACTCGCGTCAAAAAAAGGAGTGATAAATAATAATAATACTAATAATACTAATAATAATAGAACTTTGCAACGACTGAGAAGAAGAACACTTATAATAAAACGGCTCAAATAAACTTAAGAGCCCCCAAGTGACTTGGGTAGATGAATGATTGCATGTACCGAAGTACTTATATCATATCTATGTTCAACCGAACTTTAAATGCGTCTTAACCGACCGTCGGCTTCTCCCTCTTCGGTTAAGGACCGAAAAGTGTTATGTACTCCATCGGTCGAGAATATCGACGGTGTTTCCAATAACCAGGCAATCAGGCCATAAGGCTGTAACAGACAAAGCGCGCTCAGGGAACTTATGCTATATTACTGCGAAGAGTAAGAAGCATCTTCGAAGAAAATAGTACCCCCACCGATACCTTTCTTCAGTGCTCATTGTTATTATGAGACTTGTGCAATAGATTTTTTGTACTCATGAGTTCCGTTGTGTGCCGACCATCATTGAATAACTATAAGAGCGCTAGCTTTCGGCTTCACCCAGTCTGAGGTCTGGCTCGGGTGACCCGATCGTGACAATCACAGAGGTGCTCCCTTTACTCCCTAGCCGAACAATCGGGAACGTAGGGGTAAACACAGGAGCGAGGCAACCTAGCTTGCAAATCGCTTAAGTCAATATGGTGCATATTGTGGTGTAATACACGAACAAGGAACGAAGCCGTACAAGTATAATCATATGCAACAGGAAAAGCTTCATAAAGGAAGCCCCCAAGTAAACGGGGTATTTGAATTTATGCGTCACAAACAAAGTTTGGACAAGGAAATTTTTTAGAAGCAACTTTTTTCCAAAAACGTATAATGCTTGGTCGAACCGAACGCAAGTTAGAAATTAAAGCTTTGAGCATGAAAGCGACTTAGCTGGTTAATGTGTTCGGTATTGATGACGCGGTCCGAGCTTGATGCGGGGCAAGGTTCCATCCCTCAAGCCGGTCCCGAGGTGGCGGAGCGGAGAGCTTGACACGCCGAAGTGGTGACATAGCACGATCAATGCAGACCGGCAGAGTGACGCCGAAGTCCCCGGATCATTTTCCCGTGCACAAAAAATAGTGCAAACCGGAGATAATAGTAATAATGATAATTAAAAAAATCATTGCATAATAAATAATTTATGCAAACTGAGTAATAAAAGAAATATGGCCTGGCGCCAAAGTCAATGTCGATGCAGGGCGTCGGCGTGATGCGGTGAAGACGTGGCAAATCTTGAATTCGCAGGTCGGTCCGAGCTCCGAGTGCGGCGTTCGCCGGACTATGTACGGAAACTGACCGAACCACCATGCGACTGTCGTTTAATGCGGCCACCATTTGATAGACCTGTGTACATATGACGGACAAACCAGAGTAATAATTCCTTGGGAAAAATGAACCCAAATAAGCAAAAAATACTGGGATTAATAGCGCCTGGTTTATTTGTTGTAGCAATCCGAAGGAAGGTGATTCCTAAAATTGGGACCCGCTCCGCACACCCATTACCTGAAGGGCGATAAAACGACGGCATGACAATGCTGGTAAAGGTTGACTCGCCGAGGCAAAGCCCTCGGCCCAGCTAACGTGACGGAGCCGGTCGGCTAGTGACGCCGAAGTGTCCGGAGTAGGTTGATGAAGAGATGGCGAAGCCCCCGGTCCAGCCGAGATGTCGAAACCTCGATGTCAGCCGATGAGTCGAAGTACGTCGGCGTGGTGGATACCAGCTTGAAGAAGCAATAGTGCGGCCCTGTCGATGCAGGTCGTGACGTGGTCGATGCCGGCTTGATGAAGCGACCGTGCGGCGATGCCAGTATGCCCGCTCCGTGTAATCCGTGGGGCAGCGATGTTGGTGATGATTTATCCTTCGCGATGCCGGGCTCTTGTTCCGCTTGCCGATATGATGATCCGAAGAAGTTGAGCTCGGCTCAACAAAGTGACGCCATGTCTAGCGCAGGTCGGCAGCCGTGGAGTAATATTGCCGGACTGGTTTGACACCAGCATGATGTTGAAGATCATGTTCAAAAGATCTTACAGTTAGTGGGATGTGTTCGGGAACAAAACACAATACCCCATACAAAACTTCCTTCAAAAGGGATGTCCGAAATCCTGTTCATAAAAAAGATGAACTCGGGTCAGATTCGTTTTCGCGCAGAAAACAGATCCGAAAAGTGATGCACTAATCGGAAGGTTCTCGGAGTTTGGACGGTCGGATCGAGCCGAAATTTTGAGATGTGGTACATATAGGAATTCTGCAGACGATCAACGGTTGGATCTTCCAAAGGACGTCCGAGCTAGAAGCTGGACACCACGCCCTAAACTCATCCAAATTCCCGTCCAGATTTGACAGGGCTCCGGTATATCGTGGATTGCCAGAGATTCCTCCATCGGAACTCGACGAGATTTTCCAGGGTTGTTGTAGACTCAATTCTGCACAATTCCACCAAAGCGATCGTCAAAGCGATACTCGAGGAGGTGGTGGTGGCAGATACGAGTTCGCTGTCCAGAAAAACAGCACGGTCGCTTGAGGGCAATGTTGACGTTGAGCCCCCGAGCTCCATAGATGATTCCTCCGTGATCTTGATAGAGATCGGAGTTGATGTTTGATGAAGGCCCTCGTCCGGACATGGTGATCCGAACACGGGGCGCAATTTTTGGTCGAACCAAGGTGACCAGTCGAGCTGGTGACGAAGATGCCGAAGTCGCAGTTGATCTGCAGGCGAGCCATCGATCCTTTTGTCGATCACACAGCGGAACTCTCAATGAAAGCACCAATGTCGGTGTCAAAACCGGCGGATCTCGGGTAGTGGGTCCCGAACTGTGCGTCTAGGCCGGATGGTAACAGGAGGCAGGGAACACGATGTTTTACCCAGGTTCGGGCCCTCTTGATGGAGGTAAAACCCTACGTCCTGCTTGATTAATATTGATGATATGGGTAGTACAAGAGTAGATCTACCACGAGATCAAGGAGGCTAAACCCTAGAAGCTAGCCTACGGTATGGTTGTTGTATATGTGTATGTTGTATCTCATCTATCGACTAGCCTGGCCCTGGTTTATATAATGCACCAGAGGCCTAGGTTAACAATAGTCCTAGCCGAATACGCTGGTGGGGAGAAGTCCTTGTCTTGATCGCCAAGTCTTTGTGGAATCTTCCTTGTATGCGGCAGCTGTCCGAACTGGCCCATGAGTATACGGCCATGGGGGGCCTCGGCCCAATCTAATAGATCGGGAGACGACTTGGTGAGTACCCCCTAGTCCAGGACACCGTCAACAAGGGCAAACGACCTCCTCCTCTCATTCAAACCTTTGTGAAGGAGGGAGTGGGTGCTACTAAGGAGAAGGAGAAGAACACCGTGAGGGGTAGTGATGCCAAGAAGGGCAACGCTTCCCTTCCCAACAAAGCCGGCGACTTTAACCCTTATGTGTTATGCCGTGCTAGTGATGGGCATGTTTATGCCAAATTTGTTGTTTCTCCTTATGAGTACATTGAATGGTCTATTTGGGTTCCTAAGACCCTTGTTACTAACATCAAAGGACCCATTACAAAATGGGTACCTAAAACCAAGCATTGATCTCTTGTAGGTGTTTGCTTCCGGTGGGGGGTCATGGTTGCTCGATAGTGGAGGTACTAATCATATGACCGGAAGCAAGGACTTGGTGGTGAACGTGCAAAAGATTCCATCCATGCCCACCAACGTCAAGTGGGGTGACGCCTCGTCCTCTAAGGTATTGGGACTCGACAAGGTTGTCATTTCTCATGATCTTACGATCGAGAAGGTCATGCATGTTTTGCCACCTTCTTTGATGTTGATACTGTGGCCCTCTTGTGGAGCAAGACTCTTGTAACATCCCAAATTTTCAATTTGGAATGTTATACAATAGATCATCATTGCATATCATATTTATTTGCATTTTTGTTGATCCTAGAAATTTCACGCAACTCAAGGACCCTCGGAGAGAGTTGGGGATTTCGTTATTTTCATATTGAGTTTTCTCAAATTTTGAGAATAGGATCATTTGATTTTATTTTTATCTTCAATTATTTCTATTACAAAAAGAAAATATGAGAGAGGGAATAAAATGACTTTCCCAAAATAAAGAAATATTGAGGATGTAATAATAAAATCAAATAAGATTTTATTTTGGTTTTATTTGCTATTTTATTTGAATTTAGGAAAAATTGCACGTTTTCAGAAATTGCATTTAGGGCCAAGAAAATGTTCATCCTGTTCTAAATATTTTATTTAGACGGTGAAAATTTGTTTTGGCATTTTTAGTTTTTTATTTATTATTCTAGATGTTTTTTAGTCGCAGCGATATTGTTTAAAAAAAACCCCGCGCGCCCGACTGGGCCGAGGGCCCAGCCGAGCCAGCCCAGCCGCCGCCGCCTCCCGTGAGCCGGATCGGGACCGGAGTCCCGATCTCCGCCGCCGCCGAGTCCGGGAGGACATGCCTCCCGAGGCCGCCCCCTTCCCCAAGTTGCCCCCCCCCTTTATAACCCGCTGGAGCCCCCCTGGAGCCCCACACCGCCGCCGCCTCCCCATGCCGCCCGTGCCGCCGCAGCCACCGCCGCTGCTAGGAGCCGCCGCCCTGCCGCCGCCCGGAGCCCCGCCGGAGCTTCACCGGAGCCCGAGCAGAGGTAGCCGCCGCCGCCGGTTTTCTGAGAAAAACCGTTTCATTTTTTAAGAAAACCCTATTTTTCATTTTTTTAAATAGATCGGTTTTTCTCCGTTTTATTTATTTAGAGAGCATTCGCTCGTTCGTTCGTTTAACGAACGCGTTCATCGTTTAGAATCAGATAACGAACGTTCGTTCGTTAATCTGTTCATCGTTTTTCTTTTTCTTGGATTAAATTCATGATTTTTCTGATCGCGATTTCTGATCTGATTTTCGTTTTAGTTTATCTTTTCGCTCATTTATCGGAATCAGGCGATTCAAGCGCCTGGAGTTTCGTCTCGAAACCCTCTTTCCGTTTAACCAACTCAAACAAGTTTTTGCCTCAGTAAAATTTGACCTAGATTCAAATTAGTAAATGGAGTTGTTTCTTTTGCCGTTTGTCTTTCGTTGCTTCGTTGGATTTGATTCTTTTTGCCAACCGGAGTTCTTAAGTTGAACTTTCTGGTTAGATCTCTTATTTGCGTTTTACCTGTGCATTAGTTGAGTACTTATTGTATGCTTGTTTGTTTGCGATAGAGTACCCGGAGTGCGCCGCTTGCTACTTTGAATCGCTAGGTTTCACAGATCATCAGCAAGGCAAGTAACACTTTGATCATACTTCCTATTACCTAGTTTTTATTGCATTAGATCAACCCTCACACATTGCATGATTAGGATCTAATTAAATTGTGGGTTTGGGAAGTAGATGAGGTAGTACCTATTACCTGTTATTATCAAACCTTTGGGAGTTACTTCTACGTTTGCTTTTATGCCATGCTATGCTAGTAGACGTGGATTGGCTGAGTGAAATCCATGACAGATGTGAGATTGATAATTTAATGGTTTATTTAAGGTGGCAACTTAAATACACATCTGGGTGGATTGAGGCACCTGGGTATTCCAGCGATTGCCTATTTTTCTTTTGGACCGCCACCCAGGCTCAAAGGGATCATGAGATTATTCATACTAGAAACTTCCGTGTGCAGCCACAAGCTACTATGGGCTCTAGCATAGTTGACTATGTCGTGCGAACTCTTACAATGGTAGACTAGCAGATGTAGGGGATGTAGGTTGGTAAGGTTTACCCATTCGTCAGGTGCTAGCGCTTCTGAAAGACTATGTCTCGGTCATCCGTTTCTCAAACACCATGTAGTGCGAGAATCCTAACGGAGGAGATCGAGTCTTGTGGGGAAAAGTGCGCAAACCTCTGCAGAGTGTATAAACTAATCATGGTTAGCCGTGTCCCCGGTTATGGACATCTTGAGTATCTAGTACTTGGATTATCATGTGAATCTCATCATGTTACTCTAAATTAATTTTATTGGGTTTTAATGATGATGCTTAATTGGGATTGAGAATGTTGTCAACCATTCTCAATGTTTAACAACTACCATGATAGTTAAATAAAATTTATTCCTTTGTAGTAGGGAAAAATTGGCTTTACGCAAAACTGTAACCATGGAGCTTTCCACCAGCCAAATATGCATATAGAATAGTCTTATTTTTTTATTGCTCTCTATGTGTTACATTGCCAGCATATTCCATGTGCTAACCCGTTTCGGGCTGCAACATTCATGTTGCAGACTTTTTAGACGATGAGTAAGGTGCCTTTTAGGTCGTGGTTCTATACTCAGTGATGTCGTTGGAGTTGATGGACTCATTTATCTTCCAAGCCTTCCGCTGTTATCGTTTCTAGATGGCCTTAAGCCATATTTATTGTAATAAGTTCTCTTTTGAGACTCTCGATGTAATAAGTGTGTGATTGCCACTTTGTTAAATCCTTCAAGTACCGTGTGGTATCAGCATTACTGATCCAGGGATGACACCTGAGCACAGAGATTGGACCGTTTGAGGTCTGGTCGCTACAAGATGGTATCAGAGCACACGCTGACTGTAGGACACGACCACTAAGCCAAAGCCCTAGATCACTACTCTCTTCTTATTCTGACTCCCCATCTTTTCTACTATTTTAGGATGGCGGATTCAAGGAACAAGTTCACGCAACCGGATGAAGATACACCCTTTGGACATCACTTGAAGGAAGTCACTAGATATCTGAACATAGGAGTACCAAGCTTCACCGGAACCTACAACGCCACATTACCTGAAGAGGAGCGCTGGATGATTCAAGTTCAAGTTCCAGGAAGGACGTTCATGGCAGTCACTGAACCCATAGAGTTTTCCTTTGATGCACCAACATGGAGCCTAGGAAAGAGCATGGCATCTCACATCGCCATGGGACGCATTGGAGAAGTTTATCGCAATGATCTCAAGGATACTATCTACCAAATTTGTGGGCGTCGAGATGAGCACGGGGAGATGACCAGCACCAGGAAGGATAGATCAGTTGCAGCTTTTATCCAGGAGTTAAACCAGCACATTCGACGTCAAGAGAACCAGATGTGCGCCGACATGATAGATCTGAAGAAGGCGAGGACAAGAATCAAGGAACTGGAGGAAGAACTCAAGGCTGCACGTGAAGATTATGAAGAGGAAATCGAAGTATTAGTGGAGAAAAATGACGATCTGATCAAGAAGATTGGAATATTTATGGGAGGCCCTACACTAGTAGAGGAAAACAAAGAACCCAAGGAGATTCACCCTGAAGACTACATCATCATCGACGACACCGACTCGGATCCAGATGATAGCGATGATGACTATGTAGATGAAGCCAGAGCAGATATCATGGAGTCTGCAACTGAAGAATATTTCTAGTAGACCACCCCATCAGTAGTAGTAGTCCACCATGTAAATATAATAGTCCGAGCACTTTTGCGATAGTTAGATCGATTGTATGCCCTTGTTTGATTGAATGAAGTGAATTATTGTTTGCTTTTGCCTCATGTGCATATGGGTAGTGTTTTCTCTTTAGACCCCTCTCTATTCTTAAATCTCATCTTTTCTAAACCCTCAGATGCCTCCGAGACGTGACCCTGGATTTACCTTCCCACCGGAGCTCACCCAGTTGATCCAGCAGCAGAACACGTTGATGTAGTTGCTAGTCCAGAACCAGAATCAGGGGAACAACAACAACAACCCGCCACCACCACCACCACCTATTGATCACTTAGCCCGTTTTCTTAGGCTGAATCCGCCGGTGTTTTCTAGTAGCACCGAGCCGATAGTGGCAGATGATTGGCTCCACAAGACAGCAAGGGAGTTGACCACGGCAGGATGCACCAATGCGGAAAAGGTGAATTTGCCGCACATCAGCTTGAAGGACCCGCAGCATCATGGTGGGAGAATTTCACGGCCACTTTCCCTGTCGACACTGTCACATGGGACCAGTTCTAGCAGGCTTTCTGTACTGCCCATGTTTCAACAGGAGCTATGGTCGTGAAGAAGCGAGAGTTTCGCAACTTGCGCCAAGGAGGACGGACAGTTGGCCAGTATGTGGAGGACTTTAGTAAGCTAGCACATTATGCCCCAAATGACGTTGCTACGGATGCAGCTAAGCAGGAGAAGTTTCTGGAAGGACTGAATGATGAGTTGAGCATGCAGTTGATGGTAGCAACCTTCAACAACTACCAGGAGTTGGTAGACCATGCTCTCATGATTGAAGGGAAGCAGCGGCAAATTGAGAACCGCAAGAGGAAGTATGGACAAGGGAAGTACAATTCAGGAGCTCAGCAGAAGCCACGTTTTACCCCTAGACCGGGAGGACATTTTCAGCATACCCATCGAGGAGTTAGCTCGCACAATCATAATGGCACCAAGACTGGTAATGGGAATGGAGGAAGCAACAGCCAGAACCGTACAAACCCATCAACCCCAGCCAAGAGAGACCTGAGCCAAGTCACTTGCTTTAAGTGCCAGAAGACCGGACATTATGCAAATGAATGTCCTGAATCCTAGAATGGAAATGGCAATGGAAGCTCTGGGAAGAAGCGGAACCCTTTCAACAGGAGACAGGTGAACCACGTAAATGTGGAGGAGGTTGAAGCCCAGCCCGATGCAGTAATAGGTAAGTTTTTGGTTAAGTCATTTACTTCACTCGTTCTGTTGATACTGGTGCATCGCATTCATACATATCAAGGGGATTTGTGGATAAGTATAAACTGCCAACCCAACCCTTAGGTCACCCATGTTAGTAACCTCGCCTGGAGCAGAATATGTGGCTAGTCTATGCTGTGATCGGTTACCATTAAGGATTGGTAACTATGTATTTCCCTCAAACCTAATAGTATTGGAATCCCAAGGATTGGATGTGATATTAGGCATGGATTGGTTATCGAAGTATGAAGGGAACATTGAATGTGCTAGTAAGTCAATTTTGCTTACCACCCCAGAAGGGAGAATGATCAAGTACGTATCCCGGCATGTGCCAAAGAGGACTCAAGTAAATTGCTTAACAGGAGTTGTGCAAGAGGAAGTACCAGTAGTAAAGGATTTCCCTGACGTATTTCCAGAGGAGTTGCCAGGCATGCCACCGGATAGAGATATTGAGTTTTTGATTGAGCTTTTGCCAGGCACAGGGCCAATATCTAAGAGACCATATAGTATGCGCGCAAAGGATTTGGTGGAGATTAAGAAGAAGATTAAGGAGTTATTGGATAAAGGATATATCCGCCCAAGTTCTTCACCTTGGGGATCGCCAGTACTTCTAGTGGAGAAGAAGGATGGATCGTTAAGGATGGTTGTCGGTGTCAAAACCGGCGGATCTCGGGTAGGGGGTCCCGAACTATGCGTCAAGGCCGGATGGTAACAGGAGACAAGGGACACGATGTTTTTTACCCAGGTTTGGGCCCTCTCTATGGAGGTAATACCCTACTCCTTCTTGATTAATATTGATGATATGGGTAGTACAAGAGTAGATCTACCACGAGATCAAGGAGGCTAAACCCTAGAAGCTAGCCTATGGTATGATTGTTGTGTATGGAGTTGATTGCCTACGGACTACAACCCTCCGGTTTATATAGACACCGGATAGGGTTAGGGTTACATAGAGTCGGTTACAATGGTAGGAGATCTTGAATATCCGCATCGCCAAGCTTGCCTTCCACGCCAAGGAAAGTCCCATCCGGACACGGGACGAAGTCTTCAATCTTGTATCTTCATAGTCCAGGAGTCCGGCTGAAGGTATAGTCCGGCTACCCGAACACCCCCTAATCCAGGACTCCCTCAGTAGCCCCTGAACCAGGCTTCAATGACGACGAGTCCGGCGCGCAAATTGTCTTCGGCATTGCAAGGCGGGTTCCTCCTCCAAGTCCTTCATAGAAGATTGTAAACACCAAGAGTAGTGTCCGGCTCTGCAAAATAAGCTTCCACATATTGCCATAGAGAGAATAATATTAACACAAATCAAATCTGCTGACGTATTCCGCAGTGCGTCATCACACTACGGCCAAGTCCTTTACTCGAATCGTTTTCACTTTTCCACCTCAGCATGTTTTGCGAGGCGGTTTCCTTGGCACGTCTTGTCAAAGCAGAGATCGTGTACCTCCCTTTTACGGGATTCTCATCAATACGGACGTGGGTAATCCAACCGCGCCACTTATCACGGCGCTTGGGAGGCAAGCGAGTTTTACTAGGCAGGTGGGGACGCACAACCGCATCCGCCCATATAAGGGGACAAGGATCCACCCTTTTTACCTACGCCTTATTCCTCCTTTGCCTACCCATCTCCTGCACACTCGAGCTCCAGCGCCCAAGCCCGCACTTCCCACCTCGACCTTCTCTAGCGATGTCCGGAGCGGGAGGCAAGTGGAAGGTCTCCTCCATCACAGAGGGCGACGTCAAAAAGCTTAGGAAGGCCGGATACTTGTCCAAGGACATCGCGCACCGGCTTCCCGAGAAGGGGCAGCTCCTCCCCACCCCAAGGCCCCATGAGAGGGTAGTATTCCTTCCCCACTTCCTCCGCGGACTGGGTTTTCCACTTCACCCATTCGTCCGGGGGCTCATGTTCTACTACGGCCTGGATTTCCACGATCTGGCCCCGAACTTCATCCTCAACATCTCGGCGTTTATCGTTGTGTGCGAGGCTTTCCTCCGCGTACTCCCCCATTTCGGCCTCTGGCTCAAGACCTTCAACGTCAAGCCCAAGGTGGTGCGCGGCAGCCAGGCGGAGTGCGGAGGCGCCATGGCGGGCAAGATTGCCAACGTCCTGTGGTTCGAGGGCTCCTTCGTAGAGACCCTAAAGGGGTGGCAAGCCGGGTGGTTTTACATCACCGAGCCACGCGATCCGAAATGGATCGCAGCCCCCGAGTTCCGATCCGGACCCCCCATGCGGCTCATGTCCTGGAAAGAGACGGGCCTATCATGGGGTAACGAGGAAGAGGTGACCGGACTGAAGACATGCATCCAGTCCCTGGTAAACAAGCCAATCAGGCTTGTAAATGTAGTCCAGGTCATGCTCGTTCGCCGAATCCTCCCGTGTCAACAACGGGACTTTACTCTGTGGGAGTTCGACCCGGCACATCACCAAACCCTTAACAGGCTCTTCGGCACGACGTATGAAGACGTCTGGAAGGCGCTAATCAAAGGTGCCGAGGCTCCCGCATCCGCTTCCGAGGACCGCGGATACAGCTCGCAGCGTCACGCTAGCTAGGTAAGCTATTTTCACCTTTTACAGGGTGTTCAGCTTTTTTCATAGTTTAACTCTATGCGGGATCTAAACTCCCTTACCTTTGACAGGCTTGGCGGGCGATATCCGGACCGATTAATTGTCCGGCTCCGCTGCCCGAAGACCCAGCCCCAGCTCTACTAGTGAAGCTGCTGGCTCTGGCGCCTTATGTGGTGCCGGAAAAGAAGGCCAAGAAGAAGAAGACCACGGGGACTCGAAAGAGTGCCCGTAACGTGGTGGTGTCGGACTCGTCGTCCGACGAGTCCGAGACGCCCTCTTCCCATGAAAACGAGGAGGAGGAAGAAGAAAACTCTCCCCCCCCAGTGGGGGGAGGAGAGAAGAGGAAGGCCGCCCCAACGGGGGAGGCCGAGGGGTCTAGGAAAAGGAAGACCCCTCCGCCGGACTACGCCCCAACGCCGAAAAGGGCAAAGAGGAGTGGCCAAACAGGGCCAAGCATCCGGCGAAATCGTAAGTTCGGATATCAGAATAACTCATGATGTTCCTTTGTTGCATAGCTTTCCCTAATGTCGAATGTAATTATGCAGTCCGGCCCGGGCCGAATTCGACGAATCGTCGGGCGGCTCCCTGGACTCATCGGACGTGAACTCGGTTCCGCCCGATGTCTCCCCACGCACTGCAGACGACGCTGAAGTGGCGTCGCAACGAGCTCCGGGGCAGGAGGAGGTGGTCCTAGAGGAGCCGCAAGGCGACCTCCCAGACCCCAGGAGTAAAGGGGACAAGACCCCCCAGGGCTCCAAGTCCGGCTTTGTGCCGGACACCGCGCCGGAATCTTCAACAGTTCCAGACCGCGGTAGGCGAACTCCTTCCAAGAGGAGCAAGCCTTCTGAGCCGGCGGCCTCCGTCCAACCGGAGGTGCCGAACAATCTGCTTGAGGTGCTTGACGGCGCCTCCATCGACGAGGAGCACTGTACTATTATGAGTACGGTGATCCAGAAGGTTCAGTCCGCCAAGAGCGGACTGACTGAAGCTTGCGCTAGCCTTCTAACAGGCTTCGAGGTAAGTAAAAATATATAAAAATAGTACCACATAGACAGTAGCCCCTGATGCTCTGTTTGGCGTTCGGAAAGAAAATCCGAATAGAGGATCTAGTAAATTTCGCATGAGTCTAACAATAAAGAGTCAATATGCCTGTGCAGGCTGCGCTGCTATCCACCGCCGCACTGACTGCGGAGGTGGGTGTCCTGAAACAGAAGAGCTCGGCCTTGCCAAGCGGCAGCTCGAGGAAAAAGAAGGTAGGAAATACCTTACAGAAAAAGTGCCTATAGAGAGGCGTGATTGCAAAAAATAACAGGATTGCACTGCTTATTATAGGGGCCACGGCTGAGGTGGCGACCCTCAAGCAGGCGCTGTCCGAGGCCGAAAAGAAAACGGCCGCGGAGCACACCGAGCGAGAGAAACTTGGGGCTCAGGTCGGTGAGGTGCAGCAAGAGCTTCAGGCTCTCACGAAAAAACATGAGAGTTTGGAGCTTGAGTCAAAGACCCAAGCGTCCGAGCTCGCGGCGGCCCTTGAGACTGCCAAGTCTGCCAAGGCCGAAGCCCAAAAGGCCCTCCAAGAGTTGGAGGAGATGAAGAAGATAGCAGCGGGTAAGGCATTCTTTATGCAAAGCAGAAATATAAAAGTAAACTACTTGTTACTTACCCGAATCCGGAGTTCTCCAGGGGCATTCGCAGATCTTCCCCGCAGCGTATCCGACGCCGCCGCATTCTACCGAGCTGAAGAGGGCAGCTCGACGAAGAAGGTGTTCTGGTCTCAGTATGCTGAGGCTGGACACCCTGTGCCCTTGAGCGACCAGCTGAAACAGCTGGTCGAGCTCCACAAGGCGGCCGAACAGGCCATGAAGGGCTTCGTAGTTCGGCTATGGCCCGGAGAGGCCCTGCCTGGGAGCTACTTCGGGCTGGTGCGGCGGCTGGTGGAGGCCTGTCCAAGGCTCGAGGTCATCAAGCGCTCTGTCTGCATCGAAGGTGCCCGTCGGGCCCTTGCCCGTGCAAAGGTGCACTAGGGTAAGCTGGATGGTGAGAAGCTTGTGAAGGACGGGCCGCCGCCGGGGAAGGAGCATCGCAAGCCCGAGAACTATTACAAGGATGTTCTTGCGGGTGCCCGCCTTGTGGCGGATGAATGTACCAAGGATGTAATTTTTGAATAAACTCGCTTGTTTTTATCCTGTGCGCTGAAAACTTGTTCATAGGCGCTTAAGCAATGCTTGTTGAATTTAAAATATTATTTTCTGTGCGGCCGTTTATCAAAAAATTGAGAGATGGCCAGTCGTCGGCTTCTGCCCCCATGCCAATAGTGCTGGGGTGTTCGGGATAAACCTGAGCGCTCTTTTTCCCATAGTTGGGTCCTTCGAGGGAGGCGCTCAGCACAATGAACCAGGCAATCAGACTATAATGCTTGAACACTCTCACTTAGCCATAGAACTTTATAATTTTAAATTTCGGTGAAGCCCCTAGTTTGGAAGACCGAGTTCGGGGCGCTATCCACGCCTTGGCCGGACAAATCCGGCTCCTCGCTCGAAGCGGCATAAGTTTTTAGGGACTCGAAAAACCTCTCGAACAGCGACCGGTCTCTCGCCTCATCATGACAGTCAGTTTTAGCTTTCTCCACTGAGGTGCTTAACCCAGCTCAATCGGAGCACAATCGCAGTGGTTCTCCTAGTGCTACCTTAGCCGATATAGCGGAACGTAAGGCACCAAAACATAGGAGCCGGGCAAACCCAACTATTGACCCAAATCACGATTCGGAGCCGATGCATATAGTGCTATAAGTTCGGGGTGCCGCACTTGTGAAAGTGTATGGACTTCTCACACCATATTAAAGGGTACTGAAGCCCCTGGCGTACTTGTCGTACCACAGTGTATGGGTGCAACATGTCATTAATGAACATATATAAAAGAGAGTAATGCAGAAAATAGACAAAAGCTATGCATTGTTTATATAAAGGTTGTTGTCAGAGCAGAACGATACGAGTGGTATTATAAGGTAAAGATATTGGACTATTTAACATGTCCTAGCCAGGGGCAGGCCGCGGAATTGTATTCAAAACAGGCATACTGCTCGTAATAGAGACCACCTGGGGGTTCCATAATGCGGCATGGCTTGTCTGCCTCCCTGGATCCTGCATCGTTTGTGCGCAGTCGAATTGCCGAACAGGTCGTCCGAAGTATGGAGTCCTGAAAGTAAGAAAAAATTAAAAAAAGAATCCGGCAGCCCCTAGTACGTTTTAAGCCGTATTTTGGGCGTGCCGTTATTGTGCCCCTTCCCCTGTGCCCATGGTATTTCAAGGGCGTAGTTATGTACGCGAGGTACTGGTTTCGCTATGTCACGAAAGCTGGGGTTGGGGCCGCATTGCTACGCTTGCTCAGAGTGTGCCAGGTGGTACTGCTGTGGGTTACTCCGGGCGCGCTTGGCAGTGTCTGGCTTTTTAATGGCCGGACTAGAGAATTGCCTGAGAAGGCTACTTTGTACCTCCGCTGCGAGAGCCGCCGTATGCTCCTCCGTACGGAGGGAGCGTTCGGTGTTTCCGTTGACCGTAATTACTCCTCGAGGGCCTGGCATCTTGAGCTTGAGATATGCATAGTGCGGCACCGCATTGAACTTTGCGAATGCGGTTCGTCCGAGCAGGGCGCGATAGCCACTGCGAAACGGGACTATATCGGAGATTAACTCTTCGCTTCGGAAATTGTCCGGGGATCCGAAGACTACGTCAAGTGTTACTGAGCCTATACAGTTGGCTTCTACACCTGGTATAACGCCTTTAAAGGTCGTTCTTGTGGGCTTAATCCTTGAGGGATCTATGCCAATTTTCCGCACTGTATCCTGATAAAGTAGGTTCAGGCTACTGCCGCCGTCCATGAGGACTCTTGTGAGATGAAATCCGTCGATGATTGGGTCGAGAACCAATGCGGCGAAGCCGCCATGACGGATGCTAGTGGGATTGTCCCTTCGATCAAAAGTGATCGGGCAGGAGGACCATGGGTTGAACTTTGGGGCGACTGGCTCTATCGCGTATACGTCCCGTAGCGCACGCTTCCGCTCCCGCTTGGGAATGTGGGTTGCATATATCATGTTCACCGTCCACACTTGTGGGGGAAAGCCCTTCTGTCCATTGTTGTTCGGCGGCTTGGGCTCCTCGTCATCGCTGTGCAGCCCCTTGTCTCAGTTTTCGGCCCTTAACTTGCCTGCCTGCTTGAACACCCAACAATCCCTGTTAGTGTGATTGGCTGGCCTTTCCGGGGTGCCATGTATCTGGCACAAGCGATCGAGTATTCGGTCCAAACTGGACGGGCCCTGAGTATTCTTTTTGAATGGCTTTTTCCGCTAACCGGATTTATAGCCTTTGAATCCGGCATTGACTGCCGTTTCTTCATTGCTGTCGCTGTTAACGCGGCGTTTTTGCTTATTCCGACGTGTCCTGCCACTTTTGTCCTTGGTATCCGAATTACCAGGGTTCTTTGATAAGTTGTTACTGCGAGCTAGCCAGCTGTGTTCTCCCGCGCAAAAGCGGGTCATGAGTGTCGTGAGGGCTGCCATGGATTTCGGCTTTTCCTATCCTAGGTGTCGGGCAAGCCACTCGTCATGGATGTTATGCTTGAAGGCTGCTAGGGCCTCTGCGTCTGGACAGTCGACTATCTGGTTTTTCTTTGTTAGGAACCATGTCCAGAATTGTCTGGCCGATTCTTCTGGCTGCTGAATTATGTGGCTTAAGTCATCGGCATCCGGCGGTCGCACGTAAGTGCCCTGGAAGTTGTCGAGGAATGCGGCTTCCAGGTCCTCCCAAGAACCGATTGAGTCTGCTGGCAAGCTGTTAAGCCAATGCCGGGCCGGTCCTTTAAGTTTGAGCGGGAGGTATTTGATGGCGTGTAGATCATCGCCGCGTGCCATGTGGATGTGAAGGAGATATCCTTGATCCATACCGCCGGATCTGTTGTGCCATCGTATGATTCGATGTTTACGGGTTTGAAACCCTCTAGGATTTTATGATCCATTACTTCATTCGTGAAGCATAGCGGGTGTGCGGCGCCTCTATACTGGGCTATATCACGACGCAGCTCGGAAGAGCTATGTCTGTTGTGTTTGGCCCGGCCGGATTTGTTGTATCCGGAGTGAAGATCATTGTCACATGCCGTAGGGCACCTGCGCGATCCGTAGATCGATCTTGTTTGTCTTGCCTTATCCTCCAGTATGTCTCGCAGGTCGGGCACATTTTCCCGTGACTTAGTTGAGCGGCGTCGGGGCATGGCTTGGGTGGAGGGCCGAGAGGCCTCTCTGTCGCGGCCGCGAGGTGGCCGGTCTGCCATGTCATGCGCTGGTGATGTAGGTGCTTCCTCCTCTGATCGGGGTAGCGGCCTGCACTTCGGGTAACTCTTGGAGGGGCGTTCGAGTTTATACTCTTCGGCCGCAAGGACTTCAGTCCATCTGTCAGCTAGCAAATCTTGGGCAGCTCTAAGATGTTGCTGCTTTTTCTTGAGGCTGCTTGCCGTGGCTAAAAGCCTGCGTTTAAAATGCTCTTGTTCGGCAGGGTCTGATGGTATGACGAATTCGTCGTCATCGAGGCTTGCCTCATCTTCGGAGGGAGGTGTATAGTTATCATCCTCGACCTCTCGGTCTGCCGCTCTCTCGTGAGGGCTGGCTTCTCCATCTTCCTGTGCCGAATCTTGCTGAGGTGGGTGTTCTTTGGCGCTATCTGGGGTAGTATTATCTCCCGTGCCGGAATCACCGTTTTTGCTTTGGCGGGATTTAGAGCGGCGCCGCTGACGCCGGCGCTTTGGCTGTTTCTTGGGGGCGTCATCCCCCACTATTCCATCTCCATCTCCATCTTTTGGAGTGTCCACCATATATATGTCATATGACGAGGTGGCCTTCCAGCGCCCTACAGGTGCTGGTTCCTGTTCGTCTCCTACATCGTCGTCCATGCCGTCGATGTCTTCGGAGCTGAAGTCAAGCATGTCGGTTAGATCGTCGACAGTGGCTACAAAGTGGGTGGTGGGTGGGCTTTGAATTTCCTCATCGTCCGTATTCCACCCTCGCTGACCGTAGTCCAGACAGGGCTCTCCTGATAAAGAGAGAGACTTAAGAGAATTCAGGATGTCGCCAAAAGGCGAATGCTGAAAGATGTCTGTGGTGGTGAACTCCATTATCGGCGCCCAATCGGATTCGATTGGCAGGGGCGCGGGGGGTTCGGAGTCCGGGGAGGAGTCCGGATCCTCGGAGTCACGGGTAGTGCAGAGTGCGGGGCTAGCGTTCGGCTCGATCGCCTCTGAGATCGCAGCCCCTGAGGCAGCGTCCAACCGCTAATCCTCGATCGGCGCAGTAGGCTCCGAATCAATGGTCGAAACCGATGCGTATGCGGCCCCCAAGGCGCTGTTTGGCGGCAGAGCTATATCATGCCCATTGAGACAGTGCGGCGCGCTTGGCTATGGCTCGAATCCGTCGAAGATCAAGTCCCCGTGGATGTCAGCCGTGTAGTTTAGGCTTCCAAACCTGACCTGATGGCCAGGGGCGTAGCTTTCGATCTGCTCCAGGTGGCCGAGCGAATTGGCCCGCAGAGCGAAGCCGCCGAAGACGAAGATCTGTCCGGGGAGCAAAGTCTCACCCTGGACTGCATCGTTATTGATGATCAAAGGAGCCATCGGGCCTAAAGGCGACGACACAGAGGAACTCTCAATGAAAGCACCAATGTCGATGTCAAAACCGATGGATCTCGGGTAGGGGGTCCCGAACTGTGCGTCAAGGCCGGATGGTAACAGGAGACAAGGGACACGATGTTTTTTACCCAGGTTCGGGCCCTCTCGATGGAGGTAATACCCTACTCCTGCTTGATTAATATTGATGATATGGGTAGTACAAGAGTAGATCTACCACGAGATCAAGGAGGCTAAACCCTAGAAGCTAGCCTATGGTATGATTGTTGTGTATGGAGTTGATTGCCTACGGACTACAACCCTCCGGTTTATATAGACACCGGATAGGGTTAGGGTTACATAGAGTCGGTTACAATGGTAGGAGATCTTGAATATCCGCATCACCAAGCTTGCCTTCCACGCCAAGGAAAGTCCCATCTGGACACGGGACGAAGTCTTCAATCTTGTATCTTCATAGTCCAGGAGTCCGGCTGAAGGTATAGTCCGGCTACCCGAACACCCCCTAATCCAGGACTCCCTCAATGGTTGTTGATTATCGAGGATTGAATGAAGTAACCATCAAGAATAAGTACCCACTACCGATGATCAATGATCTGTTTGATCGATTGCAAGGAGCTAAGGTATTTTCCAAGATCGATCTGCGATCAGGATACCATCAGTTGAAGATTCGAGAACAGGATATACCTAAGATGGCTTTTACCACCAGGTATGGGCTGTACGAGTATACCGTTATGTCATTTGGCCTGACTAACACACCTGCTTATTTTATGAACATGATGAACAAAGTGTTTATGGAGTTTTTCGATAAGTTCGTCGTAGTGTTCATTGATGATATCCTAGTTTACTCGAAGGATGAAGAAGAGCATAAGGGGCATTTGCGTTTGGTACTTGGTAAGCTCAAAGAACATCAGTTATATGCCAAGTTTAGCAAATGTGAGATTTGGTTGAAGGAAGTTGGATTTCTCGGACACGCTATATCCGGAGAAGGTATAGCAGTGGATCCCACCAAGGTCGACACTGTGACAAATTGGGAGGCGCCAACAACAGTTGGAGAGATCCGGAGTTTTCTTGGACTCGCAGGATACTACCGGAGATTCATTGAAAATTTCTCGAAGATTGCGAAGCCTATGACAGAATTGTTGAAGAAGGATACCAAGTTCATATGGACTGAGGAATGTGAGGCTAGTTTCCAGGAGTTGAAGAAACGCTTGGTTACATCACCAGTGTTGATTTTGCCAGATCAGACCAAGGATTATGAGGTGTATTGTGATGCTTCACGTCGAGGACTTGGAGCAGTGCTTATGTAGGAAGGAAGAGTTGTTTCATATGCCTCACGACAGCTTAAGCCTCATGAGTTTAATTATGCTACGCATGATTTGGAGTTAGCAGCCGTAGTGCATGCATTGAAAACTTGGAGACACTTACTCATTGGAAACCATTGTGAGGTGTACACGGATCACAAGAGTTTGAAGTATATTTTCATGCAGAAGGAGTTAAATCTCAGGCAAAGGAGATGGTTGGAGCTCATCAAGGATTATGATATGAGATTGCATTATCACCCTGGAAAGGCTAACGTAGTAGCTGATGCGTTGAGCCGTAAAAGCCATGTCAACACCTTAATGATGCGAGAGTTACCGAAGGAGTTAGCCAAAAATCTTCGTGAGCTGTGTTTGGAGATAGTTCCGAGAGGCTATGTAGCAGCATTGGAGATTCAGTCTACATTGATGGATAAGATCAGAGAAGCCCAGAAGACTGACAAGGAGATTGCTTCTATTAAGGAGAAGATGAGCAAGGGGAAAGCTAAAGGATTTCGTGAGGATGAGCACGATACCTTATGGTTTGAAGACCGTGTTTATGTGCCTAATGATTCGGAGATCAGAAAGTTGATTCTGCAAGAAGCCCGTGATTCACCACATTCGATTCACCCAGGAAATACCAAGATGTATTTGGATTTGAAGGATAATTTCTGGTGGACCGGAATGAAGAAGGATATTGCGGAGTATGTAGCAGTTTGTGATGTATGTCAGAGAATAAAGGCAGAGCATCAGAAGCCAGCAGGATTTCTACAGCCATTGCCGATACCCGAATGGAAGTGGGATAAGCTAGGAATGGATTTTATTACAGGATTGCCCATAACACGTTCAGGCTATGACTCAATTTGGGTTGTAGTCGATCGTTTGACAAAGGTAGCTCATTTCATCCCAGTGAAGACTACCTATACTAGTGCCAAATTGGCAAAGATATACATGACCAGAATCGTATGTCTGCATGGAGTTCCAAAGAGCATTGTATCAGATAGAGGAACCCAGTTTACCTCAAAGTTCTGGAATCAGTTGCATGAAACTTTGGGTACCAGGCTAGAATTCAGTACAGCTTTCCATCCACAGACAGATGGACAGACCGAGAGAGTCAATCAGAATTCAGAGGATATGCTGAGAGCTTGTGCGCTAGATAATGGATCTAGTTGGGACGAGAATTTGCCATACGCAGAATTTTCTTACAACAACAGCTATCAATCTAGTTTGAAGATGGCCCCTTTCGAAGCCTTGTATGGAAGGAGGTGCAGGACCCCGTTGTCATGGGATGAAGTTGGAGACCGTCAGTTATTTGGACCAGATCTGATTAAGGAGTCCGAACAGAAAGTAAAATTGATTCGCGATAGGCTCAAGGTAGCCCAGTCCAGGCAGAAGAGCTACGCAGATTCTAAACGCAAGGAGACAGTTTATGAAGTCGGAGACTGTAAGTGCATCTAGTGCCACCCCTAGTTGGTTTTGGAGTATTGACGACAAACCTAGTTGAGGGACTAATGTGTTTGTAAGAATTGCAGGATAACACAGGTAGAAGTCCCTCATTGATTCGGTTTTCCTACTAGAGATGACCCCTGAAAATGTATGAAGACATTGAAGTCAGAGGTGGTATGTGAAGACATTCACATTGAAGACTATGATAAGAGAATACATCGCGTGAAGACTATGGAGCACGAAGACTTAGCAGTTTCGTCGTTCTGTGTTTTTCTTTGTTGAGTCATATGAACCACCGTACTGTTAAGTGGGGTCCAAGAGAACCAGTCAGAATGACTGAAGTGATGCTTAACCAAAATCCTATGTCTTCGAGTGAAGACTATGAGAGCAAATCTTGTCCAGAGTTGGATAAGTCAGCTTTGCTTGTAGTCCAAGTAAAGTTGCCGTGTGTGTTTGAAATCTGACCGTTGGAACACGTGTCAGTTCCTTAGTGACCAAGGGTCATTTCGGACAAACCAGGTCGGGTTGCCCAGTGGCTATAAATAGCCCACCCCCTACAACCATAAACGGTTGGCTGCTCAGAGTTAGTACGGCTTTTGTCGTTTGAGAGCAACCCACCTCGAAGCCTTTGAGAGATAATTCCTTGCGAGGATAAAGCCCTAACCACCCAGAGCCAAAGAGTGTTAGGCATCACTGAAGTCTTCCTGTCTGTGTGATCTGAAGACTTATTACACTTGAGGACTGTGAATCCTCCAGCCGGTTAGGCGTCGCGTTCTGAGCATCCAAGAGTCATTGTGGATCGCCGGTGAACGAAGTCTGTGAAGGTTTGGAAGTCTACCTTGAAGACTTACCAGAGTGATTGGGCGAGGTCTGTGTGACCTTAGCTCAAGGGGAATACGGTGAGGACTGAGTGTCCTGAGCTGCGTGTTCAGGACTGTGTGTCCTTAGGTTTAAATACCTAGCCGCCCTAACCAGACGTACAACTATCACCGCAGTTGGAACTGGTCTACCAAACCTTTATCTTCACCAAGCTCACTGGTTCTATCCTTCCCATCTCTTTATTTACAGTTGGTCCTTGTGAAGTCATTGCCTATTTGCATTGTCCATTTGTCTTCACTGTGTGACTGTTTGTTCATATTGGTTTCATATTATCTTCCATCCTGATCCGTACTGCCTAGCTGCTGTTAGTCTTTGTACTTTCACTTCATTGAATACTTGACTATGGCTTGTCTAGGGTAGTCTACCTTCCGCTGCATGCTTATAGGTTCATTTCTATCGTTTGTCTTCAAAACTCCCATGTTTTGAAGACTTTCATAAAAATCGCCTATTCACCCCCCCCCCTCTAGTCGGTATAACGCACTTTCAAAGACCGAGTTTATCTTCGAGTATCTCCACTTCGAGGAGTTAAGCGCTTTGGAGTTAAGGGAAAGTTAGCGCCACGTTTTGTAGGCACATACAAAGTTTCGGAGCGTATGGGAGAAGTAGCTTATAAGTTGGAATTTCCCGAAGAATTGTCAGGAGTTCACAACGTGTTCCACGTTTCCCAGTTGAAGAAGTGCCACGCAGAGATGGCTGATATACCGCTAAGAGATGCAGTGCCGCTGGAAGTGATTCAGTTGGATAGTGATTTGACCTATGAAGAGAAACCAGTCAAGATTCTTGAGTATGCCAGCCGAGCCACCCGCAGCAATGTTATCAAGTTTTGCAAAGTTCAGTGGAGCCACCACACGGAGGATGAAGCCACCTGGGAACGAGAGGAAGATCTGTTGAAGGACTACCCTCACCTCTTTTCTAGCCAACCTGAATCTCGAGGGCGAGATTCATCTTAAGGGGGGTAGTTTTCTAACATCCCAAATTTTCAATTTGGAATGTTATACAATAGATCATCATTGCATATCATATTTATTTGCATTTTGGTTGATCCTAGAAATTTCACGCAACTCAAGGACCCTCGGAGAGAGTTGGGGATTTCGTTATTTTCATATTTGAGTTCTCTCAAATTTTGAGAATAGGATCATTTGATTTTATTTTTATCTTCAATTATTGCTATTACAAAAAAAATGAGAGAGGGAATAAAATGACTTTCCCAAAATAAAGAAATATTGAGGATTTAATAATAAAATCAAATAAGATTTTATTTTGGTTTTATTTGCTATTTTATTTGAATTTAGGAAAAATGCACGTTTTCAAAAATTGCATTTAGGGCCAAGAAAATGTTCATCCTGTTCTAAATATTTTATTTAGACGGTGAAAATTTGTTTTGGCATTTTTAGATTTTTATTTATTTTTCTAGAATTTTTTTTAGTCGTAGCGATATTGTTTAAAAAAACCCCCCGCGCGCCCGACTGGGCCGAGGGCCCAGCCGCCGCCGCCTCCCGCGAGCCGGATCGGGACCGGAGTCCCGATCGCCGCCGCCGCCGAGTCCGGGGAGGACACGCCTCCCGAGGCCGCCCCCTTCCCCAAGTTGCCCCACCCTTATAACCCGCCGGAGCCCCCCTGGAGCCCCACACTGCCGCCGCCTCCCCACGCCGCCGCTGCTAGGAGCCGCCGCCCGAAGCCCGAGCAGAGGTAGCCGCCGCCGCCGGTTTTCTGAGAAAAACCGTTTCGGTTTTTTAAGAAAACCCTAGTTTTCATTTTTTTTTTAAATAGATCGGTTTTTCTCCGGTTTATTTATTTAGCGAGCATTCGCTCGTTCGTTCGTTTAACGAACGCGTTCATCGTTTAGAATCAGATAACGAACGTTCATTCGTTAATCTTTTCATCGTTTCTCTTTTTCTCGGATTAAATCCGCGATTTTTCTGATCGCCATTTCTGATCTGATTTTCGTTTTAGTTTATCTTTTCGCTCATTTATCGGAATCAGGCGATTCAAGCACCTGGAGTTTCGTCTCGAAACCCTCTTTCCGTTTAACCAACTCAAACAAGTTTTTGCCTCAGTAAAATTTGACCTAGATTCAGATTAGTAAATGGAGTTGTTTCTTTTGCCGTTTGTCTTTCGTTGCTTCGTTGGATTTGATTATTTTTGCCAACCAGAGTTCTTAAGTTGAACTTTCTAGTTAGATCTCTTATTTGAGTTTTACCTGTGCATTAGCTGAGTACTTATTGTATGCTTGTTTGTTTGCGATAGAGTACCCGGAGTGCGCCGCTTGCTACTTCGAATCGCTAGGTTTCACGGATCATCAGCAAGGCAAGTAACACTTTGATCATACTTCCTATTACCCAGTTTTTATTGCATTAGATCAACCCTCACACATTGCATGATTAGGATCTAATTAAATTGTGGGTTTGGGAAGTAGATGAGGTAGTACCTATTACCTGTTATTATCAAACCTTTGGGAGTTACTTCTACGTTTGCTTTTATGCCATGCTATGCTCGTAGACGTGGATTGGGTGAGTGAAATCCATGACAGATGTGAGATTGATAATTTAATGGTTTATTTAAGGTGGCAACTTAAATACATATCTGGGTGGATTGAGGCACCTGGGTATTCCAGCGATTGCCTATTTTTCTTTTGGACCACCACCCAGGCTCAAAGGGATCATGATATTATTCATACTAGAAACTTCCGTGTGCAGCCACAAGCTACTATGGGCTCTAGCATAGTTGACTAAGTCATGCGAACTCTTACAGTGGTAGACTAGCAGATGTAGGGGATGTAGGTTGGTATGGTTTACCCGTTTGTAAGGTGCTAGCGCTTCTGAAAGACTATGTCTCGGTCATCCATTTCTCAAACACCATGTAGTGCGAGAATCCTAACGGAGGAGATCGAGTCTTGTGGGGAAAAGTCCGCAAACCTCTGCAGAGTGTATAAACTAATCATGGTTAGTCGTGTCCCCGGTTATGGACATCTTAAGTATCTAGTACTTGGATTATCATGTGAATCTCATCATGTTACTCTAAATTAATTTTATTGGGTTTAATGATGATGCTTAATTGGGATTGAGAATGTTGTCAACCATTCTCAATGTTTAACAACTACCATGATAGTTAAATAAAATTTATTCCTTTGAAGTAGGGAAAAATTGGCTTTACGCAAAACTGTAACCATAGAGCTTTCCACCAGCCAAATATGCATATAGAATAGTCTTATTCTTTTATTGCTCTCTATGTGTTACATTGCCAACATATTCCATGTGCTGACCCGTTTCGGGCTGCAACGTTCATGTTGCAGACTTTTCAGACGACGAGTAAGGTGCCTTTTAGGTCGTGGTTCTATACTCAGTGATGTCGTTGGAGTTGATGGACTCACTTATCTTCCAAGCCTTCCGTTGTTATCGTTTCTAGATGGCCTTAAGCCATATTTATTGTAATAAGTTCTCTTTTGAGACTCTCGATGTAATAAGTGTGTGATTGCCGCTCTGTTATAAATCCTTCAAGTATTGTGTGGTGTCAGCATTACTGATCCAGGGATGACACCTGAGCACAGAGATTGGACCGTTTGAGGTCTAGTCGCTACAACCCTTAAAGTAGCCTTTGTTGGGCATGTCGAAAACGGTCTCTATGTGATTAACTTTTTGAAGCAACTCACCAAGACCGTGACATGCCTAATGGCTAAAGTTGACGTGGGATGTCTTTGGCATCGTTGTCTAGCCCATGTCAATATGAGATCTTTGCAACGTCTTCTCAAGGGGGACCATGTTCGTGGACTAGCAAATGTTAGTTTTGCCAAAGATCGTGCTTGTAGTGCTTGTATCGAAGGAAAGCTACATGAAAAGGCTCACCCTCCTACGACTATCATTTACTCGAAGAGGCCTTTGGAGCTCCTTCACATGGATCTCTTTGGGCCTCCATCTTTTGATAGTCTTGGGGGAAGAAAGTATTGCTTGGTGATTGTGGATGATTATTCAAGATACACGTTGGTATATTTCTTCAAGAGGAAGAGTGAGACCCAACAAACCGTCATTGACTTTGCAAATGAAGCTCAACGGCAACACAATGCAAAAATCTTGACAATAAGAAGTGACAACGGCACTGAGTTCAAGAACTACACCCTGGATGAGTTCTTAGTGATGAGGGGATCAAGCATCAATATTCTGCACCGTACACCCCTCAACAAAATGGTGTAGCGAAGAGGAAGAACTGGATGTTGATGGATGCGGCAAGGACCATGATGGTGGAGTTCAAGTCTCCATACAACTTTTGGGCCGAAGCCATCAACACCGCGTGTCATGCATCAAACCAGCTCTACCTCCACAAAGTCTTGAACAAGACTCCATATGAGATACTCACCGGGAACAAGCCCAACCTCAAGTACTTCCAGGTGTTCGGGTGTAAGTGTTTCATTCTCAAGAAAGGTGTTCGTTTGTCTAAATTTGAGGCTAGAGCTCATGAGGGCATATTTGTTGGTTATGCTACAAACTCCCATGCTTACCGTGTCCTCAATAAGTCCACGGGACTTATTGAGGAGACATGTAACATGGAGTTTGATGAGAATAACGGCTCCCAATTGGAGCAAAGTGGCACTTGTGATGTAGGTGATGAAATTCTTCCCCAAGCCATAAGAAGAATGGGTGTTGGTTTTATCTTACCAATTGAGGAACCCCTTGTGGCCGAAGGAGAAGGACAGTGCTCCACTCAAGTGGAGCCATCACCAACCCAAGGCCCACACGCTTCCGAAGAACAAAGTGAAGGCCCTCAACCTCAAGAACAAGACCAAGGGCAAGGTCAATCTCAAGATGGTGTTTTAACATCAAGTGATGCCCAAGGTCAAGTTCTCTCCTCCGAGCAAGTTCAAGATCAAGAGCTTCCTCGAGATCAAGAACAAGCTCAAGACGGCGCTCAAGATGACCAAGTGACCGCTCCTCAACTCACCCCCGAGGAGGAATTGGAGCGTCGTGTCGCAAAGATTGCTTCCAAGCTCTCCACCAAAGATCATCTCATGACAACTGTGCTTGGAAGCTTAAGAAAGGGGGTCTATGAGGTGCTCGAAGATCCGGATGTCTCAATGCCATGCATGAAGAACTCAACAACTTTGAGCACAACAAGGTGTGGAGATTGGCGCCAAGGCCAACGGGGAACCATAATGTCATTGGAACCAAGTGGATATTCAAGAACAAGCAAGATGCTCATGGGATTATCATTCGCAACAAGGCTCGTTTGGTAGCACAAGGCTACTCCCAAGTTGAGGGTATCAACTACGGTGAAACCTTTGCTCCCGTTGTTCACCTTGAATCCATTCGCATGTTGATTGCATATGCTTCTCATCATAACTTTAAGTTACAACAAATGGATGCGAAGAGTGCTTTTCTTAATGGTCCTATTAATGAGTTGGTATATGTCAAGCAACCCCCCGGGTTCGAGGATCCCTACTTTCCCGATCATGTGTATCAACTCGATAAGGCACTCTATGGCCTTAAGCAAGCCCCACGTGCGTGGTATGACCACTGAGGGAGTCCTGGATTAGGGGGTGTTCGGGTAGCCGGACTATACCTTCAGCCGGACTCCTGGACTATGAAGATACAAGATTGAAGACTTCGTCCCATGTCCGGATGGGACTTTCCTTGGCGTGGAAGGCAAGCTTGGCGATGCGGATATTCAAGATCTCCTACCATTGTAACCGACTCTGTGTAACCCTAACCCTATCCGGTGTCTATATAAACCGGAGGGTTGTAGTCCGTAGGCAATCAACTCCATACACAACAATCATACCATAGGCTAGCTTCTAGGGTTTAGCCTCCTTGATCTCGTGGTAGATCTACTCTTGTACTACCCATATCATCAATATTAATCAAGCAGGAGTAGGGTATTACCTCCATCGACAGGGCCCGAACCTGGGTAAAAAACATCGTGTCCCTTGTCTCCTGTTACCATCCGGCCTAGACGCACAGTTCGGGACCCCCTACCCGAGATCCGCCAGTTTTGACACCGACATTGGTGCTTTCATTGAGAGTTCCTCTGTGTCATCGCCTTTAGGCCCGATGGCTCCTTTGATCATCAACAACGATAGGGTCCAGGGTGAGACTTTTCTCCCCGGACAGATCTTCGTCTTCGGCGGCTTCGCTCTGTGGGCCAATTCGCTCAACCACCTGGAGCAGATCGAAAGCTACGCCCCTGGCCATCATGTCAGGTTTGGAAGCTTAAACTACATGGCTGACATCCGCGGAGACTTGATCTTCGACGGGTTCGAGCCACGGCCAAGCGCGTCGCACTATCTCGAGGGGCATGATCTAGCTCTGCCCCCGGACGATGTCCGGGAGGCCGCACACACATCGGTTCCGACCCCTAACTCGGAGCCTATTGCGCCAATCGAGGATGAACGGTTGGATGTCACCTCAGGGGCTACGATCCCGAAAGCGATCGAGCCGAACGCTAGCCCCGCACTCTGTGCGACCCGTGACTCCGAGGATCCGGACTCCTCCCCGGACTCCGACCCCCCGCGCCCCTGCCAATCGAATCCAATTGGGCGCCGATAATGGAGTTCACCGCCGCAGACATCTTTCAGCATTCGCCTTTTGGTGACATCTTGAATTCTCTTAAGTCTCTCTCTTTATCAGGAGAGCCCTGGCCGGACTACGGTAAGCGAAAGTGGGATACGGACGATGAAGAAATTCAAAGCCCACCCACCACCCACTTGGTAGCCACTATCGACAATTTAAACAACGTGCTCAACTTCGACTCTGGAGACATCGACAGCATGGATGACGATGCAGGAGATACCGATGAACCAACGCCCATAGGGCATTGGACAGCCACCTCATCTCACGATGTGTACATGGTGGATACCCCTAAAGGAAGCGACAACAAGAAAAAGGGGATGGGACGGGAGATTGACCCCCCGAAAAGCAATCAAAGCGTCGGTGTAAACGCCGACCCAAGCCCCGCCTCGACAAAAACCCGGCCAGAGAGCAGGACGAGCCGGTAGACGACGAGCAGGCCTTAGAGCAACCGTCCAAACAGGGCAACACGCATAGATAAACCGAACGTCCCTCCTCCGGCGAAAACGGCATTCCGGACGACCTCACGCCGAATAAACCTATGGAGCAGAAGAATCTCCACGAGAGGCTCGTTGCAACTGCACGCAGCCTAAAAAAGCAGAAGCGGAAGCTAAAAACAGCGGAAGATGCACTCCGGATTAGATGGAGCAAAGTAATCAATACCACAGATAAGTACGGTGACAGTTGCCGCACTAAAAGCTATCCGAAAAGAAAGCTACTGCCTGAATTCGACGAAGAGGCCCTAGAGCCCTCGCATTCAAAAAATGAAAAAGCCACACGGTCGGATAGACGACACCATAAAGCGGCAAGCGGCGCTGCACCTAAATCGGCATGCGACCCACTTAAGGATTCGCATCATGGCCCAGTCAGGTCCATTTATGGGCCAAGAAAGCAAGCTCTCGTAAGCAACGCTATGAAGCCATCATCAGAATCCGGCACACCCAAATACAGGGGTGCCGCACACCCCCTATGTTTCACCGATGAGGTCCTGGACTATGAATTCCCAGAGGGATTCAAACACGTGAACATAGAGGCATATGATGGAACAACAGACCCTGGAGTCTGGATCAAGGATTATATCCTCCACATACACATGGCTAGAGGAGATGATCTCCACGCCATAAAATATCTACCCCTTAAGCTTAAAGGGCCAGCCCGGCATTGGCTTAAAAGCCTTCCTGAAAACACAATTGGAAGCTGGGAAGAGCTCGAGGATGCTTTCCGAGCAAACTTTCAAGGGACCTATGTCCGCCCTCCGGATGCAGACGATCGTAATCACATAACTCAACAACCCGGAGAATCATCTCGGCAGTTCTGGAATAGATTCCTCACTAAAAAGAATCAGATAGTCGACTGTCCAGACGCTGAAGCCTTAGCAGCTTTCAGGCATAACGTCCGAGACGAATGGCTCGCCAGCCACCTCGGCCAAGAAAAGCCAAGAACAATGGCCGCACTAACAAGCCTCATGACCCGCTTTTGTGCAGGGGAGGACAGCTGGTTGGCAAGGTGCAGCCCCAGCGACCCAAGTACATCCGAAACTAGGGATGGAAACAGAAAACCGCGACGCAACAAGGACCATCGCTGGACTAAGGACAAAAGTCCAAAGAGCACGGCAGTCAATGCCGGATTCAAAGGCTCACGACAAAATCAGGAAAAATCGCCCCCCCCCCCCCCCCCAGGATAACAGGGACGATCCATCCAACCTAAATAAAATCCTGGACAGGATATGTCAGATACACAGTACTCTCAGGAAGCCTGCTAACCATACCCATAGAGACTGTTGGGTTTTCAAACAATCCGGCAGACTCAATGCCGAACACAAGGGGCTCGACACACCAAGCAAAGACGAGGACGAACCCCAAAAGCAGAGCACCAGGAAACAAAAGAACTTCCCACAAGAAGTAAAAAACAGTGAACTCACTTCACATAACAAAACGTGCGGCGCCCGTAAAGGTACGCACCACACGGCCCATCCCCAAAGGGTCCTACCACTGGTTGTCAAAACCGATCATCTTCGATCAGCTAGATTATTCTAGGGTCAAGAATGTAGGCGGGACTGCCTTGATACTGTATCCAATAATTGGCAGACTCCAGTTTTCAAATGTCCTTATGGACGGCGGCAGTGGACTAAACCTGATATATCAGGATACAATCCAGCACATGGGGATAAACCCAGCAAGAATCCGCCGCAGCAAAACCTCCTTTCAAGGGGTAATACCTGGTCCGGACACCCATTGTATGGGTTTTCTCCGGCTCGAAGTCATATTCGACTCTGCCGATAACCTTCGCCACGAAAAGCTGACCTTCCACATCGTCCCGTTCTCAAGTCGCTATCAAGCACTACTGGGACGCGAAGCTTTCGCTCACTTTAACGCAATACCGCATTATGCATCTCTTACGCTTAAGATGCCCGGTCCACGAGGCATCATCTCTTTGAAGGGGAAGCACTAAAGTGCGCCTCCCCAAGCGGAGGACTGTGCGGCCGCTTTGACAGCCCCACAGCAAAATGGCCTCACCGGCCAAAAAACTTCGAAATAGGTCATTCAAGACCACGAACGCGGATAGACGAGTTCGGTGCAAAATCATCATTGATGCAGGCCTAGAAGCCATATACCCCCGCACTAGGGGCTCCACGCATATACAATAAGAGACAATAAAGCTCAATCTTATATATCTTACTTTATACTTTGCTTATTTTAAACTTTTTCGGCACGACCCATTTTCAACTCAGTTCCTCTCTTTTACAGATGAACGTCGTGCGGCGCCCGTCCAGGATACGGCACAACGGAGACACAGGCGCAGACGTGCAGTAGGGACCCATCCTAAAGGATTCTTTTTAGATTAAGACCCTGCGTAAACCTTTTTTACTGTCTCTTGTTGCTACACATCCCCTGGTTTTTTCTTTCTGATATAACCAAGGAGGAGGCTGGCGTCTTGGCATGTGGCCACGTCAGAATTTTTGCACATACCTGGACACTAGGGGCTTTTTTAATAAAGAGTGTTGTTTCGCCCGCACTCATAAAGACCGAACACCTTAGGGAGTGTTCAGCGTCGCGAGTTTTAGCATTATATGCATCAGCTCCGAATCATGTCTTTGGTCAAATGTTGGGTTGCCCGGCTCCTGAGTTCGGCTACCTTACATTCCGCTCTATCGGCTAAGGTAGCACCAGGAGAACTACTGCGATTGTGCCCCCGGTTCGGCCGGGCGAGCACCTCAGTAGAGAAAGCCGAAAACTGACTGTCATGATGTAGCGTGAGACTGGTCAGCCACTCGATGACCTATCGGAATCTATCGGATTCCTTCACTTTAACGAAGGGCCGCTTCCCGGTCAGGCACATACGCGCCCCGAACTCGGACGAGCGCAGTTACCACCAAGGAGCTACCTAAATAGTGTCACTGTCAAACTCCTATGGCTAAGTGAAAGTGTTAAAGCATTATAGTCCGGTTGCCTGGCCCGCTGCGCTATCACCTCCTTTGTAGGACCAAGACGTTGGGTTAAGTGTGAAAATGCATCTTCTGCGAGCACCCCCGCACTATGTGCGTGGGGGCTGAAGCCAACGACTGCCATCTTTCAGATTTTGTATATATATATATATCTTAAAACGGCCGCATAGGAGGTGTTCCCAATACTTGGAGGCACAAGTATAAAAAAGGCCACTACAGTTTATCAAAATATTACTTTATAATTATATATGCTATCATAACATAGCATCTTTCGGGCACTGCGTCTCTATTACACGAGCGCCTTCAAGAACTTCCTGAAAATAGTGCTTGGAGGGTACTTGGCTTTTGTCCGAATCTCGGGATGCAACAACGGTGGTCTCCATCTCTGCCCAGTATGTCTTAACACGGGCAAGAGCCATCCTAGTGCCCTCTATGCATGCTGACCTCTTCATTGCATTTATACGCGGCACCGCGTCAAGGAATTGCTGCACCAAGCCGAAATAACTCTTCGGCTCCGATCTCCCAGGCCACAGATGACCCATGACGTACTTCATGGCGAGTCCGGACAATCTATTCAGTTCGGCCCATTGAGCCAGGCGATCTTCCACTGCCAGTGGACGCTCTGGATTGTGGAACTGTGACCAGAAAAGCTTTTCCACTTCGCGATCTTTTAGATCTCGAAAGTGTTCGGTTGCATCAGCAGCACTTGCTGCCAAATCCAGATAGGTGTCCTCCACACTCCACATCCGGTCCAACGGAGCAAACTTCGGATCACAAAACTTCCTCCGCAACATAAAGGGCTTTCCAGCCGCAATCTGTTCGGCCTGACGCAGCTCCTCCTTCGCAGCTCTCATCGCAGAGCGAGCGTCCTTGACATCGGCAACAGCCTTCTCTAAGTCCGTCTGTCTCTCCCGGTCTTCTTTCTCAAGAAGTTTGCAACGGTCTGCAGCACTCTTTAACTTCTCAGCCATCTCGGCCATCTCTTCTTTGCTTCGGTAGTGAGCAGCCTGTTCGCCTCTCAGCTCTTCAAGGGCCTTCTCGGCAGTCGCATCGCTTTTTCTGGCTTGCTCCTTAGCTCGGGCAAGTTCTGCCCTAAGATTCTCCATGACGGCCATACCATCTGCGTCAAGCACACACATTGTAAGACACTGGCATGAAGCTCCTCTTACCTGATGCCGCCCGAAGAATTACATACCTTGAGCCTCATCAAGCCGCTTGTTGCCAAGCGCGATGTCGGCATCTGCCACGTCCAGTTGCCACTTTAGTTCGGCCACATCATTAGTTCGGCTTGATTCCGGACACCTCGCCACCTACATTCAAAGGCGACATCTTAGACCTGGGATTATGATCCTCTGCGTGCCGTCATTTCTTGACAACGCGCAGAGTCTCAGGGGCTACTATCTACACAGGGCGCATCTTACTTATGCGCAACTAACAAAAGTGTACATTATCTAACGTACCTCAAAACCCGTCAGTAAACTTTTGACGGCCTCATGCAATCCGCTTTCTGCGGATGAAATCCTTTCAATCACCGTTCCCATCAATGCACGGTGCTCCTCTGAGATAGAAGCTCGCCCCAGCAAAATCTTTAGCTCCTCCGGCCGAGCACCAGACGGTGTCGGACTTTTCCTATGGCCTCCTTCGAAGGCCGGACGCGGAGAGCCTTGGGGGGCCACATAGCTATCTTCCGCCCCTGCCGGATTCAGAGAAACCCTCCGCGAAGACACCTCAGGGTCGCCCGCCTCGCTAGGCGGTACGGCAGGGGGAGGCGTCCCGCTCTCCATCATCTCCGGAAGAAGATCCCCCGAAGACGAGCTCCGCTGAGAAGGGCTAAGGTCCGAGCTACAAGGTAAAATTTTGGTTAATCTTCTCAGATATAAATCAAGGATTTCTCTCATCCCTCAAAAGGAAAACCTCTTTATACTTACGGCTCGCTGGAGGGCTGATCCCTTTGAGGGCATAGTTCGGCCGAGGAACTCCCCGGCGTCGGACCCTCTGACGAGGATTTTCTCCCCCGCTTCGGGGCCATGGTCTCCAGGTCGTCAGAGGCAGCCCTCTTCTTCCCCTTGGGAGAGGAATTGTCGGTTCCTCCCTTAGGACCAGCCTCCTTCGAGGAGGCCATAGTTCCCTTGTCCTTCCCCTTACTTCCCTCCAAATGCATTATCTTCAACATCCTGACAAGCACGGGATCCGGCCTGGTTTCGGGAAGGGGAGCCGGACACCTGATCAGCTTTGCCTTCGCTATCCACTTCTGTTTAAAAGGACGGCTCTTTTAGGTGCAAGTTTATGACAATTATATGGATAGTAGGTCCGAGCACAAGGCTACTTACTTGGGTATCCGGGCGATTGCAGCTTAGGCCTGCGTCCTCGGTCAAATCCGGACACATCATTTGTGATCCGAAGAACAGTTTATACATCTCCACGGGCGTTGCGCCCATAAAATGCTGGAGAGCTCGTGGTCCCTCCGGATTAAACTCCCACAGATGAAGGGAGCGACGTTTGCCGGGCAGTGTTTGGCGAATCAGCATGACCTGCGTCACCTTGACCAGGTTGAGGTCTCTTTCTAAGAGATCCCTGATGCGGCCCTGCAACAAGGGCACGTCTTTGGATAACCCCCAATCTAATCCTTTGTTGACCCATGACGCTAGCCGTGATGGGGGACCCGAGCGAAAGGCAGGAGGCGCCTCCCACTTGGCGCTCCTGGGAATGGTGATATAGAACCATTCTCGTTGCCACAAGCCGAGCTCCTCTTGAAAGGAGCCCTCGGGCCATGGAGCATCAGCATTCTTACTTATGACAGCGCCTCCACACTCTGCGTGCCATCCCTCGATCATCTTCGGCTCCACTCCAAAAGTCTTGAGCCATAATCCGAAGTGAGGAGTAACACGGAGGAACGCTTCGCACACAACGATGAATGAGGAAATGTGGAGGATGGACTCCGAAGCTAAGTCATGAAATTCCAGCCCGTAATAAAACAGCAGCCCCCTCACGAAGGGATCCATCGGGAAGCCTAACCCCCGAAGGAAGTGAGACATGAACACTACGCTCTCGCCGGGCTGGGGACTGGGAATAGCCTGCCTTTGAGCAGGCAACCTATGCGAAATTTCGGCGGTCAAGAACTTAGCCTCTCTCAACTTTAGCACGTCCTCCTCCGTGACGGAGGAGGGCATCCATCGTCCTTGAAGGTCGGAACCGGACATTGTCGAAGGTCCAAAGCGCCTGGAATCTGGAGCCTAGGGTGTTGGAACTCGAGGCGACGGGCGAACTTGTTTTGGGATTGGAGAAAAGGAGTAAGGCCCTGGTCCCTTTATCAGAGGTTGAATACCAGGAGCCCTCCCTGTAACCGTTTGGGACTCGCCTTTAATCGAGAAAACATGCTAACGGGCACGATTGGGTTACCCACGTCCGTATTGATGAGAATCCCGTAAAAGGGGGGCACACGATCTCTGCTTTGACAAGACGTGCCAAGGAAACTGCCTCGCAAAACACGCTGAGGTGGAAAAGTGAAAACGATTTGAGTGAAGGACTTGGCTGTAGTGTGATGACGCACTGCGGAATACATTAGCAGATTTGATTTGTGTTAATATTATTCTCTCTATGGCAATATGTGGAAGCTTATTTTGCAGAACCGGACACTACTCTTGGTGTTTACAATCTTCTATGAAGGACTTGGAGGAGGAACCCGCCTTGCAATGCCAAAGACAATTTGCGTGCCGGACTCATCGTCATTGAAGCCTGGTTCAAGGGCTACTGAGGGAGTCCTGGATTAGGGGGTGTTTAGGTAGCCGGACTATACCTTCAGCCGGACTCCTGGACTATGAAGATACAAGATTGAAGACTTCGTCCCGTGTCCGGATGGGACTTTCCTTGGCATGGAAGGCAAGCTTGGCGATGCGGATATTCAAGATCTCCTACCGTTGTAACCGACTCTGTGTAACCCTAACCCTATCCGGTGTCTATATAAACCGGAGGGTTGTAGTCCGTAGGCAATCAACTCCATACACAACAATCATACCATAGGCTAGCTTCTAGGGTTTAGCCTCCTTGATCTCGTGGTAGATCTACTCTTGTACTACCCATATCATCAATATTAATCAAGGAGGAGTAGGGTATTACCTCCATCGAGAGGGCCCGAACCTGGGTAAAAAACATCGTGTCCCTTGTCTCCTGTTACCATCCGGCCTAGACGCATAGTTCGGGACCCCCTACCCGAGATCCGCCGGTTTTGACACCGACAACCACCTTACCGAGTTGTTGCAAGATCGTGGTTTTGAAATTGGGAAAATCGACCCCACTCTTTTTACTAAGAATGTCAAAGGGGAGTTGTTTGTGTGCCAACTATATGTTGATGATATTATCTTTGGTTCCCCTAACAAATCTTTCAATGAGGAATTTTCCACGCTCATGACCTCCAAGTTCAAGATGTCCATGATGGGAGAGTTGAAGTTCTTTCTCGGGTTCGAAGTCAAGCAACGAAAAGAAGGAACTTGATCAACCAAGCCAAATACACTCATGACATGATCAAGAGATTCAAGCTAAGTGATGTAAAGCCGGCATCCACTCCTATGCCTGTCAAATGCCAACTTGACATATATCCCAATGGTAAAGTGGTGGATCAAAAGGTATATCGCTCCATGATTGGCTCCTTGCTTTACCTTTGTGCATCTAGACCGGATATCATGTTGAGTGTGGGAATTTGTGCACGGTTTCAAGCCACACCTAAGGAAAGTCACTTCGTGGCGGTCAAGCGAATCTTTCGATATTTGGCTCATACCCCAAACTTTGGCTCATGGTACCCAAGAGGAGCAAACTTCAAGATTGTAGGTTATTCGGACTCGGATTGGGCGGGAGACAAAGTGGATAGGAAGTCCACTTCCGAAGGGTGCCAATTTCTTGGTTGCTCTTTGGTGAGTTGGTCTTCCAAGAAGCAAAGTTGTGTGTCTCTCTCCTCCACCGAAGCGGAGTATGTGGCGGTCGGTAGTTGTTGTGCACAACTCTTATGGATGAGGCAAACTTTAAAGGATTACGGTGTCATTTGTGACAAAGTGCCTCTTTGGTGTGACAATGAAAGTGCCATCAAGATTTCTCTCAACCCGGTGCAACACTTCAAGACGAAGCATATTGAGATTCGGTATCACTTCATCCGGGATCACATTAGGTGAGGGGAGATCGAGCTCAACTATGTCAACACCCATGACAACCTTGCAGATATTTTCACGAAGCCCTTGGATGAAGCAAGATTTCATGAGTTAAGGCATGAGCTAAATATCATTGATTCGAGCAATGTTGCTTGAACCCATGCACACCCCACCATACTCAACTTGTTATCTTGTTTAGGTGTAGGCATGGACATAGGGGGAGTGTTGTTCTTTCAATGAACTCTCCCTCCCCCCATTATGCATAAATTGATCAACTCTTTCACATTAGCCATTTTTTATGGTACTTGTGCTTCGAAGACGAGTTTTGGTCATAGGCCCAAGGATAATTCTTCGCGGTGCCATACGAATTGACTCAAACATAGGTGGCTCCGGCCACCGCCCTCTCCTTGGAGAGGTTGTGTCTCATGGTTGGTCCTTGTTGTCTCTTGCCTTTCTTTCTTCGTGCTGAGCGTGTTCTTGTGGTGTCTCGTTCGCTTGTAGTTTCCTTGCGAAGACCCTTTCTATTTCGTTTGAAACTTGCATCTTATTGAGCTCACGGTACTACTGCGGCCTACCACGGTACTACCGCTTGTGGAGCGCACGGTACTTCCGCACCCAGCGTGGCAGTAATTTTTTACTGCCGCCTGGGGGAGCGGTACTACCGCTTTGGTGCGGCTCTTCCACCCGAGCGGTACTACCGCAATGAGGTGCGGTACTACCGCGCTGCCGAGGGCGCGTGGGGGTTAAGACCCGAGCAGGGGGAGTTTCAACTCCCCCATACCCATTCGTTTGTTTCTCTCCCTGCCGCCTCTCTCTCTCCTGCTCAAGAACGGTGTCGGAGACCCTCGCCGGATCTCCGTCCCCGGCCGCTCTCCTCGGATTCCGAGCGGTGGGATCGTTCCCCACCACCTCCTCTTGCCATGGATCAAGGTCTCTCCCCAAATCCCTTTCTCTTTTGTTAGTGCTTTTGCTTCTAGGTTTTTGGGGGAGATGCATGTTGTTCATGAGATTTTAGGCCAAATCTTTGCAAGAGTAGGATGTAGGGGAGTAGTGATGCGTAGAAAGTGTACTTGATATGTTGTCCCGGGGTAGCTTTGATCAGCCGTAGTACCGCCTCGTTGTAGCGTTTGTTCTCAGATTCATTTGTTCGGATCTGATGCCGTGCGGTACTACCTCATATCAGGTGCGGTACTACCGCTCGTGCAGTACTACCGCTCCTCAGGCGCGGTACTACCGCACGGGCCGCGGTACTAAAGTCCTACTGCCGCTCCAAGCCCCGGTACTACCGTGCCACCGCGCGGTACTACCGTGACTAGGAGCGACACTAAAATTTTAGTACTGCGCGAACAGGCAGCACTACCGCTGCTGTCAAATCTTCTTCCTGGCAATTGCCATATGCACTTTCTACTGGTTTCTTGTGTTTTGCTGTGGTCTTTGTTTTGACCTGTCTCGCTTCTCGTGTGTGTTTGTGTTTTGTGTGTGTCTTAGGTGGTGGCTCCGGTGTCCCTGCTCATCGTTCCAATCCAAGCCGAGACACGGGTTCCAAGCGTCTGCGCAACCAAGAGGATGTTCCAGAGGGCTCCAATGCCCCCAAGCGCAATGTCAAGACCACTGCTAGCAGGTTCAAGGAACCATCAAAGGACATGGATGAGATACCTCTTGCTAAGTTTGTTTCTCGAAGGAAGATCAACCCTTATGCGCATCCTCGTGCAAACTTCAGAGGGAATGAACTGTTCTGGACCAAGCAGCAGAATCTCATTTACTTGGATGTGATCAAGGCCAAGCAAAATCTGTGTGTGGATGTGCACTAGATCGACATGCATCACATGAGGGCTGATAAGCATCGTCACTACTTTGGTGAGGCCTTGGATCTCGTGGAGAAGTTTTTCATTGAGGATGTGATCTCTTTCCACCTGGACTATGACCCCGAGCTGGTGGCCCAGTTCTTTGCTTCGGTCCACTTTCATTCTGGGGAGGATCGGAGGCTGACCTGGATGACCAATGGACGTCAGTTGACTGCTACTTGGAAGGAGTTCATGGATTTGCTTAGAGTGCCTGATGAGGGATTCCACACGCCTGTTGGTGTTCGCCCTCATGCCAATGCCGAGTCAGCTAACAAGGACAAGCTTATGTCGTTCTATGTTGAGAAGAAACTAGCCAGTGGCAAGTCGACGTGGGTGCTCAACCCGTTCCTTGACATTATGCACCGGATTTTCCGCCACTTCCTCTTTCCTCGCATTGGGGACAAGCACAAGGTGCATGCCTTTCTTGTGGACATGTTGCTCATTTGTGAGGAGGCACGAGTTTCTCAGACTCAACCGCTTGATGTCTCACATATCATGTGGTGCGAGCTTCGGTTCGCGGTGTTCACCCGCAAGGTGCCCATCTATGGTACATATCTATTCCTCCTGATATCGAAGACTTGGGAGAAGCTCTATCCCACTAAGGAGTTTTTAGCCCCTGACTGGATCCGTCATGACCCCATCAAACTCTGCATCAAGCCCCAGTGGGCTAACACTACTACTCGTGCCGAGGCTGAAGCTGCTAAGAGGGCTGCTAATAAGGAGGAGATTGAGGGGGAGAATGTAGATGAGGACAGCTCTGCTGGATATGCACCTCCCTCCACTGAGCCCTCATGGGCAAAGAAGCTGAAGGCCAAGATGAAGGCCTTGTTCTGCATGCAGGCCAAGGGGCAGTACCAGACTCATGTTGCCTCCAAGGAGAGTCGTTGCCGCGACAAGAAGATCATGAGGATTTTTTGAGAGGATGTTTCTGACGGATCCGAGGAGCACATCACTACAGAGGCCGAATGGATGGCAAAACAAGGCTACAAGTGGACTGATTCTGAGGAGGAGTACATCCCCGCTGCCGAGGCTGACGAAGAGCGTGCGAGCGACTACTCTGCTTGAGCGACCACTCGTGTTGTAGGTGTCCTCTCTGCCTTTTTGGTGTCTCGATGCCAAAGGGGGAGAGAGAGTAGGGATTTGCCGTGTCGTGTCGTGTTTGCTTCGCTTGTGTTTGGTTTGTTGAACCTTGTTTGATTTGGTTTGAGTTTATTTGAGCATGTGAGACTTATCTATCATATGGTGTAAGACATATGCACTCTATCTATCGCACCTTGCTGAGCTTATGATATATTGTGCTACTTAGTTTATGCTCTTATTTACTATCATGCTTAGTGTTAGCATTATTATTGCAAGATATGCCTTGTCTATAAAATATAGGGGGAGTGTTGATCCTAGTATGTGTGCCGTGCAGTCCAAAGCACTCATCTAAATAGCACACATCTAGGGGGAGCCCGTCTATATTTTAGAGATGTAGGGTTTGCTCATGTTCTATTCTTTCTCCCTTGTGCAAATCCCATATTGTCATCAATCCACCAAAAAGGGGGAGATTGTAAGGGCATACTTATCCCTAAGGTGTTTTGGTGATTGATGACAATGCATTTGCGGACTAATCGTGTGTCTCGAGTATTTCAGATATTTCATGACTAGGCACAAGACGGTTAGGAGCCCCTCGAAGATTATTAAAGACGGCATTTTTCTATGTTCCTTCTTCGGTGGATTTGAGTCGTAGGAAAGCCGTACTATTAAGAGGGGGTTCGCTTTGGAAAGGTTTGGGTGGAATCGTCACGTACACATTTACTCCTCTTTGCACCGCCTTTCCCTTAGCACTTTGGAGCATCCTCCGTTTCTTAGAGTTTGTGCAAAAAGAAGCTTTCCTAGTGTTGCTGTTCTGGAGCTTGCGGTAGTACTGCTCTTAGGAGCGGTAGTACCGCAGGCCCCTGCGGTAGTACCGCGGGCCTTTGCGGTAGTACCGTAGGAGGCCACAATAGTACCGCTCCTTGGGAGCCGTAGTACAGTGAGTCCTGGTCTGGCACAGCACTAGTAGCGGAAGTAGGAGCGGATGTAATTTTTTACATCCGCTCCCTGCGCGGTAGTACCGCTTGTCTTCAGCGGTAGTACCGTGTCATACTTTTGCACTACTTGAAAGTCAGCGCTACTGGCCACAGACGTTTATTTGTTCACGGCCTTTCCAGGCTGGTCCGACCCTACCTTGCGGTAGTACCGCAAGGAGGTGTGGTAGTACCGTGAGCCCTTGCGGTAGTACCGCTTGGCAGGCGCGGTAGTACCGCATGTCGCGGGCTGGTTAAGTGGTTAAAGGTTGGATTTGTTTCTCCACTATATAAGGGGTATCTTCTTCTCCGAGTTGACTACCTCTTCCAACCCTAAGCTCCATTGTTGCTCCAAGCCCCATTTTCGCCCGATCTCTCTCCCTAGCCAATCAAACTTGTTGATTTTCTAGGGATTGGTTGAGAAGGACTCGATCTACCCTTCCACCAAGAGAAATTCGATTCACCCAATAATCCCTTGCGGATCTTGTTACTCTTGGGTGTTTGAGCACCCTAGACGGTTGAGGTCACCGCGTAGCCATATTCCATTGTGGTGAAGCTTCGTGGTGTTGTTGGGAGCCTCCGATTAAGTTGTGGAGATTGCCCCAACCTTGTTTGTAAAGGTCTAGTCGCCATCTCCAAGGGTACCAATAGTGGAATCACGGCATCTCGCATAGTGTGAGGGCGTGAGGAGAATACGGTGTCCCTAGTGGCTTCTTGGGGAGCATTGAGCCTCCAGACCGCTCCAACGGAGACGTACTTCCCCTCAAAAGGAAGGAACTTCGGTAACACATCCTCATCTTCACCGGCTCCACTCTTGGTTATCTCGTCCCTTTACTTGTGCAAGCTTATTTGTGTTATATACCTTGCTTGCTTGTGTGCTTATTGTTGTTGCATCATATAGGTTGCCCACCTAGTTGCATATCTAGACAACCTACTTTGATGCAAAGTTTAATTTGGTAAAGAAAAGCTAAAAATTGTTAGTTGCCTATTCACCCCCCCCCCCTCTAGTCAACTATACCGATCCTTTCACAAAGTCATAGCAACATCAATCTTAGAACATAGTGGATACTAGGGATCAAGCCCTAACAAAACTAACTCGATTACATGATGAATCTCATCCAACTCCTCACCGACCAGCGAGCCTACGAAGAAATTACTCACTCCCAGTGGGGAGCATCATGGAATTGGCAATGGAGAAGGGTTGGTGATGATGAAGAACGAAGATCCCCCTCTCTAGAGCCCCAAACGGACTCCAGATCTTGCCTCCCGATGAAGAACGGGAGGTGACGACGGCTCCGTTTCATGGTTCGTGATAATTCTTTCTTCCTGATTTCTTTCTGGAAAAATAGGATTTTATAGCGTCGGTTTCAGGGTGTGCTGGGCCACCAGGTGGGGACAACCCACCTGGGCGTGCCAGGAGAGGGGGGCGCGCCCTGGTGGGTTGTGCCCACCCAGGTGCCCCTCTCCGGTAGGTATTGGCTCCAGAAATTCTTGTTTATTGTATATAAATTCATCGCAAAATTTCGCTCCATTCCGAGAACTTTTATTTCTGCACAAAAATGACACCATGGTAGTTCTGCTGAAAACAACGTCGGTCTAGGGTTAGTTTCATTCAAATCATGCAAATTAGAGTCCAAATTAAGAGGAAAAGTGTTAGGAAAACTAGATACGTTGGAGACATATCGCCGGTCTCATGAACGTGGTCATGTAAGGTTGGTCTGGGCCGCTTCATCCAACAATACCGTCGAATCAAAATAAGACATTGGTGGTAAGAATTATGACAATCACCGCCCACAACTCTTTGTGTTCTACTCGTGCATATCATCTACGCATAGACCTGGCTCGGATGCCACTATTGGGAAACGTAGCATGCAATTTCCAAAAAACTTCCTACACTCACGCAAGATCTATCTAGGAGATGCATAGCAACAAGAGGGGAAGAGTGTGTCCACGTACCCTCATAGACCGAAAGCGGAAGCGTTTGACAACGCGGTTAATGTAGTCGAACTTCTTCTCGTTCCGACTGATCAAGCACCGAATGTACGGCGCCTCCGAGTTCTGCACACATTCAGCTCGACGACGTCCCTCGAACTCTTGATCCAGCAAAGTGTCGAGGGAGAGTTCCGTCGGCATGATGGCATGGTAACGGTGATGGTGAAGTGATCTGCGCAGGGCTTCGCCTAAGCACTACGAAGATATCACCAGAGGCGTAAACTGTGGAGGGGGCATCGCACATTGCTAACAATTGTTCGTGTGTGTTCTAGCCACCCCCTCCCCACGTATATATAGGTGGGAGGGGGAGGGGAGCAGCCATGGGCCGCCCCAAGTAGGAGAAATCCTACTTGGGGACCTCACCCAATTCGGCCTCCCCCTTCATTATTTCCGGAAGGGGGAAGGAAAGAGGGAGAGGGGGAAGGAAGGGGGAATCATATTCCCTCTCTTTCCTTTCCACCTCCCATTTTCCTGCTCCACTTAGGCTGGCCCATATGGGGGGTGCACCAGCCCCTTGTGGATGGTGTGTTTCTCCTCTTGGCCCATAAGGCCCATATCTTTTCCCGGGGGTGCCCGGAACCTCTTCCGGTGACCCGATATGTACCTGGTACCCTCCGGAACAATTCTGGTGTCCGAATACCATCGTCCTATATATCAATCTTTACCTCTCGACTATTTAGAGACTCCTCATCATGTCTGTGATCTCATCTGGGACTCCGAACAACATTCGGTCACCAAATCACATAACTCATATAATACTAAATCATCATCGAACGTTAAGCGTGCGGACCCTACGAGTTCAAGAACTATGTAGACATGACCGAGACTCCTCCCCAGTCAATAACCAATAGAGGAACATGCATGCTCATATTGGCTCCTAAATATTATACGAAGATATTTATTGGTTGAACCATTATGACAACATACTTATTCCCTTTGTCATCGGTATGTTGCTTGCCCGAGATTCAATCATCGGTATCCACATACCTAGTTCAATCTCGTTACCGGCAAGTATCTTCACTTGTTCTGTAATACATCATCTTGTAAATAACTCATTAGTCACTTTGCTTGTAAGGCTTCTTATGATGTGCAATACCGAGAGGGCCCAGAGATACCTCTCCGATACTCGGAGTGACAAATCCTAATATGCCAACCCAACAAACACCTTTAGAGATACCTGTAGAGCATCTTTATAATCACCAAGTTACGTTGTGATGTTTGATAGCACACAAGGCATTCCTCTGGTATCCAGGAGTTGCATAATCTCATAGTCGAAGGAATATGTATTTGGCATGAAGAAAGCAATAGCAATAATACTGAACGATCAAAATGCGATGCTAACGGATGGGTCATGTCCATCACATCATTCTCCCAATGATGTGATCCCGTTACCAAATGACAACTCATGTCCATGGTTAGGAAACCTTAACCATCTTTGATCAACGAGCTAGTCAAGTAGAGGCTCACTAGGGACTCGGTGTTTGTCTACGTATTCACACATGTATTAGGGTTTCCGGTCAATACAATTCTAGCATGAATAATAAACATTTATCATGAATAAGGAAATATAAAATAACAATGTTATTAATGCCTCTAGGGCATATTTCCTTCAGCTAGTATGCTTGAAGTATTATTGGTTTTATGTCAATATTAAACTTTTGTTTTGAATCTAATGGATCTGAACATTCATGCCACAATAAAGAAAATTATATGAATAAATATGTTAGGTATCATTCCACATCAAAAATTCTGTTTTTATCATTTACCTACTCGAGGACGAGTAGGAATTAAGCTTGGGGATGCTTGATACGTCTCCAACATATCTATAATTTTTTATTGTTCCATGCTATTATATTATCTATTTTGGATGTTTTATATGCATTAATATGATATTTTATATTATTTTTGGGACTAACCTATTAACCTAGAGCCCAGTGCCAGTTCTTGTTTTTTCCTTGTTTTTTAGTTTCATAGAAAAGGAATACCAAACGGAGCTTCGCGATGATTTTTATTGGACAGGAAGACAACCAGGAGACTTGGAGATGAAGTCGGAGGAGCCACAAGGTGGCCAGCCCCAGGGGGTAGGGAGCGCCCCCCACCCTTGTGCCCCCCCCATGACCCTCCACACCTAATTCTTTCGCCTATATATTCCCAAATATCTCAAAACCACCAGAGGCATCCACGAAAAAACGTTTCCACCGCCGCAACCTTCCGTACCCGTGAGTTCCCATCTAGGGGCCTCTTCCGACATCCTGCCGAAGGGGGATTCGATCACGGATGGCTTTTACATCAACTATGTTACCCTTCCGATGAAGCGTGAGTAGTTTACCACGGACCTACGGGACCATAGCTAGTAGCTAGATCACTTCTTCTCTCTCTTTGATTCTCAATACCATGTTCTCCTTGATGTTCTTGGAGATCTATTCGATGTAATACTTTTTTGCGGTGTGTTTGCCGAGATCCGATGAATTGTGGATTTATGATCAGTTTATCTATGAATATTATTTGAATCTTCTCTAAATTATTTTATGCATGATTTGATATCTTTGTAATTCTCTTCGAACTATCGGTTTGGTTTGGCCAACTAGATTGGTTTTTCTTGCAATGGGAGAAGTGCTTAGCTTTGGGTTCAATCTTGCAATGTCCTTTCCCCGTGACAATAGGGGCAGCAAGGCACGTACTGTATTGTTGCCATCGAGGATAAAAATATGGGGTTTTCATCATATTGCTTGAGTTAATTCCTCTACATCATGTCATCTTACTTAATGCGTTACTCCGTTCTTTATGAACTTAATACTCTAGATGCATGCTGGATAGCGGTCGATGTGCGGAGTAATAGTAGTAGATGCAGAATTGTTTCGGTCTACTTGACACAGACGTGGTGCCTATATTCATGATCATTGCCTTAGATATCGTCATAAGTTTGCGCTTTTCTATCAATTCTTCGCCAGTAATTTGTCCACCCACCATATTATTTGCTATCTTGAGAGAAGCCTCTAGTGAAACCTATGGCCCCCGGGTCTATTTTCCATCATATAAGTTTCTATTTTCCTTCATACAAGTTTCCGATCTACAATACTAGTTTCCGATCTACTATTTTTGCAATCTTTTACTTTCCAATCTATAAACCAAAAATACAAATATTTACTTTACCATTTATATATCCCTATCAAATATCACTTTTGCAAGTAACCCTGAAGGGTTTGCAACCCCTTTATCGTGTTGGGTGCAAGTTATTTGATTGTTTGTGCAGGTATTGGTGATTTGTGTGTTGTCTCCTACTGGATTGATACCTTGGTTCTTAAACTGAGGGAAATATGTATCTCTACTTTGCTGCATCACGCTTTCCTCTTCAAGGGAAAAACCAACGCAAGCTCAAGAAGTAGCACTCGGGTCTTAGGATATAGAATGTATCTTGTACTAGAGACTCACGGATGACTTCTACGTCTCATAGTCATGTCTGTCCGACTCGGACCTTATCTCAACTTGGATCTGACTACGTCAGATCTGACCAGAACCTTTCGAGTCCATATTATCCGGTTAGCATCCAAGGCTCCATGGCTAGTGAGACCGAGCCATACACTCCTACTTCTTGAGCTTGCGTTGATTTTTCCCTTGAAGAGGAATAGGTGATGCAGCAAAGTAAAGATAGGTATTTCCCTCAGTTAAGAACCAAGGTATCAATCCAGTAAGAGACACAAGCAAGTCCCTAATAGATGCACCTGCACAAACTAACAAACACTTGCACACAATGCTAAAAAGGGGTTCTCAATCCCTTCACGGTCACTTGCAAGAGTGAGATCTAATAGAGATGGAAATAAAGATAAGTAAAAGGCAAAATAAAGTAAATGTAAATAAATTGTAGCAAGGTATTTTTGGGTTTTTGGTTTTACAGATCTGAAAATAATATGATGGAAAATAGACCCGAGGGCCATAGGTTTTGATACGTCTCCAACGTATCTATATTTTTTGATTGCTCCATGCTATATTATCTACTGTTTTGGACATTATTGGGCTTTATTATCCACTTTTATATTATTTTGGGACTAACCTATTAATCGGAGGCCCAGCCCAGAATTGTTGTTTTTTGCCTGTTTTAGGGTTTCGAAGAAAAGGAATATCAAACGGAGTCCAAACGGAATGAAACCTTTGGGATCGTGCTTTTCTTAACGAACAAGACCCGGGAGACTTGGACCCTACGCCAAGACACAAAAGAGGAGGCCACGAGGTAGGGGGCGCGCCTACCCCCCCCCCCCCCCCAGGCGCGCCCTCCACCCTCGTGGGCCCCCTGTTGCTCCACTCACGTACTCCTTCCTCCTATATATACCTACGTACCCCCAAACGATCAGATACGGAGCCAAAACCCTAATTCCACCGCCGTAACTTTCTGTATCCACGAGATCCCATCTTGGGGCCTGTTTCGGAGCTCCGCCGGAGGGGGCATCGATCACGGAGGGCTTCTACATCAACACCATAGCCCCTCCGATGAAGTGTACCTCAGACCTACGGGTCCATAGTTAGTAGCTAGATGGCTTCTTCTCTCTTTTTGGATCTCAATACAATGTTCTCCCCCGCTCTTGTGGAGAACTATTCGATGTAATCTTCTTTTTGCGGTGTGTTTGTTGAGAACGATGAATTGTGGGTTTATGATCAAGTCTATCTATGAACAATATTTGAATCTTCTCTGAATTCTTTTATGTATGATTGGTTATCTTTGCAAGTCTCTTTGAATTATCAGTTTGGTTTGGCCTACTAGATTGATCTTTCTTGCAATGGGAGAAGTGCTTAGCTTTGGGTTCAATATTGCGGTGTCCTTTCCCAGTGACAGTAGGGGCAGCAAGGCACATATCGTATTGTTGCCATCGAGGATAACAATATGGGGTTTTCATCATATTGCCTGAGTTTATCCCTCTACATCATGTCATCTTTCTTAAGGCATTACTCTGTTTTCATTAACTTAATACTCTAGATGCATGCTGGATAGCGGTCGATGAGTGGAGTAATAGTAGTAGATGCTGGCAGGAGTCGGTCTACTTGTCTCGGACGTGATGCCTATATACATAATCATACCTAGATATTCTCATAACTATGCTCAATTCTGTCAATTGCTCAATAGTAATCTGTTCACCCACCGTAGAATACTTATGCTCTCGAGAGAAGCCACTAGTGAAACCTATGGCCCCCGGGTCTATCTTCATCATATTAATCTCCTACTACTTAGTTATTTCCTTTGCTTTTTTACTTTGCTTTTATTTTACTTTGCATCTTTATCACAAAAATACCAAAAATATTATCTTATCATATCTATCAGATCTCACTCTCGTAAGTGGCCGTGTAGGGATTGAGAACCCCTTATCGCGTTGGTTGCGAGGATTTATTTGTTTTGTGCAGGTGCGAGGGACTCGCGCGTAGCCTCCTACTGTATTGATACCTTGGTTCTCAAAAACTGAGGGAAATACTTACGCTACTTTGCTGCATCATCCCTTCCTCTTCGGGGAAAACCAACGTAGTGCTCAAGAGGTAGCAAGAAGGATTTCTGGCGCCATTGCTGGGGGGTCTACGCAAAAGTCAATATACCAAGTACCCATCACATACCCTTATCTCCTACATTACATTATTTGCCATTTGCCTCTCATTTTCCTCTCCCCCACTTCACCCTTGCCGTTTTATTCGCCCTCTCTCTCTATCCTCCCTCTCTTTCTCTATTTGCCTCTTTTTGCCCGCTTGCTTTTTGTTTGCTTGTGTGTTAGTTTGCTTGCTTGTCATTATGGCTAGTCCCTTATCTTCTCCGTTGTCTCCCAAGAATGAAATTCTAAATTTTAAGCAAAGGGAGGGAGAAAATCTAAAAGATGCTTGGTATAGAATTTGCAATGCTCAAAATAGATCTACCAGGAAGCAATCTACTTCTGTTCTTCTTCGCAATTTTTATGTAGGCATAACTCCCTGGCACAGATATATCCTTGATACTATTACCGGATGGAACTTCTTGGGTAGCCATACTTTTGATTCTTATAATGCTATGATAGATTTGTTTGGCTCACCCCCTCTTTTGGTTAACAGAACCGTATTAACTTTGGAGCATGTAATGCAAAGGCTTGAAATTATTGAAAATAAGGTTGCTGCCGTAGAGTTAATTGAAAATTTGGATAAAAAGATCCACAACCGAAGCTCTCAATATGGATCTAAAGTAGGAGTCACTTTGAAAAATATTAAAGAGAAGGAACCCATAGTTAATGAGAAATTAAATCACGATTCCACTAGGATCGATAAACTTGAGGATATTATTACCAACTTGGGAACCACTTTTTCTTCCGTAAAGAATACTCCAAGTCCTCCCACTAAAATTTCCAAGCTTATGTATGTTCCTAAAAATAAGGGTGAATCCTCTAGTAAGGAAACTGCGGATCTCAAATCTATAAGTATTCATCCCAATCTTTTTGCTATCATTAAGGAACCATTTGTTACAAATGAATTTTTCGATCTTATGCCTAAAAGTTTGATAATCAATAAAAGTAAATAAATTCCTAAAGATGGTATATGCCTCATTGAAGAATTACCTACCAAAGATGGCAATACCTAGATCTATCCTTGCTTGTTATGCCTAGCTAGGGGCGTTAAACAATAGCGCTTGTTGGGAGGCAACCCAATTTTGTTTTTATTCCTTGCTTTTTGCTCCTGTTTAGTAATAAATAATTTATCTAGCCTCTGTTTTGGTTGTGTTTTTTGTGTTTAGTTAGTGTTTGTGCAAAGTAGAACCGTTGGGAAGACTTGGGGAAAGTCTTGTTACACTTGCTGTAAAAAAACAGAAACTTTAGCGCTCACGAGAACTGCTGCCATTTCTATTTGAAAAGTGCTATTTAGTTAATTATTTTTGCAGATGATTAATAGATAATTCCTCACGTCCAGAAATTTATTTTAGAATTTTTGGGGTTCCAGATCTTGCGCTAGATACAGATTACTACAGATTGTTCTGTTTTTCACAGATTCTGTTTTTCGTGTGTTGTTTGCTTATTTTGATGAATCTATGGCTAGTAAAATAGTTTATAAACCATAGAGAAGTTGGAATACAGTATGTATAACACCAATATAAATAAATAATGAGTTCATTACAGTACCTTGAAGTGGTCTTTTGTTTTCTTTCGCTAACGGAGCTCACGAGATTTTCTACTTTAAGTTTTGTGTTATGAAGTTTTCAAGTTTTGGGTAAAGATTTGATGGATTATGGAACAAGGAGTGGCAAGAGCCTAAGCTTGGGGATGCCCATGGCACCCCCAAGATAATATAAGGACACCTAAAATCCAAAGCTTGGGGATGCCCCGGAAGGCATCCCCTCTTTCATCTACTTCTATCGGTAACTTTACTTGGAGCTATATTTTTAGTCACCACATGATATGTGTTTTGCTTGGAGTGTCTTGTATGATTTGAGTCTTTATTTGTTAGTTTACCACAATCATCCTTGCTGTACACACCTTTTGAGAGAGCCATACATGATTTGTAATTTGTTAGAATACTCTATGTGCTTCGCTTATATCTTTTGAGTTATATAGTTTTGCTCTAGTACTTCACTTAGATCTTTTTAGAGCACGGTGGTGGATTTGTTTTATAGAAACTATTGATCTCTCATGCTTCACTTAGATTATTTTGAGAGTCTTCAATAGCATGGTAATTTACTTAAATAATCCCAATATGCTTGGTATTCAAGAATAATAAAAGAACTTTCTTATGAGTGTGCTGAATACTAAGAGAAGTTTGATGCTTGATGCTTGTTTTGAGATATATAGATGGTGATATTAGAGTTATGCTAGTTAAGTAGTTGTGAATTTGAGAAATACTTGTGTTAAAGTTTGTGATTCCTGTAGCATGCACGTATGGTGAACCGTTATCTGATGAAGCCGGAGCATGATTTATTTTTTGATTGTCTTCCTTATGAGTGGCGGTCGGGGACGAGCGATGGTATTTTCCTACCAATCTATCCCCCTAGGAGCATGCGCGTAATAATTTTCTTTGATAACTTGTAGATTTTTGCAATAAGTATATGAGTTCTTTATGACTAATGTTGAGTCCATGGATTATACGCACTTTTCTCACCCTTCCACCTTTTCTAGCCTCTCTAATACCGCGCACCTTTCGCCGGTATCATACACCCACCATATACCTTCCTCAAAAAAGCCACCATACCTACCTATTATGGAATTTCCATAGCAATTCCAAGATATATTTCCATCCAACTTTCCACCGTTCCATTTATTATGACACACTCCATCATTGTCATATTGCTTAGCATGATCATGTAGTTGACATCGTATTTGTGGCAAAGCCACCATTCATAATTCTTTCATACGTGTCACTCTTGATTCATTGCATATCCTGGTACACCGCCGGAGGCATTCATATAGAGTCATATTTTGTTCTAAGTATAGAGTTGTAATTGTTGAGTTGTAAGAAAAATAGAAGTGTGATGATCATAATTATTAGAGCATTGTCCCAGTGAGGAAAGGATGATGGGGACTATGATTCCCCCACAAGTCGGGATGAGACTCCGGACAAAAAAAAGAGAAAGAAAAGAGGCCATAAAAAAAGAGAAAAGGCCCAACTAAAAAAATGAGAGAAAAAGAGAGAAGGGACAATGTTACTATCCTTTTACCACACTAGTGCTTCAAAGTAGCACCATGATCTTCATAGTAGAGAGTCTCTCATGTTATCACTTTCATATACTAGTGGGGATTTTTCATTATAGAACTTGGCTTGTATATTCCAATGATGGGCTTCCTCAAAATGCCCTACGTCTTCATGAGCAAGCAAGTTGGATGCACATCCACTTAGTTTCTTTTGTTGAGCTTTCATATACTTATAGCTCTAGTGCATCCGTTGCATGGCAATCCCTGCTCACTCACATTGATATCTATTGATGGGCATCTCCACAACCCGTTGATACGCCTAGTTTATGTGAGACTATCTTCTCCCTTTTTGTCTTCTCCACAACCACCATTCTATTCCACTTATAGTGCTATATCCATGGCTCACGCTCATGTATTGTGTGAAGATTGAAAAAGTTTGAGAACACCAAAAGTATGAAACAATTGCTTGGCTTGTCATCGGGGTTGTACATGATTTAAATATTTTGTGTGGTGAAGATGGATCATAGCCAGACTATATGATTTTGTAGGGATAACTTTCTTTGGCCATGCTATTTTGAGAAGACATGATTGCTTTGTTAGTATGCTTGAAGTATTATTATTTTTATGTCAATATTAAACTTTTATCTTGAATCTTTCAGATCTGAATATTCATACCACAATTAAGAAGAATTACATTAAAATTATGCCAAGTAGCACTCCGCATCAAAAATTCTGTTTTTATCATTTACCTACTTGAGGACGAGCATGAATTAAGCTTGGGGATGCTTGATACGTCTCCAACGTATCTATAATTTTTGATTGCTCCATGCTATATTATCTACTGTTTTGGACATTATTAGGCTTTATTATCCACTTTTATATTATTTTTGGGACTAACCTATTAACCGGAGGCCCAGCCCAGAATTGCTGTTTTTTGCCTGTTTTAGGGTTTTGAAGAAAAGGAATAACAAACGGAGTCCGAACGGAATGAAACCTTCGGGAACGTGATTTTCTTAACGAACAAGACCCGGGAGACTTGGACCCTATGCCAAGACACAAAAGAGGAGGCCATGAGGTAGGGGGAGCGCCTACCCCCCTCCCCCCAGGCGCGCCCTCCACCCTCGTGGGCCCCCTGTTGCTCCACCGACGTACTCCTTCCTCCTATATATACCTACGTACCCCCAAACGATCAGATACGGAGCCAAAACCCTAATTCCACCGTCGTAACTTTCTGTATCCACGAGATCCCATCCTTGGGGCCTGTTCCGGAGCTCCGCCGGAGGGGGCATCGATCATGGGTCCATAGTAAGTAGCTAGATGGCTTCTTCTCTCTTTTTGGATCTCAATACAATGTTCTGCCCCTCTCTTGTGGATAAATATTCGATGTAATCTTCTTTTTGCGGTGTGTTTGTTGAGACCGATGAATTGTGGGTTTACGATCAAGTCTATCTATGAACAATATTTGAATCTTCTCTGAATTCTTTTATGTATGATTGGTTATCTTTGCAAGTCTCTTCAAATTATCAGTTTGGTTTGGCCTACTAGATGGATCTTTCTTGCAATGGGAGAAGTGCTTAGCTTTGGGTGAAATCTTGCGGTGTCCTTTCCCAGTGACAGTAGGGGCAGCAAGGCACGTATTGTATTGTTGCCATCGAGGATAACAAGATGGGGTTTTCATCATATTGCATGAGTTTATCCCTCTACATCATGTCATCTTGCTTAAGGCGTTACTCTGTTTTCATTAACTAAATACTCTAGATGCATGCTGGATAGCGGTCGATGAGTGGAGTAATAGTAGTAGATGAAGGCAGGAGTCGGTCTACTTGTCTCGAACGTGATGCCTATATACATGATCATGCCTAGATATTCTCATAACTATGCTCAATTCTGTCAATTGCTCAACGGTAATTTTTTCACCCACCGTAGAATACTTATGCTCTCGAGAGAAGCCACTAGTGAAACCTATGGCCCCGGGGTCTATCTTCATTGAGGGAGTCCTGGATTAGGGGGTCTCCGGACAGCCGGACTATATCCTTTGGCCGAACTGCTGGACTACGAAGATACAAGATTGAAGACTTCGTCCCGTGTCCAGATGGGACTCTACTTGGCGTGGAAGGCAAGCTAGGCAATACGGATATGTGTATCTCCTCCTTTGTAACCGACCTTGTGTAACCCTAGCCCCCTCCGGTGTCTATATAAACCGGAGGGTTTTAGTCCGTAGGACAACAGACAATCATACCATAGGCTAGCTTCTAGGGTTTAGCCTCTTTGATCTCGTGGTAGATCAACTCTTGTAATACTCATATCATCAAGAACAATCAGGCAGGACGTAGGGTATTACCTTCATCAAGAGGGCCCGAACCTGGGTAAACATCGTGTCCCCTGCCTCCTGTTACCATCCGCCTTAGACGCACAGTTCGGGACCCCCTACCCGAGATCCGCCACTTTTGACACTGACATTGGTGCTTTCATTGAGAGTTCCACTGTGTCGTCATCATAAGGAGGATGGCTCGCCTCATTGTCAAGGACAACATCACCTCTGGGGGAGCCCTGGTTGTAGGCCAAACTCTCTGACTAGGCGGCTTCATCATGACTGCCCGCTCGGCCGCGGCGGCGACAATGACTTCTCGGGTCATCGAAAATAGCCTCCACATCGGCTCGAAATTTGCTGAGAAGATGGATCCAATGGAGCTCTCCTCTTTGAACGAGCTCTTGCATTGCATCGGCGCTCTGGGAGTCACTACGGACTACGATCAGATCGGGATTAAACCCGACCAAAGGGATATTAACTCTCTGCCGGTCACCCATCAGATAGCGGTGGTGGAGGGACATTAATTCTCTGTCCGGATTCCCGAGCTCCCCGAGACGGATACTCGCTCACGGGAGGACACCGCCCTAACCCTGAATCTAGAATCAGGCCGCATACCGAACCCACAGGGCAACATCCTGGAACCCGAACTTCCAAGATCGGTAACTCCCCTGCCCCAGGATCACAGATTGGGTCAAGGTCTAGACTTAAATCCACCCACCCACCCAGATACAAAAGATCTTTCCCACATCAGGCAAGCGCCCCAAGAGACAGTACATCACTATTGGGCCAGATTCCTCCTTGTAATGAACAAGGTCAAGGACTGTCGCGAGGAAGACGCAATTTTGTTCTTTTGCAACAATTGCACGGACAAGGGAGTCCTCAACGCCATAAGTCGTCGTGACATAGCACACTTCACTGACTTGGCGGCCATAGTACGGAAATACTGTGTGATGGAAAGTGCCTGGAAAACCCAAACGCAATTTTGGGATAATCCGGCTCTGACAAAACCCCCAGTCCGGACTAAAAGGGTGCACTCTCATAAGTTGCCCGACTCAATTACAAAGAAGCAAAAGCCCACTACAGGGCGTGGAACCGTATTGGAGGGATGGCTTAACGGGCCCTGCAAAATCCATAGTACAGCGGATACCATATCAACACACAGCCTTAGAGTATGTTGGGTACTCCGGCAGGTGGCCAAAAGCGGTGAGGATCTCCTCACCCAAAATACCTCAGAGCACCTTCCCACGGATAACAATACAGTATTAACGGTCTTTGAGACCTTCGCCTCAAATAATAGGCGTAAGCGAGCACTCCGCAGCCTTGCCGAAGTCTGCCACGTGGCAGAAATAAGTCCATGCAGCGACACGGCTATCACCTTCAATGCCAGTGACGAACCTAAATTCTGAACAGCCTGAGCACAAGCCGCTTTGGTCCTCAGTCCAATTGTGGACGGCTTTCGGCTCACTAAGGTGCTCATGGACGGCGGCAACGGATTAAACCTCATTTATGAGGAAACTCTCCAAAAAAATGGAAATAGACAGCAACCGTATTGAGCAAAGCAGTACGACCTTCCGAGGAATCATCCCTAGTCGGGAGGCACGTTGCGCTGGGAAAATCACACTTGATGTGGTATTCGGCACTCCAGAGAATTACAGGTCCGAAGAAATTACATTCCAAGTGTCCCCATTCAGTAGCGGATACCACGCCCTTCTAGGGCAGGAGGCATTCACGGTTTTTCAAGCCATACCCCATTACGGGTACATGAAGTTCAAAATGCCCGGACCTAATGGAATCATCACTCTAGTTAGTGATCCGGACATAGCACTCCGCGCCGAGAACAAAACAGCCGCACTAGCCCTCGAGCATTATCCGAAGCCCTTGTGGCGGAGGAGTTAACCGCGCTGCGCTCCATGGTGGACAAGGACGACGTGATACTAGACAAAAGATCCAAGTCCACCTCCTTTAAACCAGCAGACGAAATAGTCAAATTCCAAGTCCATCCAACGGACCCCACAAAAACAGCATCCATCGGGGCACAGTTAAACCCCGCTGTAGACGCCGCACTACGGGAGTTTCTGAGGGAGAATTGGGACATATTCGCCTGGCATCCTTCAGACATGCCAAGAATCCCACTCAGATTGGCCGAGCATAGCCTTAATGTCCCAAAAGGATTCAAGCCGGTCAAGCAGACTCTTCGGCGTTTCTCTGAACCTAAGCGACAAGCCATGGGAGAAGAGCTAGCCAATCTACTGGAGGCTGGATTTATTAGAGAAATAAAACATCCGGACTGGCTAGCAAACCTGGTGATGGTACCAAAGAAGGACAAATCTTGGCGCATATGCGTCGACTTCAAAGACCTTAATAAGGCTTTCCCAAAGGATCCCTTTCCACTCCCTCGCATCGAACAAATCATCAACGCTACCGCAGCACACGAATCATTGTGCTTCCTCGATGCATACTCCGGTTACCACCAGATTAAGATGGTGGAGTCTGATCAAGCCGCAACAGCATTTATCATGCCATACGGCCCCTTCTGTTTTAACACAATGCCCTTCGGGCTCAAAAACGCCGGCGCAACATATCAGCGCATGATCCAGACATGTCTAGAAAAGCAGATCGGTAAGACTGTGGAAGCATATGTAGACGATGTGGTCATTAAATCCAGACACGTCGACTCTTTAATAGACGACTTGAGGATCACGTTCACCAATCTCCAAACATACGACATTAAGCTCAATCCGGAAAAATGCGTTTTCGGCGTTCCCGCCGGAAAGCTCCTGGGCTTCATCGTCTCCAGTAGAGGAACTGAAGCAAATCCGGCTAAAATCCGAGCTTTGTCGTAGTTGGATACCCCAACTAACCTCAAGCAAATCCAGAAATTAACTGAATGTGTGGCGGCCTTAAGCTGCTTTATCTCCCAATTAGGAGAAAAGGCACTTCCCCTTTATCGCCTTCTTCGGCGCACCATACACTTCGAGTGGACGGACGCAGCCACGGCCGGACTTCAAGAAATAAAAGCCATCCTGGCCACCAACCCAATCTTGGCCGCGCCAACTGTTGGCGAACCAATGCTATTATATATAGCGGCAACTCATCAAGTTGTAAGCGCAGTGCTCGTCGTCGAACGAGAGATGGACGGACATAAATTCCCACTTCAAAAGCCGGTATATTATGTATCCACCGTCCTCACTCCATGCAAATCACGGTACCCACATTATCAAAAGATAGCATATGCAGTATTCATGGCATCCCGAAAATTACAACACTACTTTCAAGAGTGTTGAATCACGGTGGCCTCCGAAGTACCACTCAATGACATAATAAACAACCGCGATGCCACGGGCAGGATTGCCAAATGGGCCATTGAGATCCTCCCGTTCGACATAACATACAAACCACGGCGAGCCATTAAGTCGCAAGTATTGGCCGATTTCATCGCCGAATGGACGGAAGCCGAACTCCCTAAAGAGTATGGCGCATACTCCAATTGGATCATGCACTTCGACGGCTCTAAAATGCTGGCTGGTCTGGGGGCTGGCGTCATCCTGACGTCCCCCATCGGATATACAGTGCAATACGTACTCCAAATACTATACACTGACTCCAATAACGCAGCCAAATATGAGGCCCTATTACACGGCCTCCGGATGGCAGTCTCCATGGGCATCCAACGCCTAGAGGTGCGTGGGGACTCGAACCTTGCAATATCCCAAATAAATGGAGACTTCGATGCCAATGATCCGAAAATGGCGGCATATCGCAACGCCGTCCTCAAAATGTCAGCTCGGTTCGAGGGGCTTGAATTCCACCATGTGGCTCGGGAAAACAACCAGGCGGCGGACATCCTCGCTCGTATCGGCGCTAAACGCAACCCTGTCCCACCGATCATCTTCCTAGAAAGACTGTTTAAACCATCCGTGGTATGGGAAGGGGACACCGGCAAAAATAGTCCGGACCCGGCCACAACCCCAGGTACCGAACACTCTGACACAATCGGAGGCTCTGCCACTGAAATAACACCTTCAGCCCACGTGATAATGGCCGTCATCGCCCCGTGGACAGAACCATTCCTGGCCTACCTAACTAGGAAGGAACTACCCGAGGACCAAAATGAGGCGTATTGCATAGTGTGGCAATCTAAAGCCTACAAGGTCCACGAGGGAGAGCTTTATAAGAAAAGCACAACCGGAGTCCTTCAAAGGTGCATCTCTGAAGAGGAAGGACGGAAGCTTTTGGCAGAAATCCATGCCGGACTCGGCGGCCACCACGCCGCAGCCTGGGCCCTTGTAAGCAAGGCCTTCCATACAGGTTTTTATTGGCCGACGGCCCGGGCAGATGCACAGCATCTGGTACAACATTGTGTCGGTTGCCAGCTTTTTGCAAACCAAAGCCACATGCCACCTACCACCCTCCAAACAATCCCCATTACTTGGCCCTTTGCGGTCTAGGGGCTTGATATGGTCGGACCCCTCAAAGGGGGAACCCATAAGAAAAAATACTTATTAGTCATGGTGGATAAATTCACCAAATGGATAGAAGCCAAGCCTGTCAAAACGGCTGAATCCGGACCAGTGATAGACTTCATATCCGGGGTTGTACACTGTTATGGCATCTCCCACAGCATCATCACTGACAACGGCATGAACTTTACAGCCGACGAGGTGAAATTTTGGTGCAGCAACATGGGCATCAAGCTAGATTATGCTTCTGTCTATCATCCGCAAACTAACGGTCAAGTCGAACGAGCGAATGGTCTTATCATGAGCGGCATTAAACCCATATTAGTGCGGTCCTTAAAGGAATCAGACGCTCATTGGGTAGAGGAGCTCGACTTCGTACTATGGGGGCTGCGGATCATGCTGAATCACACTACCGGATACACACCGTTTTTTATGGTGTACGGCGCTGAGGCGGTGCTGCCTTGCGACATTATTCATGACTCACCTCGAGTGCGCATGTATGAAGAAAGAGAGGCCGATCTCGATCGGCAGGACAGTTTGGATGCCCCGGAGGAGGAGCGCGACGTGGCAAAAGCCCGTTCCGCATTCTATCAGCAACAGGCTCGAAGGTATCAAAGCAGAGAAGTGCGGGCCAAAACCTATAACGTTGGCGAACTAGTTCTACGCCTGCCAGAGAAGAAAAAGAACAAGCTCAAGCCCAAATGGGAAGGTCCCTTCATTATCGACCAGGTTCTGACCAGCAGAGCGTACCGTCTGCGGGATGCATCGGATAACCGACTCGAGCCAAACCCATGGAACGCAGCCAGACTGCGAAGATTCTACGCCTAGCGCCGGACTCTATGTTCATCTCCTTACCTCCATCATTTTTTTGCGCATCTGTATTTTCTCTCTTTCTTTCTCTTTTTCCTCTTCAAGGCCCTAAAGGGCTAAACTTGTGTCTTGGTTACACAATCTTGACGCGCTAACCACTCTCAATATACCTGGGGGCTTCTTATACAGAAGCTTAATCTAATTATCTTTCCAGGCTTTATGCCCCGCACATGTGTTATTCTTCCGCATGTACCTTTTTTCGCCATTATATGCATCGATATGACTTAAGTTTTGGCCAAGCTGGGTTGCCTGGCTCTTGTATTTATGCCCTACGTTCCCGTTAATTCGGCTAGGGCATAAGGGGAGCACCTCTGCGATTGTTACTGCCGGGTCAGCCGGACGTGTACCTCAGACTGGGTGAAGCCGAAAGCTAGCGTTCTTAAGGGAATATTCGGTCGGTGAATAAAAGACGACTTTCATTTAATTTACTACACGCCCCCAGATGTTTTTAGCCTGCATCTCGCAGTTCGGACATGCACATTAGGGCATGCATACCCAGGGAAAGGAACCCTTAACGGAACTATTCTCCCTGGAAGATGTTTCTTACTATCCATGTAATATAACATAGCTAGTTGGGTACTTGTCTGTTCAAGCACTTATGACCCCTACGCCTGGTTTCCATGCATACCCCTGTTTTTACATAACCGAGTGGGTATTCGGATACACTCCGGACTATCGGGTCCAGAGGTCGAAGTGAAAAGGTCCGCCATGACAAATGATTTACAATCCGGCTAGCGACGTTACATATGTCACTTGAAGTACACAGTCGCTAAGACTGATTAAATTCTTCCTCTATACCATCCAACAGGTTGTCTAGCCTACAATCCTGTTGGGAATACTTTGCAGCTAATTCTACTTGATCATACACTAAACTGACGGGGATCTCTTTCTCATCGGGCCCCACAAGTCCGACCTCGGCCATGTGGTTTGGGTCAGCCTTGGTATATCGTGTCTTCACCATAGCCCAGGCTTCCCTTACACCTTGTCGGCAGGCTGATATCTTCCATAATCGGAAGTGCCGCCGTGCTCCCTTGAGCTTCTCTATAAGCTCCCCCCATGCCTCCTGGCGGGGACGCGGATGGCCACAAGGCTTGGGCAATACCCTGCATCACCTGCCGAACTTGTTCGTGCAGTTGTGAGAGCTCTGGTAGAAGATCACCCAAAGACCCGGGCATCTCCTCCGCGGGATGACCCGTCAGCATACCTGCAGACATAACGATGTTAGCAGGCTTCTTCGTCAAACTCCTTCAAAAAGTTCATTCAAGAACTTACTAAAAATGTCACGCCGAAGCCGTTTATTCTCCTTCACGGAGTCCGCAAGCTAGGCTCGGATATCCTTCAGTTCCATGCCCAGCCGGATATTGGCGTCTTGGAGATCATTTTTCTCCTTCCTGACTCGCGTCAGCACGCGCTCGCCAGCATTTCGTTGTCGATCATCACGTGTCGTATCCACCTCCACGGCCTCCGGATTCACTCCGGGGCCACCTGCAACATCTATTGTTAGGTGTGCATACATGCCGCATACTACCTGGTACCCATATTCTTTGCAATAGACAAAAGAGTTACCAGGGGGACCCTTTTTGGACTCCTTCAATGCGGCAACAGCGGCTTCAAGCTGGGCCTTGCACTCGTCCAGCTCTTGAGACAATTGGGAATTCTTCTCCGTAAGAACCTGCACAAATAATGATCCTTAAATCAGTTGCGTCAACTGTTTCAAGTCTTAGGGGCTACTGATACATATAATCGTCAGATTTGCTTACCCGTATATCCCTTACATACTGGTCCGTGGCTCTGGCTAGACCATTTTGAGCAGCACAGATGTACGCGTCTCCGGAATTGAAGGCATCAAATGCCTCTGGCGAGAAACAAGCGTCACGGAGTACGGCCCGGTGACGCCTGTGATTCATGGCGCTCTCCACTTCTGAATTTGTAGCGGATAGTCCATCCGCATTCTCTGTAGTAGGAGCATCCGGCGTCCGCCCCATGTTGTCTTCCGCCTCTATGTCCGGCCCTGGAGCCTGACTGGTGGAGGCGTGATCGGCAGCCTCTCCGGATATAGTCCGGCGAGCATTTTTTCTATTAAAGAAACATGGACGTCATTACATTTTGAGAAAGAGGACAACCACGGAGCGAGGTTTTGTGTCATACCTCTGCGCCGGCGTCTCTGTCCTGACCGCCTTCCTTTTTGGCCTACCCGGCTTCGGTGCCTCTTCTTGGCGAGTTGCTGCGGGTTCGGCACGGCATCCCGAATGCCTTCCCTGTAAAACACCATATGTGTACGCTAGGTGAAGTGTCTAAAAGGGGATCCTATTTTTGGAGTTGGGATTTTGGTTTTTCCTACGTGCGACGCAGGGAGCAGTCCGGGATAGTCGGCCGTTATGGCCACCATGGCGTCATCGCAACTCAATTGATAGAATCGCCTGTCTATCAGCTCCACGAATATGTCCGGATCCTCTTCGAGTCCGGGACCGAGGGCCCGGCCAGGGTCCTCTGGTTGTGGAGATGGGTTGATGACCTCCCTTACAGCTTTTCGCAGTTCCTGCCATAAAATGGCAAGGTGAGTACCTACGACGAAGAATGCGGGAAGAATGGGAGTAAAGAGGTATAACTCACCCAGCTTGGAGGGTTGTACATGGAGAATCCATCCCATGGCTTGATACGGATGAACTCCTCTTCCTCTCCCTTGAACAACTCGGACAGAATTTTTGCTAAAGCAGCAGCGGAGTCCGGTCCCTTACGCCCACAACGGGTGGCATCGTCTTCCCCATTAAAACACCACAGGGGGTGCCCTCGATATTGAAGTGGCTGCACTCCCCACATTATGCATATTGACATAACCTCGATTATTGTCAAACCTGATTGAGCCAGCGCTTTAATCTGGTTCATCAAGTAAAGGACTTCTCCGTTGTCTTCCTCCTAGGGGCTCCGTGGGAGCCAGCTTCGGCATTTCTTCAGAGGAGCATTGTTGAACTCAGGAAGACCTCGCCGAACAGGGTCTGGAAGGGGGACGTCCTCCATATAAAACCACTCTGAAGGCCAGTCTTCGGATGCCTTTTTCGGAGTGCCGGATAGGTATCCGGTCTCGGCGATGCGCCATATTTCGGCTCCGCCCACCTGATAAAGTGACCCCTTCTGTGTGCGGGACACAAGGCAAAATAACCTCTTCCACAGCTCGAAATGAGCCTCGCAGCCCAGAAACAGCTCACAAAGAGCAACATAACCGGTGATGTGTAGTATGGAAGCAGGGGTGAAATTATGCAGTTGGAGGACGTAGAACTCCAGAAGCCCGCGGAGGAATGGATGAATTGGAAATCTGAGTCCCCTTAGTAATTAAGGGACGAGGCATAGCCGCTCCCCCTTACAGGGGCTGGGGAAGCTCTCCGCTTGCTCCCCGCCATTATAAGTGGCGAGCCCGGCTCGGACGGGGACCATATACGCTGGAGGGAGAAATCCCTGAGTCTGCAGCTCTACTAATCGACTGTGCGGGACGGAAAACCTCTCCCAATCACCGGGCTTAGGGCTACGGGGGCGGGAGGACGAGCTGCGGTGGTCGGCCATGTTGGAATGGATTTTTTCTGAGTGCACTCCGATGGATTCTCGCCGTGGGAGGATGGTGTGGATTGGATCTAAGAATCCCCATCCCTTTAATAGACAATTTATTTACCTGGCTAGGGGGGCGAATGTAAAAACGCCCTGGCTCCTCGCATTCACTTGACGCGTGGAAGATGGCCCTTATTGGGCACAGAAGCCAAGAAGTCCAACATTTATGGGAGCCGGACACTACTTAACAGATATTCAAGATTTGGAGAAGAACCCTCCTTGCAATGCCGAACACAATACTACGTGCCGGACTCATCGTCATTGAAGCCTGGTTCAGGGGCTATTGAGGGAGTCTTGGATTAGGGGGTCTCCGGACAGCCGGACTATATCCTTTGGCCGGACTGTTGGACTATGAAGATACAAGATTGAAGACTTCATCCCGTGTCCAGATGGGACTCTACTTGGCGTGGAAGGCAAGCTAGGCAATACGGATATGTGTATCTCCTCCTTTGTAACCGACCTTGTGTAACCCTAGCCCCCTCCGGTGTCTATATAAACCGGAGGGTTTTAGTCCGTAGGACAACAGACAATCATACCATAGACTAGCTTCTAGGGTTTAGCCTATTTGATCTCGTGGTAGATCAACTCTTGTAATACTCATATCATCAAGAACAATCAAGCAGGACGTAGAGTATTACCTCCATCAAGAGGGCCCGAACCTGGGTAAACATCGTGTCCCCTGCCTCCTGTTACCATCCGCCTTAGACGCACAGTTCGAGACCCCCTACCCGAGATCCGCTGGTTTTGACACCGACATTCATCATATTAATCTCCTACTACTTAGTTATTTCCTTTGCTTTTTACTTTGCTTTTATTTTACTTTGCATCTTTATCACAAAAATACCAAAAATATTATCTTATCATATATATCAGATCTCACTCTCGTAAGTGGCCGTGTAGGGATTGACAACCCCTTATCACGTTGGTTGCGAGGATTTATTTGTTTTGTGCAGGTGCGAGGGACTCGTGTGTAGCCTCCTACTAGATTGATACCTTGGTTCTCAAAAACTGAGGGAAATACTTACGCTACTTTGTTGCATCATCCCTTCCTCTTCGGGAAAACCAACGCAGTGCTCAAGAGGTAGCAGGTTTCCCTAGAGGCTTCTCTCTTGAAGAAAGCATACGGTGGGTCAACAAATTACTGTTGAGCAATTGATAGAAAAGTGCAAAGTTATGATGATATCTAAGGCAATGATCATGAATATAGGCATCACGTCTGTGACAAGTAGACCGACTCCTGCCTGCATCTACTACTATTACTCCACACATGGACCGCTATCCAGCATGCATCTAGAGTATTAAGTTCATAGGAACGGAGTAATGCCTTAAGCAAGATGACATGATGTTGAGGGATAGATCCAATCAATATGGTAAAAAAACATCAACAATACAAATACGTGCCTCAATACTCCTACTATCACTGGGTGAGGACACCGCAAGATTGAACCCATCACAAAGAGCCTCTCCCATTGCAAGAAAAACCAATCTAGTTGGCCAAACCAAATCGATAGATCGAAGAGAAATAAAAAGCTATCTTAATAATGCATAAAAGAGTTCAGTGAAGACTCAAATAATATTCATAGATAATATGATCATAAATCCACAATTCATCGGATCTCAACAAATGCACTGCAAAAGAAGATTACATCGAGTAGATCTCCAAGAACATCGAGGAGAACATTGTATTGAAGATCAAAGAGAGAGAAGAAGCCATCTAGCTATAGACCCTTAGGTCCGTGGTAAACTACTCACACATTATCGGAAGGGCAGCAAGGTTGGTGTAGAGGCCCTCCGTGATTGAATCCCCCTCCGGCGGAGTGCCGGAAAAGGCCCAGAAATGGGATCTCACGAGAATAGAAGCTTGCGGTGGCGGAAAAGTTTTTTTGGTGTGCCCCTAATGTAAGGGGAATATTTGGGTAGTTATATAGTAGAGATTAGTGTTAGGAGAGCCACGGGGGGCCACAAGACTTGGGGGCGTGCCCCTAGGGCTTGTGGCCCCCTCATGGGTCTTATGGCCTCTTCCCAAAGCTTCGTAGGTGTCTTGTTGTCCAAGAAAAATCGTCAAAATGTTTCGTTCCGTTTGGACTCCATTTGGTATTGATTTTCTGTAAAAGACAAAAACAAGGAAAAACAACAAGTGGCACTGGGCACTAGGTTAATAGGTTAGTCCCAAAAAATGATATAAAATAGCACATAAATGCATGTAAAACATTCAAGATAGATAATATAATAGCATGGAACAATAAAAAATTATAGATATGTTGGAGACATATCATCCACTGTGTCATATGCTAGTCTAGTTGGTTGCGCGTCCACACAACCCTGTCAACTAGGGACCTTTTAGAACAGTCATCATACAATTATAGTCCCACAAACAAGTCACGTACTTGTTGATACAAATCATTGATAATGTCTAAGGACTATCTTGATTCATAAACACATAGGAAATATCATCATACATGATTGCCTCTAGGCCATATATCCAACAGATTGGTCCTCCACAATGAGAGGATCATTGGTGATGTCGATGGCTTCGATTTCCCCCTCCCGGAGGGAAGTATCCCCGGTGGAATCGCTCCGCCAGAGAGCAAAAGTGCTCCTGCCCAGGTTCTGCCTCGAGACAACGGCGCTTCATCCCGAAAGTCCTCCTCTTATTTATTTTTCTAGGGCAAAATCCCTCATATAGCAAAAGATGGGCACCGGAGGCCAGCTATGGGCCCCACAAGGCATCAGGGCGCGCCCTATTGCCTTGTGAGTAACTAATGGCCCCCTCTGGTATTTCTTTGCTCCAGTATTTTTTTATATATTCAATAAAAAATCTCTGTGATGTTTCGGTCATTTCGAGCTCTATAGAATAGGTATCTCTGTTGTAGCTTTTTAGGTCTAGAATTCCAGCTGCCGGTAATTTCCCTCTCCATGTAAATATTACATATTAATAGAGAAAGGGCATTATAATTGCATCATAAAGTGAAATAATAACCAAAAACATTATAAATAATAGTAGTAAAACATGATGCAAAATGGACATATCAATCACACGTTAACTCTCCGTGTTATAACAATTAACTTTTGAGATCGTATCTCAAAGTATAACAAACAAGTTTGGGTTGATTCAATGTGATCATTCTTCCAACGTCATATTCTCAAAGTTGTTTTGGACTATCATTACACTTAACGATACCCTAAGATCCGCAAAACCTGATCACTAACAACACTTGAGCTAGTCTTAGAGGCAAGACTAGGAATCTATTTTCACCGTTTATCATTCCACACATGCATATGAGTTTTCCATTGAATCACATATTGCAGGATCATAGCAGTTATATCATAGAATATATAAACTCTTAATTATGAATATGGAAATATAATAATACAATATTATTGCCTCTAGGGCATATTTCCAACACCGAAAGTTTCAATGGGCTTGAATCATATTGGACGACCCACATGAGCCTAATGGGTTGAATTCGGAAAGGCCATAATGGGTCGGGCGTACCTCGGCCGTAAATGGGCTATTGCTACCTCTTGAGCACGCATTGGTTTTCCCTTGAAGAGGAAAGGGTGATGTAGCAAAGTAGCGTAAGTATTTCCCTCAGTTTTGAGAACCAAGGTATCAATCCAGTAGGAGACAACGCACAAGTCACCTAGTACCTGCACAAACAATCAAGAACCTTGCAACCAACGCGATAAAGGGGTCGTCAATCCCTTCACGGTCACTCGCAAAAGTGAGATCTAATAGAGATAGTAAAGTAAATATTTTTGGTATTTTTGTTGTATAGATTGGAAAGTAAAGATTGCAAAATAGTAAATGAGATGTGATGTAAATAAAAGAGATGTGATATAATAGGAAAGAGACCCGGGGGCCATAGGTTTCACTAGTGGCTTCTCTCAAGATAGCATGTATTATGGTGGGTGAACAAACTACTACCGAGCAATTGATAGAAAAGTGCATAGTTATGAAGATATCTAAGGCAATGATCATGAATATAGGCATCACGTCCATGTCAAGTAGACCGAAATGATTTTGCATCTACTACTATTACTCCACACATCGACCGCTATCTAGCATGCATCTAGAGTATTAAGTTCATAAGAACGGAGTAACGCATTAAGCAAGATGACATGATGTAGAGGGATAAACTCAAGCAATATGATATAAACCCCATCTTTTTACCCTCGATGGCAACAATACAATACATGCCTTGCTGCCCCTACAGTCATTAGGAAAGGACACCGCAAGATTGAACCCAAAGCTAAGCACTTCTCCCATTGCAAGAAAGATCAATCAAGTAGGCCAAACTAAACCGATAATTCGAAGAGACTTCAAAGATATCAAATCATGCATATAAGAATTCAGAGAAGAACCAAATAATATTCATAGATTATCTTGTTGATAAATCCACAATTCATCGGATCTCGACAAACACACTGCAAAAGAGTATTACATCAAATAGATCTCCAAGAACATCAAGGAGAACTTCGTATTGAGAATCAAAGAGAGAGAAGAAGCCATCTAGCTAATTACTATGGACCTGAAGGTCTGTGGTAAACTACTCACACTTCATCGGAGAGGCAATGGTGTTGATGTAGAAGCCCTCCGTGATCGATTCCCCCTTCAGCAGATCGCCGGAAAAGGCCCCAAGATGGGACCTCATGGGTACAGAATGTTGCCGCGGTGGAAAAGTGGTTTTGTGGCTCTCCCTAATGTTTCTAGGGTATAAGAGTATATATATAGGCAAAGGAAGTACGTCGACGGAGCTACAAGGGGCCCACGAGGGTGGGGGCGCGCCTACCCCCTAGGCGCGCCCTCCTGCCTCGTGGCTTCCTCGTGGAGTTCCATACTTTGACTCCAAGTCTTCTGGATTGCTTTTGGTCCAAGAAAGATCCTCGTGAAGGTTTCATTCCGTTTGGACTCCATTTGGTATTCCTTTTCTGCAAAACTCTAAAATAGGCAAAAAAACAGAAACTGGCACTAGGCCTCCAGTTAATAGGTTAGTCCCAAAAAGAATATAAAAGAGCATATTAAAGCCCATTAAACATCCAAAACAGATAATATAATAGCATGGAACAATCAAAAATTATAGGTACATTGGAGACGTATCAGCTATATGCAAACATGTCGTTAACCGGCTTTCAATGGGTCGGCCCGCTGATGGCGGCTTGAAGCTACATCGGTATTTCCCCAAAGAGGAAGGGATGATGTAGCACAGTGGGTGGTAGGTATTTCCCTCAGATATGAAACCAAGGTTATCGAACCAGTAGGAGGACCAAGCAACAACACGTAAACAGGACCTGCGCACAAATAACAAATACTCGCAACCCGACGTGTAAAAGGGGTTGTCAATTCCTTTCGGGTAACGGTGCCACAAATTCGCAAACAGACGTGAGAGAGTTGTAAATATTGATAGATCGAACACCAAATAAAATAAATTGCAGCAGTGTATTTTTGTATTTTTGGGTTTAATAGATCTGAAAATAAAAGGCAAATAAAATAGATCGCGAAGGCAAATAATATGAGAAAGAGACCCGGGGGCCGTAGGTTTCACTAGTGGCTTCTCTCGAGAAAAATAGCAAATGGTGGGTGAACAAATTACTGTTGGGCAATTGATGGAACTTCAAATACTCATGACGATATCTAGGAAATGATCATTATATAGGCATCACGTCCAAGATTAGTAGACCGACTCCTACCTGCATCTACTACTATTACTCCACACATCGACCGCTATCCAGCATGCATCTAGTGTATTAAGTTCATGGAGAAACGGAGTAATGCAATAAGAACGATGACATGATGTAGAGAGGATCTATTTATGTAGAAATAGACCCCATCGTTTTATCCTTAGTAGCATCGATACATACGTGTCGGTTCCCCTTCTGTCACTGGGATCAAGCACTGTAAGATCGAACCCACTACAAAGCACCTCTTCCCATTGCAAGATAAATAGATCAAGTTGGTCAAACAAAACCCAAATATTGGAGAAGAAATACGAGGCTATAAGCAATCATGCATATAAGAGATCAAAGAAACTCAAATAACTTTCATGGATAAAAAGAGATAGATCTGATCATAAACTCAAAGTTCATCGGATCCCAACAAACACACCGCAAAAGAGTTACATCATATGGATCTCCAAGAGACCATTGTATTGAGAATCAAATGAGAGAGAGGAAGCCATCTAGCTACTAACTACGAACACGAAGGTCTACAAAGAACTACTCACGCATCATCGGAGAGGCGCCAATGGAAGTGGTGAACCCCTCCGTGGTGGTGTCTAGATTGGATCTGGTGGTTCTGGACTCTGCGGCGGCTAGAATTGATTTTCGTTGACTCCTCTAGGGTTTCCGGAATATTGGGGTATTTATAGAGCAAAGAGGCGGTCCGGGGGGCACCAGAGGTGGGCACAACCCACCAGGGCACGCCTGAGCCCCTAGGCGCGCCCTGGTGGGTTGTGCTCCCCTCGGAGCACCCCCCAGGCGCTTCTTCGGTCCATTGGGTGTCTTCTGGTCCAAAAAAATCCACAAAAAGTTTCGTTGTGTTTGGACTCCATTTGGTATTGATTATCTGCGATGTAAAAAACAAGCAAAAACAGCAACTGGCACTTGGCACTATGTCAATAGGGTACCAAAACATTATATAAAATGATTATAAAGCATCCAAGATTAATAATATAACAACAAGGAACAATTAAAAATTATAGATACGTTGGGGACGTATCAGCATCCCCAAGCTTAATTCCTGCTCGTCCTCGAGTAGGTAAATGATAAAAACAGAATTTTTGACGTGGAATGCTGCCTAACATGTCATATCATATTATTTTCTTTATAGCATGGACATTTGGAATTTTATATTGTTCAAAGCAATAGTCTAGTTTTGACATGATAACTCAAATACTCAAGCACAAGCAACCATGTCTTTCAAAATATCAATGATAAAATAAGCTATCCCTAGCCCATCATGCTCAATCATTGATCCATTCATGAAACACACTCGCATATTGACTACACCCAATGCTCAAGTACGATCATAGCCCCTCCTAGTTGGTGATTTTATAAGAGAAGATGGAGACTCAAATTCAAAAATAAAAATTGCATAAAGTAAAAGAAAGGCCCTTCGTGGAGGGAAGTAGGGATTTGTAGAGGCGCCAGAGCTTAAAGCGAAAATTGAGAGATAAAAACATTTTGAGAGGCATACTTTTCCCACCAACGAAAACGACTTAGAGTTCCCAACACTTTCCATGCTAGATATATCATAGGCGGTTCCCAAACAAAAAATAAATTTTATTCCTTTTTCCACCATACTTTCACTTTCCATGGCTAACCGTATCCACGGGTGCCTAATTCCATACCAACACTTTCCAAGGAATTTATCATTTGACAGCATAAAGTAAATTCATTTTTCATTTCGGGACTGGGCATCCCTAATACCGTTGCCTTACTCTTGTGCAATGACAAGTGAATAAACACTCATCGTGAGAATAACACATCTGGCATGGAAAATATTAGCCACCCCTCACTGCCTCGCGAGCAGTACGAGCACACAAAAGAGAAATTTATTTTGAATATTAGAGATGGCACATACAAATTTGCTTAGAACGGCAAAAGAATACCGCATATAGGTAGATATGGTGGACTCATGTGGCAAAACTGGTTTAAAGGATTTTGGACGCCAAGTAGTGATCATACTTAGTGCAAAATGAAGGCTAGCAAAAGATTGAGAAGTGGCCAAACCAAGAAATGAATAATCTCATAAGGGAGCATTAAGCATAATTAACACTGAATAATGCACCAAAAGTAGGATATAATTTCATTGCATAACTATTGACTTCCGTGCTTGCATAGGAAATCACAAACCTTAACACCAATATTCTTACTAAAGCATAATTACTCATCAAGATGACTCACATATCACATCATCATATCTCAAAACTATTACTAAGAATCAAGTTTATTTTGTCCAATGATCTTCATGAAAGTTTTTATTATATCCTTCTTGGATATCTATCACTTTGGGACTAATTTCCATGTGTTGCTTTTGACAAGCTCCAACAAATATAAGTGAATATCATGAGCAAAACATTTCTTTCTCTCAAACTAATTTAAGTGAAGCAAGAAAGAATTTCTTTAAATTTTTACTAACTCTCAAATAAATCTAAGTGAAGAAAGAGAGCATTTCTTCAAAAATACTAAAGCACACCGTGCTCAAAAATATATAAGTCAAGCACTAGAGCAAATCCATGGCTCATAAAAATTTAAGTCAAGCATAGAGAGCAATTTTAATAGGTCGTGACATAATTTTGGCTCCCTCAAATAGTGTGTCCAGCAAGGGATCAAGACCAAAAAAACAAAATAAAACAATCAAAGACTCATATCATACAAGACGCTCCAAGCAAACCACATAGTATGTGACGAATAAAAATATAGCTTCGAGTAAAATACCGATGGTCGTTAGAAGAAAGAGGGGATGCCACTTGGGGGCATCCCCAAGCTTAGTTGCTTGCTCTCTTTTGGATAATAGCTTGGGATGCCAGGGAATCCCCAAGCTTAGTCTCTTCTTACTCCTTATTCCTTGATCAATCGTAAGATAACCGAAAACTTGAAAACTTCAATCACACAAAACTCAACAAAAGCCTTTGTGAGATCTGTTAGTATAAGAAACAAATCACTACTATAAGTGTTGTAGTAAACCAATTAATTTTTTTCTTGCATTATATCTACTGCATTCCAACTTTTCTATGGCAAAAACTCATCAAAGAAAACCATAGAATCATCAAAACAAGCACACAACGCAAAGAAAACAGAATCTGTCAAAAACAGAACAATCTGTGGCAATCTGCATATTTAGAATACTTCTGTAACTCCAAAAACTCTGACAAATTAGGAAGACCTGGGCAATTTGTATATTAATCTGCTGCAAAAGGAACTGGTATTTTATCGCTCTCTGGTTAAAAATGAAAATTAGTTTTGCGAGCACAAAAGTTTCTGTTTTTTGGCAAGATCAAACAACTATCACCCAACAAGATCCTAAAGGCTTTACTTGGCACAAACACTAATTAAAACACAAAAAACACAATCATAACAGTAGCATAATTGTGCTAACACTCAATAACAGAAAGCAAAAAAGCAAAAATAAATTTTATTCATTGGGTTGCCTCCCAATAAGCGCTATAGTTTTACGCCCTTAGCTAGGCATAAAGCAAGGATCTAAGTTTTGTCATCTTTGGTTCTAGATCCATAAGATGCCCTCATGATTGATTCATATGGTGGTCTAATTCTTGTTCTAGGTAAGTGTTCCATACCCTTCCTCAAAGGAGATTGGAACTTAATATTGCCCTCTTTCATATCAATCACGGCACCAATAGTGCGTAAAAACGGTCTACCAAGAATAATTGGACAAGACGGATTGCAATCAATATCAATCAATCTATGGGAACATAATTCCTATTTGCAAGAATAAGAACATCATTAATTCTTCCCATAGGTTTTTTAATAGTGGAATCCGCCAAGTGCAAATTCAAAGAACACTCTTCAATGTCGGTAAGACCAAGCACATCACATAGAGATTTCGGAATTGTAGAAACACTAGCACCCAAGTCACACAAAGCAAAACACTCATAATTTTTAATCTTGACTTTGATAGTAGGTTCCCATTCATCATGCAATTTTCTAGGAATTGAAACTTCTAATTCCAATTTTTCTTCTAAGGCTTTCATCATAGCACCAAAAATTTGTTTAGTAAAAGTCTTATTTTGTTCATAAGCATGGGGTGAATTTATCATGGATTGCAACAAAGAAATACAATCAATCAAAGAGCAACTATCATAATTAAAGTCTTTTTAATCCAAAAGAGTGAGCACATCACTAGTTAAAGTTTTGACCTCTTCAAACCCACTTTTATCAATTTTCTCAACAAAATTTTCATCCTCCGAAATATTGGGACGCCTTCTAACTAAAGTTGACTCTTCTAAAATACCTTTTTCATCAATCTTAACTTTACTAAATAAGGAATCAATAGAAGAAACACCAATTACTTTAAGATCTTCATCACTTTTACGGAAATAATCACTAGAAAACGCTTTTTCTAAAAATTCTCTTTTAGCTCTAAGCATAGCGGTTCTTTTCTTACTTTCATCCATAGAAACATAAAGAGCTCTAATTGATTCCTCAACTATAGGCACAAAAAATTTCATCTTGAGATTTTCTACATCACTAGAAATTCTATCAACACTTCTAGACAAATCATCAATCTTATTCAACTTTTCTTCTATGGTAGTGTTGGAAACTTTTTGCGTGTTGATAAATTCTTTAATATATTCTCAAGATCATAGGTGTTCCTATTATTATTATAAGAAGTATCTCCATAGGAATTACCATAATTATTAGAAGAATTACTAGGACAAGGCCTAGGATTAAAATTACCTCTATAAGCATTGTTATTGAAATTGCTTCGCGAGATAAAATTCACATCTACGGCATCACTATTTTGCTCAATCAAAGTAGACAAAGGCATATCATTGAAATCAATAGGAGCACTTTTACTAGAAACCAATTTCATAAGAGCATCAAATTTTTCACTCAAAGAAGAAATTTCTTCGACCGAATTAACTTTTTTTACTAGTAGGAGCTCTTTCGGTATGCCATTGCGAATAATTTGCCATAATATTATCAAGAAATTTGGTGGCTTCACTCAAAGAAATTTCCATAAAATTACCACCCGCGGTGGAATATTACGAGAAACAAAATTCAATCCTGCATAAACTTTTTGTATGATCATCCAAAGATTTAACCCATGAGTTGGGAAATTCGTTAGCATCATTTTCATCCTTTCTCAAGATTGTGTAACATGATCATGTTCAAGTTTCCTAAAATTCATGACCTAGGTTCTAAGGGAAATAATTTTTGCGGGCGGAAAATACTTAGTGATAAAAAGCATCTTTGCACTTATTCTGAGAATCGATACTATTACGAGGCAAAGAAGAAAACCAAATTTTTTGCAGAATCACGCAAAGAAAAAGGAAATAATTTCATATTCACAATATAATTGTCCACATCTTTTTCCTTTTGCATATCGCATAATTCCATGAAGGTATTAAGATGGGGCCCGGCATCCTCATTAGGAGTACCGAAAAATTGATCTTTCATAACAAGATTCAGCAAAGCAGTATTAATATCACAAGACTCCGCACTAGTGGCGGGAGGAGCAAGTGGAGTGCCAATAAAATCATTGTTGTTGGTATTTGAGAAATCACACAACTTGGTGTTCTCTTGAGCCATGATGACTACACAACAAGATTGCACTCAAAAACAGATTCGGCAAGAAAACAGCGAACGAAAAAGAGGGCGAATAAAACGGAAAATTTTTGTGAAGTGGGGGAGAGGAAAATGAAAGGAAAATGGCAAATAATGTAAATTGCGAAGAGATGAGATTTGTGATTAGGAACCTGTCATATGTAGATGATCATCCCGGCAACGGCGCCAGAAATTCCTTTCGATGGCGGCTTGAAGCTACGTCAGTATTTCCCCAAAGAGGAAGGGATGATGCAGCACAGCGGCGGTAGGTATTTCCCTCAGATATGAAACCAAGGTTATCAAACCAGTAGGAGGACCAAGCAACAACATGTAAACAACACTTGCACAAAAATAACAAATACTCGCAACTCGACATGTAAAAGGGGTTGTCAATCCCTTTCGGGTAACGGTGCCACAAATTGGCAAATGGACGTGAGAGAGTTGTAAATATTGACATATCGAACGCCAAAATAAAATAAATTTTAGCAAGGTATTTTTGTATTTCTGGGTTTAATAGATCTGAAAATAAAAGGCAAGTAAAATAGATCGCGAAGGCAAATAATATGAGAAAGAGACCCGGGGGTCGTAGTGAAGGAAATATGCTAGAGTTGTTATTTATAAGTCTGGAACATTTGAAAACTTCAAAGAATTTTAGAGTGAAGTGGAAAATTATCGTAACAAGAAAATAATTGTAAGTGCATCTAGTGCCACCCCTAGTTGGTTTTGGAGTATTGACGACAAACCTAGTTGAGGGACTAATGTGTTTGTGAGAATTGCAGGATAACACAGGTAGAAGTCCCTCATTGATTCGGTTTTCCTACCAGAGATGACCCCTAAAAATGTATGAGGACATTGATGTCAAAGGTGGTATATGAAGATATTCACATTGAAGACTATGACAAGAGAAGACATCGCATGAAGCCTATGGAGCTCGAAGACTTAGATCTTTCATGGTTCTTTTTCTTCTTTATTGAGTCATAGGAACCACCGTACTGTTAAGTGGGGTCCAAGAGAACCAGTCAGAATGACTGAAGTGATGCTTAACCAAAACCTATGTCTTCGAGTGAAGACTATGAGAGCGAATCTTGTCCAGAGTCGGACAAGTCAGCTTTGCTTGTAGCCCAAGTAAAGTTGCCGTGTGAGTTTGAAATCTGACCGTTGGAACACGTGTCAGTTCCTTAGTGACCCAGGGTCATTTCGGACAAATCAGGTCGGGTTGCCTAGTGGCTATAAAAAGCCCACCCCCTACAACCATAAACGGTTGGCTGCTCAGAGTTAGTGTACGGCTTTTGTCGTTTCAGAGCAACCCACCTCGAAGCCTTTGAGAGAGAATTCCTTGCGAGGATAAAGCCCTAACCACCCAAAGCCAAAGAGAATTAGGCATCACTTAAGTCTTCTTGTCTGTGTGATCTGAAGACTTATTACACTTGAGGACTGTGAATCCTCCAGCCGGTTAGGCGTCGCGTTTTGAGCATCCAAGAGACATTGTGGATCGCCGGTGAACGAAGTCTGTGAAGGTTTGGGAGTCTACCTTGAAGACTTACCAGAGTGATTGGGCGAGGTCTATGTGACCTTAGCTCAAGGGGAATACGGTGAGGACTGGGTGTCCTGATCTGCGTGTTCAGGACTGGGTGTCCGGGACTGTGTGTCCTCAGGTTTAAATACCTAGCCGCCCTAACCAGACGTACAGTTGTCACAGCAACTGGAACTGGTCCAACAAATCATTGTCTTCAACGTGTCACTGGTTTCATCCTTTCCTTCCCTTTACTTACTGTTGGTCCTTGTGAAGTCATTGTATGATTGCACTGTCTTTTATCTTCACTGAGTGACTGTGTGTTCTGTTTGGCTTCATAATATCTTCCTACCTGATCCTTACTACATTGCTGCTATTAGTCATTGTGCTTTCACTCCATTGAATACTTGACTATGGTTTGCCTAGTGTAGTCTACCTTCCGCTGCATGGTAATAGGTTTATTTCTATCGTTTGTCTTCATAACTTCCATGTTTTGAAGACTTCCATAAAAATTGCCTATTCACCCCCCTCTAGTCGATATAACGCACTTTCAATTGGTATCAAAGCAAGGTACTCCCTTGTTCTGTGTGATTCGGTTTAACCACCTGGAGTTTTAGCTATGTCGACTGCAGGGATAATTAAAGTCTCCGCTGCGTGCCCCGTCTTCGATGGAACTGAATATCCCTACTGGAAGAATAAGATGCGCATGCATCTTGAAGCCATTGACGTCAACCTATGGTATGTCGTCAAGAACGGCGTTCCCAAGGCTGGAGAAGGTGTCACTGCTGCTGATGTCAAGAAGTTCGTTCAACTGGACTCTACTGCCAAGAATATCATCTGTGGTCATCTGACCAAAGGACAGTATGGCCGTGTGAGTGCTTTGGAAACATCTAAGCTAGTCTGGGACTGGCTCTCCAAGGTCAACGAAGGCGTCTCAACCCAGAGAGATCAGAGAATCAGTGTCCTTCGCAACCTCTTCAACCGCTTCAAGAGAAATGACAATGAGAATGTCCAGCTCACATTTGATCGACTCACTGACATCACGAATGAGCTTCAAGCCCTTGGCGCTACTGAGATCACCAAGCATGAAGTCGTCAAGACACTACTGAGATCACTTGACAGTTCGTTTGACACCCTAGCCCTGATGATTCAAGAACGTCCTGATTTCAAGACACTCGATCCGTCTGACATACTTGAGAGGCTCAACACACATGAGTTTCAGCTTTCTGAGAAAAGAGATATCTACGGTCCTAACTATAGGCGAACTCGTGCCTTGAAGGCAAAAGCTGTCTCCTCATCTGAAGAAGAATCTGACAGCAGTTCTGATGATCCTGAAGACATTGGAAGGGAACTTGCTATGCTTGTGAAGAAGTTCCAAAAATTCACCAAGAAGAAAGGTTTCAGAAAGTCTTCACGATCAAGCTCAAGGAATGATGAAGCTTCTGCTC